>NW_028261381.1:115021532-116300282 GCF_051295495.1 Thamnophis sirtalis | reverse complement strand
TGAGAAGGAACCAATTGCCTTCCATTTTTGATACAGCAACCCCAATGTTTGACATTGTATTTTTTGGACTCCAGTCATTGGGACAGGACATTTAGCAAGATCTACTGTCTGACTTAGGGTGGCAATGTAGAATTGGAAATAATCAGTGTACAAATCATACTGCACCTCAAATTAACAGAGGGTTTCCAGGGAGTTCATGTAAATGTTAAAAAAAACTATCAGAGAATAACAACGCCTACTGCCTATTGTCAACGCCATAACCTGGTCCCTACCACCCACTAGTGGGCGTTCCAGCTTTCATGGTGGGCGGTAGGGGTTTGGTGTAACTCTGCTTTATAAATTTTATAAAGTAAAGTTACTTCCCTACTTTATAAATCACCATTACTGTGGAACCGGTGGGCGGTTAGAAAATTTTACTACTAACAGAGATACAAATGTGGGTGGTAGGTATAAAAAGGTTGACTACCCCTGCCATAAGAGAATGTCTACCTGGCTGACCTCTCCACCCTTACCCCAGTGCCTGAAACCATCCAATAAAGAAGACTGGGAGGTCACACAATATTGTTAAAAAACAGGGATTAGAGCATGACAGTGAAGGCGAATATATACAGAGAGAGGTAAATATACTGGGTAAGGCTTAAAGAAATCTTCTGAATTTAATTTCTATAGCCACCCATCTTTGCAAACAATTCCGGGCAGCTCACAATTCAAAAACATATATTATCTTAAAATCTTTTAAACATTTTAAAACAATAAAAACAGTAAAAACCATTAAAACAATCAAAAAATAAAGCATCTAATTTGAATAAATACAAAGCAAGTCATCTGAGCTGCAAACTATGTAGCCAGGAGGTGAGTCCCTTGGCACATGTAGCGCCCCAGGCTTAGGAGCATAGATGGGTTTTAAAACTTTATGGAAGGTTAACAAGTTTGGGGTCAGTGGTGGGTTCCGGCCAGTAAGGCACGGTATGGCCGTACCAGTAGTAGCCAGGAGCAGCAGCCACCGTACCAGTATGGTGGCTCATTTGGCCCACCCACCCGCCCGTGTTCCATAGCTGTTTATAAGGCAACTGGCTAATTGCGCATGCACACACAGCATGTGGTACCTGTGTGACCTTCGCTGAGCAGCTTGGTGTCGCAGGGAGGTGGCATGCACATATGAGCGCAGCATGCATACCCAACCAACACGCCCAGCCCTGTGCACAGCGTACTGGTTGCAACAGGGTCGGGAACCCACCACTGGTTGGGGTCATTCTAATCTTTGAAGGGAGGAGGTTCCATAGAGAAGGAGCTGCTGTAGAAAAAGCTTGTCTTCTACTCCCCATCAGCCAACATTATTTGGCTGGTTGGATCTGCAGCATGGTCACCCTGTTTGATCTAGTTGTACAGATAGAAACTCTGGAAAAAAGGGGATCCCTCAGGTACCCTGGTCCCAAGCCATGTACAAATTTTTACACAAAACATTTTATGTATAAACACAAACACACAACATTACACACAACATTTTTAGGCAAACAGTCATCAACATGGTTTTAATTAATTAAACATTCATAATTAATTGGATAATATTATCATAATATTAAAATTCTGTATATTTTACAAAAATTTCAGCTACCTGAAGTTACAAGGGATGATGAATCAGAAACAAGAACAGAATCTGAGAAGGCTGAGTAAGCTATGTATAGTTAAACACTGTTGTGTTGTTGTTTTTAATGTTAGAAAATGTGGTTAAAGAAACTTTATGAATATTTTGAATGAGGGTCTTTAAAAATTGTACAATGAAACAGTCAACTTTTCCTTCCATATTTTAACTCCAGTTAATTCTAATGGAATTGACAGACATAAACTTTTTTTTGGTCATTCATCAATAAAAAATGCATTCGATAAAGCAAAGCAAAGTTAAATCCTAACACCAATGACTAATGGCAATCGTTGTGATGGAAGCTTACCACAATATAGCTTTTAGAGAGAAAACCTTATTATGGTTTAGTAAATAGTACAAATAACAATTTTTGAAGTGTCCCCAAAAAATGGATAAAAAAAGGTAATCAGCTGATGCCTTGTAGAATTAGCAGTACAAAAGAATCTGGGTTTGGTTTCAATGACACCTTTGTCACTGTTGCTTTCTTACAAAACACTTGAAAATCAAATAAAATACTTTTGTTATTAATAGAGATAGTTTATAGAATTGCATGAAAATTTAATCCAAGAGCAAAAATAAATAAATACATCTTAATTACGGACAGTCTTTGATTTAAAACCACAATCGGGATTGGAAAATACATTGTTAAGTAGTGTGATTGTTAAGTGAGGCATTGGTTGCAATGGGATCCAGAACCCACCACTAACTTGAGCCCATTGCTAAGATCCTGAGCTTAGTCATGTGACTGCAGAAATACTACAGTAGTTTTATGTATGTGGTAAATCACATTTTTCAGAGCAATTGCAACTTCTAATGATTGCTAAACAAATGGTCCTAAGTCAATGACCAACTGTATGGTTTTGTTCACATTTGCACTCCATTTTTAGTTATACCAACACAATAATTTGTTCTTTTGAATTTAAAAAAAATTCAATATAATTTAATATAAAATTAAATTTTATATTTAAAATTATCTAACTCTCCTTACATTAGAAATGCATTTATACTTACTCTCAAACTATATAATATTTAAACTGTTATGCAACTGCTGTTTCACCATATACTGTATATGTGTACACAATCCCCTTGACTGTCATTGGCAAGATTACTAGTATTAAGAGGCAAAATTTCAAAGTCAAGAAAGTAATAAATGTGATCTGTTTTCACTGTAGTTTGAAAACTGATTACACATTTGATCATTATTGTTGCATATTTTCAATTGTTATCATCTATTAAGCTTTTGTTTATGGAGTATTAGCCCAGAGAAATTCTTATGTCTTGCAAGCGCTGCAACTGTAGAATGTAAACCATGGGAATATATTAAAAGGCACCTTCATGCACAACAAACATCTGATTGGAAATTTTAATGGGATAAGTGTGCTAATACAGAGGAAATTGGCAATTAAAAGCTGATCCTGGCCAATCTTATCCTACTAATTTGTATTTTCCATGTAATATGCAATTAAAATGTTACTATTATGCAGCTTTTGTACTTCTCTAAATGTTGTTTGCCTTGCCAAATGAAAAGATTAAACAGGGGAAATTTCTAGAATGCATGCATTCATTAACATTTGTATATAAAATGTTTTTTGGGACATTACAAAAATTCATATATGTATATTGAAAAATGCATGTCTTCACATTCATCTGTCCTAAATGTTTACTTTTTAATTAGCTTTGTACAACGTCTGACTTTCCATGGTTTATATCTGGGCATTGTAAAAATCTAATTCATAGCATGTCATTTCCTATAGCATGGAGGATGGTGAAAAACATGATAAGATAAAGGATGATGTAAACTCCGAATATTTGGAAGTTGAAGAACCTAAGAAAAGAAAACGACATGGACACAAGTTAGAGAAGCCAGAAGCAGTTATGGCTAATTTTTTTAAAGTACTGGAGATCTATCAGACAAAAGTTTTGGTATGTTGAATCTCTTTTAAATAATAACATTTTAAACTTAAAAGGGATTGTGAGGGCTCAGCGGTTAAACACACTGAGCTTGTCAACTGGAAAGCTGACAGGCTAGGTTCAAGACAGGGTAGAGTTCCTGTTACTTGTCCCAGTTCCTGGCAAACTAGCAGATCAAAAACATGAATGTAAGTGGATAAATAGGTACCACTTTAGTGAGAAGGTAGCAACATTACATGTACCTCAGCATATAGTCAAACTGGTCACAGGACCACTGAAGTGTTTTTGGACAATGCTGGCTAAGAAATGGAGGGCAGCACTGCCCCCTAGTGTTGGACATGAATGGGCAGGGCAAACCTTTACTTTTACCTTTATTTTAAACTTAATAACTGGGCTCTGTGTGGGCTTTTGTAAGACAGATTGAAAAGGGAAAGAAAAATTTGTCATGAAATATAATTAACATTAATATAATCAGTTTGAAACAAATAGTTATTATGATTTGCAGTTTGAAAAATTATATAGATTTCATTATATAACATTTTAGGTCTGAACCTTCTTTATGAATTAATTACATTCTTTATGTGTTTTTTTTCTCCAGCACTATTTGGCAAGAAATTTCTACAATTTAAGATTCCTTGCACTTTTTGTTGCCTTTGCCATCAATTTTATTCTCCTCTTTTACAAGGTAATGTAAATATATCTATCCTATGCATAGTGTCTAAATTTTCAGAGTGATATTTACAATATTGAAAATCTTAGCTACAGATACAGTATTATTACTATAAATTAGATAATGAAAGTGATACTAATATTATAGCTTGAATATTCCAAATACATTGATGCATAAACAGTTCCATCTATTTGCAAAGAATTGGGCTCCAGGAGAAGCAGAAGAACAATTGGTAATACTTTCTTAAATTCTTTCTTTTCTCTGCAACCTCCAACATTAATTTATAAGCTGTTTTGAAATATCCTTCAAGAGGCTTGGAGAATCATTCTGGGGATTACAAGGGACAGGAAGATAGGAAACATTTTTCCTTCCTTTCCACTAACTCCATAGAATCTATTTCCATATCCATCAATAAGTTACTAATTCATTTTCAATCGCAAAGAGGTGAAAAATCTTAGTGGCATATTTTTTATGTTATGATTGGTTTCTATTCTATTATTTTATACCTCAATAATAATGTTTTACAATTTAAAGTATTCCATGAGCCCCATACATACTATCTTTGTTATAGGACTTACAGTCTGGTAGAACAGGATGATTCTATTGTTATCTCGGTTGTTTTCTTTGAGGCAATTATAATATTTTATATTGTCATCCACTAATTAATAGAAAAATATAGTATGCTTGCAATAAGGAGACTCGTAGCAAGCCATTTGAATTGCTATCCCACTAATCCACCGATTTTATATTTCAATAACTTATGCTGTGTTTACAGTAGTATCTTATGTATTTTTATGGATTTGAGAAGCATTATCTAGGAATGTGTTGTTACATACCCGTAAGAAGAATGTGTGTATGTGTGAATGACAGGTGACAGAAGAACCATTGGAAGAAATGGAAGAAGATTCTGATTTATGGCAATCTTTAGATGAAGATGAGGATGAAGAAGGAATGGTGTTCTTTGTCTTACAAGAGAGCACAGGTTATATGGCTCCAACACTTAGGGCACTTGCTATTATTCATACTATTATTTCTTTCCTATGTGTAATTGGATACTATTATTTGAAGGTTAGTCATTTCCTTTATCTTGATAGAGCCATTAATATGTCACGTTCTTGTCATATTACTATTATATAAAGTGATGCATATTTCCTCTTTTTTCCATCAAATCACTTGGCTACTATTTGTTTATTGGTTGGATAGTATTAGAAAATTTGGCAAAACTATGTTTGCCAGCATTCCAGATGGTTTCAGGAGGCTACGTCTCGGTCTGGTCCAGTGAGAAGAGCTGATTTTTTTTGGCTTAACCTTTCCTTTTTGGAACTCTGAGAATAATGATGGTAAAAGATTCTGAGAGATAAATGTTTTCCACCCTTCCCTTAAAACCATCTCAGAGACTCCCAACCTCAGAAACCATGAAATGAGATCCAGGGTTGGAGAACAATGAGGATCACAAAGAAAATTAAAAGAAAGAACGAAAGACCAAATCAGCAAAATCACAAATGCAAGATATATTGAAACATGTGTAGATTCTGTATCTTAAATAATGGTAGCATGTCAGACAGTCATAAGCAACAGCTTTAAACTTAAAAAGCAACAACTAAGTTCAAACAGCTATCAGCACCCAAACATAAACTAGAAGATAGGATCAAAAAACAAACCAGAACTCAAGACAATGAGTCCAGAAATACCAGTCAAATTAGACTTAAGTTATATCTTGTTATTAAAGCAAGATTCATCTGGAACAGGATGATTTTTATATTACTTCCTGCCCAGATGCAGCTAATACTATAAAAATGTATACTGAAGACGACAAATGAAAGACAATGTGCAAATCCCTGGACAAAGCACTAATTTATTATACAACCAAAGTTTTGCTTAAGATTTTACAAGGAAGGTTAGTGCCATATGTGTAGAGAAATATTCCAAATGAACAGGTAGAAAAGGCAGAAGGACATGAGATCAGACAACTGATATAAAGTCCTTCAGAAGTTATGTACTCCAGTGATGGAGTACACTGAAGGGTTTTAAAAAGAAATTGGACAGCCATTTCTCTGAAATGGTATAGGATCTTCTGCTTGAGCAAGGTTTGGACTAGAAGCTCTCTAAGGTCCCTTCCAACTCTGTTATTCTGTACTTCTAGAATAAGAGAGTCTGGAGAGGAAGGGATTTATCAGAATAGTGAAAGTTACAGACTTTCCCTGGAAGCTATTTACTTATATTCATTTATTCCTGGAGGAAATCTATGTGGTCACTAAGAGTTGACACTTGCTTGATGACACCTAATCAATCAATATTGATTTATGTGGTCAGTAATTTCACCAATGGCAACTTTGGGCAAAATAATGCAATATAAACATAATGGGATCTGAAGACAATCGAATTAATTCGATATAATAATAGTCATAATATCAATAAGAAAAGCACATTGATAGACTCCCCCAAGCTATGATAAGTGAAAGAAGGAGAGAAAAAATTATGGATTTGGAGATGGTTATTAAAAGTACTATGGACTGCAAATAGCATTGATAAATCTAAAGGCTGGAACAAATAAAATGGACTGCTTCCTTTGAGTGATTATTAGCAAGCAGAAACTCGCATATCTGGGTACATGATTCAAATGAATGATGAATTTTCCTAAGCCTGTGCTTAGGAAGTAAAAGTAAACAAAGCAATAGCAATAGCAATAGCAGTAGACTTATATACCGCTTCATAGGCCTTTCAGGCCTCTCTAAGCGGTTTACAGAGAGTCAGCATATTGCCCCCAACAATCTGGGTCCTCATTTTACCCACCTCGGAAGGATGGAAGGCTGAGTCAACCCTGAGCCGGTGAGATTTGAACCGCTGACCTACTGATCTAGCAGTAGCCTGCAGTGCTGCATTTAACCACTGCGCCACCTTGGCAATGGATCAGGTGGATGAATAAGATCAAAGAAATTACTGGAGTGTTCTTATAAGAGCTGCAGATCCTGGTAACAATGGGAAATATTCTTTATATAATCAGAAAAGATTTGATGGTATCTGAATAACATACATAGATCTTAAGTTCATAGATTCCAGTTAACATTAAACATTGTATAGAACTGAAAAAAGTATCCAAGTCTATGCTCATATTTCATCTTATATATATCTTATGTATTCTTATTTAACTATACAATTCATGCTACATAAAAGATCCTTCTTCTTACTGTATTATGTTATAAGCAATATCAGATCCAAATATGCTTATTAATAATTGAAAACCTATTGATCAATAGATACACTGCACTAATCCTGAATCCAATTCAATTTCTAGATCAAATAGCATCTGTTATTTATATAATATGGATTATCAAATGGCTGTACATAATAGTGAGTTAAAATTGTAACCGCTTTGTAAATAACAATATCAATATTAGTTATAATAATTGACTTTATCTATAATGTTTTTAAAAGCAGATTATTTAAAGCAATTCTATAAATGTTCAATCAGCTTGAAGACATTGTAAAATATTTACCTTCATTTCAAAATTTGAGATCACTAAAATACTTCAAAATGTTTTCCTCTAAAGGTTCCCTTGGTTGTATTCAAACGTGAAAAAGACATTGCTAGGAAGCTAGAATTTGATGGTCTATATATTACAGAGCAACCATCTGAAGAGGATATTAAAGGGCAGTGGGATCGTTTAGTCATAAACACTCCGTAAGTGCCACATTGTATGTTGAATTGCAGTAGGATTTTATTAAGGCTTACTTTGACAGTGTACCCAACATAATTCTGTACAGGTGAAATTATGATATTTTATGTATGATACAAATCACAATTTGTGTTGATATAGGCACTGACCATCTTTCTATATAGTTCATGAAGATCGGCACTTTGGCGGTTTAAATCTCTAGTACCACATAGTCCTGTTATTTGTCCCAGATTCTGCCAACCTAGCAGTTCAAAAGCATGTAAAAATGCAAGTAGAAAAATAGGGACCACCTTTGGTGGGAAGGTAAGAGCATTCTGTGCGCCTTCGGCATTTAGTCATGCTGGCCACATGACCATGGAGACATCTTCAGACAGCGCTGGCTCTTCAGCTTTGAAACGGAGATGAGCACCGCCCTCTAGAGTCGGGAATGACTAGCACATATGTGTGAGGGGAACCTTTACCTTTACCTAAATAAAGTGTATATGTAACAGCATCAGATGTGGCAAGGTGCTTAAGAGAATTTTGCTTCCCAGAGACTAGAGAATACCACTCATCTGATATAATGCAAGATAACTTTATACGTTCAGTTAGGAAGCAAGAATATGAAATTTGCTCTTTTATTTTCCTACATGGAAAATATTTAATGTTGTTCCTTATTATCTCTTCACTTCAATGTCTGACTAGAGAAGCAACCCAGAATTGCTATGATGAGATAGAGAGGCCATAATGATTGAAATAAATAAATATTAGTATTATTCCAAAGTAATCTTTTCTTAAGCAGACAACTTACTCCCCACTTTGTAAGGGATTGACCTGTCAAGATCTGAACCAAAAGCTGGTTTGTTAGTAATAATGCAAAGATAAAAGCCTTTTTTGCTGCTCAAAGGTTTGAGGGACCCAAATCCCTTATGGCACACAGGCAGGAGAAAAAGGATAAATAATTTAACATTGCTTGTATATTTCTTCCATATTACACTTGAACATTGTTGGATTTATTTTTAATTGCCTTTTGACTATTGTGATAAATATATTTAATAGAAAGTTGTAAGTTTGCTGTCTCTGAGTCTCTAGTGTTTTCAGAGAGAAGTTTGACATACTCGTTGTTTTGTAAAATTTGAGATGAGAAGGACCCCAAATGTACTTTTTTCAAGAGGCAACTGGACTTTCTGGTTTTTCTTTGAAAATGTTTCCTTCTCATCCAAGAAACTTCTTCAGCTCTGGCTGGATAATGGAAAATAGAAGGATTTATATTCCTTGCAGACAGCTGGCCATTTGCATCCTTGTAGAGAGTCTTTGAGGCCACTTGGAGGTTTATCTGTGTCATCAAGGCCACCTGAATAGTATAAATGGGTGTGGAGCCTTTTTGGAAGTCTTGAAAGGACTACGTTGTAAACTGAAGATAGATGTCGTATCCCTCCCCTCTGATGAGAGACGGCTGTTCAATTTTGACAGATTCAATTTTCAACAGTTCCAAGAAGGCTCCACACCCATTTGCACTACCAAGGTGACCCTGATGACACAGATAAACCTCCAGGTGGCCTCAATGACTCTGTATAATCCCCCCTCCCATTTTCCCACAGTAGAAAATGTGGCAGGTCTGAAGTCCAAATGGCAAAAGATGGTTTCCAGATCTGACAAGCACTTTGTTTTAGGAAAAATTTATTCAGAACTGAAGAGTAAACAAATAGTGTTTTGTACAGTACCCAATCCTCCCTGAGAAAACGCCTTGTTTCTGCATGAACAGAAATTTGTGAATGAAGTTAAAGGAATACAATGAAAGTAATACATTAAAGGATGAATTATGTTTCAGGGAAAAACTTAACCTTTCATCATATTTATCAATGGCTATAGATATTCATAAATGTTTTACTTTTAATACTACAATGCTTGTTTTCTATAAGGATATTAAAAAAAAACAACTAGTAACCCTGTCTCAATAAAATCTGATGAATAATGAAAAAAACATCAAAGAATAAAAAATAATCTAAGCTTATTGTAAAATTTATTTCTTGAGAAACATTTAAGTATATAATCAACTATCAATTTAAAGTATAAGAATTTTTAGACATATATAATTTTATAGACTAGTTTCTATTTCTTTAGAAATATAGATAAATAACAAGAGAGAGAGAGAGAGAGAGAGAGAGAGAGAGAGAGAGAGAGAGAGAGAGAGAGAGAGAGAGAGAGAGAGAGAGAGGGTTTGTGACCCCAGAGTGGGGGAAATAATTAAAAAAAATGGGGGAACTTTAGGAGGCACAGTTTCTATGATGTCATCATTCACTTGAGCTTTTTTACCCTGTCTGATACTATATGAAAAAAAACTTTATTCTAGAGTTTGTGTGAACATAATATCTGCATAACGTGAACTAAACTAAAGGACAAAGGCAATTAAATTACTTTTAGTGAGGATAGGGTTGTGGATTTTCTTCTGGGTTTTTTTTTTAATGTGCGTGTGTAGGATGGGTGTTCTTACTGGATTGTCTTGTATTGAGGCTTTGTTTATTTGTTTGTTTAATTAAATTTGAGCAATTATTTTGTCTTTGTTACAGATCTTTTCCTAATAATTATTGGGACAAGTTTGTGAAACGAAAGGTACGTTCCTTAATTTTTTTAATCAAAATAAAAATATTAAATAAAAGGTAGTAACCAGAGGTGGGTTTCCAATTTTTTACTACTGGTTCGGATGGTATTTGGTATTTGGTATTTATTCGATTTGTAAGCCGCCCTATTCCCCGAAGGGACTCAGGGCGGCTGAACAAAAACCAGGGGAAAGGGAAAAACAAATACAGAAAGTAAGACAAACAGGACAGTGATACAACAATTTAACAATTTAAAAAAGCACAGCAAGCACAGCAAATTCGAGTAGGGGGGAAAACTCAACCCCAGGCTTGCTGGGACAGCCAGGCCTTAACGGCTGTCCGGAAAGCCTGAAGGGTGGCGAGGGTCCGAATCTCCATGGGGAGCTCGTTCCAAAGGGCCAGAGCAGCCACAGAGAAGGCCCTCCTCCGGGTGGTCGACAGCCGGCATTGGCCGGCATATGGAATTCGGAGGAAGCCTAATCTGTGGAATCTAATGGGTGTATGGGAGGTAATTGGCAGGAGGCGGTCTCTCAAGTATCCAGGGGTCCAATACCATGTAGGGCTTTATAAGTAATAACTAGCACCTTGAAGCATATCCAGAGGATAGATGTGATGTGGGTGTACCGTGGCGCACCCACAATCGCTCACGCGGCTGCATTCTGGACCAGCTGAAGTCTCCGAACACTCTTCAAGGGCTGCCCCATGTAGAGCGCATTGCAGTAGTCCAGTCTTGAGGTCACAAGGGCATGAGTGACTGTTATAAGATCCTCCCGGTTCAGGTAGGGATGCAATTGGTGCACCAGGTGAACCTGGGCAAATGCCCCCCTGGTCACAGCTGACAAATGGTGATCTAAGGTCAGCTGTGGGTCCAGGAGGACTCCCAAATTGTGAACCCTGTCTGAGGGGCGTATAATTTCACCCCCCCCCCAAGCCGGAGAGATGGAATACCTTGCCAATTTGTGGGAGGAAAAAACACAAGCCACTCGGTCTTGTCAGGGTTGAGAGCCAGCTTGTTAACCCCCATCCAGACCCTCACATCCTCCAGGCACTGACACATCACGTCAACTGCTTCACTGAGCTGGCACGGGGCGGACAGATACAATTGAGTATCGTCTGTATACTGGTGGTATTTTATCCCGTGCGCAGGATGCTCTTCTGCGCACACTTGAATGCACTTGCGATGCTTTTGCGCATGCATAGAAGCATCCGGACAGGTGGGCAGAGGCTCCCACCGCTGCTACTACTGGTTTGGTTGATCTGGGGCGAAGCGGCAGCAACCCAGCTCTGGTAGTAACCCATGTTTGATAATAATAAGCACCTATTGGATTGGTCCAAGATGTTTCTGCAGAACAATAGGAACATATATGCTCTGTATACTCCCCCCAATGGTAATTTGTTTATTTTTAGGATTTTATGTTTGATTGCTCTCACTGGGAAATTTTTGCCCCCACTTTCAATCTTCCCCTCCTTTCTGTGAGAGAGCAGTATTTAAAGAGCATCAATTTTTAAATGCAAAACTTTTTTTAAAAAACTTAGTGGGAACTGCTTTAATTAAAACATGATACTTTATTTTATTTTTATTTTCCTGAAGGTAATCAACAAGTATGGCGATTTATATGGAGCAGAGCGCATTGCAGAACTCTTAGGTCTGGACAAAAGTGCTCTGGATTTTAGTCCAGTAGAACATACTGAACCAGATGAAGCCTCTCTTGTTTCATGGTATTGTTTGCTTTTATATTTAATAAACTGAAATGTATTAAAATAATACAACTGATTTTTTTCATTTTATTTGTCTTATTTTTATGTTTGTGGTTATGCATGGACAGCCCTGTGATGGAAAGCTGAAGTCTTAGCAATCCAATCCTATGCATAAAGAGTATGTGTTTGTGCACTATAATGATGATCCAGAGAGTTTTGTGCTTTCACAAATTATGTTATTATTCAGTTCATGGATCTCGACAACCTAATAAGAACAAAAAAAATAGCAATACTGTTATGGCTGTTATAGCTTTGAGGTTCATTAATTATTTGGATGGAAATATCTATTTTTAATGTGCTCTGTTTTGAGAGAGGGAATATTTTAAGTATGTTTTTATGAATTTCATAAAATCATAGTGTTAAAATGAGACAATTGTTGGCAAGCTACAACTATACTTAATCAATTGCCTATTTCACAGGCTAATATGCTTAACTTTAATTATTTTTTTAAAATGCTAGATTATTGGCATCTTTGTTTTGAGTTTGTAATGTAATACAATAAGTTATAACTGTCATTCTTTCTAAAAGAGAAATCACTTGCAGATTGCACAATATAATGGAGCTTAAACATTTTGCCTATGGATTGTCACTTGGGAGCATATCACTACACATCATTGGCTAATTATCTTTACCCAATTTCTTTTGACCAAAATTGCTTTGAGAAAGATTAGGGAGATATAGTCTAGATGGGAGTGTAATATTACCTTGAAAGGAGAGAGCTGGCCTGATTCATTACGTTATTACAAAATTATCACATATGAATGGGACACACAGATATTTTTGATTTTTTAAATTATGTAAACACAGACGTTCTTATGCCTATTATTTATAATATTGTAAGTTAAAATGATCAATCAATTTAAACAATAGCATGTAAGTGGCACATAACATACTGGATTCCTTCTTTTAGCTTCATTACTTTGACATACAGTTTTAGTTGGAAGGAAGTTCAAGAGAATACACCATTAGGCACAAGCAGCTCTGCAGGCAGTAGTTTCTTTGTCTTCCTTTCAGGAAAACACATGCCATTTCCCTCCTCCTCTTCAGTTTTCTATTTTTCTCCTTTCCATAAGCATTCCAATTCCCTTCAGAGTTAGGGCTCATTGGGTTGCTTTAGAAATTTCTCCTCTGAGACTGTTTATTGAAGATTTTGTATTACTCAAATTCTGATGATTCCCTTAAGTCCGCGGATACTTTCCTATTATAGTGAATGATGTTTCCTTGACTACATAAAGGACCAGATCTCAGAGAGCTGAAACTTCTGTTAGTATATATGTTACATTGTTCAAATATAATGTTATCATTCATCTAAAGGTCATTTTCTTAGCTGAAATGTTTGTTTTCAAAAATATATCCAGAAAACCTCCATAAAATTCTGAAATGTTTTAGTGGACGCACTATCAAGAAGAAAGCCTAACAAATTGGGGGAGGGGGGGAGCTTACATTATAATTAGGGGATGAATAAATACCTTGATTAATTTCAAATTATTTTGTATATTACTAGGTTAAGTTCTATTGATGCAAAATATCAAATCTGGAAGCTTGGTGTAGTTTTCACTGATAATGTAAGTTAACAATATATTTTTTTTAATGGCATTTGTCTCATTATTCTTTCTTAAAGGAAACAAGCCTTGTAGTCATGCATTCTCTCTTACAAAATGCACAGCTTTAAAATGAAATTAATTCTGCAAGCATAAATACCCAAATGATAGATGTCATCCTTATAAATCCTGTGTAATGTTTTGAACATCTGTTTTAAAATGAATAATGGGAAAAAGAGGGGAAAGTGAAGAAAATATACGAAATCTATTAAGTAAGAGGAGAAATGCAAATAAACTGTTAATATGATACCAGTTAAGGAAATGAGTTGGGGTTTGCATATTCTGTGACATTATATAATGATTTAGCTAAGATGCGCTTCTACATCATGTTTTCTTGCCTATAATACCCTGTGGTCTTAAAAAGCAGGCTTGTATACTTTTTTAAATTATCAAGTCAAACTTAGGAATAGCAGATAGCTTCTTTCCATTTAACTTGATGTATAAATAAAGACTGCAAAAACAAAATACACGAGAGGCAAAAGGATATGGCAAGAGGACATGACCATAAGCATCCATGCTCCTCTCCATCTGGAAAGGCCTTGTTTGGCTTATGGCTAGATCCTATTGTGAGAAAAGAGGATTAGCTCATGTAGACATTTCTATTTGCACAAAGCATTTTGTAACTATGTGCATATCTTAAGAAGAATGTAATGCACACTTATCTCTTCCACAATAGTCTTGTGTCTTTGGTTAATCATTTATGTAACAGTTGTCAAACCTACTATTAGTATTAATATACTCTAGAAGGATTCAATTTTTTGATCATTAATGTATAAGCCCCTTTGTAGGCATTTTAATACTATAACACAAGTGTTTTATAAATGAAATGTAATGATAACAAATAGTATAATGCAATGAGAAAAATACCAGTGGTTCTCTGACATTTAACATTTTCTTTAGTCTTTCTTGTATTTAGCTTGGTATACAACCATGTCCATTCTTGGCCACTACAACAACTTTTTCTTCGCTGCTCATTTGCTCGATATAGCTATGGGTTTTAAGACTTTACGTACCATTCTATCATCTGTAACTCACAATGGCAAACAGGTTAGTTACTGACAATATAATTCATGTCTCATTGTACAATTGTTACTAAAATTGAAATATCATTTAATTGGCTGTGACTAAGAAGTGCTTTCAAAAGTGTTAAAGTGTGATGAAAAATTATACTACTATAATTTAAAAGTACATAGTGATCAAATGAATGAGGAATATTAACAAATCACCAGCTACTTATGAATCTATATCCCTAGGTTATATTATTTTAAAAAGCAAATGGGGGGGCAATCAAAATTCTGATTTTTTTTTCAAATTACAAAAAGGTAGCATATCAGTGAAACATTCAGATATTACCAGTTTAAAGTAATAGTAATAGATTTTTCACAAAGCTCCATGTGCTATATATCTTAACTTTGGAAAAGAGGAATTGTTTTTTTCCATTAAAATAATAATATTAGTAACAACAAAATATTTACCATATATAAATATAAAACAGACACACATTTTGATTGAGTATATAATTAGCTGAATTAAGGAGTTTTCTTTGCATTATATAAATAAATCATGTATTTATAGGGTTTAGAAATATATGCATTATAATTTCTTCTAATGTTTTCAGAGTTATCTTCTAGATGGATAATCATGTTCAATCATATATCTTGCTAAAATTAAGACAAAGCAGATGTAAATAAAATTTACAGCTGTAAATCCCAGCCCTGTAAACATTTTCTTAGCTAGATATTGATGATTTTATAAATTTATAAGAATTGTATATTTTGCTATGAAACTTTTGAATGTTCAAATTATTGCAGTATTTATCACAGTTCAATCATCAGTTTAGCTGCCTAAAATTCTCATTAAATTCAAAAATAACTTCTACAACTGAAACTTTTGTTGCTTCAATCATGTTTCTATGATTGTTTATCAAAAAGGAAACGTTCATATCAAATGAAATGTGGTTTGGCAGACTACTTTTAATTATTTAATCCAATAATCACAATCTGTTAAGAAATTGTATTTTTCTGTTTCCTTGAAGGAGTATAATACTATTAATTGTATATACTTTTCCGCCCATTTTTCCATACGGTACACTTTATAGAAGGACCAGTGTTTAAATGTATTTCTACTGCAATTTGTTATCTCTCAATTGTTCTTAAGCACTGAAACAATTTCAATGCAGGTAGTCCTTGACTTAAAATAGTTCATTGAGTGACTATTTGAAGTTGCAACAACATTGAAGAAAGTGACTCATGACTGTTTTTCACACTTATGATCATTGAAGCATCCCCATGGTTACTTGCTCAAAAATTCAGACCCTTGGTAACTGACTCATATTTATGATGGTTGAAATATCCTAGTCATGTGAATTCTTTTTGCGATCTTCTGATAAGCAAAGTCAATGGGGAAGCCAAATATACAGTATTTTGTTTAGACATTAATGGCTGTGTGTTGCATTATTTTGAGGAGAAAGCACATTTACATTGTTATACCAGCTGTATACTCATTACTTTACATTGTAGCCAAGTGTTATTTCTTCAGTGTTGTCACATGATAATACATGCTTAAATATTTACAAAATGTGAGGGGGTGTACTCACTTCTGTGATATACTATACTTAACAATCCTATTACTCATTTAATAGTTGCAGTGATTCACTGAACAACTGTGGCAAGAGAGGTCATAAAATTGGGCAAAGTTTACTTAACAACTGACTTGCTTAGCAACAAAAAATTGGGGCTCAATTGTGGTCATAAGTTGAAGGCTCACTATATTTCTTTTACAATTTGGTATGTAATGGCTATTTTTGATTATACCAACTCCACAGATCCAGAAAAGGTCTTTACCTTCAGTTCTTTTTGGCCTGGACTGAATTTTGAACATCCCAAGTTTGAGAGTGCTCATTTCTTCTTTTTCCTCAGTGGGCAGTTCACAAAATGAAAATATGCAAAATATTTCCAGACCATTTTGAAACATCAGTTTTAGAAAGGTTAATGTGAAGTTATCGAGTTAAGTGGTTCAGGCAAGATTTTAAAAAAGGAAGCACAAAATTAAAGTAAGGAAAATGTGCACTTCTTTGGAATGTATCTGCTATATCATTTGTGGTCTATCCTTTTCTTTAGTTGTTATACTAAATTCTCCTTACTTTTTTAAAAAAACAACAACAACAGAACTTATATTAGTGAGTTTAAAAATATGCACTGTATTTTATTTTGTATTGAATGTACTTGCCCCATCCCAAATGCCAAGTGTTGCCTCATTATAATGGGGGGAGGAGTCCTGGGAGGGGTGAAGGAAGAATGATAGATATGGCAAGTATACTGATTTCCAGTAGGGTCACCAAAAGTAGAAGGTCTTCCCAGCTGCCATCTATATTAGAGAGCAGAAAGATGGTGGAAGTGATGAAATGCCTACTGAAATATGGCAAGCAACGGAAGATAAATCAGTCAAGTTTCCAAGTGACTAAGCCAACAAATTTGCAGAAATACATACTGGCCAGCTGATTGGAAGAGGTGTATCTATATTCAAATATGAAAAAATGAGAATAGTGTGTGCAAACTATCGTACACTACCCTTAATTTCACAGGCTAGCAAAATAATTCTTAGAATCATTCAATGCAGATTAAAGCCTTAGATGAAAAAGGATATGTCAGATATTCAGAGTGGCTTTAGAAAACAAGGAACACAATGCATGTTGAATAATTGAAAAAGCCAACAAATGCCAAGAAGAATTTAGTATGTGCTTCATCTACAGTAAAGCCTTCATATCAATCACATCAAGCTGTGGAATGTGCTCTGAGACATGAGAATCCCAGAATGCCTCATTGTTCCCATGGGAAATTTAGACACAGGCAGAAAACCATAGTACAGACACAAAAAGAGTGGTTTCAAGTTGGCAAAGAAGTGCAACAAAGTTGTATACTTTTCCCAAATTTTTCAACTTATGTGCTGAATATTTTATAAAGGAAGTTGGATTGGAAGAAGATGAGTGTGGTTTTAAAATTGGAGGAAGAAGCATTAATGACCTGCGCTATCTATGACAGTATCCTGACAGCTAAAAATACAAAAGTCAAAGAACATAGTGAAGACATGTGACTAAATTGAAGTATAGAGAATTTGAAATAATTGAGAACAGACAGAAAACCAGGCTTAGAATTGATAATGGAAATATCAAAATGGTGGATAGCTTTTGCCTTTTAGGACTAACCATCAACAGTAAATGAACTAGAAGTTAAGAACTATGCCATGGATTAGCACTCAGTAGAGCAGCCATGAAGTACTTGGAAAAGATACTCAAATGCCAAGAAAACAAACCGATGGAACATTGAATCGATCATTCAAGGAACAAATGACCAGGTTCAAAATTATCTTTTTCATACGCATTATGCAAAGACCAGCGATCTGGAAGGAAAGGAAAAGGCTCTAATTGTGAGAAAGGAAAGAGAAGAGGACGACCATCAGCAAAGGGGAGGGACACAGTTACAGAGGCAGTGAGTGCAGTATTGGAAGATAGAATATATCTTTCTATAATAGAAAAGGTTAGGAATAGATCACCTTGGAGTAAATCTATGAGGTTGCTAGGAGTAAAATACAATTTCATGACAAATAATCAGTGAATCAATTTTGCCTGCCCCCTGCCCCTATAAGTTATTTTAACCTGTTGGTTTTTGCCTGCAATAAAGCATACTTATATATTAATTACAATTTATACCAGATGAAAGAAGCAATAATAAGGGAATGAGATGACAGTGCACTTATTATATTTAGTATATGCAGTTTAAAAGAGTTCCTACTCAAATGGTATCTACTGTCTCCTATGAAGCCAAGAAGATCTAGGTGTGGTTTTCCAGAATTAAATTGCAGATTTTTCAATGCAGCATGGAGTAGTAGTGATGGGGTATATGCATTGCTCTGACATCTGCTTGGTGATTAATTCTGCTAAACAAGATCCTCCAAGAAAGATTTACAAGAGCCTTCTTAATCACCAAGAAGCTAGCATAGTTACCATGACGAAATCTTGTTAAGTATCCTTATCCTACTTTCTTGATTGAATAACTTGTTTAGTATATTGTGGGAATGCTGTAGGTATAATGTGCCTTGATTTCAGCAAAGCATTTGAAAAAGGACATTATGACTTTCTGATTAGGAAGATAGTTTTGTGTAGGCTGCATAGCATGGCAATTAACAGGATACGTAGCTGGCTTGAAGCTGATGCTGAAAGTTCATCAGACTACTACTCATCAGCCTAGAATGAGATATTGAGTGGAGTATTCAGTTCTGGATCTTCAATATTTAATGACTTGGAGATAATCCGAAGGAACAGGAAAAGCTGTTCACTCCAAGGAGTTCAAAAACCAGGAAGAGAGAAGAGTGAATAAAAAAGCAGTGTCTTCTGAAGGATTACGTGTCAAGTTGTGGGTTTGCAAAGATCATCTTTTGAAGAGCTTCTGATGGCAAGGAGTGACAGACCTGAGAGCTGATGGATAGTGAGTGGGTGTCTCATTCCTTTTTGAATTTAATGTAAAGCTGCCTGCTTTTAGGAAGCAAGCCTCTCAGTAAGCCAACGTGTAAAGTGTTAAACAAAGATGTTTGAGGGGATAAACATGTTTTATAGAGTGAAGAGTTAATAACTGGGTTCATTAAAGAACCCAAGAAAAGAACAAAAAACCTTCCTACTTAAAGTGATCTAAGAAGGGGATGGAAGGATAAATACAAACAGGCTGGTTGCCTTCCTTCCTTAAGACAAGTTAAACATGTATTTTCAGTAAATGCCAATTGGTTGAAGAAAAAGGTAAAGGACTCGGGCCATGAGTGGACATACTTCAGTTGATGAGAAAGCCAGCCAGCCAGAGGAGCAGGTGCAGTAGATGAGGGTACACAGAAATACACAGAAGAACTCAAGGTGCTTGGTGGATAAGAGATCTGAAGGAGCATGCTCATCAATTCTTCTGGTCCAATTAAGGATAACCCATTTCCCCCTCAAATATGTTCAGCTGCTATACTCAGTATTTCAATTACTCAAAGTAAGCAAAAAGTTAACATGTAACAGCTCTTGGCAATGAATGAGTGTAAGGCAAGTGGATATTTCAACCAAAACCCTGCAATTCATTTTCATCTGGTGCTGACTTGGTAGGTGAATAAAATGCCATATCTAATCTAAATATATGATTGTGCAACCAACCATAACAATAGCAGGGGTGTCAGACTGCTGGCAGGATATGTCACGCGCTAGCTATGCCCACTCTGTTTTAGCAAAGTGGGGGGGAAATATCACGTGATGACGTGATGTCACGAGTTTGACACCTCTGATAATAGTAATAATAATATCCAATGACATCCTGAATGCAAGGATATAAACTGGGTATATATCCAAGTCAAGAATGCACTCACAGTGTTCATTAGTGGTTCTTCCTTACATTGTCCTGTGTGGGATTGTGTGCGATGCCAAAAGGGACCAGAATCAGTCCTGGGTCTTGTACTTAAAAGACTCATTGAATGATGATATGGAGGGAATTCTTATTAAATTTGAAGATGATGCAAAATTGGGCAGGTAAATCTAATATCACAATAGGTAGCAATAAATTTGGAATTCTGGATGGGGTGGAGAAATGGTCTGCAAGTAATAGAATGAAATTTAACACCGATAGCTGGAATGTTTCACTTAGTAAACAAAAATGAAATATACGTTACCTAACTTGGTAAAAATATTTTCAAAGAAGACCCTGGGGTAGTAGTTGATTGTAAATGGAATATGATGGCAGTGGGGTGCTGCTGCAAAAAGAAGGGGAATGCAAATACAGACAATATAACTGAATGTTAAAAAAGAAATTTGAAAGAGAAGAAGTAGTTTGGCAGGGGAACTATATAGCAAAATGGCTTCTTTTTCCTGAAAATGTTCAGTGGAACCATTTGCTTATATTGCTTTACTTTTAATTCTTACCTGCACTAAGCAGAGGATTGGAGTCTATGGTTTAAACCAGTGGTTCCCAACCTTTTTTTGGCCATGCCCCATGTAAGCATTTCTAAAATCCGGATGCCCCCTCCCCCGTGACATATAATTCTTACTTTACTCAAAAAGTGAACTCTACGCACGCGGAGGAAGCCTAAAAGGCCATTAACTTGTTTTAAACAAAGTTCAAATTGTCCCCCTGTGGGGTGTGGGGTGCACGTTGGAACCACTGGTTTAAACAGTGATCCCCAACCTTTTTGGGACCAGGGACTAGTTTTGTAAGACATTTTTTCCACGGATTAATACAATAATACAATAGCAGAGTTGGATGGGACTTTGGAGGTCTTCTAGTCCAAACCCCTGCCTAGGCAGGAAACCCTATACCGTTTCAGAAAAATGGCTATCCAACATCTTCTTAAAGACTTCCAGTGTTGGGGCATTCACAACTTCTGGAGGCAAGCTGTTCCACTGATTAATTGTTCTAACTGTCAGGAAATTTCTCCTTAATTCTAAGTTGCTTCTCTCCTTGATTAGTTTCCATCCATTGCTTCTTGTTCTACTTTCAGGTGCCTTGGAAAATAGCTTGACTCCCTCTTCTTTATGCAGCCTAGAACTGTGTTGGCTTTTTTGGCAGCTGCTGCACACTGCTGGTTCCTATTTAAATGGTTGTCCATTAGGACTCACTAGGATTAGGGAAGGATAGTTTTGATTTAGCTCCCTTGCCCACCACTCACCTCCAGCTCTGAGGCCCCATTCCTAACAGGTCCTGATCTGTGACCTGGACATTGGGGACCCTGGTCTCAATGGTCCCTTTCAACGCTGAATGTAGGATGCAGACAGAATGTTGAACAAATGTGAGTGACAAATTACTGGTGGGATAATTAACAGGACTAAAAATAGAAATCAAATTTAATATAAAGTTCCATATGAAATCAAATCCCCTGGCATAGAATGAGGGCTATCTGGCTTAATAATATCATTTATTCTAATGTCATTTAAACCCTCCCTCCCCTTATGCATTGTGTTCATCAGGGGAATTCAAAGCAACTGGAACAGGGTGAAAAAGATGTTTGGGTGCATGTATTATAGAGAGAATCTGAAAGATTTAGGGAGGTTTAACCTTTGGAAGAGAATGCATATTGTGCAGAAAATGGAACTAGTAACTTCAAGTAAGAGGAAGACAAACTCAGATTAAAATAATCACCCAGAAAGAGGATAGGCTCTCCTTCATTGTATGTATTCAGCCATCTTCTGTGGATGCTTTAATTTGGATTTTGCACAGAGCAAGGAATTAAATTGACTAAATTCCCTCCTCCCCTCCAATTTTATGATTTTGTTAGAGAGAAGAAAGCTTTCATTTGACAGCTCTTGTTAGAAGTGCAGAAGTGCTTTGATCCTTTAATGAAATTAGCCTATCATTCCATTTTGTGGTTAAAATAGGCAAAGCCTGTAAATGGAATAACACTGTAGCAGAGGTCAGTGCTGAATTATCTGCTTTTCCAGTAAATAACTAGAGTTATACTTCTAGAATATCCAATATGCGGAAATTCGTACATGTGAAATCACTACTCAGTTAACCCAAGAGAGTACATATAAGTTGATCAAAACAATGACACAATCCTCAACCACAGGGGATCAGACAGATAGAATATATCACTTGGGACCCCTCATAAATAAATGTGTTTTTGTACTAATCCATTGTATATCATTTTGCATTATTCACAAATTGACTTTGATTCAGGTAAGAATCTACCTAGTCTTGTTTGTTCAAAAAAATCTATTTGCTCTTTCTACTTTGAAAGCATTTCTTCATAATGTGACCACTGAGGCAAAGGCCAAGGTAGTACCCTAAAACTGTGTGCTCCTTCTTAAAACTTCACAAATCCAATTGACAAAGCGTATAAATGTGTTCAGTCAAGCATGGCTACAGCTTCCCTCTCTATTGTACAGCATTTGAAGATTGAAGAGGAAGGCCAATTGTTCCATGCATTGCTATGTGGATAGATTATTAAATCTGGTGAACCAATGCTCTACGTAACAGCCATTCTTTTCCACAGGAGAGCTACGAAGATACTTCTTTGCTATATAAATAAGATTTCTGGATTGGCACAGTAGTCCCCAACATTGTAAAACAGCAGAACTGTCTGTTCTGCTTAATATAAGTACTAAAATATGTTATGTGTGCTAAATGTATTACAAATACATTTCAGAATCGAATACTTGCAAACTCATTTATTTAGATTAGTTGTACAAAGCATTCAAAAGAGTTGTTGCATAATCATAAGGCAACAGCTTGGAGCAACATCTGAAGCAGCTGTAGAACCATCGCTAGACACAGTTGCTTGAATGATTCAGACAGGTGCTTTGCTCATGCTCCTGGGCATTATAAATCAAGCTTTTCAAGGGCTTTGCAAATGAATGTTTCAATGCTAGCTGCGATTTAGCAGGACTAACCTGAAATTAACAAACAATCAACTCAAGGGATTTCCCCTCCACTTATTTAATGAAGAATATTTTGCAATGTTTTACATGTCCTTCATATGTGTTAGTAGGTTTCTGGAAGTATCTACTCCTTAGGGGCACTAAATATTGAAGTTTATGGACAGCTTGTGATCTTTTGAATGAACTGTTTAGTTGGCTCTGGTTTGCCCCTTTCAGGCAGATATTTATGAAACCTAAATATGATTGTTGCATAGAGAAACACAATGGAGTAATGGTCCACTATATATGAACGCTTGAAAGTCAATTAAGAAGCAATTAGAAAAGCTTAAAAGTCCATAGATTGGTTTAAGCAGCTAATGCACCAGTGTAAACTCAAATCTTGATTTAATTAATATATTTTGAATGACATAATGTTCAAAATGCTGCAGCATCACAGTGGAAATAAGTATCTTTTATATTGTGGGCAAGATTTAACTTCTTAATTGTTGTTTCTTCTCTACATATCATTCACCATTTATTTTGTATTGCTATATTATAGCTCATGTTAACTGTTGGACTCTTGGCTGTGGTGGTATATCTTTACACGGTTGTTGCATTTAATTTCTTCCGGAAATTTTATAACAAGAGTGAGGATGAGGATGAGCCAGACATGAAATGTGACGATATGATGACTGTAAGTACTATGTGAACGTGAAGAGTAGTGCCATTAGCAAGAGAACAACAGGCAGCCCTCAATAAAAACTATAGATTGGAATTATATTACAACATTAATTAATTAATCAGAATCTAATATATATGTTAACAGAAGACAGCTACAGTAGAAGGCTACACTATATAAGTAACAGTTTTAATTATCTAAACTTAATGGTTTCTTTGAAAACCTGTTTATTCTTGATTTTTGCTAAGGCCCTTAGCATGCACTGTGACTCCTGGGGACACCCTTTGGGATATTAGCTCTCCTAGGTAAACAAACAGTAAATACAACTAGATGGGGTAGTTCTACTTTATTGTACAGCTATATTAACAGAATCTTGCAAGTCTGAAAACACAGATCTCCCGCAGCCTCTTTTGACAGTCTGACGCATCATCCCTCTGGGTCACTTCCATGTACCATTAGAGTAGGTTCTTTCCTTCGAACAGCCCAATGGCAACCAGACAAGGTTCATTCCAGATTTGTGTGCATGAGAGGGTTATTTTTGACTATGTATCTAAAGTACTTAGGTTAGACTTGGTCAAAGCAGTTTGAAGAGTGCTTTCATCCATATCTGTAAACCTCTCTCTCTGGGTCTAAGAGTTAAATATTATATACCTTTAATCTGAGATTACTTTGAGTGGTGTGTAACTCACCAACATTTTAAATTTTTAGGTTTCATTTTATTATTTCTTCAATAAATTTTTAGTTACCTTACAAAATATTTTTCAGCTATGAATATAAGGTGTAGACGTAGCTATGCGAATGGGATAGGGTGGGAAATTACCCATGAGATGAGAAAAGCAGAGTATGGTGAGGTTGTAGAAGACTGGGAACTACACATATATCTTTGTCACACAAAAGTTTGTGTGGGCATGCCTGCACAGGAGTGTCCCCTCAGACTCAGCTGGTAAGTGATAATATCCTCAAGACCAGAAATATATAAGAAAACCAAAATTGCCTTCATCTATTTTTCCAGAAGTAAATAAGAATGAAATTAAGAATAAGTATAAATACAATATACATTTTCAATTAAAAGGCTATTAAAACATCACACGGCAAAAGGTAGCACCAAGCAATTTGGATTTACTATAGGAAACAGACAAAACAATGTTCTCTGTTGCAGTATTTCAAAATTTTAGCTAAACCACTTGAATTTTTCATATGCAAGCTGCATTGAAATAAATACATGCAGTTGTCAGCTAATGATACTGAATTTTAATCTTAGCATTTCTGTAACATTTTAAATGTTGTGAGATCTATCCTAACTTCTAATATATGATATAAAAGTATTGACCTTTTTAAAATGTCTTTTAATTCAAGGTGGTTTGATTATTTTCCATAAACTGTAGTAAATTCTGCATTTCAGTGTTACCTGTTCCATATGTATGTCGGTGTACGAGCAGGTGGAGGTATTGGAGATGAAATTGAAGACCCTGCAGGAGACCCTTATGAAATATATCGAATTGTTTTTGATATCACATTTTTCTTCTTTGTCATTGTTATCCTACTGGCCATCATTCAAGGTTTGTTATTGTTAAGATTCCTGGGGTTTACTAATGCTTCTACTGCAAACCAGTGCTGGGTTCCTACCGGTTCAGACGAACTGGTAGTGGTTTGGAATGTCAGCGACCCAGGTCTGCCACGCCCCTGAACTGATTCTCCAGGCGGTGCCATAAGCACTGCCATCTTATTTTTTGCTTCTGTGCATGCGCAGAATAATTTTTATTGCACTGTGCATGTGACGCACCCTCGAGCGAGCCAGCAGTAGTGCCTTCTGGAACCCACCCCTGCTGCAATCCATATATATTTATCACACTTTAAAAAATTCATACACATTTCTTATCACAGCATCTCCTGGCAACAATTTTCAGACTTTTCACTATACACTGTGGAAAGTACTTCCTTTTATCAGACTTTAATCTTTCTGCATTTATGCTGAACTGGTAAACTCAAGCTCTAACATAAGGAAAGGGAATTAATAATTTTCTTTGCAAACATTGCCATGCCAAAAATAGATTTATATACCTCTACAGGACTAACATTGTTTAATTTGCTTTCTAGGCTATCATCCCATCTGGAGGCGGGGGGGGGGAGAGAATTGCTTAAGTTCCTGCTAATAGAATATACAGTGTTCAATGAGTGGTTACACTTCATTTTGAGTAAGGGCGTTATTAGAGTAATGTAAGAAAGATCTATCTTCAAATTTCAATGATAGTTTTAGTATTTCATCTTTTTTTCAAACTGATCAATACAATATTTGTTTAAGAGAGATTCATTTTCAGAAATACATCATGCTGCTGGCCACTGAGAAAAAATGACCGAAACTTATAGATGATGAATGTCAAACAAGATGTTTTTTTTTTTTACAATAGCTAATGATATAATACCTTCCATAAATTGAATTGAATTTCCAGTGGCTATGTAAATATCCATAAAGTTTTTTTGTCAACATTTTAGACAAGGTTCTCTATAGCTTTCTTTGGGACGTTTTGTTGTTATTCATAGTACCATTAGTTAAAGTAAGAGTAAATTTTCATTTAATTAATGTTTGAAGGTAAATGAATAATGTGAGATGTCATTAAGGGGTTGATAAGCGGAAGAATTTGGGGAGTTAAGTTAAGTGAAACAAAAAATAAAATTTTTGTGTTTTCCATTTCTCCTCAACAAAATTACTGATTTTGTGTGAAATTTTCTCTCTAAGATCAATTTATCAGTAATGTTTTTGAAGGCTACAAATCAGAGGAGTGTCCCCTTGTTGGCCTCTGAAAAAAAAAACCTGATAAATTGACCAAAGGGAGAAAATTTCATACAAAATCAATGATTTTTGTTGAGGAGAAATGAAAAAGACAAGAATTTTATATAATATACTGGATTGATGATATGAGAATTTGTTTGAAATGAATTGATGATTTGTGATCTTACATACATTTGAAAGTGAGGACTATGGAAGTGATGCACAAAAATTTTACAACCAAACAACATGCTTTATGTGAATGAAGAAGGCTCTATGTGTTATGTGTTGTCTGTCTTTGTCTGACCAAAAATAAAAATATTCTTTAAAAAAAAGAAATTATATACAAAGATTTTTGAGTTTGCGGAAATACCGCCCCAAGAAAATAGAAATTAAGAGCTGGAAGAGACACCTGCAGCAATAGAAAAAAAGGAAGAAAGGAAAAGGAGGGAAGGAAGGAAGGAAGAAGGTGAGAAGAGGAAAATGGAAGGGGGAAGGTGAGAAGGAGAGCAGGTAAGAAGGGGAAGAGGTAGAGAGAAGTAGGGAAAAGGAAGGGAAGAAGGAAGGGAAAGGAGAGAAGGAAAGAAGAAAGTAGAGAAGGAAGGGAGAAAGAAAGGAAAGGAGATGAGAGGAAGAGGAGGGAAGGAAGATAGAGAGGAGGAGGAGAAGATGGAAGGGAAAAGAAGAGAGGGTAGGAAGGGGAAGAGGAAGAGAGGAGGAGGGGAGAGGTAAGGGAAGAAGGAAGGGAAAGGAGGAAGGAAGAAAGTAGAGGAGGGAGGGAGGGAGAAAAAGAAAGGAGAAGGTAGTGTCAAAATAGGCAAGGGATGGTAAACAAAACAACCCGAATGGAATATTACAATTTCATAAATGGAATGACAAATGTATTAGAATTATAAATGTAAAAAAAAGAATAATAATTATTTGAATGTATATATAGAGAACAAAAAATAAAAAACTTTATTTAAAAAAAATATTTTTTGTTTCACTTAACTAGGGGTCCCCAAATTGTGTCCTTGTTGGGGCACTCCCCTTGATTTGTATTTTCTGCATCAATATTTGCATGTGATTAAAATAGCTTAGTATATCAAAATTTCCATTTTAATGATGCCCGTATTTTACTTATATTGTGATTTTTCTTTCTTCTTCATATGCCTTTCTTCTAAGAAATACATTAACTGAGTAGGAAGAAAATCAATGGGTCCCAAATGGTAGTGCAGGGTGTATGTACTGCAAATATGTAGCTGAGTTAGAATTCTTAGCAAGAATTTGTGTCTTTTTCTTTCTAATAATAGGTCTTATTATTGATGCCTTTGGCGAACTGAGAGATCAGCAAGAGCAGGTCAAAGAAGACATGGAGGTAAGATCACGATTGTATTGAGTTTGTTTTCAGTAAATGAAAGAGGAAAAACTTTGCACTAAATTGTCAAGAAAACTACATTCATTCTTATATTGCTAATATTTTTATTTGATTTTTAGACCAAATGCTTTATTTGTGGAATTGGTAATGAATATTTTGATACAACTCCACATGGTTTTGAAATGCATACTTTACAAGAACACAATCTGGCCAACTATTTGTAAGTAAACGCATGTACTGCTTTATTAACGCATGTTTCTTTAGAAATGATTGTTAACAAAGTTAATAGGGTTGTCCAGGCTCATAGCACAAGGCTAGGAATATCTATGCAGAAGTGAGTTTTATGAGACTTACTCCAAAATCCGTGTGTTGCACTCCTGTACTCCCAGACTCAGGACTTTGTCAGGTTATAGAGGTGGTCTGCACTTACATTCACAAGTGGTTCGCTAGTTGTGCACTAGTTTCGCACAGACGTGCCCCTTTGGGAGTGAAACGGACTTCAAAGAACAGGTTATCAACTCAGGCAGCTCTGGTGAGTGAAGCAGGGGCGGTGCGAAACTCAGATGAACAGCGAGCGCGGAGGGAACGAGCAGAAAGCTAGTTATAGCTTAGCACAAGGTTGGGTGGGTGGGCCCAGCCAGTGATCAAAGCTAAGTGTTTGCCTGAACCCGTGCGACTATGCAGCAGCTCACCACTGTGCTTTAGTGGTCTCATAGCCAGGATCAGTTTCAGGATCCCTAAAGGAAAACCAACCAACCAACCAATCCAAACACCTCATGCCTGCTCAGAACAAACTTTGGATATGGAAGGGCTTCAGAACAGGAGTGTTCTGTCAGTCTCTAGACCAGTATTTTTCAAATTTGACAGCTTCAACTGCCAGTAATGTTCATTGACTTGATTGGAAAGGGGAGACATTATCTTTGGAAAGGTGAGCCATAGTATGAGCCATCAGAGGCTTTGGCAACAGGAAAATTAATATTGCTCCAAGGCAAATTTTGCTTTAGAAACAATTGGTGTAGGGGCCTGTCATTTGACTTCCTTGAAATGCAAATGTAAAATACAAGGTACAGGTTTTTATTGTTCATGAAAGAAAGAAAGAAAATATAGAACCAGTCACCACCAAAATAAAATATTGTGAATAACTAAACAGATACCTGCATTTGCAGCTTCATGTTAATTATTTTCATTAATGGTTTTTGTACATTTGTTTTTCTTCTACCGTGTTTCCCTGAAAATAAGACAGGGTCTTATTTTCTTTTGACCCACGAAATATGGCCTTGGCCTTATTATGGGGGGGGGGGTATAATTTTGGGGATGCAAGCAGCGGCAAGAATGGGACTGTATGTCCTGTCGCCCCCATCGCCTCCCCTCCCTGTTCTGGTGAACAGCTGGCCGGCACTGCTCTGACGTGTCCCGTCACCACCCTGCGTCGGGTTGGGCTTTCTTTGCGAGGGGCACAATCTGGGGAGCAAGAGATTTAGGAAGCCTGGGCTGTCGTGGGGCAGTTTCTCCAGTGAAGCATCTGATTCATCCCCAGAGGTGAGCGCTTTGCCTCCTCTCTGCCCTGGCTTGGAAGCTGCAGAGGAAGCCTGCCATGCCTGGCAGGGGGAGAGAAGAGATGGCAAGAGAAGCCATGCCTTACTCCACACCTCTCACTTCTCCTCCAGCCCACCCGCCACCCCTCTCACTAAAGAGACAGTGGCGAAGGGAAGCACCTGAATTCTGTTAGCCTTGGGGTGGGGTGGGAGGTGTTTGGCTGCAAGACACACATTCTACCAAAGACTTGCAGCTTTATCGTTTTTCTCGCTGTTTTGTCCAGGGAAGCACCCTGTAAAAAAAAATCTCATGAGTTCAACTTCCCTGGACAAAACAGTGAGCAACATGACGGAGCTGCAAGTCTTGGGTAGGACGCATGTCTCGTGGCCCAACTCCTCCCACCCAGCACCAATGCTAACAGAATCCAGGCTGCTTCTCTTCCCCACTGTCTCTTTATAGAGATGGGTGGCAGGTGGGGTGGGAGAGAGGTGAGAGGTGTGAGGTGTGGAGAAAGGCATGGCTTCTTGCCGTCTCTTCTCCCACCCTCGCCAGGCATGGTAGGCTTCCTCCGAAGCTTCCAAGCCGGGGTAGAGAGGAGGCAAAATGCTCACCCCTGGGGATGAATCAGATACTTCAATGGAGAAACTGCCCATGCCAGCCCAGGCTTCCTAAATCTCACACTCCCCAGATTGTGCGCCTTGCAAAGAAAGCCCAATACGACACAAACGCCGCCTCCAGCCACGTACTGTTTCACAAAGCTCCATAATCTGTGGCTGCTGGCTCCTCGCTTTGTGCTTTTTATACACATACTGACATACCCACTCTTCCTGGGAATGCCGTTTCCCACTCCCAAGATTCCATTTCCAAGAAAAGAAGAGCCTTGGGGCCGCACTGGACTTTCTCCCCTGCTCTGACTCCTGTCAGCCTCAACTTTGCTCCTGAAACCCTGTGGGCCACTTCTCTGCTTGAGCTCAGGCGAAGAGGGGGCTGAGGGCAATAGCGAGATGAAACTGATTGCTTTCCCTTTGCCTCTTCTCCCAAAAGCAGTCTCGAGTGGAGCCACTTTTGCAGCAGGAGACTCAAGCCGGCCTTCCGAAGGGTACTGTAGCAGCAGCTATCCACAATTTTTTTACCCTTATTTTGTCCCGATCCACGTGGCTCACTGGGCCACGTGGATCAGGATGAAATAATGATCCGGAAGGCCAGTGCAAGGCGCATGGGGTGCATCACTTGGCCTCCTGCTGCTTTTGTGGCCGCAATCGATGGCAAAAGCAGCTGCACTTGCTGAAGGCCATGGCCTGAAGAGCACCCGCAAATCAGCTGTTTTTTGAATGGCAGCCGGATCGGCTCAACTGATCTGATTAAGGAACCAAGAAGCGCTGAGGTGACCAGGGAAGAGAAAGGCTTCCTCCTGTACTTGCCACGGCACCCTTTCACTAGGGCTTATTTTCGGGGATGGGCATATATTTACACCCACCTCAAAAACCAGGCCTGGCCTTATTAGCAGGACATGTCATATCTTCGGGGAAACACAGTAATGCTTTCTTGATGAGGTTGTCTACTTTTTTGGATTGGAAACTCAGAAGCAGACACTTGTGCAATTTTACATACACAAAACTCTTTTACCAATGTAAAATATTTCACTATTTAATATCACCATTCAACTCTTTCAGAGTCCTATAAAATGAATCATAAAAGAAGTCTTTTTTAACCTGTAGTTTCACATTTTTAAATGGAAATAATTACCATTTTCTTAAGAAGCAAGAACAATATACCACCAAAAATAGTCATGTATATTTTCATATTCTTTCTCCAGATTCTTTTTGATGTATCTTATTAATAAGGATGAAACTGAGCACACTGGGCAGGTAAAGTATTAATTGATTATGTAAATGAAAAGAAACAAACATTTCTGAAAACATTCATAAAATATATAATCAACATTTTTTAGAGATATACTAATGTCACTTTATACAATTAAATGATTACCATTCATTTTTTCTCCAAAAGCAAATTATTGATCATTCTAAATATATGACATCCAAATTTTTAAATGTTCTTCCATTGAAACTCATGTACTGAATACTGTAGTTTTTCATGCCTTCTTCTGAATATTTAATTTAGTGTATTATAACAATTGTTCATGACCTGTTATTATAAGATTATAATTTTGTAAAAAAAAATGTCATTGCATACTAAAGCAAAGTTGGCTGTCAGCCTGTATTTAAATGTGAAATGCATTTATCGGAAGTTATCACTACGTAATTGCTTGTTTAGCAAATGAAAGTAATGTAATATCTTATATAACAAAAATATATTCCCTAAGATTAATAACTGAACTATAAATTGATACGGTAGATTCACCAATAGAAAGGCTGCCTTGCTATTTTCAGGAATATATTCCCACTTGATGTTTCTAATAGGGAAAATGTCCATTCATTAATCTGAGAGAAAAATATGTCTTAAGAATGAAAAGTATTTCTTTTCTCAAATAAATCTTTTGAAAAACATGTATTTTATATTTTCAGGAATCATATGTATGGAAAATGTACCAAGAAAGATGCTGGGATTTCTTCCCAGCTGGAGATTGCTTCCGTAAACAGTATGAAGATCAACTTGGATAAAAATACCAACAAAGGAACTACTGTATTCAATGTAAACAAAAATAGAATTCTTACAAAACAATGGCATAACATAAATGTTGCTTATGTTTGACCTCTAAGTAAATGAAGTAGCCCAGTTTTAAATTGATCTAGATTAGCTTTTTGTATGTGGCAGAAACAGGCTCTGAATTATTTGGATTTCAGTTTTGTTTGTTTTTAGGTGGTGCAGAGCAAAAAAATAACATTTAAACATTTTAGTTCAGTACTTTAATTCAGGAATCATTGTTTTTTATCAGTCCTTTGTAGAAAATAATATAGGTGAAAGGGCTATATCATTGTTTTGCAACTGAAGACTCTGAATGTCAGATGACAATAACATAATCATGGACTCATACGGTGAACTTAATATTTCAATCAGCCTTGTTTTCCCTGTGCCATTTCTTAGTGTAACAATGCAGACAGAAAGATTTTAAGTATTCAGTGCTTAAAATTGTCAAGTATTTTATTGTCTCTAAATCTAAGTGCCTTAACTCTTTCCAGATCTAGCTATGCAAAATACTTTTTTTAAAAATGTTAGTCCTTTAGATTGACATTTTTGTTATTTGACTGTGTTGCTTTCTGGTCTTACTGTATGACATGAAATTTAGTCATATACTTATTACAAAACTGCTTACTACATGCAGTTGGTTTAAAAACCTGTCTTACAACTGAACATAATTAAACTAGTGATTAGTTGCAACGTTAATGCGTTTTTTTCCTTCAAATAACAACATGCACTGCAATAAAGAATTTGCAAAACAAAACTTTATGTCATATTTCATTGTGTTATTGGTGTCACACCAAGACATGTTCCATAATTGTACTTGCAAATGTAATGTATTTTATTTCACAGACTCTAAATAGGTTTTTATACTTTTACAACTTCAAATTAATATTGTTAAATTTCTTAAGGCAATGAAATCCAGAACACTGCAAATATACAAATAGCATTTTAAAGGTTCAGGTTCAGCCAATCACCAGATTAAATATTTGTAAACATTTTTTACAATTACTGAATTGTCATCTTAAATTATTTTTCACATACTTGTACTATATGATGAACAAAATGTAGCTTTTAGGAGATCATACTATCTAACCAGTCCTCAAGTTCCTCTTCAGTAATATTTTTGGAGGCAGCTTCTGGCGGTTGAGATGTTGAGCAACTTTCTTCAGTTCTACCTGGTTCTAAGTGATCTGACAAAAGAAAAGAAAGATAAGTTAAATAATAACTCTTTTGTTTAAAAAAAAGGCAAAGAAAAATGATAAATATCATGATTGTCAGTTATGAAACAATGCTATTGTGATTTCATCTTAGTTCTCAAATCATTTAGGAAAATACAAAAATACAACCTGAAGACCAAACATTTGTTATTTACCAAGTTCTAGTATGTGGGACGCAGTGGCTCAGTGGGTAAGATGCTGAGCTTGTCAATCAGAAAGGTCGGCAGTTCAGTGGTCCGAATCCCGAGTACCGCGTAATGGAGTGAGCTCCCGTTACTTGTCCTAGCTTCTGCCGACCTAGCAGTTTGAAAGCACGTAAAAATGCAAGTAGAAAAATAGGGACCACTTTGGTGGGAAGGTAACAGCATTCCATGTGCCTTCGCCCCCTTTAGTCATATGGACCATATGACCACAGAGACGTTTTCTGACAGCGCTGGTTCTTCAGCTTTAAAATGGAGATGAGCACTGCTCCGTAGAGTCAGGAATGACTAGCACATAAGTGTGAGGGGAACCTTTACCTTTATGTTTAGCGTATGGAAGCTTCACTTGCACAGCACAAGCTCAGTTACTCCACCCTTTCCTGTAATCAGACTTGCCTTCTAATGTTCCTGTTGAAGGGCCTGCCTTGCCGTTGGCTGGATCCTTCCTACCATTGGCCCCAGTGACTTCTAGAATTATTCCTGTGTAGGAATAATTGATAAAACTGGAAACTTTATCAGGAACCTGATTGGCATGTAGTGTTGCTAATCAATCTAGCTGGCTGTGCGATGAGCAGTAATAATAATACTGCTTGAAAATCCAGACAAAAGGAGAGAATGCAAATTAATCTTAAATGAAAAATTCAAAGCTGGAGAATTTCAAGGATATTACTGACAATGTTCTCTTGATCCGAGAAATGATTGTTTGAAGATTTCATTTATTTAAAATTTTAAAAAATCTGATAGTTGAGGCTCTTTGGACAGTTTACATTAAAACATGAACACAGGAAATATATGTATGCATATTCAGAAAGCTGGAGCAAATATTTGGTTTGACTTTTTTTCAACATTAGCAACAGCATGGTAAACAATATTACGTGTGAAATAGCCTTAGCAAGATTTCATACTGTAGCTATTAATGAAAGTGCAGACACAGCTATTGGTAATTAGATGATATTCAACTTTCAGTTTAGACACTTATAGTCTGTAGCTTATCAAAACTTGCTTGGTGGAATATTATATTTGCAAAGCTGTGATGTTATTGCAATCAGAGTATTAAAAAACCACAAGCTTGATTGTATCATTCTCTAACTCTACGATGCTGAGCAAACTCAGTGATATAGCAACACAACTAAATCCAGGAACATTATACTTGTATCCTGAAGACTTAAGGATATAAGAAAAGAGGTAAAACTGATAAAATAATTGATGCTCTAAGAACTTGCACTGTTTTGTATTGATTTTGTGTATGTGCATATGCGTGTGAGCACACCCACAAAATGATTTCCTGAAATGAATGTTTCTGAATATGAATCAATAATTTTCAAACCTAAATCTTATTTTGCAAAATAAGGTAACAATGCAACAATCCATAACAATTCAATTTCTAACAACTGCTACACAAACTTTAAAGTTCCAAGTCCTGATGTTTCCTAGTGCTGCTTCATTATTCATGTATTCATGTTGCTTCATAAATGCAGCCTGACACTTCTTGAAATGTATTCTCTCGAACACGGTAAATTAAATCATAGAGCAATATTTTGGTGATCGATTTTCATTGAGTGAAACAGTTAAAATTCTCTTATATATGAACTTGCAAGAAAATAATCAAATGGATACTAATTCCATAATTACTTTTATAAATATTCAGTATGCTCAACTGTCAGTTTCCAAAGAAACCAAACTTCAAAATTGGTCTGCGTTTGACTATACAGAAACAACAGTATAATTTCAGCTGTGGCATTAAGCAGATCAATTTCTTATATTCCAAATACAAAGACTTTCTTACTGAAAATACTGTTACAGTCAATCAAGTACCATGATTTAAAATTTTAGAGTAGGTAAAAATCATCAGAAACAAATTAGTCTCAGATCATGTGGATATGGTTTTGCATATCAGAACCAACTATCTCATAATTTAGCATAATTAGTGGGATATTCCTAGCATCCAGAACAGACTATAAGAGTGAATTCAATTTAATGCATGCTTTAGAAAACAAATTATGGAATAGTTTACAATTAATTTATTTGGTTATACTTAACTCTCTCTGTAAGAGTTATCGATCTGATGGAATCATCAGGCTGGGTAAAGGCTAAAAATTGCAGGAAAAATAATGAATTATGTTTTTCTCTGAAATCTCTGGGAAATTCTGGAAATTGAAGTTCACACATCTAACATTGCTAAGGTTGAGAAACAGCACACTAGCCTCAGGCTCACAGGCAAGAATGCATGTAGTATACCTTACTTTAGTTTCATGTAGGCATTTATTAATACTGTAAAATTATTTTCATCATAAATTAAATATTTTATCTACTATTTGCATTATGCTTGGTTGCACTCACCCAATAGTGCATATCTTTGAACTCTGGTTTAAAAAAGTCACTAAAATGTGTTGCATACACAGCCTATCCAATAGGAAAGGCAACACTGTCCAGCTTAAGTACACACAGGCGCCAGCTCACAGTAGAACTTAAATTGTGGTGGCCTTAAAGCCTTTTTGTTTTAAATGTATTCAGTTTTCCACTCCTCTTATTAATGTAACCTATGCAATTTATACAACAATATGACAATTACAACAGCAATGAACACTCCACTGCGAATCCTAAAAGGCCAGATTGAAGATCATAGAGAAAATCTAGCTATGTGGATGCTAAGAATTGAGTCCGACTTGACAGCATTTAACAATACTAATAAGTACACAAGGGAACAACAGATTCTCATGTAACTGGATAGAAAGACTAAATAATATTTTCCAGGAGGAGGATTCAGAAAACAGACACAACAGAGGATGGTTAGAGATAATTTCTGAGACAGTGATGGACTGCAGCAAAATGATTTGTGACAAGAATGCTGGGGGAAATATAACCTCAGCCAAGGAATATACTGTAACACCTGGTGCTCATCACTAGAAAAAGCAAGCTCATCCACCTGATACACTAATGTGGTTCTAGTTTTTAGCCATCTGCAGAGCCCTAACCTAAATGTTTTATTGCTTCATTCTATAGTACTACTTACTATTGAAGTCTAGCTGTGTTCTGAAATGAATGATAAATGATGAACTGAGAACTTGTTTCTGCTAAATCGCTATGGTCCATTTTCAGTAAAGGACTTTCTCCACCTACTTTTCCAGAAAGGAAGAGAGCCAGTTTGGTCTAGTGATTAAGGTACCAGCATAGAAAGTGGGAGACTTGAGTTCTAATCCCACCTGACCTCCCTTATACCTCTTGGAGGACCCTGAATAGGTTGAGAGTTGGAGTAACTAAATGTAAAACCACTTTGCTCAAGTTAAAGCTCGTAGAGGATAATAACACACTATGTGAATGTGGAAAGACACATAGCCCAGCTGTTCTGACACAACTCCCCAAACATGATAAACCTCTGAAGTTACCGTATATACTCGAGTATAGGCCGACCCGAATATAAGCCGAGGCACCTAATTTTACCACAAAAAACTGGAAAAGTTATTGACTCAAGTATAAGCCTAGGGTGGGAAATGCAGCAGCTACCGGTAAATTTCAAAAATAAAAATAGATACCAATAATGTTTTTGAATATTTATTTCAAAGAAAAACAGTAAACTAGCGGTGTATTCAATGAAATACTTCACTCACCTCATGATGCTGATGTCCCGCTGTGATGATGATGTCCCGTGCAGCCGCGGGAGCGATGTCCCGCCTCCTATGACACACGGCACAGTGATTCCTATCATTGGATCACTGTACCAGAGGAGGTGGGACATCGCTATGTGGCTGCTTGCCATAACAAGGAGGAGGTGGGACATCGTTGCAGAGCGGCAGGAGGGGGAGGAAGGGGAATCGTAAGACAGCCCTGCATTACATTAGAACGTGAGGAGGGGGGATGGTGCGGTGCGCGCTGCGCGGCAAACTGACACAGAGGGAGGGGAAACTCACAGGGGCACTGGGCCATTCACGAGTGTCACCCAGCGGCATGGCCCCACCCCTTTTTCTCCTCCATTTCGGGCAAATTTTTCACTGACTCGAGTATAAGCCGAGGCGGCTTTTTTCAGCCCAAAAAGTGGGCTGAAAAACTAGGCTTATACTCGAGTATATACAGTAACTCAAAGATTCCTTTATTAAGAGTGCTGGCAGCCCCAGCAAAAAGTTTATGTCACCTCAGGCTAACAAGACAATCCGGCCGGAAGATGAATAGTTGTCTGCAACATCTATTCATCTCCGCCCCCTGCCTTTTATCCCCAGAGCTAGGGTGGGGCTTTGCTAGCAGCGGTGGCTCTTCTTTCCCAAGGGTCGGCCCATGGATTTCCACTGCTCTCCTCTCCTTTGCCTTTTGCGCATTTGCTTGTCAGACACTGGACCCAGCTGTTCCTCCTCTTCCTCATCAGCCACTTCCAGACCTGGGGGCTGTTGACTCTCCATCTGAGGGCTGATGGATGGCCCAGGCTCCGCCTCTGTCTCTCTCTGTGCCAACTCCATTCCCTCTTCTCCCTCGGAGCTCTCAGTTTGCCTTGATGCTGACCCTGACTCCCACGCCTCCTCCTCCTCCTCCTCTGATTCAGCTGCTGGAGCTCCCGATGGCTGACCCCTCCAGTTGGTATATCAGCTACTACCAGAAACATGTACCAATAATTACTTATTTTTGGCCAACAACAGAGCCAAGAATGTGGCTTCATACTGGTGTTTAAAGTTTGACTTAGACATGGAAGAAGAAGAACCTTAGACATGAAAACTGACCAGGTGACTTTGGGCCAGTTATTTTCTCCCAGCCCAACCCACCCCACACGGTTGTTGTGGTGTGGAAAATGGGGAGGAGGAAGAAGTATTAGGTGAGATTGCCACCTTGAGTTATTTATAAAAATAATAGAGGCAACATAAAAATAAAACAAACAATAAAGAAAGAGACAAGTTCATCATGTAGGCTTCTATATATAATTTCAATTCACTGTATGGGAAAGAAGAGGAATGAAAAATACACTATACATGACTGATATAACAATGTATTATCCCATAGGTGCGATGGCATACAATGTTTGTGGAAGGAAACATATTTCATTGATTGCATTAAAAATAACTAAATAATAATAATAATTAGAAAAAGAGAGGGGAGGAAAAATGACTAATACTTACCAGTTTCTTCAAAACTCTTTGTCAAATCATCTCCAGGTGGCAGGTCATCTGCTACCATATCCAAAGCAATATTGTTTTCAGGGTTAATAGGGGCATCTAATTTCAGGAGCAGATCAAGGTCTTCATCCAAATGGTCTACTACTTGATGTAAATTTGAAGGATTTCTCTGCGGAGCTTCTGAAGAAATTCCCGATCCATCTTTATTTGACAAAGTCAAGGGAACAGCGGAATCTTCCTTGGGATAACAGTGCAACCCAACTCTCTTTTGCTGTTGCAATAGATCACCACTTTTCTTGGCCACATCATGACTTTGCAGCTTAATCTGAGGAAGTGTGACTGGTGTTGCATCCTACAGTGGTAAGAAAACAGCTCTAAACAATGGTTGATGCAATACAACAACTTAGTAACCCAACTTGCAATTTAGCTTCTGCCAGAACAAAAACCCAGTAAATATTCATCTATACATACGCAAAACTATAGAAAATAAACTCATACTGTATAGAAGTACGGTAGTCCTCAACTTACAACAGTTCATTTAGTGACCAAAGCTACAATGACACTGTCAAAAATGAGTTATGACCAATTTTCACAGTTATGACATTTCCAGCATCCCTATGATCAGGTGACCAAAATTCAGATGCTTGGCAACTGTTTCATATTTATGACCATTGCTGTGTCCCAAGGTCATGTGATCCCCTTTTGCAACCTTCTGACAAGCAAAGCCAATGGGGAAGCCAGTCTCACTTAACAACCAGATTACTAACTTATCAATGGCAGTAATTCATTTAACAACTGAGACAAGAAAGGTCATAAAATGGGCAAAATTCACTTAACAAATATCTCACTTAACAACAGAAATGTTGGGCTCATTTGTGGTCATAAGTCGAGGACTACCTGAACAGGAATATTGTACTAGAAAGTAAGATAATATTTAAATATTTTAAGAAGCTCCTGTCAGGCCTGCAGCCTTATTACTCTTGGATCTTTGGCCTGCCACATTTTCTATTTTTCTATTATGCATTTTCTATTGTGGGAAAACGGCAGAGGGGATTGTACGGAGTAGATGCTATGTAGCCAAAACAAAATTCTTTCTAGAAAGCCAAGGTCATCCTTTGTTTCTGCACCTGACCAGAATTGGATGGGTGGAACTGCCAGCATGGCAGTGGGAGATTGGACCATGTGATGGACTTGTGGGTGTAGGGTCAATATCTTGAACTTTCAACTGGGTTTCAGATTCGGGTTTTCCCAGATGTGCCAATACTCTTAATAAATTGGAACTTTGAGCAACACTTTGCCTTGGATTCTGATTTAATTTTGGATGCTATTTGGAGCCCTGACATCTCCACTTTCATCTTTTTATTTACCAAGATATGTGTGCCAGCATAATCTTCTCTCTTACTGTTTTCAAGGATTTGCCTACAATCATTTTATACAAAACAAGGTCAGACAAAAGAAACCATGATGGAACCATCAGCTTGCCAGGTCCTTTTCCAATGAAGAGCTTAGAGCATCCAAATAGTAAGGACAGCTTCCTTTCCCCACTCAGTTTTCAATTTCATTTGATTCCTCAGGAAGCTAGAAGAATGATGCCAACAGAAGCATTCATTCTATTGAACAGCACAGACTTTTATTATACCATTGAAAGATGTGATCAGCTTACAATAATCAAGGACACCAAATTGGTCCATTCAGTAGCAAGAGAAAAAAAAAAGGGGGGGGGAATGTAACTTCCTACAGCCTGAAGTTCATTGACTTGCTGGCTCTAATCAGGCACAGTAGGAGAATCTGTTACTTCATTACAGCACAGAATGTGCCCTAAGAGTGGATTTTAAAAAAACAGCCACTGCTTTTTAAACAATTAACAGCAGGAAAAGCAATGACATCCAGCCTTGCCATTGTATGTAAAGGAAGGAATTTGACTTGCAAAACAAATGCAAATTTCTCTGGCTACAGTCAGAAAAGTGACTTTGAGTTGGAATAAAAAAAAAATGAGCAACATATCTGAATCGCTTTAGGCAAACCCTCAGAAGAAAAAAAAACAGGTTTGGATTCTTACATAGCCACCTTTTATCTAACCTGGAATGATTTTTCTAGCACTTGATATACCGTTAAGTTTACCCAACAGCTACAGTTAATTCACATTACTTCTTTTCAGTCTACCTGAATATTTTGCTTTTTTTTTTGTTCCTTCCCACAGTCAGAAGATATTTTATATTCTTGATGCTACCAGGAATTATAAACTCCAGGCAAAAGTAATTGTTTTTTATATAGGTCTGTGTAGTAGCTGCACTGATGAAATAGATCCACTGCATAATGGACAAGATCAAAGCAAGGATTATTGTAAAGAACAGTGAGAACGAGGAAGAAATGTTCTCTGTGATGTTGCTAACAAGAGTTTGTTGGGGGGGGGGGTCTGGAGTAGCAAAACTGGAACGGGCAAATCTTTGGGGATGCGAGTCTTGACCGAAATGCACTTGGCATGTGGAAAACATTTTGTTTTAGAGGAGCAATGGAGCTGAAGAAGTGCTGATAGGAAATTCTGCTATTTAATAGCATTCCTCCCTTGTAGAGCTGAAGTAGCAACATTAAAATAATATGAGGCTGTTCAGCTTGCAATATGGCTCAAGAAGAGGTGGGCTTCAAAAATTTCAGCGACGGGTTTTCTGCTTGGTTGCTGGGTGGGTGTGGCCATGGTGGGCATGGCTAGTCGGCCTCCTGCATCACAGTGGGAGGGGGAAATTTTTCGCCTTCCCCAGGCTCCGGAGGCTTTCCTCAAGACTTTGGGAAAGCGAAAACTGCTTCCCCCAGTCTCTGGAGGCCCTCCGGAGACCGAAAACAGACCCATTTCCTGCCTTCTGGAACTTCCAGGAGGCCTGTTTTTCTTCCTCCCTGAGCTTCCACCCGGGCCTGCACTTACCTCGCATCCAAAATGGGCCACGTGGAAACTCCTGGGAGGGGAGGGGTGGGGTGGGCAGGGCCAGCCAGGGGTGTGATTGGAGGTTCTCAAAACCGGCCATAACATTAGCTATGGGTTCTCCTGAACGTGGGTGAATCCATAGCAGCCCATCCCTGGGCTCAAGATATTTTTGAGGAGGAGGGGTATTACCTGTACCAGTTCAGCAGCCATGTTGAGTTTGAGGTGCAGAGGCAGCTCTTCAAGCGCTTGAACCAAGGACTGGCAGTCAACGTACAATCCTGACAACTGAAAACAGAGTTCATGTGCAATAAATGAAAACTGCAGTCATTTTCATCACCAGGTTAATGCAACAAAGTCTTCTATCCTAGGTTGGGGAAGACTAAACAGCCATGGAGTACCTTATTCTTTCAGTGCAAGTAAAGCTGTAACATATTTTCATTACTGGGTATAGTGACTCATGAATGCCTGATTTCATATACAAACTGAAGCAACAACAAGCAACCATCTATTTACCTTGAACGTAATAATTCTGACATCACTACAGGTTCTGGAATTTTTGGTATTTTCTGAAAGAATATGGCAACAAGCCACTACACAAGACAGGCAGATGTACAGAACTATATCAAGAGTTGTGGTGGCGCAGTGGTTAGAATGCAGTACTGCAGGCTATTTCTATTGTTTTTTAATGTACCATGAATGTCTTGTCTGTATTTTGCCTGATACTTCATAGTGCAAAAATGATATAAATATATTGTTGATGAAATGAATAAATAAATAATAAACAGAACCTGGACCAATTCAGAAAGCTCGCAGATCTTTTTGTTTTTTTTAAATTTGTTGCTGCTGTTAGCACTGTTTTGAATTTTGCCATAATTTTAAGACCAAAGACACTTGTAGAAAACATTCTAACACTTTATTGGTATTTGAAATGGCTAAATTATTTTTACTCATATAATCTGGAAAAATCTGAATTGATAGTACTGTACTGATATCCCCTTATATTGAGCCAAAAAAGGTAATCATCCGACTCCTATATAGTTCATGTTACTTTTCTGAGACAATAGAAGATTGAATAATAGAGTTGGAAAAGACCTTGGAGGTCTTCTAGTCCAACCCCCTGCTTCAGCATGAGGCCGTATACCATTTCAGACAGATGGTTGTCCAATCTCTTGTGGAAAGCCTCCACACCTTCTGAAGGCAAGGTTGATTGGTTGATTGTTCTTGGACTTAATTTTTTTATTGTTCTTGGATTGGACTTAATTCTCACTAACAGAGAGGAAATTGTTAAGTTGTGAGAGCGAGTACGTTCAGTAAAGCGTTGTGAGAGTTGTGTTGGAGAACACACAAACCAGCATATAGAGACACTGTAGTTTTACTTTCGTAGAAATAGAGGTATCAGAGTCCATCAAACAGTCCAAGTCATACACAGATAAATCAGTCAGTCATCAATGTCTTTCAGTTAAGGGATAATCCAAATAACATAGTCCAGTAACATATAATCAGTCCAGTAATCAATGTTTGCTAACAGTTGCAAAACTTACAATAGCTCACGGCACTCAGATCAGATCAGCCCAGCATCTAACAAACAGAGAGAGAGCTAACAGTCGTTCTGGCTCCCTCCTACGGCCGATTGAGGAAAAACAACAACCAATCACATTTTACAGTATGTTTAAAGCTAGAGGTACAATATTGTTACATGATTTATATATTGCCAACCCAACCATTAGAATTATATTCCTAACAAAAATGATAGAAGGTGTTGAAGCTACAGGAACCTTGGGGGCCTTGATCAAGGAACCTTGATCATGCAATATTGGAATTCAACATTATGCAAACACAAGTAGTACAACAAAGTCAAACTAGAGTCTTGGATTTTAAGAGAGTTAATTTCAATAAACTTAGAGAGAGCTTGGGAAGAATTCCATGGATGAGAATTCTCAAGGGGAAAACAACGCAAGAAGCTCAGGAAAATTTGAAAAAATGAGATTACAAAAGCCTCGTTTACCACAATACCAATGAAGAAGAAAAATAACAGCTCTCAAAAGAAACCAGCATGGCTGCATAAAGAACTCTCTGACAAATTGAAACACAAAAAGGATAAGAATAAAAAGTGGAAAGAGAGGCACATAACTAAGGCAGAATATCAGCAAATAGCATGAGCCTGTAAAGATGAAGTGAGGAAAGCTAAGGCTCACAGTGAAGAAAGACTTGCAACAAAAGTAAAAAATAACAAAAAAGCTCCTTCCAACATGTTAAAAACAAGAAAAAAATCAGGAAACAATTGGTCCATTGCTGGGAGAAAGTGGCAAGAAGCTGAAAAGCAACAGGGAGAGAGCAGAACTATTTAATTAATTATTTTGCATCTGTCTTTACACAAAGGGAATAAACAGTCCTATCAAAAATATTACCACAAAAAACAGATTAGGAACACAAGTTAAAATAGGGAGGAAAATGGTGAGTGAGCACCTGTCTACCCTAGACAAGTTTAAATCACCAGAACTGGATGCATTACACTCCAGGGTTCTGAAGGAACTGGCAGACGAGATCTCAGAACCACTGAACTATATCTTTCAGAGATCCTGGAGCACCGGGGAACTGCCAAAAGATTGGAAAAGAACTGATGTGGTTCCCTTCTTCAAAAAAGGAAAAAAAATAGATCCAGGAAACTACAGACCTATCAGCCTGACCTCAATACCAGGGAAGATTCTGGAAAAGATATTCAAACAACGAATCAGTGAACACCTAGAAGTAAATAAAGTAATAACCAAAAGCCAACATTGGTTTGCCAAAAACAGATCATGCCAGACTAATCTTATTGCATTCTTTGACAAAGTGACAAAATTAGTGGACCAGAGGAATGCTGTCAATATAATTTACTTGAACTTCAGTAAGGCATTTGATAAAGTAGACCAGAACCTACTACTAGATAAAGTATAAAAATGTGGGTTAGACAGCATCACCACTAGATGGATTAGAAACTGGCTGATCAATCACACTCAACGTGTAGTCATAAATGGAACTGCATCTACACGGAAGGAAATATGCAGTGGAGTACCCCAAGGCTCTGTTTTAAGCCCAGTACTCTACAACATCTTCATCAATGATTTGGATGAGCAGATAAATGGGGAACTCATCTAATTTGCAGATGATACCAAGCTGGCAGGAATAGCCAACACTCCAGAAGACAGACTTAAGATACAGAAGGATCTTGACAAACTTAAACATTGGGCGCTATCTAACAAAATGAAATTCAATGGTGAAAAAAGTAAGGGTCTACATTTAGGCAAAAAAAAAAACCAAAATGCACAGATTCAGTATAGGTGGTACCTTGCTTAATAGTAATAATTGTGAGAGGCATCTTGGAATCCTAGTAGACAACCATTTAAATATGAGCCAGCAGTGTGCAGGGGCTGCCAAAAAAGCCAACACAGTTCTAGGCTGCATAAACAGAGGGATAGAATCAAGATCATGTGAAATATTAATACCACTTTACAATGCCTTGGTAAGGCCACACTTGGAATACTGCATTCAGTTTTGGTCGCCACGATGAAAAAAAGTTGTGGAGACTCTGAAAAGAGTGCAGAGAAGAGCAACAAAGATGATTAGGGGACTGGAGGATAAAACATATGAAGAACGGTTGCAGGAACTGGGTATGTCTAGTTTAATAGAAAGAAGGACTAGGGGAGAGATGATAGCAGTGTTCCAATATCTCAGGAGTTTCCACAAAGAAGAGAAAGTCAAACTATCCTCCAAAGCACCTGAGGGTAGAACAAGAAGCAATGGGTGGAAATTAATAAAGGAGAGAAGCAACTTAGAACTGAGGAGAAATTTCCCGACAGTTAAAACAATTAATCAGTGGAACAACTTGCCTCCAGAAGTTGTGAATACTACAACACTGGAAGTTTTTAAGATGTTGGATAACCATTTGTCTGAAATGGTATAGGGTTTCCTGCCTAGGCAGTGGTTGGACTAGAAGACCTCCAAGATCCCTTCCAACTCTGTTATTCTATTCTATTTAATTCTATTCTCACTGTTAGAACATTTCTATTTAGTTATAGGTTGCTTCTCCCCTTGGAAACTAATCCCCTTGATTAGTTTCCATTAATTGCTTCTGTCTTGTCTTATCTTTTGGTGCTTTTGAAAATAGGTTGACCCTTTCTTCTTTGTGGTGTGCCCTTAAATACTTGAACACTGCTATCATACCTCTCTTAGCCATCTTTTCACTATTCTAGACATACCCGGTTCCTGCAATTGTTGTTCTTCATATGTCTTAGTCTCCAGCCTCTTAATCATCATTATTGCTCTTTTCTGCACTCTTTCCAGAATCTCAATATCTTTTTTATATTGTGGTGAGCAAATAAATAATATTTGGCAATGCAAGAAAAAAGATTTCATGGAACTAAATACAAGAAATTCTTCAAAAGATTCCTTGAAAAATACCACCGTTCCATAAGATATCTTCCTTTGTGCCATTGGATGTTATATTCTGAATGAAAACAAGGTCACAGTGTGATGCCATTTCATCACATGTCTTCTGTAATGAGCATGACAAATGAGAAAAGGAAAGCCAAACCTGAGTCCCAATTCTAAGTAGCAGCGTAGGATCTTCTCTGATTTTGGCACAGGCATTAGCCTAATACAAAACAAGGGGATAGAAATAATAGAACACTTTCCTGAGTAGTTGCTGATGTTATTCCCTACAACTGATAAATGTGCAGATGGCATGATAAAGGAAGAAAAATACATTTCTTTTTTCCATCATCAGTGGATCCATTTCACTTCATTAGAGACTCTTGAAGAAAAGCTATAATCTTACACTAGCAATTCCCTAACTTTGACAGTAAGGCTGGGTTAAAATCAGTAGATAAATCTTCTGTCTCTTCACCTCTTTTTAGTAAATTAGTCCTCAAGTTGGAAGAAGGTGTTCATCTTACAAATCTGTCCATCTTTCAAAGTCCCTTTCTGTACCTTCCTCGGAATTGTGTTTGACAAATCATTTCACCCTTCCCTTTTCAACTTTGATTTTCAATCACAGAATTTTAGAACACAGATGAGGAATTGGGAAGGTAATCCTTTTTCCTTGTGGTGTTTAGATTATCATCAAATTGATCTTGCCTTACTTTAAAAGCCAACTTAAAAGGTTGAACAATGGTGGGAAAGCTTGCTTTAAGCATTCCTTTTACATATAGATCTCAGAAAAAAACACATTTCACAATGCTAATCAACAATAAAGTGGTAGGCAATGTGGCCCAGTGATTTGATCTGGTTAGGATCCTGGGATAAGTAGTTGTTATCCATCTTCCAAGATAACTATCGATGCATTTCAGCAGGATGTGGCAAAATCTACTATTGTGCCCAGGTGTTTAGTATCTCTTTTTACTACTTTAATGTAAAAGTCCTCTTCTATCAAGACTTAACATCTATTAGCTATGCCTTTGAACACTACAATGGATTTTTGGTAGCTTTTCATCACACTGTATCAAACTATGACATAATTTTATAGTATATAACTTTCTGCTTACTAAAACCACATTGTATGTGTGGCTGATACAGATTCATGTGTACAATGTCTACTGTTCCACTCAGGTGCAGGTTCAACTGTAATCCATGTCCATTTTTTAAACATACAAACTGTATTGATTTGTTTGGGCTGGTACTAAGTTTTAACATGGATGTGGGAGGACTGGTTTTAATAGCTTTTATGTAATAGCTGGGTTATTTTACTCTCTTTTGATTTAATAACACTTACTTAGCATTTATAAAGAGCACTTTATGTGTTCAAAGCACTTTGCATATATTACTTTAATAATCCTTACAAGGTAAGGAAGTAATATAATTCTTATTTGCCTGGGTTGTGTGTGTGTGACTGAGTGTTGCATGAAGACTGAGAACAGTAACAATTGCCTATTGTTTTAAGATGATGCCTGAAACAATATTATGCTTTCATCTGTTTTACAGGTATTAAACAACCCATGCACCATTGGGTCATCATTTCAGGAAAAAAAATCCTTACCTAAATAGAGAAACAGAATGACCACAGGTGAGCAAAAAAGCAGACAGAACAGGAATGACTTCTAACCACCTTCGCATTGAATTCTCTTGTGGGAAGCTGGTAAGGGAACATTAGAAATCTTCCAACCTTCCTTCCTTCTTCCCTTTTCCCTTCCCAGCAGACAGGTATGTGGCTGCTGCTGGTGGGGGACAGAATGAGGGATTGTGAAGGCAGCTGGGAAACTGTCACAAAACATTGAAAATGCAGATCGCGTGATTGTAGCAGCATCCAGCAACATTTCAGCAGATACAACTGTCTCAAATTTCATTTCCTTGGGAGTTGTAGGTCTCGGATTTTGGATTCATTCTATAAGATAGTCCATTTGAGGTAGTTTGAATCAAAAATTGTTGTCCTGTGATAATGCACTATTTCACTCAATTTTAAAGGTTACAGACACAATAATTTCAGTAGTATATAGATAAACCTATATCTGAAAGACAAAGGTAACTCTTTTGAAAACAGCAAAGTTCACATTCTGGACAGAGGGAACCACTAAGCTGAAAGAGGGGTCAAAAAAACCCAACTATGTTAAAAGTGAACAGCTCTCTCTTAACAAATGGGGAGGAATATAATACCACCTATCTCCTATCTATAACAAAATCCTTTCAGTATTCCTATGGAGATTCCACACCCATTTGCATTCTGATTCAGGTGACACTGAGGAACAGATAACCACCGTAAGTGGCCTCAATGACTGTCAGAGAACTAACAACTGACTTTCAGAATGCCAATGACTGCAAAGAATATAAACCCTTTCCCTTCAGCCAGAACCGAAGAAGCTTCTTGGAAGAGAAGCAAAACCTTTTTAAGGAAAAAAACACCAGTTGCTTTTTGAAAAGCGCTTCTGGGGCATAACCTGGATGATTGAGAATCTCCATACACATAAACCTATTACACACAGATGAGACACAAAAACAATTATTATTTGTTCCACTATCTGATGAAGACATTAAACAAATAATATTAAAATGCCAAGCAGAAAAACACCAGCATTGAATAGGTTTCCTAGAGTAGTAAAATATTAATAGATCTTTTTTTGTGCCAAAACCTTGTCAATTGCATCATGAGGTACTTAATAAGGAATATTACCAGAGATATTATATTGCAATTAAATAAGAGTTTTAGTAGTATATACTGTAGATATTTATTAACTGCCATGGAAATAATGAAATGTTAAAAAGATACACAACAATTTTAAAAGAAAGACTTGTTCTCCATTACCTGCTTTGGGCAAAGGTTTTCTGAAATCCATTCTTTTTCTTCAGCAAATCTGAATTGGGTAAAGGAATCTCCTGAAAACAAAATGACATTTAAGTTGAATAGGCTTCCCATTTATCAGAAATGACTGATAAAGTTACATTAATGAAGAAAAATCAAGCATGATACACAAATAATATCTCATTCTCTGTTTCAGGCTATTCAAGACAGCAATCACAATGATAAAAATGGCGAGAATGTAAGGTGTTGGTAAGAATAAGGACCAGTTAGCAGAATATGAGTTCTAGTTCAGCCTCTTATTATGCTTCCAGATTCCGTGTTTATTGTCTTTCAGGCTGAAAGAAAGCACATGTGGGATAGTCCATGTTGCAAAAGTCCATGTTGAAATAGTTTTTATTCTGTTTGAAGAAAATTTCATCAATTAGCAGTGCACATTAAAGACAAAGTTTGTGTTCAGGTTTGTGTGCTTCTGAAACTAGCATTGTTTAATTGAAACACTTCCAGCATGCCATGTATTGGTTCAGGAGTAAAGCAAAACCTTGCTTCAGAAAACCTGTTGAATTATGTTAACAATCAGAGGGAAATGAATGAACTGCTATAATACATTTAACTTTTGAGAGAACAGAATGATCACTGCATTTTTGAGGGATGAAACATTCCCAGATAGAGGCAGAGACAGAATTTCTCCACAAGGGAGAAAGCAATTCCTGCCCTGTCTTCTGGTGGAAGGAGAGATTGATAACTATTATGTTACTTCATGTGTTTTTTTTGTAATGTATTTTTGCATTTTTAAACCATGTACTGTCTACCATGTTTGAATTCTTTCTAATATCACTATGACTGAAAAGGAAAAAAGGGAAAAGTTACAGTAGTCCTCGACGTACGACCACAATTGAGCCCAGCATTTCTGTTGTTAAGTGAGACATTTGTTAAGTGAAGTGTTGACTTTTCTCGCCACAGTTATTAAGTGAATCACTGCAGTTGATAAGTTAGTAACACGGTTGTTAAGTGAATCTGGCTTCCCCATTCACTTTGCTTGTCAGAAGGACACAAAAGGTGATCACATGACCTTGGGACACAGTAACGGTCACAACTATGAACCAGTTGCCATGCATCTGAATTTTGATCATATGATCATGGGGCTGTTACTAAGGTTGTTAGTGTGAAAAATGGTCATGTCACTTTTTTCAATGACATGTAACTTTGAATAGTCACTAAATGAACTATTGTAAGTCAAGGATTACTTGTACTCTATGATTGGAAGTTACTGCAATCAGTTATAAATCATACTTTTTACTCTTCTCTCTCCCCCCTGCCCCATGTTGAACTGGAAAATTATCAGCTTTAAATTCCTTTGAGGCTATCAAGAGCCGTGGTGGAGCAGTGGTTAGAGTGCAGGCTACTTCTGCTGATTGCCAGCAGTTCAGCAGTTCAAGTCCCACGGGCTCAAGCCTTCCATCCTTCCAAAGTCAGTAAAATGAGGACCCAGATTGTTGGGGGCAAGAGGCTGACTCTGTAAACCACTTAGAGAGGGCTGTGAAGTGGTATATAAGTCTAAGTGCTATTGCTATTGCTATCTACACTTTTCTCATCACATCTTCTGAAGTTCTGCAGCGAATCTGAGGAGACAGAAAGTTAAACTTTGGTTTGAATCCCCTTGTGGTAAAGAGTGTTTTCCATCAGACAAAGTGTAAAATATTTCACATTATTTTCTTTCCATTCTGGATCTGAACACATTTGCAAAATAACACACTTTGTAAAACTAACAAATGATAACAGTTGCTAGCAAAACGTTTGATTCCTTCTTAACTCCTTCTTTGCCATCGGTGCCCATCAGATTAAATAAATCCTGACTAAAACAGAGTTTGGATCATCCATCTTCTGTTCCTTTTTCAATTATTTTTAAAAATTGCAGCTGCAATTTCTTTGGCTGTATTGTTTCGCCAATAGTGCTTTAGCATACCTTGGTTTTTATGCATTGTATAACTTAATCGAAAATAGTTACTAGAAATCATTTAAGATATAAGCCAGTTTTCAATTAACGTCATAAAGGATGAAAGCATTTTGCACAAATACACTATCATATTAAAACAGTGCGTTTCTGTTCACAAAAGAATTTTATGCAGGTTTTAAAAAATAAGAAGGGAAAGCCCCAATAGCACTATTAAAGATTTTAATTAAAACCTGCATTTTCTAGACATGAGCCTGCTTGCAGAAAACCAGCAAACAAGAGAAGTTACAACGTCATTAATTCTAAAATCTGTTAGGATCCTAGTAAGTTATTGTACTAATTATTGTCTACAGATCTTTAGCTTTTCATATATAACATCCTAGAGCAGGTGGGTCGTAACAATTGTGAAAACACAACTTAAAAGAAACACCTCTTATCTAGGTGATGGAAGAAAACTAACAGTTGAATTTTCTGCCAACTGAAAAATACAGAATGCAACAGAAGTCAATAATGACTAGCATCACAGTAGGTATTTCGGAATATATTTCAAAGTGAGATGATGATGGTAAATATACCGTATTTTCACGACCATAAGCCGCACTTAAAGTCCTAAAATTTTATCAAAAACCGGCAGTGTGGCTTATAACCCGGTGCGCTTTATGTGTGAAAAAAGATCGAAAATCTCTCCCTCCCGACGCTCAAACTTGAAGCTCGCAAGCATGCACACGTCCCTCGGGTCTCTCCCTTCAACCTCGCTACTTTCTGAGTCGGAGCAGAGAGCCACCCAGCTCCCAGCCCCTATGGACTGGGCTGTTCCGTCACCCCCGCCGCCGCAAGAAGAGACGGCAGACCGGCGCAGCCCTTCAGGATTTGCCGGTGCCGAGCACCCCATCCGCCCCGGCAATCGCCCTGCCTAACTCCGCTCCGCGCCCCAGCCGGCTCTGCGCTGCCGGTCAAGGGCGCGCGGGTGGCCGGTGCGGCGCCGGTCTTCCCAGCACACCACGCCGGCCGGGTAAGAGCCGGGAGAGCAGCGGAGCCCGAAGCCTCCCGCGCCAGAAATGTCCCGCTAGCCGACGCCTGCCACGTGCGCCCACCCGCCCGCCTCGGGGACCGCAACCCGGGCGCCCTGCCCGCCCCCATCCCCCCCCCCGCCTGGCTCACCGATGCGGATGACATGGGGCATGCCGCAGCAGGCGTGCAGCCAGAGGACTCCGAGCAGGGCGGCGGCGGCGGCAGCGGAGGCGCAGGAGCGGGCCAGTGGCGGGCGCGGGGCATGGCAGTAGGTCAGCATCCTGGGCGGGCGGGCGGCGGGCAAGGCGCGGGAGGCGGAGAGGACAGAGCGACCTGACCGCGGCGCCCCAGGCCCCCGCGCTGGCGATCTCCCGGGGTGGCGTGGCTGCGCGGGGCCGCTCAGCGGAGGAAGGCGGCCGCCTGGCGGGAGAGGCTCGGCCGAAAGGTGCCGGGGCTGGAGGCTGCCTCCCGAAGAAGCCGCCGGAGCGTCCCAAGCCAGAAAATGCCCCAACTCGGGCAGACGGAGTTCCAGTTGCAACCTGCGCACGTGATTCGATGAGGAACCAAGGGGAGCCGGGTCTCTGAGCGCGGCTTATAACCCGGTGCGCTTTATATGTGAAAAAAGTTAAAAAAATTAACATTAACTGATACTGCGGCTTACAATCCGGTGCGGCTTATGGTCGTGAAAATACGGTATATACACACATATATACACATATACACATACATACATACATACATACATACATACATACATACATACATACATACATACGTTGTTGGTAGACTAATCTGCGTCCATGTCTATGTAAAAATGCTGCAATATATTGCTGCATTTTGCCTCTACCCTCAAAGATATATGTGTCTGATTCTTAGCAGTTCCAGGGCATTAAGCTGACTTATTTAGTGGCATGTGTGACCTCAAATGCTCTCAGTTAATGAGCATTTCATGGTAGTTACTTCTTAACCTACACTATTAAACCTCAGGGAATTATTACAAAATGAACGAAAAAGATGGTTGGTTGTATTGAATCTTTGAAATACTGTAAAAACTGGAAATAGGTCCCTTCCAAATACAATGGAGGTTTTGAGTTGAGAACAAAACTACATTGGCAAATATTTCAGATTACGACCAGATAATTGCTTCTCTACTCTCAGCCAAGGCACAGCTGATTGTCTCCTGAGATTATGTTTGAGATACATATATTTACAGTGGGTTTGCTTTGACAATCATAGAAAAATTGCTCACAAATAATTAGATTTCTACTAACTCACAAGTGACTTCTCAAGCAGAGCTCTGAAAGGTTACTGCAGTACGAATGTAAGGTTACGCGATACTTATCTATAAATAGGCTATTTAGTTCTAATCATTGGACAAACACATATAGATATAGTAGTTCTGAGTTATTTAGGTTGTTTTGTTGACTAAAATTTTTTAAAAAGTCAACCTGTCTTGCATTTTTATGTAATGTTCTTGATTTTCAAAGATGGTGAAATGTATTGATTAAAATTACTTTGTACATTTTTTTGTACAAATTCTGCAATTCCTGTCCTTTAGAAAACAAGTAGTTAGGTTATGTTGCTAATTTTTTGTTTTTTCAATGTTGGAAATAAAAACCACACTATCTACCAATTTGTCAATTGACTACAGAAGGATAACCTCTCGACTGATAGTGATATCACAATAGGCATTTTCATTAAGGGTAGTACATAATATCACAGAGGAAGTTTATCAAATAAAGAAGCAATAAGTGCAGAAGCACATTTAGCATAAATTAGTTTAATGGAAATGTGGTCTAACTAATTATCTTTAAAAAAACTCTTAGCACTAAAATAATTTCTTGTTACTCCATAAATATTAATAAACTATTGGACAATAAGCTGTGAAGTTGTTTCAAATTTAAAAATCATCATTTTTTAAATTCCAGGTAAAAGTAATTGGAAATTAAAGCAACATGAAAATTGTTTTGGGGAAAAAACCAAAGCATGTGTTCAGTCTCTTCTTTTCAAATTCTCACATTCAGAAGTGGGTAACAGACATTTATATCTCATTTTAACTCTTTAAATGAACTGAGACCCAAATAAATTAGGTTCCTGGGTTCTGATATTAGCTAAATTCACTTTTAAACCAACCAAAACCAGAGTTCTAGAGTTCATGGTTAGATATGGAAGAAATAAAATAATTAATACAAATGGGCATTTCAATTCCAATCAGTATTTCATGTTGAGATTGAAACATTCTAATCTCAGCAGCCATTTCAACTCCGCTGGTTTCGAACTAAACAGATGTTTTCCATGTTTCGTTCTGAGGCTGGTAGAAAATTAGTTGCTTTGAAGTCTTCTACCTGTTTCAGGTCCTATAATTTGGCTAGGGGTTTTGGGCCATTTGCAGTGGTATTGTCCAACTTTTCCATCCTAGCTGTCATGTCCCTGCTGCTATCGATCCAACTTGATGAGAGAGTTTCATTTGTAAAAAATAAAAAGTGAGGATGACTTTTCACAGCTACGCACCTACTACCCTGGTAAATTACTACATGTGAGTGGATGAATTGCATTTAGCATTTATATATGTGTGTATGCACTACTGTATATGCTTCACAGCAATGTAGCCAACACAATTAAGGTTCTACAAATGTAAAGGCTAATAATACAATATCCACTTCTTGAGCTTTTGGGTACATGCTACCTGCCTATGATCTTGGAAGCGAATGATACCTGGCTTCAGAATGCATCTAAAATTGCAAAAAACAGCTTTGGATCGTTTGAAGAACAGTTATCTGTGTCTGCACTCTCTGCATGCTCTTAGCTTTTGTTTGTTTAATGTGAATGCAATTCATGCAGTTAAGAACCACTATAGGCCATTAGTTTACTTCATTATGCAGCCAACAGCCACCCTTATGTTCAAGCAAAAATCAGTAAAGATCAGATAATTGTTTTCATTGGCAGGCAGGCAGGGTGTTTTTCTTAAAAAAAAAAAAACTTTTTCAGATCTAATTTTTGATCTTGCTATAATTGATTGGGGGGTGTAGTGCTTATAGAAATACTGGATAGGACTTCCTTTTTTGAGAACTAAAAATATGAATAAACCTCTATACCTATATGAATTAAGATTGGAGTTCAATATGTTTTTTAACACATTTTCTTGCATAGAGTGCCAGAAATTGCTTGTAGAGGACCTTGTATTTGCTTTTATTAATTTTTTTTGGGTGGGGAGGGGGTTGTGACTAGTTCTATCCTGTGCCACATAGTTTTGACTTTTTGAGATATACTTATGCTAAGTACTTGTTTTTAATTTGTGAATATGCATATGTGTTTGTGTGTGACTGTGTGTTTATATACACATATACATATGCATACACATACATATATCTATACACACACACAAACACACACACACACACACACACACACACACACACACAGATGTTTGTTTACAGCCAGTGACATGGAGTCAGGTGAGGCAGAGGAGGCACAGCCTCACCACTCCCATCATGAAAAGGAAAAAAAATGTAAAAAGAAAAAGACGAGAGCTGAGGTCAGGCTGAGCTAGTTGCTGCCTCACTGTGGATGACTCTGCTTAACTGTTTAAAAAAGCCTCTAAAAGTGCCCTCTACTATGAGGCAGAAGAACTGCGTGCCTCATCTAGTCTCTTTAGGCGTTTTATGATCACTCGAGCAGAGTTAAGCAAAGATTAATAAAAGCCTAAAAATTCCTGATGTAGGTGAGGCACGCAGTTCTCCTGCCTCATAGTAGAGGGCGGTCGTTTGGGCAGGACTTCTTCAGAGGATCCGAGGCAAGAGTAGAGTTGAAATCCTCTCTGAAACAGCTGGAAAAGGTAAGTGTGGATTGGAGGGAGGGGGGAATTTAAACTTCATCCTCCTGGTGCGGGGCTTTGGGCAAAGGCTGGAGGGAAGGACCCTGGCTTGCTTGTGCTCTCCCTCCTCAAGTATAGTTTGATTGTAGGCAGAGCCACGTTGCCTTTTCAAACCTGTAATCAGTGAAGCTGGGCTGGAACCTTCCGGGGCTGGGGGAAAGTATGTATGCTCCAGTATGGCTCTTTGACTGGCTTCCTGCCTCCTCCTGTGGCCTCCTCGCTGGTGCTCTCCCTCCAATCCAACTCTGTGTGTGTGTGTGTGTGTGTGTGTGTGTGTGTGTGTGTGTGTTTGAGAGAGTGGGTGAGAGAGGGAAGGGGGTAGGAAAGATAGTCCAATCCAACTTGTGTGTGTGTTTGAGAGAGGGGGGAGGGAGGGAGAGAGGGAGGAAGGAGGGGAAGGGAGAAGAAAAAGAAAAAGAAAGAAGGAAATTTCTTTTGCAAAGGAGAAAAACAAATGTCGCTTTAAATCGGAACTGAGCATGCCTGGCTGTGGAATTCTGGGAGTTGAAGTCCACAAGTCTAAATAAAAATTGAAACCCACCACTGTGCCTCATATGCCATAAACCTCACCGCACGTCACTGTTTACGGCTATACCTGAAAAAGATGCTCTTTTAAATTTGACAGATAATTCATTGTCTGAATATTATGTTCCCTGCAAAATACGCCTAATTCTATATCTCCTGACAATCTTTGATTGAAAGGGAAGAAAGGTACAACAAAGAGAAAATGAAAGGGTAGTCCCAATCTACTTAGATGTTCCATAAAACTCATCAGTCAAAATGAAAATCTGTTAAAACAAGGTGACATTCAGCTAAGCTCCAGTATGTTGCAGGAAAAGCAATGCAGGTATCTGCCCTTACCTTATCTATGCTACTTAACAGCACAGCATAAAAAGCACCGCTTTTTAATTAAAAATTAAATATGTAAATATTGTATTGAATATATTTACATATTTAATTTTGATTAAAAAGTTCTGTTTGTAGTTGTTATTTGTGTTATGAATTGTTTTTAATCCATAGAGTACAGAGTAAAAAAAAAAACTTTTGAAATAATTCTTCCCAAACCAACTGGCATGTGCTATTCACAAATTGTAGCCGATACTCCAGATGGTGAGAATTTTTCAATCTTATTTTTGTCAGTATGATTTTCTTTTCTGCATAACTATCCAGAAATTTCAATATGCAGATATAGATTTCCTTATAGGATACTTTAAATATTTGTTCAACATTGCTAAGTTGCAATCTCCTGAACCCTTACTAAACATTAAATTATTTATTTCTCACGCTTCATTTTCAATTTGTTTGAACATAATGTACAAAGACCCCTGGGTTAGAGAGACTTGACCTGTTTAGTCCTGTTCATGGACATATTGTAAGATCAGGAATGGCTCTCAAATAAAGAAGGACATTTAATCATCCTCTTCATCATTCACATAAAGGTCTTTGCTGAAAGATTCCACCATATGCAATTGAATGCCTGTTTCCGGTACCTTTGTCAAAAGGTATATTTCAAAAATCTCCAACTTAACAAAAGGTGACACAGTCTCTACATGGTATAAATGTAAACACAACATCTTTCTGAAAATTTGAATCCATCCTATTTATGTACAATTGCTTCCAGGTTCAAAGTAAGAAAATATGAACATGGCAGGTACAGATTTGGGATATCCTTTCAGTCAATATTACGCAAGATTGCCTTTGGCAGAAACAACAGCTTTTGAAATATTTCATATAACCAGACAAATCTTTCTATTTTTGCTTTTCCTTTTTTCCATACTTTTCTAGTTGAGAAATATTCTTAGATCTCTATTCACACGCTACACGTTTGCAGTCTCCCCACGGATTTTCAAGAATATTCAAGAGAAGCCCATCTTAAAATCTTTACAATTTTTTTCCTGTAAACATTTCATGATTGATTTGCAGATATCTTCTTGGTCATTGCCTTGCTGAAATATCTACTCTCTTTTCAAGTTCAGCATCTTCACTAGCAGTGGGGCATTAGCTTCTACAAAATATTGATATTTAATTAATTCTTCTTTCTATTTCTACAATATTTCTTATGCTATTTATTGCCCCACAGAGCCAAAGCACAACAGAAACAGCTGAGGCCTTAATGGCTGCCAAGGTGTTCTTCTCTTCAAATGCTTCATCCTTTTATTCCCAAATGTTTCCTTTGCAGTGATGGCCAAGCCAAGCCATTCAATGCTTGTTTTGTCAATCCAAAACACTTTGTTTCAAAACATTTCAGGTTTATAAAGTTTTGTTTTTCATACTTTAAACAATTATTTTGAGATGAGTTCAGAAAAAAAGGTAAATCTCCTCAAGCAGATCAGTGCTATATATGCACTACTATGCTGTGGACCCTCAGACCACTATTTTAAAGGGGCTGTAGTGATCTGTGATGACGCAATGGTTAGAAAGCAGTATTGCAGGTTTATTCTGCCCACTGCCAGAAGTTCGATCCTGACTGGCTGAAGGTTGACTCAGCCCTCAATCCTTCCGAGGTCAGTAAAATAAGGACCCAGATTGTTGGGGGTAATATGTTCACTTTGTAAATTGTCAGTAGAGTGCTGTGAAGCGCTATGAAGCAGTACATAAGTCTAAATGCTATTTCTATTTCTATGTGTGGGTTCTGTTTTACAGATCTGAATACTTATCAGGCAGTTCTATCGAAGGTTTTTCTTGCTCTCCAGATAGCAACAGCAATAGCACTTAGACTTATATATCGCTTTACAGCCCTCTGTAAGCGGTTTACAGAGTCAGCATATTGCCCCCAACAATTTAGGTCCTCATTTTACCCACCTTGGTAGGATGGAAGGCTGAATCAACCTTGAGCCTGGTAGGATTTGAACTGCCAAATTGCAGGCAGCCGACAGCAGAAGTAGCCTGCAGTACTGCATTCTAACCACTGTGCCACCAAGGCTCAAGATCTAGTCTTGACTTTAATATTTCCATGTAATTATTACTTCTTAACAATAGTTTTAACAGCTGAAATTGCTAGCCAGTAGATTAAAGAATTCTTACCCTTCTACAATATATGTGAATTATCTTAGTTTTCAAATATTCAAATATCTGCTTAGAGAAACCCATGACTGAACAATTCTGAGAGATCAGAACAATCAGAATATTTGTACTTTGAAATTGCCTGACTCTTTGTAAGTACAATGAGTCGGTCACCTTTTTCTTTGGCAGTATTAACAACTTTGCTGTTATGATCCATCAAGTCATAGCTAACTTTTGGTGACCTTTTGGATAAAAGCTGTTCAAGCTATCCTGTCTCTCTCGCCTCATCACACAATTCTGCAAGCTGCATTTCTGAAGCTTTAGTACTTCCTCTATACACTTCAAGTGCTGCTGACCACTTCTCCTTCCATAGAATAAAAGAAAACTACAGCAACATTCAGTGGTATATTCAGTATTATGTATATTTCCAAGTTCTTCTAAAAAAGTTTAGAACGAAAAGAACTAAGTTGGCATTGTCACCCAAACATTGTCAGGGTTCCAACCAATGCCCGAATAAAAGGGAGCGGGTCAGAAAAATTTCCCAAGTTGACAAATACATCAATCCACTTATAAATCATCAATACTCTTCAGAAATTTTAGACTTTATAAAGCATAATTTAAGAGTTCTTGGATGCTCTCTGAGCTTCATTGTTTGCTTGAAGATGTTTCATTACTCAACTAGATAACATCAGCAATGTAGGCAAGTGTTGAGTTTATATAAGGTAGCTTGCCATGCCAATGTTGGTGGTGGGGTAATGTTTCTCCTTGATAGATTCTTGATTAGGGCATTGTTTTCTGCTTGATTGTTCAGTGTTGGTTTGATCAAGAGGATATATTCCGGTCTTTTTGTTTCCTTTTATTGTTTCTTGAATGGTGCACACATATGTTTTATTGCTATGTGTCTATTGATAGCTGATTGGTGTGAATGCCAAACGCCCAAAAATACTCTAGTGTTTTGGGTAATTTTAGTTTGAATAAGGTATTATTGTAGAACTCATTGGAAGAGACCCTGATATTGGGAAAGATTGAAAACAAAAGTAGAAGAGGACAGCCGAAGAGGAGATGTTAAATAGTTCATTGACACAATGAACATGAATTTGAGCAAATTGCAGGAGACAGTGGAGGAGAGGGAGATCTAGTGTGCAACTGAGTTGCAAAGAATAGGATGCAACCTAGTGACTGAACAGCAAAATGTGCTATTTTCTGTTTTCATGATCAGTTCTTGGTCATTAAATTAAAAGTTTGGACACAATTACTTTACTTTTAAATAAGCATTCTTCAAATGTTGATAATGTTATGACATTTTAAAAAATTACAAAAAAATCCTCATATTTCATCCACATGAAAACAATTACAACTTATGGTGAATACTTTAGAAAATATATTCATCATGATAATTAAAGCTCTAATTCTGTAAGATTTTCTATCTTTTTATTTCTTGTACTGAATATGCATATCCTTTTGCTTAGAATGATCAAAAAATAGAAAAAGAGATAAAGCTCAGGTGTCAAAACTTGTTTCTTTTTTTTCAAACTTTGAAATTAGGTTTTAAGAGTGCATTTGCATTGATAGATAATAGCTTTTTGAGGTCATGGCGGAATGACATTCCCTAACAGTTTTGGAGCCCATTTCCTGCCCACTGATGATTACTTGTTTTTCTATTGACATGAATTGCCTTTATTGAAAAGCATCCAAGAACTATTTCAAATTTGTATCCTAACACCCTTTCGCTGTTATATTGCCTATTTTGAATTGACCCTAGACTTTTTGCACAAATACAGTTATGTTTATTTTTTTGCTATATGCCAAATCAAATAGTATAAAATGGAATTTGGACATTTTGAAACAGCTAGTCTTTATAGCAATTATTGATAATTTTAGTCAGATCTAAGGTTATTTTCTAAACTGATGGCAGTAGCAGTGTCTGCAGGCTCATATATAGATTTTTTTATGAATTATTAATTGGGGTATAAACCTAAAATATTTAAGTAGTTTGGTGTCATGCAGCTAATGTTTCACATTTGTTCTGGGTTGCCCAACATTTACAAAGCATGCTATTATACTATAGATTTCCATACCACACAGTAGATCTAAATTTATACCTATATTAAATAGTAAATATATACATACATAAGGGATATGATGGCTCAGTGGCTAAGACGCCGAGCTTGTCGATCAGAAAGGTTGGCAGTTGGGCGGTTCAAATCCCTAGCGCTGTGTAATGGAGTGAGCTCCCGTTATTTGTCTCAGCTTCTGCCAACCTAGCAGTTCGAAAGCATGTAAAAAATGCAAGTAGAAAAATAGGGACCACCTTTGGTGGGAAGGTAACAGCATTCTGTGCGCCTTCTAACTTTAGTCATGCTGGCCACATGACCACAGAGAAATCTTCAAATAGCGCTGGCTCTGTAGCTTTGAAACGGAGATGAACACCAACCCTTAGAGTCAAGAAGACAAGGGGAATCTTTACCTTATATACATAAATATATACACATAAACACACACACACACAAATGTTCTCAAGATGATATGAATGGATGAGTGGGAATGAAACAATTTGGAGACTCAAAATGAATGAGGATGGTTTCAGGTGAATATCTACTTATTAAAAAGTATTTCAAATAGTGACTGTAGTTTATGATTATAGATTGTGAGAATTCATAAAGGATACAAGAATGAAGGGACATTCTGGGTATTTCTTTCCTTTGTAGTGCCAAGAGTAGATCTTTGGAAAAACTGGATGTAGAAGAAAAAGAGTGAAATGAAAGAAACAAAACTGAAAACATGAACTGAATGTACTAACCATGGACGAAAATATCTTGACAGTTTTAATATCTTGACAGATTAAGTCTCCCAACTGAATAAATGTAGAGTGCATCTAAAGAAAGAGGACATGGAAGCTGCTTAGAATGGAGTAAAAAGAATAACTTAATGAAATACATGGGGGAAAGTTAATTGGTAAAATGAAGTAGTGAAAATATGGAGAGTTTTATAGAATTTCTTTTTAAAAATGTATTTAGAAATGAATGAAGAGGGCTAAGCATTAACCCTTCAACCAGGACAAATAGATTTTTAACAAGGTGATGAAATGATTTGGAATTAAATGGCTATGAGGAACACTGCAGATAATATTTCAGAGGGTTATATAGAATTATTAGATATGTTGATGAATCAAACTGAAACAAGTGCTATAAATATTCGGGGTCAAGTAAAAAAGATGAAAAGCATATCCCAAATGCTGTGGAAATTTTATAAAATGTTAATAATGCAGATAAAGTGAGTCTGTGGAGATTCTCAGTCATCCAAGGCAAAGTTGTTTCAAAAGTGCTTTTTCAAAAGACAACCAGACTGTTTTTTTTTTTGCTTGAGGAAGAAGAACAAAATGTTTTGCTTCTCATCCAAGAAGCTTCATCAGTTGTGATGGTGTGGGGATTGGAAGGATAGGTACTGACAGTTGAGACTGGATGTGGGGGGTATCTTCCATGCCTCCCACAATCACAACTCTTGGATGAGAAGCGAAACATTTTGTTCTTCTTTTTCAAGGAAAAAACAGTCCAGCTCCTTTTTGAAGAAGAAAAAGCACCTTTGAGTGCAGGTAGGGGGTTTAACTGGAAAAAAATTAAAATGTGATGATGTTTGCTTTGTAGGAGCTGTGAAGGAGCTGTGTGTTGTGTGTGCGCACTCATACTGGATGACCGAAAGATATTATTCTTGCTCTGCACAAAGACAATGGTAGCAGGAGTGAATGCAGAAACCACCGAGGAATTGGTTTACGCAATGTGCCTGGGAAGATTTTTGGCAGAATCCTGATTGAACAAGACTACACAATGAGCAACCTTTGGGAAATTCAGTGTGGCTTTCATCTGGGCCAAACACTTACAGGAGACGTCACTACTGGAAGTTGTCTTTGCTGATTTATAGAAATATACTACAAAACCAATAGGCATGAATTATGAAATCTTTTGTGTAAATATGATTTTAAAGACTGGTTGCTAAATTGGAAGTAAATTGTAGATGAGAATAAAAGGAATGCATAAGGAGAGTGTAATACTGTAACCCTGAATAAGACAAGGGTGGATCCAGAGGTGGGTTCTGCCCGGTTCGACCGAACCAGTAGTGGTGTGGTGTGGGTTGCTGGAACCAGCAGATGGCACCTCAGATCAAAGAACCAGTTCAGAGGCGTGGCAGTCCTGGGTCGTTGCCAGTTCCAGCAATCCAGGCCTGCCATGCCCCCGAACCAGTTCTCCAGTCTGCGGCGCCATCTTGTTTTTAAGTTCTGTGTATGCTCAGAACAAATTTAATTGAACTGTGTATGTGCACACAGCGCGCGCAAGAGCAAACTGCCAGTAAAGTTGGCCAGAACCCAGCCTGGGTGGATCACATCTCATACATGATTGAATGCATTTATCGGTAAATGTACAAGAAATGCTTCCAGCAAGTAGTTGGGAAAACAACTCTGCATGTACTTTTGTATGCAGATGATAATGTTTTATTGGCCGAAAACCCAGATTGTATATAGTTAATGTTAAATGTACCAAAGGCCAAAGTAGTTGCATCTGACAGGGAAAACTGAGGAACAATTAATATTTTAACTTATTTTGTAGGCAGCTTGGATGGTACAAAATAAAAATGAATGAATATGTATAAATGGAAAAAGATATACCCAAGAGATGAATTTTTATTCCTTATTAGAATGTTTAGTAAAGATAGGAAAGGAGGGAGACAAAGATTGTTGGAGAAATGCATACAAATGCCCTTTAGGTAATAAATAAAGGTAAGAAATCAGTTTTCTTTAAAAACAAAGTAAAAAATTATAGTTTATGAAAACATGCTTCTGCCTACTGTTTTGCATGAAAGTAACAATTGAGCATACTAGAAGAAAGGTAAAAATTAGTTGAAAAGAATTCGTTAAAAATCTCTAGTGATTTTATCGCTAGTTGTTGCAGACTATGGCAGGGAAGCACTTATCTCTGTTTCAAAGCCATGAGCCAGTGCTGTCCAAATACATTACTGCAGTGGCCAGCATGACATCGCAAAGCATTGTTTCCTCCCACCAGAGTGGTACCTATTTATCTACCCACATTTGCATGCTTTCAAACGGTTAGGTGGGCAGGAGATAGGCAAAGACTGCCGCTCATTCCGCCATGCAATGATCAGGTCTTGAATCTGAGCTGTCACTTTTCCAGCCAACAAGCCCAGTGTCTTGACCATCTTGATTAAAATTAGATCAGCATATTGGAAATTATATACTTAGGAAGCATGCCTGGCTATGACCGAAGCAAGTATGGTTTACAACAGGGATGTCAAACTCAAGACCCGGGAGCCAGATCCAGCCCACAGAGTGTTTAGATCTGGCCCGTGGGGCTGCTCTGGAAACAGCAAAGGACCAGCCTGCTGCAGGGCTGCATGTTTTGCTGGCAGACAGTTGTAGGATGTGGTGGTGACTACAAATTCTAAAGTGATTTTAAATTGAATTGAGCAAATCAATTCAGGACTGGGCTATCATATTTTGAATAAGAGGCAGCATATCCTCCTATGTGTTAAAAAGCAACAGAAGAGGAGGGATATGATCTTCCTGTGCATGCGTCTGAGGTTCCTGATTGCATATGGTTGGTCACTGGATGTGCCACTGAACTGATAAAGCAGCATGCAATTTATTTTTTGATGACTGGATTAATAACACAAACACTTCACATTAATAAAGCAAATAGGCTAATTTTGCTAAAGTGCTTTTTATGATTGAGATGAAGTGATTCCTCTTAGGGACACATGTGTTGTCACCTTGAGGCTTTATCTGCTGCTTTCTGGAGGTGCAAGTAGATTTTGATAACAGACGATTGGAATTACTGGATAAACACTTGCAGCAATGCAACACAACTGTTTTTCTTTTATTTTAAAGTATCTTAAAACAAAACTTTGCTTTTGTTTTCGCACGACAGATTGAAGGAGCAACTCGCATGAACTTTCACGGAAGGAAATCGCCCCTTCAAAGTTTTGCACAGCTCCACTATTTATAGAAATTAAGAAAGCAGTTCTGAAAATAACCAAAACAAAACTAATATATTTTGACTATCTAGCTCACCCAGACTTCATTACAATGCAGTTTCCTAAGCCAAACCTGTCAGCAGTATTTTCCATACCTATCTCAGCTTCCTTATGACTCATAGAAAAAGCTAAATCTAGTGCATATCTAGTGACTCAGAACTTTATCCAAAAGATCTAATGGGAGAAAGGGGAAAACAATTGGTAGAGTAAATGCTGTTGATAACACAACCCTCTGAACCATTTCTATAGTCTCTACATTACAAAGGAAACTTGAAAACTAGTAATCATAAAGCGAGCAGAACTGAAGATTGTTGTACTTTTAGAAGTCCAATAAACGTTTGGGAGACAGAATAATGAACAACTTGTTTCATAATGTTCATGGGTAAGCAGTTCAAACTTTTCTATAAAGAGAAATTGTCCTTTGAGTTCCTATTTCCAGATTATTCTGTTCTGGATTATACTCCAAAGAGCTGAAATTATGGCCCAATTCTCAGTGGAGAGTAAGATATATATATAACTTAATGTTTATGTTGGCAAAGGGCTAAATGTCTTTCATGTGGTCTTCCTGCCAGCTTATGTTTGATTTTTCTCAAGTTAGTGGACCGCTGGAAATAAATTGTGTCAAATTGCATAGAATTCTATCCATCTCCAGCAGATTAATTCTCAGAAACCAGAACAGAATAGGACCCATTTGTTATGGTGAGAAAAGTCAGATTAAAAATGAACTGGAGAAGGCTTAGAGCTGCAGAGAAAAAATTGCAGGGAAAAAAAATCGATGTATCCCTATGGAAAAAGTTAATCAGTGACTCAGAAAGTGTCCAAATATTCATTTTAAGATGTGCTCTCTTCTCCCTCCTGATCATATTACCAAGAATGATTGCATGAGCAATCAGCCCTGTACTTCTCAATATACCCATAAACATAACTGTCGGGGGGAGAGGAGTAAAGGTGTCCTCTGTTCAGTTGTGTCTACTTTAGAAAGCAGTGCTCATCTTTCTTTCCTAGTCAAGAGAACCAGTGTTGTCTGAAGATGCTTCTGTGGTCATGTGACCAGTGTGGGATTCAAATAATTTAACAGCTGGTTCTCTGCCCTAAAGACCAGATGGGTAGGCGTGGCTTGTGATGGTGTGGGAGTGACCAACTCAATGTCACTCAGGTGATGGGCGCTTCACCTTAGCTGTTACAATGTAATAAGGGTTAGATGGAGAGGCAGTTTCTGTAAGCAGGGCAATAAAGATTAGGCTAGAAACAACACCAGAATGTTTCCTTCCTGCCTTCCTTACAGGATTAGCCCTGTAAAGTGTAAAAAACAAAATAAGATTTCTTCCAACAACTAGTTCTCTGAACTGCTTAGAAAGTTAACAACAGGTTCTCCTGAATAGGTGCGAACTGGCTGAATCCCACCACTGCATATGACTGTCATGACTATACACGGAATGCTGTTACCTGCCCGCTAAAGTGATATCTATTTATCTACTTACACTTGCAGGCTTTTGAACTACTAGATTGGCAGGAATTGAGGCAGAAACAGGAGCTCACCCTGTTATGAGGGTCTCGAACTGCCAGCCTTTTCATTGAAAAGCCTTGAATCTTAATCACTAGGCTACCATGCACCAGGGGAGAACAAAACATACATACAACACATAGGTACACACTGATCAGTCCTTGGGGTGAAAATTTGCACATACAAATTCATGGTTTCATGGTAGCTGCTGAAAGAATTACAGAAACAATAAGAAAGTTGATCTGATCACAAACTATAGGATTGTACAGGTAAGGAATATTTATTCACTGTTTGGATGGTAATAGATAATTTCAATAAAGCTCATTACAATCTTCAGCAAAATAATGATCTCCCTACAACTATGCGCTGTTTATTCTAAGCTATCAGTAAAAAAAATGGGAATGGTGCTGAAAGGTGCAACTAAAGAAAGACATTCTATTTTTGCATTTTCTATTAATTATAAAAAAGCAAGTGAAAATGCCCCAGGCTTCATCAGGTAACATCCATGATCAGCACCATGAATGCCCTTCCAAGGCAAAATAACTTGACAGCCCTGAATGAGGTCAAGAGAAAGAAACAGAACGTAAAATTCTCCAGTGTCAAGTATATCAATTTGCTTTGGAAGAAATAGCTGCCTTATGCCCTCTCTTTAAAAAGATGTCATTTTATCAGAAGGTACACAATTTCTTTATCTTAATTAAAATGAAAATATTTCTTTAAAATTGTAAATAATGTCATCATAAGGACAATCTCTCTCTCTCTCTCTCTCTCTCTCTCTCTCTCAATCTCTCTCTCTCTCTCTCTCTCTCTTTTTGTAAAATATAAAAAACACAGCTTTTGACAGAAAAAGTAACAGAGATAACATTTATAGGAAAGGAACAGAATCCAAGTTTTCTCCCCAGTGTGCTCAAAGCTTCACATTGGCAAACAAACCTTTTATATAAGGATTTTAGAAGCGAAATGAAAGGAACAGATCTGATAAATTTTTTGTTCCACGAGAGGAAACTATCTCTAAACTGAAACAATGGCTTTGCAACAATAATCTTACAAACTGATGATGGCATCTTTAGCCAGAAAGGCAAGACAATTCCCATTTGAGGATGTACTAACACAGACTGAGACTTCTGATAAGAACAAGAAAATTATTACTGTCAATCAATTTTATGCTAATGAATACAAAGAATATAGCGGTCTACCCCAGTAAACATTAAGGAACAGATTCAAATTAATAAAGAAAACTTAAAAAGCTTTGAATTATATCCCCAACAGCATTTCGTTGGAGCATCTCAATGGAGGTAGTTGATTGATTAACAACAGATTCCACTTCCCCATATGCTACCCAGCTCTCCCCATCTTGGATCATAACATTTGTCTTGTTTTATTTATGTTTTGAGTATATTTATATCTATCTTTTGTGTAAGATGGGCAATAAACAAACAAACAAACTCAAGAGTGGAATTCTGGGAGATAGAGACCTCTGGATCCCCATCTGTAATTTACTGGCCAACACTTAATTTGTATCTCCCATTTATCAACCCTTGGGTTTGGCTTCCCTTATATCAGTCTTTTTGAGGTCAAGTTCCAACTGTATGGTTTTTCTCCTTGGAGAAAAATTATAGATAATAGAATTATCTATTCAAGCCAGGGGGCTTCTATTTGAGAAATATACTAATTTGCTTTACCATTATCCAATATTGCATGCTATACCTAAAAACAAAATTAACTTACTAGGCTCTTTATCTGTGGATTTGTTGCAATACTATTCTAGCAGATTTTTAACACAAAGTATTACCATAAATATTACCTATCCGCTTTTGGGGGAAAGTTTCACATTTACATTTCAGGAATATCAGTTCCAACTAGTCCTTTTTCTGTTTTAAGACTCGTAAGCTGCAAGAGATGATTCTAAAGTCCTCACACCTGATTCAAGTACTGCCTATTGATAGCTGGTGGATCACCATGAGAAGCTTGTTTCTTCGGTATTTTGACATCATCATATCCTTTATATAATCAGGAGATTGTGATATAAATTTAGATATTTAAAAATAAGAGGTGCATATTGTATACTTTATTATAAGGAAATACAATTTAAAACTCAATTTTTTCAGACGTAATGCATTTCCTGAATCTTAAACCAGTGACACTATTCGGCATAGAAAGTTATGACAAATTTAAACACAATTAATATTAATGAGCTATGATATAGACTACATAATTAAGAAACATATTTCAATGAATATATGAAAAGACAACTTACTAAAAGCCAGAGGTTGATCTTATCTTTTAATATATTCATAAGGTCAAATGCTTACATAGATTTATTTATTTAAATAGTTTATTTATTTAGATGTAAGATAATAACCATTATTTTCTGAACTTACGGCACTTGTCATTTACTTCCTTTTTGCTAAGCTTTTCTTGGATTTTGTTTTATTTTTTTGAAGACTTAGAGAAAAAATTGTTACTAAGATTTTAGCTATTGGGATTGGCAAGTTTAACTTTCACTTTTTAACATTTCTTTCTACAAGTAGTCTTCGATTTGCAACCGTTTGTTTAACGATAGTTCAAAGTTACAGTGGCCTCGGAAAAAGTGTCTTATGACCCATCCTCAAAGTTCCATCTGTTGCACTACTCCCAGTCACATGATCGCAATTTAGGAGCTTGGCAACCAGCATCTTACAATCACGTGATAATAATTTGTGATCTTTCCTGCTATCTTTCAATAAGCAAAGCCAACTGAGGAAGCCAGATTCACTCAGCAACTGCTTGATTCACTTAATTGATTGATTTGCTTAAAATTAGGATCCAGTCACATGATGACTTACTTTTCAACAAATCAACCTACGACAGAAATTCCAGTCCCACGTGTGGTTATTACTATAGATCTTTGTTTATTTTATTTTTCATGAGGTAAATTGAATTATTAACTTACTGAATTTATATTTTTAGTCTTTACTGTATCAGGCAAATGTTTAGCTCATGATGGAAAAAAAAAACCTAGCTATGTTTCAATAGGGTCTGTCAGCATTTCTGTTTTCATCCCAAAGGTGAAAGCAGCAAGTACAAGATTGGGAGGGGGGTATGACAACATTATTCTGATCACAAAATGAGACACACACACCTACCTTGGCAGAATAATCCTGAAAGTTATGAAAAGAATTGGTGCTACCTCCAAAACAATAAGAATTTTTTACAAGCCAGTAAATATTAATGCATTAATAGTTCAGAACTTATGCTAGCTAATCTGATCTTTCACCTGCTATTTTCAGGATCAAGGATTTCTATCAAAGTTCTTTTTATCAGCTAATGAACAAATGCCTAAATTCATAATTGTGCTCTCTTTGTGTTTCTCATAAACAGGTTGATTGAAATCATACTCTATCCTGCCATCTCCAGCATCAGTTTTTAATGAATCGCAAGTTCTCTTCCCATGAACTGAATACGAAACATTTAAAATAAAACATTTTTAAAGTGTTGTTTCTCTGTGTCGTATAATATATGTGGGTATATGCATAATTTTGTATTGATTTATTTTGTCATGTTTATGTAGTGTATATTAGAGCTAGAGACACTTTGAAAGCAGTATGCAATGAAATTTTATTTCAATGTATGCTGATTGGTATACATTCAAAGTGACAATAAAATAGGGAGGTGGCTAAGATGCTGAGCTTGTCGATCAGAAAGATCGGCAGTTTGGCGGTTTTAATCCCTAGCGCCGTGTAATGGAGTGAGCTCCCGTTACTTGTCCCAGCAAGTAAAACAATGCATGTAGAAAAACTTGGTGGGAAGATAACAGCGTTCCACGCGCCTTCAGTGTTTAGTCATACCGGCTACATAATAATGGAGAAATCTTTGGATAGCGCTGACCCTTCGACTTTTAGCACCACCCCCTTGAGTCGGGAATGACTAGCACATATGTGCAAGGGGAACCTCTATGTTTACATTTACATTTTAAGTTCTAATATGATTTGCATCTTCCTCCCTGTTTGAATGGACTAAAACGCCAGAACAAAGACACTGAAGGATTCTAATGTTAAAACTATCTTGATCAGAGTCAGCAGAGCTCAGGAATTATTCCTTTCCCTTCTTTAATAAGTCCATCTCACTTTATTTTGAAAGCAGTCTTGCCACTCTGTTGTTCTTATTTAAGTGGGAAGATAGTTGATTCTTATCTGCCTTAGTTTCGTTGTTCTGCAACATGCAATTTTGTACACAGAATTCCACACAGAATTCTAAACATTATTAGTATTTTCAGAAGGAAAAAACCAAACTATAAAAACTAGAAATGAAAGGATTTCTTCCATCATTTTCTTTTTCTATGGTTATACTCTGAAGAGCCAATGTGGCGCAGTGGTTAGAGTGCAGTACTGCAGCCACTTCAGACTGCTAGTTGCAGTTCGGCAGTTTAAATCTCACCGGCTCAAGGTTGACTCAGCCTTCCATCCTTCTGAGGTGGGTAAAATGAGGACCCAGACTGTGGGGGCAATATGCTGACTCTGTAAATCGCTTAGAGAGGGCTGAAAGCCCTATGAAGCTGTATATAAGTCTAACTGCTATCTCTCTCTCTCTCTCTCTCTCTCTCTCTCTCTCTCTCTCTCTCTCTCTCTCTCTCTCTCTCTCTCTCTCTCTCTCTCTCTCTCTCTCTCTCTCTCTCTCTCTCTCTCTCTCTCTCTCTCTCTCTCTCTCTCTCTCTCTCTCTCTCTCTATATATATATATATATATATATATATATATATATATATATATATATATATATATATATATATATATATATATATATATATATATACTTAAAGTCACAACCCCTGGTATGCCCAAGTATGGGAGGAAGGTCATACTTCCACTCTCTGTCATTAGGCTCGTCACAAGAGACCATCCAGACAGAAACCCAATATTTTTTACTGTTGCCTTTTTTGTTACATTTGTTATATTTATGCTGATAAATAAATAAAGGGAGACTAGTATAGATCTATTTCAAGCTATTTAGCTCTCATCAGGTTCGATTCCCAAACTTGGGTATGGGTAGCTATAGATAGATAGATAGATAGATAGATAGATAGATAGATAGATAGATAGATAGATAGATAGATAGATAGATAGATAGATAGATAGATAGATAGAGATAGATAGATAGAGATAGATAGATAGATAGAGATAGATAGATAGATAGATAGATAGATAGATAGATAGATAGATAGATAGATAGATAGATTATATATATATATATATATATATATATATATATATATATATATATATATATATATATATATATATATATATATATATATATATATATATATATATATATATATATATATATATATATATATTGTTTTATTCAACAGCTGTATACTGCCCAAAGTAACTTTTTGTAAATTGGGTGGCTATACAAATTTGTTTAATACATAAGTAAATAAATAATACCCTATTTCCCTGAAAATAAAACCCCCCTGGATAATGAGCCCAATCAGGCTTTTGAGCCCATGCACTAAAATAATCCCTCCCCAAAAATATTGCAACACAGCAGTTGTAATCCGCCGGAACCTGCAGAGCTTGCAGCAGAGTCAGAGTGTGAGGAGTTTGGGATGAACATGACCATGCTCGCCGCCTCCTGCACCTCAAAAATAATAAGACCTCCCCAAAATTAAAGCCAAGTGCTTATTTCAGGGATCAAAAGAAAATAAGACCCTGTCTTATTTTCGGGGAAGCACAGTACTTTAAATAGAACCTAGTGTGAAACTCCTTTTCATTAAGCTATATCTCTCTAATGACAGCCTCACCACTGCATGAAAAAGCAGTTTTGAACAGCAGGAGAGTTGTAATATGGCACAGGCATTTACAATTCAAGGAAAAGCAGGGAAGTTGTCAGGCCTGCAACCATCTTTTCTTTTGGAACTTTGGCCTGACACACTTTCTATTATTCTCTGTGCATTTTCTATTATGGGAAAATGGGAGGGGGGATTGTAGGAGTGAGATGCTATGTAGCCATGACAAAATTATTTTTAGAAAGCCAAGGTCATCCTTTGTCTTTGCACCTCTGCACCTAACAGGAACTGGATGGGTGAAACTGCCAACATGGCAATGGAAGATTGGACCATGTGATGGACTTATGTGTGTGGAGGCAAGATCTTAAACTTTCAACTGGGTGGGGAAAACTGGGAAGCTTTCAGATTCAGGTTTTCTTACATGTTCCAACATGGCTCTCTTAATAAATTGGAACTTTGAGCAATACTTTGCCTTGGACTCTGATTTACTTTTGAATGCTATTTGGAACCCAGACAGAAGTTTCTCAAGGAACATATTTGTCACAACCATCAGATCAGTTTGAATTAATATTCCACAGTTATATATCTGGACCTGTGCTAGTTTATTTTTTATTATTATTATTAGAGTTCATTGTATTCAACTAAAAAAGGATTTTAAAAAGCATTGCATATCCTTTTACATTTGAACTTGATGACTCCTTCCTTTCATTTAATTTATTAATGCTGCTTTCAAAAGTTGATGGAGGGTGTACAATCTCACTCAGCTCATCCTAGTACTCAAATGTATCTACCTAAATCATTATACAGCATACTCTTATAATAATACAGCTATTAGCAAAGATAAGAAAAGCTCTTCCATTGACTAGCAAATCAAGTAAAGAAAAGAAAGAATTGAAAACCATACTGTAATTAAAATGTCAGCTGCCACTTTCTAATTCTACACTGAATAAAATGTGGAAACTTGAATACAATTTCTTCTCAAGTGTCAATAATGAATTTAAACAGCATCACAGGAAAATAATGTTCACATAATCCTCACTGCATTTAGACGGCTCTTCTCTATGTTTACTGTGCACTGCCAAACTCAGCAATCTCTATCAATCACAGGTGAAAACCACTGGAGGCAGCCTTTTGAGACCTCTTCAAGTAGAAAAGAGCAGATTTGGAATGAAGGTTTAATTATTATTTCTAGCACACAACACAGCATAATTCCAATTTCTCTCGTCTCTTCAGTGTTTTACCAAACCGCATTTAATTTAATTTGCATGCCATCATTATACAGTTCTCTCCAGTACAACCCACTCGTAAGAAAGAAAAAATATTTCAGATTGAAAAGCAGCAAGGTCAATGCTACATCCTCAGGACAACTTTTACTTTTAACCTGCTTAGTGAAGAATATGCAGATATACTGCTCTAGTGTGCATATCCAGTTATCAGATATCAAACCTATGTGTATAAAAAAATTAAAATGTTGATGCGAATATAAAAGAGACAGAAGAGGGAAACATCACATTAACACAAATTATTAATTTTATAACATTTTACTTGCTTAATGCAGACCACCCTGTATTGAGGAATTTGACTGAGGGAGCTATACACATCGATCATTCCTCTTCTCCTAATATTATGTTACACATGCAATTTTCTTCCTTGAACTTTATTTCTATTCACTCAATAAAGAATGTACATATTTCTAACTCATGTGAAAAAATATTAGTACTAGAAGCAGCACATTTTTAAGCTTTGTTTTTTACGTTTCCTTTCTTATCTTCACTTTTAATTCAGACATAGAGCTATGTGTGCTGTTCCTTCAAAATCCCAGAGCAAGAAAAAAATAAATGGGTTGCAGCGTCTTCAGTGATAATGCCCATGTTTTTAAAAACAATTTTAAGATTAAAATAAATACATAATTATTAAATACTTGGGGAAATTTAAACAGAACATATATTTGACTTCCAAACTGCCTCATGTAGAACTAGAGAACTTATCTATCTAAAAACCATTCATTCCATTCCATGTAAAGCTAAAACACATCCTTTTGGATGACCTTCAAGGCAATCGCTCAAATTGCTTGATCTGAGAAGAGGAATGAAGAAAACATGTACATCCCTTTGATCCTGAATAGTGCTTTTAATGACTTCCCAAATAAAATTAAGTTGCAATGGTAGTCAGATTAGAAGCTCAAAGTCAAATTACTAACATATAAATTAGTTCAGTATAATTCCATAATTGAATTATGCTATTTGACATAGCAGTACTCTATTCTTTTTTTGAACCAAATAAATTATATATATTTAAAATATCTTATAAAGATATTTAAAATATCTTATAAAGATATTTTAATCCACCTAACTATTGATAAGTACAGACATATTCAGTCTTCTGATTTTCTATTAGTTTTCATGCTTAAAAACACAAAGCAAAGAAGGAATATAAAGTAATGTCTTGCATGTATGCAAGACATGGTTGCTAGGCAACTAATAGATAACAAGCCTCAGAAAGAAGAAAAGTATGTTTCTAGTTCTGTTTAACTTTTACTTGCACATGGAAAATCTTAGTGAAAAGCTCAAATAGAGTTCAGAGGGATGCCTTTAGCAGCTTATTTTACTGGAGTCTCTGTAAGATTATTCAAAGTACATTTGTGTCCTATTCCTATTGGTTTTACTAAACTTATATATTTCTTCACATGGAAATATTCTTAAATGTTTTGCTCTTGCTCTGTTTATGATGCTAGGACTAAATTCATTTTTGCTTAGTTCACCTCCATCTTCTATGTAAAAAAATATAATTCCGTAATTCTACTCTTGCCTTCTAAAAGCCCCAGTCCAAAAGTTTAATTGCCACCTACAGATTACTTCCTTTTTAGTTCCTATCTTCTTCTCTATTAAATTCTAGAAGACCTAAGAAACTATTCCACAGGTTATTCCAGAATTCCTCTAATTAGTTCCTATCCTCTTCAAAATAAGATAGTTAAAGAGGAAGGAAGTTAAGCAGTCCTGAGAAACTATCTCTCTCAGAGCTCTCATTTTTTTCTGTAGTATATGTCAAAGTGATGAGGAGACCATTTCCAAATAATGCCCACATCAGGAAGGACTAGAGATCTTGAAAGTCACTAGCAGTTCTCAAGAAGGCAAGGAGACATTTATCAATAATAGGCTTGATAGGGAAACCGCATTTGATCACTGACAAAACTGATCAGGAAAAGGTAAAAGAGCAGAAAGCAGGCTGAGGGTTATGGGAGCTGGAGTCTAGAAACATAGTTGAGGAGTTACAAGTTCCCTTTTCTGGTATTAAAACAAAGAGGTGATTTTGCACTGAAATAATAGAAGGCAAAAATACTATCTCTCTCTCTGCCAGGGTTTCAACTTAAATTGCATTAACAGCTCGGCTCTTCCCCTTACCTCACCGTAAAAAAGATTATAGTATTTTCTTTTAAAAGAAAGATGTTAATTAGTTGTAATATTCAAGAATTCTTCCCCTTATCATAATTATTGAACCACACAAATATACTGTAAGAAACAGCTATGAAAGCATTTTCACCCTAAAATGTATCTCCCCAAATAAAAATGCTTCTTTCTCTTCCATATGATTGTACATTCTACATATGATCCTCTCTAATGTTATTTCATATTGCAGTCTATGAGAGAGTTTATTTTATTATGTAGGGACAAATTTTAAAAGCTTCATAAAGACTGCATTCAATTACAATGTCAAATGGAACCTTCCTACATAAAGGACTATTGCAGATCAGTACTGCAGCACTGAACACCCCCTTTTAAGGAGTGTTCAGTGCTGCAGTTTTCTTGGCAAGTTCAGAAATGATTTGCCATTGCTTCCTTCTTAGGACTGAAAAAGAGTGACTGGCCCAAGGCCGCCCAGCTGGTTTCGGGCCTAATGAGGAATTACAACTCAGTTTCCCAATTTCTAGCCTGATGTCTTTAACTACTATACCAAACTGGCGCTGAGGAGTTTTACTTATCCTAAAACACAATGTTTTATGCTCAACTTGAAACTATTCAATAAAAAAAGTAATGGGAAATCAAGTCATGCACATCTGTATGCTAACCCCAACGTCTTTTTCTGTAATAATAGCATAAACTCAATTATTAAAATGTTTTGGCAATGACATTTAAAGTATTGGTTGAGAAAATGAAATCATCATGAAATACATGGAAAATAATAAATTTATAAACTGCTAGACTTTTTGCCATTTTTAAACCTTATTGAAATTCAGATATGATCTGGCTAGATGAGATGTGCATACTTCTTCTATGGCTTATTAATTAATCAAGGAGGGAGGGAGGGAAGGAGGGAGGGAAGGAAGGTTTATGATACTTGCTGCCAAAGTTCCACAAGGAAACTAAATGGGGAAGTCACTCCTGCTCCCACTTCTTTTTTGGCTACCCATGGTCATTCTGTTTCTCTAATTAAGTAAGTAAATATCTCTAAAACAATGATCCAATGATCACAGGTTGCCTAGTGCCACGTAAAACTCAAATAGTAATTGGAGGTAAAAAATAATAATAAAAGATATGACAGCATAATTTGTAACACTCTTTGGAAACATGATTTTGTAATATACATGAACAAAAAACAAACACAGTCTACCTTGATGATAACTACCTTTATAAATTAGTATTCTGCACCAGTCTATCGAGTCATTCTAAAAACAATGAATGAGATCTTTCTATTAATTAAAATTCTACTGTATTCTTTAAAGAGCAATATAAAATTAAAAACACTTTGTTCCCAATGAGATTTCAGATAAAGCTCTTTGGATATCTGATTGGACATAAATTTGTCATTACAACATTTTTAAACTCATTAAAATTATGTGTTTTTAATGATGCATCCCCACTTCTACTTAACTTACAATCATTATTTAAAATGCACCAATCATGTTTTTAAAACATTATAAAAGTGCACTGCTTCTTTAAAGACAATATCAATTGGATTCATAACTTGACAGGTATTGTATTTTTCCCAAACTTTCTGATACTTTCCCACCGCGCTTAAGACAGCGGTGGTAAGACCCCTCCTGAAGAAGCCGTCTCTGGATCCAGCTGTTCTTAATAACTATCGTCCAGTCTCCAACCTCCCCTTTGTAGGGAAGGTTGTTGAGAAGGTGGTGGCTCTCCAGCTTCAGCGTACCTTGGAGGAAGCTAACTATCTTGACCCCTTCCAGTCTGGCTTCAGACCCGGTTACAGCACAGAAACCGCTTTGGTCGCATTGACTGATGATCTCTGGAGAGCTAGGGATGGAGGCCATGCTTCCATCCTAGTTCTCCTGGACCTCTCAGCGGCTTTCGATACCATCGACCATGGTATCCTTCTGCGACGACTGCGGGAGATAGGGGTGGGCGGCACTGTCTTGCAGTGCTTCTCCTCCTATCTCTCGGACAGGTCGCAGTCGGTGTTAGTGGGGGGGCAGAGATCGTCCCTGAGGCCCCTAACTTATGGGGTGCCGCAGGGGTCGGTCCTATCCCCCCCTACTATTTAACATTTACATGAAACCGCTGGGCAAGATCATCCGAAGGCACGGGATAAAATATCATCAATATGCGGACGATACACAGTTGTATCTGTCCGCCCCGTGCCAACTCAATGAAGCGGTGGACGTGATGAACCGGGGACTGGAAGCCGTTAAAGACTGGATGAGAGCAAACAAGCTGATACTCAACCCAGACAAGACCGAGTGGCTGTTGTGTTTCCCTCCCAAAAATTTGACCACCATACCATCACTCAGGCTGGGGGGACAAAATTTAAACCCCTCAGAAAGGGCCCGCAACTTGGGAGTCCTCCTGGATTCACAGCTAACTTTTGACCACCATCTCTCAGCTGTGACCAGGGGGGCATTTGCCCAGGTTCGCCTGGTGCGCCAGTTGCGGCCCTACCTGAATCGGGAGGCCCTCACAACAGTCACTCGAGCCCTTGTGATCTCTAGGCTGGAATACTGTAATGTGCTCTACATGGGGCTGCCCTTGAAGAGCATCCGAAGACTACAGCTAGTCCAGAATGCGGCCGCGCGAGTGATCGTGGGCGCACCACGGTTCGCCCACATAACACCGATCCTCCGTGAGCTGCACTGGCTACCTGTTGGTCTCCGGGTGCACTTCAAGGTCCTACTCACCACCTATAAAGCGCTCCATGGTAGTGGATCTGGCTATTTGAGAGACCGCCTTCTGCCAATTACCTCCCTGCGTCCTATCAGATCGCATAGAGTTGGCCTCCTCCGTATTCCATCCGCCAGTCAGTGCCGACTGGCGACTACTCGGAGGAGAGCCTTCTCTGTTGTGGCTCCGACACTATGGAACAATCTCCCCGTGGAGATTCGTACCCTCACCACCGTCCAGGCCTTCCGCACAGCCCTCAAGAACTGGCTAACCCGTCAGGCCTGGGGATAATCTTATTTCGCCCCTCCCGAATGCTGAGTGAATGTTGAGTTTTATTGTCTAATTTACTTTGTGCACATTTCTTTTTTCGTATTGTCCCACACTCCCCTTCCTTTTTTGATTGTAAGCCGCCCTGAGTCCCCTCAGGGAAAAGGGCGGCCTATAAATAAACAAATGGAAAAAAAATGAAATGAAATGATACGTAAATCTTTAAATAAAAGCTTTTCACTTTCTGATGTTCGTATTTTATAATTTCCAGATTTAATTATTCAGTTTTATGAGTTGTATGTAAAATACCACTGAATTAAATTGCCACTTTTAGGTGCATTTACCCATCAAACTCCCCAAATTGTTTCTGAATATTAGTACTTCTGTCATGGGGAGCAAGATGAGAAATGGGGACCCCATACGGAACTGTGCAAGCTACTGTGTTTTCCCGAAAATAAGACCCTGTCTTATATTTTTTGAACCCCAAAATAAGCACTTGGTCTTATTTTTGGGAAAGTCTTACTATTCTGGGGTGCAACTTGGGGGTGGTAGGTGGGGAGGGGGAGAATCAAGGCGCACGTTTTACCTGACTTCTAGTTCTGTCAACAGCAAGAAACGTGACAGAGCTGGAAGTCAGGCAAGATGCATGTTTTGCTTCTTCCACACCCATCCCGCCTGCCACCCCCAAAAATGCATCCATAAAGGGGGCGAGGGGCAGGAAGTCCTGCCGTGCTGGGGAAGTGGGTGGAAGAGACGTCAAGTATCATGGCTGCTTCTACAGCCGATTGAGGCTGCAAAAGCAGCAAGAGGCCCCACACGCCTTGAGGTAAGAACAGTCTTACCTCCATCGATTGCTAAGAGCTTGGCCCCAATTGAGGCTTCCTGCAGCCCAACGCTTGAGAGGGTCTTGGGGGAGGGGGGACAGGAAGCTCCCTCCTACCATGCAGCCGGCTGGTTGAGAATCAGGCAGTCCTGGGAATTGCCTGCAATTCTTGTTACTGTGAGAGGCTGCATGTTACAAAGAACGAAGCAAGGCGAGGGGGGTGGAAGACGAAGCAAGGCAGAGGTTGCGGAGGTGCCCCAAGGCCTCCAAACCGGCTTACCTGAAGGCCCTTCAGCCAGGCCACCATGCCAAACTTTCCCCCCTTCCCAGGAGAGCCACATCCCTTCACTAACCTGCTTTCCAGCTCCATTATCCGCTGCACGTTCAGGACAAGAAAATTGGTCTGTGCGACCATGGTAAAAAAATACCAGAAATTCAGACCTTTCAACTTCTCAAAAAACAAAAACAAAAAAAGCAAAACAAAACATAACATGAGGTTGGAAGTAGGCCCACAGACTACTTTTCTTGTCCTGCATGTGGCAGTTGAGAATTGAGCAGGAAAGCAGGTTAGTGAAGGGATGTGGCTGCTTTGGGAGGGGTGGGGGAGTGAGGGACCTGTGTGTGTTTGTGTGTGTGTGATAGAGGGGGGGGGACAGAGAGAACATTGCTGCCATTTCCAAGGTTGGATTGGAGATCTCTCTCCTCTCTCTCTCTCTCTCTCTCTCTCTCTCTCTCTCTCTGTGTGTGTGTGTGTGTGTCACAAACACACACACACACACTCACACACACAGAGAGAGAGACACACACAGAGAGACACACACACCATTCTTTCTTTGGATCACAGCATAGACGCTCCACCCAGGATTGAAAGGCTGAAGGTTTCGGATTGAGCCTTCTGGTGCTGCAATCCCAAGTACAGAATGATTGGCGGGCAAAGGGGGTGGATTTTCCTGCAGCCTGTCCTTTCTTGGCATCATAGCACGGATGCCACTCCCAGGATTGTAAGGCTGAAGACCTTGAGCATTTTTGACGGGAGGGGGGTGTCTCTGCTGTGATCCCAATAAAGAACAATCGGCAGGAAAAGGGGGAGGGGGCCTTCAGCTGGGGAGGTGCTCTGGAGATCTGGGTCAAGTTGCACAGCCTTCGCTAGCTCAGCTGATCAGTGGGCAGCAATTAAATGGCTGAATCTCCATGAGTTGGCTGGGCAAGGGAAGGGCTGCCTCCTTTGCTGGCTACCCCAGCCCTTCACTAAGGCTTTTTTTGAGGAGAGGGCATATATATTTATGCCCATCCCAAAAATGAGGGTTGGCCTTATTTTTGGGACAGGTAGTATTTCCGTGGAAATGAGGTAGTCTCCTAATCGTGTTGAGAGAACCTTGGTCTGGTAGCAGTTCATGCCTCTTCGCTGGAAAGGCAAAAGGAACCATTGGAGGTCTCTGGTGACAAACCGAGCCCAAGGGACAATGCCAATGACAGATACCATGGTGCCAAGAAGCTTGAACAGTGTAGCTAAGGACACCCTACGCCCCCTCGCTACCTGAGCGGCTAGCTGCCTAAGAGAGAGCTGTCTTTCTGATGACAGAGAAACTATGCTTGTCTCTGTATCTATCAGGGCTCCTAGGTGGACCAGTCTAGTGGAGGGGTGAAGATGGCTTTTGGCCAGGTTTACCCAAAACCTGTGGTCTCTCAGGACTGCCATAGTAGTGTCTACATCCCGTAGCGCACCCTTGAAGGAGGATGACTGCAACAGTAGGTCATCTAAATAACATTGAATTTGAACAGGAACCTGCCTCAGGTGAGCTGCCAATGCCATCATTACCTTCGTGAAAACTCGAGGGGCGGACGACAACCCGAAAGGCAGAGCTCGATACTGGAAGTGGTGCCCTAGGTAGCAGAACCTGAGATGTTTACGGTGTTCCGGGGCTATGGGTATATGCAGGTAGGCCTCTGTGATGTCTATGGAGGTGAGAAAATCTCCCTGCCTAATCCCTTCCAGGATGGAATGCAGTGAATGGATCTTAAACTCCAATAGCAGATGAAATGGTTCAGGCATTTCAAGTCAAGAATTGCTCTCCAGCCGCCCAAGGCCTTAGGAATTACAAAGAGAATAGAGTAATACCCCTGGCCTTGCTGCTCTAGAGGCACTGGCTGGATGGCCCTGATGTCCAACAGGTGTTGGATGGCCTCCTGCAACAGCAACCTCCAGGTCGGGTTGGTTGAGACCGGACAGCTCCAAAAGGAACTCGGGGGGTTGGCGAGTGAGAGAGCATACCAAATGGTATTCTGGACCCACTTGTCGGAAGAGATTAAGTCCCAGCGGTTGGCGAAGTACGCCAAGCGTGGGAGGTGAGCTAGGTCTAGTTCTTGCAGAAGGAGCACCCCCCACTGCTCCCTCTATCCCCCCAAAAGGGCCTGTTCTGCTACCTGCCCCTCTGCTGTCTATCTGGGTATCTCTGCCTGGATGAAAAACCTCCCTGGTACTGCCTGGGGCCCAAGTACCCAAACTCCAACCCCCTGACCCCGGAAGGAGGACCCGAAATCCTGTCCCTGGGAGTTGGGGTGTCTAGAGTATGGCACCGCCCTGAAGTTGGACTTCTTGTGAGCAGTGGGGAGCACCTTCTGCTTGTCTTTATTCTCTACCAGGAATGGATCGAAAGCTGCTCCAAAGAGGGATTCTCCCGTGAAGGGGGGCGATGCCAGGCACCATTTATGGCGTACTTCCACTTGCCACTGCTTTAGCCTAAGCAGCCTGCGAGATGCCACAGATGAGGCGATCGGCCTGGAGGCAAGCCTGGCTGCAGCTGGCATCTGAGCAAAATTGGGTGCCAGCCACCAGCTTGTTGATGTCTTGATGGGCCCTGCCATCCAAAATGGGAATTCGCTGCTGCAGGTCTTGCAGCCACAGCAGAGAAGACCGGTTGAAGAACGAGGCGGTGGTGGCTGCTCTCACTGCCCAGGCCGCTGCTTGATGCATCCTCTGTAAGATGAGGTCCGCTTTCTTGACTTCCACCTTCAGGGCATCCTTTGGTTTCCCTGGCATGTTAGTAGGTGTATGCAGAGCCGTGACAGGCATGTTGATGGTGGGTTGCAAAAGCACCTGGGCCATGTCACTACCCACATTGAAGAAAGTGTTGTCCGTGGGTATGCCGTGGGAGAGGCCCATTGCCACTTGATCATGTCTAGGAAAGACTTGGGTGCGGGCACAGTGTCTGCATCGATAGCCTGCTCCTCGAAAATGCTTTCCACTGAAAACCCCTGGGGTTGTGCCAGGGCTTCTGTTGGCCTGTTGCCAAGCTTGGCAGATGCCTTGGCCTTGAAAAGAAGGGATTTGTAGAGAGAGGGCTGCAACAATCTGGAGAAGGTAGGTTTTGGGAGGAGGCATGCCTTCGTCCTTAGAGATTCTATTCTGTCTGATTTCGCCCACTTCAGAATCCAAATCGCTGTCCCCCTGGGTGGAGGCAGGTGATTCTGGAAAATCTTCTGCCTGAGTTTCTAGCCCTTCCGAGACCCTAGGTATGGAGGCTGCTGAAAGGTTGCTGCCATGCACTGCTGGAAGGCCCGCATCATTATATCCTGGAAGCTGGGCATCCCTGATGTAGGTGGTATTCCTGCCCCTGTGCTAGCAGGTGTAGATGGGAAGGGCTGTGGCAAGGGTCCCGCTGTTGTGGAGTGGGGGGGAGATTGCCATCCTTGTGAAGCTCCCCAGATACCCGAAGTATCAAAGGGAATCCTCACCTATGGGGGGGGGGGGGGTTCCCCATCTGCAATCCTGCAAGGACGGAGAATCCCTGAAAATCCTTCCCCAGATTCCTGGCCAGGGGTAGCTTTCTTGCTCTTGGCCTTGTGGCAAATGAGCCCCAAGACTCGGTGCCCCAGTCTTTCCTATTTGGAGCCAGACCTTGGGGGCTTGGAGCTGCAGCCTGCTTCTTTGACCCCCTTGGAGGAGACATGCTTTCTCTTTGCCTCTGCCTTGCCTCCTCCTTTTCCCCAGCAGCCTCTGACCTGGTTAGCTGCTCCTCTGCTCCTCCGGTGGGGCTGCTGGGCTGGAGGCTTGAGTCCTGCTGCAATCCTCTGTGCTGCTGGGCACCACCATCTTGGATCACGTAGTTCCAAAATGGCCACCAGCTCCAAATTCAAAAAGTTCCTCTCCCTGGGAACACGTGGAAGTGGCTTGTGCCTTTGGGGCTGCCGCGCGGCTTCCGCTGCCACTGGAGAGCTCTTCTCTCACTTCCTCTGCTCTCTTCCGAGCTTTGTGAGCTCCTGCGGGCTGCTATTTGTCTCCAGCACTCACAGGCAGGCGCAGGTGCTCTGCTGCATTTAAAAATGCCCTGCTCGACTCCCTGGGGGGGAGCAGCGGAGTGCTCTGGCGCCGGCTGAGGCTCTCCGATGTGGCTGCCTTCCCGGGGCTTCCAGGGGAGCGTCCCCTCACCTGTAGTCTTGATTAGTGCCCTAGGTCTCTCTTTATGACCTGGGCTGCGCATTGCCCTGAAGGGCTTGCTGCGTGTGCTCTCTCTCTCTCTCTCTTCCCGGGAGGGAATCAGCCAAGAGCCTGTTACTCACTCAGGCAGGTAGGCAGAAAATACAATCACGTGCACAGTGAGTCCAGTCCTTTCTTTAAAATTTTCCAGGAGCTTGGGATAATCACAGCCGCCCATTGAGGGGCTGAGTCGATAACTGGGTGGTACCTGGTGACCAGGGCGTGGCCCAAAGAGCTTATCTGACTCAGCCCAATCAATGAGAGGACAAGATCAACCCATCCTGGATACTCCTCACCTCACTGTGGAGAACAACAAGTGCACAACTTAACCGAGGAATATTCGACATAAAGCTCATTTGTGAACTTTGCTCACATGACTCAAAACAATGTAATGAATTTTACACTTGCCTAGGAATAGCAGAAGCTTTGCAATAGGATGACATCACTTGATACAAGCTAAATAAAATAATCTGGAAGCTGTTGAGAGATATACAGTGGAGAAGGTTTCCTTTTGCCAGCTTTATACAAGAATAATATTTGGGTTCAAGACTGAAGCAGCTATATTTGAAAAAACTCCAATGTAATAAATAGAAAATGGCAAAGGACAAAAAAGAATAGGATTGATTTGGCAAAAACTACAGATTCCCCAGCTCCTATTTCAATTAATCCAGTTTTTTTAGCCTATTGACCTGTTTGTTTTTCAGCTTAAACAGTCTTGGAGAAGAAATTAATTTAGATGTAAGCTGATTGTCATTATTTTATCTAATAGATTTATTTCAATGTTTGGCAGCCTTTTTTTAATAGAAAATCAGGACAATCGTCTAATTATATACCTTGAAGAATATGAGAGCAGAACTCATCTATACTACCCCCAAATTAAAATATTTTAAGAGAGAAATGGATCAGAAATATATGTATGCAGTTTTTCATTTGGCCTTAGGCTGAAAGAAAACAAGAAATGCCTCATGCTTCCTTTCGGTAAGTACAATATCCTGATGATTTCTTTGATTTAAAAAGACTAACTAATACTTACTTTCTTTTTCCATATTCTGAAGTCACTATTGTTACGCAGAGATGATCACATGCTCTCTGGGTGGTCCAATTTTTTTGTCAACTTAATCAATACAAAGGGACGTATTTCTTTATAAGAAAAGGGTACACTTTGCATTGGGGCTATAGATATAAATGATAAATTCCTAAAATATGTATTTCATAACAGCTGTGTTGAAAGAACTTTAACTATAAGTAGGAAATGCTATGGTACAATCAAGTTGTTATGGCAACTAGAAGAGTCAGATAGAGAAAAAGACAAAGAACATGCACTGCTGTAATCCTGCCAACACCATAATCCTGTTATTAAAATTTATTAAAGAGCTGACATTCCTACAGCTGATCTTTAAAAAAAATGCTTAATGATGGCACTATTACTAGAATTCAGGCTGGCAATAACTGCCTGCCCTGCATTTAATTCAGAATGGGGTGATAACGCATTGTTTTCCAAACATTAAAGTAAATCTACATTGTTCTAACACCACTGAAAGCCTGCAACTTGCTATCTATCAGAAGATTTACCAAGAATATGAAACCCAGTGACCAACCTCCAAAGAACCCCCGAGTCTTGACACCACCATTTTTCCCAACTTAAAACTGTTTGCAGTCTTTGCAGTAAACCTATTCTTGCAGTCAAGGAGATCCTGAAATAAAAGCAGCCTTATATTTATATCATGCCACTCAGAACTGTTAAGCAAGCTTTGATGGTTCTCTAGAGGATTGAGGAAAAGATGTCAACAGTATGTTGATGACACCTGCTATTTATTTCTCTGTGATGCATCTGAATCAGGAGAGATTTTACATATATCACTGCTTCAAAGAAGCAGTGAATTGAATAATGGTCAATAAGAATCAATCAATAAGTCAATCTGAATGCCAACAAGATTGAGGCATTGTGAATGAGTAATTTTCAGTCTAGCATTAGAAGGGGTGCCTGTTTAAAATAGAATTTTATTAACTCTGTTGTTCACAATTTGCAAATGTTCCCGCATTCATTATTATTGCTGGAAGCCTACACAATTTTTGTAACTATGAGTGCCTATTAACAGCTATGCTTTTCTCAGCTACTGTGATTCAAGCAATGATAATCTCAAGACTGAATCACTATAATGCATATAGAACTGCTCTTGGAAACGATCATGAAGCTATAGCTACTGAAAAAGCTACTTAGTTATTTACTTATTTGGAATATTTGTAAACTGCTTCAGTTATGAAACTCTTAATAACTATGTGGCTGCTTAGGGTTCTTAATTATATTTGCAAAAGATAAGCAGTGGCTGCTGGTCCTCTTTTGAGCAAGATTCAAAATTCAAGTGTTAATTCAGAAAAATATCTTGAGGCTCAACTACAGGGAAGGTTTTGCTCTCCATGGTACGCATTGCAGATGGCTGATTGGTGGCAATTTTGAAATGGGCTTTCTCTCTTGCCTCATAGAATATCAATTTACCAGAGCATGACAACAGTATGCTTTAAACATATAATGCATGTTTTATATTAATTGCCTCTATTTTTTTTTAATGGATAGTTTTTATTTCTTAACATAGTTTTATGAGGTTTGCCATAAAAAGCGGTTGCAAATATTTCACATAATTATATTTAAAAAGAAGGACTTTGTGACTATTAAGCTACTGTATGTTTTTCTCAGCTACTGTGATTCAAACATTGATAATCTAGAGACTGGATTATTGTGAAGCATGCAGAACTGCCTTTGAAACTGATTATGAAGCTACAACTGTGAAGCACATTTTGGACTCAACTTGTACTTTTTATCAGTTAAAGCCAGATCTCCCTATGGAAAAAGATCAAGAACTCTGGCATGAGAAATAAGAACTATGCATAAATATAGAAACAATGTAAGGGGAAAAATGGAGGCCAAATGAATCTTTGGTTAACTGTAGGACAAAAATGTCTTTGGTGCCCAATGGAAAAAGAATATCTGCCCAAAGAAAGAACAAATGCCGATTACCAGTTATAGGTTTTAAAATAAGAATAAGGATCTGATGGCATTGAATTATACTTATGTCGGAAGATGACAAAAGGATCAATTGTATAATCTTAAGGAAAGATGGAAAATCTCAGGCAATTTTTTTATCTCTTGGCTCTATCAAAATTGACTGACAGCCAATCAAATGATATTCCAATGAATGAATTTTCTTGAGGGTGCCATTTTCTATTTTTTTTAATCTGGAAGGAACAACTTGAAAGTTGGACAATGACTTAGTAATCAGGGATGGATAGGAACATATTAGCAATTCCTTAGAAATAACTCCTTTTCATATAATCAGTGTAGGGACCACAACATTCTCACTAATGCAACTAATGGAGGAAATTAGATTCTGACTACTCCGCAATCTTCCATATGCTACTATATTAGAACCAAATGTACTGTATCAGAAGTAACATCAGAAAAATGAAAAAAGAAAACACCATTATGCATTAATTGAGAACCAAACAGGGGTGGTATTCAGCCAGTTCTCACAGGCTTTGGAGAACTGGTAGCGGAAATTTTGAGTAGTTCTGAGAACCGGCAAATAGGCTGGCCTCGCCCTGCTGCCTCCCAGTCTCCCAGCTGATCTTCTTTTGTTGCCCTGAACAGGAGAATGGAGCTGGAAAGCAGGTTAGTGGGGTGGGGAGGAAATGGGGATTTTGCAGTAACCTTCCTCAGCCATGCCCACAAAGCAATGCCACATCCACAAAGCCACACCCACAGAATCTGTAGTAAACTAATTTGAATCCCACTACTGGAACCAAAATGTCTGAGAAATCTACAAACAATGACAATGATGCCAAAAGGGTGACATGTACATTAAGATGGAATCATAAAAATACTACATGTACTTCAGGGGTGGGTTCCTGAACCAATTAGTACTGGTTCGCTACGCGCGCTCGTTGCTTGCACATTTGACTAAAAATTGCTCTGTGCATGCAGAGAACCATGCCAGCAATAGTAGAAGACAACAGAGAACAAGACACCAGTTCGGGGGGGCGTGTCAGGCCTGGGTCACTGCTGGTTCTGCAACTCAGGCCTGAATTCCACTACCGATTTGGCCAAACTGGCAGCAACCCACCTCTGATGTACTTGTATCAGGATACTTCAAAATTAAATAAGGACAAAGTATAGAAACATGAGGATCTGACAGAGCAGTAGCAGGTTCTTTTATATTCCCCCACAAGTAGCAACCATCTGTATATTCAATATAGTTTAACTTATGCAAACCCAGAGTACCCACATCTATAGATCAGGTAGTACTACATTTTAGCTCATTACTTGCAATATTGGGAAGTATGCTAAAATCATCAATAGGTCCTCTTATTAAACAGCTTTTCCCTAAGAATGAGAATGGGTCAGCTTCACTAGGTAGCCCAGACCAAGAAATCAACTTAACAAGGAGGCTAAAACTACTTTTTTTGAGATTAGTTTGAATAAAAGAATCTTGCAAGTCTTATTATTCCATACCTTCTCCTCCTTCTCATAGTTAAGTGAATTAGCAAGACTTCTATCTGAGCCACTTCCAAATTCTTCTGGATCAAAAAGAGGTTCTGGCCCCTTTTGCCTAAATAATGTGGTTCCTGTACATCTCTATCAAGGCCATCTTCTTTACTCTCTACACAATGGGCATTTGCTAAAATGTATTTATTTATCTACAATTACTGTTAGGTACTCAAAAAACTGAATAATGAAACTGTTAAATGCTGTATTATGATAGGATTCAAAGAGACTGGTGAAATAAGTGAATGTTTTATCATAATTCTGTTTTTACTGAAGCTACTGTGATTGGATGTATTTTTGTTATTATTTATCATTTTGCTAACTGTTACATTACAAAGAAATAACATAAATAAATATAAATAAATACTTTAACTCACAAAGAAAGAGTTTTCTAGTCTTCTATTATATAATCATCACTTTATGGTTTCTCTGTAGATCATGTACACTTTTCTCATATTATTATAAAATGCAACCTCTTCATATAGGGCAGTAAAATGAAAAAAGGTAGGACAGATTAACCAAGCAATGGAGCCATATTGTGCTTCTACAGTCATTTGGCAATCCCTGAGGAATGACTAGCTTTTCGCATCATAAATAAGAAATCATTCAGATTTCCTTGACTGAAATAGGGTTCCAAGGAGCTCTATTTTTCACGTTGTAATGACAAACTATATAGGTAAGGAAGGCTGAGAAATGTCTCTTAATATTTTGTATCTGTCTAGAGAAAGATTCCACAGCTTTGTGTTAAGCTCTTTTACTCTAAGGTTTTTATTGCTTTTTAGGAGTTAATATCTACAGCTACATCAAGCTCTCTCTCATTTTGTCTTGTAGTTTCACGAGATAAACATTTTATGAAGTCATATTATTCCTATATTTGCCTTGTGATTATTTTTAAAAAAATTATTTATTTATTATAAATGCTTTTATGCTGTATCCATCTATGAGTCTAAGGAACTTTACAACAAAGACTGCAATGTTACAGTAATTACAGTAATTCACAAATTATCCAACAATCAAAGATACTAAATTTTAAGTTGCAATATTATTCAGCATAAATCATTACACCTTAAAACAAAAACAAATTGCCTTGCAATGCAAAAGCAGCCAAATTCATTCCAAACATCTATATTGCCTAAATCTCAAACACGCATTGAAAGATCCAAATACTACATTTAAATATTTCCTGAATATTAGACGGGAGTTTGAAATTCTTATATGTTGTGGGAAATCATTCCCAAGAAAGGAGTTGCTGCTCTAAATACTCACCTCTGACTCTCATGGACTTGCCTCCTAAGGAGCTGGGAACTTGGATGTGATCATGCTAGGCATGCAGTCACTGTGAATGCATTCCTTTCAATGTGTATTTCCCATTCTGTGCCCACTTACTCTCTTGTAATCCCTTCCTCTTCAATAACAAAAATTAATTTTCCTTTTTGCTAATTATCTTAACACTAGGGTGAGCATTTCAAAACTTGGAAGAATGGGGGAGGGGGGAATGAAAGCTGAAGTAAAATTATAAGCACGGTCATAGCCCACTTCATTTAGTGGCTACTAAGTTACTGGGCTCAATTGTAGTTACTAAATAAGGACTCTGAATTATAAGCAGGTAAAAGCCCAAAGATGCTTTTCAAAAGATAACTGAACTTTCTTAAGTTTTTCTTGAAAATATTGCACCTATCACCCAAGAAGCTTGTTTAGTTCTGAATTCACCACCATTTAGTCAGAACTGAAGAAGCATCTTGGGTGAGAAGCGAAACATTTTCAAGTCCAGTTGCCTCTTGAAAAGTACCTTTGGTGCAACCATGATCTGGGTGATTGAGAATCTTGATAGAGATTAAGCAGTTAAAATCTATTTAGAACACATGATCTTAAAGATAGGGAAGCACCAAAGCATGTATGATTTTAAATGTCATACAGTATCCTGAATCTCACCTATTGTACGATTGTAGTTGGCACTCTCCACTCCATTTTAGCATCTTTTCCTATTAAGAATTGTAAACTAAATTAATATAAATGCTAGTAACATTTAATTACATCACAAAATAATTAAATTAAAATCATTTGCCTTACTTTTGTCTATAATATAAAAAAGAATGACTGGAGAAAAGAACCACATGTGAATCCATCACTGTATTCTCAGATAAGCTAAGGCAATTTTTCCGCTTTAAATATAAGTTTAATTATAATAGACTAGGGAAATACTTTGAACAATATACTCTGACCTTAGCAAAGCATTTGAGAGTCCTTCAAGATATCCTCAGTAACAAAATGATTAAATACAGGCCAGAAGATCCACCTGTTATTGGATTCATAATTATGAATGATTGCAACCAGAGAATACTCATAAATGGTTCCATAAAAGCTCGGAGAGTATTGCCAAGTGAAATGCCAGCGGGCTCTTTTCTGGAACTTCTGTTGGTTCAATACTTTTATTAATGATATGAATGAATGTTAACACTGAGAAATGTAAAAGTCTTGCATCTGAAAAAATGAAAAGCACAGGTATAGGTTAGGGAACTTAGTTCAGTAATAATACCTTCAAAAATGATCTAGATGTTCTAACTGTACTTCAATATCACCCAATAGGATAATGCAGCTGATAAAAAAGGCAAATGTTGTTTAGGGATGTATTAATAAGACTAAGAATGCAGCTATGGGAACTAACTGTTCCACTTTACTCTGTCCTGGCCAGGACTCACTTAAAACATTGTTCCCAGTTGGAATGAAAAAGATTTCAATAATCTAGAGCAGCGGTCCCTGGAGTAGTTCTGTGGAGAGAGGTTTTTCCGTGGACCAGAGGGGGTGTGGTTTTTTGTGCTGCCTGCATTCCGCAGATGGGGTTTCACTTGTTTGCGTGGCCCAGTTTCTGGTATGCTATGGACCGGTTTTGTCCGCAGACCAGGGGTTAGGGACCCTTGATCAAGAGAGAGTTTAGATGAGGACTATCAAAATAATGAAAGAACTGGAAAAGTCTTTATCATGTCTTATGAGGAACTTAAGGAACTGGGAACGAGGTATGTATAAAGAAGAAATGGTTGAGATAAGATACCTTTCAAATATCCAAAGGTTATTTATATTTACCCTCTTTTGCTAGAGAGAGCATCAATGGGTTGAAACTGCAGGGAAATAAATTCTGGGTATATATTAAGAGCAATTTCCAGATGGTAAGGGTTGTTAATCAGTGAAAAGTCTGCCTCATGAAGTGGTACATTATCTTCACTGGAGGTCTGTAGAGACAGACCGAACAGCCATCTGTCCAAAATGCTTTAACAGAACCCGGATCAAGCAAGAAATTGGACTAGATCTGAAGTCCCTTTCAGCAATTCTATAAATGTAATTTATTTAGAGAAAACTTACATTTCCTTTTAAGAAACAGAATAATAGTAGCAGCAACATCATGAATATACAGTCATATATGCATACAAAATCCCTCGAATTTCTGATTGCTTATGAAATTTTATCTAGTTCCCTTAGACAAAAATAATAGAACATACAGAAGACTAAACTAAATGTTAAAATTATAGCTTTAGGAAAGATTTAATTCAGTTAGACAGTAATCACATATGCAGTTCACAAAAATGGAATGATTTAAACCGAAATACTAAACAATTATTTTACATTAATATATACTGCCCTGAATGCTCACAAAGCAAGAATTTAAAAAAAAATATAATATGCATATATAATAGGCAAAAAAAGAAAAAGAACTAAATAGCTGTTATTTGAACAGCAGATCTCCTTCAAATGTATAAATATACCTTCACCTTTTCTGCTTCCATTTAGATCATGCAATACATATATACACGCACAAACACACACGTCTGTTACAAATTCAATAACATACAAAAATGTTATTCAATTATGTTTCTATAATTATGTTTCCAGCATATAAATGTTTGCATGCATGAATGGACATTTTTATGTGGGTTCAAAAATCTGACTAAAGCAGATAGGGCTACACAGGTTCGTTGGGTTTTGCAACCCCTTTTAACTGTTTGCAAAGTTTGGAAGAATCAGTTAGCGTATCAGCCAAATTTTAGTGGAAAGCACTTTTGCTTTTTTAGCTCCTACAAAGTGAGTTTATATTCTTTTGTGGGGGCAGTTTGCGCCTCTTCTTTTGCATGGAAAAGCAGCTTGTGTTTTACCCGTTCTGATAATGTGCCTAACAATGTGCATTCCTGATATATAAGCACATCTTTATGTTTCTAATTAATAGGCCTTCTGTTTATCTGCCTAGGTTAAGAAAAAAACTTATGAAATGAATTGGCAATTTACCATCACTTACAATTCAGAAACCTGACAAGCAACCTTGGATTGTCTCGTGATCCCCAGACAAATAAAACTTAGCTTTTGCTTTTCTTCCATCTATTTCTGGCACATGGAACTTTTTCTTTTCAGAACTCATCTGATCCATGGCTTCTGTTCTCAAGCACTTTGGTGAGTCTTTTCCCAATCTCGCCAGAAACCCATAAATCCTTATGCCTGTTAAACAGACCACATTATTATTGGATAGAAACCAAAAAGACTTACTGGAACCATCCATTCAATGCAATGTGGATCCTTTAGCTGCCAGTCATATCCTCTAATATTCAGCTTCTCCTCGTAATCCTTTCTGATCTTTTGGCATTATTTTGTATCCTTTTAAGACTTTCTCCTTTTCTTAAAAAAACCAAAGCCCTACCTACTTCAACTTATCCTATAAGAACTATGTCTAATGCGAAGCTAAACTAACATCTATTCCCAGCAGATTATCAGAAAAGCAAAGTAAAATTAGAACAAAGTTTATTTGGACTTCTTTCCCTCTTCCAAGTCCATCTTCCTGTCTGGAATTTGTACGGATGCAGAGATAAATTGGAGGTAAAATATTAAGGTGGGAGATATACTTGATCAGCCAACACCAAAGCCATGGCAACTGCAAGTTTTCCACAATAGAGTATTTCTCTTTGTTTCTTCTTTGAAAAGTAGTCTCACCTTTGCTTTACTTTTAGCTCTCACAAATCAATCTGTTAAGATTTACTGTAAGATTCAATCATTATAAAAGTTTGCCACAGACTGCTAGCACTTTGATCAAGTTAAATTTGCTAAATATACACCCTTGGGGGGGTAGGCATGAGAAAAACAGGAAGGCTTTTTTCAGCATACACTATGCACTAAGGTACATGCTCTAGGAAGCTAAGACTATGGCATATATATAAAATGACCCATTTTAATTCAATGAAGGAAGGAGAAAAATGCTTATATTAATTGTTCTTGTCAGTAATTTTGCTCAATTATATTTCACATTTATCAGAAATGGTATTGTTTCAGGTTGGATCTAATACTTATATAGCAATAATTCTGTTCTTAACACTGTAAAGGACGTTTCATTTGTATTTATTCATAACTTTATTAGTTTCGAACTGCTAAATTTCTAGATCTTAACTAACATTGACATATTTTTCAACAATTTCATGGGTATTTGCACGCCCATACAAATGTATAGCTGTTACACTGAATCGGAAATTTTCTGCAAGCATGTGACCTGAACATTCTTTAGCATTTTAAACCCGTTCCCATTTTAAAACATTGTAGTTGTGATCTTGGCCTTTGTAAGTAAGATGAAGATTATTCTGTGTAACTATTTGTATTCATAATCTTGTACAAGCCAGTTCCATTTCACAGAGGCAAAAGCATACCTTAGGACCAAGCTATCTAATTTTGAGCTTGTGTAAAGTGAAAAAATGTATGTATGGCATAGTTAGAACAAACGTCATTAATTAAGTGGAAGAATCCATCAAGGAATTGAATATGGGACCAAAAATATGATACATATTAAAACAGTGGTCACAAGCCTGCTGCAATTTGTTTTCTTATTTCTGTTAGCAATTAGCTACCAGTGACTTTGATATTCCACAAACGGAAGAGCTATTTCTAACTTAGCCTTCTGCTGGAACAAAAAAGGATGTGGCTGAAGCTTTACAAAATCTCTAGAATAAACTTTCATGGGTACAAGAAACTGCATGAAAAATGATTTCCCTTCTGTTTAGAAGAGCATCCTGTTGTTGGAAGTTATCTGTGAAGACATTCATATGGAGCATTAGTTAAGTTCTGTTAATTTTTCTGATTCCTACTATATGAAAGAAAATCAAACCCAGAAAGCATTCAAAAGCTACATTTTAAATGGAAAATGCAAGAGATTATAAATTGCATTGCAATCATAAACACACATTATTTTTTTTTAAAAAGAAAGACTGGAGCATTCTTTTACAGAGACATGGTTAAAAGCTTTTTTTTTTTAAAGGAAACAAGATTTGGTTTTGAAATATATAGTGTGAAATAAGTCAATAACCTCAGTAACTAAAGAAACTTTAAATATAATACAATTTTGGTTATTACTTTTTAGTGATAATTAAGTACAAAAGAAGAGTTTAACGGGGGGGGGTAAATGCCTCCTTATGAATATATATATATATATATATATATATATATATATATATATATATATATATATATATATATATATATTCATAAGGAGGCATATATATATATATATATATATATATATATATATATGTGTGTGTGTGTGTGTGTGTGTGTGTGTGTGTGTGTGTGTGTGTGTGTGTGTGTCACAACCCCTGGTAAGCCCCAATTATGCACAAATAAAAAAAACATATATATATATATATATGTTTTGGATATATATATCCAATTTCGCAGTAATTGGGTTTCTGAGCTGAGAAGCTATTCAACATGGAATAGACATACAGAAGTCTATACAATCATTTAAATTCTCTGTCTACTGATACTGTTGACATCAGAAGAAATAATTAGAAGATTATGTCCGGAAAATATTATCCTATCAGTACAGTGCCTGACTTGAAATAGCTCATATAAAGCAACTCATTGATGCCATGCATACTCACTGTCTTGAGATATGACACAACACACACTACACCCTTGGGGAGTTTCTCCTCTGTTCGTAAGCAGCATTTCACATCTGTGTTTGACAGAAGCACAGAACAGCACACTGTTCAACATTCCTACCAAATGCAGGCTGGGCAGGTGAAAAGTTAAAGCAGAACTCAAGACCATTTTTGTTGAACCTACCTTTTGAGATAACATACTTCTTCAATATACTGGATTTTAAAAAAAAACAGAAACAAGTTTTCACTATTGGAATTCATATGCAAAAGCTGAAGGGATTTACTGGGTGTTCTAGCTTTCAATTAATATTTGATAAATGCTGAACACTTGAGTTAACTAGAATTGATGTCTTTGCCTCTATTGTTTGAAAGATGCAAAGTCCAGTTCTTGTTCTGTTAGCATCTTAAGAGAAGAGTAATCTAAGTATCACTTACAGAGTCAACCCAAAGGATATGGAATAACTGGGAGTAAACTGGAAGCAAGCAGCCACAAGATGAAGCAGCACCAGCAAATGAGGCAGCCACACAGACAGTAGAGAAAAAGAAATTGGAAAGCTAGTGTGCAGAATGCATTTCTAATAGAAAAAGCTTCCTACCTGGGGAGTCAGTCTCAGTATTTGGAGAGACTGCATCCACAAATTATCGATCATCTGCAAGGTAAGTTTGTCTTTTGAATAAAATAATTTAGCTTTTCTCATAAAAATAATACTGCTTTGGTTTGTCATACCAGTGATTTCAAACCTGTATGGTGATCTGTTTGGTTTTTGCTCCATTTGTCAGACTATTCAAATAACTGATTTTATATGCTGTTTTTAAAATCCATTACATTCCTTTAATTGGGTTTGCCTAGAACTGTTTGTCAAGATTCCAGTTTTCTATTACTGTTTATTTAAAGCTGGGAAATGAACAAATAATACCCACATATGTAAAACTAAAGCATTATTATGATTTACCAAGTGATACTTATTGTACTTCAATAATTAATGCAAACTATCAAAACAGAAACTAGAGTAACATTATTACATTTTAAAGAGGTATTTTATTAAAATAAGAGGCATGCTTAAAATATACCCAGAAAAGCAATCCAAAGCGTCAGTTATGGTTAGCTGTGATACTATAGTAACTGATGTGAAAGCATAGTGTTAAACAATGCCAGCTTAACATACAGTTTAAATGTAAGTTGAAGATAACAGTTCTGCAGCTTTAACTGCCTTATAAACAAAGCTCAAGAATGTACATTTATATTTAAATTAATCAATTAGATAAACAGACTAGAAACAGAGATCTCTGTTAAATGTTTAAAATGGGGTATGCAAGCTGAATATATCACAGATCAAATTTAAAATATACAAGGGCTACATTATTTTTTTAAAAAACCTATTAATCTTAAGGCTGGAAGCCTAGTGAGATTCTTGTTAAAAGCATTTGTACCGGGAAAATACTTAAGTATTTATCTTTCCAAGTAAGAAAGCATCTTATCCAAAGTATATCACACGGAAAAAATATTTCCACTTTAAAAAACAATATGTATTTTGCTGATTTTAATTATATGATTTTGCTCTTTCCTATACTCTGTTTATTTGTAATATTGTGATTTACCCTCTCTTTCCTCATCTTCTCAACTGCTTCGCCTTCTTCCTTATCAAGTACAAACACACATATGCTCAAAGCATTATGAAGTGCTTAATAATGATGAAGTGAACATGATGGCTGGAGGGGACAAAAAATTGCCCACCGCCTGACCAGATGCTCAGGATCCTACCAGACTGTCAAGCTACAGTCACATTTAAAGGTGTATAGATGGTTTATAATCCAATTAACACTTACACGATATGTATGTATTCCACCCACCAATGTCTTTTCCCATAATAAAAAGAAAAGTCTGATTTTCTGAGTTTGCTTGCCCAACTGTTTACTACAATATGTGCAAGGAAGTTTATTAGTATGGTTTTTTTTGGGATGTCTGAAGTCCAGAAGGGTTAGAAGTGTTTATGTTTGTCTCTACTTTCATGAGAGGGTTCTCTTCAAATTACCAATAGAGTTCTTTGTTGCTTAGAGCTCCCTTGAAGCAGGAAAAATGTAACTTGTGTGAACATGAGACTATAATTTACCAGTCTTGAACTTAAAACCTAACATCTAAAGTGGCAAAGCTTTTTGTAGCTTAGTTATAAGCATTAAGCTGCAGAAATTTTTAGGAGACTGAATCACTGCAACTAAGTAAGAGGTCAGAAATTAAATCTGTAAGGCAATCTTCAAAAGGTTGCTCATTGCCAGAAGGGAAAAAAACAATACGTTTTAATAGATGATTACTGTTAAACAATTTACCCAAGAATCAGGTTACTTTTCCAAATTATTAAAACCCATATAATCTGTGCATAAAACAAAATATCCTGTGTGAAGTACTAAAATAGCCCTATTTATTTCAGAAATCTCATATAATTTATACTTCTATTTTATCAATTGCACCATTTAAACAAAAGCAACAATGAAACAAAAACAACATTAATAATGTAGTCATGTATTTTAATGGCTATCTCTTAAATTTAATGGCTATAGTTTATAATATTAAACTATTGAAACTATTAAACTATTGAAAGTTATCAGTTAAGGAACTCAAAATAAAATCTTGTTTTTCCTTTAAGGGTTTGTTCACACAAAAACACAGCATTGATCTGGTAGACTCACCACCTTTCCAAGTTTCTCATAAGGTGGAATGAACAGATTACAGGCCATGTCACCTCAACCAAACACACGATCAACAATCTAAATACATCTGACTATCTTGGGTTAACCACAAACACAATTTTAATAAGAAATATGGACTTCAAATGGTCCTTATACAATTTCCAAGTACAACAATGAGTTTTGCCTAAATCAAAGAGTACTGTAACTATCCCTTAAAGCAGTATTTCATCAAGACATAGAATATATGAAATAATTCAACTGAAACAACCAATAGTTCACTTATCATTAGCAGAGCATTAGATATCCATAAATTCAAGTTCGTTATTTCAACACAAAAATCATAAAATGCCCTTGCTTTTTAGTCTAGTAATGGAACAGTTTGTAGTTACATATTACCCTCAATTATACCCGCAAAAAGATTTTCTGGTTGTCATACCAAACCATTTTAAAACAATTATTGGTTGACATATATTTTAAAGTTTTGCAACTTTACAATAATATTCACTAATGTATTATTGTTTTATGATATTAATGGGCATCTTAAAATGTAGTTAAATGATTTGAAATACATACATATATTCAAAATTATTGTTCAGTCTTCTCACATCTATAACACTTCATCTAGAAGCAGTTAACATAGGTATGTGATGCAGAAGAATCCAAGTAATGGTACCGAAAAGAAGAAAACATATTCAGAATGCAGAAACCAAAGCATATTTAATGATGATGTAGAAATTTCAGAAAAATTAAAATAGAATTTAGCAAATAAATCACATATAAAAAATAATCTAGCTATTTAAAATTCCAGCTTTTCTTAGTTTCAACTTAATGAAAAATGTTTGTTTTTGCATTTCACACCTCCAAGAAGGAAAAACAGGAATAGAGAAATAGAGATACACAATTTCTCATCATAAGAGGAAGCTATATTTTCAAGAAACAGAAGTAAAATTTCTTTCCTCCAGAAAAAAAACCCTTTCATTTATTGTATCAGCATTTCAATGCATAAAACAGATCACCCTTTCCCACATACAAAGCACAGAATAGGATAAGGTGAAAGTAAGTGGATATTTTAGGCAAGCACCATTGTTTTATGAATAAAAAACAAATTAATAATATAACACATCTTCTGTTACTATTTTGTATCAGATTTTGAGTGGCAAAATGGTATTTTGCGAGATTATAAGTAAACATAAGACTGAATTCTAATTTTACATAATTTGTTTTGAATTTGAAATAGTTTCTTCTTTTTATTAAACAGAAAACATAACTATTTAACGTGTAACTGCATACCATACAGCTACTCTTTGGAAAGCACAGTCAAATGTCTATAATGCTTTTTGATTCTCACCCAAAATATCCAAGTGAAGAGCCATAAATCAGTATCTTCTCCCCTCATGGTATCAAAACCATAAGGTAAATTTAAGAGTTTCCTGCTGGTTTATGAATTAGTCCGTGCAGTTTTCTTTATATTTTATAAGTGGTTTGCCACTGCTTCCTTCCTTGGGCTGAGACTGACTGACTGGCCCAAGATCACCCACTTGGTTTCTTGCCTAAGGTGGGACTAGACCTCAACAGTCTCCCAGTTGATGGCTTCATATCCTAAGCACTACATAAACCTGCTCCCTATCAACTGGTGTATCATAGGGGAGAAATCTACAAAATATATTGAAAACTATCATTGCATCAATTCAATTCAAAATAACTAAAATTTTTCATAATAAAAGGTCATTTTATAACCTTTCTACCTACTTCTGTTGATGAGTTTATCAACCATCCCTCACTTTTCAAATTTAAATAAAGTGTGCTATTAAAATATCAGTTTTAAGTGAAAGTTGTCATAAAAATTTCACACAGAACTTACGTTTCCATTAAAATCAGGAAATGCATCCAATGATTAACACTAAACAGCATTACAAATTATATTTGTTTAAAAATATTTGAAGAAAAAATTATTACCAAGACTGTAATGACAATCTGTCAACAACTGTAAGAGATCACTTCTTTAAATAAAATAGAATATATTTTAACAAGAAATACGTATGAGAAATCATTTGGTTAAATTCACTGAAAGCAAAATCTGCTTATCAAAGATGGTACAAACACATATTAGTGGTGTCCTGAGGCGGGAAAGCTAATAAAGCACTCCATTTGGTGATCTGAAGTTTCCCTGAGGAGTTAGACAAAAGCGTATCTCAGAATTGGCAAAAGAACTGAATTCAACTTTCCATCAGGGAGCAAAGAGAAAATTATATTATTTTCTGATTGTACTATTTATTATTAGATTTATATCCCACCTTTACTTAACAACGTAAAGCAACATATATAATTCTCCTGCCTCCTATTTTCTCCACAAAAACAACCCTGTGATGTGGATTGGGTTCAGAGTGAGTAACTGATTAAAAATCACCCAGCGAGTTTTCATGTCTTAAGGAATGTCAAGTACTCAAAATCTCCTACTTTCAAGTCAAGTGCCTTAACCACTTAAGGCTGGACTGGTACTCATGAGATTGAAATATTTTGACTGTCTCCCTAGAGGTGGAGATAGTCAGATAGGTGTTTGTGTGAGAAGGGGGTGCGGTGGGGGGCAGAGATTTATTCCCAGATGTTTGTTTCTTCTCCTGCTTTAAAAAGCATAGGCTAGACTCATGTAAAATTTTCCATATCCTGGCTTCTTCCAAACCAGTGAAACCTTGAATGCACCATTTGCAAATTCAAAGATTCGATTTAAGCCCCCTAGAATTTACTGATATACTGTTGTGGTGTATACTTTTCTCTTTGTATATTGTCACTCTATTTATTACCAACAATCCAGCACACCGTGGTAACTTCAGAAAAACATTATAAAATTCTAGTATGAGGACTGAGGTTATCCAGTGAATGAATGTACTCAAGTTATTGTGTATTTTAATAGAACAGCACTGAGGGGATTTTTTAAAAAAGCCCTATATATATCAAATATATGAATGTTATTTCAACATTGGAGCTTGCACTATAATTTCTTCTATCAGCAGGAGATACATCATATCGGTGGAATCAATATTCACCCTGCCACATACATATTTTCTCTAGAATCATTGCATTGCAGCATCTTCACTCAGAATATTTTTACGGATTTAAACAGATACTTAGTTTTCTGGGGTGAAAATACATGATGTGCACAGCTTTGGCACTGTATACACATTTATGTTTACAACTGAATTTCAATTAAAATGTTCATTATTGTTTATTATCCTACTTAATGTTTATTGTCCAAAGGGACAAAATGTGAAAATTGAATAAATACTTTTTACAAAGAAAAAAGCTAAGCTGTTCAAAACTTTTCATTGCAGCAAAAGATATAGTAAAAGGCAATGATATATTAAATATTAAATATATTAAATGGTTTCAGATGCATATGTTTATGCACAAACAGCACTACATCTAGTCAATGTGCACAATAATATTGTTTTTTTATTTATCAAATTTCTAAACCACTTATCTTACTAAAGTGATTTTGTGTAGTTTACAAACATCATAAAATATAAAGATGTAACTAAAGAGCCCAGGTAAAAGCAATTAAAAAAACAAGATTGAAATTTACAAACTAAAAATAAAAAATCAAACTTAAAAATAGCCACCAGCCATCCCTGGGATTGCATAACACACTTTGACTTTCATGCTATTTGGCAGAACCAAGTCTTAACTGTCTTCTGGAAGGTCAAAAAAGTGAGGGGCTTGCCTCATCTCTGGACTAAGAAAAGCAGGGTCAATAGAAGAGAAACCTCTTCCTAGATCCCACTAGTCTAAATTATTTAACCAATGGGATCTGCAGCATGCCCTCCATGTCTGACCAGGTGGGATGGATCAATGTAATTGGAACAGGACAGTTTTCAGGTAATCTGGTCATGCCATGAAGGATTTTAAAACTGATAACCAACATCTTAAAACAAATTGGAACCCAGTGCAGTTCACAAAGCAGAACTGTAGGATGCACAACTCTAGGAGAATCCAGAACTGCTCGCACCACTCTATTCTGCACTAGTTGCAGCTTCTGGATAATGTTCAAAGGTAGCCCCAGGTAGAGCACATTACACTAGTCCATACAGGAAATCACCAGGGTATGAGTTACTGAAAGGAGCACTTCTCAGCCCAGGAAGGAGAGTAATTGGCACACAACCTGAAGTTGAACAAAGGCCTTTCTATGACTGCCATCTGCTCCTTGAGTCTGGAAGGATATGCAAATTAATCACAGTGGAACAGTGATCAAAGATGCAGAGGACCCTCCTATCCAAAGCCACTTCATTTTACTGGGGTTCAGTTGAAGCCTGTTGTCCCCCATCCTGATGTCCACAGCCTCCAGGTACCACAAGAGGACATTCACTTATTTTGCTCTAAATGGATACACACACACACACACACACACATATTCTACCTATTAATAATACCTCATCCTGCTGTGATAGATGCTGCCATTCAAAAGCTACATGTTAAAATGGAGCAGAGAGAGCACTAAGCTCTATGGCAGGGCTGTCAAACTCCCCGGCCACAGGCCAGATGTGTCACGCCGTTTAGCAAAAGAGGCAAAAGTCCCAATATGCCACATGATGCTGCCGTGATAACATGAGTTTGACACCCCTGCTCTATGGTATCCCATAAAGCAGGGGCCATGGGCTGAACCTATCATTCCCTATCAGTGCCAATTGGAGGAGGGAGCTAAATCAGTGCAAGATTGTGCCACTAACGCCCAGGACCCCGGAGTTCACTTAAAATGATACTGTGGCGAAATCAAGAAAAATAAATAATTTCATAGTGAGACATATGTATTCCCCTTCTTTGAATGGTATGGAATTCTAGGGCAGTACTTTAATGTATTACTTATAGAGACTAAATTAAATTGTATTATTCTTTTGCAACCTTATATAGATTACTATCCAGATGAGCTAGTTCTATTTTATGCAAGGCTACATTAACAGAATCTTGTAAGTCTGAAGACAAATCTTCAACCATCACTTCGAAAGCCTGACATGCTAAGGACAGTCCCTGCTGACACTCTTTCTCTGCCAATTTTACAGCTATTGCCTATTCACGCTTCTTTGATTGTTTGCTAGGCAGCATGTGTACACCCATCCCTCAGTCTTTCTCACATACCAGTACACATTTAAAGATGCACATTGCTTTCCACATCTTTCAGATTCCTACCTTCAAGTGTGGGGATTTCCAAATCTGTTGAATTTGACTGAATATCTCACATATAATGCTAGAAATGTTCACAGCTGTTAGCTGAAACATTAGTTCCAAGAATAGTCAAAAGAAATCTGATACCTGATGTGGGAAATTTGCTGTTGACTCTATATCTCTCCTCTCAAATGTCACCCCAGCTACCCAGCCATAAGACAGCCACTCCATCTACAAGTGTGACAATTGCAAGACTGTCATTACAGGAGCATATACAGGCAAACCCTACAGACATGTCAACCAGGCTACCTTGCTCTGAGGACTCCTTAAAGGGAAGCATATTGATCTGGTACACAGCAAAAATTGTGTTGCTTCCTTTACTGCAGGTGTCTAAGCCTCAGTTTGAGTGATTCTCTGAACAAGGTATCTGTTGTATCGGGTAATGGAAAGGCACGCAAGGCTAAAAGGCAACAACAGCTCTTTATTAAAGAACAACAAATAAGAACAATCCAGCGAAGGTTGAGTCTGACAGCAGCCCTTTTATAGGGAGCTACCAGTATCTAACAGCCCACCCCTCTTAGATGGAACAATCCGACTCATTACATAGTCATGGAGGTAGGTGGGCTTTTGGATAGCTCTGCCAGACCTGCACAGTTAAGTCAGAGGGTGTTCTTTGGACACGTCGGATGGACCTGTTTGCTCCGCAGCTCCACTTGGTGGAAGCTCCTGGAAACTTTCACAGGCCACGGCAGGAGCTTCTAGAGCCGGTTCGCTCGGAGTTCACTGCAGGCCTGCAACATAACCAGATAAGTTTCCCGGTACCCTCGGGCTTGAGCTGGCTATGGAAGGAGTGAGTGTTTGCTCCCTTTGGGTAGGGCTTTGGCTAACTCGTGCAAGAGTTATCTCTGGTTGTCTAAGAGTGGAGTTGGAGAGGCGGCCACAGAGTTGGTCAATGTGCTTCTCCAATTCTGACTGTCCTCGAACTCTATAAGGTAAGAGCGCGGCCCGGTGATGCCTATCACTGTGGCAGGAATCCACAGAGTTCCCCCGGTGTAGTTGTGAGCATAAATTGAATCCCCTACGCTAAAGTTCTGAATCTTGCTTGTGGAGTCAGGGGGCAATGCAGAAGAATAGTTTGGGTGTAGTCGGTCTAAGTGGGACCTTAGCCGGCAACCCATGAGAAGCTCGGAGGGGCTTCTCCCTGTAGTGGCACTGGGTGTGATGTGCTGAATTAGCAAATAGTGGTCAACCCATGTTTGCCAATCTCCCAGGCCCATCCTAGTGAGGGCCTCTTTTGCAGATCTCACTATTCTCTCCACCTGACCATTGAAGGTCGGATGGAATGGAGCAACCAGGGCATGACTGATTCCCTGAGCTAGGAAGGTCTCAAATTGCATGGATGTGAATTGGGGCCCATTGTCAGAGACAAGGACATCAGGCAGGCTGTGCGTGGAGAAAAGAAAAGTCTCTGTAGTACCTTGATGACCGCTTCTGCCGTAGTGGAGGTCATCAGGACTACCTCTAGCCATTTTGAGTAGGCGTCCACAACTATGAGGAATGTCTGTCCATGAACTGGGCCAGCAAAGTCAATGTGCACCCTAGACCATGGTGCTTGAGGACGCTCCCACTCCTTAGCGGGCGCCTCTGGGGGAGCTGGTCTGGACTCCTGGCACGGCGTGCAGGTAGCCACCCATTCTTCGATCTCCCTGTCCATGTTAGGCCACCACACGTAACTTCTAGCCAAAGACTTCATCCTGACAATTCCAGGATGCCCTACGTGTAAAGCATCTAATACTGCAATGCACAGTTTGGGTGGAACAATTACCTGGTCCCTCCATAGTAAACAGCCATTTACAACACATAACTCATCATGTTTGCTAGAATACTTTTTGAAATCAGCCCCAACAGGCCCTTTGTGCCACCCCCTCAACACCGAGTTCAAAATTTGCTTGATGGTGGAGTCCTTTGCAGAGTGATGGGCAACATCACTTGATGAGACAGGACCAGCCTCAAGGCAGTCAATGTGGAGGACTAACGTTTCAGGGGTAGGGTTAGCAAGAAGTTCAGACAGCGGCACAAAGTGTCGGCGTGCCCCAAAGTGGCATCTGGTCGGTGGATGACACAGTAGGAATAGGCAGCTAGGAAGATGGTCCATCTGGTCATCCACGGTGATAACAACACTGGGGTATGTCGGTCCCCAGCCACCAAGCCAAGTAGCGGCTTGTGGTCCATAATTAGTTCGAAATCACGGCCATATAGGTACTAATGGAACCTCTTTACTCCGGCCACTGCAGCCAAAGCCTCACGGTCCAGCTGGCTGTAGTTCCGCTCGGCAGTGAACAAGGTTCTAGAGTAAAAGGCTATGGGAGCCTCGGTTCCATTGGACATGAGACGGCTGAGGACAGCGCCGACACTGAATGAAGAAGCGTCACAGGTTAGCACCAACGGCAGGGTCTGGTTGTATTGTACTAGAAAAGTGTCTGCCGACAGGAGTCTTTTTACTGCAGCAAACGCGGCAGCTTCAGCTCTGCCCCAGGACCACTTCGTGTTCTTTGCCAAAAGATGATGTAAGGACTCAGCAACGGTAGCTTTCTGTTTAAGAAAGATGCTGTAGAAATTAAGGAACCTGAGGAACACCTGCAGCTCGGTTTGATTGCGAAGTGTAGGGGTGTCCTGTATTGCTTGAATTTTTTGGGTGGTTGGGTGAATCACAGAGCCGTCGATTAGGTACCCAAAGAATTCAACCCTTGGCATGTTAATTTGGCATTTTTCTTTTTTGAGATGAAGGCCTTTGTCTCTAATTCTAGTCAAAACTGTTCGCAAATGTTTGAAAAGTTGTGCCTCATTTGCAGCTGATACCAAGATGTCATCAAAATAGGGGACGACTCCTGGAATCTACATGACGCTTTGGAACAGTCCTGGGGTGATACTAACACCGAATTGCAGGCAGTGACATTTGAATGCACTCCTATGCGTTACAATGGTTTGGGCCTCCGCTGTAGTGCCATCTACAGGCAATTGTTGGTATGCCTGCGCCATGTCCAATTTAGCGAAAAATGTACATGGGCCTAAAGAATGTAGTAGATGCTGTACAATGAGTACAGGGTAAGCGTTTTATTGCAACACTATTGATTGTGCATTTGTAGTTCACGCATATGCGGACAGACCCATAAGATTTGACAGGTGTCACTATAGGGGTCTCCCAGCGTGCATGATGGACCAGTTCTAGGATTCCCTAGCCTACGAGCTTGTCAATTTCCCTATCAATTTTGGGGCGGAGAGCAAAAGGTACTCTCCTGGGTTTTAGCCTTATGGGGGCTATATTGGTGTCCAAATTAAAGGAGATTGGACTCCCCACATACTTACCCAAACCAGTACCAAAGTCATCCTCGAACGCCTTAAAAATGGCTTTGGCACCATCATCTTTAAAGGCATTGATACCAGTCACTTCTAGGGCTTCGAACCAGTCAAGCCCCAGGAGGCTCTGCAGGTTGCCGGTGAACACCGTCACTGGGAGTTGGCCGCTGAAATGCTTGAATTTCACCCAGAAGGTGCCTTGGCCCACGATGGGAACTCGTTTTCCCTGGTAATCGCGTAGGCGGATGTCAGGGGTGCATAGATGTTGTTTCTTCAGGCTAGGGATAGTCTGCTTGAGGGTAGACCGTGGCATGATGGTCAGTGGTGACTCTGTATCGATCTCCATCTCGCATGGAGACTCCTCAATGAGGACTGTGACTTTCAGCTTTTTTGGCTGCCTAGTGCGGACTTGGCCGATTGAACTATGGCAGGTGACTCTAGTGTCAACCTCAGAGCACTGTGGTGGCTTCTGACAGGCACCTTGGTTGGGCTCTGCTGGTGGTTTGGTGTGCTTCTTGGCTGCCAGGTAGTAGCAGGGAATTCGCTCCGGCACACTTTGGCGATGTGCCCTTTTTGCTCACAGCACTGGCAAGCCGATCTGGTATGGTCTCCTCTGCAGCGAGCGCAAGGTGGGAGATGCGGTTTGAATTTGCGCGCCAGCTGGGCACGGCTTCTGCACATGTGGCAGCTTTCATCTTCCTTGCTTTCTGAGCCTCTGCAGCCTCGCAATGTATGCATGTACTCTTTTGCGCATCTTGTGGAGTGCTTTGGCACTGCAGTTTCAGTGGATTTGACAGCCGATTCGGACGCCCTGGCTTCGTCCAAGGCAATCTGCAGAGTGAGGTTAGATTTAGCGAGTAATATCCTCTGTAAATTAATGTTCCGCATGCCACAAATTATGCGGTCAAGAATGAGTTTGTCCAGGTCTCGGAACTCGCAGTACGCTGCGGCTTTTCGTAGTGCCACAACGTACTTGTTGATTGATTCGCCCTAGTGGTTTCTGATGTTAACCTCATGCCGGCGAATGTGCTTGGATGGCTTGGGGGCATAGTGGGTCCTCAGCATCTGCATGGACCAAGCGACGATTGTAGCGGTGTTGGTTTAGAGAGGTCTTTCGAACACTTCCCGGCCACAGTGTCCGAGGAACATGTTCTTCTTGCGGCCTTCAGAAAGGCCAATGAGGTTGTTGGCCTCAAGGAAACAGTCAAACCGTAGCATATACGAGTCCCAGTGCTTTTTGACTAGGTTATATGGAGTCAGTGGGGCGTGCATGGCCATTTTGTGTTCTGAGGGTGTTTCGAGTTTGCTGCTCAAAAATGGCTGCTCGAAACTGCGCTGAGCTCCGGGCTAGATGTACTTGCTGGATTGCTATGCTTTTTTTGGTTTGCCCAGTTGCCTTCCAATCCCACCCTCATCATCAGTGTTGGATCAGGTAATGGAAAGGCACACAAGGCTAAAAGGCAACAACAGCTCTTTATTAAAGTACAACAAGTAGAACAATCCAGCGAAGGTTGAGTCTGACAGAAGCCCTTTTATAGGGAGCTGTCAGACCCTTCGACCAATAGGATTAAACCTCTGTTCCCACCAGAACAGAGGACCTTGGTGGAAACCACTGTAGTAGATACCAGTATCTAACAGTATCAGAATAAATAGCCAAATTAGGCAGCTGTTTTGCTTCCAGAAACCTCAGAGTAAGGCTAACACATAGTTCCAGAAGCTATGCTGACTGCTTCTCATTGGGCTCAGTAAGTTGCCACTCCTGGAGAAGAAATGGAAGGAAAATAGTGAGGAGGCCTTGGCACTAATCTACAACTCTGCAGCTGGTTCACTGCACCTAATAATGTTAGCCCTAATTATATCTAACAACAAAATATCAAATAATCAACCTGGGCCATTAACCTATGAAAGATCAGCTAGGAGTAACTATCAACACACCATTAACTAGTGATCATATTAAATAAACAACTGTGCCTAAATATCTAAAATTTTACCTGCTTTTTGCTGAAAATGTCTGATAGAAAGGACGTTGGTCTTACCTGAACGTCTATTTTCAGAAGGGGGAGGGAATGGTCACACGTGGGTTGTTGTCAAAGCCTGATTGGTCCAAGACTGAGAGAAAACGCTTAAATACTGGTGCCTTCCATTCCTATCCCAGTTTCCTCGAAGGCGAACGGTAGAACTGAAAAGACAAAAAACAACACACAACAAAACCCCCGGGAACTACCCGGGCCCTCCCCTTGGCCCCGACGGAAAGGTCTCAGGGCGGGTTGTGACCATTCCCTCCCCCTTCTGAAAATAGACGTTCAGGTAAGACCAACGTCCTTTTTCCAGAAGAGGGGGAGGGAATGGTCACACGTGGGACATACCCAAGCTACCGTCCCAGGGAGGGAGAACGAGAATCACCAGGGCCCAAGGGGAGCCTCAACCGCCACCCCCAGAGGGTCCTGCCACCAAGGACACACTCGCATCTGCAAATCTCCCAGACCATAGCGCCGGAGGAAGAAGCCGGGGAATCCAGAGGCCGCGCGACAGACGGCCTCAACTGGCCCCCCCGCGGCCCCCGAGGCCACGCTCGTGTTGCTCCTAATAGGCTGGGCCGTGGACTCTGACGGGACTGGCCCGTCGACCCGAAACCCCGAGGGCTTCCGCAATGGCCCGGCGCAGCCAACGCCAACGGTGGCTGAAGACACGCTCGAACCCAGCGACCCCCGGCTGGAGGATCAGTCCACAAGGGCTCGACCTACGGACCCCTCGGTCCGCTGGCGATGGAGCCGCAGGGCGCGGTGCGCGCCCAACCAATGCCAGAGATTAGCGAAGGAAGTGGCCACCTACGGGAAGAAGGCACGAGCAAGGCGAAGCCTCGCCCCGCCCCTTAGAGGCGACGGGAACGACCTCAGAGCAGGGTGCCCAACTCCACGTACCCGGGCGGAGACAACCGCCACAAGGGAGCCAGCCGACGAGCATACCGAAGAGATTCGAAGAAGCCCCCCCTGATCACAAGGGGGAAGAACACACGGGGAACCCGCGGACCGAGGGAAACCCAGAAGCCGCCCCCTACCGAGAAGCTCGATCAGGGGGACCTGAGAGAGGGAGAATCCCCACCCCCTCCAGGGCTGAAACAATTCCGCCACCAGGCGGCACATCTTGTGGGTTTCCGAAGTCAGGCCCCTCCTGCAGGAACTCCTGACGTTTGAGAGAAAGGTGCCCTGCCAGGCGAAGCCAGGGGAGGCCAGGCGGATAACACCGCCGGACGATACCCAGGTGGAACCGCAGCCGCGGTCCGTAAGGCCCCCAGGCATCCCTAGTCGAGAGTGACCCCGCTGGCTAGACCAGCCTCCAACAGCTGCCGGACAAGAGTCATGGGCCGGATGCGACCCCAGGGACCAGGCGAAGCAGGACCACCACCCCCCGCTGCCAGGCCAACCCTTCCCGCGGGCGTCTCCGCGGAGGGCCACCGACAGCTGGACGAGGTCCGCGAACCAAGGCCCCTAGGTCCTAATGGCCCACCCCCACGATCAGGGTCCCCATGCCACCCCCCTCCGGGGAGACCTGGAACCAGGGGGACGGGAGGCCCCATACCGAGAGCGCAGGTCACCTCCTTTCGAGGGCGCTTGCGCCCTCCACAGATCAGGATAGGAAATGGGTGAAACCCCAGGGAGGAATAGAACACGCGGCGAGCAAGGGAGTGTCGAACTGTCGACAGATCCGCCAAAAAAGAAGAACCGACGACTGAGGGAGTAGGCCCGCTCCCCTGGTCAGGGCCGCCCGATGCTGCCGAGCCGCCCGGAGACAGGAGAGCCCGGGGAGATTCTCGACTCTGGGGGCAACAGAGGCCCCACCGCCCAGACGTCCAGTCCCGAGCATTCCGGTCGAGGGCTGGAGAAGACCCCCCCCCTGACAGATGAGGGCCTGAGCGGTCCCCGTGCCAACGGGAGGTCACGCGATGCCCAGCTACGGGGCCCAAGGGAAGCGCAGAGCCCAGCGGGACAGCCTAGTGCCATTCCAGTGACGAAGGGTAAGCCCCGAAAGCGACCACCTGCCGAGAGCGAACCGGGAGCCCCCTAACCAGGACGAGGCTCCCCAGGAGAGTCCAAGGGTCCGGCGGGCGGGACTATCCCTGCTCAGAAACCTCTCGCCCGATCTGATAGAGGGAGGTTGAAACCGAACAACATCCCTAAGGCCCTACGCCAGCGGGCATAGGCCGAGGTGGAGCTCCTGGACAGACTCACCCCCTCCCCTGACATGGAGCCTATGACCGACACCAGGCAAGCGGAAAGGGAAGAGGTGGACGCCGGAGAAGCCAGCCGAGGAACAGGACGGGGCTCCGAGCTCCTAGAACAGGCGCTAAATAACCGAAGACCTGAATAGGCTAGCCCGCCAAGGAATCAGAGCCCCCAGGATGGGGCGCGGACAAGCCGCCCGGGCCGCCAGGCCTTAGTGAAATCCGGAGAACGGAGACCAGACCAAGGGAAAAGCCCCGGGGGGGAACCCCAGGGACCCGCTATGACCGGCCAGAGCCGAGGAACGAAGATAAGCCCCCCGAAGAGCCACCAGGCCAGGGGCCTCCTGTCTGAAACCCCGAAGGACCGAAAGGGGGGAGAACGCTCTCCCCGCCTGTGCACTAGGGCGGTGCAGAAACGAGAGGGCCCGCTAAGCCTTCCGGCCACCCGTCCGAACCGCAGACAGATGCGAGAGGCGCTCCAGGCCCTGGTTATCCGGAGGAGTCATCTGCACTTCCTGAAGGCCGAAGAGAAGGGCAATGGCCTGAACCACCGGGTAGCAGCCCCCCCCCCGGCTCCCGGACGGAGGGATCCCCCAAAGAGCCGGCGGGGTGGAGAGAACCAACGCGGGAGCGAGGCAAGCAGAGGCCCGTGCCCAAGCGTCCAATGCCGGCCGCTCTGAGAACACGCCTAGCGGCTGATGGCCTCCAATGGGACGACCCGAGGTCAAGCCCCCCCCCGAGCGGAAGGGGCGCTGCCCCCCCCCTTGTGGCTGGACCGTCTGGACCAGAGGAGGGAGCCGTAGGCGCTCCTGAGGGATGAGCTGGAGAACTGCCTACAAATGGAAGAGAAAAACGCAAGATTATTGACAGAATCGGAAATCCATGCTGGCACATGACAAAGAAGATTTAGATCTGGCTCAGCTGTCACAAGTGGGCGAACTGTCCCGTGTCTCCATCCTCGGACCGGGAAGAGCCCCCCCCCCCAAGGGGTCAGGCCACTCGAAGGTATGGTCATCCAGAGACAGCGGGCCGAGCCGGTCCTCAGTCAGTGACGCCGGCAATGAAGCCCGGACGACGTGACCGAAGTGGTCAGCATCCTGGACGCAAACTTGAGCGAGCCCCAGTCGCCCCAGGGAGGAAGGGCGGGCTGCCCCGAGTCAGAAGAGACCCAGGCGGCGAGGCTCCCTGGGACGTGAAAGCGCTCCCGGCGCTGCCCCAGTCACTGACCGAGGCCTGACGAAACTACTGGGAGTTGAGTCCGCAGAGGGCGACCCCCGCAGCGGCAACGGGAGGACATCTTAGAAGCTCAGCGCACCCGATGAAACCAGGGCAGCCACTAGAAGGTGACGGACTGCAACTGAATCGCCCAGGCAAGGGCCCAGTTACTCTAGAGCCAATGGCCCAGGCCCCCAGACAAGTCGGAGGAATGCGTCCACTGAATGGTCAGCGCCTCCGTGCCAAGGGAGGAGTTGAGATCTCTTTCCAGACTATGGCCGTGGCAGACGTGGTCCTGCCAGGATCAGTGGGTGGAGGCATCAAGGTCCCCCCCACCAGCTGGCCATGCACCGAGCCTGCCCCAGGCACAGCAAACAGTCTGAGCCAAGACGCCCAGAGATGGGCCCATCCAGGGCCATAGCTGCGATTAAAACGCCTGAGCCGGTCTACTCTACATAACAAAGATCGGATTAGCCTGCAACAGAAACTCACCACCTGGCATCTTGGAACTCAATCTCCAAAAGGGAATGCTACAGATCTAAGCAGGCCAGGAAGAACCCCTGGCCTCAATAGAAATGGTTTTTTTTTTTTTTAAATTATCATTATTATTATTTACTTATTTATTTATTTATTCATTAACTTTTAGTCCACTTTATTTTCCTAGCAAATTTCCAATTTCATCATTGACTGCGGATCAAGTAGGGGGGAACATAGCCCAACGATGGGCGCGGCCCAGACCTCCATGTCTAGAAGGGGCGGAGAACCATCTAATCCTCCGTACCACCATAGGCAAAACCAGGCCCCGGGAGAGCCTACCTGCACACGGGTTAAGACCCTCGACTCACCACCACCCCCTGGACCCCCTGAGTGGGGGAGGGAGAGAGGGACCCCACTCTACCTGGAAGGAAGGGGAAACCTGCCTGGGAACCCCAGGGCAGGAAAACCAACCCTTAGGAGTGATTTGGGGGGAAAAAGGCCTGAGGCGGGACCAACCCCAGACCCTGGGATAAGGTCAAAGGCTCATACATGTAGATCTGATGCAAGTCCCCAGAAATGTGCACGGCCCTCTGTTGGGCCCCCACAGAACAACAGTTCCCAAATGGCTAACCTCTGAAGGAGGAAGGCAGAGCCAACCCAGAGTAGGCCCGGGTAGAATCCCCGGGCACCAGTAGCAAAAGGAAGACTAATATTGCAAGCCCTTAAGTTCTCATCTGCTAGTCATCCCTTACTGGCATTGAATTAAGCACAGTTGTGAAGTGCGTTTGTACATATATGTATGTTTATATATATATATATTTGTATTTGAGCTGATAAACACATAAGGGAGACTCGTATAGTCTATTACAATCCATTTAGCTCTCATCAGCTAGCCTTATAATAAAGGGAGACTAGTATAGGTCTATTTCAAGCTATTTAGACCTTATGTTAATTGCAATGTGAAACCTCCAAGCCACAATACTGTTCCTGCACAATGCAGCCCCTGACCTCCTCCCACGAGAAGGACTTCAGGGCAGAGGAAGACCTGGGGGGGGGAACACCCTCCCCCTCCCCCTGCAAGGGCTTTCTCACCTGCCGCCAGGTCTGCCACCTGGCCCTGGGGAAACTCCAAGCCCCCCTCCATTTCCCCACTTACGCGTCCAGCCGGAAGGAATGGAGGATTCCAAGCCACTGTAGGCCCCACCGGGACCTGGGCCTGCTTTCTCTGCTGCCTGCCATGCCAAGGAAGAGACCGCACCAGCCAATGGACCTGGGTCGAGGCCCGGTCCTCGCACACGTGGCGACCGAGCCAACATGGCCGCCGGAACTTTCATTTTCGATCTGCGGCTCCGATGGCCCATTGAAAGGCCGTGCTGAGGCAGGCAAGGCCGGGGGAGGCCACGCGGCTCCCAGGCACGCTCCCCCTCCCCCAGGAATGCTCGTAGCAGTCCGAGCCGATTCTCTTGCCTCTCCTGGCTATTTAAAGGAGAAGGCAGCCTCTCCAGCAGCTGAAAGGAGATCTGGCACCCCCGCACCCGGGGACGGGCTGAGACTCTGGGCCTGCGGGGGGGAGGCAGCATGCCCCACTGGGCCCTCCCCCACCGCCCGGGGCAGTAAACTGTCCCTTGGGGCCGCAGCTGCTGAATTTAGTAATTTAGAAATCTTTTAAATGCCCAATTAAACCAAATAAGACCAAATTGAATAAAGTAATCCTACCAGTAATTCTCAACAGTTCTTGGACCAGAAAAGACTGAGAGGAAACTGGGATAGGAATGGAAGGCACCAGTATTTAAGCGTTTTCTCTCAGTCTTGGACCAATCAGGCTTTGACAACAACCCACGTGTGACCATTCCCTCCCCCTCTTCTGGAAAACATCTTAGTGTACCTCATATGTGAAATCCAATGTTTATGAGCATCTCCTGTTGAAAACAATTCCACTGTGAAGCCTGGGTAAACTTTTCATTAATGTGGATTTGTTGACAGAACTGCAATGGTATTTTGCTTTAGATCAGTAAAAAATGGAAAGTCAAATAGCACAAGGTATTTATCAATACTTTTATTGCAACCACAGTATTGAGTTACATTTGGCAACCCAAAGAGACACAGTTCAATGATAGATACATTTAGGTTAGATGACAAAAGGCAGCAAATCCAAAAGGCAGCTACTATATTTACCAGTTTTTAAAAAATTAGCATTGTCCTTCCGTAAGTGCATGTTCTCCCACTATTATTCTTCATTCTTTTGTAAGTTTCACACCATAAGTATATCTGGGGGAGGAGGCAGAGAGTACCAGTTGCCATAGCACAGCACTGAATTTTTTTCAGTTACGAAAATTAGCTGTTCTAAAAAAGGCACAGAAGAAGCTAAAATGGGCTCCAATACAAATATTTATTAGCAACACCATCCCGTATCAAAATGTAGAATTTGTCCAGTACAAGAAGCTAAAATTTTGATTTTCCTGATATTGCTCCCTTGACCTAATGGTGCAAACAAGATATAACTCAAAAAATAAATCTGAAACATGTATTAAATGATAAATAATTAAATCATGCAGATTCAGGATTGAGATATAGAAAATAGAAAAATTGATACATATAACAATTAAGAAAAACAATGAATTCATATGAGTCAAAATAGTACAATTCAGATATAAATACAATAATCATTATTCAAGAATTAAAAGTTCAGATTTATTTATCAATTCTTACTGATAAATGTGCATTAGGAATAACGTCCACTGAGCTTAGCAACTCAGTAAAATAAATAGAATATATATAATTATGAAGTAGTTTTGCTTCCCCATTGCCCCGCAAACTGCCAAACCTTTCTATTTCATAAATGTTTTTCCTTCATTCTGCCTGTCACACCAAAATGCAGTTATTATTTCTGAAATGACAATACAATGGGAATTGAAACTTGTAAAAGCTCCATTCATTGTTTGGGAATTGGCACAATCTTAAGAATTTCCACTGAATACTCCAGACTTGTAGAACTCTTACTTAAAAATAATAGTCAACTCTGTAACTTATTACTTAACAGTAGTTGCTGAGGGACATGAATGAGAGTATAATGTTGTGTCTGCTCTCTACTTGTGAGTATTCCATTGGCATCAAGTTAGTTACTGTGGCAACAGAGTGCTAGTAGGAGTATGCCAAATGTTTCAAGCTTGAAATAGCTAACCTTAGACTTTACAACCTCAGGATAAAACACCTGTACACTGAGAGTTGTATCACTACTTCAGGAAAAAAAACATGTGTATTCCACTGACCTAGGGACAAAAATAAAGCTGCAGGAATGGCTTGCTTTCTAAATTGCAACAGGATTGGTAGGATTTCATTCATTCGTCAAATATTTTAGCCAATAAAAGAGCCGACACGAGTTTCCATACTTGCCATGCACATATCACAAGGGTTCCTAGTACTGCTGATTAGCAACACTTTAGATTGATAGTGCTAAATGTAAAAACTAAACAAGCTGGCTTTCTTTGGTATGTTGAGCTTTGGTTGGTTGACATTCTGAAATGCAAAAGTGTGAATGTTACTGCTACACATGCTTTATTTTGGAAGCACTTAATTCAGCGGCAAACATGAGCTGCTTTCTGGGAGCTGTTGCAGGGCACGTTGATCATGCAGAAAAATGTGCCATCCACTGAGGCATAGGAAGGCATTAGAAAAAAGCCTCCTATAGCCATGATGAGTGGTTTTGAAATTTTAAATTTTCACTCCTCATCCTTCAGTTACCATTGTTTCTTCATGAGCTTAACGTGGATGCTGTAATGCAAAAAATGTTCTTCTCAAATGGGCATTTTAAATAGAGTAAGTTGATGGATTTAATAGACTTTAGTTTAGTGGACTTTAGATTTAACAGACACTTTGCTCAATCCACAGGATCATTGGACTTGGTAACATCTTGTGTCTAGACTATTATTTACTGTATCTCTGTGGCTCTTTGTTGCCTCTGGAAACTATTATGGCTTCTGCGTTAGCCTAGTCTTAGAATGCTGGGCAATCTTTTTTTTAAAAAGTCTTTTCAGGCTCTGATCCACACCACCTACTTCTTTCCTTGTCCGCTACTTGTCCTTGATCTAGCGAGTTGTAGTTGTCCAATTGGTTTTGATGGCAGACGCGGCACCTGAATCTTTATAGATTGGGCAGCTTCTTAATCCTCTGGTGATGTTTACATTGCTTTTGGGGTAGGGAGAAGTTCTCAGATCATTTGTTATTTGATGGACATTTGTTATTAAATGTCTTTGCAGAACCCCTTCTTTATCTAATCCATTAAACTGAGGATTAACATGACACAAAATGGTTTTTCTTATGTTCTTGGGCAGGTCAAAGTTTGCCAGCACAACTCTCTGCCTTCAAGAAAAAGGAGGTATGATTTTTAATGTTCACTTATTTTCTATGGTGCTCCCTGAGCTTGGTTGTTTTCTTGCAAACTGATGATGTTACCTAGTTTGGTAATGAAACATCTGCAAGAAAACCATAATTACCACATATGTCATGAGTAGCTTTAAATGAAGTGCCCATTTAAGTCTTTACAGTAAACTGGAACATCGACTACAATGGTCCCTGTCCTATTTAAATTAAAAACCTCTGATGGAGTTTTCTCTTTTCTTAGTTTCAAAAGTCATCTCATTTCAATTATATCTGTCTCATGTGTTTAATTTGTATGTCCTCCCTTCCTTTTGAACTGTAAGCCGCCCTGAGTCCCCCCAGGGAAAAGGGCAGCATATAAATAAAACTACCTACCTACCTACCTATATGTCTTATATACATTTAATAATTTAAAATTGGGTTAGATTTTCATAGATGAATATTATTAAATTACATTTATTCTACCAATTTGTATCATATTGATGTATAAATTCTTCTATATTAATTGCCCAGATCTCATCTGAAATATTTGGTCTTCATTTAATTATCTCATTTCTTTCAAAATTAAACAATGAAAAAGCAGAGTGATGTTCAAAGGTTACAAAGATGAAGAGGAGGTTGGCAAAGGGAAATAGTGTGAAAGTAGAGTAGATAATTAATATGAAGTCTAGTATGAATGAGAGGAAAAGTGGCAGTAAAACAATCAAGCAACATGACACTAGAGGAGTCCTACTGAAAACTATGCTTGGTTCTTAATCAGTTGCTTAGGCAGCCATAGGTCACAACAATGTGTTCAGCACAACTTCAGAATTCATACTGAATAATTTATCATATTTGCTCTTTCAACGGTAATAAGAACAAATTGTGCTACACATAGTCTATTATACTCATTAAGGAAAAGTAAAATTCCCTTGTTCCAGACTTAAGCATTCAGATTCAATTTTAGCAGATGTGACAGCAAAGGGGACCTGCAACATTTGCATATATATCAATACAAGTAGATACAAAATGTGCCTTTAAAATGTGTAATAACAAAGGATCATATTGTAGAACAATGTGAAAATGCTTGATTAATAAAGTCTAATTTGCATATTAATTCATCATTTAAATTTAATTATGCTCACTGCTCATTTTAGTTATTTTAAAAACAAAATGAGATAAATTGTAAACAGCCTCCCATATAAATGAATTAAGCATATTAAAACATCTAGTCCAGATTGTCTGTCGTTATTACACTAACAGCAAAATTCTATCATGTCCATTCAAAAGATGTTCCCAGGAATTCATCTGGGCTTACTCCTAATACAGAATTATAAACATTTAAGACGGAAAAAAACATCCTAACACTCACATTTATCAGTCACCCTTACCTTCTATATTATTGTCTATTGGAGGATACCATGGATGGTGTATATCTCTGCTTCAACAGACATTTAGGAAAGGTATTTAAGTCTGTGTGTGTGTGTGTGTGTGTGTGTGTGTGTGTGTGTGTGTGTGTGTGTGTTTGACTCCTGGCAAATGCCCAAACAAGTACCCAAAGTTTTCTTGGTATGATTTTAGGAGTGTTTTGTTCTTCCTAGGGCTGAGACAGTAATTGGCCCAAGAACACCCACCTGGCATTGTGCCTAAGACAAAACTAGAACTCAAAGTCTTCATGTTTATAGCCTGATGGCTTAACCACTACACAAAACTTGCTCTCTTCAGCTGGTATAGAATGCAGCAGCATGGCAATTATAGATGCCTCCAGAAAAGCAGATGTTACTCCTCTGCTCCATGAGTTGAACTCATTGCCAATCTGCTTCTGGATCTAAGCATTGTTCAGAATTCTTATACACTTTAGTCTCCAATCAGGGAAATGTAATTTCGTATCTATGGAAGAGATGCTTCCCTTGGTTTTGTTTTGTTTTTTACTTCACTAGCTTCTTTCTCCAACGTATCCCAAATCTAACTTTGCATTATAATTGTTTATGAGTGGGAACATTTGCCATTTTGTTTCTGTGCAGGATCTATAGAATTGTTTAGGAAAGAGGAGCCTAAAAAATATTTCACTCTACACGTTGGCTAACATAAAGCAGTTAGGCATATTATATAGGTTTATTTGGTACTATAGTTGTTGCCATGAATCAGATATATAATTGAGAACCAAAGCAATATGTAGGTATGCTCATGTATTAATCATGAGGAGTGAATACAAATGTTTATACAACATCAACATGCCAGAAACCTAACACTTGATCATCATTAATGGTGGTTAAGATTACTAACATATCTAAAATTAGGGCTAGAAAGGGGAACATAAGCAATAACATCTCCTGGGAGAGTCATAAAAATCAAGATGGCAATCATGACTGGGCAAGGCCCACTATTCTGATACCCACAAATGGATATGCCTGAACCTAATATATTTTGGTTTTTAGCTGAAGATTAGTGATAAGTCAAATGCACTATTAGAAGAAATATAAATAAGACAAAATATAAGGAATATAGTAAAAAATATACAAAGAATAGTAAAAATTATGAGGTACTGAGTACTTTCTAGATATGCAATGCAAAAGAATAAGTTTCTGATCTGAATGACAATTGATGCTATTATTTAAAAGAAATAAGAACTTCTGAAGGCTTCCAGGAAAAAAAGAGGACACCTTTGACTGACTCATTTTCAACCTTTACAAGGAGGTGAATCAGATGGCCTTCCTTTGGCACATGCTTTCAACATTTTAGTTCATGAAAAAAATCTGATTATTTGTAGCACTTTCAGATTAAGAATTTGTTAAGTATCTACTATATGCGGATGCAATTCTTCCCAAAGAGGATGTCATGCAATTGAGAGCAATAGCATGGGTAAAGCTGACTCAGTGGTGGGTTATGGATCCCATTCCAAACTGTACGGTTGGGACAGGTCCAGCGTCGCCCACATAGATGGTCACAGCGCGCATGTACACATGCGTGCTCACATGTGGCACATGCATGCGTCATACCTGCCAACAACGCCTCTGCGATGCTCCAGCTGCTCGGCGGAGCGTCACACAGGCGCTGAACACGCCATGCGCATGTGCGCAAGCACCGAAGGCTTACAGCACAGGTAAGGAGCTCGGGTGGGTGGGCCCTCCAGAGCACCGCACCGGAACGGTACCCGGTGCTCTGGGCAGGCTCCAGTACACCCATACCGGGGCGTACTGCCTGCAACCCACCACTGAGCTGACTGTATCACACCAGAACAAGACACAAGGACAGTTTTTCCCCCCGAATGCCATCACTCTGCTAAACAATTAATTCCCACAACACTGTCAAATTATCTACTAAGACTGTATTACTATTCTTCTTCTCATCCTTCATAGTACCTATCTCTTCCCAGTTATGACTATAACCATATTGCTTGTATTTTTACAATTTATATTGATTTTATTGTTTCCTAGTATGATTTGATTGCTTATTAGTATCCTATGACTATCACTAAGTGTTGTATCTTATTATTCTTGATGAATATATTTATTTTTTTCTTTATCTGCACTGAGAGCATATGCACCAAAGACAAATTCCTTGTGTGTCCAATCACACTTGACCAATAAAGAATTCTATTCCATTCCATTCTATTCTATTCCTATTCTATTCTATTCTTAAATTTACAAGGTACATAAAAGTATTATAATTGTGTTTTAAGGCTTCTTGAAATGAGAAGCTTTTCTCCACTTGTAACTTCTAGAACCTTCAGAAAATCATTCAGCCAGTTGACATGATATAAAGTCTGACCCTGTTACCATCACTTTGACAGTAACAATGGTTGGATGGCTCTAGAAAACATTCCAAGTCTCTACTGGGGAAATTAACCAAAGTAGGCATATGATCTAAAGAATAAATATTTAAAATGAAAGCAAATGGCAACAAAAAGTATGAATGATTTATCATAAATACTGCTGCAATTAAGTATTCTTATGCTTTATTCTGACATGCTGATAACAGTAAGTTGGCAGAAAGCTAAGAACGTTAACAACCAGACTTAAGAAGAAAAGAAAACACCAGGCTAGTTATAGTAATAAATTCATTCTGAAGGAAAAAGTCAGAGTGACACCTAAACAGATATCCTCTAAGCTCCAGAAAGGGCTATGCTTATCTTTCAGACTATTAAACTGAGCCTATTATAGTACATGCTTAAAATTATGAGACAGCTCTTTAACAAAACAATGAATCAGTTGGCACTTTTTGGTCTATTCTTATCACCTAAAATGCAGTAAGTATAAATAACACACTTTTTTTTTCAAAACAATACTTTTATTTAAGGATCACAATGATCATTCCAGCTATATATCTCCTCTCCTTATGATCAGACAGTAAAACAAATTCTGGAAGACAAATGATCAAATTAATAAGATTTCTATGATGTAATTTAATTATATATATAGGCATAAAGTATAATAATGATTAAAGTTAGTTCCTTGCATTTTCAGCGAAATAATATATGTCATTTAATGCAGTCTAATCTGCTAAAATAGTAAAGATATACATTCTTTGAAATCACAGGACTTCCAAATTCAGTTTTAAGTGCAAAAAAAAATAATTGACATTTCCTGCTTTTAACACAACAAAATGTATAAAAAAGGAACAGCTTGCTTGATGAAGAAAAAAGTATGTAATGTTGGGAACTTTTAGAAAGCAAATGTTGAACAGATGGTTATGCAGCCTACAATTGCCAATTTCTGATTTTTTTTCTTATAAATGGCTAATATCTTGGTATATATTAAAGGAACCTGATTGATTTTGTAAGAAAATAATGCTTTTGTTCATATAACTACGGAAACCATCTAAATCATTTCACAACTCCTATTTTTTGCCTTCGGGAATTGCAGTAATCTTTTTTTCTCAAGTCAAATGAATTCTGGTTTAGCAGGGTTAATGCAGTTTACAATACAATACAATAGCAGAGTTGGAAGGGACCTTGGAGGTCTTCTAGTTCAACCCCGTCTAGGCAGGAAACCCTATACCGTTTCAGACAGATGGCTATCCAACATCTTCTTAAAGACTTCCAGTGTTGGGGCATTCACAACTTCTGGAGGCAAGCTGTTCCACTGATAAATTGTTCTAATTGTCAGGAAATTTCTCCTCAGTTCTAAGTTGCTTCTCTCCTTAATTAGTTTCCACCCATTGCTTCTTGTTCTACCCTCAGGTGCCTTGGAAAATAGTTTGACTCCTTCTTCTTTGTGGCAACCCCTGAGATATTGGAACACAGCTTTCATGTCTCCCCTAGTCCTTCTTTCTATTAAACTATTAAACAGCTTAGTCAAGACTATTTGAAGCCTAAACTTAGATCAAGTTTTTTTCATTTTAAATCCCAAAGAAATACAATAATGAATTTCGCAGAGCAATTTTAGCAAAATAGCCTATTAAGTATGCCAATGAGTCCAAATGTCCGAAAGATCTATTCTTACTACTCCAAAATCATAATCTTAAATGCTAATTGTTTTGATGCGGTGGAATGCTGAATACAATGTAATAAAACTTTATCCAAAACCTAGTATTAAGCCTGAGTGTTTTGTATTTATTTGTTATTGTTTGCTTTTCAGAGGAGAGAGTTTTGTCCAGTGGTTAAGGTACCAGGTTAGAAACCAGGAGACTGTGAGTTCTAGTTTCGTCAATGCTGGCTACATGACTTTGGGCCAGTCACCACTCTCAGTCCAACTTACGTCAGAAGGTTGAGAAAATAGGAAAACAAACTTTGAGTTATTTATAAAAATAATAGAAGAGGGACTTTTAAACAATCTTTTAAAACATACCCAAGTTATCATTCTTGGTGGGCAGATTGCAACTTTACAAAACTGGCCATCTGAACTGATACTTGCTCTGCAGAGGAAATTACTGTTCCTTTATAATAAACTTAATTATTTAAATTTATTTATGCCTTAGGCATAAAGCCAGCTGGGTAACCTTGGGCTGGTCACTTTCCTTCAACCCCAGGAAGAAGGCAATGGCAATGGCAAACCCCTTCTGAAAAACTTTACCAGGAAAACTACAGGGATTTTTCTAAGCAGTCTTTGAAAATCAGACACAAGTGAACATAAAGGAAATTATTTTAAATTATTATCCATTTGGGAGTTCCTGAATTTTTACAAGATACCAAAATCAATGAATTTATATAGCTAGTATATTGTTTGAACTGTGCAGAGCTGTATATAAAATCAGATATATTTTATTCATACCATCAACTGCTATTCATATTTTATTTGAAGACATAACACATAAAAACACAATTTGCATAGCATGCTGGTTAGTCCCAAATTCCCAAATATATTACATAAAATACAAAATAAGGCAACATCATTATCATAACTTTTAAAAAATATTGGAAGATGGTATTTCATCTACAATTCATATAGCTGAAAATGATAAAAGCATTAAAAATAGTAACGTGAAACTATGCCTTAAAAAAAGGATGCTTTCTAAAAATTATGGAAAACCTTTCTTTTATGTGCATTGTTCTAGGCTGATGGTTGTGCATTCTAATTTGAGAGCCATAGTAAAACAGTAACATAATATTAGTATACTATAATGTAGTACTCAACTTGGGTAGAATTATTACTTAGACGAATCATAGAGCTGAATTATTTTGGCTCAGTCACTTGGGGAAAATCTTATGTTATACTATTAATATTATGGCTTTTCTTGTGTTTATTAAGCTTCAAAGGATGCTCAAAATAAAAGTATAGAATCTAGTTTGCTTAAAAAATAATTTTGAGTTATTTCATGATTTTACTCTTGCAAGGGTTTCCCTTCACATTAAGTCAGTGCTTAATAAACTAAGCATCAAAATCTAGCTGCCCTGCTTCTAAACATTAACACAACTTTAAAAATCAATCAATATTGATGTATAATGTTTGGTGATATAATCAGCCAGATGTAGAGATTCCACTTACTGAATCCTTCCCAAGGATCTTCAATAGGCAGATATTGTTGTTTAATGGTGTTAAACATATTGTCACAGGATGTAAGCTGCCTTTTACAATTAACCGATAGGATTAGTGGTGCTGCAGATATTTTTGGATGTTTCATGTGCTGTCTTTGCTTTTTTTTGCCACAGTCATTCTATTCCTTGTATCAGTGTTTGTATTTTGTGATTTTCTCCATTTCTTTTGCTTCTATTCTGTTGTCTTCAGCAACTACAACATCCACTATACAGACTTTTTTGTATTTCTTATTGGCAATTACTATTATTTTTGTCATGATTGGTATATGGTATAAACAGAATGTAGGCCTGTATCTCCACTCCGTAAGAATTATATTATGGCATACATAGTATGTGAAAACTGAAGTATCTGTACTTTTGATATTAATACTGAAACCAAGGATATTTGTGGCCTCTTTTACTGTTAAGTTTCTTACGATATTTCTTATGTCAAAGCTTGCAGAGTCTATTTAATTCTCAAGAGATCAGAGACAAAGCTAAGAAACCAAAATATATAATCTCACATTCTCAGCAGAAAGTACAAATCCACTGAAGGTTTGGTAAAGAAACAGCAAATAAAATCTCTACATCTTAATTGAAAAATGAACAGCTTTCACAAAAAGCCACCAGGTTTTGTCCTGCATCTATATGGGCAATAAATAGAAGCTGGAGTTTTAGAAAAATAAATATTTATTTATTTAAATCTAAGTATGTTTATCAAATATAAATATATTTAATATAGTTATATATTATAATAAATGAAATAATATTTTTAGGGATTGGGAATGAGGAGAGAATAAATGCATGTATTAGGAAGCAGATTCTAAGTAAATGTATTGGAGTATGTATTTCAGAAAAATCTTAAGTAGAACTGAACATGACCAATAAGAGGAGAAATTGCTTTAAAACACTATTTATCTTTTAGTCATTTGCTTTTTTAAATTACCATGGTTTATTCAACTGTATTGTTGAGAAATATTTCATAATACAAATGGTAATGTTTGTGTGCCTTTGCTTTTTTAATTAAATTAAAATATTAAAAAATATTTATAAATAATGTATAACTCCTCACAGTTTGAAATATATAATTTAAGCAATTTATCAAAAAAAAAAAAAAAGACTGCATTCTTCCCTCACCTATACAAGAATTTTCTTATAACAATCTGCTTTGCGAAATGTTCTTATCCTTGTCTATAAATTTCTTTGTTGTTTATATTCAACTATCTTCTCATGGAGAAAATCTATGTGTTTGCCGACAGTTGATACCAACTTGATAGCACATAATCATTGTCATCATCAAACTATCTTCAAACGCCCTGTGATAAATGATTTTCTACTGCATATACTGAAAATGAAAATCTGGCATTTTTTCCTTGCTTTTAGTCAGTTGTATAATCTAAAACTGGAATGAAAAACATCTGAAACATATCTAGTTAGCAAAACTGGAAAGAAATATAGATGTTTAACTTGTAATGGTTAGTTTGTTTTAAATAAAGTATAACATTTTATACTGCAAGACCATTATCAGATAAAATTAATGCTCTTGAATTAGTATATTATTTCATTTGTATGTTGCCCATGCCCAAAGATTTTAACTATCTAGCAATTTATATAATTTCACTGACTAAAAACACCCTCAAAAATATATAAAATTATGTATACTATCAATATAATTAACAAGAAAATTATCAAAAAGATAAACAGAACTATACTCATGCCAATTTTACATAATATCACTGACTAAACACACACTCAAAATATATAAAATTATGTATAATATCAACATAATTAACAAGAAAATTATCAAAAAGATAAACAGAACTATACCCATGCCAATTTTAAACCTGCATTATATCATGCCCCCTTTCTGTAATACACCTAGATCTTAACCGTTCACCAGAAATCCAGGAGGGAAAGAACAGACTATCTTCTAAAGCATTTTAGTGTGGTGATCAAAAATGTTTTAAAGGATTCTGTCCAATGGCAGGATTATTTTTGACCCCAAACTAGGTCAAATGGTTACTCCCTGAAGAGCAGGTGAAGTCAGTGGCCAAGAAGGCCTTAAACTAGCTGTTGCCAATGCACCAATTGCTGTTATTGAGAATAAGAGGCACCAAAGATTACTCAAGCCACATCTCACCTGGATGATGTAATCTTTTCTACTAAATAGATCTGTCCTTGAAGATCATCTGGAAATTTCCACTGGTGCAAAATGCAATTGAAAATATGAAAACTGAGCAGTCTTATTTCTGCCACATACTGCTTTTGTCATAGGAGTTGTATTGGTTATCAGTATGTTATGGCTGGTTATCTATCAGTTATTTGAAAGTCTACCAAGGTACAATATGAGGGGTTTGCAAATTTCTTGCACTTTTGTGATGTTCCAGAAACAATTCTACCAAGTAGAGATCAAGAATCCAGTCTTACAAAAAGGCTAGAATTATACTTTATTGTGTATAGCAGGGGTGTCAAACTCAATTTCATTAAGGGCTGTATCAGGACTGGAGTTGACTTGAGGTGGGAGAATGGTCAACTGTGACCAACTGTGTGGGCATGGCCAGCTTGATGCCACTCACTGGGCGTGGCTGACTGTGAGGGCATGGCCAACTGGGTGGGTGTGCAGGGCCAACTGTGAGGGCATGGCCAACTGGGTGGGTGTGGTCAGCTTGATGCCATTTGCAAAACTGCTGGCATGTTTCCTCTTCACACTGGGTAGACCGGGCCGAAGGTATGTGGGCTGGCCCCATATATTTACCAGGATGGTCCCGCAGGTCAGATCCAACTACATTGCAAACCGGATGTTTGACATCCCTGGTCTATAGTAACAAAATATTGCAGAATTGATTGTGCTTTTTCTCCTGTCCCTCTTAACACCAATGAAGTAGACAAGAGGCAGTTTGAATCTCTCCATAATCCCTTTCTTCCCAAAATTTAAGAAATGCTTCTGTCCTTTTATTTATTTAAAGGTTTGTGAATATTAGCTTCCTGGTCATTTCTATAATTCTCTACATCCCAGAGTTTTTACAACTCTGTCTTTTCTAAAAAGCTTTATGATTGCTTGCTTGTCTCATACACCACCTAGAGACTTTGAGATTGGTGGGAGAGGGGTATTCTATACATTTTATAATCATAATAACTTGTAGCAAAAGCAATAGCACTTAGACTTATATACTGCTTCAAAGCCCTCTCTCAGAAGTTTACAGAGTCATCATATTGCCCCCAAGAATCTGAGACATTCAGAATCTAACTGACGGAACTACAGGTAGGCAGCAATCAGCAGAAGTAGACTGCAGTACTTCATTCTAACCATTGTGCCACCATATAATTGTATTTATTTATCAATCATTTCTAAGCAGCCAGATAAATCTTCATTTCTACAAAGTTATCTTTCCTCAGATCATCTTGCAGGATAGGAATTTATAAATGCAGAATTTGTAACAATTGATAGAATAAATATCTGAAACAAAGCTGTCCATCAAAAGTATCAAGAAATTCCCCCCGTGTCTCTGAGAACCCTGACAATTTTTATGGCCAACCTCTTTAACAGACCCTTTTAACAAAATACCTCATGAAAGTCTAGTTTTTATTTGTAACCCCCTTGATAAAGATTTGTTCAAAACACACAGCACTGGATTTACAGAAACAGAAGTTCCTATTGGCACGTGAGATATTCTTTCCTTTCCACTCCCTCTTTCTTTTATTTGTGGTCTTTTTTTCCTTCGCGAGCAAGGAAAACCGCAACATGTGTTTGCTTCAATTTCTAGAACAGAAATCGATCTGACAAGTAATCACTTAATAAGCATTAACATATCTATTAATCTGGAGGAAAAAAATCATATCAGAACTTCACTAAAATAAATAGTTAATGTTGACATTCCATGTTCCTGTTAAATTAAAACTACAGATGTAGATGGGGAAATCCCAAGAGGAAACTGCTGTTACATGAAAGGTGCAGCTTCTGATTTCTTAGCCTGTGCTAATCAGGCTTTATTGATATAGAACTGCTTAGTCTTTCATCAATCTGATAAAACCAATGAGTTGCATTGTCTATGTGGGAAAGGTCACATAAAAATGAGATAGGCTATATAAACTGTATGAATAAATTAATCAGCGACCTGAAAGATTTAAAGAGGACAGCTTTAAATTCAGGGCACTCTCCTACTCCAAAACTGGATTATACATAAAAGAAAAAGGATATAATCCCCCACAAAATAGATTACAGACATTTGGGCGCAGCAAGCATCTTTACTCTGTAGTAAGAACCACTGGATTAAGTGGGGTTTTTTTTTTACTTGTTGAATAAATACGCATAGGTTTTTGCTCTGCTGGGGATGGATCAATTTAGCAATTTAGTAAGCTGCAGTGGAAACAGTGGAAGAAGGGCATGAAGCGATTTTTCTTTTATCTTTGTAAAAAAGAAACAAGTCGATAGAGGCTGTTGTGATGGGCTGCAAAAACAAGGAAACCTATGCATGCTTACTCTGTAGCACATCCAATTAAGTTCAGCGGCTCATGCCTCTGGAAAATATGTTTAGACTTCTACTTCAGTTCAGTTGTATACTAGCCTTATTGTGGGCTTATTTCCTTCCATTCATAGACGATGAACATCTGCAATGGAGAGTTTCTCCATTTATGGAAAATTTCACATAAAGTGAAAATCCTTATTTTTCTGTATTATGTGTTGGTAATCTACAATTAGATTCACAGTCTAAGACTGGAGGAAAGTTAATAATTCAAGTCTTAACTAAGAACTTAAAAATTATTAGGCAGCATCAAAAAATATAGGCAGTTCCAAAAAGGGTGCTTTTTAAAATAAACTAATTAGGGTGTTCAGGTCTGATAATTTCAGTATTTCTGGATATAAAGGAAGTCATTTAGGTATCTCTCCAAAGACACTAATCACAATATATAACAATGGATTTCTTTTTCATAAGCATTTAACTTTGATCTGCAATTCCCAGTATTTTTTTTTCCCAGTTGTTTTTCCTCAATCCTAACTTTACCCAGAAAAGCAACATCAATGAACCAGATTTTCTTCTTTTTAATAACTGGCTTGTTCTATCATTATCAGGTATGTTTTAAACAAAATGTCTTTCTGCTTGGATCTTAAAGTCCTTAACCCATCTTAACCCGTTCATTTTGAAATTGAAATTGAAATTTAATGAATTTATATGCCACCCAATCCCGAAGGACTCAGCTTGAAAAGGAAAGCCATGGTGGCGCAGTGCTTAGAAGGCAGTACTGCAGGCTACCGCATTGTTCACTCCAGAAGTTCAATTCTGAACAGCTCAAAATTGACTCAGCTTTCCATCCTTCCAAGGTCGATAAAATGAGGAGCCAGATTGTTGGGGACACTATGCTAACTCTGTAACCCACTTAGAGAGGGCTGTAAAGCACCATGAAGCGGCATCTTTGGAAGAGCTTTATAGCTCCTGCTGCCTTAAGAAAGTTGAAAACATTCCTAAAGATCCATCTCATCCTGGGCACCTTTTTTTTTTAACTATTACCACCTGGCAGACAGATAATAAAAACAAAGTCAAATAGGCTGAAAAACAGCTTCTATCACAGAACAATAACTATTTTGAATTCTACTGTATAGAATATTACATACTACTGTATATTAATGGCAATATTATGGTTTTTCAATTCAATTGTATAGAATATGAAGGGTGTGCTTATGTTTTATTTTTATATATGGCATTTAATTTCGTTGTACCAGGTGCAATGACAATAAAGTAAACTAAATTAATCTAAACTAAATATAAGTCTAAGTGCTATTGCTATTGATGGTCCCAAAGTTTTATTCTAATGAATAATTTTGGCAACACGGTCATGAAGCTCCTTGTAGTGATCTGTCAAATTTTGCTCCAGACAATCAAATGGTGAGTTGTTGCATTCTTTTTTGTTACAAAGGTAACATTTGCTGTTGTTTGTTACATGTTAAATTTTCACCTTCATGAAATTAGTTTGCAAAGCTTGTTCCTAAGCCGCTAAAATAAAGCCTTCAGTTTCTTTCTTTAAATTTCCTGATCTTAAACAAACTTCATGTGGGGTTTTTATCAGCTTTTTCTTCTATATCCTTCAAGTATTGATACTATCCTTTGCAGGGACGTGCAGTCACTAGAGGCAGGGGAGGCGTGGCCTCACCAGTCATGAGAAAAAGGAAAGAATTTTAAAGATTTTTTAAAAAAATAATTAAAAAAGCCAAGGTAGTTGCTTCCAGACTCCAAGTCACAGTGACTTTGAGTCTGCTTAGTGTTAACTGTAGGGGGAGGCTAGAGAACTATGGGCCTCCTTTGCATAAGGAATTTTTCGCTTTTTAAGAGTTAAGCAAGGGTTAAAAAGCGAAAAAGTTCATATGCAAAGGAGGCACGTGATTCTCCCGCCTCCTGATCTGGGAGCAGCGAATCATGCCTTGCAGTTGAGTGACTGCACAATCTAGCAGCAGGAGCCTTGCTTGTAAAATGCGCCTGTGTTGGAAAAGTTCATGCTCCGAGCAAGTTCAACTCTCTACTTTGCATCGCGGAAGCCGCCAAGAGCAGAACCATCTATAGTCAGAAGACTTAGAGGTCTCTTATTTCAAAAACTCTCCCTTAAGAATGATAAAGTCTGCATTAAGACATTATTGTTATTATCATCCCCAACATGGGAAATTAAAGCAATCTGCATATGGAAGCCACTTGGGAATTTATGGCCAACAAACATGGTAAGCGAATATGGTGCTACTGAGAAGTAAAGCCCACAGACTTAACTGCTGGGCTGGCTGCAGGCTGGAGCAGCGGCGGCGGTGTGAATGTCGGCCTTGGGTCTGCAGCAAAGGCGCTTGGCGGCTCCCACAATGCAAAGTGCCCTGCCACCACCGAAGCCAACATTCACGCCGACGCCGCCCGCCCGCTGCCCTGGCCTGCAGCCAGCCCAGCACCGTGCTGGGCTGGCTGCAGGCTGGGGCAGTGGGTAGGCGGCGGCAGCGGCAGGGCACTTTGTGTCACGGGAACTTCATTGGCCGCCGCTGCCGCTTCCTCTGCTGCCACCGCTTTCCCCTCTGCCCTGGCCGCGGCTTATGCCATGTTCGGAGTGCTGCCCTTGAGCAAGACGCAGAGCCCGGAGTCCCTGCTGGACATCGTGGTGCGGTGTGTGGCAGAGAAGTGGCCCTTCCAGCGGGTGGAGGACTGGTTCGAGCTCATCCCAGAGCCTGTGCAGCGCCGCATCGTCTACTGGTCCTTCTCCCCGCACTGGACCTCTCCCTCCCGGTAGCTTCTCCTCCTTTAAATCTCTTTTTGCCCGCTGTCAAGCCACTTTTTTCTTTTTGCCTCACCAGCCATAAGCTTCACCGCACGTCACTGATCCTTTGTTCACAACAATGTGAAGTCACAGGCTTCTAGATCAGCATCTTTACAATTACACCAAATTGCTCTGTACAGAGAATCTCCATGGATAGAGAAGGTCTACTGCAAACATTCACCTACCAAAATCAAAGAAGTCAGATCTATCATGCTTATCCCTCTCCTCCTTGAAATAATAGAGCAGAATTCCACCAGTTTTTCCATTTCAAGCTCATTTTTCCTATGTTACTATATTTTGAATTAATTTTGCAACTCCAAAATGTATACGCAAAATCCATATGATATCATTAAAAACTATTAGATAAGAATTTGTGTAAACATAATGGAACCTAGAGAAACAGAGTAAAGACATCAAACAAAGAAAATGCATCAGGCAATTTATTTAATAGCTGGTTTCCTTAGTGGCAGTAAATCACAATATGCCAAGCCAAAATAATGGAATCATTTTTTAAAGTACTATACTATAACAACACCAGGGTAAAGATCAAAAATTATTTCCATCAGGGAGTCTCTCCATGACAAAGCATTCATGAAGATATTTTTTTTTTTAAAAAGCAGAGACATTCTCATAACCTAGAAACAAACATTTCAGCCACACCAAAAGCTGAAACAGCTTGAACCTTACAGCAAATATCTGATTAAAAACTACTATAAAAAGTCATTCTCTCTTATAGCTAAGAGCGTACTCAAAGGTGCTAGAGAGCTGGTTCAATCCACTTTGCACTGCATTGAAACATTGCTCCAAGTTAAACAGTCACGATCAATACGGCTAAAATAGGGGCAGAGAACTCATATTTTCTTCTCTTGTTTCAACTCATCTTCTAGGTCATTTGAAAAGGAACCTCTTTGCTGAGACCTCTATTGCTGCACTTGTGCATTTTTGCCCAAGCTACTTTATCTGTCTACTACAGAATACTCTCAGTGGAATCAGTGGCAAGGATAAGGCCACACTGTTGATAATAATAGGAATAAGTAATAATCATGACAACAGAAATGGCAATACTGACAATGCAAAAGAAATAGCATATCAAATATCCCAAATAAATTTACCTTCCCAGATTTAAAATAAAAATGGGATTCGCCTACTTATCTGTTTCTCTTGAATATTCAATGAAACTGGTTGTTGCCTAATTTACATCATACTCCATATAAACATATTGAATATTTATATTGCTATTTAAAAAAATAGTAGTCTTGTCCCTAAGTGCTACAGGTCATCCTCACTTAGTGACTGCCTCAAACAGTGATCATTCAGTTACAATGATGATGAAAAAGTAATTTTTCAATCAATGCCCGCATTTACAACTCTCACAGCATCTTGTTCTCAGTCATATACAGTTAGTGAGTATGTGTTGTCCTGCGTAAAATTGTAAGCACAATCACAGTCCTGTTATTTTTCTTCACTTAGCAACCACTTCATTTAACTAGTGTGTTGCTGGTCTCAATTGCAGTTGCAAAACAAGTACAGTTGCCAGAACTTATTGTTATGTGATTTTGCCTTAGCAATTAAGAGAAAAATGATCAGTGCTTAATAACAGATCAGAAGCAGCAATTAAAGGGCCTATATATTCTCTTCTAAAAATGCTGTTTATATTACAACATAAATGAGCCACTGGACTGTCAGCTCTTTGAGGAAGTCCAGACAGGAAATTAACTCCACCCACCCACCCACAAAAAAAAGCCCATGAGTTTTTTACCTTTTTAACCTACAGTAACTTTACCTTTATTGTTGGGTCAATAACAAAGCCTTACAAGTCTGAGAGCATTTCTTCCCTCCTCTGACTTTACTGTCTGGGAGAGTACCTTTTAAGATCCTTTCTCCATCCCCATTCCTTCTGTGGTCTGTCTCTTAACTGATCATTGCCTGGCTAAGGCTCTTCCACTTGTCTCCCAAGGTTATTCTTACAAACTAACTTGATCTAAAGCCATTTTTGGGGTTCCTAGCCTTTTTCCTAAAAAGATTGACCAAAACTTCTAAATTTGTAATGGGTTTTTAACTAATAACAAACACAGGAATTTTCCAAATGTCACTATTATAAGACAAATATGCATTACTATAAAGACAAATGTTATTACTATAAGACAAATTGCAGGCAAATAGTCAATAGAAATTGACTACTGCTTGCGATTCTTCTTTCTTACCTGCTGAGCTAAGCAGTACACTGAAGTCTGTCCCACGCTGAGATTCACCACTGTCATTTTGTGTTTCTTTCTCACTTTCTTCATAACGGTGCCAGTTGGAGACTAGCTTTCTTCTTGAATAACTTCCCCGGTCTTCTTTGCCCATTTCTGGTAAATCAGGTTCAGCAGTAGCCTATAGCGTATATCAGAAAAATGATTAAATAACTGTGATTAGCTTTTGCTTTTATTTCTTGGAACAAGTTTCCAAGAAAAAGTAAACAGCAGTCTTGTCAATTTTTCAACAATATTTTATATAGTAATATCTTGATTATAAACTCTGCTGCATCAGACTTGGCAATTGGATCAATATTTTGGCTAGGACACAGTGCATGATGGCAGAAACTTCCTAATTTCCATTTTTATTTTGTTTTGTTTTTATTTTTACTTCAGAATTGGATGGTAACTATTAGTTTTAATGTTTTAAAAAATAATTATTTTAAATTTTAACATATTAATATTCCTATTTCAGAAAAAAATATTCTGAAAATAGAATTCATCTTATCTCCCTAAGATTTAATATTTACATTATCAGATTTCTATTCAACTACAAAGGATTACAATCATAGCAAACAGGAATAGTTAATCTGTGTTAAACGAATTAGACCTACAAGGCTTCACAGTAAACTGTTAAAAGTGAGAGATCATTAAAAAGAAGCAGAGCTCCTCATTAAGAAATACTTTTTTTAACATTCAGCATAGTAAGTTACAACAGTGTTCCTTAGCTAAGCTGTATGAAGATGTGTGGGCCTCAACTCACAGAATATTCCAGCCAACATGTAGAATTTTAGATGTTGAAATCCATATAATTTAAGGTATATTTAAAACTTTTAGTCATCAACAATCAGATTTTAAAAATTCAGTTATTTCAACGATAACAGGAAAATGTGGCACACATTTGTTTAAAAATATCATTATATGTGACAGACATAACATCCTCCATGCAGCACTTGTGGGTAATCTCATTTAATCTTTTTTAGACATACTGTACTCATCATACTGCTCACCTTCTGGATAAGCAACATAATGCAAAGTATAGAACAGGGATAAGAAATTGTGGGCAAAATATATTAAAGACATGAAATAAGAAAAGAACAAAGGAAACACCATGTTTTAATTTATACTAGCATCATTATACTTCTACTTTTAACGGTCTTCTACTTTTATAGAGATTGGGGGTATCTATGAGGCAGTTTGATGAAGAAGTGATTTAACTACAGTAAAGGGTAGATATCAATGTCCTCTATCGCCAGTTATTTCTCATATTCACAGAAGGAAAGACTAGATGTAGCATGTGCACTAAGGCCAAAATTATTTGGGGCAAGCCCAAAGCCATCATGTACAAACCGCTCCAGCCCTCTCTCCCTAGGGCAAGGTTTGAAGTTCCCCAAGGCTGTCCATCCTGGAAGCTCTGACAATATCCAAGTGCGTCTAGAGATTTCTAGACAATCAGTATTCCAGTAGTAATTCTAGCTTATGCCCATTTCCCATTCCATGTACATTTAGTTGCACAGGTTTGTCTGATCAAAAGTCTCCTATACCATCATAACAACCACTCCTCCCTAACTTTCAATTTGGGAAGTCTGGAAAGGCAAATTTTGACAGGGCTATATTTTTGTTGTTAAACAACCAGGTCTCAGTAATATGTGCCAGTTTAATGCATTTGCCCATTGTAAGGTATAAAGGGCTGTAGACTTATCCTTTACCAAGTGAGTTCCCTGAGCCTACATATGTAGGGCATTTTTTTAAATATTAAGGGTATTACATTGGAAGGGGACGAGTATAAATTATTTCTGCCTGCTGCTGATATTTTGGCAAATTTATAAGGCTGTGTAGTATTTTGGAGATTATTCTGGTTATAGGATAAAATGGAATAAATCTAGTTTGCTTCCCCTGAATCCTAATATATCAGTTCAATATATCAAATCCTATCTCTATGTAAAGAGACAAGATTTGATATTTCTATTGATTATATTAAATATTTCAAGCACTATACACCTAAATATGTTTCCAAATTTGTAGAAATAAATATATTGAAACTTACATTGACTCCTAATATTACAGTTTTTTAAAAGTCCATTTTAGTTCTTCCACTTCAGTGGTAGTCAACCTGGTCCCTACCACCCACTAGTGGGCGTTCCAGCTTTCATGGTGGGCAGTGGGGGTTTGCTGTAACTCTGCTTTATAAATTTTATAAAGTAAAGTTACTTCCTTACTTTATATATCACCATTACTGTGGAACTGGTAGGCGGTTAGAAAATTTTACTACTAACAGAGATACAAAAGTGGGCGGTAGGTATAAAAAGGTTGACTACCCTTGTTCCACTTACTGTAGAATAATATGAAACTATCACCATCCTCTCAATTCCTACTTTCCTATATACATATTAACAACCTAAATAGCCTAAATGTATTTTCTGACATACTGTATATCTATGCTCCTTTATCCATAATTAAAACCAACACCTTTATCACTTGGCTTATAACCATAAATTCCACTCCACAAGGTGAGAAGTTCATTCAGATGTATTATATCCTTACTTTTTCTCTTAATATCACAAATACAGAAGCACTTATTTTTGTTTCTTTCACATAATTCATTAATTCAAACTTGTTATCATCTCCTCTTTTATATGCCTTGGTCATAATCAGTTATTACCCTGTCACCTATAATGACTTTGGTTAATCAAGGCTTACATATAACTTTTTTTTTTTTTAGAATGGCACAGAAGTAGCATACTGGGTTCATGAAGCATTTCCTGCTAATATTAAGAATGTTTTTGCCTAGCATGATACAACCACAACCCAAAACCTGTTTTATCTCAAACACAGTCAAGTTATTCTATGCAAGCTGGGATAACTAAAAATTATCTTGAAGCCAACAAACCATTGCCAATATGTTTCCAAGTACAACGTGCATGCATTACAATAGCAATAGCAGTTAGATACCACTTCACAGGGCTTTACAGCCCTCTCCAGGGTTTTTTGCAGTGTCAGCATATTGCCCCCAACAATCTGGGTCCTCATTTTACTGACCTCGGAAGGATGGAAGATTGAGTCAATCTTGAGTCAGTGAGACTCAAACTGATGAACTGCTGGCAGCCATCAGTCAGCATTCTAAGCATTTCAACAGCTCTTGATATACAATGATACACATTCAGGATGCTAGAGATCTTCCTGATTGGATGCTAGAGATCTTCCTGATTGGATGTGCACACACATACACACCAGTGGTGGGTTGCAGGCGGTACACCCGATTCAGGCGTACCGGAGCCTGCCTGGAACACCGGATACCATTCTGGTACGGTGCTCTGGAGGGCCCACCCGCCCACCTGAGCTCCTTACTGGTCTTTTAAGTCTTCTGCACTTTTGCGCACACGCACTGCACATACAGCACCTGCGTGACGCTCCACTGAGCAGCTGGAGCGTCATGGAGGCTTGTGGAGGCACTAAAACACATGTGCACACTGCACGCATCCATGTGGATGCCGCCGGGCTCGTTCCAACCGTACCAGTTGGAACAGGATCTGGAACCCACCACTGATAGATAGATAGATAGATAGATAGATAGATAGATAGATAGATAGATAGATAGGTAGGTAGGTAGGTAGGTAGGTAGGTAGGTAGGTAGGTAGGTAGGTAGGTAGGTACGTACACACACACACACACACACACACACACACACACACACACACTATAGAGTTTTTGGATGATCAAGAGGTTTTCCAGCTCTATTACTGGACCAAGTAACTACTGTTCTGACCTAGGCTTCCCAAAAGCACAAAGCCAACTCCTCGTCCAGACAAAACCCCTTTTATTTAGTTTAAAGTGAATTCCTCTCCAGCAAAGTCCCGGCCACCATTCTTTCAAGAGATTGCACCACTATAGACCTTTATCAGGCTTGGAGAGCTGCCCGGCCGATATCTTCCAAATGCCACTCTGTAGCAGACAATACTTGGCAAGAAGTCAGGAACAGATCTTAATGAATTGAACTACTTGTCTCCTGAAAATTCCACTCCCCTTTTGCTCCTCTTTATTTCCTATGGGAGGGCCCATTCACTGTCCACTTGTGGCTTTATTCCTGAGTCAAACCTTGTTCCTTAGCTGTTCCCTTCTCCTGGCAGCTCTGTGCATGTGCACACTGGGAACAGGCTCCAGTTGTTCTTCTGCCCCACTGATGTCCAACTCCAAAGACAGCTGATAACTGTCAGATGGCCCTGGACCCATCTCTGCCTTCGATGCAGAGCACTCATCAGAGCCTTCCCCAGACTCCAGGACTGACCCATATTCCTCCCCAACCTTCTCACTGTCTGAACCTGCCACGAGCTCCAATGGCCACTGGTGGGCCACAACAACTGCAAAGTATACCAACTTTATCCTGTAATAAGTCATTTAATTATAAATATTTATTCATACTTTACTGAACATACTTTATTTGACATAAGTATAAAATTATTTCAAAACTAATGAGGAAAAGAAGGCAACATTAAACACTGGCAGAACTGAGCTATTTAGATGAGACGACATAAAAATGAAAAATACTACATATGCAACTATCACAGTCTTGTGAAATTTGCCACTTAGGTGGTTACAATATGGAACAATAGTCATGTGCTCCAGGTAAGCAGGGAGAAAGCAAATTACAAGGCTGGTTGGCTGAGGAGAGACAAGTTATATACAAGGCTGTCTGGGGAATACTTGCTCTAGATTGAAAAACATTTAATTACAAATACATGCACAGGAAGAGTGATGGGAAAATAAGGTCAAAGAAATTATTGTCGATTACTGGAATAAGGATACATCTTTTTTATACAAACGCTGCCACAGTGACTCAGTTATTTGCTCTCATGCCTCTTTATATTCTCTGAACAATCCTCTACGTACGGTAATAGCTGAAGGAAAAGTTTTGCCCCCGAAAGTTAAGGAAGGTCAGATCTGGTTCGAATTTGGATAGAAGACCACGAAGAACTGCCAAGGCTATAGAGCAAACTGACGAGAAACTATCCCAGAAGATGATAAGGGCAGACTGTGGACAAGAAATTTCACAGGTGAGTCCATTCAGACATCAGTAGTTGATGACTTGTGACTTATGGCTGAGGGAAAGTGAATTAAGTTAGCAAAGCAAACAGTATAAAATAGGCATTTGAAGGCTGAATTCTTTGTAAGATCTTTGTAAGGATAGATACAAGCAGGTGTGTATAAGGCCAACTTTCATAACATAAGAATCTTGGCGAAGAATTAAGTCCATTCAGCTTTCAAGGTAAACTGAGTAGTTCATGTGAACTCTCTATTTGTTTGATTTTTTTTCTTCACAGTACCTAAGGTCTCCTGAGGTTATGCTGCCAATTTTAAACTCATGAAATTTATAAAATATAAACCTTTCTTTCCCTCGAAGAAAAATAAGTTAAAAATCCTCTTCTTTCACCTGACATTATTGTTCTTGAAAAATCAAGAAAAAGGTACATCTTTTTCATTTGTCATCCCTGCATTAAAAGATCAATATTCAGACAATGTTGTCACTGCTCAGATTCCCACTGGAAACTTTTATACCCTAAATCAAATTAGCATCTATTCTATAAATCAATATTTCTTAATTTTAGCAACTTTTAAGAGGTGTGGACTGCAACTCCCAGAATTCCCCAGGCAGCATTCTGGTTGAGGAATTCTGTGAGTTTCCACCTCTGAAGAATGCCAGGGTTGAGAAACACTGTTATAAAACAGCATGACTGGTTTTTAGTAATAAATAGCTTGTAACTAATTTTTGGCATTTTTAATGCATTTTATTATCATGTACCTCTTTCCAGATAAGCCGTTTCATAGAATTAAATAAACATGTAGAGGGTAGCAAGATTAATGATAACAATTGGGGGGAGGGGGGAATCCAAGGAGTATGTTTCAATCATTATTTAAATTATTTATTGAAATTTCAAAATCCATTGTAACAAGCCATGCAGTGTGTCCTTAAATCACATTAGAGAAGATTGCCACTACCAGCATCTTGTGTTTTGTGTCCAATGCTGCAATCTTTTGAATGAACATTCCAGGTTGTCCTAGCAACCAAATGGTTCTACCTACAATCCCATCTTCACAAGAAGATTAAATCAAAACAAGGCTTTCTGCATTAAAGAACAGCAGAAACAAGCATTCTCCTGGTCCATTTTTTTTCCATCATTTCTAAATGAAATAAACAATTATAGGCTCATGTAATTGTTAATGTAAATGGTGAAAGTTAATTCCGCCGATGCATTATTAAACTCTTCTGTGACTGACTATACCAAATAACGAGTGCTTACTATCTTAATATTCATGACGTATTTCAAAAACAGATTGGAAACTATTGTGTTCATACTTCAATAAATTAAAATTTCAACTTTATTTTCAATATATCAGTGCTCAGAATAAAATCTGCTTTCACTAATGCAGAAGTTATCAAAGCACAAAGAACTAAAGTATCATGTGTTCCAACTGTTCTTGCTAGCCTGCTGCTTTCATTGTTAGCTCTTTCTACTTTAAATAAACGTCCTTAAAAAAACATGACAACCTACTGAAGCCACCTACTAATTACAGATTGGGTACTTTATGATTTTTACAAAATATTTATATAAGGTTAACTATAAACATGTAACAAAACACTTTTCCTAGCAGCCCAAGGATTACATCCGAATGAATTCCAAGTATAGCTTTGCATACATCACACAAATATTTAGTTTCTTTTGGATGAGAGAACACTGGAGATTTATGATATCTGTGCAATGTTTGAAGTATTTCTCAGTAAGTAGGATTTATCCAGAACTCATTCAAGTAAGGAAAGAGATCTGCAGCAGGCAGCAAGTATAAAGGACTATGCTCTGTTTTTTCTTACTCTAACTAAACCCCTAAATTCTTGTCAGAATTCAAATTACAAAATTCCTTTTCGTGCAGAGCACTAATTTCATGCTACTTTACAAAGATCACCTAATATATTCCTGTAGATAAACACAATGCACATTCACTAAATGTCATTATCAGTATCTGTCTTGTTCCCAACAACGTGCCAAGTAACACTTCAGAAAAAGATCAATGTGACACAACCAAGTTTATTGTCTAATCGCTATTTTTAAATTTGCTTAGGCTGCCATACTGAGGACTGGTTTTAAAGATAATGTGATCTTTCAAACCAACAGTTCAAGTCTCAGACACTCATTTCTTTACAAGATGAAGCTATTATAGGAAAGAGGTGGGGGTGGGGGAAAAGCAGGATGCTAAAATCTTCCCTACTTTTTTTTTTGGAGGGGAAGGTAATTCCTTGGGTTTTCATTCCTGATTTTTGTGGCAATATTTTTTTAGAAGTTGTTTGCCATTGCATTCTTCCTAAGGTTGAGGTAGAGTGGCTGGCACAAGGTTCTATGACTAAGGCAAAGATTAGAACTCATGATCTATCAGTTTCTAGTGTGGGGTCTTAAACTACCACCTTACACTGGGTCTCCCAAATTCCCTTTCTTATAACTACCATATTTTTCGGAGTATAAGACACACCTTTTTCCCTCAAAAAAGAGGCTGAAAATCTGGGTGCATCATACACAGAATACAGCATTTTTTTGCCTCCCAAAACCCCGCCTCTTCACCAAAATGTCTGTGCCGAGCCTGTAGAAGGCTTTCAGAGAGCTCCTGGGGGCTGGGGAAGGCAGAAATGAGTAAAAAATGGGCCGTTTTTTACTCAATCTCCCCCCCCCAGCCCCCAGGAGTACTCTATAAGCCTCCTAAAGGCTATGCATGCAATTTTTTGGACAAAAAACGGGCCCGTTTTTGCAAAAAACAGAGTGTTTTTTGCTCGTTTGGAAGGGGCAGCCCCCTTCTGCAAGCCCCTAAAGGCTATTCATGCCTTTTTAAAAAAAAATAATGGGTCCATTTTCGTGAAGGGAGGTTTGCAGAGTGCAAAAACTTTCTTTTTAATTTGCCTCTTCAAAACCTTTGTGCGTCTTATACTCCGGTGCGTCTTATACTCTGAAAAAATATGGTAATCGCTAAGAATGCCTTTCCTGTGGCAATCCCAATTCTCATAAACTGCCCCAATCCTTTCTAAGCCTTTTGCTTGTTGCAAAACCAAACTTCCCTTCACTGCTTCAGCAATGAGGAGTGCAGGTAATTTACCATGGGACATAAGTGCAAAGTGTACAAGAAACAGTGGAAGATTTGTTCGATGATGTCAGCCTTCCCAGGTAGACAAGACAGAAAACACAATTGTCTCTTTTTCTCTTTTACAGCCTCAGAAACTAAGGAGGTTCCTTTCTGAGTCTCTTTTTCTGTCCATTATGCAACCGAAGGCTATGCTCTTTCTTACCTGATGATTGCTCCCTAGGTAGTAGCATCTTTCCCCATCTAACCACCCACCCTCAAGGTCATTCCCACATTCTATTACACATATAGTATATTCCCTTTCAGTTTGCTAGTGTGAAGGTTACAGAAGCAGGAGATGCTGTTCTGCAAGTGTATTGTTACATCAACAACTACGCACTGTGACAAGAACAAGATACCCTTTTACAGCTTTCATGTTAGTCATCCCTGGAGTTGGAGGCAAGCTAAGTGTTTTCACCATGAACCTGAATATTTCCACTGCACTGCAGTGCTAAGCAGTATTTCAAATGTTATTCAGCACTTAACCTTCTAAATTATTAATTTAATTTTGCATCAGGATTCTGCAGCCAATCTGATTAATTAACTATAGGTCAGCTATTTCAACATCAGCAGTAATCTGATTTTGCATATGGACAAACTTACAAACTTTTAGTTCTCAATATAATTTTACAGTCAAAGATCTGTATTTCTTCATCCTTTTCACACTCCATGGACTGTCAGACAGAAACTTCAAATCTTCCCACCGGCCCTGAAGATATTAAATTCTAACACTATTTATTTTTTCCCTTTGAAATTGCAGTACATTTTGCAAATATGAGAAACAGCTGTTCCTTTCCTACAGCAGTAGGAAGAATTGAAACCCAAACTGTCATATTTGAATCACTAAAGATAAGCATTTTAACATGCTAAAATTAAGCTTAAACAAGACTGTGGGGTTTGCAACACAGCAAAATTACGCAGTGTTTTAGCATGTGATGACACCAAGACATGTTAAGTTTTTTTCAAGCAGAGTTTGCAAGTTATGAGAAAATAGCAACTATAGGTAGTCCTTGACTTACAATCAGTAGTGAGCTGCTGCTGGTTTGGACCAGTTTGGGTGAACCAGTAGTTCAGAGCAGCGCCTGGGCCTGGCCACCTGCCCCAGTGCTATCTGGTCCTATATAACCGCCGTATTTTTGTTGCCGTGTACATGCGCGGTAGGCACACTTACAAGCAAAGCAAGAGTGTGCACAAGCGCACGCTCACATTTTCACGCTCTGGGTGAACCAGTTGTTACATTATGTGACTCCCACATCTGCTTACAACCATTCATTTAGTAATTATTCAAAGTTACAACAGCACTGAAATAAGTATTTTATGACCGTTTTTCACTCTTATGGTCAACTATGATCATATGATCAAAATTTGGGCACTTGGCAACTGTTTCATATAGTTGTAATGTCCTTGAGTCATGTAAATCATCTTTTGCAACCTTCTGACTAGCAAAGTCAATAGGGAAGTCAGATTCACTTAACAACTGGATTACTAATGTAACAACTTCAGTGGTTCACTTAATGAGGGTAAGAAAGGACTTGAAATGGGGCAAAATTCACTTAAGAACTGTCTTACTTAGCAACTGAAATTTTGGGTTCATTTGTGGTCATAAGTCAAATGCTACCAGTATGTTTTGTTAAATAGTTAATTAGCAAATTGTCTATAACAATTTGTCTTGAGACCCTGTTAGAAATCTAAGAAATATGGCAGTCAAAAAAGCATATTTTCCCCTTCCTTTTCCTGTAATCCTTATAGAGAATATATATGGATGGTTTTCATATATTGGCTTTTGTGTTCATCTTTATAATTATGTCCAGTTTAATGAATCTGCTGTAGAGGGCTGAATAAGGTGTGCCAATTAAGAAACCATAATCAAACTTAAGGTGCTGGTATCAAAATCATTTGGAGAGAAATATGAAGGAAAAACTATTAGACCTTTGTCATAGCATGCATGCAGTTTCAAGGATCAGTAAGTCTACTTACCGAACTTTGGACAGAGGCAGTAAGAATTTGATATTTTGTTATCAGAACAAAAAGGTTATGGAAAAATCACCACCAAGAAAAATATACTGAAAAGTAAACATTATCTTACAATGCCTTAATTACAAAGATCTGGTAATATGAACAACAACAAAAAAAGAGAAAACATTTCTTCAAAATGTAAGTAACCAGAAATTATAAAGAAGAAAAGGGAAAAAAAAGTTAAAAACGACTAAAGCCATGCTATTAATTTTTTTTTTACCAGAATCAAGTTTTTTGAGATAAGAACTTGCTTTAAATGTGCACAAGTGTGACTGCTTTAAAAAAAACCAGAAAGGTTTGCATCCTACCTATTGCTCCCTACATGTATTTAAAAAGGCAGAGTACCAGATGCTTAGATGAGGCTTTAGAATTTTAGAATTTCAATGAGAATTCATTCAATTAGAATGTGTACCCGATCTATGAAAACTGACTCTTTTCCTGCATCACCCGTATTGTTTACATTGGCAACATCCCCACAAAGGCAGATGTTTTTGAGCAGCTGCTATTGACAGCAACTGACATCCATGTGATTAAAGTCTCCATGAGATTATCAGATTATAAGCATGACTGCTCACCCATGCCTGTGGGCTTCAACTGGTGTCTTTTGAGTGATTCAGCCACACTTTCTGGTTTCGGCTTTTACTGCAAAAAGTATTGAATTGTATGCTGATATACCTGACACTTAAAGCAGTTTATAGTAATAGAATCATTTACAAATCTGCACAACTATACATTCAGAGAAACGCCATAGTAGTATAACTAAGGACAGAATGTAATTTTCTGTTTTGAAAAATGTATTTTGATTGAAGTCAAAATGCCAATTGCATACCAAATACATAAAAACTGAGGAAACGTGCATAATTTCTTTGCTTCAAGGGAATTGACACAATAAATTACGCTGCTTGCTCTTTTAGCAAATGACCTCATGGCTGAGAGAAGAAACAGTAGGATGAGAAATCAAACAGTTTAGTTTCTTATCTCACATAAATTAATTCAATCTCCCTCCATTATCTTCCTGCTTTCCTTGTTTCTCACTCTAAAGATAAGCTCCTTTTTCTTTAAATTTATCATGAACAATTCACTGGAAAGTAGTCATTTGTGTGAACAAAAAACAATCACAATTTTATCAGCTATAACAAAATAATTAAAGTAGATCTTAGTCCTCCTCATCCATTTATATTTGCTGTTTTCAGACTCCACATGACTGCTAAAGTCTAATGGCAAAACAGTGTGGTTTTTCTGTAGGTTTAAAAGCATTCGTTTTTGCCTTTCAGCTGCTAACGGAATTTCAGCTCTAGTGTGAAATAAGTTCATGGAGATGATCAAAATTGCAAAATTAGATAGTTGGGGAGGGGAAGAAATATGAGAAAGCTGTAACGCATTTACATGAAATACAAAAAATGAGATTTTAGATATCTGTAGATACAGTTTACTACTATAGCTTATTACTACTACTACTTTCCACTATCTCCAGGTATGCCTTTGGTATCAGAAATAATGTCTTATTTTATCTCATTTGCATATATACTACAAGTTGAACATTTTATCTTTAAGATCTTTAAGCATTATGAACAATGTGGTCCAGGCAGTCCCAAGATTAAGAATATCCACATATAACATTGCTGTTGCACGAGTTGCATTTGTTACCAGTTTGCTCCAGGGTCCAATTCAAGATATTAGTCATTACCTTTAAAGCCGTATATGGCACAGATCCAGGGTATCTGAGCAGCCATCTCATCCCAATCGGACTAGCCCATTCCATTTGCTCCAGTGGAAAGGGATCTGCTATGGACCCCATCTGCTAAGGAATCCCATTGGGCAGGGTCAAGTAGAAGAACTTTTTTCACTGTGGCCCCCACACTCTACCATCAGAGACGGGAACTTGTCCCACCTTTTTGGCATGCCAGAAGGGTATTAAAACTTGGTTTTGCTGGCTAATTTAGAGCCCCAAGAGATGCTCACCACTGGAGATGGTTGATGGGATAAGATCTCATCCCCATTTCATCCATCTCCTCGCTTATAATTTTTGAAATAATTTTAATCATTTTTCTATTTATTTTTTTATGGTTTCTAGGTCACCCAGAAGCTTTTTATAAAGGAGATGAGTGATATATAAATTAAATACTGATTAAATAAATAATGAATTTACCAACTATTTGTACTAATGAAAAGACTACACATTACTAAAAATGGCAGTCAGCTAAATGTGAAGTGATCTGAGTAGAAATGGAAGATAGCAATGGGATCCAACTAGAAATGGTGGGTGTATTTTTCTTATTTGAGCCAAAGAACCACTGAAACCGCACAATGTTTTCATGACCATCACAAAATAGTGTATGTCCATTTTTAATACACTGTGCAGCAGGTTTTCATAGGTTTTTAGCACTTTGCAAGAACATTATGCAGCTTCAGTGGTTTGTTGGCTCAAAGAAAGAAGGCTGCCCACCATTTTGAGTCAGATCATGTGACATTTTACTTGGATGATGTTGTTTTTCTCTATTTACCAAGCTTCCAAAGCATAAATCTGATGCAAGTTTTGGTGGCACATCAAAGAAAAAAGTCCAATCACAAATACAATAGTATTAATAAAGCAGTCAAAAAGAGATGAAATTCCATCTGACATGGGAGGCATTTGACTTGGTCAATGGACATTTTTTAAGTGTAAAGTAAGAATAATGGAGCATGTGAAAGGTCCTGCTCTGACGAAAGCTACAATGATTATTAAACAACAGAGTGATTTAATCATTGAAGTGGAAATGCAATTGATAATTTTGTTAGCTGACCAAAATCAGCATGATATGCCTATTAGCCTTACTTTATTGAAGGCTTGAAACCTTCTCAATAATTTAAAAGTTATACGTGCGGCAACTAAAAGTGACTGAGATGGAGAAATTTTTGTGAGTGGAGGCTGGTTCAGACATTTCAAAGTGAGGATGAATTTACATAATATTAAAGCTGAAGCAGTGGGTGCCAATTTAAGTGCTGAGTGACTTTCCTGACATGTTTAAAACAATTATTGAAAAGGGATGTTATTTGCCAGACCAAATATTTAATGTAGATTTGGGAGAAAATATGTCTGAAAGGACCTACATTTTGAAGACGAGAAAGTGCAGTGCATCAGATATAAGGCATGAAGAATATGCTAACATTATTTCCTGGCGGTAATGCTTCTGAGGATTTCAAACTCAAACCTTTACTTGTTTAAGTAGACAAACTCAAGACTATATGGGGCACTTCACCTTATCATTAAGATATTTCTTTCTATTGTTATTTAAGGCAAATACAAAGACTTTTCTTACAATTATCATTTTTCAAGATTGGTTCTTAAATCATTTTGTCTATGTTGCTGAATACTATTGCATGGTCAAAAAAAATCCTTTCAAGCTTCTTCTTGCGCTTGCACACGTGGACACCCAACCACTGTAGATGACCTTCGCCCCACTGTAGTGGTCATATTTTTACACACACACACACACACACACACACACTCACTCACTCACTCACTCACACATATACATCATTACATCATTACTGATGGGGGAGTCCTAGCTTCCTTTAAAGCCTATTACTTTCTATACTATAGAAAGTTATACTATAACTTTCTTCCAATCAGTCAGTGCTACCCAAGATGATGATATGAGCTTAAAGTAGTTCTGGAGAAAATATAGCATCTGTGTACCATCAAAAATGCTGCTGTTTTGTGAGATGAAGTGAAGCAGTCAAATATGAAAAAAGCGAAACAAATTGCAGTCCCAATTTGTGAATGCTTTTCAGGACTTTACAATTTATATCACTGAAGCCAGGCAAACTGTGCTTAATATTTGGCAATCAATTGCAGTGGCTCATCAGTGAAAATAAAGTTGCTCAACTACCTTGCCAAAGAACTGACCAATGCAGACCATATAGTACTAGATCAGCAAATGAAAGCACTTGAGGAAGACGACTAGGACCTTCAAATTCCAGAACTGAATTTTTTTTAAAGAAAGTGTTAGCTAAAGCCTTTCATCTCAATGAAGTAGGGATGGCAAAGTTAGAAGACAAGATCTTAATACAGAGAGGTTCTTCAAAGTTTACTGTATTGTTGAGTCTCAGCTGCTACAAAGCCATTTATGATGGGAAAGAGAAAATGTGCATCCAAACTTTCTTCAATGCCTACTTCAAGTAATTAACTCCAGTAGTAAAGCCTCCCTCCCCAACAGTAAAATCAAACCTGAATCTCCAGCACAGGTTCCATCCTCTACAACACCAGACCCATCATCTTTTATCAGTAGCCATGAACTGTTAACTAAAAAGTATGATCTTCTTTCTCTATCTAAACTGCTTCAATAATTTTTATTATTAGAATGTTATGGTTCATCACACAATGAGCCAGATGTTTATACTAGATTTGGCATTTTTTAATCTATCTATTGAGTCCTTCCCAAGAATCTGGGATGAGTGGGTGATGTTTGATGGTGTTTAAAATGACACCAGAAGATTTAAATTGCCTTTTGCCATTGACTGATAAGGATTTTGATTGACTGACTGATTGACTGAGGACCCAGATTGTTGAGGGCAATATGCTGACTATGTAAACTGCTTAGAGAGGGTTGTAAAACAATGTGAAGCAGTATATAAATCTAAGTGCTATTGCTATTGCTATTTTGTGAATGCCAAAGGTCTTCAAGTGGTGCTCCAGATGTTTTGGAATTGCACCCAAGAAGCCTATCACTATTGGTCCTATCTTTGCTTTCTTTTGCCACAGTTGTTCAATTTCACAGTTGGATTTTATGGTTTTGTATTTTGTGATTTTCTCCAGTTATTTCTCTTCTGTTACACTGTCTCCAAGTACTCTTCCAAGTAGTATCCACTATCCATGCTTTTTATCTTTCTTATCAACAATTAGGCCCAGAGTGTTCTGTGGCAGATGCCTGTCTGTTTGAATTCTAAAGAAGTACTTTGTCTTCTTCATTTTTTGTCTATTTTGTGGTCCTAGTATATTGTTATTATTGTTTGTCACACAATCAACCAGATGTTCAGACTTGGTTTGGCATTCCTCTCCACCTATTGAGCCCCTTTCCAAGGACCTGGGATAGGCAGATGTAGATGTTGAATGGTATTATAGATATTGTCATAGGATGTAAGCTGTTCCAAGTAAAGCTTCTTTTTGTATTATTTACTATGTTATTATGTTTAAGATGCTGTGAGGCATTTGGAAGTATTTCTCAAGTGTTTAATATGCATATGAAAGGTAAAATAAATGCTATATATGAAGACAAACATTTGGATAACACTAAATAACCTGTTCCATTTGTGATTCTACAACAGAGAAATGTAAAGTACTTCTGTACTCTCAAGGGCCTATACTTGAAGCTTCTTTCTCTGACCTTTTAAAATTATTGAATACCTAGCAGGTGCTTGGTAGCCTTGAAACCAACTAGCCCTTTACATAATAGTCACCTGTCATCTGGGAGATGCTGGTTTGTGCTTTAATTCTTACATAATTGATATTCAGGGACTGGGCTGGTTGAGAAATGAACATTGATGACTGATATAAAACTACTATGTAGCTATGACTTCACTTCAACATCCATATCCCATACATTTTGTTTAATGCAGAATTCTACACTGAGAGAAGTTATGTACACTACTACAGTATCCTATTTCTGATTCTTCACTCAGTGTATATATGATAGAGTGAGACAGTTAGGCATATATTTGCTTCATTTCAGGATTCATTTAATAATACTTAGGAAGAAGGTGATCAAATTCCAGTGCATGGACTTAACCTGAGTCTTAATTATTGGAGAAGTCTCCACCCATTATTTAAATATTAAGTTCTCATGACAAGTTAAAAAAATATCGAATATAACATTAAAAACAAAAGACAAGGCCACAATAGAAGCACATCCCTAAGAAATTCAGATTTTAAACCAAGGGTACATCAGCCAGAACAGATTCCTCACTAGAGGGATATGATTCTGAAATAAATAGCAAAATATTAGCAGGATTATTAGTAATGAACCAGCCATAACAAAAAGCCTGATTCTAAGGGCATTATAAATTCCAATAAAAGCAATGTCACCTGACAGGATGAAGGAAACAAGTCTCCTCTCTTGTAGCCCCTCCTCACAATATACCTATACAGTCATATCACCCCTTATTAAATAAGCCCTTAAAACCTGATCACATGAGTTAGGCACCATGAAGACCCCTTGTGGGATGCTTGGGATGTTATTTTTTATAGACAAAAATTGTTTTTTTTTAAATGTTTGGTATTGCACTGTTTTAAATTATCTCATATTATATGTGGGCCATTGTTGTAAGGGAATTGGTTGGCCTGTAAATTCAATAAAGAAATACACTAAATGAAAATCCGAGAACTGAGGAGAACTCAAATGAGAGAACTCAACTTAGAACTGAGGAGAAATTTCCTGACAGTTAGAACAATTAATTAGTGGAGCAGCTTGCCTCCAGAACTTGTGAATGCCCCAACACTGGAAGTCTTTAAGAAGATGTTGGATAGCCATTTGTCTGAAACGGTATACAGTTTCCTGCCTAGGCAGGGGGTTGCACTAGAAGGTTCCACCACAAAACCACGGTAGACTAAAGCGCGCTTGACGAAAGCACGTACCTGACGTCATCACAGCGCGACAAAAACATCACGCTGTGAGCGGTAAAGTTAAAATTAACGCGAAAACCTTACCCTAACCCCCCCAAACCTAACCCTAAACCTAACCCTAAACCTAACCCTAAACCTAACCCTAAACCTAACCCTAAACCTAACCCATAACCTAACCCATAACCTAACCCTAAACCTAACCCTTAACCTAACCCTAAACCTAACGCTAACCCTTAACCTAACCCTAAACCTAACCCTAACGCTTAACGTAACCCTAAACCTAATCCTAACCCTTAACCTAACCCTAACCCTAAACCTAACCCTAAACCTAACCCTAAACCTAACCCTAACCCATAACCTAACCCATAACCTAACCCTAAACCTAACCCTTAACCTAACGCTAAACCTAACCCTAACGCTTAATGTAACCCTAAACCTAACCCTAACCCTTAACCTAACCCTAACCCTAACCCTTACCTTTACGTGAATCGGCTTGCTTTAAAAGCGCTTTTTAAAGCGCCCTTTTTTCTCCACGGTCGATTTGTCGCGCTGATGATGATGTCAGGTATGCGCTTTAATCGGGCGCGCTTTAGTGGACCGCGGTTTTGTCGTGCCACGGCACTAGAAGACCTCCAAGGTCCCTTCCAACTCTGCTATTGTATTATTGTATTGTATTTGCTAAAGACTATTTTGTGTAGTAGCAGTAATACCAACTTTTTAAAAGGAGGGACTTTGCAACAGAACAGGAGACACTCAAATGAGACAAGGAGAGTGTCAGGAAAGCTTGTTGCACAAACAGAAGGCTGCTAGCTTAGCAATGGATGTGGTTTTTTTGTACGTCGTTTACAGATTCATGTTTTAAATATAATTTAAAAGATATATTTGAACTGGATAATTAGTATCTAACTCTTGTATTCTCTTACTAAGTCCCATATAATCTCAAATACAAAAGGCAACAGCACATTTTCTGAGATGCTGGTTTGCTACTTCCAAATTTAAATGTATGGACTGTGGTACGGTAAAGCTTCGCATACATACCAGTTCTTTAAAAATAGTATCCCATCATCATCTGACTCCATGAGGAAGCCTGATATTACTAAAGTACATTAAGGATCTAGCCCAGGGGTTTCAAACTTGTGATGACATCTTGTCATGACATGACGTATCACAACTTTTCCACCCTTCACTAAAATGGGGGTAGGTGTGGTCAGCGCATGACGCATATGGCCCACAGGTCATGAGTTTGACATCCCTGATCTAGCTAAATATTTATTTCCTCTCACTACCTTGCCAATCAATTTCAACTTAGAATATTATGAATTTTCTCCCATTCGAACTCCCATATGTTGCTTGGAAATGAGTCATATGGGGTGAGGATGGCAGAAAACAGGTGGAAAAAACTTGGGGACACATTTGTCTCTTTTCTATGGTACATCTCTTGAATCATCCATCAGAGGCAAACTATAAAAGTGTCACCAATAATGGCCCAGGTGTAAAAGCCCTGCTCCATCTGACTGCACCTGGGATGGTGTGCCATATTCTGTTCTCCGCAATATAAAAAGGACATTGAGGGATTGGAAAGAAGAGCAACAAGAGTGGTCAGGTGCTTGGAGGCTAGATTCTATGAAGAGAAATTAAAGAAATTAGGTTTAGCCTAAAGAAGAGAAAGGTAGGGGAAAGTATCATAGCAACTTATCCTATATGCAGGGCAAAGGGTAAGATGAAACCCAGTGGACAGAAGCTTAACAGTGAGAGAGCCAAACCTGAAATAAGGAGGAATTTTCTGACTGTGAGAGTAATTTAGCAGTGGAATAGCCTGCTTCTCCAAGTAATGGGGGCTCCATTACTGGAGGTTTTCAAGGAAAAAATGGATTTTTCAAGAATAGTCTGAGAATTCATATAATGTTTAGAAGAGCAGAGCAGAAGGCTTCCAAGGTCCCTTCCAACAATTCCGTGATATAGTTTACTGAATTTTAAATATACATAAATCTCTTCTAAGAATTTCAGCTAGGAGGCAAACTATAAGTATTTCAAGTAGACTTATAACTAAGAGACTTCAAAAAGCTCATCTAGGACTGATTAGCTGAATAGTTGCCAATTCATGTTTAAGGACACTTAACTACAAGTAAGTACACAGAAGTTTGCAGACTTAAAGAAGTAAAACAAGGCTTCTATGACTTTTGCCTTGAAATTTATAATCACTCTTACATTATCATTTTTCTTTTAAAGAAACTACAACAAATAAACAGAACAAATATGGCTCTGAACAAGCTCTGATGCATATTCAGATGTTGCTAAGCAACCTCAAAGCTCTTTTACTCTTTCAATCCAGAGAATTCATAATACATTTATCCAATCTGACCATATGTTAGCTTTGTTTTACAGTATGTTATAGTGCAGAAAATGTATTAGAAAATAGGGGGTGGAGATCAGGAAGCTTTAACTCCTTCCCCACTCCCCCACGTTGGATAACTACATACTGCATCACATTATCATCTTAAAGCCATATTACAAATGAGAAAAACGTTAAAATCAGTTCTGAACATGGATACTCTTTATGTTTTCATCTTCATCATTAATAATGAAGTGTATAAGTGACATGCTAAATAAAAAATAACAATTCCGGCTGCATCATTAAAATTATAGCTTCCAAGTTATTCTGTGTTGGCCAAAACTCAATTCAAGAACCCGGTCTTCCACCACTTTAATAAGCATTTAACAAAGTTTATTTTAAAAAAACAAGAGGGAAAGGCAATGAGGCACTCTTTAGGTATCTGAAAACAAGTTTTATTCTTCCTTATCCCAGAAGGCAGAATATGGAACAGTGTTTAAAATAGCAGTCCCCTAGAAATGGATACTTCCTTATATATTAATTATATAATAATAATGTATTATATTAATAGATGTTTTCCCTAGAAATAGATCAGTTCAAAGAGAGGCTCAGCAGCCATCTGTTGAGCATGTGTTAATTTGCATAACTCAAATTAAGCTGGGGACTGGGTCCAATGGCTAAAATGGATTCTTCCAACTGTGATTTTCTGATGCAGGATCAGAAGCCAGTAATTAGTAGCAGCAAATTGTGTATGTTACAAAATTAAAAAACTAAAACTAGGGCCAATGATGGCTCACAAGCCACTAATTAGCAGCACCAAACTGTATATGTTACAAAATTAAATAAACTAGAATTAGAGGTCTAAAACAGTTAAGATCTATAGCAGGGGTGTCAAACTCAAGGCCCAGGGGCCGTATTCTGCCCAGGAGGTGCTTAGATCTGGCCGGTGGGGCTGCCCAGCAAAGGACTGGCCCGTGGTGCCTCTGCCAGTGAAAACAGATCTCAGGAGAGCCACCTGAGCTCTAATTTTGCAGTCAGAGGGTTGCAGGAAGTTGTAGTAGCCAAAAAAAGAGCTCAGTAGCCCGTTTTCGCTGGCAGAGCACTTGGGCCATCACAGGTGCATCAACACAAGTGACATTGAGCTAGCCACACCCACCCTGGCCACGCCCCCTACACCCCAAGGTCAAATTTCATTGATGCGGCCCTCAATGAAATCAAGTTTGACATCCCTGATCTATAGGATATAACACAAACTTCAGAATAAAATGTTGCTTTTCTTCTGTGAAATGTAACATCACATTGTAGATTATCATTGCTACAAAACAATAGAAGTTTTAACTTAGATAATGAGAAAGATCCCTTGATCATATATTCAGGTATCGCTTCTAGGATGGAAGGAATTTATTGCATTGACCAAAACATGATATCTAGTCAACACCAAATTATATGGAAAATAATTACAATATGTTGGCTGTATCTAATGGCTGTGGAAGTCCTACTGTCTTCGAGAGACCTTAATCTTCAGGTCCAAAGAAAACACTTAATATTTTATCATTTTATTACTGTATTATTTTTACCATGAAAAAACCACTGCCATAGGGAATTTCTAGTGGAGACCTCAACTCTTAGGCCCAAAATTACAATGGCCTAAGAAAGGATATCTCACAGCCCGTAATGTTCTTCCAGATGTTGCAAAATGTTGCATCCCTCTTCCCCTGCCACTACGTGATCACAATCTGGATGTTTGGCAACTCACAACCAGTTGCCAAGCCCCACCTCCCCCAATATCATGTCACTGCCATTTGCCATCTTCCCTGCCAGCTTCTCCAGAAAGTCACTGGGGAAATAGGCAGGGAAGGTTGCAAATTGCTGGTTTCTGCTAAGATACCCTCTTGTCTTTGGTGCCTCTTGTGAAAGAGACTATACAAATGGCAAAGTTTAAAAATGTAAAGAATTTGAAATAAATAGCAAAAATAAGGCAAATAAGATGGCAATCTAAGAAAATTATAAACAGATAAAGGGACCAGGTAAATTTGGAATCTTGACGTACTATAAGATTTTGCAATTAACTATTAAAAATAAACAATTTCTCATGGGAAACAAACTTACTGTGTTTATCCTGAAAATTGCAAGTTTCAGCAAAAAATCACTGAAAATTTAGAAGCTGGACATTAGAGGGGATTAAAGGTTTTAAGCAAAGAAAAATATTAAAAGGCCAGTTAATTCTGGGACTTGTTGAATGATGCAAAACAGTGCAACATCAGAAATAGTACAATAGATCTTTGAAGAATGGAATCAGATATCCACATTGTCAGTAAGATCTATTTCTATAGATTAAGTCTAAAAGATGTAATAAAGGAATTATAGGTGTGGAATAAATTTTATCTGATAAGATAAGAGAAAATAACAGCTATGGATCTGCAAATTAAACGCCAAAAGAATGATTTGGAAAATGATGCTTTACTGGATACACAAAATAAATTGGCTGACCTGTTACAAATTAAAAGAGAAATACAAATGATAAATCAACAAAATTACCTGAAAAAGTGTCTTTTAATGGAAATATAAGTAAATCACCACTAAATGGAGGAAACTATTATTTTTCTTTACTAACAACTCACCACTACCACTTTTAGATCTTAGAAAATATATTCCCAAAGGCATTTATTTTCATTCTCAATCCTAATTTGGTAACAGTACATTCGTTCTCAAACTTGAATGTAAATTATTTGACAGTTGTAAACTTGAGACAAACTAGTATCTATTCTTAACAAAGATGCCTTTAAGGAGCTCAAATGCAAAAAGCTAAAGAAAAATAATCCAGTGGAGTGCCAAACCCACAGGACATAATTCATAGTTGCTTTTAGAGAGCAGGTCCTAAAATGAGCACTGCCAAGAGAGACATCAACAATATCAATTACGACAGTCTTGTACATCATTCTTCTTTTCAATGGCTTATCCATCAGCAACATTAATAGGCCATCAGCAGCACTACAAACCTATCGTCCTTGTGCAGCTTGAAGGGTCTGACAGCAGCAGGCAATTGGCTTGCAGGCTAGAATCTTTTACCTTTAAGTCGGTAGCAGAATAAGGTAACATACAAGTTACGGCTTTTGTTATCTTTTTTTCCCCTTTCAATTTTTTTGTTTGTTCATACCATTTTGGTAAGTCGAGGTTCAAGTCTGCCATATACCAAGCAAATGAATTATTTTCTGTATGACAGGTCAGCTTCCAATATATGTACTTCCTATGGTCCCTCTCAAATCTTGTTCTCTGCAATGTATCAGTGATAGCTTAAATGGATCAGGGGGTGAAAAACATGTGGGAATTATAGTAACTCAATGCTCTGGGGAAAAAAAATTGAAAGCAGGCAATTGTATCAAAGGTAGCAATGAATTCTTGTGCGGAATTTCATTCATTGAAAATATATCTTGATATTTTTTTTAGGAATCTTAGCCATTCTAAGCAATTTTTCCATTAGATACTTCAGCTATGCCACTCTAGTTTTCCTGGCTCTTAGATGAGCAAATTTGGACTGGCCAGGAAGACTCAAATTTAATTACATAAGCCATTAATTTCACTATTCTGGAAGATGTTTGTTGCTGATATAATCTTTGAGAGATCTAGTCTTCATTTTTAGAAAACATAGTTAACATAAAGTATTCTTCGTATTTTTCAGACTAATGTTCATTCAAATGTTTATTTTAGAACTAAGCTATTGGAATTATTTCAGCCAAGTTATATTTTTGTCATGATACAATAAGACAACAACTAAATTTTTAGTATAGTCTTCTCTATTTTAAGAAAAATCAAGCACATGCATTTTAAAGCTTCTTTTTAACAGGTATTTTAGTACAATTGAATTAAGGTGGCACATTCAGGATTCTTAATTTGTATTTTTCTTTTTACATCGATTTTGGGGAAGAATCACAAGTTTTCTTGCATTGAATTCCCATACTTTGTCACTAAACCTATTTGTTTTAAAACCATACATTTATATTTCCTGACTTTAAAATGCTTAAATTTGCTTTTTTGAAGCTCTAATTATGTATTGTAACACACAGCTTGATTTCCCTTCAAACCAACCATTCATCATTGTACTTGTTCCAAATGTTCCTTCTTTCTGAACTAAATCTTCTCTGTTAGTCTCTATCAAGTCAGATAATTGATCCTCTTGTATAATCCTTAACCCTCTGAAGGAAAATTTCCTGGGAGTGTCATGTTTGGGAGGGCTTGCCTCCCAAACAGATGTTGGTATAATTAAATTCTCTATCACTGCTATTTAAGACTCTTGGAAAGATCTGCAGTTGATTTTGGAAAGCATCATTTACATCTTCTCTTTGGTTGGCCAAGAAACAAATAAACTAGTAACAGGATTAATTTTATACATATTAGCTTGTAGTTACTTTCTTGAATTAAGAATTTAAACTCATTTTGTTTATTTTTCATCGTTGAAGCATTTGTATATAGAAAACCCCACAGAAAAGGCCATGAAGTTTATGAATAAAACATATTTTTGATTTTCCACTGAATTGCTTAATAGCCTCTATAATAACAACACCGTTAACTTCCTCCCATTTGTGTAGTCTTTTCCCATGTCAGGATTTTCATTTCCAATTCACAAAGAACTCAGTTCGAAAGCCACCTTGATTCAATTCTCCATGCTCTACCCAAGCACAATTTTACTAATTCTTATGAGGTAGAATCCATGTAATATCATCTGTTGACTACCAATCAATATAGGATACAGTTCCAGAAACAAAATATTTCCTATCAACATCATTTGTGTTGCCACTCATTCACTTGGTTATATTCCTGTTTCTGATTCTTTTCCATGGAGTAGAAGGATAGAAAAAATGTCACCTAAACTCAGGTTCTTGAACTTCTTCCAAGTCCAGGCTAATACTGTATAATTACTCCTGCTGTTAGAAGTATTATTTGGTGAAACTTGGATAAGGAGGATTTTTTTTTTTTAAGTGGCTTTACTAATTTGGAAAATATTTTTGGGAAACTGCAGATCTTTACTCCTGGCAAAGGGATGCAGTGGCTCACTGGCTAAGACGCTGAGCTTGTCGATCAGAAAGGTTGGCAGTTCGGCAGTTCAAGCACTGTGTAACAGAGTGAGCTCCTGTTACTTGTCCCAACTTCTGCCAACCAGTTCGAAAGCATGTAAAATTGCAAGTAGAAAAATAGGAATCACCGTTGGTGAGAAGGTAACAGCGTTCCATTCACCTTCAGCATTTAGTCATGCTGGCCACATGACCACGGAGACGTCTTCGAATAGTGCTGGCTCTTCGACTTTGAAACGGAGATGAGCACTGCCCCCTAGAGTCAGGAACGACTAGCATATATGTGCAAAGGGAACCTTTATCTTTTTACCCCTGACAAATAGCATGTTTTATGAACTGAGAAGTCTCCTTGAGATATATTTCTATTTCCTTGCAACATTAAACCTTCAACTTATTTTGCATTGTTGTATACTACAGTTGTATTGCCTCCTGTCTTCTGCCATGTGATACTTTTCCTGGATGCTCAGTTTTTTTGTTCTGAAAGGGCTTAAAGTCCAGCCATATAGAATATGTTCTGCTTCCAATAGTCAGGCTAATCCATTGGACTCCTGTGTTTGTTTTCCTTATGTGGAATTGCTTCTTCTGTTCCCATTTCTGTTACATCACTTCCTTTCTTTGATCTAATAAGCCTTCATTTTGTTTCCATGCTAAGGAAAGTTCTTAGGAGCAAAGAAGAGCTCCAAACAGACCTTTTCTTCAAAGACTACTGTGAGCGTCGATTTGTTGCAAATACTGTCTGTACATGCCAAGCTATTCTCATGACAGGAACACAAACATGGCAGAAGCACTGTAGGTCAAACGCTGCCCATTCATCTTTAGTTACTCAGTGTATTTTCATTTCTTTCTTGAGATCACAAGCTAACCAAATATTCATTGCTAACTAGAGATTGCCCCTTGAATTTCCTGAGAAAATTCCCATAAGCTCTCTTAATATACTCCACTCTCTGGAAAATTGACTGCCTTGCATTGCTCTTCCAGTTCTATGATTATTACCTACAATGGACAATCAGGATCTCTTAAAACATATCTTCTGCAATCAGCAGCTATTCTGAAGCTTTACCCAGAATAGTAATTTACTATTAACAATCATCATAACTGAATATATACTTCTTAGAAAATAGAGTATTTTAGAAAATATAAGGTCTTGGTTCCTCTTCTCTATTTTTCCTTTCCCCTACCGACAAACCCTTGTTAGCTCTCTACCTTCACTTACTCACTCCTCATGCTTTGTTTTCTGTTAGATGTAGCTGAATATGTGAATAGCATAATGTTTACAACAAAAATATCTGTAACCAAGGAATCTTATTCTAAGGTTCTTTGCCCCTAAGAATACAGAACTCAATGATAACCAGTGATATTCAGATAGAGGTTCAATGGGAAGAAACTATTTTGTTCTTTGTTTATTGTAAAACAGGACCTTCTCCAAAGCCTGCAGGAGATAATACACTATAAATAATATTTTAGAATGGGATTTGAACTTTAGAGGGAATGACACCTTTGGAGTTCCCCATTATCTTGACTAATTTTAGAAACTTGTGTGAATTATATAGAATTGAAAAAAAGCCTAGGACTGTTAACTGCAGCAATACTGTTAGACATATCCAGCTTTCCTTCTACACCATCATGGAAAATTGCTAACCTTGGTAAAATTAATAAAAGCATCTCATACTATACTACTATAGTCACTGAAACAAATTATGCCATTCCATTTTACGATTAATAGTATGCTTGGATTTGTCATTTTCCTTAAAAAAAATTAAAATGCAAAATTATTGAAACTTTTTACTTTCATCAGTTTACCTATTTTTAAAAAACAGTTTAAAAACTGATATCATATAGCTTTAAATTTGTATAACACTTCATATTTCATCTCAAAATAAAATTTTACAGGTCATTTAATTTTTCATAAATACCACTAGACTACATTTTGAGAAAGAAATATGATATGTTGTTATATCCAGAAGTATGCTTTCCAGGTACCCAAACAATCTGTAGATGTTTGGAAAAGAAAATTAGGTATCTACTTATTCTTTTGCCCTTGCTCATTGAATAAGCATCAAATTACTGAACTCAGCTCGCCTTCTATTTAGTGGATTGGGCAAACATCAAGCACTAGCGCTGTACAAAACATTCAAAGAAGCACTTCACAAAGTGTGTTGGCTTCTAGTTGCTTCTTCACACAACAACTGTTTGAAGCGGGTTCTTTTCAAATTATGTTCAGGTACCTGGAAAATAAACACTTCTTCCCAGGCTGAAAGGAAGCAAAGCAGTTTGTGCCTGTACATGAACATGAGTACCAATGGACAACTGTATCAAGTCATTTGAAGGAATGCAGCTGCCTCAATATATATGGAGATTGTCTGTTATCCAGGTCAAAGGTATCTGTCTCAAAGGTGCTTTTTCAAAAGGCAACTGGTCTTTGTTTTTCCTTGAAGAAGTTTTGCTTCTCATCCCAGAAGCTTCTTCGGTTCTGACTGAATGGTGGAGGATGGAAGGATTTAAATTCCTTGTAGTCATCTGGTTGCTAGCACTCTTTCTGAGAGTCTTTGAAGGCACTTGGAGATTTATGCGTGCCTCAGGGTCACATGAATAGTGCATATGGGTGTAGAACAGTGGTGGGTTGCAGGCGGTATGCTCCGGTACAGGCGTACCGGAGCCTGCCCGGAGCACCAGATACCATTCGGTACGGTGCTCCAGAGGGCCCACCGCCCGCCCGAGCTCCTTACCTGTCTTTTAAGGCTTCCGTGCTTCCGTGCTTCCGCGCACGGGCATGGCACATACAGCACCTGCGTGATGCTACACGGAGCAGCTGGAGCGTCATGGAGGCTCGCAGAGACACTAAGATGCATGCATGCGCTGCGCACATGTGCGCGCATGCTGCACCCGTCTATGTGGAAACTGCCAAGCCCGTTCCAACCGTACTGGTGGAACGGGTCTGGAACCCACCACTGGTGTGGAACTTCTTGGAACTGCTGAAAGGACTGTATTGTAAACAGAAGATAGGTGGTGTTGTATCCCTACCACTCAGTTGAGAGAAGACTGTTCAAACTTAATGTAAGCAGCCTCTTTGATCCCTCTTTCAAATCAGTGGTCCTTTCTGTCCAGAATGTGGACTTTTCTGTCATCAAAAGACTGACCTTTGTCTTTGTCACACTCATTCACTACTTTACATTGATATAGGATGGATATAGTTATACCTTTTCACACTGAAACAGTATATCCAATATTTATAAAACTGGTTTTTCTCTCTTATAAAAATAACAAAAGCATTTAATTCTGTTATTACCTATTCATCTGTATTAGTAAACTGGCATAATTGCCTATTGCCAAAACAAATTACTAATACGTGCATTCTAATTGTTTAAGATAGCAAGGGTATTTCTATCCGACAAGCAGATTTGTTTATAAAAGTGCCTGACAATGATAGGTTTGTTGAAATAGATAGCTTTGAATATGAATATAATTTCTGACAATCTGCTGTCCGCTCTCTAATTGTTTTATATTTAATCTTTTATTTGCATGACAATGTAGCCAACCACTAAAATGACAGAAATGTGGTATTAATTTAATTTGACATAATATTTACAGATCTAGCTGAGCTTCCTCGTGATTATACACATATAATATGAGACATGCCAACATGCATACGAGAATTAAATGTCAAGCATAATCACTCTCTCCACGATAGCGGTCCAATTTCTGCAACATACATTTATTATTGCAGAGCATTACAGACTGGTTTTCTAAGGTTTTTAAAATACTAAATATGTGAAAGTTTACTCTAGAAAGCAGAACAACATACAAGACATTTCTTGTTACTGAGAACTCCTCAGTTCTTCTTTTATTCTATGTCCCATAAGTCTCAGCCATTATAGCTAATTGTGACAGCAGTTAAAATCCAATAATGACTACAATAGTGTCTACTGTTGTTCAGTTCTAGGTGATTTCAGCATTTTAGTGTATACATTAAAAAAGATGGATAATTCAAATATGTTTGATTAATTTATTTGATGAATATTCTGTCTTTAGAGTTCTCAAGCCATTTCGTGTAAAAAACATTTATTGTGAAAATCAGCTACTTTTACAATTTTCATTTATGGCCTTTAAAAGCTTTTGTGTGGATAAAAATCACTAAAACAGATCGTAACAGGCAGCAAGATCAGTATTAGAAAAACACATTATTCTATCTCCGGCAACTCAAGCAAGGCTCTGTAGAAAGGAATAGAGTGATCCAATCAATCAAGAGGAGAATGGGCTTAGCCTGAGTTGTCCGAAATATAGAGAAAGCTGGTTTAAAGACAAGAGAGGTGATTTAGAAGGTGTGTTCATAGGATTCGCCTTGCCTTATCATTTCTACCTTTTAGAAACTAGCTAAACTGAAATGATATGATCAGAGAAACCAGGTGTAGCCTCAATTAATCAAAAGCAACTACTTCTATTTCACCCTCTCTCACTCTTGTTATAATCTTCCTTCTCTTTTCTTCTTTTTCCTTTTCCTTCCCTTTTCATTTTTCTTTCTTCTTCCTTCCCCTCTTATTTTTCCATCCTTCTTCCCATCTTCCATTCTTTTCTTGTCTTTCCTCTTTCTCTTTCTCCTTTTCTGTCCTTTCTTGCATGCTCATTTCCAGGGTGGCCCCACTTGCCAGATCTAAGCACCACGCGGGCCATTCCTAGCCCACGGGCCTTGAGTTTGACACTCCTAGTCTAGGCAGTCACTTATCTGAATTGGTATAGGTTCTCCTGCTTGAGCAGGAGGCTGGACTAGAAGACCTCCAAGGTCCCTTCCAGCTCATTCTATTCTATTTCTGATAGTATTTGTTGTTTCCCTAATATATGAATTACAAAACATAAATACAATGCCCAGATTGAGGTGAAAGTTTCTGCAGAGAGAATGCAGGTGAAGTTTTTGATTTCCCCATCTTCTCTTTGTTTGTGTTTCACATCTCCCCATTCACACAAAAAGAAATCGACAAAGGTGAGGTGGATCCAGCCCAATTTTTTTGCAGGTAGCTGAGTTCAAGACAGGTGACTTCCCTTTTATCCTCACTTCCAGATCTAGACAATACATAATGCCTAAGCAAAAGTAAAGATATAAAAAGGTAAAATGGCATCCCACTACTTTCCATTTACCATTTTACATCCTGACTCCAAGTCTAGAAATGCCTGGGTTTCCAGTACATGACACATTAATGGATTTGAATACATATCTTGGGAAAAGATAATAAGATCATAGTTAAAAGGTTTCTTGAATGGAGGGAAAATATGGCATGGATATCTGTCTGTACAAATACCTCATAATGAAACAGAAACAGGGAGTGTGTTCAGGAACCAAACTTGATTGGTCACCGGGACTGGGTTTAGTCTTCCAAGCTTTCGGACCCAGGCCCTTCCTTAGGGAATGTCTCTCTTACTAGAATGTGAAACATTATGGCAATGTGAGTCACATTCTGGTAAGACAGAAGTTCCCTGAATAGGGGTTCCAGCACGAATCCGAAAGACAAAACCTCTATTCACAGTGATTGACCCAGATTGGATCCCGCAACATTGTCCTGGGATATGTATATTTTCCTTGATTCATAGAGTATGTTTGTTTACAAATAAAACTGATTAACCCTAATCTATTGTTTTTGAAACTCTATAAAAAAGTGCAGACAACCTACAGAAATACATTAATGCATGGTTGCCATTTTTCTGTCAACTGCAGTAGTTAGGTTCACAAGATACACATGTCCAAACCAAACAATCAATTTTATAACAAAACACTATGAGTTAATCGGGTCTAGGATTGTAAGGTACAATCTTAAATCACTGAGCTCAGTTGGGCTTGTTTTTGAATAGATACAAGCAGGCTCCATTTCAATGTTGTAATCCCATGCACAATTATATGAGTAATCATGCATAAAATGGAAAATAATTGGAAATGCAGCTTACTGAGAATTACATTTTGTCACACAATTGAAGAACAGTATTCTTTTATAAACAACACTATCAATAGATTGAGGCTTTTAAATGTTTGACTAAGTTGTAAAGCATACATTATAGCCCATTCTAATTCTTTTTCTGGGGTTACTTGCCTATTGAAAGGCAATACTAGGCAAAAACAAATTATTTATCTTATAAGTGCAAATGCAAGGTTATCTCCTTGCTGGAGGACGAGGTGGGAGGAATGAAGGCCAGCCTTTCTTTTTTTTAAGGCTTAACAAGAAGAGGAAAGGAAAGGAAAGCAGAGTAGGTACTATACAAAGAGGTCTGTATCAAGGTCAGTAAAAAGAGAACAAGCACAAAAAAATTGTCCAGTAACAGAGGTAGGAGAAAAAGAATACCAAGGAAGGAGGTTTCCAAAGGGAGTGGTGAATATTTGCAGCAGAGGTGGTGTTTTACCATTTCGGACCATTTCGCCTGAACAGGTATTGGAAATCACGGGTGGCCCCACTCACTCGCCCCAGATCTACAACACCCCATTTAGGCCCTTTTTTTTTCACCAAAAAATAGGCTGTGCACATGTACAAAGGTGGTCCGTGCACTCACATTTGTAAACCGGTAGGGAAGGAAAGTCAATATTACCCCTGATTTGCAGGTATGCAGTGTAAATGCAGTATAAACAAACAAGGAGATGGCCCAAATGACAGAAATCGGCCAACCATTTAAGGCTCTGAATGTGTAAGTCATGGACTATATACTTGAAGTAATTCTATCCAATCTCACAGAACAATTAATTATCAATTCTGCAGAGATGAAGAGTGAATACACTGACAAGCTGTGAAGAAAAAGGAAAGGTATAGAAACGATGGAAAATGATTAATAAATAAGGAGAAATACAAACTGATAGCTCAAACCCTATAGAAAAGAAATCGGGAATGGCAAAACTTAGAATGAGATGATGAGGCATGCAAACTATAATATATGAGGTTGGGGATACATTTGAAATAAAGTAAGAGTAAAAGGGTTTGTTATGTTGTGAGACTACCTTATAGTGTTGTTAGCCTATTTTATGACTATAAAGAGCATCCACAGAATCCCTGCCAAGTCTGTTTTTTAATCTTGCTTGTCTCCAAGGACTGACATTAACCTAGTTCAGTATTGTTAAAAATACAACAAGAATCCATTTTACTTTAAAGTAATTGAAGTCTCCAGTGACAGATGAATTATATCTCAAGCTGTTAAAGGTGCTGGCAGAAAAGGTCCAGAAACTACTAATGTAATTTTTGAAAACCACTGGAGAACAAATGGGATGTCAGAAGAGTGAAGAATAGCAAACACGGTCCCAAAATATACTTGTATAAAAAAGGACCCAATAATATACCAATTTAATGTCTAACCTGGGTATTTAAATATATTATGGAGCAACATAGCTGTAAACAGTTAGTAAAAAATGCTACCATTATCTAGATTCAGCGTAGGTTTATCAAAATCAACATCAACAAAGACTAGTATCAGGTCAGACTCACATTGTCTTGATAAAGGACATGGTGTGGATGTGATGTACTTCTATCTCATTAAAATTTTTCACAAAGTCCAGGCTACATTCATAAAAGCACTGTGTTCACTCCGTGCAAGGTAATAATTTCTCTATGTGCTGTATTTCATTTGGGACCTTGAGAAGCTAGAGCAGATTCAGAGGAAAGCTATTCAAGAGGGTATGGATTTGGAAAATCCACTGCGAGGAGCAGCTAAGGGAGGTAAGGATGTTTAGCTAGAAAAAGAAAAGCAAAAGAAATAGGATACTGCTTTACCTATGCAATATTTAAAAGGCTGTCACATGCAAAAGGAAGTGGGCCTGTGGTCTGTTGAAAATAAAGCCCGATGGGGAAAATTAAAACAAAGGGCAGCCAAACTGAATATTAGAAGGAATCCAACAAGCAGTGGAACAGCTATCTATAATAGTGATAGCTTCCCTCCCTGAAGTTTTCAAATGGAATCTAGATGGTCACCTGTTGGGTATAATGGACTCCTATCTTGAGGAAGGGGGGGGGGGATAGGACCAGAAGACTTATAAGTCGCCTTACAGTCTAGGGTTCTGTAAAATAATAATGAGAGGAAAGTGATTTTACTTTTCCTTCTTCAGCTTAGTCATTTCATTGGGATGCGAAGAAAGGTCATTCTGTTAATTTGGTTCTTCGAGTTCTATATCAAATGTGATGTGACAGGAAAAAACTCAATTCTGCTATTTTAAATCAGTGCAGTTGGCTAATGCTCCAGAGTTTTACTGGAGAACTCAATTTAAATATGAAATCTGTTTTCAAGAGCACAGAGCCCTGGAATGTCAAGAATGACCTATGAAGGCATTGTATGTTCCCTCACTTAGAGATATTTGAGCTTATTCCTACACACCAGCAGCAAAGACTGAATTGTCAACACAGATGGTCAAAGAACTCTGAATCCTTACATGTCACTTTAAAAAAAAGCTTTCAGAGCGTGTATCTTCTGGTGATTGACTGGGTAAAACTCTGTAATTTCTTGGCAAGATTTCAGAAGTGGTCTGTCATTGCTTTCTTCCTACGAGGTTGAGAGAAAGTGACTGACTTCTGGTTTCTAGCCTGGTATTTTAACAATTACCACTACAAATTAATACTATTATATGATGAAATTGATTCTCTTCTACACATTAAAGATATGCACAGGTTGATCTTAGTTATGACAGTAATTGGAACTGTAATTTCCATCTCTAGTTCATGGAACATTGTATGTCTACATTGCTTAGCAACAGCAATCATGGGGCTCTCCCCAGTAATTTGGCAAGTGTCTTGATTCCTCCCAGTCCCAAGCCTTAGTAAGGTAAAGGACATATCCTCTTTAATTCCCACCACCCCCATCAACCTCCCATCTCTGTCCTTTTGGTCGCCCTGCACTCTGCAGCCTCTGCCAGCCCTAGGCTCTGTTCACCCTGTCATCCTGCACTCTGGTCACCCTGCACTCAACTCACCCTCCCTCTCTATACTTTAGAGAACTTCCTACCCCCAGGTGACTTTTGCCATCTTCCTCCTGTTGCTTACAAGGCATATCAAGGCTGACCCTTCACAAGGGCCTTTTTTCCGAAGCTGCATACAGCCTGGTCCAAATCATGTACAGCTTTCTTGCAAGGTTAACTACCATTCCTTCAACAGCACCCTAACTTCAATCTTGCTGAACAAATGATCGCCAAGCAAGGACTATATATTCAATGTATATTAAAACATATATTGAACATATATGTTCTATGGCCTCCCAAGCAGTTGTGTCTCCTCTCTTTGTCAAATTTTCACTTACTGAAAAAAGAAACTCCTTTTTATATCTGTTACTTTATCCAATGTTAATCATATGGGATCACCAGAAAATCTTTGTGTGTAGTGAGCAAATAATCTGAAACCAAAATGTCTTTATTCGCTATCAAAATTAATGAGCAATGCCTTAGTTATAAATGGAAAGATGATGGAAATTTCAAACTATTTGATAGTGTTGATATTAATAATTAAGTTATTTTAGATAATTTGAAATTTATAAAGGTTTTTATTGCTCACCTAAGCCAAAATCTTCTGGGCAGATAAAACCAACACCACTCCCAAAACATATTATAAAAATTAATAGTAGTAATCAATTCACTGGTAGTATATTAAATAAAAAATAGATTCTCCCCCAACATGGATGCTAATAAATTTAACTGGGGTTAAACTAACTTTAAAGATCTGAAAAGCACAAGAAAGGAAGATTTGTGTGGAAAGAAAGAATCCCAACATGTGAAGGCTGCCACAGGATCCTGGGACAGTGCAACCATTGTGAAGACCTGCTGATCACTTGAATTTTGATCACCTGACCACAGGGATGCTACAATAGTTGCAAGTATGAGGACCAGCCGAAAGGCACTTTTTTCAGTGTCATTGTAATTCTAAATGGTTGCTAAACAATGGTTGTAAATAGAGAACTATCTGTATTTATAGTCAAATGTCACCACAGTTCAAAAGAAAAGTATCAAAATGTGATTTCTAAATGAGATCAGTCTCCTACAGGTTAAAGGAAGTAATATATATCCCATCCAATTTTACAAGAACTTTATAAACAAAGCTGGACTCTCTGCAGTTGCTCCTCTGGTGAAATCCAATGACATTTAACATTTATATAATATATTTACATATTGTTCCTCTTTAAAATGAATAAAGCCACAGTGTTCCTTTGTAAGACTCCTGCTGTTTTGTAAGGCTGTTTGGCAGTTCAAATCTACTGAAACGTCATGTTGTTGTTTTAGATTAGTTACTTCAATTAAAAAAATCTATTAACTGTTATCCTTGACAGCTGCATGGAACCCAAATTTTCAGAGGCAATATGGAAACAAGTATCAAGGGGACAAAAACGAAGCAAGGATGGCATTTGCAGTTTATCTCACAAAAACATTCAGTTAGCCATTGCTTAAGATACTTTCAATAAATGGCTTTGATGTGTGCAGCAAGACAACTGTTTCTTTCTTTCTTGATAGCTAACATTTAAAAACCCCTAGTAATTTTAGGAGGGGAGCAAAGTCATGCCATTTAAAATGTTTAACCAGCTAATGAATCAGATGTAAGGAAAAAAATAAGCTTGCATTTATTACCCAGATTGAATTTAACCAAAGTCTGAAATGACTGCACAAATATCCAGATTATTATTTTGCTATTTACAGCACTGTACTGATTGTAAGCATGGTGCTGTAGCAGATTTTATATTAGCATTAAAACTAAATACATTTTTTTAAAAATGTCCTGATGTTGTTGTACATCTTCTTTATTACGTTGTCATGCCATGCAGTTAAACTGGGGTTATCTTGCTGGGCACATATTATAACACCATGTCTTGTCAGCAAAAATGTATCTTCATCATGATTTCACTTGTTATTTTATATGATATACTTGGAAAGACTTTATATATATGTACATCTTTCAGTTCCTGGACCAACCTGAAGTACCAGCCAAACATCTGTGCATTGATGCAACCATCATAAGGCAGCACAGTACTTGTGAGACCACCATTCTTTTAGGCTAAAGTTTGTGAATATAGAGAACACCCATTTACAGCCTGATTCCATGAAACAATCCTTTAATCTGCACCACCACCCCAAAAGAAAAAAAAAGACAGTTTGATTTGGAATTCTTGGGAGACTTCTCGTTTTACTTTGATTTAGACATGATGGTACTAGAAGTGTAATTAAAACCTAATTACACAAAAATGGATACAGCAGTATAACCGGGGGGGGGGGGTTGGGTGGGAAAATGGTGAACTGACATCCCATAAAGCCCTGGAGACGTTACAGGACTGAAATCTGATTAGCGAAAGGAGAGAACTTGAGATCATCTGTGTGTACTTCAAAAAGCTGTTTCTGTTTGTGGGTAGACTGCAGGAACCAAGCTCAAGGCCAACAAGGTAGCCTTTACAGAATCAAAGTTCACTCAAATCTCACTTCTTAAATCACTTGAATTTTTTTTAAGACTGTGAATTTTCAGAAATGCAAGTTTTATTATATTCGCTGAGTTTTTCTTCAATCCTTTGAGAAATTTTAAATACAAATGTAAGACTTTATTTGAAAAATTTATGCTTTGGAATATAAATCAAAAGGGTGATTAAAGTATTGATTTCATAAAGTTTTAAATGGATTAAGTCCAGGTGAACTTGAATTATTTAAAATTGGTTATAAGAATCCTTTCTGTGGGAAACTATTTACATCTTGAAAAAGAAAACTTTAAAGGTTGGTCACTAGGGAATACCAGAAGGAAATGAATACATCAATGGATCTGTTGAACAAGATCTATAACTATTGGTTTTAGAAATTATTTTAAAGATATCTGCTATTATAGATAACTCAGATGGTATCATGTCAAGTTCCACGGAATAAAACTGAATTGATTTTAAATGTGAATTTAAAAACCATAATCTATAAGAGAGATGAAAAACATGAAACAGTTTATACAGAAAAAGATGCACTGTTGTATATACAAATGAAACCATATCTTAACATTTAAAAAAGACAAATAGTAAACCAGAAGAGTGATGTGGATTACTTTTTTATATTGGATTTACCAAGCGGGCTTGTTACCAATGATTCTGTGAGACAATGTGAATATGAAGAGTGACATTGATAGTTTATACTGGATTTACAAACAGGGTTTCTGAAAACTGCCAACGATTTTGTGAGAAAAGACAAAGAGCATAAAAAGAGTACATGTGTTTAGACATTTATCAGAGAACACTAAAGATACTTGTGACAAAGGAGAAAGAATACAAAATTGGTTTATTTGGTCAAGGTTAAAATAGGTGGATTGTTATTTGGGTAATATTTAATAGATTAATGTTGACTAGAACTGGATGTTGACCTTTTAAAGGTTTTACTTACCTAAAAAGAAGAGATTTGTTTAAACAGAAAAGAGAAAAAAAATGTAAAAATAAGAATTCATAGTAAGTGTCTTAGCTATAGCTAATAATAGTTGTGTCATTATTTATGATAACCCTTAAGGGACTTTTGCTTATTTAAAATGGAGTGATGAGGCTTTAAAGATTTGTTTATATAGAAATGGTTGGTTGTCCTGTAAGTTGTTAATGTTAACTATACTTTTGTTTCTTTTTGTGTTGTTTCTTCTTTTTCTGCACCTTTTTATTTTTATTTTTTTATCTTTTACAGTATTAGGTTTAAATGTATAATCCTTAATTAAAAATATTATAGAAACATTGTAATTGGGTAATTGGTTCCTGTATGTCAGTACACCAGAAATTCATGCCAGATGCATACCATATTAATATGCTAATGTTGCATACACAGGAACTGTCAACCGATATAAACACAGACTGCCATTTAGTAATAAGAAATGAGTTTGACACTCTTCCCCTATTGCATCTCATTCATTTGGGGGCAAATCTTTGTAAGATGGAGCAAATCTACTTATACCCAAAGGTGCTTTTTCAAGAAGCAACTGGACTTTCTGTTGGTTGCTTTTTTTTTTTTTGAAGACGTTTTGCTTCTCATCCAAGAAGTGCTTGGATGTGAAACGAAATGCCTTCAAAGAAAAACCAGTTGCCTCTTGAAAAAGCATCTTTGGGACAATCATGACCTGGATGGCTGAGAATCTCTATAAAAATCTACTTATAGTTTTCACAGTAGTAAAATATAGTGTAGTTTCAATATGGTTCGGTTTATCTGAATGGTCCCACGGGACACAAATTTCTCCTGGTTCTGCCCATCCCATCCATCCCTATACATAACCTATTTCTTCCTACTACTCTTCCAATTAACACATTAAGGAATCAAAATCTAGAGAACTTGAGGAAGCTGCAATATAGTAACCCTGCTAATATACCCAAAGAAAAATATTTCTTTTGATATAAGCTTCAGAAGCTCTATTGGACAGCCATTTGTCCTGAATAGATAGGGAGAGGGTTTCTTGCTTGAGCAAGAGGTTCAACTAGAAGACCTCCAACCCCACTCTTATGTTCCTTCCAGAAGGCTCGCATTAACGTAGTTCTAGATAAGCGATTGCATCAGGATCTCCCGCTCTCTCGGAGGAGCATTAGTAATAATTTAAAAAGCAGACCAGAACCCGCGGGAGTTACAGCAATACGAAGTGGGCCTTCCCGGGACGGAGCCGTTAGCCCCGCTGCCTTCCTCCCCGAGGGCCAGCGGGGTAGCCGGCGACAGTTTGTCCCGGGACGGAAAAGGGCGGTGCCGATTCCTCTTACCGACTCACAGCCCCGAGGCGCGGAGGGAGCGGAAGCGGCTGCTCCGCCGCGGGTTCCCCGCCTGCCGCGTCCCCCGCCTCCTCGGCTGTGACCGTCATCGCCGCTGCTCTCCGCCGGCTTCTCCCTTCCGCCCGGCCGTCTCCGGTTGGGGCGGCCGCCTCCCCTTCGGGGCCGGGCGCCGCGGTCGGGCTCCATTGCAATCCCTCGGGCGGCCGCGCTCGACGCGGCCGGACTTCACCGGGATCGCGTGGATCTCCGCCTCCGCCGGAAAACAGGCCGCTGCAGGAACTGGAGGCCGCGTCAGCCGGGTCCGAAGAATGGGGTGTCGCTGAACCCGCGCCAGGCTCCTTCCCAGCCGCCGCTCTCCGCCTTGAGAAACTGACCCAAAAAAGGAATCCGCTGCTGCGGGGCTGCTGCAAATGGATCGCTCAGCTACTTTTCTTAGAGAAGAAATATAGAAAAGCAGATAAAGCCTAAATTTCCAATATTTAAATGGGCTTTATCCAATTTCTTAAAACATAATAAGATGTTATTATTAACTCCAGTGGTGGGTGCAACTATAAGCATGCATGCAGTCCTCGACTTACAACGGTTCGTTTAGTGACCAAAGTTACGCTACTTAAAAAAGTGACGACCATTTTTCACACTTAGAAATGTTATAGCATCCCCGTGGTCATGTGATCAAAATTCAGAGGCTTGACAACTAGTTCCTATTTATGACAATTGCAGTGTCCCAGGGTGACATGATCCCCTTTTGCGACCTTCTAACAAGCAAAGGCAATGGGGAAACCAGATTCACTTGACAACCATGTTACTAACTTAGAAATTGCAATGATTCAGTTACAACTGTCTCTAGAAAGGTCATAAAATGGGGCAAAACTCACTTAACAAACGTCTCACTTAACAACAGAAATGTTGGGCTCAATTGTGGCCGTAAGTTGAGGACTACTTGTAATTTCCCTTTAAATACCTAACATGATAGAAAAGTAACTAACATGTACCAGAAGAGATCACAAGTCTATTAATTCAATGTGCTTTGTACTTCATAACAACAATGCAAAACTATATGTTAATCGTGTTCTAGAGAAATACCCATAAAAGCAAGTTCTAAGCACTACAAAGTATAGTAGCATCCCAGAGTTGTCTAGGAAGGGGCTTGTCAATATACAAACACACATAATATTTAATAGAGTATGGGGGGGGGGGGGGAAATAAAGTTACTACTGCAAAATCAAATCCCTATGTTTGCAGTGACACTGTACAGTGGGACCTTGGGTCCCAAACGGCTCAGACGATGAACAATTTGGGTGCCGACTGAAAAACCTGCTAAATGCTTCACTCAAATCACAAACACATATTTGGGTGCCGAATAAACACAGCCGCGGTGATTTCCCCTTCCATGCCATTTTTGTGTGTTCGCACATGCGCAGTTTGTCTTGCTTCTGGTCACGACCAAATCAGGTGCCAGCCGAAGTCCTGGAACTGATTACGGTTAGCACCCAAGGTCCCACTGTACGCAGGTACAAAAGGATGAGGCTGTGATGGTACAATTTACCCTGCCGCCTTGGCTCTTCCTTATGTAGATTTGTGATTTTATATACCCTTAGGAATCCTTTATACAGCCTTCTCACATGCATTTAACCACAACCCAAAGCACACCTTGACAATATCTATGGGAATTCTCAATCATCCAGATGGTTGTCCCAATGATGCTTTTGAAAACACAGCTGGACTTTTAAAAAAACATTTCGCTTTTCATCAATTTCTCATCACTGAAGAAGCTTCTTGAATGAGAAGCGAAATGTATTCAAAGGGGGAAAAAACCAGAAAGTCCTTTTATAAAGCACTTTTGGGATACCCTGGCAACCTTTCATTTCTGCCACAATTTCAAAATGTTAACTTCACCTAATACCCCAAGTCGTGCATGATACAAGAGAAAGTGCCTACCTAGTAGTCTTAAATATTTTTTCTCCGGTTGCAACACATTTTTGTTCCACCAACCAGTCTATCTTGGTGACCTCAAGATGATAAATTCAATCCATCTCCGATTGGCCAGTATGGGCTGTTGGATATAAGCTCCCTTCTCTCTTTACTGTTCAGAGAGCCATTCTGGTCTCTTCTCTAACCCAGGGCTTCCCAACCCCCGGTCTGAAGCCCACTACCGGGTTGTGGCCTATTCACAAGCGGGTTGCATAAATAGTGGACCAGCGCGCACGCGCATGCACAAGCAGCTCAACTTGCACGAGCAGTGGGCCGGCACACGTGCACATGCATGCACAACTCACCTTACGCAAATTGAGCTATGCATGCATGCCCACACAAGCCAGCCCACCATTCATGCAAGGTGAGCTGCATGCACAACCCAGTTCCCCTCTTTCCCCCTCTACTGGGCTGCCAAACTGCAAAGGTTGGGGACCTTCGCTCTAATCTACCAGAGTTTTTGAGCTGAACCAACCTTAATATTTTAGTCTTTGTTGTTATCATAACAGTTTATTGTATTACTTTTTTTTTCTATCCATGTTCGATTTTTGGAGACTGAACAAGTTCCTGCAGTTTTCTTGGCAAGGTTTTTCCAGAACGGGTTTGCCATTTTCTCCTTCTTAAACCTAAGAGAAAATGACTGGCCCAAGGACACTCACCTGACTTTGTGCTAAGGCTGGATTAGAACTCACAGTCTCCTTGTTTCTAGTCCTATGTTTAAACCACTACACCAAACTGGCTCTCATTGCATTATCTGTTACACTTCACATTGTTCTTTTTTGACAATAACCTAATTCAATATCTTCTGGCTCAGCACCCTTTTTGGCCTTATTCTCTCTTTGAAGTATTTTCTCAGCTAAATGTCATCTTTAGTTTCTTTTATTAGCTTGTCAGATCAAATCTTTATTTCTGTTTTTAAAGGCTACTTGAAGACTTATTTCAGTTCCAAAAATATATTTGCAGTATAATAGGACCAAACTATCTGAGATGCAGTGCAGTGAAGTGCAGAAAGAATGCTATCTGAATCATCGCATATCAGATCGGGAGATTCACATCTGAATATATCTCAGGTTGTTATGAGCTGGTGCTTTCTAGGTTGTGTGGCATGCCTGCCTTTTATTCTGTTGGCTGTGAATAATAGGTGCTTTAGTTCAAAATGCTTGAGCAACACCAACATGAAGACCAACAGTGCACCTCTCAATATATTATTTTAGTTCATACTATTTTATTATTACACTTTGTTAATACAGATACATAGCTGGCATCTAAAACCATTATCTGTGATTAGAATAGCCTTTAGGAAGCATATAGAGTGCTGCTGGGGGGGGACAAAAAACGGACCATTTTTCACTCATTTTTGCCCTCCCCAGCCCCCAGGAGCTCTCTGAAAGCCTTCTAAAAGCTATGCACAGCCATTTTGGTGAAGGGGGCGGAGTTTCAGGTGGCAAAAAATGTTGTATTGTGTATAAGACGCACCCAGATTTTCAGCCTCTTTTTTGAGGGAAAAAGGTGCATCTTATACTCCCAAAAATACGGTAGTTTTTCAAGCCTTTGTTCTCATATAAGTCATTATAAAACAATGTTGACTGGATATTAATAATGACTATGGCTTTCATTATTAATTCCTGTTTAACAAGGCTTTTCCTCATTGTTAGTGAATGTACATTCATGTACATTCGGAGAAAAAGCCTTGTTAAACAGGAATTAATAATGAAAGCCATAGTCTTTATTAATATCCAGTCAACATTGTTTTGTAATGACTTACTTGACAAGAAAGGCTTGAAAAACTATTTTTATTCTATTCTATATTAATTAGAATAAGAATTCTAATTTCTGTTACATACAATGTTCTGTAAAAGATACCTACATATTCCAAGTCAATGTGACTTAATTGAATAAAAGCTACTTAAGCTTAATTAATTAATTGAGGGACATGGTAGCTCAGTGGCTAAGAGGCTGAGCTTGTCGATCAGAAAGGTTGGCGGTTCGAATCCCTAGTGCTGCGTAATGGAGTGAGCTCCCATTGCTTGTCCCAGCTTCTGCCAACCTAGTAGTTCAAAAGCGTGTAAAAATGCAAGTAGAAAAATAGGGGCCACCTTTGGTGGGAAGGTAACAGTGTTCCATGCGTCTTTGGCATTTGCTTATGCCAGCCACATGACCACGGAGACGTCTTAAGACAGCTCTGGCTTTTCAGCTTTGAAATGGAGATAAGCACCACCCCCTAGAGTCAGGAACAACTAGCACCTATGTGCACAGGGAAACTTTACCTTTAAGGATTAATTGCATCTGTTGACTGAATACATGCAAAGACACTACATTGTGGTTCTGCAAACCATTCAGAAAATACTTTCTGAGGCAGCCAAAAGGGTCCTCTGAACTCATTGCTCAAGACACTGAGGAAATGTATCCTTTTGGAGGCTTAGCTCAGTAGCTTCAAATGCCTTTCCATGCTCACATGAGCATGAAAATGAAAATCCCAATAATACTTCCACCTGCATTGCTGTTGAAGAGTAGGTGAAAGCAGAACCATTCAAAGCGGGTATGTTAAGCAAGATGTGATAGTTTGAACAGCAGATTTGGAATGCTACTTGAGTTGCATTGCTTCAAAGGATTCATGTATCCTTTTAAAAATATCTTTGAAACTTGATGAAATACACAATTGAAATCAATCAACATATTGTTTTCTAATGCTAAATTCATTGTGTCCTTCATTTTATAATTTTTTTCTCTGTTTGTCATTTAAAGGATATCTTCAAATTACAGATGAAGTGCCTAGAGCAAATTAAAAGACGCTGATGTTAATCCACCACAAAAAAGAATGGAAGACAAGTTACCTAGCAACTTGACCATCACCAATGGTTCAACTTCTAGCCAAAAACCACTTGAAGGCCACAATCTTTGGGAAGTAATCACCATCGCTACTGTAACGGCCATCTTAAGTTTGATAACCATTCTGGGAAATGTTCTGGTAATGATATCATTCAAAGTCAACAGCCAGCTGAAAACAGTGAACAATTATTATCTACTCAGTCTTGCCTGTGCAGACCTTATAATTGGAATATTTTCTATGAATCTTTATACATCATACATATTAATAGGGCACTGGTCTCTTGGAATTTTGGCATGTGATTTATGGTTAGCACTCGATTATGTAGCTAGTAATGCTTCAGTAATGAATTTGTTAGTTATCAGTTTTGACCGATATTTTTCTATTACACGTCCTTTAACCTATAGGGCTAAACGCACACCCAAAAGAGCTGGGATTATGATTGGTTTGGCTTGGCTGATTTCTTTCATTCTGTGGGCACCTGTAATTTTATGTTGGCAGTACCTTGTAGGGGAGCGAACTGTCCCAGCAGGAGACTGTCAAATACAATTTTTGTCTGAGCCTATTGTTACCTTTGGTACTGCAATTGCTGCTTTCTATATCCCAGTTTCGGTGATGACTATTTTATATTGCCGCATTTACAAAGAGACTGAAAAACGAACCAAGGATTTAGCTGAGCTTCAGGGCTCCAGTTCTGTGACTGAGTTTGAAACAGTGAAGCCTCAGAAAACCCTGCTGAAGTCTTGCTTTAGCTGCAGGCAACAAAATTTGACCAAAAGAGACCAATCTCAGGCTTCGTGGTCTTCATCTAGTAGAAGTACTTCTGCCACAGCAAAAGCATCTCAGATTCAAAACACCTGCCAAGATTGGTCGAGGGCAGAGCAGCTGACCATTTGCAGCAGCTATGCCTCATCTGAAGAGGAGGAAAAATGCCCACCTGATCCAGTCTTTCAAGTAGCCTATAAAACCCCTGTAAAAGGGAAGGTTGATGAGCAGAAAGAAGAGAAAAAGGAAGCTTTTATCAACGACCAACATAAAGAGAATGACTATGACACCCAGAAATATTTTCTAACCCCAACCAAAAGTCAGGTGCAAAAAAGTAATAAATGTGTAGCTTATAAATTCCGGTTGGTGGTTAAAGCTAGTGGTGCACCAGAAACTAACAATGGTTGCCGAAAAGTCAAAATCACTCCTTGTTCTGCCAGTTTATCCAAAGACGCTTCCATCAAAAATATGGATCCTAACCTAAGTAATCAAATTACTAAAAGGAAAAGAATGGTTCTTATAAAAGAACGTAAAGCAGCGCAGACTCTAAGTGCCATTCTTCTAGCTTTTATAATTACATGGACACCCTACAACATAATGGTATTGGTTTCCACATTCTGCTCAGATTGCATTCCTCCAACATTGTGGCATCTTGGCTATTGGTTGTGCTACGTAAACAGTACTGTGAACCCAATTTGTTATGCCTTGTGTAACAAAACATTCAGAAAAACCTTTAAGTTGTTGCTCTTCTGTCAATGGAAGAAGAAAAAAATGGAAGAAAAATTATATTGGCAGGGTAATACAAAGCTGCCTTAAATTAAAATGAAGTAGCTGAAAAATAATGATCTTGGCCAGAGAGTGTATATTAGCTACAGGTCTTTATTTGTAAAGTTGTTGTTTTGTGTGTTTGGAAGCAAAAGGAGCAACATTTCTATGATTTATGATTATGAAGAAAGCAGTCACAATGTTGAACATTTCTCTAATTGGAACTATTCAAAGGACCATTTTGAGTGTTGTTATCAGGACTTTTGGTCCCACACTTCTGCTTGATAATGGCAGAGCACAGGACCTTAATAATTGGTGATTGAACAGATCCATAAATGTATTTGGTTCACATTCTTGCTAAGTTAATATTATGCCTTCTTAAATATTTTTCCAGGACTTTTTCAAGTTAAATTATAGATCTGCAACCTACTGAAGTTAGCACTGTTCCCCTTGCAAAATTATCTACTAATTGAATGGATGCAAAAAGAATGAATATATCTATAGCCCATGATAAATGATTGAAATTGATTTTTGGAGGGCACAAAGGTTCCTGATGTCAGCTTGAGTTATGAACAATGACTGAATTTGAATTCATTCTTCTTTTAATTGGGGCTAGATGTGACTTGTAAGGGGAAAGGTTTTTTTATAAGGCACATACTGAAACCGAATGTGATTATTTAAAGATTTAAAGTTGCTGTAGTGAGATCTACATATAAAACTCAGATTAAACACTTAAGATTTCATACTTTATATGCATAGTTTTAAAAACATTTGCATGAAATAGTTTTGGGTCATATTCCTCTTTGAATGTTATAAATTGTGTAATCAGACATGAATAATATTATAGCATTTTAAAGATAGAGAGAGGAATATGTAAAACATCTACCTCTCTTTGTTTAGATATTTAGTGGCAATATTCACCTTTTTAATCCCCACAGCAAAAGTAATTAAATCCATTGGGCAACAACTACAACTTGTCAAAGAGTCTATCCCTTCAGTCTGAGTAGGAATTATAATTTATATAAGAATATATATTTAATACATAATTATTTCAGCAACAATGTGAATCTTATAAAACAAAGGCAGGTAATTAGAATAGTTCCTGAATAGCAGAATCTGAACTAAAATCAGCTATCAAAATTAACCAATTTTGCCAAAAATGAAGAATTACAATGAGCAAGTGAAAATATAAGTCCCATGTCTTTTGGATCCAGATTTCCATAGCTATTTACCTGGATTCAGATCTAATTCTATGAAAATAAAATAATTTAATTATCTCTTGAATCTTATAAATACATACATAGTTTCTCATTTGAAAAGGTCTCTCTCTCTCCAATTCAGTGAAATAGTCAAGCTCTTCACATAAAGTGATATATACAGTAGTAGATGGAGAAATGCATTCTACTTATGAATGAGAATATGAAGCATTTAGAAACTCCGTGTATGTATGTAAATGCACAGAATTCTGACTTGGAAAGTAATGCTAAAGTCAGTTCAATTCAGGAAAATTGTGCTGTAGGATTAGAAGAATCTGAAGTTCATGGATATGTGGATTTTGTAATTCTCAGTTGACTGTCAAGCTTTACACATTCATTGTTTGCTGAGCTGCAATTTAAATGCAGATTCAGTTCACATCCACATCTATAGCTTGGTATGGTTAGTTGTATAGTTATAGTATGATTGTAAAGTGTAATTTTGCATAGTTCTGAGATAACACAGTAAAGTTTATAAGAGTTGCAAAACAATAAGGATTCTAATGAGGTCAAAAGCTCTTTCTTATAGAGCTTATTCAGTGATTTTTAACAAGCTTCTCCATAAGTACTAATTGAAACAATATTTTGGATAACTTGACTACATACGAGTTATTTACAAAAGAGTCCCCCAATTATTTTTATAGTGGGACTAATCATAATTTAAACAAAATGTATAATACTGTGAACATGTGACTGATTCTAAGTATTTCTGTATTGTGCCAATTGTTTTTGGAGCTATGCTGTTTGTTAAAGAAAATGTGGATTCCCATAAAGAACTTTTGATTATTATCTTCAGTCAACATTGAAGCATATCCATTGTGCTTTGGGGTTTTCTGGCTTTAAAAAAATACATGTACGTATGATATGTGTGTGTCTCATTCAAATGACAACGCATTTCTATGACTCAAGCTATGTAATATTGGCAAAATGTGTTAAGATTGTAAAAGTTATTTGCTTGTTGCAATTTTATTGCTAAAATACCCTTGCCTTCTACTATTGAGGTTAAATGGAAAATTATTGTCACCTTTATAAGAATGTTTTATATATGTTTATGGTATGTGTTGAATAGATATATAAGACTACACAGTGATGGATGCCAAAGTATCAGTTTTCTGTTAAATATACGCTCAACCTATGCTGCTAAAAACTGAAACGTAAATTGCCAAAATCTGGGATACATGGTAAATATCTGGTACCATATTAAAATGGTGTGTGCTTATTCCTTTTCCATACAGTATATTTGCACATTTTAGAAGGTGCAAATTGAGAGATATCTAACAAGTGTCAAAATTGTAACTTTTTGTTTTGAAGAAACAGAAAGACATAAATATATAAGATTTCATGGAAGGAAAACTTGAATAGAAAAAGAAATTCAGCATAGGTGCTGGTATCTAAAAAAGTAAGTGCTTAGCGCTCAGTCACAAACAATTACAATATTAAAAAGATAACTTGTAGAGGTGGTACAAAGTTACACAAGCTTTTTCATGGCAATATAAAGTCAAAACAAATATACAGGATGAGGAAAGGCAAGTCACTCATGAGCGATATAGACAAATAGGCTGGAATTGTAGAGATGATGTCAGGAACTCCAAAACAGAGAACAAGCTGAAGGATGTTAAGAAGAGCAAACATTTAAATATTATGTGGTTGATGTACTGCTAACTATTGTGCAACTGCAAAGTTCAAAAAGATAGCTGATGAAAACAGTTAGAGGTTTTTGTGAATTCTCAGGATAGATAAATTGACATATTTTTAAAAAATTACCCTAGAAGGAAAAAGTTTGGTGCAGAAAGGGTTGGGAGACCAGACAAAGTCCAGTAAAATATTTGGGATTGTTCCTGATTGGTAGGAACAAAGATATATGTCAAAATTACCTCCAATTATGGAGAAAATTTAAAAAATATTTTCAAAGATAGAAAAAAAATCAATTTCTACCATTTGGGATTAATTGTGATTGTTAATATACATATACTACCTAAGGGTTTTTTTTTAACTTATTTGAAATGATGCCAATTTCAATTCCAGAGAAAAATCTTGCACGATGAGCAAAGAATAGTCAATAGATTTTTTGGGGAGTGGAAAAAATGTGGAATAAATTTTATGAGATTCAAAAATAACAGTGAACTAGGTCTTTTGAATTTTATATTATATTACAATGCAAGTTGTTCGTCATGGATAGCAATAGATAAAATTCCTAAATATCAAAATATCAGTATGAGAAGGAGCTGACCAGCTAATGGATCTCCTAGATAGTTCTAGTGTAAGGATCGAAAAGAATATAAAAACGTGAAAGGACATATTTTTAGACAAATCTTGATAAAAGCATGGAATTCTATAAAAATCATAAGTTCAGCAACTTCACCTCTAGCTTCACCTTCAAATGCTTTGTATTCTAGAGAAAATTATTGCAAGAAAAGTATAATTATATATGCAGATATGGTGCACTTAGACTCCAGAAACAGATTAAAGACAAAGCGAGAATTATTAGGTGAAAGCTCAAACCTATTACAGTTGGTGTATTTTTAAATTTCTGGAAGAACAAAAAGCGATCTTAAGAAAGAAGAAAAGTGTGTAAGAGAAAATGTATCATGGAGATGGAACAAGTCAAATGGCATGGGAAAATGGAGGCTGATTGGTAACAAAGAAAGGTAGAACAGCTACTACCTTGGTTCAAACTTCTCAGAAAGAGAATATGTGATTTACCATGCCAATACAAATAGCTGATTGAAGGCTCAGAATTGAAGTTTAAGATTAATAGACAAATTGTCAATAGAGATTTGAATAACCTTGAATGAGTTCAAATCCTTGGACCAGATGAATTACATCTTAGAATATGCTACATCTTATGAAGGTAAGAATTACATCTTATGAAGAATGGCTGCAGGATTTGGGTGTGGCTAGTCTAGAGAAAAGAAGGACTAGGGGAGACATGATAACAGTATTCCAGTATTTGAGAGGTTGCCACAAAGAGGAGGGGTCAACTTATTTTCCAAAGCGCCAGAGGGCAGGACAAGAAACAATAGATGGAAACTAATCAAGGAGAAAAGGAACTTGGAATTAAGGAGAAACTTCCTAACAGTGAGAACAATTAACCAGTGGAACAGCTTGCCTTCAGAAGTTGTGGGTGCTTCAATCCTTGAGATTTTAAAGAAGAGATTGGACAGTCACTTGTCTGAAATAGTATAGCAGGGGGTTGGGCTAGAAGACCTCAATGGTCCCTTCCAGCTCTATTCTGATTGAATGCTGAATAAACATGTTTATTATATGTCTGCATTTGTGTACTTTTGAAATATGCTAAAGCAAAGAATATATATGTATTACAAGATAAACTATTTCATTTTGAAATCAGATATTTAATATTTGCTCAGAGGATGTTCTGATCAGCAGTTAAATTTATGTATGGGTTCCAAGCCGTGTCTATTAGATTTATGGCTCAAGAATTATATTCAAAGTAACAAAAAAGGATCTATTGAAAAAGTTGATAGCCCAGGAACAAATTTATAGAAAACCTTACATTAGCAGCTGAAAAGGAAGTATGCTATGGAGCCACAATAATATAGTTCTTCTTCCTAAATAGAACTCTGATAATGAACACTTATGTAACCAAATAAGGACTGTTCCAATATTGACCTGTTGTAACATTTATTCTTGAAAATGTTGTATTGGACCTGAAGGGATCAGGGTGAGCATGGCCAGAGTGGGCATGGCCAGCTCAACGTCACTCATGTCAGGGGCGCCTGTGGTGGCTGAGTGCTCTGCCAGCGAAAACAGGCTCCTGAGCTCTGTTTTCGGCTGCAAAGGCCTCCTGCAACCCGCGGCTGTCCTGAACTCCATTTTTTTCTGGCAGAGGCCCCATGAGCTGGTCCTTTGCTATTTCCAAGGTGGCCCCATGGGCCAGATCTAAGCATCCCACGGGCTGGATCCGGGCCCCGGGCCTTGAGTTTGATACCCCTGATTTAAAGGATATTTTCCAGTTATAACATCATGTCCAAAGAAGAAAAGAACAGCTGTTGGAACCAAAGTCTATATCTAAACAAAAAATGTCCTGGTAAGCATTTGAATTCTACAGGTGAGAATTGCACAACCTTGAATAACTTATTTTATCTCATATAATCATCAGGAAAGATTCTGATTCATATAGCATCGGATGCACAATTGATGGAAGCATTAGAGGACAAGCTTTTTCATCCTAGCACCTAAGCTGTGGATTTTCATGCCCTGGGAAATGGTTTGTATAACTCTCTCATAATGCCTAAAATGTTCATTAAAAATGTATGTGTTGGATTATTATTGACATAAAGTTTTAAATAATGCCTTGCTTTTAGTTTTGTTGCATAAATATTAAATTACTATTTATATGAGTGCCTTAGCTTCCTTCAGCATCCTAAAGATACATGAGAAAGCAAGGGATACAAAAGATAGACAAATAAATCACAAATCAATACACACAGAAAAGTGACTTTTTCATACAGAGCCTCAAGAGAGCTGTTTCCCACACTTGATTGAAAAGCATTCCACTATGTGAGTCGCTTGAAGAGAGGTAATTTAAAAATACAGTTTAGCTACAGTTTTGAACAGAGAGCAATAATTTCTGACAGGGTTGAATGAGATTAAATTCCAGATCTGAACATTTACGTTTTATTAGAAGAAAAGAAGAAGAAGAAGAAGAAGAAGAAGAAGAAGAAGAAGAAGAAGAAGAAGAAGAAGAAGAAGAAGAAGAAGAAGAAGAAGAAGAAGAAGAAGAAACATTTCCATTCTTTATATTGCAAAAGATAACTCAATTCTTTTCCATGGTACTGCAATTGGTTTTACTTGGCAATAATAATTTCTAATAATCTTTGAAACTTCAGTTTATCTTTAAAAAAGGAACAAGTTGCAGCAGAAAAATATCTTTGGAAGAAAAAGTGCAATGATAATGAAGTTATTTGATTAATTAAATATACAATGACCAGGTCCACCTCCAAATATCCATCAGCACATGAGTGTTTGATATGAATGAGATTTGTTCCTTCAAGTTCAGTTATAATGAACTCCATTCAGTGGTGGCTTCCTACTGGTTTGGACCAGTTCAACCGAACCAGTAGTGGTTTGGCGGTCTGGGTCCTGGAACCGGCAGCAACCCAGGCCTGTCATGCCCCTGAACCGGTTCTCCGGGCGCCACCATAGGCACTACCACCATCTTGTTTTTTGCTTTTGTGCATGCACAGAACAATTTTGATTGCATTGTGCATGCGTGCCCAGTGCGCATCAAGCAGGTGCATAGCACGCCCATAAGTAAAACAGCAGTAGTGCATGCTGGAACCACCCCGACTCCATTGTAATTAATTAATCACATTTTTACATATAAACAGTTACTCTATTTTAAGTCAATAAGCAATTGATTAAATGCTGCCAATATTGAAAAGTGGTATTTAGTATTTAGTATTTTTTAGTATTTTATTGTCACTTATAGGCCGCCCTTTTCCCTGAGGGGACTCAGGGCGGCTTACAACTCATGGGAAGGGGGTGCAAGACAAAACGTAAAATAATATGTGAATACAAATAATAATAGCAATAAAACACAACATTCATTCAACATTCGGGTGGGGTGTGTGCAAATCTTATCCCCAGGCCTGACGGGATAGCCAGATCTTAAGGGCTGTGCGGAAGCTCTGGACTGTGGTGAGGGTGCGAATCTCTACGGGGAGATCGTTCCAAAGGGTCGGAGCTGCTACTGAGAAGGCTCTCCTCCGCGTAGTCGCCAGTCGGCACTGACTGGCGGATGGAACTCGGAGGAGGCCCACTCTGTGCGATCTGATGGGACGGAGGGAGGTAATCGGCAGAAGGCGGTCTCTCAAGTACTCAGGTAGAATTTTGTTTTTGACAAATCTGACTCAAAGAACTTAAACCATTCCATTTTATATTCCATCTCCACACTGAAACCTCAGCAGATTTGTTTAATGAGTTTTTTTCTCTTTGTTCTTCTGCAAACCTCACATTACCCTAAAATTATTGATTTTATTAATTTTATTTATTTAGGAAATGCCAACTCACTTCATTCTCAGTGGCACTAAGCACATCAGAACCGGGGACAACCAAAATGTTTCAGTTTTCTAATTGCAGCTACCTAGAATGGTTCAGTAGATTCCCCCAATATGTCTGTCGGAGTTGGAAACAATATTTTGCATGTCATGCGTTGTTGGAAACTGGTAGATTTTATTGATATTCATTAAGAAATAAAGAAAAAAGTTCCTTTAGAGACTTATATAAGATGTCTCATGATACTAAAAGTAGTTTGGATCACTTTCATTTATTTTAAAGATATGAATTATTGGGCTGCCAAAAATCAGGAATTTGGTAGCACTTTTTTAGCTAATGTATTTTATTAATAGATATAAGATCTGAATCCTTCTAATGTTTTGTTACCATAAATTAACACAATTCTCCTCCTACAAAGTCTTAATGGGATGTGGAGGCAACATAGATGAGTTCTATCTATGGTGTAATACTTAGAAACAAGAATAAAAAATGTTTAAAATTCAACTTGAAAATATAGTGTTACTCTATTTTTAGGCTGAATAAAGGAATAAGATTTCTGTTGATAAAACAATGTTTCAAGTACGATTTTTACTCTTCATAAATATTTTTAGAGTTAATCTTGTAGAAGTTACTCAAGCTTGGCTTTGGGAGTAATTTTTAAGATAAGATGTCTTTAGGATTTACACGTAAGTTATGTTTTAAGAGAAACTTGACTTCTATAACTTATTTCTATAAACCGGTAGCTTATTCTTTGTGTTATAACTGCAGGTTCTTTAAAGAAAATAACTGTACTGTTATTTAAAAGATATATAGTGCCTGGGTAAAGAAATAGCTTCTCCTAGATATTCCTTTTACCAAGTTTCCTTCCCTTCTAGTTGACAATAGAGGATGGTTGGAACCACTCCTTTTTACATTATGTACCCCATCTCTTAAGGATCAGTGGTGGGTTCTAGTTTTTTTACTACTGGTTCTGTGGGCATGGCTAGGTGGCATGTGATTGAGTGGGAGTGGTCAACTTGACATCACTCATGCACACAGCCACCACCGTGCCTTTTTCGGGTACCCGGCTTGTTGGACTGCCCCCATTTCCTGTCGCAGCTGCAACAACTGGCTAGTGGGGAGGGGGGGCTAATCGAAGACGAATGCTTACCTGTGTGTTGGCAGGAGGAGGCAGTTCTGTGGATGCACTTGGCTAAGGCGAGCAGCATGAGCGTCCAGGTGGGCTGGTTTGGGGACGTGGTCACACAGCTGTCACTACCAGTTTGGCAATCCAGGCCCAATTACCACTACCAGTTCACCCGAACCAGTGCGAACCAGGAGCAACCCACCTCTGTTAAGGATCCAAATGAAAGGGGATGCTCTGATTTGAAAATCTTTGAGTGCCAAGTTCCATCCACTTAGTCATCACATGCATGCCCTAAATTTTGGTTGCCACAATATATTAAAAAGATATTGAGATTCCAGAAAGTGTGCAGAGAAGAGCAACAAAGATAATTAGGAGACTGGAGTCTAAATTATATGAAAAACGGTTGCAGGAATTGTGTATGGCTAGTTTAATTAAAAGAAGGATATGGGGTGACACAATAATACTATTCCACTAAGGGGCTTCCACAAAGAAGAGGGGATGAACCTATTCTCCAAAGCACCTGAAAGCAGAACTAGAAGCAATGGATGGAAACTACCTAGAGAACCAGCCTAGAACTAAGGACAAGTTTCCTGGCAGTGAGAACAATTAATCGGTGAAATGACTTTTCTCCAGAAGTTGTGGGTGCTCCAACACTGGAGGTTTTTAGGAAGAAATGGGGCAACCATTTGTTTGGAATGATATAAGATCTCCTGCTTGAACAGAAATTTTGACTAAAAGACTTCCAAGGCATATTTTGTTATTCTATCAACAGAACCATAAGATCTACAGTATCAGTATGAACATTTTAGAAGTTTAGAGGAACCCTCTTATGTTTAAGGTCTTCTCTTATTACCGTTTTGATTACGTAGCACAAGGACTCCCAGCTGAAGACTGTTACCAATTGGGATCAGAATTTCAATTGCTAAGCAAGGCAGCTGTTATGGGAGTAATGACCAATTTTATGACATTAAGCAAAGTACTGCAGTTGCTAAGTGAATCACATGGTCTTTAAGTGAATCCGACTTCCCCACTTGACTTTGCTTGTTGAAAGCTGACTGAGAGGATGCATCAGACATTGTAAACACATGCCAGTTGCCAAAAACCTGAATTTTCTTTACATGACTGTGGTGATGCTGTAATGTCATAAGTGTGAGGACCAGTTGTGACTTTTTACCAGTGCCATTATAATTTTGAACAGTCACTAAATGAATGGTTGTAAGAATTGTTTTATTTTATGTACTGCTTTTACCCTAAATGATAACAAGCTGGAAAGGGACGTGACAGGGAAGGCATCTGAAATAATTAAAATTTGAAATAAGGGAAGGAAATGCTAGAGAAGGCACAAATGTAAGGAAAAGCATTTTAAAATGTATCTAATTTGGGGGGGGGTTAAATAAATCAGGCAAGGTGTGCATTTTGAAAGACCACATTTGTATTATCTGTATTAACTTGGATATGCTTCACTGTCTCTGTTGGATGAAGCAACTCAGATAAGCACAGTAGCTCTTCAGTCGTGCTTCATACTCAGATTTGGAATCGCTATTGAAAAATGTCTCTATCAACGGTTCTCATGATTCTTCTTGTTATACATTGTGTTATTTGATTGTGAATCATTCACTCAACTACACGCTGCTGCTGCTGCTTCAATCTTCCTGAAAAGAAGTATGTTGGTTTTCTTCAGAGGATTAGTTATGCTACTTTCTAGAGAGAAAAAAATAGTTGTTACAAAATCCAAAATTGACTGAATTATGAAAGTTTCACCTCACGCTGTGCATCATGGGAAAACAGATATTAAACAAAATGTTTTTAAGGAACCATATAGCTTTGTACAAGACACGGTGGCTCAGTGGCTAAGACGCTGAGCTTGTCGATCAGAAAGGTTGGCAGTTCAGTGGTTTGAATGCCGTGTAACGGAGTGAACTCTGGATACTTGTCTCAGCTTCTGCCAATGTAGCAGTTCGAAAGCATGTAAAATGCAAGTAGATAAATAGAGACCACCTTTGGTGGGAAGGTAATAGTGCACCTTTGGCATTTAGTCATGCCGGCCACAGGGCCATGGAGAACGTCTTCAGACAGTGCTGGCTCTTTGGCTTTGAAATGGAGATGAGCACCTCCCCCTAGAGTCAGGAATGACTAGCACATATGTGCGAGGGGAACCTTCACCTTTACCTTGTAACTTTCTTGTAACTTAGCTTTGTAACTTTCAATTAATCATGTTTCATTTTTTTTTCTTAGAAGATTGTAACTGCTCAGAATTTACTATTGGCGTGACATGCTGAGGCTGAAAGAAAACAGGTTAAAGATTATAGAATATAATTTCATAATGTGAAAGGCTCTGATGTTCCCTTCACTGTAAGTCTATGTAGTAACTCATACATTATTTCACACAGATAAATAATATTCCTTTAAAGAAAAGTAAGATTTTTTTTCTCTCTCAATATTACTAATTTGTTATTTCTACATGTTAACATCCTTCTAGATAATATTTTGAGCATTATATATGTGTAATCTAATGTTCTCTTGCACTTAATCTAGTTTAATTCACTATTTAAATATAAACAACAAATAATACCCTCATCCTTCCCATGTTTTTCAGGCAACTTAATGAAACAACAATTCCTTTAACCTGAATTACATGTAACAATCCAGGCAATAAGCAGCAGGTTTTATCATCTAGGCATATTTTCATAAATCTATTTCATCTTCGCTCTGTGATGTATTTGAGTTAGTGTTGGTACCTGGCAATCACTGGGACTTACTCATGAGGTTTTCCTGGCAAGATTTTCAGAACTGGTTTGTCATTGCCTCCTTCCTAGGGCTGAAAGACAATCACTAACACAAAGTAATGGAACTAGAAACTGCATGTCCTAGTCAATGTAGAATGTCCCATATTCTCCATATATTTAATGTCTGCTTTGAAATACTTCCTCTTCAGGGTAGAATATCTTGTAGTCTCCATTCTACCAGTTTAATCCTAAATACATTTTTGATCATGGGGATCATTTGTTCAATCAGCATATGAACTCCTTATCAAACCTAAGGATTCTTAAATTGGGAGTTGCAACCAAATTCACCCTGCCTGGACATGAGCAGCCTTCACTGGGTACTGCCCATCTGTCATGCTGACCCCCTGTGCATTGGCTCTAGGCAATCCAGGCATGCTGGTCTCCTATCACAGGTTGTTGTCCTTATCCAAGAAGTAAGGTGACTTGCAGAACTTTGGCTGCTCAGAGATGTGACATAGGCTCAGCACCAGAACCCAATGAGACAAGAAGTAAGACCTTCCCATGGGATCAGGAAAAGTGAGACTAGACAGCAGTACCTTGATTGTACCTTAGGAGGTGCTCATGAATGTTTTGGAGTTTTTTCAGGCACTGCTGCTATGACTACGGAGACCATCAAAGGAAAGCCTTGGTTTCAGAAATAAGTTCTGACAGCGTTCCAGCAACCTTCCTTTGGATGTGGAAGACTAGCATGCATGCACACACACACACACACACACACACACACACACACACACACACACACACAAAACCTAAACTGTGTGGATAGATAGCAGGAGCATCTCCTCCCCCTTTATTTGGAGGGGATGTCACACAAGTCTATGTATTATTTTAAAAGTCATTACACCACAAAGTTTGAGAACCCCTGACCTGGTCAACAATTAACATTAATTGAACCAAATCCATCTTTGTAGTCCTGCCATTTTCTGACAAAATGTACTTTCTGAATTTCTGTCCAGCTCCTCTCTTACCAATTGCAATAGACAGTATTAAGTCCTCTCCTGGCTGTTGAAAAAAAAAATATCTCACTGCAGTCCTCGGGATACCATGCACGGAGATGATAAAGAAAGCTAATATTGTGCATTTAGTTTGTTAACAAGTGTACTAAAATGGCTTTATGCGCTAAAATACAGCAAATGGAGTATTTGATCATGATTTGAAATGAACATATGACATAATTCAGTTTACATAATGCTTCTAGAATGGATGTAGAAACAAAATTAATGACAGCTTTTACTGTAATTCCTCAAGTTGACCTTGATTGACTAGTCTCGAAGAAGAATGTCATATTCAATGTGTAGAAGGGAGGAAATGCCTGAGCTTTGTCAAAAACCTGAATTGCTTCCCTCCATTTCCTTTAAACCTTTTTCAAGCATATGGACGATATAATGGCTGTCTAATAACAGCAGTATTTGTAAATGGAGCGTGTGGAGAAAGTTGGAAGGGATGCATGTCGGCAGAAGTAATTTTTTATTGTAATGTTTGAAGAGCAGCTATAACAAACCCCAAGAGACTCTCAGCAGATGGGAGAGAATTTGCTTCCTATTTCAAATCCTTCATGTTTCTTTCTTGTGTTGTCCCCTATGCAGAGAAATCTTAACTTCTCATAGCTTCAAGACTGAACTATTGAAGTCAATTTCATGTTTGCATTCTCAGCATTTTTGCTTTTTCCACCAGACAAGCCTCTCTTGATATAGTAGCTCCCACACATTAGTTATAGGAATTCTGCCAAGTTGGCTGTGATGGCATAGATAGAGGGCTCACTAACATCAAAGTATTCCTGTTCTTCTGTATCCAGGATGAATGCTGGAAATATTGGGGATGGATTTGGACAGCTTCCCTAGAACCCCGGGTAAACATTAAGACATTTTGCATACAGATGGTGTGTGGGAACTGGTACAGGGAGTGCAAGATAAGTTTCTGATATGCAACTACAGTCCAGGACATTTCTTCCCTTAAATTCATTTTTATTTGTGCATGGATGGATGAAAATACTGACCTCATGACCAGACATGACTGTAAGGGCACAGATGGGAGAGGGAACATTGGAGCCCAATAGATGACTTCTCCAGGCAACATTGATGTCTGCAAAGGAAATATTCGACTTTCTGGTGGAAAACACTATCCTCTGTAACACCTTGACTCAGCATCAGCCTGCAGGCTGACTTCAGATGAAGGTTCCATTTTGAGAACATGTCTTCAAAATATATAAGTTGGGTTAAACCAGGTCATTGGAATTGTGCGGAAGAACCCAGAGTAATATTTGCCTAGAGTATTTAAATGTCAATCTACTTGATGAAAGGAAGATGTTACAGTGTAGATCTGGAAAGAATATTTTCTTAGCCTTTAACTTTTTTTTTATAGATGTACTTCGCCTGTTGTCAGTTTTCTGAGGTCAGCAACAGTGGAAAAAGTGCTCAGCAACACTGCAGAAGCTCCTGAACTTAGTCTAACTCCCAGGGGAACGTCAAAGAATCCTGCTCTGCTAAAGAGATTAATTAGACAAGAATTATTACTGTTAGAAAAATTGAGACTTCCAGAATGATTGCAAATTGTGAACTCTCTGTTATTATGCCTGATGTGGGCAAAGCTTACGTTTTGTACATTCATTTGTTACAGACCTTAGAACTAATATTTTGTACTTAGTTAAGATTCCCTTGCAGAACTCTTCCAATTTATCTATTTGTGTAGGAAATTGGCCACCGTGATCTGAGAGAAAAGTTGCTCTATTTCACAGTTAAGGGTATTTGCTTGTTTAATTCAGAAAAGTAATGTTGAATAGCACATCGTGATATCCTTTATTTTCTTATTTTATTTTTAACTTTAGTTTTGTATCAGTGTATCAAGAAATCACAGTGTTCATTTTGGGCAATTGAACTTAGTTATCATTTGGCACTTAATTTGACTTTGAGATTCTTGCACTAGAGGGAAACAGAGGCAAAAGGAATTTTTTAAGCTCATTGATGCCATCTAGTGCTCAATTCTTTTGTAGTCCAGATTTAGTGGTTTAAATTTACATGTGGACAATTTTTTTACAATTCTTTGGCAACCTCTGAAAACATTATCTACAAGCTCAATAGGGGCCAAGGTAATAGCTTTTTTTAATTTGGAAAAAACCAGATGATCTAGGCCAGCACTCAATCTTTTTTGTTTCTCTTACAAGTTGCCTTGTTTTTGTCTTTCAGTCCCTGTTTCCCGCCACCATCACTTGGCCCTCAAGTGCAAACTATTTGTAAATAGGAAACATGGCTGTCCTAAGGGCCCCTGGAAATCCAAAGCTAATTTTGCAGAGTGCTTCTTATAAAATAAGAGCCGAGGTGGTGCAGTGGTTAAGTGCAGCACTGCAGGCTACTTCAGCTGACTGCAGTTCTGCAGTTCGGCTGTTCAAATCTCACCGGCTCAGGGTTGACTCAGCCTTCCATCCTTCCGAGGTGGGTAAAATGAGGACCCGGATTGTTGTTGGGGGCAATATGCTGACTCTGTAAACCGCTTAGAGAGGGCTGAAAGCCCTATGAAGCGGTATATAAGTCTAACTGCTATTGCTATTGCTAATTGAAATAATCATATATAATTCATACTAATCAGGGGTGAAATTCAGCAGGTTCTGGAGAACCAGTAGTGGAAATTTTGAGTACTTCAGAGAACCGGCAAATAACATCTCTGGTTTGCCCCAGAGTGGGGAGGGAATGGAGATTTTGCAATATCCTTCCCCTGCCATGCCCACCAAGCCACACCCACAGAACTGGTAGTAAAAAAATGAATTTCACCACTGATACTAATCATATTGGTTGTAGATGACAGAAATCATAGGCAAATGCATGTGGAGAATGCTAAGTGGGGGGAAGGCATGTTTTGTTACCCTGACCTCACTTTTTTTTGCATGTAAATTTTCCATCTTTCAATGAAATGTAAATACAGTTAAGTATGACCAGAGATCTAGATTGTCTCTTTATTCTCGACCTTCAGAAACAATTAAAAGACAGTACCCTCTGAGCATACCCAACTTCACCAGAGTGGCTTGACTTATCTAACCACAATTAACCTGGGTTGATACGGGTTGCCACCACTGGGCCAAAGAGGCATTTAGGAAGATTCCAGTGCATCTACAGCTTAGTTGGGTTACACTCTAGGTCTTCTACTAGTAAGGCTGCAATCCTAGTCAACCAGGTGAACACTCCTTCTTCACCCAATTCAAGCCCAGAGGATTAAAGAAAGAACTAACTAAGGATGTGGGCTAGCAAGTGTAGAAGACAGACAATGGTAGTAATGATGACAAAGTAAAGTAAATGACAGAATTGCAGCAATGATGAGGGGGTATCGAGATGTATTAAAAAAAAAAAGAATAGCAGTAAGCAGCCTGGCCCAGGGGAAGAAAAGGACTTGTAGGTTTGTTCCAGTGGCAGCTCTACTGGAGTTTGGTTTGGTGTACAGCTTAAAGGATTCAGCCATTATTCTGCTTCATAGCTTGACTGTACCAAATGGCCACTAGAAATAGAGAGAATCTTGGGCCAGAGCAAAGACTGTGCCAAGTCTGGTGAAGGGTTAAGGAATGGATGCAGGTAACCGATTAAGTCAGCTAAGAGAAGTTGGGACGCTGAAGTTAATCCTATCCAAACCAAACTGTATGTACAGTAGCAAGAAAAAGTATGTGAACCCCTTGGGATTATGTGGAGTTTTGCATGAATTGGTCATAAAATGTGCTCTGAACTTCATCTTAGTCACAACAATAGAAAAACACAGTCTGCTGAAAATTATACTACACAAACATTTGATGTTGCCATGGTTTAATTGCACATAACATGTAAACATTCACAGTGAAGGGAGGAAAAACTATGTGATCCCCTAGCCTAATGACTTCTAGAAGAGCTAATTGGAGTCAGGAGTGAGCCAACCTTGAATCCAATCAGTGTGATGATATTGAATGTGTTGCTGACAGCTGTTCTGCTCTTTAAAAACACTGGTTTCAAGAAGCACTGTCTGATGTGAACCATGCCTCGCAGAAAAGAGGTCTCAGACCTACGATCAAGAATTGTTGACTTGCATGAAGCTGGAAAGGGTTACAAAAGTATCTCCAAAAACCTTGATGTTCATGTGTCCACGGTAAGACAGACTGTCTACAAATTGAGAAAGTTTAGCACTGTTGCTACCCTCCCTAGGTGTGGTCGTCCTGTAAAAATGACTGCAAGAGCACAGTGTAGAATGCTTCATGAGGTAAAGAAGAATCCTAGAGTGTCAGCTAAAGACCTACAGAAATCTCTGGCACATGCTAACATTTTGTTGACACATCTAAAATAAGGAAAACATTAAACAAGAATGGAGTACATGGGAGGACACCACGGAGGAAGCCATTGCTGTCCCAAAAAAATATTGCAGCATGTTTGAAGTTTGCAAAAGAGCACCTGGATGTTCCACAGCACTACTGGCAAAATATACTGTGGACAGATGAAACCAAAATTGAGTTGTTTGGGAAAACCTCACAACACTATGTGTGGAGAAAAAAGGGCACACCACTCTAACATCAAAACCTCATTCCCACTGTAAAACATGGCGGAAGGAGCATCATGGTTTGGGGCTGCTTTGCTGCTTCAGGGCCTGGACGGATTGTTGTCATTAATGGGAAAATGAATTCCAGAGTTTATCAAGACATTTTGCAGGAAAACGTACGACCATCTGTCCACCAACTGAAGCTCCGCAGAGGATGGGTGATACAATAGGACAATGACCCAAAGTATACAAGTAAGTCAACACAAGAATGGCTTCAACAGCACAGAATACACCCTCTGGAGTGGCCCAGTCAGAGTCCTGACCTCAACCCGATTGAAATGCTGTGGCATGACCTTAAGAGAGCGATTCACACCAGACATCCCAAGAATATTGCTACACTGAAACAGTTTTGTGAAGAGGAGTGGTCCAAAATTACTCCAGATCGTTGTGCAGGTCTGATCTGCAACTACAGGAAACATTTGGTTCAGGTTATTGCTGCCAAAGGAGGGTCAACCAGTTATTAAGTCCAACGGTTCACATACTTTGTCCTCCCTGCACTGTAAATGTTTACATGTTATGTGCAATTAAACCATGGCAACATCTAATTTTTGTGTAGTATTATTTTCAGCAGACTGTGTTTTTCTATTGTTGTGACTTAGATGAAGTTCAGAACACACTTTATGATCAATTCATGCAAAACTCCATGTAATCCCAAGGGATTCACATACTTTTTCTTGCAACTGTATCTCAAGACGAGAAGGGATCGGGGCCCATACAGGGATGTCAAAAAGATCAAGATGATGGCTTCAATTTTGCATTCAAAGCTTTGCCCTTTTTTCATGTGCTACATGTCTGACCCAGCCTGGACCAATTTAAAAAGCCTTCTCCTAAGAAAAGTTTTGAAAACATTTAGCCTATTTGGGTAGATCTCCAGTTTTTCTCCAAACAATTCCACAAGGGACAAGTGCTAACTCAAGCACAGTGATGTATCACTGCCAAGCAAGACAACAGCCAGACACTGCAAGGGATGTTATTTCAGTTGTAGAACTCTTTTATTTCCTGATTTTGTGGCAGCTGAGGAACACCCAGGAAAATGTTTTTTTTAAAAATAATTTTACTTTGTTCTTATAGCAATAAAAGAGAAAACAGGCTATGAATTGTATACCGTGTATGGGTGCTGCAGCAAAAGCAAGAGGTATTATTTTCTTTGACACAGATATGTGTGTGTATGTGTGTGTGTTGCATTTGTGCTGATAAATAAATAAAGGGAGACTAGTATAGATCTATTTGAAGCTATTTAGCTCTCATCAGCTAGCCATACCCTTACTGGGAATCAAACCTGGGCTGTATTACATATTAGGCAGTTATATTAGCCACTAAGCCACAGGCTCTCCTCCTTTATCAGATATATATATATATATATATATATATATATATATATATATATATATATATATATATATATATATATATATATATATATATATATATATATATATATATATATATATATATATATATATATATATATATATATATATATATATATATTGTGTGTGTGTGTGTAGAATGTTTGTGTGTGGGGGTTACATCTATATAATAAAAGTCATCAGATTTACCTACCTCTTTGACCATGGTGAAGTTCTCATTAGGTCATTGCTCAGGTAAACTTGTTACATGGGACCATAGGGATGCTTTCTTCTCCCATAACTTACATCCAGTTAATGTATTTGCTTTGTTCATGCATCTTTTTACCCATGGATCAAGAAAAATAGTTAGAAAACAGGAGCAGAAAATGCTTCCTGATGAAGTACATTGCAGCTGCATTATCCAAAATTTGTATTTGTAGTATTCTGTATAAACAAACTGTACACCCAGACACAGTTTTTAAGAAACATTGGATCATCTTTGAGGAAGCTTTATACTATAAATGGCATGAGTGAAACTGTAGAAAAAATGGACTCTTTAAATGGTTTCAAACTGTGTTGGTACATCGTCTTTCTTTTTTGAACTAGGAAGAGATGAATAAAATGCTGACATCCTCTGTTTTAGAATGTATATGATGTACTATGTATGGGAAAAGTTGCTTGCCTTTTTTCATCTCAGCTAATATTTGTACCAATTGTGCATCCCCATTGCTGAGATACATGGATCACCATGTCATTCCAATTCAAAATAGATTGTCATTATGCTGAGAAAGATTTACAACCACATGAATGGCACTTCCATGCCATCTAACTCAGCCAGCAAATCAAATTGCTAATTTACTCTCAAGGTCACCGAATGGTGCCAACCCTTGTCAAATGAGTGTCAGTAATAGAAATTAGACATTCCTTTCATAATCTCTCCTGCAAAGATTGCCTCACCATCTTTAGAGTAACAGCTACTTTGTGCCATTCCTTCAAACTGCAAAGAAAATAAGATTTGTGTCACTGCTAGTTTTCTAAGAATATACTTGCCCGGAACTCCTGTAAGAGAAGCTGGAGGACAAATTAATTGCTGCAAATACGCAGTTGCAATGACAAATGTTTCACAAATTGCATGGGCAAGTCGGGTTCTTCATAAGAGAATGTTAAATTTTTAATAAATTGGCCTCCTAGAAAATAACCGTATGCATTAAGAATACTGCCAAGAAAAGTTAGGGATTGTTGAGTTTTATCATCAAGGTACAAGGAATTTGGAATCTCTCCAATTAAATTTTCTTGTGAAAAGTTTGTTTTCACTGGCTAGATTGAACAGGAACAAATTCACCATTGAGAGATCTAAAGTTTGAAGACAGATCATTCTGGAAACAAACATATGGGCTCTTGGAACTGACCCCCGCAGAGTATTCCCAAGCCTTTTAAAATAATTATAGATTGTTCTTGGGGAAGGGAGGAGGAATTCCACTTCACGTTTTCTTCCTGAACATTTTGACCATTACTTCTGCTAATTTGGAGGTTGCTGAGCCAACTGATTCCCTATTTCCCATGGTTAGCCATGAGCTCTGCAAAGAAGGGGCAGGAGACACAGTGTAAGCTAAAGCAACCCTGCAGTCCTACATCCTCTTGCTCAGTATTCCCCAAACATTGGGAAACTGAAGCTCTCTTCAATTAAAAGACACAATGTATTCTTATCTCAAAGCACTCTACTTTTACAGTATGCTGTGAGTCACAATCAGTTCTTAGTGAAGTCCTCCCACACAGTGCATCTTTTGCGTGAGTCACCATGCAGGGCAAGTCTCTCAGTTGGAAATTGGCAAGAACAAAGAGCAATTTATGCTCTGAAATGGGACAGTGCCTCCTCTGGGAATGGATAATTCTGCTACCTCTTTACTTTGGGAACAAGTGAATACGCCAGTTGTGTTGACACATGGCAGTATTACCCTTGGTGGAGATTAGCTCGAATGAGTCAATTGAGCAGCGCATGCTGCAGGAATCCAATGTGCAGTCACCTTCATGTTAGGGACACATAAGCCTTGCATGATTTATTTCTTATGGTTTCTTAGCAGTTCTCTCTGGGAGATACTATGTGGAAAATACTATTTCCAATACTGCCAGTGTTTATTCAGGGCACTGATGGAGTTTCTAGTATTGAGATGCCTTGGATAACCCCAGAAGTGATTCTATGAATCACTTTTTATAACACTGTTTTGCTGAAAGACTAAGGTGCTATCATTATAATCTAAGCATAGTAAACAAAGGGCTGCTATATTTGAGCTGCCAAAATGGGATAAGCATACATAACAGCAAAAAGCAGCAGACCGGAAAGCCTAAATAATATTCATTAAATTGTAAAAGTATATGTTTAAAAGTTAAATTGAGATACATTTTATGTATCAACAGCAAAAAAAAAAAAACCTGCAACATACCTATTATGATGTTAACAAATATTAATTTCACCAAAAGCAGTACAAGGTAGTGTTGGTTATTCTTAGCCAGCATTTGGCATAATAAAAATTAGCTTTAAAATTATATGTGCTTAATTGAAAATTTTAGGCTGAGAATTTATTAAATGTCATAACTAATGAATATTCAACGTATTTTTAAATAATATTAAAATCTACCTATGTTCAATAAAATCATGGATGATAAATGCCAACATCTGGAGTTTCTTCTTTTGTGGGCATTTTTAGAAATGTTTTCAAGGCTTTATTGAAAATATGTGAAATTCAGCAGTTTCTATAAGAACTATTTCTACAGGTATCTCTGCTGAGATCACTGAAAGACCTATTAAGATGGATGCAGCAAATCATCAGTCCTAGAAGTGCTTATAAATTGATACATTCACTCTCATATCATCTTGTATGGATTGGCATTCATTTCATCAATACTTTTTCTTCACTGGTATCATTTCTGCTGAGGGGCAGTTATATCAACCTATTAATAATCAATCACAGATACAGGAAAACTTTGATTCCTTTCCACTCTCCCCCTGAACACCAATCATTCAAATGCTTCACAATTTGTGCCTTTGTTCAACCTCCAACATGCTGCTCGGTGAGCAGAGTGCAGATAAAACTAGGGAGGCAAATGAAGAGTTTCTCTGAGTTAGCAGTGCTTCTTAGTGTATTTTAATATTTGTATTCTGAAAGAAACCGCTTAACTTATAATTTAAGAGAGTGGGCCAAATGTCTAGCTTGCTTACTATTGGCATGAGACCCTGTGAGTAACTTGGTTACAGTTGCTATGGAAGGAAGATTCCTAGCTGATCCTTTGAAATGATACAGTTAACAGCTCAGGAGGAATAGAATTAATCAATGGTATGATCAGGATTTTAAAAAGGCAAGTTGAACTGCCAATATAGAAACAACAGTTAAGAAAGGAGTATAGTCATGTTACTTATGCTTGCTTAACATGTAAAATACATTCAAATATCTGACCACTTCTTCCCTACGATCTTTGGGAGACAAAAGAGTAGCAGCTTGGGTCTGAGTATAATCATACTGCCTCCAAATGGTTATTATTAATTTTAGTCCTATTTGTCGTGTGCGCTATAAGCCGTTTGTCTCTTCAGAACTAGAGTGGCATATGACCTGAATAAAATTGTTATATGGAATTTTAGGCTTCATTATTTAAAAAAGGTGATATTCGCATTTTAGCATGGCATCCATACCTCCTTTGAAGTTCAGGAAACCATATTTCTTTTTAACCATTTTTTTTTTACATGCAGAAATTGTCCTACTGATAAACTAAGCAGGGCCATATTCTGGAATCCTTAAATGTTGCAAGTGTTAAAGAAGCCCCAATGGGAAAGGAAAAGATGTAACATATTTTAAGAGTGTTTTGTCTTTTCTCATATCAATGTATTTTATTGTTTGCACATATATCAAATAAAGGCAACAAAATTAAATAGAAGATATAAACATGGCATTAAATATTTCATGGGAAAATTAAAATAGAAGAGCAACTGGAGTGAGGAATCAGATTACTGAGAGAAAAACTAAATCATCAGAAGAGTTAGAAAAATAAGCAAGAACACCAGAAAAAGGCTTGAAATCATTTATTTATTACCAGTTAGAAACAGCATGCTTTGTATGCAGGTATGATTGCACAAATGAAAAGTGTCCTGAGATGAGCTTCAAGTGTGTTCCCAGTGACAAGGAAAGCAACCCGTTTTTAATGTGTAATTATTTCTATGAATAAATTGATCTTCTTTATTAGAATACAACTAGGGAGAAGACCTGAATGGAAGCCATTTAGGTCGTCTTGATAGAAATTCCATATAGAACAAAGGAGAAAAATGGTCACTTTAGTTTAAGCATCTTTTTGCTTTGTTTACATACTACAATGATCTATAATTGCATGTTTGATTTGGGCTTAATGTGTTGTATAAACTGAGTTAATTGTAATTTATTAAATAAGTCATGGTAAAACGATATGTGGCTTAGTATAATTTCTGACACAGGTCTTTCTCAGTGGTGCACAGGTTCAGATCAACCAATCTAAGTTATGGTTTGTTTTAATTATAATTTGAACAAATTATATGGTTACCTAGTTCATACTTTGTTACATGGTTTATATATTATAAAATATAATTTTCTTTTCCCAGGAAGGGAGATTAAAAAAGAAAAGATTTTTTAGGAATATATGCTTTCAATGAAACCTAAAATAGCATCTTCAATTGCTTTAATCCCCTCTTTTGTTTTTGCCCACTCACAACTGTGTGTATAGTACAGTCACACCATGTCAACTTTTACGCTAAAAAGCAAGCACTTCTTTGTACAGTATAAACCTACTTTTTATACTCTGTATTTCATGAATTATTTTTTTTCAGTTGCTCACCACTTCAGTATCAGGGTGTGAATAAAACAGAAAACACATTTTGGTTTAAACCCAGAACCAACCATTTTGTTTTCAAATTCTACCAGACTGCCTTGGATTTCCTGGAATTCAGCAAAAACCAAACTGTGAGGGATCCTATCATTTTTTAATATTAATCGGGGAAAATATAGTACCTTCTTTCATCATCCCCCAGAACAGCCTGTTATCAGCCCGTTGGCCTCGATTTTATGGAGCCTTCCTTTTCTTCCTTCACCACAAAAGCACTGGCCTACTTACCTGTTTCCTACTGCAATGGACTTAGTAGCGAAGAAAAGATTCCCAAAGTGACAAATCCCATCAGTTTGTTCACCTCAGATCTTCCCTCCAATTTTTCCTCTCTTCAGGCCCATGGCTTTTTAATGCCATTATTTGTCAAATTACTTCTGCTCAGAACACCTGGGTCCAGTCTATAACCTCTCTTTCAGTTTGAGCTGGATAATCCCAAACCTTCTTCATATATCTCTCTACTTAAACTGAGATAACTGTTTGGCTAACTCATAAATAGTCCCTGAAATGGACAACAGATGCCAAGATGGATAAAGATAAGACAGAATTGTGGTTCAGTGGATTTATCAAACAACTACACCTAAGATATTGAAAAATGACTGTGCATTATTTGCATGCAAGAAAAAAATTGCATGTGATCTCTCCACAGGGCTTTCAAACTGTAGATGAAAGAAATGGATACCAAATTTGCAGGCAACATCAAATAAGTAGTAGAACTTCAATTATTTTGTTATCATATAACTGTTTGGAAAACTTTTCAGCCCTGAGAGAAGTACAAGTGTTTGATTATGTGAAATCTCAATTTAACAAACTATAAACTCTGCATGCAAGAGACCAAATTTCCATCTAGTTATTTTTCCGGAAATAATAAACAAGCCTACCATATATAAAACAATCTGTAAGAGGTGGTTATGACCAAAATATGTAAGCTGTCATGATGTATTTTTGCATTTAACACATTTGGAATATGACTTTATTCCATTTTTTTCTCTAAAATGAGAAAAGACTAAGCTGGATTCCCATCAGCCTTTGTTTCTGCACTGTCCCTTTGACATACATGCAGTAATTGCTATTCTTAGCAAAATAATACCTCCCATGTGTTTTTTTCCTGTGGCTGAAAAACACATATCCTTAGGGATACTAGAATTGAAATGAAGATAAAAGGACAATTTTTATTTTGCTGATGTCTACTTACCTTATTGTTTGGAGTATAAGACGCACCTTTTTCCCTCAAAAAAGAGGGTGAAAATCTGAGTGCATCTTATACACTGAATACAGCATTTTTGGCTTCATGAAACCCCACCCTTTCACCAAAATGGCCGTGCCTAGCCTTTAGGAGGCTTGTAGAGTGCTCCTGGGGCTGGGGTGGGGGGGTAGAAATGAGCGGAAAATGGGCCATTTTTTTTCTCATTTTTGCCCCCGAAGCCTGCAGGAGCACTCTACAAGCTTCCTAAAGGCTAGGCATGTCATTTTTTTAAAATGAAAAACAGGCCTGTTTTTGCGAAAAGTGGGCCGTTTGTAGGAGGTCTGCAGAGTGCTAAAACTTTTTTTTTTAAATTTGCCTCTTCAAAATCTTGGTGTGTCTTATACTCCAGTGCGTCTTGTACTCCAAAAAATACAATAGTTCTATGGGCAAAGGTGTTTCTGTGGCAAACTAGTGGCTTTTGCCTTTCAATAAATGTCTAATTATCATGCATTGTACCTACCAATAAAACAAAACAAATCTAGCATAAATTATTTCCTCTTAGTTACAAAGTAGGCATCACTGTTTTTCCTGAAACTTTCTCTAATCTTGACTATAAAAATCATACAATAGATATAAGCTTCTAGGTTATTTTATAGAGAACAGGGAGGGAGTTAAAACCTAATCATTACATAAATCAGCTCTGTATTAATATTGTACTCAATACATAACTGCTATTCAAGTGTATCTCCATTCTTCAGATGTTAGTAACATGAAAACCGATTCCATTAGCCTTGTAAGTTTATAGTGACAAACTGTCAAGTAATCAGCTCTCTTTACTTATACCTGCACAGAACTGTATTATCGTTTACAGTTTACAACACAAGGTACTTATGGAATTCTTTTTAAAAGTAAGATTAATAGAGGAACATGTCTTTCATCACTGGGACTTTTCCAAAATAAGGTTTAAATAATGAGAAATGTCAAAGCATTCCACAGAAAAAATATTAAGTAAATTTGGGAATGAATCAAATAGGAAGTTAAACTAAGATTCTGGAAGAAAACATCTGCAACTGATGAAAAAAATATTTTTCCAGCTAGCAATTCATTGTGTTGAATATCAAGAAATGCACAATTATACCACTGCCATTATTAAAGAATGTTTTCTATTTCTTAAAATCAAATTATTTACAGTGATGTATTGTTTAAGAATCATTAATATATTGCACATAATTTAAATTCTTTAATGTCATTTCTACAAAGGAGTTAAATTATCATCAGTACTGACCTTACATATTTTAGACAGAAGTGATGCTCCCGGGTATTTCAAGAACAAGGTACTTAAATAGATTAAAAAGCTACAGTTGTATCCTTTCAAAATTCAAACTGAATTAAGGTTACAGTAGTGGCTTTCTGTTCTTTCACAGAACATCCAGATGGTAACACATCACAGAGCTGTGCAAATTGTGGTTCCAGGAAAAGAAGCAACTACCTTCTTTTTCCTGCACCACTTTTTCCTATTTTACTGCTACTGCCAGTAGACTTGCTGGAAGATTTTGAAGAGAAAAGTCTTGTCATGAACTCTGACACATCAGGCAGCTCATGGTTAGAATTCAACATATTCATGGATTGCTCCATTTCCTAAATACATACAAACAGAAGAAAGTATAAGAGAAAACCATTTTTAAATTATTAAAGAATACACATAGTGAATGTTTACAGTTTGCGTTTGCTCTCTACTCCCCCCCTCCACTACAGACTCCTCTATTCAGCCAGTGTGAAGAACTTAAAAGAAAATTATTACATATATAGGAAAGATATAGGAAAGAAACTACTAAAAGCAAAAAAGCTTAAAAACGTGTCTAAAGTAGTCTTACAGGACAATATTGATTCACATTTTGAAAAACTGAAAAATCTCAGTTCTAAGTGTTATTTTTTCTTATAGCTTTTCTTCAAACAAATGAGGAGAGAGATATCATCCAAGCATAATATTTGACTATTAGGACATTTCAGGAGCTAAACTAGTGTGTAATAGGAATAACTTGAAAATAACTTGATACCTGTAAAGAACTACTGAAGACAGAGATAATTCAGAGGAAATAAAAATTAATACCAACTGAACCCCAGAAGCAGCAGCCAAAGGCACACAGTAAGCACCACTAAATATAGAAGATTTAGTAAACACCTTGAGTCTCCATTTTGTTCTAGCCCTCCGCTATTCAGCATAATGCATGATGAAAGGACAATGAATTAAAATATTGTAAGAAATATCATACTACAACTTCCTATCACTATGAATTTATCAAAAGTATGGCAATTCTTGCTGAAATAATAATGACAAAGAGAAGAACAACATAAGTTGGCAGGAAGTTTTAGAGAATTATAGTAAGCACAGAAACTGAATTCCTTTTAACCAATGTCTGTACAATTTGCTACAGTGAATACAAAAGAGCTCTTGATCTAATATCAGAGCAGTTCAAGAAATCAAGTCAAAGAGCACACATGCTCAGCTAGCCATAGATCTGTCCAGGACTTTGCTTTAAATAACAATGTTTACTAGAGCTGCCATATAAAAAAAATAGTATGCTAATTCCTAATAGGAGCAGAAGAAAGTTTAGGTAGCAAGTGCCTTTGCTGATGACAAAATAGTAAAAGCTAACATCCTCCAAATAAGCTTTGATGAAATATGGGATAAACCCACATGGAAAATAAACCTGTTTTTTTTTTTTTTGAAGATTTCCCATTCAATCATGAAATGTGGGGGGATTAATTCTTTCATGGGGATGTTTTCTTGATTTGACTTTAAGATTCAGAGCACCTCACAGTATTTTGTGTAGGTGGGGGTACATAAAACTGTTGAAATTAAGATTATCCAGCATATGCATTCTCAAGCACAACAGCTTTATCCTATTTGCTTTTCCATGTGGGAGTTTAACTAAGAGACAGATTAGGCAGGTACCTGGGGGAAGGGTATTTTTGTTTCAGGTAAGCTTCATAGGAGGTTGGTGAGCAGCCTATAAATCACTTTGTGAGAAAGGCAGCCATACAGGTCCTATAACTAAATGTCATTTCATCACTTGATCCTGACACCATTCCTTTTAAGCTCATCCTATATTTCATAAGCTTTTTGGGGAACGCAAATAAAACATGGAAAAAACTAACCTTCTTTTATGTCTTAAACCCTACTTTCCAGTAATAATTTCCATTTTTTTGTATTGTTGAAGTTTTCAGCTCAGAACTATATTTCAATTATAGCAATGAACCAAAAGCTCACTATTATATCCAACACTTTCCTGATTCTGTATATTATATATCTATATCTATACCTATATCTATATCTTGATTCAATATTTGCAGTTTTCACTTTTGCAAAGCTTACTCACCCGCCTCATGTCAGGATCACTTGTATTGACAACTTTGGGTAATAATACAAAGATTAGCAATGGAAGGATCATCATCATAACCTTAGAAAAAAAATCAGAAGGTCATCAAATTTGTTAATCACTTAACAAATGTTTCACTTAACAGACATTTTGGGCCCAATTGTGCCTGTAAGTCAAGGTCTGTCTGTATTGAACCTTTCACAACAAATTATGGTGATCAGAAATATTCAAGATATAGCTTCATGCAATTCCTTAAGACTGAAAAAAGGAAACTACCAACATAAGTTGCATTTATCAAATATGTCCTAAGTAACCACTGAGATTACAAATATAGAGATGTGAGATGAGCTAAAACACATTTGTTCTTTACTATATTGGAAGGGTCAATACCGAACAGCAGATATTATAACAGATTTTTTTTTCTTTAAAAAATTAAAATGATGAATTTGAGTAGTAGCAGCAGTATAAAATATTACAAGCTGTTTGATAGTGAAATTGTATTTTTTCAGAACTTTGTGAGCACTCATTGAAGAAATTTAAGAAAAAATTGAATGGCCATTATTGAACTTTGCAATGGTGTTCCTGTCTTAGTAATAGCACTGGATTATATAGCTTTCAAAATTCTTTCAATTCCAGATTGATTTCATTATGAGCTCATTGCCTGCAGCCATTTCCCCTATAATTCTGTAATCTAATATGTAAAGAACAAGTAGAGCCACTCTTCCAAAAAGTTATTCAGATGCTATGATTTTATACCTATGAAAATCAGAATAGTGCAAACAAAAATATTTCTTGTGATGCTTTATGGGAAGAAAACTTGGACTCTGAAGAAGTAGAAATTCCTATTTATATAGTGTCAGCCTCAAACATGCTTATCTGAAATGAATATATATACTCCATGCACTATTACCTTATAGAACACTTGAGATTTCTCAGGACAACCTATAACATACTACAATCACCAAATAAAATTCTGAATAATTAAAATATGCAATAATTAAAACACACAATAGAATATAAAAACTAAAAGTTGTTTAATATGTAATGTCTATAAATAGAAGAATAGTCTGGTAAATTTGTTGATGTTTACACAATTCCATACATACCATGGGATTCATTAAAAAGTCAGTCCATCCCCAAGACTCTCTCTTTATAAAATATGAAGGAGGCCCCGAAGATTTCATTTGAAGAGGATATGGCAATCGAACAACTTCTGATGTTTTGATATAATTCACGTATCTTGCTCTGAATTAAAAAAATTAAAACCGTGTTCTATAGATTTTTCAATTTTATGAATATCTCTACCCAGTATCCTGTGACAATGTAAGCTGCACACCTTAATGCACTTCCACCGAAGAGCCTACAATTAGATTAAATGCTGCTAATTTCCACGTAAATGTTCTTAGGACAGCAATCTAAATTATTTTTATTTCAGTAGGTGTCTGCACTCTATGTACAGTTGCTACCAACTCATCCAGAAATTTACTATATAGGTAGCCTTTGAATTGGGAGAAATTAATTTACTGCTTACTTTACTAACTGAAACAAGCATATATTACATATTATACTGTTCATTAACAAATATTTTATCCCAATAAAAATGAACACAAAATGGCCCGTTTGGATTTATGACTCACTAGATCTTAATTTCTTGAAAGTCTTTCTAAATGTTATATGGTGTATGTAGATATTAAAGTTAAGCTTTTAATCTCATACGTTACAAAATATATTGACATTGCAATATGAAATTTTAAATAGTTCACCTCATTTTTCCTCTTGAAGTAATATCTACTCGTACTGGTTCAAATTTATAAGCTGGAGATATAACTTCAACAACATATGATCCAGAAGGAATATCGTGAACTACAAAACTTCCATCTGTCCTGATGAAATAGAAAAGAGACAAACATATAACTCTATCACAGAATGTTTTCAGAGATAACACAATAATTTTAGATCACATATCACAATGTAAGTTTTGCTTAATCAGATAAACTAGCCATAGTTTAGAGCTACATTTCAGAGCATTAGACTCTGCATTAAGAAAATAAGATTATAATATCTGCCAACATATATGTAATACAATGTTGTTCATTACTAACAAGTCACAGTGAACTCGTATAGTAGGACAGTTATGAATACAAGATAAAACATTCTAGTTTCTATCTCAGCAGAACTACTTGGCCTGAGAAAAACTGTAAAAATCACTAATATGTTACAAGAATATTTATCTTATAGACCTGATGAAATTACATATAAAAACAAAGGAAGTGTATTGTTTCCAATATGTATTTTTTTTCTGCTTAGGAAAAAAAAGGTAAATAAGGCATTACACATGGCATGGAAAAAGTTGAGGGAGAACATTTTGGCTTGCCAGCCCAATAAATTGGAGTCATTCAAGGAATATGATTGGCAGATTGTACTTAAATATATTTAAGTATATAATTCAGAAAATGTATTTATTCCTTAAATTTCTAAGCAACTCTACATTTTTAATCAAAGTGAACAGACATTTTTTTAAAAAAAGAATAAAAATGTGTGAACAAATTTACAAGTCATAATGGCTATAAAACAACATAAAAACAACCCCACTGCATCAAGACAAATATGACATCATACCCACAAAATTGGGCTTAGATTATTTGCAGATCAGAGCTCAAATGTTTAAAGCCTGTGATGGTCTTAAAATCATATAATTGTATGATTTGTAAAATACAATTTATAAAATCATACAAAGCTTGCAGATTCCTGCAGTTAAAAATCTAAAAGTTGGTTTATCTGCAGCTGATGCATTTTTGATAGTATTTTGGTTGACATTTTGAGGGTTGGGTTATCTGCAATTATAGACAGCATTTCTTCCAATCAGCTTGATTGGATGGCCCTTGGTCCCACTGTTTTAAGAAGAGAGAAAATATTAATATTTTATAAACTTAAAAATAAAATTTAAAAAAGGCATTTGATTCCTCAAATCATTTTAATTGGCAATTTCTGCATTTTTCCTGCTCTGTTACTTTTCTAATATGATGACCAGAGCAGTAGATAGTATTGTAGATATAGAAGCATCACAGACTTGAACAAGGACATTGCAATATTGACATCAGGCTTTAACAGAGCACATGTGATGTACCGTACATTACTTTACATGTAACGGTAGACCATAACCTACTATTAGATAAAGTAGAAGATTGTGGATTAGACAGCATCACCACCAGATGTATTCGTAACTGGCTGATCAACCACACTCAACATGTAGTCCTCAATGGAACTGCATCTACATGGAGGGAAGTATGCAGTGGAGTACCCCAAGGCTCTGTTTTAGGCCCAGTACTCTTCAACATCTTCATCAATGATTTGGATGAGGGAATAAATGGGGAACTCATCAAATTTGCAGATGACACCAAGCTGGCAGGAATAGCTAACACTCCAGATGATAGATTTAAGATACAGAAGGATCTTGACAAACTTGAACATTGGGCACTACCCAATAAAATGAAATCCAATGATGAAAAGAGTAAGGTTCTACATTTAGGCAAGAAAAACAAAACACATAGGTAATAGGTGGTACCTTGCTCAACAGTAGTAACTGTGAAAGGGATCTTGGAGTCCTAGTGGACAACCATTTAAATAAGAGCCAGCAGTGTGCAGCAGTTGCCAAAAAAGCCAACACAGTTCTAGGCTACATAAACAGGGGAATAGAATCAAGATCACGTGAAGTATTAATACCACTTTATAATGCCTTGGTAAGGCCAGATTTGGAACTGCATTCAGTTTTTTGGTCGCCACAATGAAAAAAAGTTGTGGAGACTCTGAAAAGAGTGCAGAGAAGAGCAACAAAGATGATTAGGGGACTGGAGACTAAAACATATGAAGAATGGTTGCAAGAACTGGGTATGTCTAGTTTAATGAAAAGAAAGACTAGGGGAGACATGATAGCAGTGTTCCAATATCTCAGATGTTGCCACAAAGAAGAGGAAGTCAAACTATTCTCCAAGGCACCTGAGGGTAGAACAAGAAGCAATGGGTGGAAACTAATCAAGGAGAGAAGCAACTTACAACTGAGGAGGAATTTCCTGACAGTTAGAAGAATTAATCAGTGGAACAGCTTGCCTCCAGAAGTTGTGAATGCCCCAACACTGGAAGTCTTTAAGAAGATGTTGGATAGCCATTTGTCTGAAACGGTACAGGGTTTCCTGCCTAGGCAGGGGGTTGGACAAGAAGACCTCCAAGGTCTCTTCCAACTCTGCTATTGTATTGTATTGAAATGTTGGTTAATCATACATTGGAATATATTCATTTCTCAACATCAGATCATGTGTGCATGTACTTCTATTCTGCAGGAATTCATTAGTTTAATATGAAAAGTTGTGTTAGCATTTCAACACAGACTATTTCAACACTAAGCAACTGCCCTTCTGGGAGGTGCATGGGGAGAAAGCAAGAACAACAACTTCCCCATCAATATAGTGTTTAAGGATACCACAATAATGTAACTATTTTTGACACTTATCATTTCAAGTTCTAATTCTGATTTACCATTAAGAAATAAAAACCCATAATGGTTGGATGCATGAAATTGTATGTTCAAGTTTTAATAAACATGTCTTCTAAAACATGTTGGTTTTTAAACAAACATTTTTAAACAACTGAGTATGTGTGTGTGGAAACTTATTATCTGCAGATCAGAAACACAAGGACATTTATTCTTCCTCAGAGCAGAACACCAACTGTAAAGACTGAGAGGTATTGTTTTGCCAGGACAAATACATTTAGAAAATGCTGCTTGTGATCTTCCCAAGCAACAACCCAATCCCAACACACTGTGACACAATAAATATGCTTTAAAATCTGTCCTGCCCAATCTGCCTTGACCTAATTCAGACCAGCTTTCCCCTCCTCAGACTATTCTCCAGCATCAAGATTTTAAGACAGAATAAAATAGTAATGACGAGGAATCACCTCCAGTTATTTTTGCCTTTGTCTAGTGAGTCAGGAAGCTTTAAATTGCGATATAATTTATCACACCTTTCCTTTAGAAACTCCTTACTCCAATTTTTGTCCACATCAAATGTTGTCGATTATGATTGGGTGGGAGGAGTAATGGAGCCAAAGTCGTTCCCTGAACTTTCCAAGGCTAAAGGACCCATTTGAACCTGTTTCTCTCCAGAGCCAATTCAGAATCCAAATTGTCATCTACAACATCTCAAGGCAAAACCTCCACGGACACAACTACATTGTTTACTTGGCAACACCAGGGGAGTATCTCGCTAGGGTCTTCAATTCCTTCAATTAGCATTGTGGGGTTTTCTGATGGGCTTTTCCCTCAGGTATCAAGAGTAAAACTTGCTTAGTATTTTTCTTTTTTGCTTTTTTTGGGGGGGCGCGGGGGCAAGACAGCTTAAGGCGACAGATATGTTAACCCTGAGGGAAGACTGTTGGACTGGTAGGAGAGCCGTCTTCGCCTAGGTCATTCTGTTTCCAAAATTAATAAATACATTAATAAATATCTTTTTTTAAATCTGCCCTTTTCGTAGTTGCCCAATTTAGCCTTGCGAAAGGCTTAGCGACAAACTGCGGCCGGCCTTCTGGGGTTTTTACCGAAGAGATACGAGGATCCAAAGCGAACTAGAAACCAGTTCTAGACATGGTCCGGAACGAAGCGGGAGCCCCCCCCCCCCCGAAAAAAGCCCCTCCCCCGAGGGAGTCCGCGGAGCGGGGCTGGGAAAGTGCCGGCGGTTACCGCCACCGCGGTTGCTACTCACTTGAGGAAGCCGACGTGCTCCTCTCCGTCCACCAGCACTCGGGCGCCCGCAATCCAGTCTTGGGGCTTCACTCCCGGCACCACCGCGCGACCTTCGATCTTAAACCGCTCCCCGGCGCCCAGAGCATCCCCGCCACCGCCGCCGGGCGTTTCTGAAGCCCAAGAACATGAGGGAAACTGAAACGTCGCCGCCAACAAGAAGACTGTCCCAAACAGACTAAAAGGTCCGGCCGCCATGATAGTTCTTGCGCGAGATACCGGGATAACGAACCAGCGGAAGAAGTCTTTTTTTTTTCTTTCTTCCTTCCTTCCCCTTACCGGCGCATGCGCCAAGCGACCGGAATGCGCCTTTCGACGGGCCGGAGCTGCGCGTGGTCACGTGATAAATAAGAGACGAGCCCGGTTCTTATCTTGAACTCTGAAACTCTGGACTTCCGGTTCCTTCTAGCATTTTTGCCTCCAAGGGGGGCGTGGAAATTAGCCTTGGGTTGCTAGTAAATTGTTGTCAGGCGAGGATATAATAATACTGTGATTTGACAAAAGTATACCCTATCCTACTCGAAGAATCAGGATAAAAATCTTCCTGAGCCACCCGAGTGGAAATGCTAGTCAGATTCATTTTTCCGCAACTGACACTGACACTGACAAGGTTTTTTTTTTTAAGTTTGAAACATCCCTAGTCTCTCCTAACAATATTTCTACAACATGTATTATTTTTGTACAATTTGTGCAAATGTAATATATGCATACTTGTAAAGGGTTGCAAACTATCAAAAGTTTTTCACAGGAAATCAAATTCTCAAAATGTATATGAACTGTTGATGAAGCAACTATACTTCCTCTATAGATCAACTATGTATAGAGTACAGATAGGCCAGAGACCATTGCAGAGGTAATAGATATTTAACAGTTTCATTTGTAAAATCATATTTCTTAGGTTATTAACCAGGTACTGCACTTTATTGAATAGTCTGATTCACTATCTGATATATAAAAGTGCTGTACTATAAAATTTTATTCTACTTTCACTAATAGAAGGACTAGGATGCAGAAATTTGACTTCTGATGAATAGTTCGGGTGGGGCCTTGTTTCTCATCTGTTGTTGCTAAAAGAATCTGAAATGTGTGTCTCTCCATATATAAAGTTTCTGTTTAAAAGATGCAATGCAAGAGGAACAAATTTTACCGGACAAGACTTTAAATTGCAATGTCTGATAAAATTGGTATAAAAAAGTAGCAGCATGTCATTGTACAAGCTCTTGAATATTTGTACAAGCCTTTTGAATATGCACATGCCATGATGTACATACAAAAGCACCAGTGCATATATTATGATGGCACCATGCTGCTTTTGTCATTTGAATGCTATTTTGAATACTTTTATCGTTACTGCAATTGTGAAAATTGGCCTTATCAGTTAAATAGATGGTTAGGTTGCCCTATCTCTCGGGTTGGCTACCTGCAGCTCTGGAGCCATATGTGGCTTTTAACCCTCTGCTGTGTCTCCCTCCTTTCATCCCTCTACTGTGGAGAGAAGTGGCTGCTGTTGCTGCTATTGCCGTCTCCATGGCCTGCCCGCCACTCTTGCAGCACAGTGAAATTTAGCAAGCTTCACGATGGGGGAGAAGCCCATTATAATGTGGAGCCACAATGTGATCTTGCCCCACTCATTCCTGGCAAGAGGAGTGGCATTGGCCGTGGCGTGTCTTGGGGCGGACAGTAGGCTCGACAGTAGGTCGCACGTCTCCCCAAGTGACTGAGGTGCGTCCAGCACCCACAAAGGCTACAAGTAGCTGCTCACTGTTTCTGCTAGTCGGGGAGAGGGAGAGAGAGAGGTGCGAGTGATGTTGAGTTGGCAACACCCACTCAGTCACACCGGTTGTTAAAAGTATTCGCTCCCCTTTTTTTCTGTGGGAAACTGATCCAAATGACAGTTTGGAAGGTTGCAGACCCCTGCCCTATCTGCCCCAAAGCTACTAAGGGAAACATAAAACTCAATTAACCCTGAAATTATGCACTTGCATACAGAATTGCTAAGGGCAAAAAGTTCCATGCAAATGGAGAAAATTGCCTTTTTCTAACTGTGGTTTAAATTAAAAGGGCATCTTTTCTTTTAAGTAAAAGAAATAGGTAGATCAAATACTGGGGGAATTTTCAAGTAGACTTGTCTACTAATATTTTCATCATATGGCAGATGTGTAGGATGTTGACTCTGTCCTGGCTTCATGTACTTCATATTTATAGTTATATAAACTTTTCCAGTGCTGGGCCCAAAGCTTTCAAAGCAAGTTTAGGTGTGTATCACAAAGTGTTACCAATCAGCACAAGAACTGCAGCATATTAAATGGTTCTCTGTGATACCCTGACACGCAGCGTGCAATATGATTGTACACAAGTTTTCATAAAATGGTTTATTTCTTGGTTTTTTAAAAGTCATCCTTTAAGCAAAGATGAGTTTTTGAAGAGACTGGTACTGAATACATTTCTTTATTGTTTACCTTGAATTAAGGTAGATTAGAGAAAAATGTTAACAGACAGGTTTTCAGATGGAGAAATTAAACGTATTAGTATTTAACAGTGACATGCGGTGAGGTTTATGGCTGGTGAAGCAGTCCTCTCCCCCGACATCCTGTCTAAAGCGCTTTCTTTCTTTCGTCTGCCTGAGCTCTGACAGGTGGGTGAAAGAAAGCGGCAGCCTGCCAGCACAGGCTGGCGAAAGTCACTTTCTTTCGCCCGCCTGTGTCCGCGGCAGCCGCGGACATAGGTGGACGAAAGAAAGTGACTTTCGCCGGCCTGTGCTGGTGAGCTGCCACTTTCTTTCACCTGCCTGTGTTCACGGCAGCCCGCCAGCAGAGGCGGGCAAAAGACCCGCCTCTGCTGGCGGGCTGCCGTGGACACAGGTGGGCCAAAGAAAGTGACTTTCGCCGGCCTGTGCTGGAGGGCTGCCACGGGCACAGGCTGGCGAAAGAAAGCGGCAGCCTGCCAGCAGAGGTGGGTGAAAGACCCGCCTCTGCTAGTGGGCTGCTGTGGACAGAGGCAGGCGAAAGAAAGTCTCTTTCGCCCACCTGAGCTGGCGGGCTGCCCTCCCTGCCTCTCCTACCCCCTTCCCTCTCTTCACTCATCTCAAACAAACACACATACACAAAGTTGCACCAGGAGGATTAAGTTTGAATTCCTCCCCCTCCCTCCGACCCACATACACGTACCTTTCTTTTCCAGCTGTTTCACAGAGGATTTAAACTCTGCTGTTGCCTGCCATCATGAAAATGTAAAAATGTAAAAGGAAAAAGGCAAGAGCTGAGGTCAGGCTGGGCTAGTTGCTGCCAGAGTCACCATGGACGACTCTGCTTAACTGTTTAAACAAGCCTCTAAAAAATGCCTTCTACAGGAGGAGGCAAGAGAACCACGTGCCTCATCTACATCAGGAATTTTTCGGCTTTTAACCCTTGCTTAACTCTGCTCGAGTGATCATAAAGTCAGACTAGATGAGGCACATGGTTCTCCTACCTCCTCCTTTAGAGGGTGTTTTTTTAGAGGCTTCTTTAAACACTTAAGCACTAAGCAGAGTCATCCACTGTGACTCTGGCAGCAACTAGCTCAGCCTTTTTCCTTTTACATTTTTTTTTATTTTCATGATGACAGTGGTGAGGCTCTGCTTTCCCTGCCTCCCCTGACTGCATGTCCCTGGTATTTAATTTAAAAAAGGATCAGTAATGCATGTTATTATGACATGTAGTTATGCTTGTATATTTAAATAACATTTGGTAAACTGAATCTTTTCTCATTGCATATGGATTGTGATCTGTAAATGTTTTATGACACATGTCATACAAACCCAAATATTTTTTTTAAATCATGGCTTAGTATAATTTATGAGTTCATTTTTTCATTTTCAATTCTCCACAATAAAAGCATTTATAATAGCTCATAATTTTATATAACATCCTGTGTCAGGTAGACACAAAGATTACCAATATTGGTATTAAAATAGGAAAATAATCACACACAAATGTATATTATATAGGAATTTATTGCCAAAGTCTACTGTTTTATAAAGTTCAGATGATACCTGGCAGACATTATAGATCTTCCCAATAAAAATAACAATTCTATTTAAGTACTTGATGTTGAGCACTATGTAATTATTTTGTTGGAACAAAAGTAACGTTAAGTGCTTAAGTGAGGAAAAAAGTTGCAAGAAAAAAACTCAAAGAATAAGAACCCCAACAATTCAACCTTGAGGTATATTGATTCTCCATTATTGAAAATTTATTTTGCCTAACATGTGTTTTCCTCAAGTATTCTTGTCAAAATAGACATACCAAAGTACTACTGTATTAGTAATTGCAGCAACAGGGCTGTGTGAAACAAATGAAAGTAAAAACCATGCATGCACACTTTTATTCAGACACCACTGAAGCTAAATTATTGCAGACATATTTATGCAAACTGCAAAACAGTTTTTGAAGCAGCTTATAAATTCTTTAAAGGACATGGCTTTTTAAACCATCTATGCTTCAATTGCAGTACAATGTTGTACATCACTTTGCAATTGATCTCAAAAAAGTATTTCAGTTGCTTTTCCCCCTGACTGATCTTTTTGGTGACTGAATATATATAGGCAAACTTTGCTTACAAGTTGCCTTGTGTAGCAATCCTTTGAACTTTTGACAGTGCTGAAAAGATAACTGTGACTAAGCTGAGCTTTTACAATCTTTGCAGCATCCTTCAGTCACATGTCATCATTACAATCCCATATATTGTCCTGTACATTAGTGGTTTCTTTTTCCCCCTCACAGAACAGAGAATGGAGAAATAGAGATTATGAGACAGTAAGCAGGAACACAATGAATATACATTGAAAGAAATGTGCTCATGTTGTTTATTGTTGCATTCTTTTCAATGTGTATCACCTATTGTGTGTCTGCTTATCTTCTTGTAGTCCCTCCCTCTTCAATGAATGTAAATAGAAACATTAAATCCCTACTTAGTAATTATCTTAGTGCTGAGAATGAGGATTTCAAAAGGCAGGGGTGTGGGGGAAAAGAAAAAGAAATAAAACCATAAAGTAGTCACAGCCTTGTGATTTTTCACTTAGTAACTGCATCACTTAGTGACTGAGTTTCCAGTCCCAACTCTGGTCACTAAATGAGGACTACCTATAATGCTGCACAGTTCTATAGCTTTGCAAAGCACACCCTTCAGATGCCTCACCTTATCCATCTTACATTTAGTACACATTGGTGCAGCATATACTGAAGTTAGGTACATCTAATGTGTAAGTCATTATAACTAATTGGTGGCTCATTCCCAGTTGCATTTTCTAGCAACTAATGTTGCACAAAATGTGGGTGTATGATTAAATATCAATTTTAATGGAAAACAAAACAACAAAAAAACTAAACTACTTTTAATATGTCCTAACATTTATAAAAAAAATCAAATTTCCATACACAAAATATCCACAAATCTCCAGCTACTTCATTCATAACTATGTTAAGTCTTTATTTTTTGCAATGCCACTTTATATTACCGATCCTTCTGTAGAATGAAATAAAAAAAAGCAATTATCAAGGCAAAATGGCCTATGAAATAGGAGGTCAATATGAAACAGCATAAAATTGCTACTTGTCTTAAGTTAGCTGATCAGATGAGTACAGGAATGTTATACAATTATACAGTCTGTTATTGATGCTACTGATTTCATATGGTAAGCCCTTAAAAACATTATGGTAATAATGATTGATTTTACATATTTAATCTTTAAATTGTTTATAGCTCTGTTGGCCCAAGAGCTGGACAGCTTTTCTCTTATATGAAGACAAAAGACCCAGGAAAAATTTGCATAACCCTGCACAGCTGGAAGTCTGTAAGTCAATAGAACTAGATTTATAATTTTTATTTTAACAATTCAGATTTGTTTTTATAAGGAAATGTACATAAGTCCTCTTATAGCCTGCAGTTGTTTATATGCATAAAACTAATATTTAAATTTAATTTGGGATTACATTAAATATAATGAGCAACTTTGCTAACATGCTACAAATATTTCAGCTTATATTTTGGTGCACTGTTGGCACTTCCTAAACTTTTATTTGGAAATATCTGTTTTCTACTTATATAAAACACAGGTGCCATCTTAGAAACACATTAAGTTGTTTTTCAGTTCAAATGAATAAGTAATCCATAGCAGATTGACCTAAAATGTCACAAATAACCCAAAGAAAGTACAGCTGTAAAACTTGTACATGGGATGTACTGCATTTATTGTTTGTTTGTTTTTTTTAAAAAAAATCAGTGTTAGGAATTTGACCATGTTGGCATCTACGTCTGAAAGCTCTGCAGGACTCCGCCCGGAATCCTACGGGATTGGGCGGCATACAAGTGTTATTAAACTTTGAAACTTTGTTATTAAACTGCAGCAACATTTGTTAGAAGAGGTAGCAGCTGCGCTGTTAAATCTGAAACGAACAAGTCTAGACAGGCTGTAAACATTTCTAGGAGTTTTAAATATCTAAAGAACAGCAGAAAAGGTTTTGAAGTTGGAAAATCTGAACTTAAAACAGTAACATTAGTACATTTACTAAGCTGCGTGTAATTCAAACTATAAAGAGGAAAATATATTAGAAAAAATATTAAAATTCTGCAAGATATACAGAACCACTATTCTGTTGACATCTACAGTTAACTTTCTCCATGTTCTACATTTTAATACTCTTATAATTAAGTCATACAGGTATTTAAGTAGTCAATTTAGTGGAAAACCCCACTTCAATATATTTCAGTGTGCAAAACATTTCAAAATTATTTGTACAATTTGTGTAAACACTTTGATTTTTTTCAAAGGAATTTCCATCCCTCTATACAGTTATTTAATATATTGGCTATATGATATCCTAATATATTGGCTATTTGCAATTCTAGTTGTTAAGGCCTCTTTGCTAGATGCAGTTTTTCAGTAGTGCAACAAAAATAGTCTTTAATATTTTGATTAATATAGCAGACACATTTCAGAAATTCAGTACATCGAAACTGTCAAAAGTTGTAACATATTCGAAAATACATTTTTACAGTTCATAAGAAAAACATGATTTTAAAAAATCTTTATGGCGAATGGTCTTTTGTGGTTCCTAGTAATGGTTTTCACTTCTGTCTTCACAATTCGGTTTTGTAGTAGTATATAGTTATGTAGAAGAAACACTTTCATTATTTCACCAAGTAACTGAAAATATCCCTCAAATGCGGCAAAGGCATGCATACAGTTTTCATAGTGCACTTTCACCTCACTGAAGTAAAAGTTGCTCCTGAGATTTTTTTTTTCCACTTCAATGTGAAGCAGATGGATATTTAGTGTTCGCATTAAATAATCCAATGGTCTAGCCTTCTTCTGTCAAAGACAGTCCTCAGATGAGGAATTATTTGGAAAGAGTATTTTGCTTAGTGTTACTGTTGACTGTTGACAGTTTCTGTTTAAGCACATTAGCGCACACACAGCTTTGTCCTCCAGGTATATCAGTGCAACTGTAACAAATAAGATTCCACTTCCTAAAAAAAAATAGAAGCAGTAAAGCACATTAATTCAAAAAGTAGTTCAAAACACCAAGCCTCTCTTTGAATGCCAGCCATAATAGTTCAAAACTCAGCATGCTGGCTGAGGAATTCTGAAAGTTGAAGTTCACACATCTGTCAAGCTGCCAAAGTTGAGAAACACTGCTTTAGCAAACACATGTTTATCTCTATTCTTACTCAGAAATGTTTTTGTAGAAACATAATTAAAACACCCATACTTGAGTACAGGGTTTAAAAGATTATCAGAGAATTTGAAGTGTTACCTAGGAACTGTAGTACAACATAGCTTGTGAATGGCCAACCAGTATATATTGTAGGTAGTGCTCGACTTACAACATTTCATTTAGTGACCATTTGAAGTTAATGAAAGTTACACCACCAATGAAAAAAGTAACTTATTTGTCACTTATGACATTGATGCATCCCCATGGCCATGTGATTTATATTTGGATGCTTGACATCTAACTCATAATTATGACGGTTGTAGTATCTCATAGTGATGTGGTCCCCTTTTGTGACAAGCAAAGTCAATGGGGAAACCAGATTCACTTAACCATGTTACTAATTCAGTAATTACTAATTACTAAAAGAATTGCAGTGATTCACAAACGAATGTGGCAAGAAAACTCGTAGACATTGAGAGTAAAGACAATGAGGAATCAGTGTACTACAGGACATGGGGATGATTTTATGATTGGCTTGAAAAAAGATACAAATAGAAAGAGAAAGGAACAAAGCACAAACAAATAACTTAGATGACACATTATTAAATCAGGGGGAGGGGAAATAATAAAGTATGAAAATGTAAATATACAGACGAAAAAATGATATGAATTGACAAATGTTAAACAGCAATTATAAGTGTATATTTAAGACTGAATTTGAAAGGAAAAATAAAAAACTTTTAAAAAATAAAAACTTGTAAAATGGGGCAAAACTCACTTCACAAATTTCTCACTTAACAACATTAATTTTTGGCTCAACTGTGTTCGTAAAGTTAATGACTAGCTGTATTTCATTAATGAATTATAGTTAAAACTACAAACTTGTAGTTTAGCATAATGTATTAACATCATTACTAAAATATTTTGGTAACTCACATGCCCTTTAGTTCTTGTTCAGGTTTTAATTTAACACCTATACAATAACAAGTAACTGATCTAGAAACATAACCTTTGACATAAAAACAATATCACCATGTCTCTCCCATTTGATGCGCTAAGCAACAAAGTATAAACTAGAGTTTGCTGTAATCTGCTCTGATAATTAATTCCCCAATTATGCTGAAAGTTCTATTTTGCATTCATGTGAATGCATGTAGAACCTCAACTCCTAACTTTTCTATTTCAATTAACAAGGATAGAGGGAGGGATAACTAATGCAGAGAAATTAGGAGACAATACTATATACATTTCTGTCCTTGATGTATAAATAACATACACTACTCAGAGTCTTCTGTCTGAAATACAGGAAATAGTATGCTCTATTATCTGCAAGACAACATGATCTTTGAATGGTTATTCTGTGAATGCTAATAATGATTGTGCTGACTGTTCTATGAAATAATAAAAAATAGTTCTTCTCTGCTAAACGAGGAGGTAAAATTTAAGTTTTTTTTTTTAAATGGAAAGCAAAGATTGACATAATAACCAGATAAAATAACCAAGGGATAAGAGACAGAGAGAAGAGCAAACAAATAAACCAGATTCAACTTGTATCTCAATAGTGACAAAAGGAGAGGTGTGAGAGGTTTGCTCGACTAACTCAGGATCTGCCTGAACATAAGTGCATTGATATACAAAGAAAAATACTGTTAATTCCAAACAATTAACCTCAAATGGAGAAATAAAATAACTCAATAGGCTATCTTCAAAGTTACATAATGGGGTTTCAGCTCATGCCAAGGGACTCCCATCTCCAACATAGCTCTGAAGAAGCTAACTCTTTAAATTATACTTTGAGTATCACAGCAAGGGACGGGCAGAATATAAATTTGGTACATTTCATTATAAGTTATATTATATAAACTTAATTTTAAAAATATATTATCATCAAATAAATATCATTACCTTTGCTATATTACCCGTATACCCTGGAACCAAAGTAAGATGATTTTCTTGTTTCCACAATATACTTAATTGTTCTTTTAAAATTTGAATATTTCTAAGAAAGAAAGCCAAAAGTATGGAATATTAATGCAATAAACAAAGAGCAATCAGAGTCTCATGGTAATTATCTTACCTAGATTTCAAATATATGACCAACTGTATCTTTAATAAGTTATTGGCTAATGCAGAAAAAAATGTTTTTAATAATTTTTAGTGAAATTTGAGAAGGCCATCACAGATATTTCATCAACCTTAGAGCAGGTTTTAACTTAAGTTCAAAAAAAAATTATTTTTGTACTGTGCTGGAGACCTCAACAGATGCCATATTTTCAAGATGAGAAATTTATTATTTCTGTAGGAACGAAAGCGCTGGGTGCTGTCAGCTAAGAAGTGTTGGCTGGCCTTTTCTGACATGGCACCTGCTTTGTGGAATATCATTCCACCAGAGATTAGATCGGCCCCAACCCTACTGGCTTTTCACAAGGCCCTAAAAACTTGGTTTTGAGCTACAGCAGTGATGGCTAACCTTTTCTATACCAAGTGCCCAAAGCATGCGCTCCCAAACCCCAAAATGCAATACGCGTGCCCCTTCCCTTGCATGTGGGGCAGAGACCCAAAGACCAGCTGGCTGAAGGGAGGACGCACGCATGCATGGTAGAGCTGAATTGGGGAGGTCTTATTATTTTTGAAGTACAGGAGGGGGCAAGCATGGTCACATCATGGCTGCTGCTGTGTTGCAATATTTTTTGGGAGGGCTTATTTTCAGGACAGGGCTTATTTTAGTACATGCGCTCAAAAGCTCAATTGAGCTTATTATCTGGGGAGGTCTTATTTTCAGGGAAACAGGGTATGACATGGATAGCTACATAAGTCAAACGTGCATCTTACATTGACAAAATTACTTTGCAATTGTGTTAGTGATTTTTTTAACCTTCAGTTTCACATATCAAAAAGTATAGATAGCAAGTTATTAAAAATTAGGCAAGAAAATCTACAATGAGTCATACTTCCAAGATCTAATAAAAAAAAAGTTTCTACATTTGTATAGCAGAGTTTTCAATACTAAGTGAAAGAGAAAGATCTGCACGATCAAACTTCTTGCATACTGTTTAATCTGATCATGTATAGAATTGTTCCCAACGGTATGTTAAAAAAAAATCTAGTTTTTTTTAATCAGGAAAGTTTTTAGTTATTAAAAAATATCCAACATGTTTTAGGCACTATATAAAAGTTTAGCAGTCATATTAAAAACCACACTGCATAATTAAAAAAGATTACTTACTCATCTTCTATTTTATCTGTATGGACAGAAAGTTCTGACCACCATCTCTTAATCACAGCCTGAAGCCAATTTAAACCAACAATTACATATCTAGGGGAAAATAAATCACCATGGTAAGACTTTATTCTGAAAACTGCTTAAACATTGGCAAAAACAGTTGCAAAGTACTCAGAAATCTTTCAAATCAAATGTTTTTTTTTAAAATGAATGGAGAAACCAAGCAAAGTAATTCTTCCTAATAATGTATTAAGGGTTTTTTTTTCCTTAGAAGGCAAAATGTCTGTTATATGGGTATAACTCAACCAAGTTTATTATTGAGAAACATTTTTTTCCAAGTCATTCTGTTCAGCAACACTGATTTTGGTTTTCCCAAAATCTTTTTTTATTCAAACAGGCTTAAGAAACTGAATTGACATACACTGCTTGTTTTAAATATATAAATAGTAGGAGACACATCTTTAGCATCAGTAAATCAGGCTGAGGAAGACTGCAAATACAAAATCGTAGAACAGATGGCTTTTTAGGATCCCTTACTTTAACCCATCCTGCCTGGGATTTTGGAATGTATAGCACAGCAACATTGGAAAGGCCACATATTTGCCCTAAATGTTAGGACCTATGAGACCAATAAAATCACTGTTGATCCCACCCTTGACATGCAAGTCTATGAATTTATGAGAAACAACAAACTACGAAAAGTAAGGATTAACTTAAACTTTTATTCTCTAAATAATCACAAGATATATTTTTTTAAAAAACTTACTCTTCAAATTTGCTTTTAAGCATTAATTTTACTAATGGTAGAAGGTCAACACAGCAACCAACAGAAATATAAGGTTTTTCTTCCTGTAAACTGAAACAAGGCATTATTAATATGCATAAATATACACTTTCAGACTCCATTAAGCCCTTCTTCTAAATCTTTCTTTTACCTGCTGGTAAGGACAGGGAGACAATCTACAACTACTCCCAGATCTTCTATCCTAGAAACATCATGAAAACACACCATTAGTCACTGCTTTGTATAATTCTTCAATACATTTCAAAACTCTATCAATATTTTAAAGGCAGCATATTAGAAATGGCTGGATTTTATTACATTATTTTACACAGATAAGCAAAGTCTGTTCATAGTAAGCCTATGAAGAATTCCCACAGGTTTTAAAATTATGGTCTCACATTCCATTATTAATTGTCCCATCATTATTGTTGTTTTGTTGTTGTTGTTGTTGTTATTATACAATTGTATCACAGCGGCCAGTTGTTTTGCCGGATTTGGCATTGGTTACTAGTCGGGCCCCACCCAGGGGCCTAGGACGTCGTAACATATTTTTGTAATATGCGTGCAGATCCAAGCAGTGCGGCTTTTTGCATTTGACTTTTGTCAATTTTTAACTGTTTTAAATGTAATTCCAGTGCTTTTGGAATAGCACCCAGTGTGCCAATTACCACTGGAATTATCACTGCTGGTTTGTGCCATAGTCGTTGAATTTCGATTTTTAAGTCCTGGTATTTTGCAATTTTTTTCATGTTCCTTCTCGGCGACCCTGCTATCACCTGGTTTTGCGATGTCTATGATTGTGACCTTATTTTTCTCAACCAGTGTGATGTCTGGTGTATTATGCGCCAGTATTTTGTCCATTTGTATACGAAAATCCCACAAGATCTTGACCATCTGATTTTCGGTGACTTTTTCAGGCTGATGTTCCCACTAGTTTGTTGCTGTTTTAATATTATAATTTTTCCCCAAATCCAATGGATCATTTCTGCTACTGAATTGTGCCGCAATTTATAATCAGTCTGTGTGATTTTTTTACAGCAGCTGAGTATGTGATCAACAGTTTCATCAGCTTCTTTGCAAAGTCTGCATTTGGCATCATCAGAGGATTTTTCGATTTTGGCCTTAATGGCATTTGTGCGGATAGCTTGTTCTTGCGCAGCCAGGATTAGTGACTCTGTTTCTTTCTTTAATGTACCTGTTGTTAACCATAACCAAGTTTGTTCACTGTCCACTTTATCTTTTATTTTTTCCAGAAATTGGCCATGCAGTGCTTTGTTCTGCCAACTCTCCATTCTTGATTTTATCACATCTTTTCTGTATTCTTGTTTCGTCTGTTGGGCCTTCAGTAGATTTTTGTTCTTTACTTCAATTAATAGATGTTCTTGACTTTCTTTTAAATAATCAGCCAGTGCATGTTTTTCTTCTTCAACTGTTTGCTTCACTTGTAATAATCCTCTGCCCCCTGATTTTCGGGGCAGGTATAGTCTATCAGTATCACCACATGGATGTAAACTGTAGTGCATTGTCATTAGTTTCCTGGTTTTTCGGTCCAAAATGTCCAAATCAGCTTGTGTCCAGTTAACTATACCAGCTGTGTATCTTATAACTGGTATTGCCCAGGTATTTATGGCCTTGATTGTATTTCCACCATTCAATTTAGATTTCAAAATTTTCCTAACTCTGTTGGTGTACTCTCGCCTGACAATAGTTTTTACTTCTCCATGCTTGATGTTAACCAACTGCAGAATGCCTAAGTATTTGTAGGCTTCATTTTCGTTGCATTTAATTAGTTGGCCATTTCAATTCCCTCACTGAAGTGATTTTGCCCCTTTTTATGGATACAGTGGTGCATTTTTCCATGCCAAACTGCATTGAAATATCGGTGCTGAATACTCGCACTGTGTTTGTCAATGATTGGATTTCTATTTCTGACTTTCCATCATCATCATCATCATCATCATCATCATCATCATCATCATCATCATGGTTTGTCACAGAGAGAGTCAGATGTTTAGACTGAACTTGACATTTTTATCCCCTTATTCAAAGACCTATGATATATAGTTGTTTGAAGGTGGATTTGGCATTTAAGTCCACTGTTATTGTTATATAAAATATAATTAATTGTGTTGTGGACACTTCATGGAGGGAACACCCAATCTAAGATTAATAGTCTCCATCCAGGCTTTTCTTTATAAAAAGCATCCTACATATAACCTCTCACCCTCCTCCCCCAAACACACAATGTGACTTCAGTTCAGCTAGCAGTAGTTTTCTTAAAGCTTTACCTCAATAAATAGGCTACAAGTTCACTTATACTTCTCCTCTTCCAAAAAGTTAAAGCTGCATTCAGCCGGAGATTTCTACTGAAGAGAACTTGGGCCATTGTATCATGATCTTCAGAAACCTAGAAACAGAATAGTGTAAGTGTTATAAGTCGAGAACTATGATTTTCTAAATTTTCTATCGGATGAGTCTATTAAAGATATCTATATGCTAAGTTGTTTAATGATAAATAAACATTATCCCAGAACATTATTTCCATCAATGGAAGCAACTGTTGGTCATGGAATAGGAAGGATGATTTCTGAGCCTGAAAGAAAGACCATTGGCTTACCTGAACGGTCGTTCTCAGGGTGCTGCGAGGAGAGTCCAAGCGTGGGTTAACACAGTCTATCTGCCCTAGGACTGAGTGAGTTTTTTCTCTTGGCCACGCCTCCCTTTACCTCCATTATTCAGTTTAAAAAAAGAGGAACCACTGAGCAGGAAGCCCGTACACATTCGAGTCCAATCATCACCCTCGCATCTGCGAGGACCCGGGGCGGGATTGGACTCTCCTCGCAGCGCTCGGAAAACGACCGTTCAGGTAAGCCAACGGTCTTTCTCCAGTGCGCTGTTTGGAGAGTCCAAGCGTGGGACATGCCCAAGCTATATTGTCCCTGGGTGGGAAGATACTTGAGTCTCCGGAGCCTCCACAACCTTCTGTAGAACCCTTCATCCAAAGGAGGCTTCGGCTGAGGCAAAGGTGCCAATCTTATAGTTCCTGATAAATGCAGTGGGAGAAGCCCACGTGGCTGCTCTGCATATGTCGAGAATAGATGCCTGGGTCACCCAAGCCGCAGAAGTGGCAGCGCTCCTCGTCGAATGCGCAGTCACCCGGCTAGGCGCTGCCCTGCCCTGATGCTCATAGGCAAGCTTGATGCAGGCCTGCAACCAACGCCCAAAGGTGTGGGAAGATGCTTTGCAACCAAGCGAATCCGGATGAAAGGACACAAAAAAGGAGTCGGACCGCCGAAACTCTTTGGTCCTCTTAACGTAAATCCTGACAGCGCATATCACGTCCAACTTGTGCCAGTCACGTTATTTGGGATGCGATGGCTTGGGACAGAAATTGGGGAGGATTATCTCCTGATCCCAATGAAACACGGTGTTGACCTTTGGAACAAACGTGGGGTCAAGCCGCAGGATAACTCTGTCAGCGTGAATGATGCATAAATCTGACCTGACTGATAGAACTGCCAACTTGGACACCCGTCGAGCAGACGTGATGGCCACCAGACATGCCGTCTTGAGCGTCAGATGGTGAAGACTCGCCTGTCGAAGCAGCTCAAACGGCGCCCCCGTCAAGGCTCGGAGAACCAAAGGTAGGTCCCAGGATGGGTATCGGTGAACATCTCAGGGGCAGATGTTCGACGCTCCCTTCAGGAAACTCTTGACCTGCGGGTGTTGGCTCAAGGGCCGGGAGGACCCCCTGATCAGGATGGTAGAAAGGGCCGCAACCTGATGCTGGAAGCCAGACCCCTGTCCAAACCCTCCTGCAGAAAGTCCAGCAGCTGGGGAACAGACATGGACACATCCCTTATGCCCTGCCTCTGGCACCAGGAAGAAAAAGCAACCCAGGTCGCCTCGTATATCCTGGTGGTCGAAGGCCTTCTGGAAGCTTGGATAGTCTGAATGATCTTGTCCGAGATCTTCTGTCTCCTCAGGAGCTCCCCCTCAAGTGCCAGACGGTTAGTTGCAGGCACTGGGGATCTGGGTGGCGAACCGCCCCCTGGCAGAGGGAGATCTGCTCCTGAGGAATCCTTCACGTGCCTTCTGCAATGAGCTTGGATACCACGTGCGGAATGAGAGGTAGAGGAGGGAATGCATACAATAGTCCTGGCGGCCACTTGCACCTCAGTGCATCTGTCCCCTCCGCCCACTGAGAACGGTATCGGGAGAAGAATCATGGCAGATGTGTGTTGGCATTTATGGCAAAGAGGTCTACTTGCGGTTTGCCGAATCTCCTCACAATCTGTTGGAACAGGTCCGGATGCAGTTGCCATTCGGAGTGGTTGATCTGCTGCCTGCTCAACCAATCTGCCTCCTGATTGCTGGACCCCGAGATGTAGTCCGCTCTGATGGATGCCAAATGGCATTCTGCGCACCTGCCCAGAGATTCCGCCTCCACCATGAGCTTTCTGGAGTGGGTACTGCCCTGCCTGTTTATGTGAGCCTTCGTGGCCACGTTGTCCGTCAGCAAAAGTACATGGTGCCCCAACACCAGGCCCGAGAACTGCCTTAGGGCGAGGCGGGCGGCCCCAGCTCCAACCAGTTTATGCTTTGGGAGGCTTCCCTTTGGGTCCACAGTCCCTGTTTGGCCCTGACAGTGAGCCCCCCACCCGACGAGGCTGGCGTCAGAAGTCACCACAATCCGCTTGGGTTTCTTGAAGAGGCACCCCCTCTCGACTGCTGCCATCCTCCACCAGGCAAGGGACCGGATCACCTTGGGGGGAGGCTTCACCCATCTCAACGAGTTGCTGGTCTTGGTCCTCTGCATCATGAGGAGAAACCATTGCAGCTCCCTGGCATGGAGACGTGTCCAGGGGACCACCTTCAAACAGGAGATCATGATCCCGAGGAGCTGCGACAGCGTGATGATCGGCAACAACTTGGATCTCCGACACTGCTGTACTCTGTGTCTGGGGTTCTGCAGGCAGTCTGGAGAGAGAAACACCTGACCGGTGAGAGAGTCTATGACTGCGCCTAGATGTTGGATGTGTGTGCTCGGCTCCAGCTGGCTTTTGGCCAGATTCACTGAGAAGCCGTGTAGACGCAACGTGTGAATGGTCAGCTGGACGCCTCGCCTGGCCTGCTCCCGGCTTGTGGAGTGAATGATGATATTGTCCAGGTAGCACTCCAGACGAATTGGGTGATCCGAGATGCGCCGCTACCACCACCAGGATCTTCGTGAAGGTCCTGGGCGCAGACGAGAGGCTGAATGGCAGTGTCCAGTACTGGTAGTGCCTTTCATCGTAGACGAACCTCAGGAACTGTCTGTGAGCCGCGTGAACCGAAACGTGCAGGTAGGCCTACTTTAGATCTATTGGCGTGAGAAGATCTCCCTGCCTGATGCAGTCCAGAATGAAGTGGAGCGACTGCATCTTGAAGCTTTTGAACGCCAGATGCTGATTTAGACGTTTCAGATCCAAGATGGCCCTTCACCCCACTGAGCTTTTGGGGACTAAGAACAGTATGGAATACAACCTCTGCCTCTCCTGTTCTTGGGGAACGGGTTCTATGGCCCTGATCTGGAGAAGATGAGCAATTTCCTCCTGCATAAGGGACCTTTTCAGGGGACTCTTTGGGGTTGGGCACCGGATGAAGGTCCGTTGTGGAAAGGAGAGGAATTGCAACACCAGGCCCTTCCTGATCGTGTTGAGTACCCAGGAGTCCGTGGTAATCTCCTCCCACACGTCAGCATATAATTGTAGCCGACCCCCTATGGGAGGACCCCTGTGATGGTCACATGCCCTTACGGAACTGGCGGGAGTTGTTCCCACCATGGTATGGCTTCCGAAAGGAATGCTGCTGATGTTGCTGATGTTGCCTGCCGGTGACCCAAAGGAACTCCTGTCCTAATTCCTATCTCCCCCCTGGGAATGGGGTCTCTGATAGGCGGAAGAAGTGGACGGCTGATTGGCGTCCGGGGCCCAAAAGGACTGCTTCCGAAAGGAACCAGAACCCTTGCGGTCGCCCTTCTTCAAGGTGGCTGGAAGAATCTTACGTTTGTCCTTCGTCTCGATGACAAACTGGTTCAGGGCGTCCCCAAAAAGCTGCCCCCCTTTAAACGGGGCAGAAGCAAGCTTCCACTTGGCCTTCATGTCGGCTTGCCAGTGACGAAGCCACAGCAGCTGACATGAAGTGACATTGGATGCCAATGCCCTAGAAGCAAATTTTGCAGCGTTCAACGAGGCATCCGCAGAGTATTCCACAGCTGTAATCATCTTACTGAGGTCATGCTTCCACCGGGATTCCCCGGTGGGAGGCCTAGCCCTCCGCTGCCTGAGCCAAAGAAGGGATGCCCTGATGAAGAAAGAGGCTGAGGTGGATGCCCTGATAGCCCAGGCGGTCGCCTGGTGCGTTTTATGACAGGCCTTCTCAGAACGCTTATCCTCCGCCTTGAGACCTTCCAGGAGGTCACCCGGCAGGTTCGAGGACGATGTTAAGGAAACCACCGATGCATCCATCTCGGGGAGTTTCAGCACATCCTCCATTTTACTCTCCACGGAATAAAGGGATTTATCCCCTCCACTAGGATTGGTCAAGGTACCACATCCAAAAACAGATATGGAACTGGAATTAGCTCCTGAGTGGGAGCGGTCTCCTTGAACAAACCCTCCTTGGGATCCTTGGTAGAGGAGGATGCAGCAGCTGTAACCTTAGGGGTAGAACCTAAGTTGGTAGCCGCCTTGGCCTTATGCAATATGGACTTAAATAATGTTGGTTTGAACAATCCAGTAAAGGCTGGCTTGTCAGAAGGCAATTTTTCATCCTCCAACAATTCAAAACTTCCAGCCTCCTCATCCTCCCAGACCGACTCCTCCGTGGCGACCGAAGTGCCCAAAGAAGCCGGAGCCTGAGCGGAACTCGAGGCCTGCTTAGACCTGGGGGTCCCAGAAGCCCCCGCCTCCCTGTGCTTAATGCCTTCAGCAATCCCTTGGGATATGGCAATAGACCTCTCTCATCTCCGCAGACAAGGCTGAGCCTTTGCCCTCCCTAGGCCAAGGCCTAGCTGGGCCAGGCTCGCCCCAGACCAGAACTTTCCCTGTAGCAGCTGGACGCCGGGCAACCAGCCAGCTGGCAAAGGTGTGCCCCGCAGACCAAACAGGGAGGAGAGGCCGGATTCCCTCCTCCTGCCACCCTCGGAGGTTCCGAGCGGTGGGGAAATAGGAAGGCAGGCCTGGCCGGCACCCTGGACAAGGCCCATATTCCTGGCGGCGGTCTGCAGCTGAGTGGCTTAACAAGGTCCTCTTCCTCGCTCCGACAGCACACAACTGCTCTCTCTCCAGCTGATGCATGCGCAGCTGCAAGTGAAAGCGTGCGAACTACAAAAAATGGCTGCCGGGCAAGAGGAACACCGCCGCCTTTGCCGGAGTGCCCAAGCTCACCGCGCGAGCCTGCGATGGCCCAGAAGGGATCAGTGCCGGTCGGGAAGCCTCCCACCGTCCCCTCGCTTGCCAGCTCTCACTGGACAAGCGACCTCTAGTTCCCGCCTGCGTGCGACCAGCGGGCAAAGAAACGGCCCGGAGCCCACTCAGCAAACAAATTATCTGTAAGTCCATCTTCCGATCCTCATAGAACACCTGAAATAAAAAACTGAAGCTAAACCTAATTTCAACTAAAATACAACCAATTTAGACTATATAGTTAACGTGGGGAGTCCAGTTATCTGCTCTAGGACTGGAGCGCTCCCCAGAACAGTCCAAACAGGCAGACTGAGTTTTTTAAACTGAATAACGGAGGCAAAGGAAGGCGTGGCCAAGAGAAAAAACTCACTCAGTCCTAGGGCAGATACACTGTGTAAACCCACGCTTGGACTCTCCAAGCAGCGCACTGGAGAATGTACATGAATGGATTTTTTAATTTTAATTATTAGATTTAAAAATGCATTGTTCCAGACAACCAAGTGTTCAGCTTTTTGTTGAACTTTACACATACAGAAACTTGAATTTATGTAAGTTGTTTTTTATAGACAGTATTTTGTCAAAACCTGTCTTAAGTTCATATTTATGCATTACTCTACAAATAATACATGGAGTTGTTGCCAGATATTGCTCTAATTTGCATGTTGCTCTATAATAGAAGGAACCAAAAAAAAGGTTGTTGCATTAGCCAACTTTATGTAGCCATCATATTCTGTCTGTCTTTTGAAATAAAGACAGAATGTAGTCACAGCATGGCGGCATTATTTCCAACAGTGGTAATAATTACAAAAAAGAAATAGAATGGAAAAAAGCATTTACAGTAGATTTTCAATTACACACTAGTTCTATTCACACTGAGCTGTTTTCTTTATGTTATGGAAAATATTATTTTCCAGTAATATATAGTTACAATTTTTGAATGATGCTCTAATCTTGGTGTATTCTGAACAGTAAAACAGAAAAAATAAAACATAATAATAAATAAATAAATCAGTAGTTGACCACAATCATATAAAAGACCAAAAGATAGTAGAAACAGAAGTTGTTTTTGAATGAGCCGTAAGCACCTCTGGGGAAGATAGTTCTGAAAATGGAGGTTATCACTGAGAATCTTCATGCCCAGCCAAACCTCTGGACTTTGAAGGATTTGGAATTTCAAAGGTTCTTTTCTGTATATACAGACTGGATAGACAGAATCCTATTTGATATGTTAAACCTGATATATCCCATTGCCATGGGGCTTTATAGCCAATGAAAAACATGCTGAATTTGGCCAGAAAACATATGGTACTGGCAACCAATGTGTGCCCAAGGCAAGACTAATTCTGCTGTAGAGAGTTCTCAGAGTTATACAGAGTTAATAGTCTATTGCTGTATTCTGCACCAGCTGAAGCTTTGACTTCAAAGGCATTCTGACATGATGCACACTGAAGAAATTTGTTAACGCAGTAATAAGGGCCTACGTTACAACCATATCATAAGGGCTTAGAGGTCAATTTAGGGTGCACCAGGCAACACCGTCTCCAGCAGCACTTCTACCTTCTACTGCAGAAAGACTGAGATCCAAGAAAAATTCCAAGATACAGATCCTTCAGGAAAACATGATTCTGTCAAAAACAACTATTGGGATTAATGTTCCCAGATAACTTAGATGTTAATGTACAAACAGCACCACAGTCTCAGTATGTAGTACTGAGTTTTAGTATGAATTTGCTTTTCCCTGTCTATTCCCAGGCAACGTCTAGATCTTGCAATGCTAAGTTATTATATTAAATAATGTTGGTATTAATAAAATGAATTATATCCAGTTCTATAATTATGCTGGTGGATTATATTTACTCACCGGTACATCTTCCCCTTACAGTTCTCATTATCCCTAATCTGAAGCAGATATGGGTAATAGGTGGTTTATAGCAAAGAATAATCAAACCCTAACATGCATAGAAAAAAAGAGGAAGGTAAACAGGGTTGTATTGTCTTACATTCATAAATTTTTAAAAAGATAAAACGTTTGATTTACCTCTGAAAAAAACCCACTGTATTTTGATGAAGGACTCTCTGTTTGAGATCGGCCAGCATCACTGGAGTTCAGTAACAAAGTACGACCATTAGGAGGCAATTTGGCTGGCAGGTTACCTGCACAGGCTAGTTCATTTTCCTTATTTGCCATGTCACGGCCTCTAGCTTTAGGGAGCTGTTTCTTTCTGAAACAAGGCTTTGGAGAATAATAGTGAGCCTTTTTTCTACAATATACTACTTTGAACAGAGAACGAGGGCTGGTTAGAGTTTGTCCAACTGTTGTTCTGCAAGAACAAGAAAGTTCATTTAAAATCTGAATATAAAACATCCAAGCAACTTATAAAGTCACATGCAATCTTAGAATCATTTGTGCCATCTTGCATTTACTATGAGAATACTATTAGACATGTAAGTTTGCTTCACATCTGGCGTGGGAAATACTATTTGAAGCATTAGCCCCTAAAAATGTCTATGCTTATATCTCTCCCCAAGACATAAAAAGTTGAAGAAAAATAAGGATTCAGCAATAAAAATATCCTATTCACCATCACCCACCCTGCTAACATTTGCACAATACTCTGGTCCACCAAAGATTGGCATCATTTTTGACCAATTGCTGTATATAGCTTGGCAGTCACAATCAGAGGCCCCTGGAATTGGAACAGTAAAAGCAGTTTTGGTTGGTTAATTATTTTTCCTTATAGTCAACCACCAAACAGGTCTATAGGTATGGAAATTAAATTCCTTATAGACCAATTTACGTGACCAGGATACTTCCTTCAGTGTGACAAATCAGTTTTATCAGATGCCTCTGACATTAAGACAATGCTATTTTTATCCTAATTAGAGATGAGCACCAAGAGATGGAATGGGACCAAAACTATTTCTGGTCATGCCAAAGATGCTAACAGCATTTAATTCTAAGGAACCTGGACAAAAATGTCCTCTTTCGATAGTTTCAATTGATTATTTAAATCAGAATGATTTCTAATCACACTAGTCTTTTCTCACAATCAATCAACCAAGGTAGCTCTCACCTGCTTGTGCAAGAAGCCAAATGTTTTGCAGATTGCTTATCCTAGAAATAAAGATAAAAAATATTACCAAGAACAACACACACTAATAGTAATACCTTATTTCACCCATATTTTTAAAATGCTTTTTCACTTAGTTTTGATACTTTGGAGAAAATCAAGTTAGTTTTGGCTTCAGAAAAATAAAATTACCAATGGCAACCCTAACTATTTAACTGAAGTACAAGATATTATGGCATCCATGAGGCAGAAGAGATTATGACATCAGAATGAGAAAACTTTGTACTACATCAGGAGTATAATATCATTTTTGACATATAGAAAAAAGTCTCATTAAAATCATTATATAACAATTAAGAATTTATTGCAATCTATACCAGTGGCTTAAAAATACAGTATATGACTTACTTCAGAATATCAATTTAGTTAGCATTTATTGTGAAACTAGATTATTGAATAAACGGATGCTTTAACATTTAATATTCTGATCTGTAATATAGTATTTTCACAAAAAGAGTAGGATACAAGGGGTGTTTTAGTTAAAATGACTTTTATCAATATAAACAACATTTTGTTTGCCACCTTTATGTTCACAAGTTAAAAACATTCCAATTTAATTTACAATCTGTGTGGTATGAGCAAAATTGCATTTCAATTTCTTCATTTTACAACAGCACTACTGCTGAACATTCAGAATCTATAATATAATCTATAATATGGATTGCTGTAGTATAAACTCTTTCCATTTCTGGTCTTTGGGGTTCTGTTACTTCACATATTTGGATTCATTAACATTTCAGGATATAAGCCATTAATCAATGAAAAGTCTAGCATTATTATAGTACAATAAATTATTGGTATGGGTGGAATGTGCAATGGAAGCCTTTTAGAAACTTAATTAAAAGATAACCATTTATGTATTAATGATTAACATTTGTAGCTTGGGGGAATTAAGAACCTCAGATAATGTTTAACAGGAAGTGCCAGCATCCAAGTCTATTTGTCCCCAAATATTTCCAAATTCTACTACCATTTTCTGTTTCTTTTCCTATATTTCCATTTTTCCCTAGCTTACTTTACAGTTCTGTAATTCAGAAACTTCAATTGTAGAATGTCATCTAATCACTTTTTACAATCTATTATTAGTGAGCATGATTATGCTGAGTTCTAGTGCTACTGATCTCTGTCTGTCTGTCTGTCTGTATGAATGATTCTAAGACAAAAGACTTTACTATAGTTTAATGTACAGGTAAAACTGTATGGATAGATGCTATTCCAAATCTCAAAGTGAACAGATTACTCTGATGCCTTTTAGAGAAGACTACCAACATACAGTATGCTTCTCAGAGATAATAAAATATTTCACAAAACATTTGCAATATAAATATATCAAAAATTCTCTTTAAAGCTGAGTTCTAATGGCTTAATGGACACAATAGTCTACTCTTCTTGATGTAGTTTATCAATGTTTTCTTTCAGGATACTTTTCTTCCTTGTCTAATCTAAATCCCCGGAATTCTCCACAGATCTCCCTATACAAGTAGCACCATCTATCCACTATCCAAGACAAATCAATTCATTTGCTGCTATCTAATAAAATTAATGGCCCTTTATAAACAGCAGCTCTCTCACAATATACATTTACTAAACAGTAAAGTGACATGTATTAGTTTTTAAACTAGTATTCAAATACAAAAGGTAAGATTTAAACAAATAATATATGAAAAGCTTACCTCCTTCATATTCTCATTAAGGGAATGAGAGCTCCTTTTCTTAGGGAGATCAATAGGACGACCCTCAATACATAACAGGTTCCGTTTTCTAACATTTTGAGCTTCAGATGCCATAATCTCCACAATTCCTAATTTTGGAGAGAAAATTAATTTACAATCTTAATATTAGCTATCATATTTATACTCATATTTATAACGGTAGCAGTCTCCCAGGGTCACGTGATCACCTTTTGCGACCTTCTGACAAGCAAAGTCAATGGGGAAGCCAGATTCACTTAACAACTGTGTTACTAATTTAATTGTACTGATTCACTTAGCAATTGTGGCAAGAAAGGTTGTAAAATGTGGCAAATTAACAATCTTTTGCTTAGCAACAGAAATGTTGGGCTCAATTTTGGTGGTAAGTCGAGGACTACCTGTACTAAATGCTCAACAATCCCCCAAAAGATAAAGCTAGAACCTGGGAAATACAAGTGCTGATGCAGAAAGAGTACTTTTAAATACCATTCATTAATACAATATTAAGAATACGATTACATTTGGATTCAGAACACGTCTAAACTTTCTTAGCAATGTTTAACATGTTCCTGTAATATTGCTTATAATAGTGAACAAATCTGTCTAAAAAGTGTGAAGTGAAACTTCTGTAAATATTGGATTATGAAAACAAATTTGTTCTCAGATAGCTGCAATATTGTAAAACTATTCCCAGAGTTCTTCTTAGCTTTAAATTCAAGTTCTACCAGATTTTATCTTGAAGGGGGGTAAAACCACTTTAAGTTCACATTTTGGATAATACAGAGATATAAAAGAATACAGTCTAAACCTGAATGTTAAAATAGAACTGAATATCCTGTGTAATACTAAATTTATAGTTAAACTATGTGTTTTTACTAATTGTGCATATTGTAACCAGATCATAATGCAGATTGTACTGTGCACTGTAATTATTCTTTAGATATAAGATATAAAATTTTAAACCCTAAAAGCTATTTAAATTTTATTGTAAACTCCAGACCTGTTCACCTTAATGTTCATAATATGTACTTGTAGGTTATTTCTCAACTAACAAAGTAGTCAAAGATGGCTACTTAACAAGGTTGAAGCTTCTGAGTATTGAGCATCAATAAGGAACTAGGCCAGTGAAGATGAACCTTTTGCTCACCATGGCAAACATTCAGAAAATGCCTTAATTTGACTCCTCACAAAGAAATGATTGCATATTTGTTTATTTAAAAAAATATAGTCCAATCATGAGGTGCTATGTATTATATAAAGAAACATTAAATGGTTACAAACATGAAAAACAAGTAAAGCAAACTTATTTTCAAAGTTGTGCTATTGAGAAAGTTGTTGTCAAGTGTTGGTGTGACATATCACCTTTGTTTGACACATGTCATATGTTTGCCATCAATGAACTAAGCCAGAGGTCCCCAATCCCCAGTTGACACAGATCTGCGGCAGGGGCAGGGACATGCAGTCACTAGAGGCAAGGGAGGCGGAGCCTCCCCAGTCTCCTGAGAGAAAGGAAAGAGTTTTAATTTTTTTTTTTTTTATGAATTAAAGCCAGGATAGTTGCTACCAGTTTTCAAGTCACAGTGGCTTGGTGTCTGCTCTCAGTGTTAACTAGGAGAAGGCTAGAGAACTCGGGGCCTCTTTTGCTTAAGGAATTTTTTGCCTTTTAAAAGTTAAGGAGAGTTTAAAAGTAAAAGATTTAATATGCAAAAGAGGCACTGGTTCTCCCGCCTCCTGATCTGGGAGCAGCGAATCATGTCTTGCACTTGAGCGACTGCGCAAGTGCAAGGGTGATTCTGGAGAGGTTTTTCTTTCACCAGCCGCCATTTCTTCTGCAGCCAGCCCAGCACCGAGTGGGGAGGACGAGGAGGAGGAGAAGAAGAGCGGTGAGCCCTTGTGGCTGGCTGGGGAGGGACTCACCGCTCTTCTCCCAGCCAGCCAGCCACTCACCCGGACCTGACCTGCTCCCTGCCTGGCCGGCTGGCCGGCACAAAGACTCACCGCTCTTCTCCTCCCAGCCAGCCAGCCACCCGACCTGCTCCCAAGAATGTCAGCGGGGATGGAGGAGGCGGGGGGCGAGGCGGCAGAGCACGGCAGTGGCGAGAAGCAACACCCCCGCCGCTGTGTTCGACAGGCGTCTCGCGTTTATGTCCATCATAAATGAGAGACGCCTGTCGGACACAGCAGCGGGGACGTTGCTTCTCGCCGCTGCTGCACTCTTGCCTCACCAACGGTATCCCTCACCGCACGTCACTGGGCAGGGGTGGGTTTCAAAAATTTTTACTACCGGTTTGGTGGGTGTGGCTAGATGGGGGGCATGTTACTGAGTGGGCATGGCCAACTTGACATCACTCACGCACACTCAGTCACATGACCCCCATCACCAAGCCATGCCCACCGAAACAGTGGCAAAAGGTTTTGACCAGGGGGAAGCGCTAAGGGAGCACCTACAATAAAAAAGGATTTTGTCCTCCCCAGCCCCCAGGAACACTCTGGGGAAAGGCAAAAACACCTAGTTTTTGCAAAAAAGGGGGGACAGAAAATGGACCACTTTTTGCAAAAACAGGCATTTTTGTCTTCCTCCAGCCCTACTAAAACCTGCAGAATGCTTCTGGAGGCTGTGGGAAGGCAAAAACTCCTCCATTTTTGGGAAAAAGAGTCCATTTTTTGCAAAAATGGGGGGATTTTCCCTTCCCACAGCCCTGCTGAAGCCTACACAGTCCTTCTGGCGGCTGGGGGAAGGCAAAAACGCCTCCATTTTTGCAAAAAACGGCCCAACTCAGGGACCTCTCTGGAACTGGCATGTGCACACCATTAAAAAAGGGAAAAATTTATATTTTTTCAATGAAGATTGTTCTGTGCATATGCAGAACACAAAATAAAAGATGGTGGCGCCCAGGATAGAACCATTAGGGTCACATGTCTGGCTGAGTTACTACCTATTTGGCCAAACTGGTTGGAACCCACCACTGGTCTGCGGAATGCCACAAACCAGGTCGCACAAACAAGCAGATCCTCATCCAAGGGATGCTGGCAGCACACAAAACCACACTCCCTCTGGTCTATGGAAAAACATCTTTTCCCGGACCCAATCCCTGGTGCCCAAAATATTGGGGACTTCTGAGCTAGGAAAACTGTAGCACGTAATACTGTTAGGAATATTTCTAGTGATAATAATGAAATAAAATGAAATAATGAAATAAAGCTGCAAGCACTCCTGCCTGCCTCCTCTGCCCCTCCTCTTGCAAACTCCCGCATTCCCTTCTGCTGTTTGCTGCTCTTCCATTTGCATATATAAAATTAAACCAGCCCCAGGCTGTGGCACATCATGTTTCTACTGAAGCAATAGTCCTTTTTAATCCCATCAGAGCCAAAACAATGAGAAAGCCCTCACCTATCGTCCTAAAGCCTCATCTAGGGTGCAGCCTTAAAGAGTTATGCATCTATTGATCATTGTGATAAATATGGTTCTTCTCCTCAGCACTGTATTACTTTCTTTGGTCAGAGATCTCCACAACCGTTCACTGGATATTTTTCAGGCAGGAGGTAGACATGTATTGTACGGTAAGTCTTGCACATAGCAAAGAGAGGCCACGATGGCTTAAAGGAATCCTTTCTAGTTCTGATGGTGAGCAACACAAATATGGTAGCTTGGTGAACTCTGACTCTGAAACCCCTACATGTCCTACAGCACTAACGTGACATTGACAGCATACCTAGCTTCAAAATACAGCCCCAGATTTCCGCCCTCACTCTGTTTCTCTGAATTGTATTAATTATTATTTCACTGTGGGAGCTTAGTAGTGACTCTTGAAATATTTTTCCTTTTACAGTTGAGGTCTGAAACTTCTGGGATTCTGCACTATTTCAATGGGAATCCCCTCTCACTCTTCATCTGTTAGAAAAAAAAGGCACTAATTGCACTCCTGATATGGTTTATCAGCCAGCAAACATCCCACCAGAAAATAGGGGAAAGAGAGATAAGTATACTCCAGTGGGTCGCTACGGGACAACATCTCTGTTACTTACAGGCATTAGACCAGCAATATAGGGTGTATTCGAGAATTATACTATCATTGTTAGAAAGAAAGCCAAAAAGTTAAAAACAGGTTTCCAAATAGTCTTGTCTTCCCTTTGTCATTCCCTATTTTTTGCAAAGCAATACTGCATTTTAAACTACAAGTCTGAAAAACAGGGTAGACATGTTTTACATACAAATCAAACATGTTGTAACACTGGAGGCCATCTGCTTTATTTAAGTTGAGGAGATCAAGTAATCAACTTAGAAGTTAAATCCATGGCTTTCATAGCACTATCGTATTTGAAATACTTTTTTACTTCAATATTTTTACATGTTCAAATTTGGCATAAGAACCATAATTAAAGAACACATGATAAAAGGATATCCCAGTATTACATCAATAAGGAACAGAGTCATTTATGGTACGTTCCCCAATCCGGCATACTCTAGGCTTCAATTTCTATAATCTGCCAGTGAAGATAACTGGATGATACCAGGTAAGGGAAGATTGGCTTACCTGTAATCATTTGCTGCATATGGTCTCTTCCACAGTACATGCAGCTATTCCTAGTTATTATTAAGACTTGTCTAGTCAATCTACTTAACTGTGTTAAAACTATCAGTTATTACATGAGTAATCTACCAGATTTAGAGCCTCTGTTCACATTTGAATATATGAACACATTTGCAGCCTATATTCACATTAAATTATTTTTCTGGAATGGATTTTTGAAAACATTTATTCCAGTAATTGCAGTTTTGCAATCTACTAAATTGTTCCAGGATGGCGCTTTATAGCAATCTCATTTTCTCATACAACAGAATAACTACCAGAATAGCTAGATAAAGTAATTATTTTACAATTACTTAACAGTCATTAGTTGGAATTATCTGCAAATTCACAAGCTTACATTATTAGATGTACCCCATTTTCAGAGTCAACATGATTAGCATTTTATGTAAAATCATCAACATCATAAAGAACAAGTTGTAAACCTTTTTTCAACTAAGATTTTGAAAAAAATGAATATTTTGATAATTGTGATTTAATACAAATTATGGATTCAAAAAAGAAGGAAAGCAATAATGATGGAAAATCCTATGCAGATGTTTTTATCCCAGGCCAACTATAATTTGATCAGAGCAACTATAATTTGATCAGAACACGTTAGCACAATACTGCCAAAATTTTATTTTATTATATTTAATAGGCCTTATAGGCTTTTCCAGGCTTGATAAAGACTATACAATTATAAGAAACAAAAATATTTGTTTCTATTTGACAATGTTCACTTGAATCACATTAGAACTAAAAAAAAGATACTAGTGATATCTTCAATTCAGGTTCCCTTGATTTATTACTTTACTTTAGTAAATTTTTTGGCTTGCCATAAAACAAGCAATGTGGAGTTTCTGGTGCTTTCTGAGCATGGTTCTTGCTTACAGACATTTCATTACCCAACTAGGTAACATCATTAGTTCAAGTGAGTGTCAACTTTGCTCCCTATTTATACACACTAGTTTGCCTTACAGTGTTGGTGGGGGATGTGGTTTTCTCCTTGGTCATTTCTTGATTGGGATATTTTCTGCTAGACTGTTTGCCTGGTATTAATCCCTGCTTATTTGGGTGTTGGCTACTAGACAGGATATGTTCTGATTATTTTGTTTCCTTCTTAGCTTTATACTGGTATTGGAGGCACAGTGGTTAGAATGCACTATTGCAAGCTAACTCTGCCCACAGCCAGAAGTTCAATCCTGACCGGCTCAAGCTTCAATCAGTTTTCCAACGTTCTGAGGTCAGTATAATGAGGGCCCAGATTGTTGGAGAAATATGCTGACCCCTCAGCGTGTACTATAAAGCACTATGGAGTGATATATGTCTAAGTGCTATTGCTGTTGCTAAGTGCTATACTATCTTTTTTGAATGGTATCTAAATAATGGTTTATTTCTGTGCCTATTGGTTGGTTTGTCTGAATCCTAACTTTCAGAAATTCCCTAGTTTTTGGATTTAGCTTGGTATACCAGGGCAAAAGTAGCATTTCATTCTTTACAATTATACTAGATAGTCACCTTTCATTCAACAATGGTCTGGAATTATGGCAGACTTTGAGCTTGTAAAGCACTTCCAGCCGTCACATGTTTCAGGTTGGGGAAGGCCCTGGAAGGTCCAGTGCAGGTCATGCACAAATATCTCTACACTTAGAGGCTGCTTAATGACCAGAATCAGGAGTGCTGGGATTTCTGTAATTCAGGAAAATAGGCAAGTGGGCAGTAATGTGACATTCTGCTTAACAACCGCTTTACTCAACAACCTAGAGTCCCAACTGTGGCTATAAATTGAGCAGTACCTGTATCCCACCACATCTTTATGGTCTACAAAATCTGTCACTTTGTCAGGTTTTTTTCACTCCCTTACTTTCCTATTAAGTCAGGTGACCTCTTCTGTACCAAAAGTGTTTTTTGGGAAATGCTAGGAGGTAGAGATATGCACTCTCCTCAAAACATTAGCCAGTCTTTGCTACAGCTATTCCTCTTCCGTTGTTCGATGCTTCCAGGATACTTTCATAACTGATGCCTTCTTTCCCCTTCATTCCCCCATAAATTATCTAACAAATTTTTCTATAGGCTTTCAATGAGGCAGAGGAAAGCAAATCAGAAGTTAATTTGGAAAAGTATATTTCCACTTTCTCATGCTACAAAAATTAGTTATTTGTAATTTGGTATAGAGGTTAAGACATCAGGCTAGAAACCAGGAGACCCTGAGTTCTAATCTTGTCTTACATACAAAGGTAGCTGACTGACTATGGGCCAGTCACTCTCTGTCACCACTAGAAATAAGGCAATGGCAAAACACTTCCAAAAATCTTATCAAGAAAACTGCTGGGAATAGTCTAGGCCAGGGCTAGTCAAACTCATGGTCTGTGGGCCAGATGCGTCATGCACTGGCCACACCCACAACCAGTTTAGCGAAGGGGGAAAAAGTCACGATAAGTCACATGATGCTGCTGTGACGCTGTGAGTTTGACACCTCTGGTCTAGGCAGTCACCAGGAGTAATGTATCTGTTACATATTTTATATAGTAATTTATTAAATTTATGTCACCCACTCCCAGCAGATAATTAATAGCCAGATGTCCCTCCCTCTCTTCTCTCTTCACATATTTTTAATTTTGGAGATGCCCACAGGAATAACTCACCCATGATGCAGGCCCTTTTTGCAAGAGACATACTGAGGAAGGGAGCAAAGCTGGGGCAAAGGGTAGGGAAATTAATCATTTCCCCATTAACAAGTAATATGCTCACTCTCTGAGTAAAATCAATCAGCCATAATTCATAACAAATGCAACAGCAGGATAGGGCTTGCCAAGAAGGACAGTACATTTTATGCCAGTATTATTTGGTGTCAACTCAAGGACAAGAGCCGAGGTGGCGCAGTGGTTAGGGTGCAGTACTGCAGGCCACTTTAGCTGACTGTGATCTGCAGCTCAGCGGTTCAAATCTCACCAGCTCAAGGTCGACTCAGCCTTCCATCCTTCCGAGGTGGGTGAAATGAGGACCCGGACTGTGGGGGCAAGTTGCTGACTCAATTTGCTAAAAATTTGTAAAGCGCTTAGGGCTTAAAGCCCTATGAAGCAGTATATAAGTCTAATAAATAAATAAGGATTGGTACAGAATACTTTAATTGTGTGAAAAAAGCCAGATATTTTGTGAGAGCCATTTGGGATTTACTATTAGTTATTATGACAGTTCATTAGTTATTCAGTTATTATGACAATAATTCATACAATAAGGAATGAATTAATTAATGTTTCCACATAAAACATATAAAGATTAAAGGTATCAATTATTACTTTTGAATTTTAATTACAATAGTTGGAAGGAACCTTGGAGGTCTTCCAGTCCAACCCACTGCCTAGGCAAGAAACCCTATACTGTTTCAGACAAATGGATATCCAGCATCTTCTTAAAGACTTCCAGTGTTGGGGCATTCACAACTTCTGGAGGCAAGCTGTTCCATTGATTAATTGTTCTAACTGTCAAGAAACTTCTCCTCAGTTCTAAGTTGCTTCTCTCCTTGATTAGTTTCCACCCATTGCTCAAGTGCCTTGGAGAATAGTTTGATTCCCTCTTCTTTGTGGCAACCCCTGAGATATTGGAACACTGGTATCATGTCTCCTCTAGTCCTTCTTTTCATTAAACTAGACATACCCAGTTCTTGCAACCATTCTTCATATGTTTTAGTCTCCAGTTCCCTAATCATCTTTGTTGCTCTTCTCTGCACTCTTTCTAGAGTCTCCACATCTTTTCTACATCATGGCGACCAAAACTGAATGCAGAATTCCAAGTGTGGCCTTACCAAAGCATTATAAAGTGGTATTAACATTTCACGTGCTCTTGATTTTATCCCTCTGTTTATGTAGCCTAGAACTGTGTTGGCTTTTTTGGCAGCTGCTGCACACTGCTGGCTCATATTTAAATGGTGCTCCACTAGGACTCCAAGATCCCTCTCACAGTTACTATGTTGAGTAAGGCACCACCTATACTGTTATTAGTTATATTAGTTTAACTATGAGATTAAAATTATTTTCCAAATAATGTCAAACATTATAAATAATGTCAACAAACTCCTGAAAGAGAAAAAGAAAAAGTGGTATCAAAGCTAGATTATTTTTCTACAATATAGAAATGGAAAAAAGCTGACTTTAATCTGTTAAACCATAAGGAGAAAGAGGATTTCACATCCTCATTGCAGGAACCTATGAGGATAAATTCCCTCCCAATACTAGCTAATCTTACCCAATTTATTTTTGTTTCTTATACAAGTTTAATCATTGCTAACTTCATTAAACATTGATTTTTACTCTGCATTCCACAAGTTAAGTGACTTGCGCATGTTGTATATGATGCACAGAGTTTTGATTTTAGAATCTGGAATTTGTTCCTTCTTTCCATTAAGCTTGGGACAGCTCCTAGTACTCCTTGTATTCCATAATGTCAAATTTGCATGTCTAGAGACTCTGACTCTATCTAGGAATACTAGTGTAGACTTTGCTCACAGATAAGGCAACCCTCTCCCCCCTTAGTTTTAATCATTTAAACTGCAGAAAAGCTCAAACAATAGCTATTATAAACTTTAGTTCGGTGAAATTTAGATTATTTTCTCATGGCCTACACAGTTTTTTTTTAAAGTTAGCCATTAGAATGGAAATCCTCATCAGTGTACCAAAAGAATTATCATTACAGCTATCTAATAATAGTGAAGAAACTTACCAGCAATTTTTATCAATATAACGCAAACCTTTTTTATGCTTTCTTTTTAATAGTGTATTTTTTACACTCAGTAAAAATGGAGCACATCTATTCATCTCTTATAATGAAACAGAATCTTCAGTTAGCAAAATATTATATCCATGTTTATCTAGAAATCCACTGTGTTATTTTTAGGAAAGAGTGACATGAGTGCATAGATGATCAAAAGTCCCACTGAATTTGAAGGACGTCATTCTCAGATATGGACAAATAGTACTGCAACATATCTAAGCGGCATTATGGTACTATTCTCAATCCCACATAATACTTCACTGGGTCTTTCAAAACAAAACCCTGTTTTGTTTGGCAGCGCTTGGCTGATCTGAAAAATCAAGGCAGGATCTGAATTGGTTAGTACTAAGATGAGATACCAACAGAATACCAGGGTTAACTACATTTTTTTTAAAAAAAAATCCTGCAAGACAATACCAGGAAACTATATGTCCATGTCCATGAAATCACTAGTAATTCAACATGATTCACACAAAATGGTAAGCTACAATGACTCAAATCTTTGGGATGATAGAAAGCAAACTAAAAATGATATAAAGTAAATCAGATAAAAGAGAGTCCGCATTGTATGAATCAGTCAATATCTCAATATATACAAAATGTTGTGTGGTGAGAAGGGAAACAGGAAAAATATGATATACAATGTATGAAATGAAGGAAAATATATGGCAAATACCCTAGGCTAGGAAAGAGGTATCTAGATGATACCCACAAATATTAAAACTTATTCTCTGGACCTACATTGCTAGTACCAAAACACTATATTCTAAAGAGTAAGTGCAGTCCAGACAACATAATTAAAGTGATGTGGTGTAAGTTCAAGCCTTGCTGTAAAGTGGCTTAAAGGATTATATTCTATACATCTATGCCAGCCTCTAAAATGTGAAGCAGAATAATTAAGGGAAAATATTTTATTTGTAGAAAATCTATACATCACCATTTGGCCCTTAAGGACATTCACAATAAGCAATCCTGCTTTGAAAAGGCAGTGAGCAGCCCATCTGAAAACAAGAATTTGTCTAAAAGGCAACTAAATAATTAGCCTCTATTATGAGAAAACTCCTCTTATGGAGCCTTTCAGAAAGGTGATCTTATTTTATGGTACTTCAGTAACAGCTCCAGTTGATCTACAGTTTCAAGTGCAAGGAAGTAGTACTTTAAGTATTCCAGTTCCAGAAATGTATCTAATTGCTGTTTTCCAAAAAGCATATCCTCTTGCATTTCTATTTGTTATTTTTTACCTCTTGGTCCTTTTTCTCTTTATGATACATGGTCTCTCTTTTAGAGACCAAGAGGGAATTCTGGAGACAGGCATAATTCATATTCTGCACTATGTCATAATATCACTATTGTAGGTATTGTTATTTTATTTGTATCCCATCTTTATTATTTTTTACATATAACCTAGGGAAGCAAACATATCCAACACATTGTTCTATTTCCCCACAACAATTACTCTCTATGTGGGTTGGGCTTAAAGAGGCCCAAAGTCTCTGACTTTTATAGCTAAGGTAGGACTTGAACTCAGTCTCCAGCTTTCTAGCCTGATGTCTTAACCCACTGTGACTAGACCAGCCTGGCTTTATTTATGACTTATATCCAAGAAACTTTATTGGCCCTGTCAATTGGCCTTGAGCTGCTGGGATTAGCAACATTTAAGATTTATAATTTATCTTCAGTAGCATTTCCACTTTGATCTCACTATTAAGCAGACAAATCCCATGTCCAGATATGTTTTCAAATAACCCAAAGTAAGCTAGGGGCTTTTATCTTCTACCTAAATTACTACTCAATTAATAACAATATTTCCAGATTTAAATTGTCAACATCAAGGATCCATAGCTGCTTGAGATTCTGGGGGGAGATTTTGGACAGAGTGGAATTTTGCAATACAGAAAAGTTAACAAAATTGATTTCATAAATGATCACGGGATCTGAAAAGTCACACCAATGCAATCCTAAGCATGCTTACTCAGAGGCTAATTTTACTTAGGCAAATAAGTTCATTCTTGTTAAGTGGCAGAAAGTCAGCTTTAAGAGATTCTATGCATCCAAAGCCCAGATGCTTTTTCGGAAAACAAAGCCAAGTAGCCTGAAAGAAAAACTAGAACAATTGGAGTAATTTTTCATTCTTCAGATTTAGCAGCTATGCGAATAGAAAGACCAACACTGACAGTATTAGGACGTTTCTCTATTTCAAAGCCAAAATTCCTACCGGGGGAATCCTTCCTCGGGCAATCCGGGGCAGGTGCAGGCTTCCCAACAAGCACCACTTAAGGGGGTGGTTCAGAGACAGGTAGAGACTAGCTAACTTCATCCCCGCCCAGGAAGGCTCCTGCCAACAGAGGCAGCAAAAGATGGGCCTTCTTCCTCACAGGCGCCCAGGGGAAAAAAACAAAAACCCACCCCATCCCGGGAAGAGCGAAGAACGGAGGACGCAGAGAAAAGGGCGCCATCGCCCCATTCCCGAACTCGTAACCCGCTTTAGAATCTGAGCCCGGCCTGCGTAGCCGAGAGGGCGAGATGGGATGCAGCAGCAGCGTGGCCGCCGCCCCTTCGAGAAAAGCACCCGGCAACGGCCTTCGCTCACCTGCTGCCGCTCATGGTCCAGCGCACCAGGGGTTCCGCCGCTGTTCGGGACTCCGATGCCAGCCCTGGAATTGGCAGCAGCGGCGTCGGCGGCGTCCTAACACCGCGGCCCACTCGCCGTAGACAGCAGCGCCATTCAAACTGCGGCGCGTTGCATGCTGGGACTGGGGTATCCGGACAGGCGGGACTGTCAGCAAGACACCGCCGTTTCTCTCTCCACCTCTTTCTCCGACGTGCTCTCGCACCGCAGCCAGGTCTCGGGGCGCCGAAGCTGTTTCTGACTCCTGTGGTTAGCGGCTTGCTTTGGCAGTACAATGGATAGCAAGAGCCTTTACCCACCCCTTTTACTCTGCGCCTCTTCTCCTCTTTCCAGGTGCTTAGAAAGCCGTAGAGAAGGCGCTTGCCTCTTGATTTCCGCCCTGTAGCTCTCTAGTCCACAGGTATATCGCTCTATCGCATTGCACGAACTGGAAGTGAATAGCTGGGCTGGCCAAAGGAGGCTCCACGGGTGTTTTGGTAATCCTGCGGTCAGACTGGTTCGAAAGCCTTTGTAGGTCGCTGCCAATACGTGTTGCTTCTCTTCACCGTTCCCTTCCGACCTTGCAGGTTCCCAGTGTTCTCACTGAGCTACTTTGCATTTTTTTTCTTTAATAGTATCACGTTGCAGCACTTGCTCAGCATAATGAGTGGATGAGTAACTCCCGTACGCTGGCAAATCCTTCCCCCCTGTCATTCCTCCAGACAGCCAATGCAGAACCCCAAATTTAGGGTGGCAGGAGAGCTCATACTGTCTCCAAAATCCAATGGGGTGGGGATGGACAGAGAGAGAGAAGACACCTGCCAAGGCTGGCTTAACAGGTTCTCATAAGTCCCTCCCTGAGACAAAGGAGGAAGAGATAGAAAGCTGGGAGATGTGAGAGGAAGCACTTGGAAGAAAGGGAAAGAGGTACCTGAAAGATGTAAGCAAGATGGAGACTGGAAACTGCCACTTAGTTTTGATTTTCAAAAAGTGGAGAGTGGGGGAATAAAGTGATGGATAAGGTACAAATATGGTGTATGAAGAGCAGAAGAGCCAATAATTTGTTTTGGGGAGTTGTTGGTAAGACAAATTGATGTAAACATTTAATAATACAATATGATTTTGGTTATGTAATAGTATACATGTGATTATATGTTATAAAAATGAAAAAAAAACTTTATTAAAAAAAGGAGTGAACTGAGCAAACCCAAGAGAAAAGAACTGATAGCAACTGTGATGAACTTTTTAAGGGAGAGAGAAACTACAACTCAGAACCAAGAAAATATCCAGGAATTTCAAAATAAGACCAGCTTGTTCTAGATTGAGAGAGGCAATTGCTTGGGGCCAGGGGTAAGAGCAGGGATTTTCTCTTTGAAGGTGAGAGAAAGCACCAAACTATGGCCCAGTAAACTTTAGGGTGTCAACAATAAATCATCTTAAGGCTTTGATTGAATATTGCAATCTACGGGAATCAGGAGTTAGGGTTTTAGGGCAGAAATCACTTCTTTTGAAGGTATGTAAAAATTTACCCCACAATCTTAATTGAGGTTATTTTAAAATGTGATGTTCTGCTACAGAGTGCTGTTTTTTTCATCCTTTCAAGAATGGACAAACAGAGCAACTGTCCCTCTCACAGTGGATTTGAATGACAAAGGATATACAGACTACAATACTGAAGGTAGAATGTAACAATGTGGCTGAGAGGCCTTCATTGGTGTAGAATTGGTGCAGTGGTGGGTTCCAGATCCTGTTCCAACGGGTATGGTTGGAACGGGCCCGGCGTCGTCCACATGGGTGCGTGGAGCACATGTGCACACATACGCAGCGTGAGCATGCATCTTACTGTCCAGTGACGCCTCCATGAGCCTCCACAACGTTCCAGCTGCTCAGAGGAGCGTCACACAGGTGCTGTACCCGCCGTGCATAGAAGTGCTGAAGACTTTAAAGACAAGTAAGGAGCGCGGGCGGACAGATGGGCCCTCCGGAGCACCGTACTGGAACGGTACCCAGTGCTCCGGGCTGGCTCCGGTACACCTGTACTGGGGCATACCACCTGCAACTCACCTCTGGATTGGTGAAACAGTAAACAAAAATGCAGTGAAAGCAAGCCAGGAGCCATGTCTGTTGCTGTGAAGAATAAGCAATCTGCCTGGGATATGACCAGAACAATATTCTGAGCTTTATCATGCATTGCAACCTGCTTCTTAGCATCCCAATGTAGAACAGGCAATTTGCATCAGGAACATTCAAAAGCTGGCGCAAACTTTATGATACATGGCTTTCTAAAGTAACAGTTTTGTTATTAGTGTTTCAGATCCTTTGCATTTTCAGCTGTTTGAGTAATGTCAGCATAGTGTTGATATTTCTTCCTATAATTTTAAAACCATGCTTATCCTTAGTGCAATCCAGCTATCTTCAAGATATATTCTCTGTGTGAATATATGTATATGTGTGTATGTTTTTGTAGATTTTCATGGGGGTAGGTATGCTGGTCTTGCTGTATTGTCTTGGCAACGTTTCGGTGAGGTCTCACTCACCATCTTCAGGCTGGGTTTTGGGCTTAAAGCGTGGTCGGAACTGTCGTCTTTCTATAAATCTTGGTGGGGGTGTGTGGAGTGCTGGCTTTGTTTCATTAAGTGGAATAATTGGTTGTGTGGTTGTATCATGGTTGGTAGATTGGTGCTGATTGGTCCTGGCTGTGTGTCCGTTGTTTCGTGTTGTAACGGCCTGGGTGGTGGGTGGAGCTTGTTGACTAGGGCTGGTTTCCAGATGTCTGGTAGGAGGGAGGTATCGTCACTTTTATTCATGTTGTGGGAGTGTTTCTCTATTTCAATAGCTTCCATAATTATTCTCTTGTTGAAGTGTTCTGTTTTGGAGATTAACCTGGTTCCTTCAAAAATTAATTTCATGTCCTGTAGCTTTAAGGTGCTAGAAAAGGGAGGAAGTTTTTTCTTTTTTTCTTACTGCGTTCTTGTGTTCTGCGATGCGTGCATTTATTCTCCTGTTCGTTTATCCTATGTATGTTGCAGGGCAGATTTTGCATGGTATTTCGTAGACTCCTTGGTTTTCTAGCTGGATTTTGTCTTTGGGGTTTCTTAAGATGTTGGCTATTTTTTGTTCAGTGTTGAAGGCTGTCTTGATATTGTGTTTGTGGAGAATTTTGCTGATTTTATCTGTGGTGCCTTTGATGTAAGGGAGGAAGGCGATGCCGTTGTCTGTTCTGTGTCTCGGTTTTTTGGGGAGGTCTCCCTTTGGATTAGGTTGGTAATTGTTTTTCTTTGGAGTCCGTTGGAGATTAATACGTTTGTGAGAGTGTGTAATTCAGTTTTCAGGGGGTCTTTGTCGGCTAGGCGTTTGGTTCTGGAGGTGTGGGTCTTGGCTACAAAGTTGATCTGTGGAGGGTGGTGATGGGATTGTGCATTTAAGTAGCTGTTGGTGTGTGTTGTTTTTTCTGGTAGATGGTGTGTCCTAGGGAGCCATTGTTTTTTTTGTAGATTAGGACATCCAGAAAGGGAAGTTGGTTGTTTCCATAGTGAATTGTATTTTGGGGTGTAGGCTATTGAGATGTGTGAGGAAGTTGTCCAATTTTTATTTCCCATGTGGCCAAATCACAAAAGTGTCATCAACATATCTAAGCCAGAGTTTGTGTTTGTGTTCAGATTTATCTAAGGTGTTGGTTTCAAAATGTTCCATGTGTAAGTTTGCGATGGCGGGTGAGAGGGGTGATCCCATGGGTGCTCCTTCTATCTGTTTGTATCTTTGTCCATTATGGATGAAGTATGTGTTGGTTAAGCAGTGGTTGAACAGGTCCAGGATGTGTTTAGGGGGGTTGTGTTTGTTCTGGATAGCTGTCAAGGCTTTTTTTATAGGCACTTAGGTGAAGAGGGATATGACCTCGAAGCTCACAATAAAGAAACAAAACCTACAACCAAGCGACCTAAACGTTTTGCTAAACTGGAGCCAGTATGTTTCTCCATGTTATGTCTATACTGTGACTTTTTGATGTGTATATGTTTTGCAGAAGGATAATAAACACTTTTGGAATTCCCATTTTTCTAAAAAAAATCCACATCTTGATATAACATATACAATTGGATGCCTTTCTTTAATCAATGAAGCAAATATTGACTTTTTTGTAGTATTTGGCTTTCTCAATTATCTAGTACATTTCAACAATAATGTCTTATATTATTTGATTTTTTTCTAAAGATTATTTGATTTTGGTTCTTGTATTTTGTTAAAAAAGAAACTCAGGTATGCACTCCTGCATTGTGAGGCTTCAAATTTCATCCATACCCCTATATTGTTAGCAATCCTAAAATGTAGTGGTTTTTTGTTACCATACTTCAAAATTTGGCCGTAAAATTAAATATTACATCAGAAGTGTGGATGCTTTTATTTAGCAGACAAATCTATATGACCTCACATTTTGTTCTCAGGGTAGTAAAGTAGAACTGGTCTGTTTAGTCAAGGCTGTTTGCATAATGAAACTTTTTCCAACTGTCTGCGATAGTAGACTTGTTAAAAGTGTTGTAAAAACTAAATGATACTTTGCTTCACAAATACTTCCTAAAAATATCCAATTAGAGGTAGTCCTTGACTTAGGTCAGAGCCCAAAATTTCTGTTGTTAAGTGAGACATTTGTTAAGTGAATTTGCCCCATTTTATGACCTTACTTGCCACAGTTGTTAAGTGAATCATTGCGGCTGTTAAGTTAGTAGCACGGTTGTTAAGTGAATCTGTCCTCCCCATTGATTTTGCTTGTCAGAAGGTTGCAAAAGGTGATCACATGATGCAACCATCATAAAAATCAATTGCCAAGCCTCCAAATTTTGATCATGTGACCATGGCATGCTGTAATGGTTATAAGTGTGAAAAATGGTGTTAAGATACTTTTCAGTGCTGTTGTAACTTTGAACAGTCACTAAAGAAAGTGTTGTAACTTGAGGACTACCTATATTTCATTTTTTGTCTTTGATGTAATATGTTTTTGTCACTGTTAAATTTTACCTGTTTTACCACAGGTTGATCTCTGCATCTGTTTTACTAATACATTCGGATGAATTCCCATTTATTTTCTAATTTTGTTTGCTTCTGTAATCCATTGATTGCAAAGAGCAATTTGAAAATTGTTTTCAGATGTTGCATTTTATGTGTCACCTCCAATCATTTGGTTTGTTTGTTGATCTCTTTACTGGTAACTCATCACATTTCATCAAATTGATTTAGATTTTTTTCTAACAGTGTTTTATAATGCAGATGTTTACACTAGTATACAAATAACTCCATGTTATAGCTTAGCTTCATCAGGTTTTTGCATATCTAATGAGTATCCCTCATTAGGGAAATCATAAAAGGGAACCAAAAACATTTACCAAGAACATATCTTTTTATAATAACATGAAATGTTAACACTATTGTGACCTTCCCTTTTGGAATAAGATACTAAATGTAAGATTAAATTATCGCATTAATTGCTTGATACTTTCAAAATAAGTTATATTTTCATCATCTATCAGATTTCATTTGCTTTGCTTTTTCTCACAAACATCAAGCCTGTTTTCATTTTCCACTTCCACTTTATTTTCCCTTTGCTAATTTCCTTCCATTAATTGTTGGATCAAAGTACTACTAGACCAACTGGTTTTCCTAGTTTTCCAGCATGATTTCTTTGCTTACCGCTTTGGAGATAAAAATCCAGTAAATGAAATCTCACGGCTGTTACACAAAGCAGCTTCTGCTGAGATCAGGCTGTGCTCTGAAATCTAATATAAATTAGTTATCTAAGGAGATGATATCAACAGCCTCGCTTATCTGATAATCTGTAGTTTGCCAGTAGGAGACAAAGAAGCTCTGGAGACTATAATAGGATCGAATCATTCAACTCTGAATTGCTAACTGAATTTGAGCCAAGTCTGAGACAGAATGTGAACCATCTGTTTTGTATATCTTCCTGACACAAATCATTGTCTTGCTCCACTTTCATATAGATAGGTGTTCTGGGACAGGTTGAACAATCCCAGACTATTAATGGTTTTTACTGATGGATATTGTTCCATATAATATCTGATTGCATGTTCTTCACATTTTACTAACATTCTCTCTAACAATGCTTCAGGGGGTCTGTTGCTATCACAAGCCTATTGCTGATATAAAGGAACTTCATATCTGGATAAGGAAAGGCTTTGAGCAGCAATTATGTGGTCCAGAGGTTGAAGCAAGTGTACAAATAAAACACTGAATAACCCTTTGTGTTTGTGAGAGGTGACAGAGAAACACTTAGATGGGATTTCAAGTTACTATTATAACCTACTGTAGTAAAGATGGTAAAAGTGGAAGGAAAGAGAAAGACGACAACCAGCATTCAGGTAGACAGATTCAGTTAAAGTGATGGGTGAACCTTGGAAGATATGAAGGGCCCAGATGGGGGAAGATGATTCTGGAGAAAATATGTATGATTGCCAAGAGTCAACACTAAGTGGATAGCACATAATCAATTGGTAGTAAAGGAGTGTTCCTGGAATCCCTGTGGTATTTATCTTTTGTTCTTGTGAAAATAGTTCTATCTCTAAACACTTGCCATAGGACAGTGAACCTTCTTTAGCTCACGTGCCAAAAGCGGAGTTAGCACAGGGGGTGGTCATGTGGGGCATGCCACACCCAGAATGCAATGCATGACCCCAGTGCACATGCACGCATGACCAGCACTCCCCCCCCTTTTTTGCATGCTTTTTTCACCCTCCCCAGGCTCCAGAGGCCTCCCCGTCCGCCTGGAATCCCTCGGGAGGCTTCAGAGCTTCCCTGAAGTCTCCGAAGCACAAAAAACCCAGCCCTACAGCCAAACCGGAAGTTCAGAAACAGACTTCCGGTTTGCTCATAGGGCCTGTTTTAGTCATCCAGAGCCTTCAGGGACCTTCAAGAGGCTTCCTTGAAGGCTCCGGACGACAAAAAATGGCCCTACAGACAAAATGGAAGTTGTAGGGTTGTTTTTTTTTGTCCTCTGGAGCCTTCAGGGAAGCCTCCAGAAGCCTCCGGAAGGCTTACACCGGCCCTATGAGCAAACTGGAAGTCCGTTCCCAAAGTTCCGGTTTGCCTGTACGGCCGGTTTCTTTCCGCTCTGGAGGCTTCAGGGAAGCTCCTGAAGCCTCCGGAGGGCTCCCGGGGGGGGGGGGGGAGGCCTATAAAGCCTCTGGAGCTTGGGTAGGGCCAAAAATGGCCTCAAAAAAAGGCTGAAGTCAGCTGGCCAGTGCGCACATGCACGCTGGCCAACTTAAGGGCAACGCCTTGTGTGCCCTGACAAATGGCTCCACATGCCACCTGTGGCACGCAAGCCATAGGTTCGCCATCCTGGCCATAGGGAACAACTGATGGCAGGGATAGAAAGATATATCATTCCAGAAAATTTGCATATGCACAATAAAACAAAAATAGCTTTCCAACTGATTTCTTTTATTTTTGTTACTTTTCTAAGTGGCATTTGACAAAATATTCATTTCTCCCTGGCGTCAAGAAATAAACATTATTATTAGGTGTTATTGCTTTATCCAGGATATTAGCTCTTCAACATGTCTGTGGAGATTCTTAGTCATCCAGGTCATGGTTATCCCAAAGATTCTTTTTCAAGAGGCAACTGGACTTCATTTTTCCTTGAAGATGTTTCACTTCTCATCCAAGAAATTTCTCCAGTTCTTCAAGGAAAAACAAAGAAAGTGTAGTTGCCTCTTTGGAACTAGTTCTGTAACAGATAATTTGATTTCCATCTTGTAGAGAAATTTTCATTTTCAAATTATTAACTCCCCCTTTTTCTCTTACATACTCAATTTTTCACATGTTTTATAGTAAGAAAAATATTCAGGGATAGGGCACAAAACAGGACAGTTGTAAACCAAAGACGACAACTAAAAGTATCATCTGGAAGTCTCTCCATTATGAAACATTATCTTGGATTCTACCCAACTTCTGTTTGCAGTTGTTTCTTGAGCTCAGAGTACTAATGAATGCAACAGGTTTGATTTTGCTAGGTGTGGCTTGGATAATATTTTATTTTCAAAGTTTTATGAATATTTTTATATATTTCTTTCAAGTATTTTAGATGTTATTTTTACATAACCACCACCTATAATATATATGGAGCACGAAAAGTGCTTTTTTTCAAGAGGCAACTGGACTTTCTGATTTTTCTTTGAAGACGTTTTGCTTCTCATCCAAGAAGGTTCTTCAACTCTGACTGGATGGTGGGGAATGGAAGGATAAATTGTTCTTCTTTAGCATTTCTTGTTCTATTATTTGTTTTATCTTGATAAATTGAAGATAGATTTGAACTTGGGTTTCTCCAGCACTACACCTTTATCATTACACAAACATATACATACTCCACAAAAGAAAACCCTGAATGGCTCATTGATTGTTTTGATTGTTATTCTTAAGCCACCAGCACTGTAAACAAGGCTAGATCTTCACTGTAACTTATTGCAAAAATTAAAGTTTGCTGCATTTACATAACCACTAAAGCTTAATCTTCTCTTTACAAACCATACTGGACTGAATTATGTTACACAAAGAAATGTAATACATTGTGGCTTAATGCACACACAGGAATAAAGTCTATACCATCAGAGTATTACTATCTTTTTTCCAACCTGCTGTAGTTAAAATGAATCCCCACTCCCTTCACACACCCTGTATAAGAGTTACTTTTGATCACAGAATCCCAACAACAAAAACCCGGTTTAAAAGTGTTTTGGGGCAAAAGTGCATCCAGTCCTTCAAAGCTAATCTTCTCAAGAATCTCGTAGCCAGCTGATTCAATCCAATTTGCCTTTGAACTACAACGTCTTTAGAAGTATCATTACTGGCTATAGAATGAATACTCTGTGCAGATGCCAGTAGTATAATTGGCTGAGTAACAGAGCTTTCTGGCAGGATTAAGTCTTAAATCAGGCTTCCAGCAGGATTTCTCTCTCCCAAACCAAAGGAGCAACGAAATGACGAAGACTGCATTCCTGATACCTAGTTTTCTGGCTGTGTGTATCTCGGAGCTTATAAAAACGAAACAATATAAATTGGAAGGTGCCGGTTTGAATTTAAACCAGAATTTCCACCCAACCCATTTTCTTCTACCGTGTTAAGCAGATGTCACCTCTATTGCTGTGACATGCAACATAGCTGAAAACAACTGAATGTCTGAAATCATTTTGTAAATGCACTTCAGTTGCAAAACTCAGTCCAAAGATAATGATTTATAAATACCTCTTCATCTGGTTCAGAGCTGCAACTGTATTTTTAGCCTATATATTCCTTAGAATATAAAATCTTCATAGTATAAAAACGGAATTCGCCTTCATTTTATCAGAAAAAGAGAGACCTGTATTTCTTTAAAATACGGCACTGTTCAAATATTCTTGATAGAAACAAGTACAGTAAAGCTAGTCTTTCAAGTAATATGGTCACGTGATGTTGTATAGCCAGAACATGCAAAGCTTTGTGCTTGTTTTCAAATACTGTATACAGTGAATATGATACGCAATACATTTATGAGTATATTATTTTCATTTGGTCTTATGCTTTTTATCTTATGCTCTGTTACAAGTGCGGTTTTAAAACATTTTTCTAAGTTTCTTGAGAAATCATGAACATGCATTCATTTTCATTAGTATTCATGATGTACTAAAAAACAACAACAATTGGCTCTATCACTCACCCTCTGAAGGAGGCAGTAACTCTCCCAGCCATTCCCAATTGAATCCCCCAACAATTCCACCTTCACAAGTTGGTATCCTGTTTACATTTGTGCTTCTTGGGCTGAGCTGTCTGTGCTATGAATATTCTCCCAATTCATCACAAGATGACACTATAATAAGAGGCTCATGATCATGCAATTAGGAGAGGAGGCATATGCCCAGATCATGTGTTCCAAGAGATGTTGCACATATACATGTCTTGATCTGCTCCTGTGGCACATTTCTGGTGACTTACTGTATCTTGTGCTTTTTTAAAAATTGGACAGTGAAGTGCTCCCATAGCAGAAAGGTGAGCAAGTAGCAATAGAATATCGGAGAAGAGACCTCTCTATCTCCTCAGCAGGGCTGCCAAACTTGCGGCCCACAGGCCGGATGCGTCATGTGCTGGCCACACCCACACCAGATTTAGCGAAGGGGAAAAAGCCATGAAACCTCACGTGACCTCAGATGATGACACAAGTTTGACACCCCTGTTCTACAGGCTGTTATGTGTGCTGTGAAAGAGACTCAATTTGGTATTGTAGAGGAATTTAGCTGTGACCTTGAGAAGAGGGTGGTGGAATCAATTATTCTGCCCGTGGGAAAGTAGAAAGTGTCAAAAAAAGACTCAGCCCCACCTGTATCTTACGGCCTTTAAAAACCAGCAGTAAACTTCATAATTCTGTTAATAAATTCTAAAGAGCATTTCTCAAACTTGGCAACTTTAAGATGCACAGACTTCAATTCCCAGAATTCCCCAGCTAGCATGCCAAGTTTGAAGAACACTATCCTACAGCAATATAGCAGTACAAGTAGTCCTCAACTTACAGCAGTTCATTTACAAAGTTACAAGAGCACTGAAAAAAGTGACTTCTGACTGTTTTTCAGACTTAAGACCATTGCAGCATCCCCGTGGTCATGTGATCAAACTGATTCATATTTATGACAATTGCAGCTTCCTGTGACCGCCTTTTATGTCCTTCAGACAAGCAAAGTCAACGGGAAAGCCAGATTCACTTAACAACCATGTTACTAACTTAAGAAATGCAGCGACTCACTTAACAAATGTGGCAAGAAAGGTCATAAAATGAGGTGAAAGCCACTTAACAAATATCTCACTTAGAAAGAAAAATTGCTCAGTTGTGATTGTAAGTCGAAGACTACCTGTATTCCTGGAGTTCTGTTGTGCTTGCTTCTTGATCTGGCCTACCTCAAAAGACTGGCAGTCATTAAGATTCAAATGCTGAAACAGATAGCTATTTTGCAATGGCATGACATGATCTCTCATTCATCTCAAGTAGCAAAATGTCTTGTGACAATTACACTTTGCCAATTATCATGTGACAATCATATACTCTCAGGTTATGTTTTGGAAGTCAAGCTGGCATGGATGATTCCTATTTTGATTGGTCACTTCCAGGGAACACCAGGGTTGTAAGGCTAGACTGAAAAGTCTCCCCAAAAATCCCACAAGAAGAACTATGACAAACAATAATACTATAACAGTATACTACTATAGCTTGGATTAGTATTTTGGCAGCACTTATTTCATTAAAACAAACCTGTTTATATTTTTATTGATGGTGATCCTTCATTGCTTGGCATTATTAATATAGGGCAACCTTATAATGAACCACGGTCAAGGAGGACTGGGAGCAATGCCAACCACAAAGTGAAATATGGAAAATGTATCTACAGATGTGATGCAAATATACAGACATAGAATTTAGGTGGGTGTTGTTCCTGACCCATTCTCTGGCTTTGCATTAAAAACATTATTCTCTATGGATACCAGTGGTAAAACAACTGCCATCATCATATCTCCTTTGAAATGGGCAGATGGACCCAGATCTAGATAACAGACTGTTACTACTAGGAGTGGAGCCAATAAGAAGATGGAGTCATGTCTTATTTTTAATGTGTTTTTTACATTACAATGAAACAAAACTTTATAGCAAAATTTAAAAAAAGCCACCCTTCCTCCCAAATCTTGTAACACTTAAGCTAAAATAGAAAATAATATCATGCTGAAACAATAACAATTTTCAGCCATCATGGTGGTGCAGTGGTTAGAATGCCTGCAATTTGGCAGTTCAACTCTCAACAGACTCAAGGCTGATTCAACTCTTCATCCTTCTGAGGTGGGTAAAATGAGGACCCAGATTTTTTGGGGCAATATGCTGACTCTATAAATTGCTTAAAGAGGGCTGTAAAGCATTGTGAAGCGGTATATAAGACTAAGTGCTATTGCTATCATAACAGGACTTTAAAACTGATTGAAATCAAGCTGTCTTGATTGGCTATTTAAAAAAAAGTGGGTTTTTTTTAAAAAAAAGCTTTAAATGGCAAAATTTATCTTCACAAATAGATTATTGATGTATTGATCTAGTTAGTATATAGATGTATAGAAGCTATTTATTTCTTACTGTGGAGAAGACTTAATGTCAAATATACCTAGCTTTTCGAAGTCTTGAAGTTCAGAGTTGAGTCTGAAAATCAATGTCAAAACATCCATCATTGGTTGACAAATATGCACGATCCATCTGTAAATAACCCGGTGTTTCAGTAAGTATATTTGATGAACAATTAAGAATAGATAGTTGGGGCAGGGGATTTTAAACATTTTCAAAAGTGTTGCAATCTTCCCCAGTGAGAGTAAGGATTCAGAAGAGGAGATGTTTTCTCTTTCCTACTGAACATTTTAAAAGGAGAAAAAGAAAAAAGTAAGAAAAGCACAAGTAGACAAGTATAAAGCTGAGTAAAATTTTAAAATTAGAGTAAACTTTCAGTGTAATGTAAGCTTAGTTCTGTCTGAATACTTCGTTGAAATCACATTAACATGCAGATCCTAGTGATATTAATCAGCACAATATTAATTTTCAACTCTCAACCTATCAATTAAAAAATCTGTCCTTCTTTAACAAGTCATCCAATGTTAACTATTAAAATATAATATTAAGAAAACCAAATTTAGGATGCAACATAATCCCTGAGTAAAATATCCTCAGTGGGTGTTCATATGGGAGTCATGCACAAAACAAGTACGTAATGAAAAGACATGTGGGCATGATTTTTTTTTTTTAAGGAGAACAGGAGGTAAGTTGGCAGCAGCTGAGTAAGAGGGTTAAAAAAAAACTTTTCAATGTTACCTGCTCAATCATAGTAATTTTACATCTGCTCCAATCTTGACTCTCTGTCTCAGTGTTTCTCAATCTTAGCAACTTTAAAATGTCCCAGAATTCCACATGTGGCCTAGGGAATTCTGGGAACTGAAGTCCACATCTAAAAGTGACTGAGGTTGAGAAACACTGATCTCTTTGGTTGCTTAGCTTTAGACTGTTAAAGTGTGGGTTCTTCTATGATATAGATCTCTGCCTTATCCTGTTTGTTGCACTAAGTAGGGGTTCTAGGATATAGATCTCTGCATTATCCTGTTTGTTGCACTAAGTAGGGGTTCTAGGATATAGATCTCTGCATTATCCTGTTTGTTGCAGATAAATTATTCAATGAAGACTCTACTCTGTTACTTTCCTTAACAAAAAACCTTCAATTCTTGATTACCCCAATGTTGAGTGGGTGATCTAGAACCATGCACTCCCAAAATGCTTCCGCCTAATTACCTTGCTTCTGATCTATACGGAATCTAAGGAAGATAAGCATTTCCCCTTCGGGAACAGGTGTTGTCAGTAAAATTACTACCTGTACTCTTTTTCCTGGAAAAATAGCCACACCTAATCACCTCAGAACTCAGAAAAAGGGAATATGAGATGGGATGAGGTGTCTGTCAGATGTGGATTCTTCTTCCCATGCTACAACCTAATTTTGATTTATTTGCTTTGTAGTGCTGCAGTTAGTTCAAGGCTCCAACATTTTTAGCGCATAAGCCTACCTGTGGTTAGCACTGTTAATGTGTTAGAATTCCAACAGTTTTGATTAAGTTTTGTAAATATGGGGCGGCAATTTTTTTCACCTTTTCTTGCAAAACATGGAGAGTAAAGCAGTTTGAAGCTGATTTTTCCTTGTACTTAAAACTGCGGTATGTTAAAGTACACATGCAATGTAATGAATTTGCTTTGTTTGCTGTTCTGCTGTTTTCCACAAGATGGCTTCATTTACTATAAAATCCTTACAAATAGCAGCCATCTGTTCTTGATTTCTTTTTTCCCCTTTCCCTTATTTTTACTCCACTCTTGTATTTATATATTGTTTATTCAAGACAAACTCAATTTCTCAGGGATTAAAATTGAATTGTATTTTAAATGTATCTAAAAACACTAACAGGATGACATTGAATTAATATTTCTTTAAAATGCTTATTAGAAGTCATCAAAGACTTCTATTTTATTACTGTATATTTACTTTCAAAGCATATGTTTATTTTTCTTAGAAATGATACTTGGTGATGATTTCCAAATGTATGCAATTATATTATATTTGTGCTAGCAAATGAAATTATATCAGCGATATTTCCATATCACAAATAAAATGAATGCTCATAATGGTTCAAAGTTTCAGTAACAGAACATTGCTTTATTTATAAATAAAACAAATCTGAACAGCTATAGAAAAAACTGAAGTAAAAAACAGAGGCCAACTTTTTTCTTAGGCAATTTAACATAATTGATTGGTTTCAAAAGCAACAATGATATAAAAAAAACTCAGAAAAATTAACTTTTCAAAACAGATGGCTTTGTTTAGATAAGTTGGTGAGTGCAAGCCAAAATTTCAAATCAAATTTGTTCTCGTGTAAAAGATTAAAAAAACACAATTTTTCACACGAGAAAAATCTGTGGTTAATTTAAAAAAGAAAGCTAATCCAATGAAATTGCTATTCCGGTCATAGATCAACATAGAAAAAAACTATGTTTCTTTCTTATCTGATCTATGATATAATTAAGATATAATGCCATTGTCAATGCTGAAGCTGACCTAACCGGCGCCATTTAGGAGCTTCAGCGTTGCCACACTGGAGCTGGGGGAATAGAGATAGCCGGGGTTTGTAGCCAAAACAAAATACTTTCTCTTGGGAACCAAGGACATTCTCACACCTGATCAGAGAGAGAGAGGAAAAGTGATGTTACCAGGCAACCAGCTGGTGCCCTGATTGGATCATGTGATTGATTGATTAGGGAAGGGGAATTTTTTTTTTAATTTGGTGAAAACCACCAGAACCTTCAGAGTCGGTTTTCACCACAACTATGCCAATATGATATTTCTAATTCAACTATTCTTTGAGGAATCTACTGGCCTCGGGGTTTTGTTTGCTTTGGGATTATTACTTGGAACCCTGAGAGCCATTATATATAATTCCATATAATGCTAAAGTATGGTACACTCTAATTGTGTTTGTTAAACAAGTGATTCAGTAATAGATGGATTCATGTTTTTCAAAAGACTAACATCAAAAAAACAAACTATAATATGCAAATAGACATACTTTCTAGAATGAATACACCTTCCTTTAAAATTCAGGCATCGTGATCAAGTTTGGCTTGGCCAAACCAATAGTTTCACATCATAATAAAGTACTTCATTACTAGGGTTGATTCCTGCTAAATTATCAACTGAAATTTTCAGTCTTCAGAATCCAGGGCTGATCTTCTCTACATATCATTATGTTTTCTTTCAAATAAAACCATCTCTTAAAAGCATTTGAGCTGAAAATAATATTGGTCTTATTTACACGACATGGTTCAGTATAGAAAGGAACAGTGAGAAGGCAATATCGATGCCATATTAAAACTAAAGACTTCCTTTGGCTTTGTTTCAGTAACCATGCATTAAGTTGCAATATATACATTCTTATGTGTACAGATTTCTATAAAAACATTTGCAAAAGCTGAAATTGTCTTCAGATTCCAGAATCTAAGAAACAAAGAAGTATCTATATAGGTATAGGTTTCCTATTTTGGACATCCATACATCATACAATTTTTAACGATTAAAGGTATTGAGGCTGAGAAGTTGGGAATGAAATCAGGCCTTTTGGTCTCCCTGGATCTCTTTTTTTCATTAATAACATTTGAAAAAAACTTTGGCAACACAATCATACGGCCTTTAACATAGTTATTGCTTCTATTTTTAAAAGAAAAGCTACTGACAATGCTGTCTAAAACAATTTTATAGGCAGTCTGGTAACCCCCAGCACTTTTTGAGTATAAGGTAACAGTAAACATACAATATTTCTAATGCAATTCAGTTTAAACCCTAATATAGTATCCAACTTGTTACTAAACAGTAGGGATCTAAGTAAATCTGGGGGCAAGCTGGCAAGAAAAGTAAGGGAGTTAACTTGGTGCTGGGATTTTTGCTTATAACTGGAAGAAGTCAGAAAGACAGGAAGGGGGAACCTTGGTGGTAGTAAGTTTAATAGATGTAAACATTAAGGGGAATGATAAGAAATGCACTATGTCATTAGACAGCGTGCAGTTACTATTGAGGACCTCTAGAACAGGGGGAATTTGTCCACTCTGAGAGGGGGGAAAAAATCTCAAAAGAGCCAGGAAAAATATGAAATGCTATGGAGCAAGACACACACATCCCCAGTGAAGAAAGTAGAGCACCAGAAGTTTAGCTAAGAAATCAAGGGCTAAGAAAAAAGAGGAAGAGGAAAAAAGAAGAGAAATGACTTGAAAGAGACATCCTAAGAAAATAAATGAAAACTTTGTTTCTTATTCCCTTTCAGTGAGTAAAACTACTTACAAATAAAAAGTAGGGGAAAAAAGTACCAAGCGTTCTTTCCTGCACCACTTTGCCCAGTTGGAAATCCATGCATAAAGAGGAGGAACAAGCACAAATAATTCGGAATTATTGGGTTAGCAGATGGCCAATAAAGAGCGGTAGGGAGGCTGAATATTTTGTTGGTGTGAAATTCAACCTCTGGTTCTGGTCAGAGAAGATAGGGGCTCGAGACGCCAAGACAAAGAGAAGTGAATCCACTTTACAAAGAGGAACCTGACAGGAGGAATCCAGAATTCAACCCAGAAGGAGGAATTATGCAGTCATGAACAAGATCCCTGCATGAAGAAACCTGCTATATGAGGTTTTTAGAGTGACAGCTGGGGAACTGTGTATTTTGTCAAAAATGGTGGGAAAAGTTTGTTTCAATATGGGTGTGCTTTTTAAATGCTTGGTACCTTTATTGCTCAATCTGTTGTGAATGAACTGCTTGTTCTGAGCAAACCACTCTTGAGGATGCCACAAGATGCACTCCACTTTGTTCAGGAAATTACTATTGCTTATACTTCAGGGGTGGGTTCTGGCAGGCAGTACTGCTGGTTTGGTCGTGTGCGCACTTCGCGCACGCGTTTGCACAGTATAATAAAAATTGTTCTGAGCATGTGCAGAAGCAAAAAACAAGATGGTGGTGCCTATGGTGCCACCCGGAAAACCGGTTCGGGGGCATGGCAGGCCTGTGTTGCTACTGGTTCTAGCGACCAAGGCTGCCAAACCACTAACAGTTCGGCATAACCGGTCCAAACCGGTAGGAACCCACCATTATTATACTTGTACCTGTATTTGTATTTGTATATTTGAGTGGTTATTAGTGTATTAGTGTATCCCTAAGAGAAATATATATAGGGGTTGGATAGTTTTTGTTGTTGGTTGGTCCAAGAAGAAGAAGCAAATTCCTTTAATTCCTCTGATGGCTGGAGTATTGGTAGCAGATCCTTATTTCTGAGATTCTGAAGCAGTTCTGATGTTTAAGCAAGTTCTACGCATATGTGATGAAATATGAACAGTGTCATAGAAGTATCTATGAAGGTTAAACCATCAAGAACAGAAGGTTTGTTTTGTTTCTGCCTTATGTTCTCTTGATACAAATAACACACCATAAAAGATGATACTGTGCAAAACAAGAGTTTCTGTTTCCAGTTTGCCTACAAGTTCAAATGTCATATGTATGCTAATTAAAACATTTATGTTGAATATCCTTTTCTCATTCTCTTGAGGACATTTCTGAAGCTTCAAATGTACCATACATATACAGGTAATCCACAAGTTACAACCCTAATGGAGCCTGCCCATTACCATCGTTATTTGTGACAGTTGTTAAGTGAGGTACTCATGTAATCATCTTAACAGCCCCATCCCTGCTCTTCCCAATAAGGTCATTAAGTGACTGCACTGGTCTTTAAATGGTCCTCCTGAGGCACCCCTTGCTCTCCTTCCAGTACCTCAGGATCCCTGCAGATCTCAAGGCTAGTTCCTCACCCTGTTAGGTCCCAAACCCTCTTTCCACCGCCTGTCACGATCATTTACCTTTTTGGTATTGTAGGTTTCTTTTTAAATCTAAAATGAACTATAGAGTTTAAACAATGGTTTATTTTGAAAAGCTTAGCTTCAGCTCACGAAGTACCTACTTCAAACTCCATTTCCATCTCACAGGAGGTGGTTGGTATATTATATTTAGACAATTTAAATGATTAATATCAGATGAAAGCCACCATTATATCGTACTGACAGACTATGTGGCACCCACAGAATAATGTGAATTATTTATCTGCCCCCCCCCCCCCCTAATGTTAAACATGTGTTTTTCTCCAATGTTAAACATCTCTGCCTGCCCAGAATAATGAATTTAAGATGCGGGTCTTATTGTATTTGGGTTTTTTCCCGTGTAAGATTGAGATTGTCTTGGCAACGTTTTGGTGAGGTCTCACTCGCCATCCTCAGGTACCAGCCTGAGGATGGCGAGTGAGACCTCGCCGAAATGTTGCCAAGACAATCTCAATCTTATGGGAAAAGACCCGAATACAACAAGACCAGCATACCTACACCTGTGAAAATCTACGAATGTGTGTGTGTGTGTGTGTGTGTGTGTGTGTGTGTGTGTGTGTATGTATGTATGTATGTATGTATGTATGTATGTATGTATGTATGTATGTATGTAATAAAATCCCATAAACCTATATTTCTGATCACAGCTGTGTGATTCTGAAAATTCTTCTGGCTTGTGTGTGGTTGTTCAAATGTTGTTTGCCAATTTTCTCACTGGGTTCTCCATGTATAACCTGCTGTTCTGCATTTTATATTTCATTCTCTACAATATACTGTATATTGCTGTTTCTTAAGCCAAGAAAAATATATAATGAATCTGAAAAATATTGCTGATTTCTTTTAATTCTTGAATAAATCCATGATAAGGAGAAATTGGAATTTCTGGTGATCAAGAGCAAACCAATAAAAGCAAAAATGTGATATTTATCACTAGGTACACATTGGAATTGAGGCTTTTAAAATATGTTTTGTATTTTTCTCTATATTTTACTGAATATTTTGGAAGGGAGAGGAATATTGCTCTTTTTACATATAAAAGAAATGCCAGTGCTAATAAAATGGAATATTTTCTGAATTTCAACATGAAGCTATTAACATGAACCTCTCCCACCACCCACAAATTCTTGCTTATAATGCAGAACAATTGTCCCTTTGAATGAATGAATTCTATCTACAGACAGGAGAGACACTCTGATTCTCTCTTTTAACTTCACTTTTTACTTGGCCCAGATAGAAAATTTTCCTGACTTGATTTGGGGGTTGCTTAATGTAAAGCAGGGAAGAGAGAATAGATGGTCCTTCAGGGAAGCATTGGTTTGCCTGTATTTCATTTGCATATCAACCACATTTTTTTTACCATAGTGTATTTCAATGAAGTTTTGTATAACTATAGCAGCCAGATGGCAGCATGTACATGAGCAATCCAGAAAGCTAAGCAAAAGCGGTCCTTATTAGCACTTTGATAGCAGGGTCTATTTGGCAAGTATAGAACTGCAGGCTAGACTAGCAATTGAAAAAATAATCTGAAAGAGGACACTATCAAGTCCCATCGAGCTCAATTGAAACAAATTTTATTTTATTGTTATTCCTAGATAACTATTAAAATATTTTTAATCAGACTGTTGAAATAAAACAGTCCCAATTAAGACTAGTTTATATAATTGAAAAAGCATTAATACAAGCTGGCTTTGTAATTTACATTCTTATTCTGTTTTTTTTATTTTTAGCTGGTTTAGGTGTACCAGATTAAACTTTCACCAAGACACTAGCTGATTTACATTGCAGGCTAGGAATCAAGCTCTTCATAGATTTATTTTTATGTATTTATGTATTTAATGTATTATGTATGCCACCCAGAGTTGTTTTCCATGAGATAAATTAGATTAATAAATAATTTATTACAACTGTTTGAGATGTTTTTTCCTATGTTCCAAAAAATAACATTTCTGCTAACCACAGCAATCATAGAATACTTTAGCATATGTTTAATAAGCCAGATAGGATATTATGACATACTTATTTTGGTTTAAGGCTAAAAAAATGAATGTGGAATTCAGAACAAAGAATGTACCTCTTGTATTTAGATAGCAACGTGTACTATAAACATATACAGTATAAAAATCCCCCCAAAATTATTTAAAATACATATAAATACAAGCAGATGATGAGTAAAGTATTATCCGTATGTCACACTGAGCCTTTTTAAAGGAGATGGTACCTTGAGGCTTAGAGCCGTGGATTTGGAAGAGTGGTTTAGTGATTTTGCAGAACAACCATCCAAGTTGTTTTCACAACCATACCTCTGTATTAATGTCAATAGATATTCTAGAGAGCATTTGCAATAGTAAAGACTCTGGGGATTGAATTCTAGTGAGAGATAATTCATTGTGAATGCCTCTTTTAAAAAAAATCCTTGAGTTATGGAATTGCAAACATCTTGAGAATGACATTTAACAAGAACTAAATGAGCAGAGGTCCTGGAATAACAATTTTATAAAGGAGAGAAGATAGTACTGACTGCTACTAATAGGGAGGGGGAATGTGGCACCCAGTGCAGAACACTCTGCAGCATTTAGGAGGCAGGAATGCTTAAGAAAGTTACACCAAGTTTTCAAGGGCTCCTTAGTTCTGATTTACAAGCTAGGAAATATTCTGTAAATTACAGATTGTCCTGGTTTACTGACTGCCTCATTTAATGATCATTCACAGTTATGATGGTAATGGAAAAAGAACTTTGCAACCAATTCTTGCATTTGTAATCTTTCAGGACTTGATTTCAGCAAAACAAAGCTGAAGTAATACCATAAACACGGTAGCAGTTTCACCCAGCGACTGCTTTGCTTAATAGCAGTACCACTTAGATTTATATATCATTTCAAAGTGCTTTACAGCCCTCTCTAAGTAGTTTACAGTCTATTGCCCCCCTCATTTTACTGATCTTGGAAGGATGGAAGGCTGAGTCAACCTTGAGTTGGTCAGGATTGAATATTGGCTGTCAGCAGAGGTAGCCTGCAATACTATTTTAACCATTGTAATAAGGCTTTATTTAGTCAGTTTTATTCAGTGAGCTTTAAATTTGTTTCCAGTCCCTATTCGGATTGTATATCAAAACACCAACTTGACAAACCTTGACAATTAGAAGCTGCACTGAGATGGCGCCACCTATAGCGTTGCCCGGAGAACCAGTTCAGGGGCATGGAAGGCCTGGGTCACTGCTGGTTCCAGCGACCCAGGCCGCCCAACCACTACCTGTTAAGCCAAATCGATCCAAACCAGTAGGAACTCACCACTGGCATAATGTAATATATAATTCAGTGATGTAATATGAATAACTTTCTTTCTTTCTTTTCTTTTTTTTTAAAAAAAGAAGCATATACTTTCTGACCCTGCTTTCCACAGACATTTCTCTTTGAACACTAAAACCAAACTATTAATTTTTTCAGACAAGCAATTTTGTCTTGGCAAAAAAATTCTGGACAATCTCCATCATAGCATATTTCTGCGTATTGTGGACAGAACATTCAGAATAGGATTAAACCATAAAATGATGAATGAAGATAGTGTTGTATTAAATCCATCCTTACTTTTGCTTAGTGTCAGGCTGTGGTTGATAGGAAGTGGTTTTTTTCAGGAGCTAATTGAAGCAGGCGGCTTGACCAAATCAGGCTGAAATGTTTGTCTTAAAAATAAGAAAATGAAAAAAAATCTGGAAGTCCCGATTTCATTCGAAAGGAATGCACATAGCAAACTGCAGAGCATTGGTGAAAAAAGAGACAAAGAATTCAATTTATTTGCAGAGTTCTAACTTTCCAGAGTTCAGAATTCGCAGGTCTGTCAAAGTATAATTAAACATACATGTGACTTTTTTTTTGTGGGTTGATTTTTCAGTTATTTAGATACTACATGTGTTCGGCTGAGATTCCTTAAACAGTGAGGCCTGAGCAGGTAGAAATCAGTGGTGGGTTCCTATCAGTGGTGGGTTCCTACCAGTTCAGACCAGTTCTCCTGAACTGGTAGTGTTGCCTTCAAACAGAGAGCGAACCAATTGTCAGTTTTTTTTAAAAAAAGTGGCTCCACCCACCTACCCCTGGGTTATACCAGAAAATCCAGAAAAGGTGAGAACATGATCCTAGGGCACTGCCACTATCAAAAATCTGAACCAATTGTCAAGCATCTGAATGTAAATCACACGACCATGGAGATGCTGCAAGGTTCGTAAATGAAAAATGGTCACAAGTTATTTTTTTCAGTGCTGTTTGAATGGTCACTAAATGAACTGTTGTAAATCAAGGACTACCTGTAATAGTTACAGCAGAATCATACAATCGTTTGAATGGGAAAAAAAGTATCCTGTGAATGAAGGGCCAACCTTTGAAAGGTCCCATTTTGAAAATAACCTCTTATCCTTAATGATCACAGGATGAGAAATAAATGCTACTTTGAAACTTTTTAATTTTCTTTTATTTAGCCAGAGTGGAACCTGACAGGTTTTAATGTGATATTCCAGGTATCTTGGCACACTGTTTTATTACTCAAGGACTCAGTATTCCTAGCTAGTAGAGAATAAAGTTTCTCCCAGATGACTTCTTCTGGCCAACGTAGATGGAGGTCTAACTTGCAGTTGATTGCTTGCATACCTTCAAGGAGCCCATTCATAATATAAATGGCAGGAATTGAATTTGATCCAAATACGGAGCGTGAACAAGATTCTTATATGTCAAACTCTGACCACCCCAGTAGAGCCAAATAAAAGCTCTTTCTTTCTACAAAATAGCAAACTTACCATAGTAAGCAGAAAGCGATCCAGGTTTTAGCTAGCAAAATCTTGGGCTTTCTAACTTATTTTTCCCACCAGCATAGTTCCATGGAACAGAATTTAATAGGCATATATTACCACTTGTATTAGTAAATATTGTCCTAATATGGGTTAGAACTCTTCAGTTTAGCAATTAAAATATTATGTTTTGAGTTTATATGTAGGTTTTTTGATAGGTCAGTGAGAATCTTCCTATGAATCAGTATGGAGATTAAGCTTGCCAAAAGAGTTGAGATTATATTTGAGAAGTAAAATATGAAACTGGATCAAGCAGAAAAAGGGTCAACTCATCCAAAGGACTTGGTAGTGGTTGTTTAAAAGACTTGGAGTAACTAAACAGAGAGAAAAAATATCCTTAAGCAGGGTACTCAGATCACCACAGACCAATCCTTATGACCCAAGACTTCAAAAAGGATCTCCAAGACATATTAGTTGATAAGAAAGTAAAATGGCAGAAGATCCCAGACTCTAGAATGCTTTGTATTTGTATACATTTGTAAAAAATGCAATTCAGTGGTGAGAAAAGTAAGGTTTAATACTTAGGCAAGAAAAAAAATCAAAAGCACAGGTGTACAACAAGTGGCACCTGGTTCAACAGCAGTAACTGAGATAGGGGTCTAGGCTGCATCAACAAAGGGACAGTATCAAGGTCACAGGAGGTGTAGTGCAACTTTATATTGCACTGGTAAGACCACACTTGATATACTGCATCCAGTTTTGGTCATCACAATATAAAAAATGATGAAAATCTAGAAAGAGTGCAGGGGCCCTGAAGCTAAAACACATGAACAATTGCGGGAATTGGATATATCTAGTCTAACAAAGAAGAGGACTGGGGTGGCAGGATAGCAGTCTTCCAATATTTGGAGCTGTCACAGAGAAGAGGTGAGTCAACCTATTTTCTAAAGCACCTAAGGGCAAGACAAGACGTAATGGATGGAAGTTTATCAAGGAGAGATTCAACCAAGAATTAAGGAGAAATTTTCTGTCAGCGAGAATAAATATCAGTGGAACAACTTGCTCCCAGAAGTAGTGGATGCTCCATCACTGGACATTTTAAAGAAGAGATTGGACTACCACTTGTCCTGAATGGTATAGGGTCTCTTGTCTGAGCAGAGGGTTGAATTAGAAAACCTGCAAGGTCTCTTCCAATTCCGTTATTCTATGTCCTTATAAGTCTTTATTAAAAACCTGGTAGTGAGACGTAGTGGAGTGGAGATGTAGGACCTTTGCTGTCAGATTCCAATTTATCACTTTCGGCTCTAGCTGCAGCTCTGCATGCCATGCATTATGATAGGTCATTATAATAAATTCTCTCATTAGAAGGTTCATGGGTGTGGTGGGTATGGGGCCATTTCTCTAGTATTCAGTTGTTCTTATTTTTTTACAATTATTTTTGGTGAAAACTACTAGAAGGAATTGTACAAGTGATATATGAAAAAGTTTAAATAATAATAAATAGCAATGGCAGGAATTGCTACAACTAGGATATTCCAGGAATAGCTGTAGCTGGAAGACCAGCTGGAATGGATAAATTGCAGTCTTCCTCATAGAAACAATTTATTTTTTTTCTAAATTTAATATTTGATTAAAGCCACACTCCTCAAGTCTTGTATATTTATTACTATTGCCTTTGTTTTTCTCTTTCTAAAAAGCTGCTTCTTAAGAATTCTAATAAATATCACAGGACATTGATTTAGTCTTATTAAATCATATATTTTTTTGCAAAATAAAAATTCCAAGCATTTAACTATCATATACCACAAGAGCTGTAGTGGCGCAGGGGTTAGAATGCAGTACTGTAGGCTACTTCTTCTGCATGTAGTTTGGCAGTTGGAAACTCACCAAGCTCAAGGTTGACTCAGCCTTCTATCTTTCCAAGGTGGGTAAAAGGAGGACCCAGATTGTTGGGGGCAATATGCTGACTCTGTAAACTGCTTAGAGATGGCTGTAAAGCACTATAAAGTGGTATATAAGTCTAAGTGCTATTGCTACATAGACATGATTAACCATGCAATATAAATAAATCTGCCAAAAGAATGAATAGCATAGCATTATTATGGAAGTAACTGTCAGGCCCAGGCCCAAAGACAACACAGCAAAATCCAATCATGTTCAATCCTTTATTTGTTTACACCTAATGGACACAATCTTGTCAAACTAAAGGTATAACCTTCCAAGAGATATTAACCGAGAGATTCTAGGATGTGGCTACCATGAACCTCTTCCCTTCCCATTCAGCTCAGGGCTGTACAATTTCTTAATTTGGGCCTCTCTCCTGAAAAGGTCTGTGTTGCAATAACAGACTCTTAACAGATATTAACAGTTAATAAAATTGGAAGAGACCTTGTAGGTCATCTAGTACAATCCCCCGCCCAAGCAGAGACCCTACACCATTTCTGACAAATGGCAGTCCAATCTCTTCTTGAAAGCCTCCAGTGATAAAGGTCCCACAACTTCTGAAGGCAAGCTGTTCCATTGGTTGATTGTTCTCACTGTCAGAAAACTTCTCCTTATTTCTAGGCTGAATCTCCCCTTGACCAGTTTTATCCATCATTCCTTGTCTGGCCTTTAGGTGCCTTGGAAAATAGCTTGACCCCTTCCCATCTGTGGCAGACCCTCAAAAATTGGAATACTGATATCATGTCTCCCCTGGTCCTTCTCTTCACTAGATTAGTCACGCCCAGTTCCTGTAATCATTCTTCATATGTTTTAGTCTCCAATCCCCTAATCATCCTAGTTGCTCTTCTCTGCACTTTTTCTAGAGTCCTAATTCTTAAAAAGTATTTCATGTAAACACTTATACCAAGCATAATAATAATATTAATCCTTAATCAATATTAATATATGTAATTAACATTAATATTAAATAACACCAATACTAATTAATAATTGAGATACCACCAGTATGTTAAATTAAATATACATTAAATGTAGTATTGTACTAAGAAATATTCTTAATGTTAATAGTTACACCTTTTCAAGATAATGTCAGCTATCTTTAGAGGGTAATAGAAATTGGCATTTAGAACAGTTTATACCAGGAAAGATGAAAGACTGCCAGTTTTATTTCAAATTTGACAAATAGCTTCCTGTATGAAATAGGTTGCATTTGGCACAAAAGTATATTCTGGAATGCAGAATTTACAAAAGTCTACAGTTATACCTTTTTTTTATTACTATGATTCCAAGATATATTATATTTCAAAATACAGGCAGCTGTCTAGATATTTATTTCTGCTCTTGTCTGTTTTATTTTCTTCTGTCAACATGTTTGATAAATATTCTAACATGTTATTTATTTTATAATTTATCAAACTTGAATTTGAGTGGAAGGGAAATTACCATGTGGGTCTCTGTATGCCAAGATTACCTTTCAGCTCAGATTCAAAGATGGCTTTCTGCTAGGTCTCAGAATCTTACCTCTTCCACCACAGCACCATTAACCATCTAGTCAGGCTACATCTTCACCGTGAAGATGCTTTCTAAACTACCATGCTGAGTCATACTGTCAGCTGTCCTGCCAAATTAATGAAAATGCACTTCATCTTGTATTGTCAAAGTTGGTATATCTCTCAGCTTGTTTAACTTGTGGCTTCAAGTACTAATACCTTCAAGTACCTTATTGCTTGACTAATTATTATTTAATCTTCAGCATGTTCATATATTCATTCATACATTTATTCATTCAATTTGTACAGGAAAATATATGTCAAGATAATAGAAATAAGACTAAGAACCAAACTAGTGGAAGAGCAAGTGGGCTTTAGAAGAAATGGAAGTTGCACTGTGCAATTTTTGTGCACAACAACTAATAGAAAACTAAACAACAAATAGAAAAGAATATGGAATACAATAAGAATCTCTTCGTTGCATTTGTAGGCTAAGAGAAAGCACTTGATAGAGTTGATAGGAAATTATTAAGGCAAACATTGACTCAATGTGGAGTAAGTGAACATCTTATTAGAATATGCAAGAGCTTATATAATGATTGCAAAAGTGTAGTCAGAACATCGGAACGCTTCAAAGTAACATCTGGAGTAAAACAGGAATGTGTACTACCACTACTATTGTTCATCATCTATATTGACAGCCTAAGCAAAGAAGCCAACCCCCAAAATAGAAATAATATCAACAAACTACTCTTTGCAGACAATCAGGCATTGAACTGCAACACCATCTTATGGTGATGAACCATGAATGCCAGACATAATATGAAAATCAGCAAAGAGAAAACAGAAATAATGACTATTGGAAGAAAAAAAGCATAACCTAAATGGCCTCAACCATTGTTAATTGTTGTAATATGTCTCTCGTATCTTTTCTCCTTTTTCTCCTGGGTTTAAAGCAATTCCCATCATAAATTTAAACATTTAAATATTCACCAGTGAAAGAAGGCAACACAATCTTGCATCTCTCTTATATCTATCCCCCAGCCTAATCATAGTCAAAATTTCTCTTTATGACCTATCATTGATGTCCTGTGCAGCAGTCCTGATGATACAATAGTGGTATATTTTAGATCTGTATAGTGATATACACAAAGTGCAAGAAGGCACTGTTTTGCTCCATAGGATTTCTTCTTTTATCTCCAGTAAGATGCAGATTGCTGTTTCGCTCAATCTCTTCTTGAGGTTTCCAGTAAGTAAGTAAGTATGTATGTATGAATGTATGTGTGTGTGTGTGTGTGTATGTATGTATGTATGTGTGTGTATATATATATGTGTGTGTGTGTATGTATGTATGCATATATATATATATATATATATATATGTGTGTGTGTGTGTGTGTGTGTGTGTGTGTGTGTGTGTGTGTATGTATGTGTGTGTGTGTATGTATATGTATATGTGTGTGTGTATATGTATGTATGTATGTATGTATGTATGTATGTATGTGTATATATTCGTAGATTTTCACGGGTGTAGGTATTCTGGTCTTGCATTCGGGTCTTTTCCCCTGTAAGATTGAGATTGTCTTGGCAACGTTTCGGGAAGGTCCCATTTGCCATCTTCAGGCTGGTGTTTTCAGCTTCGTGCTTGAATAAGGCATGGTTGGAGCTGTCGTCTTTCTATAAATCTTGGTGGTGTGTGTGTGGAGTGCTGGCTTTGTTGCTATAAGTGGGTTGATTGCCTGTGTAGTTGCATCCTGATTGGTAGATAGAGTTGATTGGTCGGCTGTTTTGTATCATCCTGTGTGGCTGAGGTGCTGGCTATGTGTCCGTTGTTCTTTTGTGTTGTAATGACCTGGGTGGTGGGTGGGGTTCATTTGTTGACTAGGGCTGGTTTCCAGATGTCTGGTAGGTGGGAGGTATCATCATGTTTATTCATGTTGTGGGGCTGTTTCTCTATTTCGATGGCTTCCATAATTATTCTCTTGTTGAAGTGTTCTGTTTTGGAGATTAATTTGGTTCCTTCAAAATCAATCTCATGTGCTGTTGCTTTAAGGTGCTGGAAAAGGAAGGAAGTTTTTTTTTTTACTGCATTCTTGTGTTCTGCAATGCATGCATATTCTCAGGGTGAACATTTCAAAGTCTATGTGAGTTTCCATTAAGCAACTGTTATAACTTTTACCAGTTTCTTTCTGTATATGAAAAAGTTGAATTACAATTCAGGAACTAAAAAGGAATCCTGCTGAGTATAACATCAGAAAGTCTTACAGCACTATGTTCATTGTTTGCTCAATGTGAGGCAAAGTTTCTAGTTTACTCTCAGTGGTTTCTGTGGTTTCTCCTTGGCCTTACTGCTGGAACATGCCACTATTCATTAACAATACACAGTGTATAAAGTTCTGATTTTTACAGGTGCCCCAATATTTGGAAAATCAGCTTATAAAAGGAAATCAACAGCAATATGACTGTACTTAATGAAATGAAGTTGTTTGTGAATGTTTTTAATAGATAAAAATAAGCTGGATTGTTCTCGCTTTCCATTTTGTGAACCTTCCAAGGTCCAAACCTGATGTGAAGTGGAGTTTCTGAAGACCCATATTTATCTTTAAACAGAAAGAAATATGTAGTATGGAATTATGCTTCAATAAAAATGTACAAAACACCTCTTTACCAGCAACCAACACCAGATGAGCAGAAATTAACACCATTATTAACACAAGACTAACAATCAAGAAGCACACAAGACCCTAATCAATCAAGGAACAAACAAGCAGATAAACAAGCTAACAGTAAACTACAGTCCAATCAAGGAACCATGAAGACCACTTCTACCAACACTGACAGGGCGAGCCACTAGTACGGTATATAAAATGAGAGCAGTTAACAGTCCCTATTAGCACTGATGATGTTACCTAGTTTGGTAATGAAAAGTTTGCAGGGAAACAACCAAACTCAGACAGAACAATTTTAGGAAAAAGTCTGGTGTGAAAACTGGAATAAAGAGTGAATGAAAGCAGCTGGTGGGTTCCAGTCAGCTTCACTCCAGTTTGCTTGTGTGTGCATTTTGCGAGCGTGCTGGATGCGCACTATTCCTGCATGCACAGTTCAATTAAAATTGCTCTGTGCATGTGCAGAACCCAAAAACAAGATGGTGGTGGTGGTGGAACTGATTTGGAGGTGTGGCAGGCCTGGGTTGCTGCCGGTACCAGTGACCCAGGCCACCATATCACTACCGGTTTGCCCGAACTTGTAGGAACCCACCTTTGGATGAAAGGGTAAGAAATCAGGAAGATAGTGTGTGGGTGGATGTCCTTGGAAATGAGGAGACAGGAGCTCCCAGTGGCTTAACAGTCAGAGACAGGAGCTCCCAGTGGCTTAACAGTCAGAGAAAGAAACTTAGGAAGGACCAATCCTAATGAAACAAGCAGTTAAAAGGTGCGATGTCCAGTTTTTCAACATTCTCCTAATGTAGCTTTACAAAAAAAAGTAGACTTACTTCATCTACTCATGTTTCCTATCTGGTTTACCTGGGAAGGCTACTATCATCTAAATTTCAAATCGATAGGTTCTTGCTTATGTTATCCGAGATATGAATTAGCAAAAAACATGGAAAGCAAACTTACCAAAAATTTAAGCCTTGAAGAATATGAGAGCTTTTAAAGGAATCATGGCTATCATTGTTTTGTTTAAATTTGAATTTATAGCATTTTGTTATAGATAACTTGGTATATGAAATTTATATACAGCCTGTTCATTCTCCTTTTCATTTGGAAATTATGCAAAGCTGTTAGATTCATAAGTAATTGTACTTATTTCTGTCAACCAATAAAGCTTTTCATTGGCAATATTTTAAAAATTGAGTTCTAGTGATAAGGTGTTAGCTTAGAAGTTTCCTTAATCTAGTGTTAATAAAACACAAGAGAAATTACCTAACAAACTACCATATATTTTGCTCCATAAGATGCACCTGACCATAAGGCGCACTCCCATTTTTGGCCTCCATGCATCCCGTTTTTGGATTCGGGGTGCCCCAGTTTTGGCCTCTGTGTATCTGTTTTTGGCCTCCATGCACCACGTTTTCAGCCTCCACATGTCGCATTTTTGGCCTCTGCATGCCCTAGTTTTGGCCCATGTTTTTGGCCTCCGCATGCCCCATTTTTAGTCTTCATGTGTCCCGTTCTCTGCATCCTTCCTAAAATGAAAATGGATAAAGGGTGGGGGCCGGTGGGTATAGTGGGGTTTCAGCAATATTCATTCCATAAGATGCACAGACATTTCCTCCCGCTTTTGAGAGATAAAAACGTGCATCTTATGGAGCAAAAAATATAGTATATTCTTTATATGATTTAATTAGTAATTAAAATACATATGCATTGCATTAGAATTTCTCCTCAAAGCAAATTTGAATAAGCTGATGATTCTAGCATCTGATTTGCTCTGGGTGGTCTGAAAGAACAGTCTAAAGCAGACCTGACAAGGAGGATAGAATTACAGCCTTAACTCCCTTGTTTCCATAAGTCGATATCCACATTGTGTTATTAACTTTCCAAATTATTCTTTTCCTATGGAAATTGAGGAGGACCCTTGGTTAACTGCTCACAGTTATTATTTGAGATGTGTTTGTGAATTTTCATTTTTTATGTAATGCACTTTGAAACAAGAACCTTCAAGCCAAAAGAAATAAGAGTATAACGTAGTGTGAAATGGATATCCACCTATTTAGGAGGAAACCTCACTGAATCCAGTGAAATTCATGTTTGTGTTAGAGGCACACGTGACTCAGTTATTAGATTATTTCCTTTTGTATGTGTGTCTTCAAATCAGTGTTGACTCTCAGCAACTGCCAGAACAAGTCCATGCAGTTTTTCTTGGCAATATTTTGGAAGTTGGTATGCCATTGCCTATTTCTTAAGACTGGAGAGACTGACTAGCCCTCCTCCGCCTCCGCCTCCCCCTCCCTATTTATCAGGAAATGGAAGACATGGAAAGATGCAAAAAACTCACTAAGCATGCAGATTCAATGCCATCTCTAAACAGCACCATGAAAAGGGATTTGACAGTATAGGTGACAGGGCAATGTCTTTTAGATTTGTATCTGCCAAATAGTCTTAAGATATAGATGTGGGCTCCATTACATTTTAAACCTCTTCCTTGGAAGGAAGGGGTTCGAGAGCAGGTAGGATAAAGTTTCCAAGGAAATGCCATTGGGTCAGTTGGTGGAAAGTGAGCATGTTAAGTTCTGGTCCATAGGGAGAGATTTAACTATAAGTTCTCCACAAGTATAATGACATCAGAAGTATTTACTCAGCACAGTAAGTCTTTATTTAGGCAAAACATAAGTTTTGTTAAGTATGACAGGTTTGTACTCTAGTTAATATTTTCCTGGAAAAAACCCTAAACCCACTAGCTACTTGTGGATAAAACTGAAACGGTATTTCCATTTGCTGACCAGCCTATTTATTGAGAGCTATTTCCTAAAGGATCATGTCACCAGCCATAACTGGATATACTAGAAGAACAAAAGGTGGAGGGAATCTCTCTTCTGCCAAATCCAGGGAAAACAACTAAACAGGTAATTATAATCTACTTGTGGAGGAAGAAAATGAAATACTGTCGAAGCATTTCTGTGTACTTTTGGTTGATTATCCCTTTGGCTTACCAGCAATCCTTTCCTGTATGTCTACCAAGAGTCTTTTTATTAATGTATAATAAAAAAATATTTTTATCTTCATATCTTCACTTACATTCTAGTTATGTTCTAATCTGCGCCAACATTCACAACTTTTCTGGTAATTCAGGGAACCTCTTGGGTTCTGCAACATGGCCGAATATTTGGAGAACATTTGCACCAACAATCTCTTTTCCTAATTTCAGATATTTAAAAGTTGTTTCCCAAGTCCCAGAAGCATAAGTGATGACATTTTTTTAAAAAAATAAGAAATTCTGGTTCAGTCATTCCTTGGCAGTACTAAATAATCTTTCCAAGAAAAAGTGTAAGATATTACATCTACACTTTGTAGAGAGCTGCACTATCCCTTCAGGCTACAAAGTGAAGATTTTAGCCACTCAGACATTTTTATGGAAAATGAGATAATAAAATAAAAAAGAGGATCCCAACAATTGTTACAAGCCTAACACCAATACTTAGAAAATGTTAAAGCAGCTAATAAAATAGAATAGGCCTACTTGTAAACATCTTGAAGACAATATTGTGATTGCTAAAATTCAGAAATGCTTTATTTAAAAACGGGGCCATGTGAGACAAATGCCATGTCTTTTGATAAAGTAACTATTTAGTGACAAGGGTGATTTATTTGTTTGTTTGTTTTTTAAACCCATTGAAATCAGATGATTCTAAGTGGTTTTTAAAGGGAAAAAACCTAATAATTCAATTAGAAAATAATAATAGCATAACAATATTAAATTGTCTTAAACAAGAATAATAAAAACAGCTCTATGGCACTATTTTCACTAATTAAAAAGCTCTCCAGAAGAGCTCCATTTTAATTTGTTTTGGTTATAATGTACTTTGATTTTAGCAAAGATTTCACACAACACTCTTACTGACAAGGTGTAAGAATGTGATTTGGATGGCACTACATTAAGATGGATCCACAACAAGCTGGCAAACTGCCATTAGAAAATCAGCATTAGCAAATGTGTGCTTAGTTGTAAGCAATCTCAAGTGAGGTTCCACAAGGATCTGTCTTTTATTTTATTCAACATTTATTGAATATTAGTGAAACCTTAATGGTGAAACATTACATAATGCAATGTATAATACAATGTATTAATGACCTGGAGAGTAGGATTGATGGAAACCTATTATGAAGAGAACTGATAAGATGAAAAAGACAGACATTGAAAAGTCTGGCTAAAAAGGAAAGACAATAGGGATAGTATTTAAGATCTCCTCTAGTAGATCTTCCATTGATTTCCTGACTCTTTACTCCTTTTTACTGTCTGGCTATTGCCTGCTTACATGTCCTTGCTGATCAGAAGGTCAGAATAGAAGAATGAAAAGTAATAAGCCTAGTAACAGCTAGCTATTAGGTGAACACCCCATAATCTTTTTTTGCTATTCTTTGAAGGTCAAACCGATGGCAGTAGAGGAATATCTATATTAAAGTTGCCTCCCAGCAACTTGTACTGATGCTGCGTCAAAATAAATAAACTTCTATGTATGCACAACTTATTATCAGAGTCTTCATGTTCTATGATGCAAGTAATATAAATACAATTTATATTGAGCCTTTTGTCCACAAGTATTCAGGATCAAAGGTACAATTTTAGAATTAAAAGAGGTTGAAAAAGCATTTAGTTTACCAACCCAATGATTCATCTGAGAATACAAATGAAAACATTCACGATAGATGGTTGCTCAGCTTCTATTTAACCATCCTTTAAAAGGGAACCGTAGGTTGTCCTCCGCCTACCACAGTTCTTTTAATGACTGTTCAAACTTATAGCAGCACTGAAAAATGTGACTTATGACTGTTTTTTATAGTAACAACATTTCTAGCATCCCCATGATCATGTGATCAAAATTCAGATGCTTGGCAACTGGTTCATATTTATGACCGCTGCTGTCTCCCAAGGTCACATGATCACCTTTTGCGACCTTTTGACAAGCAAAGTCAATGGGGAAGCCAGGTTCACTTAACAAGTGGGTTACTAACTTATCAACTGCAGTGATTCACTTAACAACTGTTGCAAGATAAATCGTAAAATCAGGCAAAACTCAGTTAACAGAGGTCTTGCTTAACAAGAGAAAATTGGGGCTCAATTGTGGTTGTAAGTTGAGGACTACCTATAATTTAGCCTCTGCTGCTTTTATTGTTAGGATTTTTATCCCCTAACATTTAACTGGAACATTTAACCACTTTTCTATAATTTAAATCCCATATTCTATGTCCTACCTCCAGAATAATACAAAATAGGTCTTGTCTTTATTTTATGTAGGATATCCTTCAGTATTTGAAAAGTGCTACTGTACCCTATTTTCTCTCCTCAAAGTTAAATATACCCAGATCCTTCCATCCTAGGATTTTAAGATGCCTTTCTCCAAATCTATTCCAGTTACTTTGAACATTGCTTTAAGTGTGGTGCTCAGAATTTACACAAACCATCAAAGGAATCTGATTAACACAGAATGAAATTGAATAAGTATTTTCCAATAGAAGTATGCATCCTAAAATTGCATTTACCATATTTTTTTTGCAACCATATCATACTTTCTGTCTCATATTCAGTTTGTAATCAACTCAGTTGCTAAAATTAATGAGTGTATCTCCAAGCTAAGTGTTCCATAATCTATATCTATGCATTTGATTTCAAGCCATCCTTAAAGAGTTATGTGCCCACTTAATTGCCATGCTATCCAGCCCATAAATAGCTTATAATCAAAATGCCACCAAAATTGTTTTGTATGAATTTTTAGATAAGTATTTATAAGACCAGGATATGAGATACAAAACCTTTTCAGTGTCGTGATTGTGAGAGGCAAGAAGTAATAGTCCATTTGCAAGTACTGGATGTGTCCTTTTACTTAAAATAAGTTCAAAGTAATGAAAATGTTTCTTCAAAATCTTCACAAACCAATTTGCCATCTCTTCTCTTGTGCAATGCTTATTTTAAAAACTTGTCTTGTCCTTATTTGGGATTCCATTTTTAAACTTGAAAACATCCCATTTAAAAGCATGTCTGCAGTTTGATTATTCTAGCAGAGGTTGTCTTGTGAAGCTGGCAACATCTGATGCCTTCTTCTGGTTTTTGGTCAGTAGCAATTTAACAGCTTGCAAAACCATGAAATAGTCTTTTATGGGCTATATTCAGTTACCTCATGTCTCAGGTAGTTGAAGCATGCTCAGTTAATCTTGCTGTCTGTCTGCCGCTAAAGATTGAAGTGTATTGCCTCAAGCATCACTCATGAGAGGCAGCCATATAGTACAAAGAATGGTTTCACTTGTCTGAAATATCTACTGGCTAGCCATGTTGGGAATAGCTTTCTTATTAGCTGTCTTGTCTGTAGAATAATTGGGTTATAACCAGAGGTGGGATTCAAATAATTTAACAACTGGTTCTCTGCCCTAATGATTTATTCCAACAACCAATTCACCAAACTGTTCAGAAAGTTAACAACCGGTTCTTCTGAAGTGGTGCGAACTGGCTGAATCCCACCATTGGGCAAAAAGATGGTGAGAATGCAAAATTAATTCCAATTTCATTGTATTTAAGTACAATGACAATAAAGATTATACTTATACTTATTAGTAGAGGCCATTCAGTCAGTTAGAGGCACAGCTGATTTTGATCCATTCCTCATTTCTTCAGACTTAAATTGTTCTGACAGATTAGATGAGGAGAAAGTGCTATTCCATTTAGTGAACCTGCATGCAGGGTAAGAAAATAGCTGGGTTGTATGATCTCATTGTCAAAGGACATAAGGTCCAGGTATTCTAACTATCCCAATGACACATTTACTCTTCCTACATTTTTGAAGAGACAATTTAGGTAATGAAGCCTTCTGAATTTTATTGCATTATTGCTTTAAACCCCTTCTACACTTTGTGCTTGCATATGTATTTCTGAATGAGCTTTTCCAGTAGACTCTAATTATGCTTATTTTAAAAAGTTATCATATTACATCTAACCTTCTTATTTCTTCTTCCACTTCTGGAGTTTTCCTTGTATAGAGAGCTTGAAAAGAAATATATCAGAATTTACGAGCATGCTGTATGTGTATGTGGTTTATTTAGCTTACCACATGAAAGTTTGCTTTTCTAGTACCTTCCATAATATTCTCTTCCTGTGTAAATCATGTATCAAATTTTGTGAAGAAAACTACAGAGAACTTTAATTCAAGGTTCAACCGTTCTAGCTTCACATGTGTCAGGGACCATATGGAAAACCTTCATTAGTAGGTTCTGCATTAAAATCATAGACCAAAAGAGATTTTGGTAATATGTCAAAAAAATTCTAAAAAATTGTAAAGAAAGGCCAAGGAAAGTTTTAGAGACAAATCAATATGTTGCCCCTCTGTCAGTTTGAAGACAAACTCCTGATTCTGATCTTGTCTGAAAGAAACAAAGGGACTTGACTTGTTTCCTTTATCAAAGTTATCAAATTTGAAGCTTAAGCATATCTTATCCTTTCACCGACTACTAAGTTTTGGGGATGTTAATTTAAATTAAACAACTTTTCAAAAGACTTATTAAAAAAAAGACAAATTTATGTGATTGTGACAATCAGGTCTGCTTTTTACTAGTTTGTTTTAAAAATAATCCTTGAAATTATAAAGTGAAGAAATCCAGCCTTGATGCAGAGATGGAATGGAGTGCCACCTATAAATATATCCTCACCTTAACATTAATCCTAACTCAATGTTTTTCAATTCTTCCACCAGAGCTTCTGAGCTTTTCATTTCCCGCATTGTTTACTGCTGAATTAAAATTTCCCAGACTATATATTTCATAATGTATGGAAGCCTGACATGTTACATGTTCCCACATGTAGAATAAAAAAAAAAAACAATTTATTGAAAGGATTCATTTTTACTGAAAAGGTACTGTTTATAAAATCTAATTCATACATATGAAGATTTATTTACTGATTTGATTTGATGATTTCTAGAATATCACAAATTTCTGGGAGGATCCTATTTCAGAGGTAGGCACTAGAACAGTCTAAATTAAACTGGGAAATAAACTGAATCTTGAATGTTCAATGCATAGGGTTACTTCTATAGAATTATTTGATATAGTGGCTAAGTGACAGCATCAGGGTTCCAAGTATTAGACCCATACTAAGCAAAACTCCAAGAAAGATGAATTCTTCAAATAATAGCTTTATTAGATGATATATCATATTGGCACAAATCTGGTGAAAACTGACTTTGAGGGATCTGTGGTTCTCACCTAATTAAAAGTAACATTTTTCCCTTAACCCCAAAGAATCAGTCACATGGTCCAATCAAGGCACCGTCTGGTGACCTGGTACCATCACTCCTCCTCCCTCCATAGAGGTGTGAGAAGTCCTTGGTTCCCCCCAAAAAAGTATTTTATTTTGACTACACAAGACCAGCTATCTCCAATCCCCCCTCCCTATCCCTCAGCTGCAGTGTGGCAGCACTGAAGCTCCAAGATGGCTTTGGCCAGGCCAGCTTCAGGGTGACAGACAGTTAAAATCTGTTAAATCCTCTTTGATCCAAGCAAAGTTATTGGTGTAATAAAGGAAGCTCAATGTTTAACACACTACATTTCTTTTAAAGTCGCACAGAGTTATTTTGTGCATATGTAGCAATTATTTTAGTTGCTCAATTCTTGATTGTTCTCTTTGTATCATTAAGATAGCAATAGCAGTAGTAGACTGTTTTGTATGTTTTGAGGGTATGTACATGTATGCGAGCGAAATACAGAAGGCCTGAACTTCTTTAAACTAATCTGCATACAGACATGAAAGTAGTTAATAACTGAACTATGCTTGGAATTCTTTTTAAAATATAACCAATTGGCTACTATTTGAAGCAATGGTTTACTGGCTATAATTTGTGGCATATTTGAAACAGATGGCAGCATCACCAAGTCTAGTTTATCCAAAGCCAAGAACATTTTTTTCATCCAAAACTATAAATTTATTGCTACATAAACAAAATGAATGATTTAAGCTTAGCATCTGCATATTCTGCACAGATTAAAGGTACTCAAATCCAAAGAGAAGGGAACCAACGGGGTGCGGGGAGGAAAGCAATAAAAACCCAGATGGTTATTGGGAACAGTCAACTACAAGTGCTTGTGTTGTAGAATGATGAACAACCATTGGTATTTTTTTTGGGGGGGGAGGATTTTTGTCCTGAACTTGTTCTATAAGCACACAGATAAATTTGTACATACCAGATAAAATGTTGGATTATTTCAATAGTTTCTTTGAAAAACTAGTTAGATATTATGTCTCATGGAGTGTAATATGTACTCTGAATTCAGTAGTGTCTGATTCTCTGAACAGTTGGCCAAATGTCAGGCTTGGGTAAATATACCCTTGTTGCAATTCGTTTGAATTTGCATTTAGTGATGACAAACTTTATTTTCCACCAAGGCTTTCAACTATATTTTGAATTTCTTTTAGAAAGATCATGTACTTTGGGCAGTGGTGGGTTTCAAAAACTTTTGGAACCTCTTCTGTAGGTGTGGCCTGCTTTCCGGGTCCACTGGTAGGACCTCTTCTAACCGGTTCGGTAGATTTGACGAACCGGTTCTACCGAATAGGTGGGAACTGGTAGGAACCCACCTCTGACTTTGGGGATCTTTAGATTCATTACCAAAGTTGAAGTAGAGGGAAAGACATGTTAAGAAACATTTCTTATGTTAAGAAAACAGTCAAAGGAGATATGATAAATATTGCTATAGTTCTGAACTTTGATTCATTTTGGGACTGGATTTGCTTCTCCAATATCTTGCCTGTTTTTAAATACTCAGTGTCACTGCCAAGAAATATTCAAAGTTGCTGATGATTTCTGGAATGCCTCATTTAGCAACTATTGTGAACCATTTACAAGAGAAGATTTTATAAATCCCATTAAGAGTGATTTGCCCTCTGGATCATTAAAACTGTTATTAAGAACCTCCCTATGAAATCACTGTTGTCCCCAATAGACACGTAGCTTTCATTCTAGATTTCACCATGACTAGAATACATTGCTTTCAGTTTTAGGGTTATATCTTAGCTCAAACAGGTGTACATGCTTTTATCTGTTTCCCCACCTCCTGTGACACCAGTTGCATTGAAAGAGAGCAGCTAGTCCCAAACTACACAGCCACATATAAGGTTGGACTTATATCTAAGTTTCCTTAACTCTAGGTCAACATCTTGCCAGCTTTCAATAGCCCATCAGCTTTCAGTTTTTAATACTTGGGACTTCCAGTCTTCCAGATCTTCAATTTTATGAGTTCTGAGATGTTTCCTTTGTGTTCATTTATTTATAGATATTTACAGGAATTATTACACCACCAACTATTTTAGTCCTTCTATCTTTTATTGCCACTTCTGTTTTATATAAAATCTGGAGCACTCTGAGCATTGGTAAATAAATTGGTACATATACCTTAATCCAGAACAGTTTTTCAAGGACAGTTAAGCAAGGTGAAATGTTTTGGACACATCAGGCAAAGACCCAGTTTCCCTGAAAAGTTCTTAATTCTTGGAAAATTGAAGGAAAAGAGAAGAAGTGGATGATCAGCTGTCAGCCTTGCAAAACAATCCAGACAAGAAGCACATCCAGAAGTACTAGTTCTATTTTATTTCATTAGCAGAGTCATGTAAAATACATTTCTTCTCTGTCACTTTTATAGCCCAATAAACTTCTGAGACCTATGCTATGCCCACATTCCTTCTGTGGACTGAGATGCTACTTGTCAGATGGTTTGCCTGGCTGCAGCACTTCCTTCCATCTCCCAAGGTCATTCTCACATACCATTACACCACCAGCTGCACATCCCAACAGTGGATGTACTAGATTAGAGTGTTGAAAGACCCTGTTGGAGACAGGTAATCTTGAAGAAAATACCTCTATGTAGTTATTACAAGCTGACACTTACTTGATGGCACATAATCAGTCAATCACTGATTGATTTAATGGAGATCAACTAATTTAAACTTAGCCTATTTTCTATGTCAATACTGGGTTTTGAATTTATCAGTTGGTATCCAAAAAGAAACTTATGAGGATATTACTTCCAGGTAGACTTATGGAATTTCTTGTTGAAATTTGAAAAAAAACAGACTGTCAAGCTAGCCTGTGGTTCATTTTTTAAAACACACACACACACACACACACACACACACACACACACACACACACACAATTATCTCAACTCAGTACAAATAGACAAAGAAATAGTGAAAAGAATGTTACATGTTATCATCCGAGGCACCGTAGGAATGGTAACCATAGTCATGAAATAAAGAGATGCTTCATTCATGAGCAAAAGAATATAAATCTAAACAAAATACTAAAATGCAAAGCCAATAACGATACAAATTATCAAGACTATAGTTTCCCCATATATGGCCATGTAAGTTGGACGAGCTGAAGGAAAATGAATGTTTTTGAACTGTAAGAAACTGTTGAGGATATCTTGGATCTCAAAAGGAACAAACCATACAATAATAGATGAAGTAAAACCAGAGAACTCACTGCAAGCATTAAAAATGAGGGTGAAGTTTAAAGATTTTAAGTCTGTAAGGAGAAAGTATGTTTAAAAAAAGTGTAGACAATTGAAAAAGAGGCTGGCAGGAGATCAGGCAGCTAAGTACAGGTCCAAATATCACAATTGAAAAAGTGGCTGGCAGAGGATGGCCAATATCACAAACATGAATTTACATAAACTCAGGGAAACAGCTACTGGCAGACTATATTGTCCATCGGGTCATCAGGAGTTGGAAGCAACTGAATGACTGAACAATAACATCCAAAGTGCCTGCCCTTTAGCGAGAAAGCTGTCTTTCAACAAAACTAAGAAAGAAGTCACACATGAATAAGAAAACAGTAAATGAAAAAAGACGTTTGCTCAATTATATAGAAGAGATTATTTAAAACAAAAACAAAACCCCAAACCCAAGGTCTAGTCTTTTACTTTCAGAAAACATAGCTGCTGGTTTCTAACAAATACCAGGCTTGATTTGTTTGTATAATGTGGTTTTGAATTCTTTTGTACATGATATATTTGTCTATTTCTTTTGCTCCATAACATCACTTGTTGATGTGCTTTAGCAAATAAATATTTCCATACATATTTTATGCTTTTAACAGAGGTTGTCAGCAGAAATGCAGAAGCTGTAAAATTCTGTAATAGGAAATATAAAAATCACACCTGCCATTACGTACATTTGGCCATGCAAATAATGTAATTCATTACTGTTTCAGTTGTGAAGAAATTATATATGTGTTGAACTCTCAATAGCAAAACACTGATCCATTTGTGGAACTGTGCCAGAGGTGGTATTCAGCCAGTTCTGACAGGTTCTAGAGAACCGGAAGCAGAAATTTTGAGTAGTTCAGAGAACTGGCAAATAGGCTGGCCCTGCCCCCGATGCCTCCCAGCCTCTCAGCTGATCTTCTTTTGTTGCCCTGAATAGGAGAACAGGGCTGGAAAGCAGGTTAGTGAGGTGGGGAGGGAATGGGGAATTTGCAGTAACTTTCCCCCACGAGTGGGGAGGGAATGGGGATTTTGCAGTATCACTCCCCTGCCATCCCCACAAAGCCACACCACACCCACAAAGCCACGCCCATAGAACCCGTCGTAAAAATTTTTGAATCCCACCACTGAACTGCATGTTTATGTAATTAATAAAGTATCATAATAAATTTAGCTGGCTTAGGATATTGGTCAATGTAAAACATGAGACAATGTTTAGGGTAAAGATTTGGCAGACTGAATTTGTTGTGAGTAGTGGAGTATTATTTACTACTGTATACACTTCACGAGTATAATTCTCTGAGGAAAATTGCAGATGACCAAGTTTTGACAAGACTTTTCTATTAAAAGCTGGTGTAATACATGCTTTTGTTCAATGTAACTATTTTTAGTTGCAATGTAACTCTCTAGAGTTTACATCTATAACATAATTAATTAAGTTAATTATTGTACCTTACCTTTGAAGATTACATGCAAAGTTGTCATTCCACTAGTGTTTTTATAACTTTGTCTTTACAAATAATCTCTATTTACTTGTACACAATAAATGCAGACATGAAAATTGCTCAGTTGGATGCTGTGTTTGATCAGGCAAGATGACTTTCATTAATCTGAAAAGCAGACCTTGAACCTGCAAGAATAATGCTAAGAAAATGATGGTGATCATTACAAGTAATATTTCACAATAGGTAGCCCTCTTCCACAAATAACACTCTCTACTAGATAAAAATGAGAGTTAAATGTGCAGAGAATGCTGTTGGTACATAACTGGTATAGATCTAAGGAACCTAAGTCCAAACTAATCCCTCCAAATCCCATAAAGCCCTTCTTTTCCTACTGGCTTTTGGCTTATATGGTGGGTCATCCTTTTCCAGTAGATTTTTGGCATGGAAAATGAGTCTAGGTTGCTTGCCTGCATGATTTTTAAGTTATCTTGTACGTTAGTATTTCTAAACCAGCCCGAGTCCTATGAAGAGCTAGACTGGTATAGAAATAATACAATATAATTAACTATATAAGTAGCCAACTAATAATTAACTCTTAGCTAGCCTTGGAAAGCATCAGCATCACATCTAATGTGAAATATTGAAGTACTTCATCTAGAATTCTCCAACAGTACATTCCTCTTAGAGAGCAAATCCATACAAAATAGAATATACGCAGACAGAAGATTTCAGTTCTGATCATTATTAAATAGTATCTTTGGAGGATGAACTTTTCAGTTCTGATTTTTAGTAAGACAAATGCATTTTGGTTTATAATGTAAAGAGTTTTATACAGTTGTTCTTGTAAAATAACTTTAAAAAAAACCCACTGTTTTCAAATGTTTCCATGTTTTGAGTGATTGATTATGTGCCGTCATGTTATTGTATACTGTTAGGAATCATATAGATCAGGGGTGGACAATTATGCTCCTTTTAGGATCTATGGACTTCAATTTATGGAATTCCTGAGCCAGCCATGCTCAGGAATTCTGGGAGTTGAAGACCACAGGTCCTAAAGTGGCCATAGTTACCCACCCACGATATAGATTGATTTTCTCCATGATGATTTCTCCCTAACTGCGTCCTTTAGATCTCCCAATGGTGCACCCATAACCTTTGTATCTAAGTCCATCCACCTTGCTACTGGTTGCCCTCTTTCCTTCCACCTTTCTTGCCATTAGAGTCTTCTCCAGAGAACTAAGTGTTCGCATATTGTGTTTCCAGGAATATAATTTTATTTTGGCTGTACAATTTTTCTAAAAAAAAAAAAAAAAGAACCCAACAACCACAGAAACCTTATTTTAAATGACTTTGTGAGATATTTTCTCTCTTAAATTAAAACAAGTTTTTCCCCCCATGAAACATGTGTGCTTCCTTGTTTCTGGTATGTGAACCGGAGCATGCATTATGTAAGCTATAAAACTCTGGACCTAAATATGTTTCAATTCCTCAAGTTATTAAGACTGTCAAAGAAAAGATGTTGAATATTCCCAGAAAAACCACCTCGTGTCACTACATGTGCCGGATTTCCACATTTTAGTCTCAATACAGAACATACTGTTATTCAGTTCACTTTTCTGCTTTGTCGTAAGCCATGCCTATGGCAGACATGAAGACACTTCTGGATTATTAATCTATGATGGTTTGCCCTTTCTTTTAGTTCAGAAATTTACAAGCTGTTTTATTCATTATGTGAAACTTGACAGAATAGGGAATAGAAGCTGGGGAACCTGACATCAATATGTTCACAAACTCATTCTTCTTTTTTTGTAAATGAAAAGGATTTGGTCCATTTGGGACTCTGAAAGTACAGTGGCCTTGAATATGCATGAAATTCTTTATGCACTTGGGCGATGATCCACACAGAGACAGTTCTTGACTTACGACCACAATTGACTCCAAATTTTCCATGGCTAAACAAGATAGTTGTTAAGTGAGTTTTGTCCCCTTTTACAACCTTTCTTGCCACAGTTGTGAAGTGAATCACTGTAGTTGTTAAATTGTTAAGAGAATCTGGCTTACCCATTGATTTTCCTTGATGGAAGATCACAAAAAGTGATCTTGTGACCTTGGGACACTGCATCTGTCACAAATACATGTCAGTTGCCAAGAGTCTGAATTTTGATCACATAACTATAGGTATGTTGCAATGGCTCTAAGAGTGAAAAATGATCATGTCACTTTTTTGGGTGCTGTTGTAATTTTGAACTGTCACTAAATGAATGGTTGCAAGTTAAGCACTACCTGTACTCCTGGCTATTCTTTCAGCATCTGTTACTTCTTTTATTCAAGTCTTTGCAGATTGCCTATAGAATTGCAAGACAATTCTACCATGATTAATAGAGTCCTAGAGTCATGAGCTAATTATCTCCATAAGCCAATTTTAAGAGGATGAATAATTTCAGTTTTAAATATTCCTTGTACCAGCTTACCATGGAACAATTTGATAAGCATTATACCTCCTAATAGTACAACTGGAAGCGAAGAAGAGTCACTGTGCAGAAAAAAATGTGTGTACCCTGGCTCAGTGTCAGTTTCTAAACCCCTGCTGCTTCTGGTGGAAACCAAGAGTTATTGAAAAGGATATCATACCTCTCATGTGACAAAACAGCAGAGGTAAATGCATTCTTCAAGAGCTGCCAATAGACTAATTCCATTCATTTTATCTAAGCCATTTGGCCTCCACTTCTGCCTTCCAAAGCAATGCAAACTGAACATTCTGGGTATCTGAACTTTTCGTTTTCAGTTCCAGAAGCCTCCTTTTTTCCACTAAATATCCAGAAGCCACTAAAAATTACATTTCACCCACCATCTGGTTTTGACACGTGTCCCAGCCAGTAATGTTTTCCTCATTGTCACAGGCACATGTCTCTGTGGTGACTTAGTGAGGAGGCCAACCAAGTAAATACTTTTTGTAAACTTATAACATGTTATTTGAGGTATGAACTACATGTGCTATGTCATCTTTATGAAATAATATTTTTTCTTCCTTCGTAAAATTTATTCTCAACTATTTTTACTTTCCAGTCTAAGAAGTGACAAATAAAACGAGACATTTAGAGAAAAGTTTTGGCTTAATGTGGAAAGATGTGACTTACATCACTGGATATCATCTTCTGAATCCATTTCAATTATGTTCCCTTTACTAGAGCAGGGGTATCAAACTCACAGCATGACAGCAGCATCACGTGACGTATCGTGACTTTTTCCCTCTTCACTAAACCGAGTGGGGGCGTGGCCAGCATGTGACTTCGGCCTGCAGGCTGCAAGTTTGACAGCCCTGGGCAAGAGGTTCTTCTAATTAGCATTTTGAGCTTCATTTAATATTTGTATAAGAAATTCAACATGAGTAAAAAATGAGGATCTCTGGTACTGGTATTGGATGCTGACCTTTCATCTTTCAAAAAATTATTTAACATTACAGTGATAACAATCACAATAGAGGTTATGGAAACAGATTGGAAGCTTCACAGCTAAAGACTAGTGCCTCTGCAATAGTCTTTAGCTGTGAAAAAGCACCTTCAAAAGGTAGTTACAACCTGTGATGATTGTGGCATGCTTTTTTTCTTGTCTGAGTATAGGCACATGTTTGTGGAACATAGTCTTGCAACAATGCTTGTGGAAAAAAGGTGAATATTAGAGTAGCTAATGGATGAGAAGCTGAAGATTTATCAGATGAAATAAAGGAGGAACTACAGCAGGACTTGATAGGGACTGCAACTTTATTGTGAAGTGCTGAAACAAAAGTGTGCCAGTTGGATCCATTCTCCCATTAAATGTGCAGCCTGTCAGTAATACAGATCAAAGGACAATTTGCAAGACTTACCGAATTCATTGGAAGTTTTCCTAGTCTGTTAAATATGTATCAGGGCAAATTATATTTTAAGGAGTAGCTACCATTATGTAGTTATGGATTATGAAGATCTAAGAAGGAAGCTCAAACATCTGGATTTCAGATGACATTCACATTCACACTTCCAGTTGATAGACGAGGACTGGGCAAGTATGTGTATTTCTACTGGAATGCCACAACTGGAAACAGATGTAATAGAGCTAGAAAAAAAATAAGAGAAGGGCAATGTCTATGGAAATTTTCAGCTATCCGGGTCAGAGTTTTTCCAAAGGTGTTTTTTCAAAAGGCAATTGGACTGTTTTTTTTTCCCTTGAAGAAGAGGAAGAAAACATTTTGCTTCTCATCCAACAAGCTTCATCAGTTCTGGGAGGATGATGGAGTGATGGAAGGATTAGTTTTGACAGGATGGCAGGTGGTCATATTTCTTTGCAGTCATCTGGTTGTTACCACGCTCTTTGAAAGTTCTTGCTCCAAATGGGAGTGGAATCTTCTTGGAACTGCTAAAAGGATTGCACTGTAGACAAGAGAAAGTTGTTGAAGTGCAATCAAAATTATCAGGAAGCTCAAACACTTTCCCTATAAGAAAAGGTTAAAATGTCCAAAACTTCTTTGTTAGAAAAATGGTAACTGGGGAGAAAGCATGACTGAAATATATAAAGTCACGCATTACTTGGAGGAAATACACAGGGAAATGTTTTCCTCTTTCTCTTAAAATAGCAGGATCATGAGTCAACCAATGGATCTGATGGGAAATTCAGACAAAAGAAAGCACTTTCTTTCCACATTATGTGGATTTACGTTTGCTTCAGCATTCCTGTGAGATTCTTTTTTTTTGTTTTCACTTTATCGTTACTTCTCCCCCCCCCCGAAAAAAAAGTTACTTAAAAACAAATACAATAGGAAAAGACAAAAATATGTGTCCCAGTACAATCCAGGAGATGGCATCAACACACCATCTAAATAAAAGATAATTAAAATGATCTGCATATATAAGGCTGCATGTTTTAACTCATATTTTCTGCATATAATTGTTTAATAATTTGGTAAGAACCCAGTGACCACCAGTTATACAGGGTAAAAAAAGTGTATAGATATTGCAGCAGAAATTTAGTAAATGAATGGAGGATGTCAGTGACTTCCTAGAAAAAGTTAATGCAGGAATGGGTTATGTGGTATTATGCTGATGAATAAGTAGTTGTTTTCTACATTGCCATGGATGCAATTTTACTGAACATCAGTTATGGGGATATTTCCTTTACCAAAAACATATGTATACTAGATAATTTGTGCCCTATTGGGCCATCATTGAGTATTTCCTTACCTAAACAGAGAAACAGAATGACTGTGGGAGTAAACAGTGGGAGTGGTAGCAATTTCCTTTTACCAACTTCCTCATTAAATTGTGAGAAGCTGGCAGGGAACATCAGAAATCACTCCCTTCCTTTCCTTTCTCTTCCTTTCCTTCTCTGTAGGTAGACATTACTGAATTAGTATGTCCCATTTACACCAACCTACTTTTAAAAGAGTCAGAGAAACTAGAACAGGAGTTTTTGATGCTCTCTGAGTTTCATTGCTTACTCAGACATCCAACTGAGTGCACTGATAATGTTACCTAGTTGGATAATGTAACATCTGCAAGCAAACGACGAAGCTCAGAGAGTACCAAAGGCTTCACAGTTGAATCCTGAGTTACATACTAACATTAAATGTTGACTTACAACATTTTGTTAAGTGACTGTTTGCAGTTACAATGGCTCTGCCAAAAGTGCCTTATGACCATTTTTCACACTTACGGACGTAGCAGTATCCCTATGGTCAAATGATCAAAATTCAGATGCTTGGCAACTGACTCATATTTATGACGGTTGCAGTGTCCCAGGGGTTCTGTGATTCTCCTTTGCAACCTTCTGACAAGCAAAGTCAATGGGGTAACCAGATTCACTTAACAACCGTGTTACTAGCTTAACAATGGAAGTGATTCACTTAACAACTGTGTCAAGAAAGGCCATAAACTGAGGCAAAATTCACTTAACAACTGACTTGCTTGGCAACAGAAATTTTGGACTCAATTGTGGTTGTAAGTTGAGGACTACTGTATTATCCTCTATTGAAATTGGAACAGATGGAAAAAAACAAGAACAATTATTTCAGCCCTGGACACTAATATTATCCAGGAGAGGCTGAGAGAACTGGATATGTTTAGTCTGAGAAGATATTACTAAGGGTGATGTGCTTTCGAATACATAAAAGAACATAACAGAAAAGAAAGCTTGCTATTATTGCAGAGTGTTAGTCTCAGAATACTAACTTAACTCATGGTTTTCTTTTAAATTAATTAAATACAAGCAAGAAATATAATGTAAGCATTATAAAATAAGTAACAAAAGACAAAAAAAGAAACACACATACCTACATCAATAAAGGGAAACCAGGATTCATTACAATCATCCATAGTTCATGTATATTAATCGTTTCTCCAGACTGTTGAATACTTGGAACCCAATGTTTGTCTTTCCAATGCTGAACATTAAGTCTTTTGGCTATAAGTAAGGTACAGGAAATCCATCTTCGTTGACTAGATGCCAACTTCCATGTGATAAACTTCAAAAGAATATAAACATCTGAAAATATTAAATCTCAAAATTGAATTAATGCATGAAAAAAACTTCTTTCACAAATGGAACAATATAGCTTGGAAGACTAAAACTCTGGTCCCCGTGACCGAATCAGATTGGATTGTGTAACATTATCCTGAGACACAGATATTTGTCCTCGTTCAGGTCCTGGTGCTCAGTAGTTTGCAGGAAGGGATTTATATAGGTAGTTCTCAATGTACGACCACAATTGAGCCCAAAATTTATGTACTTAACTGAGAAATTTGTTAAGTGAGTTTTGCTCTATTTTATGACTTTTCTTGCCATATTTGTTAAGTGAATCACTGAAGCTGTTAAATTAAAAATGTGGTTGTTAAGTGAATCTGACTTCCCCATTGACTTTGCTTGTCAAAAGATTGCAAAACAGGATCACATGATCCTGGGAAACTGTAACCATCATAAATATAAATCATGACCATTGGGATAGTGCACTGGTCGTAAGTGTGAAAAATGGTCATAAGTCACTTTTACAGTACCATTGTAACTTCAAATGGTCATTAAGCAACCTGTTGTAAATTGAGGACTACCTGTAGAGACTGTTAGAATGATATATATGGTTCACCTTCCCTTAGGTTCTCAGAGCAAAAAGAAATGTATGTTTCATTATATCATGCCCCCATGTACAGAATGTTGGGGAATCATTAGCTCCTAAAGATAATGCACCATACAGTATGTAGTCATTTAAATATAAAAGTCAATGAGTTCAGTTCTTGATAGATGGGTTGAACACCATGGAATAACCTCGGGCTACCCATATCTTAGAAGTCCCAATAATAATAAAGAATAAAGGTAATGTGATACCTCTTTCTAGAATTTCCAGTAAGAATTACCTTTTCCAAATCACACTGTAACTGGGAATGAACTAGAATGGTCTACCCCAGACCATTTATTCTTTGAAACAAGCTGTCTTAGTTCTTATACCTCTTAAGGTTCATTTTGGGTGTTCTATAAGAGTGTCAATCTAAGATAATGAATGCCTTAGGAAAAGCTATTTAATTTGCAGCCAAATATGTATTTCAATGGAAGGTAGATCTGGTTTCAACACCAGAAGAAGATTGTAATAACCATAGCATCATAGTAAGTTTAGAACAAAGGGTATTGATAGTAGGGGTTGTTCAGATAAAATGTATTGCTTTGGACAACACTGACTTAAAGCTTCTTTTGCAAGCTCTTCAAATGATATCCTCACAAAAGTATTTCTTTTGGTATACACTTTTTTCCCCTTAAATTCAGTACAGAGAAGATAAACAGTATCAGCTGCTATAACGCACAATAGAAGTCACAATAGAAGCTGTGCTATTATACTATTGCCCAGTGGTGAAATTATTATTTTTTTACTACTGGTTCTGTGGGTGTGGTTTGGTGGGCATGGCATTGGAAGGACACTGCAAAATCCCCACTCCTTCCCCACTCCTGGGGGAAAGATATCACAAAATCTCAATTTCCACCCCACTCTGGGGCCAGCCAGAGGTGGTATTTGCCCATTCTCCTGACTACTCAAAATTTCCGCTACTGGTTCTTCAGAACCTGTCAGAACCTGCTGAATTTCGCCACTGCTATTGCCTGGTTACACTGTATATGTGCCTGATTTTCTTTAAACTAAATGTCAGATTACTCTACAAAATAAATAATAGATCTCAAACTATAGGATAAAGATAGTTTGCGGATAAGGATACTTCATACCCCCTCCTGACACATGTGAGCACAAATGCACATGCAAAACATTGAAAGTTTCTAATGACATCATAGGAAGCCACAAGAGAAACAAAAAAGTGAGATATTTCTATGTTCATAAGGCTGTCATGTAATTACAGCCTTTCACAAGTTTTCATGCCCTAGCTTTATAATTCAGGGATATAGTTAGTAATTTTAGTGAGGAAATGTTTTTAGACGACCAATGCCTGTGGGAACTTTATCAACTGTTATTCTCCCTGCGAGACACATTCCCAGACCGAGCCAAAGCTACTAACTTCATTCATTTCCTGTGAGAGTTGAAAAGTGTCTCCTAGTGTTGGTACCTACCACCAAAAACTTCACATTATTGTCATACCGCCATCAAAGCAGCAAGCAGCATATCGTCTATGTAGTTTATGTACTGTAATAAGCAGTACAAGAATTTTGAGGAAGAGGAGGAAGAACTAGCAACTAAGGCAATGGCCAGATAAAAGAAATTTGTGTCCAAGGCAGAAATGTAATTTGAGAAATTACGTTTTACCATTTCAAGTTTGCAAGATTCTGTTACTGTATTCTTACACTGTAATCTTAAATTAAAATCTTATATTAAAAGGTATATTAACATTAAAAAATGAGAAAGATTAATCAGTGGAAAAGCTTGCTTTGTGGAACTATGGCTTGCTCTCCACTGCCTAGGGCTCTGAACAGCCTGCGGTGTCATTCTGGGATCCTTCATGCCCTGAGACGGAGACCAAGGCTCCCATGGGGGATAAGAGTTTGGCGCTCTCCCTGATCTGGTCTTCCTCTGTTGGAGACTATGGATCCCCCCAGCCCTGCCTGGGTCACCACAGGTACTCCCAACACAAGTGATGTCGAGTGGGCCATTCTCTCCTAGCCATGCCCCCTGCTTACTCAAGGTCAAGCACAACCCTGATACGGCCTTCAATGAAATCAACCACTGGATTAGAGTGATATACAGAACACAAGCAAAAGACCATAACAAGGGAAAGGGGAATGGCAAAGATGAAGAACTAGACCAAGTACAATCCGAGTACCATATCATGCTACTGGTGTTTTTGCTTTCATCGCAGGCTGAATAAGTTCTCCTGTATTTACTTTTATTTATGCACTCTAATCTTGGCAGGTACAACATAATCCAAAAAGATTCAAGATTCTTCTGAAAAGACCAACCAGCTGGGCAGCGTTGCATTAAAAGTTGTGATCACCCTGCACAGTCAACAACCCCTTTGTACATCTTTGTAAAGAACACATGTTTTCTTTGTAAAATGTACATCATCTACTTTACATTTCACAGATTTAGTTCTATATTCAATCATTGAGACTAATTTATGGTTAGTTGGTTAACCAACCCCCCAATCTAAGTTCCAAGATTTTGTTGGTTCAATATAATTATTGTTTCCATTTTCATTCTTGACTGTGGTAATCTAAAAATGCATTGTTTGACACACTTGGCTTGTTGAACCATTGGGGAAAAAAATCACTTCCAGGAGTATGAATAATTAAAAAGTTATCCTTTTTGTGCAGATCCTTATTCTGATCTAAAATGTTGGCAAAGGTCAAAATAGCTACATTTTTGCTCATTCTTACCACAGTATTGCAATAGTGGACTGTCATGATTTATTATAAGCTTCCAAGATATACAGACAAGTGGTGGTATAGTAACAACTTTTTGTTTTGCAAACATGAAACTAATCTTTATATTTTGCACTATATCATTGGCATTGAGTGGCAAAATAAATATTTTCTGAATGAAAGGGCAAAGGGGCATCAAAGGACAAAAATATGGTTAGTTACTTATTTGTCTTGTTAATTAATTTATAGAGCTGACCACCCAAAATGAATCAGGGTGCTGCAGAGGCAAAAGCAAAAAGAACAAAAATAAAATACTAAAGAATGCTACATTTCTGCCAAGGCAATCCAATCAATGCCATTGGATCACACTGTCACAAGATCACAAATCTTTCTCACCCGGTGCCTGGGGGAAAAGCCAAATAGTTCAGGCATTACAATAGGCAAGAAGGGTCAGGTTTTCCCTATCTCAAGGGAGATATGAATCCATAAGGCAAGTGCAGCAACAGAGAGCACACATTTCATTAGGTTTCATGCATAAAGATAACTTTGTTTAACTGATTAGAGACAGTTCCACAAATTACTCAGCTTTGGGTAAATCCAAAATGGATTTTTGCAAAGGTCCTGTAAACCGCAGCTGTTTGAGCAGAATTTGTGAATCAATGTGAATCAATCTCCAGATTTTGTTCCAGGGGAAATACAGTCTCATTTAAAATGAGAGGTAGAAAATCTCCAGTTCATAGCAACTTGCTTTTACTAGGGATGAGCCTAGTAAATTACTCCTCCACATCCACACAGCCTCCAAACACTCCAAATGTGCATTGAAATATCATCATGCAAATTATATACTTGTCCGTCATGCTATGTACAAATATGCATGAAGTGGAACATGCACCCTGACATTACAATGCATATTTTGTCACGTTAGCACTACTGTGATTAGGAATGGACGATTTCGATGCTAATAAATACTTTAATACATAGACACAGACCTATAATAAAACAGCCTTTAATTTGTTAGAACAAATAATATGTAATCCCTAGCCTAGAAACGTCATGCAGTGATTGGGCACTTCAAATTAAAAAAAATTGGCTATAAACATGTAACAACTTATTTGTCAAAGACACTGCATAAATAGACCAGGCTACAAACAAACAAGTAAATAGGACATGGTCTGGAGGCATAAGCATTGTTGAAGTTAATACAATACAATAGCAGAATTGAAAGGGACCTTGGAGGTCTTCTAGTCCAACCCCCTGCCTAGGCAGGAAACCCTATACCATTTCAGACAAATGGCTATCCAGCATCTTCTTAAAGACTTCCAGTATTGGGGCATTCACAACTTCTGGAGGCAAGTTGTTCCATTGAATAATTGTTCTAACTGTCAGGGAATTTCTCCTCAGTTCTAAGTTGCTTCTCTCCTTGATTAGTTTCCACCCATTGCTTCTTGTTCTACCCTCAGGTGCCTTGGAAAATAGTTTGACTTCCTCTTCTTTGTGGCAGCCCCTGAGATATTGGAACACTGCTATCATGTCTCCCCTAGTCCTTCTTTCTATTAAACTAGACATACCCAGTTCCTGCAACCGTTCTTCATATGTTTTAGTCTCCAGTCCCCTAATCATCTTTGTTGCTCTTCTCTGCATTCTTTCTAGAGTCTCCACATCTTTTCTACCTCGTGGTGACCAAAACTGAATGCAGTATTAAGTATTAAACTTAAACAGATATCTTTCTATATCTGAATAAGGCAGAAAGACAGCTGAAGAATCCTAAGTTGTTGTTGGTTGCGAAATTGTGTCCGACCCATCCTGACCCCACAGACAATGTTCCTCCAGGCCTTCCTGTCCTATCCTCTGGAGTCCATTTAAGCTCATACCTACTGCTTCAGTGACTCCAGCCAGCCACCTCATTCTATGTCGTTCCCTTCTTCTTTTCCCCTCAATCTTTCCCAGCATTAGGCTCTTTTCCAGTATCCTTCCTTCTCATTAGGTGGCCAAAGTCTTGAGTTCCATCTTCAGGATCTAAAGAACAGTCAGGGTTGCTCTCCTCTAGGACCAACTGGTTTGATCACCTTGCAGTCCAAGGGACCCTCATGGACAGTACCAAAAGGCAAAAAAGAACCCTAAGTATACTTCTATAAATTAAGAAAGGCAGAAGCAGATATTATGCATTATGTATTAATCAACCACATTGTAGAAGAGCTCTGAGCACATCCAAAGAATCAGCTGTATTGAAGACTCACCAGCATGTTTGTGTGTGTTTTGGGGAATCTGTGAATGTAGTTTTGAGTCATTTTAAAATGTCCCTGTTTCCCTGGAAGCCTACCTACCTTGTGTTGTCTGAATTTGAAACTGGGTGTCTTGAAAAATTGGAAAGATTTATGAAAAAGAATACTAGGCTATCTGATTCCCAGGCTGCTTAGAACCAAAAATACCATAAGAGCATTCTGAATGATGCTTGGAAACAGTCTGGCATTTTAATGCCTCTGATGCTGCTTTCTCTTTAAAGCTAGCCTAGAGTGTCCTATATTAGCTGTAGTTTGTAAGCTCATCGTGAGCATTGCTTCTTAAGATTCTGAAAATATGAATGAGGTTTGCCACATGCTTGTCTTTGAGAAAAGGCTAAAATGGATATACACAGAAAAACACAAAGAAATCTCTGTAGGCTTTAGCTGCATTTGAGCAGAAGAATGCTAGATCACACTGAAGATACAGATTCTTCATCCTGCTCACTATGTAACATAAAATATTATCAATACCATCAAATCTATCACATTCAGGAAGATCACATCCAGGAAGAGGTGACATTCCTCTATTTCAAGGGTGTCACTCGTGTCATCACAGCAGCATCACATGACATGCCCCAACTTTTTCTCCCTTTGGTAAAGTGGGTATGGGCATGGCCAGTGCGTGACGCATCCAGCCTATGGGCCGCAAGTTTGACAGCCCTGTTCTATTTGATGGGCTGCCACAAAGAAGAGAGGGTCAATTTATTTTCCAAAGCAACAGAAGGCAAGACAAGAAACAATGGGTGGAAACTGATGAAGGAAGAGGAGCAACCTGGAATTGAGGAGAAACTTCATAACAGTAAGGACAATTAACAATTGCCTTCAGAAGTTGTAGGTGCTTCATCACCGGAGGCTTTTAAGAAAAGACTGGACAGCCACTTGCCTGAAATGGTATAGGTCTCCTGCTTGAGCAGGGGGTTGGAATAGAAGATCTCCAAGGTCCCCTCCAGCTCTATTCTTATCAACTGCTATGCTGTATCCAAGGAGTGAGCAATTTTTCTCTAAAAGGAAGACTGGACTATGGTCTACAGTTAAAGTAATGTTGTTCTAGTATCTAAGGGCTCATTCAAAATAAACTTGACATCAGTTTTCTTGGGACGGTCACACTTTCCTTATATTCCCCTAGCGATTGATAGTACATGGGAAGCTAAAGCAGAAGCTATAAGAAGTATATAATCATCATGGGTAATACTAATAGCTCCATTGTACATCAAGTTACCTTACATATTTGAAATGAAAAAAAATGTGTTTCTAAATAAATATGTTTTGGTATTTAGAAATGGAATTCACATTATTATATTTCCTGGAATATTTAATTCAGGAAAAGCTTTTCTGAATTTTTCTTCTTAGTTACATGCAACATACAGTACTCTACTAGTCTCGCAATTGTAAATTGCAAGATTTTACATTGTATTTATATTATTTTAGATTTTGAATGACTGCTTGCATGATGTTTTCACAATGTTTTATTCTTTTTTATATGTTTTTATTCAAATGGTTTCTTTTAATGTATTTTATAATAAACTGCTCACTTCTGCTAGTTTAAAATTTATAAATAAAATAAAAAATAAACTCTGTAACAATTACTTAGGATGCAGTAACTTTCATAATTTACATGTTTGATATCAACAATCTCAAAAATTTCATACAGAAGAAAGAGCTGATACATGTTAGGATTCACTGTTCTAAAAGTTCAATTCCTTTAAAAATACTACTTTCTATCTTCTTTACACATACAGTACTTATGGTTGCTGGACTTTCTGCAATTCACATGTTCATCCAAACTTGTGTAAATTTTTTTAATCCTGTATGTTTCTTTCTCATGTTTACTTAACATACCAACCAGTGGTGGGTTCCGGATCCCATCGCAACCAGTATGCTGCAACGGGGCCGGATGTCCACCTCGGGCATGCACGCTGCACATGCATGTGCATGCCACTGCCCTGCGATGCCCCAGCTGCTCAGTGAAGTTGCTCAGGTACCGTACGCTGTGTGTGCATGTGCAATTGTCCCGTTTCCTCAAAAAGAGGTAAGGAACGTGAGCGGGTGGGTGGGCCCACCAAAACACCATTCTGGTACAGAATGGCTGCTTGCAGCGGCCACCTGTACGCCCGTACCGGGCCGTACCTCCCAGAACCCACCACTGATACCCACCATATCTTCCAAAATATGATAACCTGCCTATCCATAACTGTAAAAAAATGACATCAGGAAAGGCCAATGGCTAGAAATTTTTTCTATATTCCGTGAGAATCAAATATATTGTAAAGACAGTGTCAACCAAGACAGTAGTAAAAATGTAATTATATTGTTGCAAAATTGTATAATGTAAGAATTCAGAAAGGTAGATTATCAACTTAAAAACTTTCCAATAATGAAAATGAAAATGGCTGGATTAAAAAAAAATCCCCAAGTAGCTTTTCTGTCAGTAAGAGAGCACATTTATTATTGTCAGGAACAGTTTTACCATATGATGTAACTATTTATCTAGACTGTCTCTTATAAACAGAAACATTCTTGTATCCAGCAAAACTTCAACTCTGTGAATTGGCTACTTAGAATAAATGTATTGTGAAAGTTTTAACCGAATGACATAATGACCTTAGTGACCAATAAACAGAATAGGAATTTGGCAGCATCCAAATGCCACTTGACATACATTTACACAGAGAGAAAACAACAGATTTGATTGATTGCGGGGTAGTTTCTCATTTGACAGTTATCCTTAATAAGCCAGTTTTGCATAGAACTATATGCAAACTATATCTCCATATTTATAGCCTTCAAGGGTATTAATCAAAAATATTTCCTCACTATGTTTCATTATTGTGATATAAGTTTCAAGCTGATGAAAATGCTGATATACTACATTCCCTGTGGTTACCTACCCCAAACATTTTGATTGCAAATACAGGAAGAGAAGAAAAAAAGGGAGACAAACAATCCTTTGAGGCATTAGGTTTATTAAATTCTCCAGGTTTCTTTGGACGGCTGGCCTCTTGAATTAGTTTTTCTGTTTTAAATTAATTAAGTGTCAACATACCAGAAGCTGCTTGATTTACCCTATCTTAGCTTTGTTCATCATTAAGTATGCTAAAGAACATTCATAGTTCAAGGAACAGAGTGAAGATGGGAAATGACATCAGAGAAATATGCTCTTCTCTCTTCCCCAAATAGGGACATTAATAATAGCTGTCCTGTGGGAAGACACTCAGGAGAGAGAGAAGGCGGCTAAATGAGAATCACCAAAGAACCCAGGTTCTGGTGCCCTTTCCTCTTAAAGGGAATGCAAACAGTCTTAGAAATATTTTCTTTATATATTTTGATATAATGGATATACTATTTTTACTTACAATTATATGTATTGCTTATAAAATAACAGAATAATAGAGTTGGAAGGGACCTTGGAGGTCTTGTAGTCGAATCTTCTGCTCGAACAAAAAACCTTATACCACTTCAGACAAATGGTTGTCTCTTCTTATAAATCTTTAGTGTGGGAGCATCCACAACTTCTGGAGGCAAGTTATTCTATTGATTAATGCTCTGAGAAGATTTTTTTATCTCAAAAGCGGAAAAATACAGGCCCTCACTTAGGTTCTCACTTAAACAACTGCCCTGTTTAGTGACCATTCACAGTTACAACAAATATATTTTTGACTGATCCTCACATGATTATTGCAGCATCCATATGGTCATGTGATCAAGATTTGGATGCTTTGCAATTGTTGGCTGTCTATGACTTATCACTATATCCCATGGTCATGTTATCACTATTTGCATTCTTCACAGCCAGCTTCTGACTTTCATTTTCCCCCCCAATTTTATTAGCATTTGTATGCCGCCCACTCCCTAGGGACTCTGACAAGCAGAATCAATTGAGAATCCAGTAGTAAAATCATAAGTTGTGATCATAGGACGTCTTGCTTAATGACACCTCACTAAGTAACAGAATGGCAGATTCCAATTTGGTCTTTAAGCAAGTACTACCTGTAAAGAATTGTAGAAAAGAATAAATCAATCAAAACTTACTAGGACCAACAAAAAGAGCGATGATAATAATGAAGGACACCTAACTGGCTGAAAGAGTCTTCTGTGTCATTTCCAACTGTACAATTTCCATCCTTGGTGTCTTTATTTGGTCCCCAGACTGTTGAGTTTTAACAAAGGCCAATATTCTAAGCAGCTTTTAAACTACTTGGCCAGAACAAACTTACTTTTAAAACAGAGCACACAGCCTAGCAACTCAACAACATTTATGCCATTGTTTTTCATGTTGATAATTTGTGCCATTGTTTACCATGGTGATAATGTGAAGGGTATCTTTCAGCGCATTCAATGAAAGAACTACATTGAGATGTTCAAAAGATCTTATAATAAATACTTTCTAATCAGACATAGATTGATAGATATACTATATTGCCAAAAGTATTCACTCACCTGCCTTTACTCGCATATGAACTTACTGTAAGTGACCTCCCATTCCTAATCCATAGGGTTCAATATAACGTCGGTCCACCCTTTGCAGTTATAACAGCTTCAACTCTTCTGGGAAGGCTGTCCACAAGGTTCAGGGGTGTGTTTATGGGAATTTTTGACCATTCTTCCAGAAGCGCATTTGTGAGGTCACACACTGATGTTGGATGTGTTTATGTGGCCTACCACTTCGTGGCTGAGTTGCTGTCATTCCCAAACACTTCCATGTTCTTATAATACAGCTGATAGTTGACTGTGGAATATTTAGGAGCAGGAAATTTCATGACTGGATTTGTTGCACAGGTGGCATCCTATCACAGTTCCATGCTGGAATTCACTGAGCTCCTGAGAGTGACCCATTCTTTCACAAATGTTTGTAAAAACAGTCTGCATGCCTAGGTACTTGATTTTATACACCTGTGGCCATGGAAGTGATTGGAACACCTGATTCTGATTATTTGGATGGGTAAGCGAATACTTTTGGCAATATAGTGTGTTTCTGCTATTTGCTTCACTGAAACTTTTAGAGTGAATTTTCAGCATACGTACAACATACTCAAGCAGCCCAAGCCAATTGAGAACTGATATAAACTCATAGGCATCTGTCATCAACCATTAACAGCAATTAATCCTGTATATTACACTGACAAGATGCTAAGCCTATGGAATGAGCGTTTTCAGAATGTATATTTTCTTGATGAGATTTGCAGGATCCTTGTCAATAGCTGGCATGATTCAGAGATATTTGTCTTTATTACCACAAATCCCATGACATATAGTTCTTTTAAGGTTACATCCTTCCATCATGATTAATCAACGGGGTACAAATTCATTTACTTGCAACCTGTCCATGTTATTGTGGAATTTTAAAGAGGTAAAATTCAGGACTGCTGAGATAAATCCTTATGCCTATATCATGTGAATGTGTGTAGGGTGCCTAGTTTTCCTGATAAATGTTCATTGGAGTGTAGAGTAGAGCTAGAGTAGAGAAGAACTTCTGACTGATACAATCTTAACTGATTTCAACACATGACCTTCCAGAAACTGAGTCTGATTTTTGTTTTTTTTTTAAAAAGGATCTTTGGCTGAATCCCTTTAACACAGGACAGCCAAGGAAACAAATCTGAATGCAAAACCCAGGCAAGGGTTTGACAAAAGCCATAGCTATTCATTGATCAATTTCATTTGATTTGTTGTCCCTCTCACTTCAAGGCAACTATTCCAGATTTCACTTCCAAACATACAAATTAAGAAATTAAAGACAGAATCGCAACCCACAAAATTAATAAGTGGATTTCTAGAATCTGAGAAATTGCTAGTAAATGTTGCAGAGAGCAGACTTATACTAGCCAGCCAGCCAGGCACAGGGCTACATTGTCACGCACCTTAGTGCCAATTACATTATTAGCTAAGGAATTCCAGGCATGTGTTTGGATTACCCGCAATTTCACTCCTTTTCCTGTTGCTGCTCTTTTCAAGCAGAAGCAATTTTTTCCAATTACAGGAAAATGTCTGTAGACACCAAGGTTTCATCTCAATAGGAAAGGATCTTAAAATAATTTTTCTTGCCATTTCCTCCAAGTGAACCTGCAACATATTATATTAGTATTTTTCAGACTTGGCTTCTTTAAGTATGCTGGCTTGGGAATTCTGGGACTTGACATGCACACATCTTAAAATTGCCAGTAGGAAAACACATACCACATATATAGGCTATAATCAGAGATGGGTTGCTGCCAGTTTAGCCTGGATCAGCTGAACTGGTAGTAGCAGCGGCAGGAGGCTCTGCCCACCTGCCTGGACACTTCTGCGCATGCACAGAAGCATTCCACATGCAAGCACACCCGAACCAGTAGTAAAAATATTGGTAACCCACCTCTGGCTATAATGCATCTAAACGGACTCTGTGGTGGTTTAATTCACAAGATATAGGTAGGCTTTGCTTAATGACTAATTGCTTAGTCCCCCCCCCCCCGCCCTCAGGGTACCCACAACCAGAGGGTACTTACAACCTTTCCAGAGTTCCGATAGTGGCATTCCACCATAGTCAAATGACCTCGTTTCAGACATTCTACAACATTTATTTATTTATTTATTGGCTGATTGCAGCATTTCATGGTCATGTGACCATGATTTATGACATGTTTTGCATAAATGTAATAAAACGCCCATAGGAATGAATGGACTCACTTTACATTCCCATGTTTGTTTTACCACAGCAAAATCAAGGAGAGCAAAGTCTACATTCTGGACAGAGAGGACCACTGGTTTGAAAGAGGAGTCAAAGAGGCCATCTACATTAAAATTGAACAGCCCTTTATCAACGTGATGCAACATTATTTATCTCCTGTTTGTAACACAGTCCTTTCAGCAGTTCCAAAAAGGTTCCACACCCATGTGCTCTATTCAGGTGACCCTGACGGGATGGATAAATCTCCAAGTGGCCCAGTGGTGGGTTACCAATTTTTTCACTACCGGTTTGGGCTCAGTCCTGCACCTGCTTGTGTGCATGCACTCCTGTGCATGTGCAGAAGCATCCAGATGGGTGGGCGGAGCTTTCCGCCACCGTTACTACTGGTTCACCTGAACTGAGCCGAACAGGAAGCAACCCACCACTGAAGTGGTCTCAACAACTATCAGAGAGAATCCTAATGATGACTGCAAGGAATAAATCCTTCTATTCTCCATATTCAGTCAGAACTAAAGAAGCTTCTTGGATGAGAAGCGAAATGTTTTCAAGGAAAAAACAAAGAAAGTCCAAGAAAAAGCACTGTTGGACAACTAAGTAATGCTGCATGGTTCTGCAATGGATATAACCATAAAAAATAGATTCAGGATCTGGCCAAGGGTCAACTATGAGTTTTTTGTTTGTTCTTTCAATTAGTTTCCTTTGAATAAAAACTAAAATACAGTTAGTACATAAAAAAAGAATCCTGAGGAAAGTGGGCTTCCTATATTAAGAATTCCCTTGAGGGAAATATTCAGAAGCCGTTGCAAAAAACAAAATAAAAAAAAGGCAGAAGCATTCAATGAAAGGAGATAAGTGGTGCTTTCACTGTTCACTCATGATGTCACCTTGTTGGGCAATGAAACACCTGTAAGCAAAAACCAAATTCAGGGAGCACCAAAGGCTCCACAGTTCAACCTTGAGCTACGTATATTCTCTTCTTTTGAAGTAGTATTATGCTCGCTCTTTCCCTTGACTCACAGGAGTATGAGGGGAAGGGAGAAAAAACACAACCAGACTGGCCAGATTCTGTTAATATAGCCTATCTCATTAAAGTTTAGTTTTAGTTTACTCAGCTCAACAAAGCTTTGTGGAATATCCTTTCTGCGCTAAAAATGCCTTGTTATTCTAAAGTCCTTGGGTCACCCGTCTGCACTTGCTTATTTAGCAACACCACACCCAGACAGTGTGGACCTTCCTGGCTACTGCAGTTTCTCTGCCACAGACAGCCGGCTGATTAGAGCTTGGTCTCCCTGCCCATTATGAACACTTTCTGTATTTAGTTGTCAGCTGGAAATATGGTAACCGTGCCATATTCTATTTAAAAAGAAAAACATGGCACAAATGACTTCTTTCAGAGCTCAGACTGAAATTTCCATAGAATGCACTGTTTAAGACATGATAATTAGAAATTAGCTGTTAATTATTAATATATTAATATATTTTGTTATATAATATTTGATAATTCAAAGTTGGCAACATTGACTCAGAAAACAAAACATATCAATTTGTTATTCTAAAAATGAAATATTGCTCAAATGCAGTATCAGATTTCCCGAGAGTGCTATTCACACTAAATAAGAGGAAAAAGAGAAGAGAGCATTGTTAGACCATATCATACGTATTTATTAATCAGATTTATATTCTCCCATTCTTGCAGGATACACCTGTCTCCAATATCTTTCCCATACACACAACTCTGTGAGGTAAATGAGGCAAGCAAAGGTAATTAGTGAACAGAGATTAAGTTGGTTTGTAGGTTTTCTATAAACATCTTCTAAGAGATATTGAACATTAAAATGTTCTAAATATTCTATATAGCAAAAATATAAATAAATAATTTATATTTTTAATGTAATGATTTCCCATCAATTACGTAGATGATGGAGAACAATGGGTGGGGAATTAGCAGATGCCATTTGACTATGGAATGGTATGTCCCAACTTTAAAGTTATTAATAAATGTATTAACTTTATTGCATTCTTATTATGTATTTAATTGAGTCTTCCAAATAGGATCAAATGATAGGGATATTAAAAAGCATTGGCTGCTTAGTGTTCTTTAACATTTGAAAGATAAAATTTATTCATTTTGTTATGTGATTAATCTTGGCAACTTTCCCCAAAAGCTTTAGGCACCCATTACAGTGATACCAGATCACAGATAATGACTTTAACTCATGGAAGCAGAAAGTATTGCAGAGCCTCACTGGTGAAACACAGCTTCACCTCCCTTCCTTTCCCCCTTTTTTTATTAAGATTAATGACTAGGATGTGTATCAATCTGAAGCTTGGAGTGAACATTTTAAGCCTCCCATAAATGCATGACTAAAAACAGATGTCTTAGGAGAAATTCATAAATGCATAAATAGCTACATCATAAAGAATTTTACTTAAAATCTAAAACAGGACATCTCTCCAGATAACTGGATAAAATACACACTAAAATAAAATAAAAAGAGTAGATATGGCATGAGTTTCCCCTGGCCAAGCCAAATTGTATCATAAAAAATGATCTCGTAACAGACTGCAATAAATATTATATTTATCTCTATTTCTATCTTTATCTAGACAAATGTACTTCCCATCCCCCCCTGGTTTTACATTCAATTTCCCTCCCTGCTACTGACTGAGATGCAAAAGACCTATTTTTTCCACCTGCATGTTAAGAGAAAGCATAGTTAACAGAGAGACAAACAACAGGGAGAGACCTTTCAGGATATTTCTGGTAGCATAGAGGCTAGCCTTTGTGGGAAGCAGTGTGATGCAGGAGAGGAATTCCTGCCCTCATTGAGCACAGTGTTCCCTATGTTTTTTTTTTTTAAACAGGTGCTTATGGTATCCTTGCTGAGCTGGCAAGCTGGCAGACAACTATGTGTTGCAGGAAAAACAAAACAGCTCTGGTAATAACAGTTCTGGTGGCAGAATTATCCTTTCTTAAGGTTAAAAGAGGAACCAAATTTTAGTGTATATCAACCGTACATGTAATTATCATTCCAGTTGTAAATAAATATATCCTCACGGTGGTTAGAAAAGGGTGTCTCTTTGCAAGGATCACATTTCTTCATGTGAAAACATAGACAATAATAAAGCTGACTTTTCTGTCATCAGCTGTCAACATACAGCCATTTTTAAAAGCCACAGTCTTGTTGATGCCATGTGCATTTCTCAATGACCTCTGGATTCTTTGCTTTCTGAATTGATGCCTTTAACGGAAGCTCTTCCCCTATCTGCCTACCCATTTGTGGATTCGAGTACCATTTTCAGTTTATTAACACCACAATGATAGATCTTTGCCTTTTCCTAACTATACATAATAACCTACTAGGACACCATGTCCTCTCTATCATCTGCACGTATTTGTGATGCTGAGAACCAGAACCAAAATCATGAGCTTGCAAGCAATGAATATTGCAGCTTCAGTTAATCTATTGCATATGTGAATGAACCATTCAGATGAAATATTCAGATAACTTCCCCCCATAATTCAAAATGTAATTGGAAGCATTACTCAAAACCATGACAGTAATGTCATTGGAAGTGGCAAATCAGAGCTAATCTACTTAATATTTTATCAGCATCCAAGAATTTCATGGAGTGATTTTTAAAAAAAATCCTGATGCTGTAATCTATATAAATTGAATAATGAAAAAGGATTTATAACATTATATGATTACTCCTTCCACCTAAAAACTGTTAGTAGAAGAAGAAAACTCTTCATGCACATGGTAGTTCAGAGGTCAATTGCAGATTTAGATGTCTATGGCGATTCTCAATCAGTCATGGTTATCTCAAGGATGCTTTTTCAAAAGGTAACCGGACTGTTTTCTCCTTGAGGAAGAAGATGTTTCACTTCTTATTCAAGAAGCTTCATCAAGTTCTGGGAGGATGATGGGGGTGATGGAAATATTAGTTCTGATAGGAACTAAGTTTGTAGATTTAGGTTGTTAGGATGTAAAATTACTATGCAACAAGCAACTGAAGGAGTATTACTGTAAAACAGGGGTGTCAAACTCTCAGGGCCACATTGTCATCACATGGTATATCACAACTTTCCCCCCTTCTCTAAAATGGAGTTGGGCTTGGCCAGCATGTGATGCATCTGGCCCATAGCCCACAAGTTTGACACCCCTGGTATAAAAGATTATTTAGCTCAAATGATCTCATTATTGGAAATAAAGGGATTTATGCGCAAGTGCTTATAGAAGAAATAAAGCAACAGTTTTTGTCATACAGGTGGACTTATTGGTAAATATGATGATTCCTAAGTGAGTTGTGCCCGATTTTATGACTTTTTTGCCATGGTTATTAAGTGGAATTGTTATGTGAATCATGTAGTCATTAAGTAAATCTGGCTTTACCCGTTGATTTTGCTTGTTGGGTGTTGGTTGGGAAGGCAAATGGCAATCACATGACCCCAGGATACTGCCTTCATTGTAAATACAGATGACAAGTACCTGGGCTTTGATGATTGTGAGGATGCTTAATAGTCCTAAGTGCAATGACTGGTCATATGTCACTTTTTTCAGTGCCATTGCACCTTTGAACCACCACTAAACAAATGGCTGGCAGTTGAGGACTAGCTGTAATTAATAAAAATCTGCATTGGCACTTTTTGCCTAGAAGTCATCAAATGTTCTCTATTGGATCAGAAGTCTAATAACTCAGAATGTAGAGATCAGTTCTCCTCCTCCTCCTCCTCCTCCTTTTTCTTCTTCTTCCTCCTCCTCCTCCTCCTCCTTCTCCCTCCCTCCCTCCCCCCTCTCTCTCCTTATGAGATTTAATATGAAATGGTGTCTCAACAGTGCTTGTCACTCTACAGTGGAGTGCACCACAACCAAATAGGACTAAATGGTCAGCAAACAACTGGTAAAAGGCTTTTGAGTTAGATGTTCTGGATGCTTTTTCTCCAATCGATCAGATTAAGGGGGCTTGTTTAAACCTATGTATTGTCTGGGTCTTATTCGGATCATAACAGTGTGCAATACCATTCATTCTATCCTCTCATTTTCACTGCTTTCTCTTCATGACTAAGTCTAAGCAGTCGTAAGTAAAGTGACAATATAAAGAGAAAATGACAGAGGCCTCTTTAGCTCTCCAAATAAATACAGATTTCTTCCAAAGGGTCAGTTCTGGTTTCTGTCATTAATGTTTTTTAATTCTAAGCATAATTTGATCTAAACTCTTTTTAAAAAGGCAGAAAGGGATTACTTGTGTTTAATCATTTTAGGCAGTATTGCAGTTCCCATAAACTTTTGAAATCACTGACTTGAAGTAGCCTTTGTCTTATTTTTTCCACATAAAAGTAGGAATGAAATTTTAGCCTTATGGTGCTCCTAATACTTTGGCTTGGCATTATTATCATTGCACATTCCTATTGCTTTCTGTTTTATTTTGGCTACTGTGCTCTTGGAAAAGTATGACATTAAAAGAGTGAAAACCCAAAACAAAACTTTTTACCATGTGTTTTTTACATTGTTGGATCACATGTTGTGGCTTTAAAACCTAATAACCAAAATTGTGCAACAGACATTATAAATTAATCTGGTGTCACAAAATATTGAGACTGAATATTATGGTTATTTTTAAACATAGTGGTTTACATTGTCCCCTATTTGCCACTGAGTTCTCAGTAATGACTTTTTCTATTTCATGTTGAGCAACAATGCACTTTTTGTGCATCAGAAAAATAACAGCCATTACATTTAGCATAACTTCATTCAATAGCCTACTGAGCTGGTCTAGCAGAAAGCATATAATTTTTTCATTGTATAGAGGCATCTTGCTGTTGCTGGCATCATTACTGTTGAATATATTTAAATAGTTCTAAGACAGGGGAAATCAAACTTGATTTCATTGAGGACCGCATCAGGATTGTGTTTGACCTCGGGGGCCGGGGTGGAAATGGCCAGAGTGGACATGGCCAGCTAGATGTTACTTGTGTTGGGGACACTTTGGTGGCTCAAGTGCTGGGCCAGTGAAAACAGGCTCCCAAGCTCTGTTTCCAGCTGTGATGGCCTCCTGCAATCCTCTGCCAGTGAAAACAGAGCCTAGCCCACAACTCTTGCAAACTCCATTTTCAGCTGTGATAGCCTCCATTTTCGCTGGCAGAGATACTGTGGACCTGTCCATTGCTGTTTCCAGGGCAGCCTCACAGGCCAGATCTAAACACCCTGCAGGCTAAATCTGGTCCCTGGGCTTTGAGTTTGACACCCCTGTTCTAAGAAAACTACTTAAGACTTTGAATTGCATCATTCATATCTCATCAGATTCAGAGCCGAGGTGGCGCAGTGGTTAAATGCAGCACTGCAGGCTACTTCAGCTGACTGCAGTCCTGCAGTTCGACTGTTCAAATCTCACCGGCTCAGGGTTGACTCAGCCTTCCATCCTTCCGAGGTGGGTAAAATGAGGATCCGGATTGTTGTTGGGGGTGATATGCTGACTCTGTAAACCGCTTAGAGAGGGCTGAAAGCCCTATGAAGCGGTATATAAGTCTAACTGCTATTGCTATTGCTATTTTCAACTATTACTAGACTGTTATCTATTCCTGTTTGTGGTTAACAACATATTTTCAGAGTATAAGACACACCTTTCCCCCCCAAAAAGCGGGTGAAAATTTGGGTGCACCTTATATACTGAATGTAGGTCCACCCACCCCCACCAGAGGCCAAAAATGGGAGGCATGGAAGCAGCGATGGTCTGCGGCAATCTGGAACAGCTGATTGGGGTATTCCAGCAATCCAATCCACCCATGGATCAGCTGTGCTGAATCAGGCTGCAGTAAGTGCTGAAGCTGACCTGGCTGGTCAGAGTTTGCAGCAGCAATCACATTCAAAAAGCACACACAAGTAACTGATTCATCAGGATTCAAAATAATAATAATATACAGTACAATACCAAAAGCAGGTTTTCCAACGTAGCAGTAAATACAAGCAAAACACAAGCAGTTTCACTTTCAGTTCTCAGCTGAGCCAGGCTCCTTCCTGTCTCCTTGTTGCTCACAACAGGAAATACTGTTTCAGAGTCCAAATAGCCATCATTGGCTGACTTAGTTGTTATGCCTATTAATTGGCTGATCTTGTTACCATGTGTTCCAAGTCATGAACTTTCACACACAATGAATACTAGCCAGCTGAATACCATGGATGCTGGTAGGCAGAGGCAGAATTTTTCTTCTTCTCATTTTCCTGCCCAAAAACTAAGGTATGTCTTATACTCCGGAGCGCCCTTATACTCTGAAAAATATAGTAATATATTATAATACATCAAGTTAATCTGAATTTAAAGATTATGTGACCACTCTATTTATGAAAGTATTTGCTGAATTGTAGCTTCAACATAGGGTCTTGTTGGGGTTACAGACTAAGTACATTTTACCTGCTTATTTAGATGAGGTATTATTTTGTATAGAATGTGCCTATGAGATTTGAATTAATTATATATCATCTACTATAATGAAATAGAACACATATTTTGGGAGTGATTGGGGATAAGTCCTTGTCAATGTCCTATATAAATAGCATGATGTAATAGGAGAGAAAAGAGGGCAAGACTTGGCCATAAACAAGGTATGAATAAATTCTGCAACATTCTTAATGTGCTGCAATTTCAATGCAAAAATGTAATCCAAGAACTAGGATTCTGAAAAATTGTGTAAACAGCATGCAGGAATAGATGGAAACTTTGTGAATGGAGAAAACCAGGAACTAGAACACTGTTTTAATAAACATCACTAGAACAAACACAAGTATCTAAATAATGGATGCAAATTCTAATCCAACCACAATTTCATTGGAACTCCAGATTCTAGTAAAAAAATGAGATTGATATTTAGATAGAAAAATAGACTGTGGTACAGAAAATTATATTGATTTTACCATCAAAAATGGCCTCCAAAATTCTGTATGTGCATCAAGAAACCTAGTACAGCTAGACATATGGAGCTGGGCCTTTCTGAACATATATGAACATTTCCAGAAAGATTAGAGTTGATTATAATATCTCAAATCAATGCCATCATTCTTATTCCAGCCCAGATTCCCATCCCCCCATGGGGAATGTGAAGATAAAATATAAATACAAAATATTTTAGGATGTTCTACCTATTCTTTCAGTTGATCTGGAGATGCCTGCAATTTGCTCTTAATTTTTTGACCTTGGTGTTCTCAGTAAAATAAAATATGTTGCTCTTTATCATTAAGCAAGCTTTTGCTTTATGAGCAGGACAGTCTTCTATTATATCTGGTGGAAGAAGCCTTTTTCCATAATCTGTGCATGTCATTGTGTTAAGAAAAAACAATTCCTATCCCATAATCATATACTATATATGGAAAATCCCTTTATGAATTCAAGTTGCAAAAGAGACATAGTCTTAGCAAGTTCTGTTAAACTCTGAATAATGTCTTCAAAATTTGGATAATGAAGCCTTGCAAGAAAAGCAACTTCTTTGTTATTTTTTACTTTTCTAAGTCAAGAAAATCCTTCCTGAGATGTATATTTATAAGTCAATTTTAGCCACAGATCAAACTAATATCAATTTTTTTTGCTGTTTCCAAATATAAATTCAATGACTGAGTCTGACTTTTAATTAAGCCAAGATTCTAGATTCTTAAAGGGTGGAGACAGTTCAGTTATTGAACTGACATGCCTCCTATTCATTGGCCGTAGTAGGTGGAACTGAAGAAGGATATAATTCAACATCTGAAGGGCTGATCTTTTATAATATTATGAACCTGACTTTTGCACTGGTGGGTCATATAAAAGGTCTTGTTTGTCAGGTCCTCAGTTTGAATCTTGGCATTAATGATGAGATAAGTCTGTCCTGTTTTGGAGCAAATATCTGGACTTTGCTTCTATTGGCATGAATATGGAGGCAGAAGGAAAACAGCTAATAAATTTTCTAATATTTTTCAAAGTTCAGAGTAGTGTTTTGGCTGCTTTTTTTTAAATAGTCTCAGTTAAAAGCTTCTACAGTATATAAGTATAAATAAGAAGCAAAAATAACATGAAATATACAGTGAAATAACAGAAATATGTCATTTTTTCAACATTATGTATTCACAAATGAAAAACGTAAAAGCATGAAAAATTGTGAACCAAACATATATTGCTTTCTTTTTGGCTAAAGCTTTTTCTCTTTTCCAAAAATTCTCTTTTGAAACTAACAGTAGCAAAGCTGATCAATTACTGTTATATTCCTCAACCTTACAATGAATTATTTACAATATCTTTCAGTGATATCAACCTTTCAAATGCGATTTTCAGATACATTTTCATATCTTGTCCAATGACCTGTAAAATCTAAAGTAAATTCAGTTTGGATTAATTTGAACATGTGTGGAATATCCACTACAATGTTGGCCTTTAATCAAATTAGTAGAATTTGTCTCCTGTTTATATAAACATGGCCAGAAGACCTTCCTGGTATAGATTCTGCTACTCAACCCAGCCAGCTCAGTGAAGACAGGTTTTGCACACTGAAAGGATGTAGGAACAGGAGTCCCCCTAGTTTCAAATCCATATCCTGTAAATCCAGATGACCTCTTGAATAGGAACTCTACAAGATCTAGAAACTTTGGCAAGGAGAAACATTGCAGTCAGTTTAGTAACAGGCCCAATTTTTTGCAAGTAAAAGATCTCATGTTGTTTCTTTGACCTTTGCGCTATGGTTCTTGAGTAGCTGGCTGCAGTGCAGGGTTTAAGAAAGCACTCCTCAGTGGCAGTGGTGGTGGTGGCAGCATTAGAGCTGAAGCAGAGGCTCAGGTGCACTGGCAGTTGGTGGAGATTTTTGAAGGCTCCAAGGCTCTAATTCAGCCCCAAGTCCACTGGTGCTACCACTGCCGCCACCACCATGAAGAACTGCTAAGCAGACCGCCAAAAGGGCAAACATGGGGACATATAGGCAAGTGGGAGGAGTTCAATAGGAGGCAGTTCCTTACATTACCAGGTTCAGAGTTGGAAAGTACCAGTTGGAAAGTTTGGATCAGGGAGAGTCCTAAACTAACAACCAATGCGTTTGGGTTAATAATGGCAATGGGAACTGCCAGGATTATGCTGTTATGTGACATCATGTTTATGACTACATGACAGGAATGGAAATGCAGGTCCAATCACCATTATTAACTGAAGAATACCTGTATATGTTCCGTGGTACTAGATATGCATCTTTTAAAATGCATTAGTGCTTAACGCAACTTGCTAATGGATCATTTGTATTGCACCATTAGCAATGCTGTTACAAGTAAAAAAGTTTAGGATATTGTGCATTTTTATATGGGTAGAAAATATTTAGTATCTCTGAAGAACCAAACTTGACTGAAGATAGAAATATAGACCCGGACTGGCATCTCAATGCAGTTACATTTAAATAAAAGTATTACATCTGTTCAACTTATGGAAATGGAACATAACCTGCACATTTCAGTCAGTGTCTTCATGTATTCCATAAGCTCTACATTTGAAATATTTCAGTGTTTAAGTTAGGAAGGAAACAGTCTGTGGGAAAAGTTGTTTAGGCAAGGACAGATTTAGGCAACGCCATGTTTAAGTTGATGTCAGAAAAATATTTGTCCCACTGACTTCTATTGCTTGAAAAAAAGAGCAACAACCATAAAGAGAGCTAATAAATGCTTGCAGCATTAGAAAATTGCTTCATCCTGTTGTAGGTGGAAAATGTGATAATGTGAACCTTACCTATGAAGTTAGTGCTGTTATTTTTACTTTGGACAGCAGTAAGTATACTGAGGTTAGGTGGTTCATTTGCAAAAAAGAAAAAGGTTATACAAACTTGTTCTGACCCCACTCCTCCGTCCAGGAACGAAAGCCGAAACCAACGTAAATGAGAAGGCTTCTTTTAATCAGTCAAGACTCTCGTTGGCTGCAAGCCACATAAACAAAGAGATAAGCACTCTGGCAGCAAGTCCTACAAAACTTGGCAGCAATGCAAACAAACTCTGGCAGCAATCCAGTCTGCCAAGTTTGTTTCTTGTTAGTCCTTAACGTTGACTTCTGCAGAAAGGTGTGGCACAAGCAGTCTCTTTTATAATCAGGAGACGATCTTAATGAGCATCAGCTGAGCGTAATCACCTCTTGTAATTACGCCGTTGTTCTTGACGCCGAGTAGCCCTTTGACGGAGTGCATCCCGGAACAACTCACAGGTGTTTTTTGGATCACTCACTCTTGTCTCCTCCACACTGATCCAAGGCTCAGACGCCACCTGGTGGCCAACCAGTCTCTCCTCGCACTGCTCGGAGTCGGCACCCTATCCAGGGTCCTCCACCTCCTCCAGGGCCGACTCATAAGACCCCTCGCTGTTGGAGCCTGGCGGCAGCTCCAATGGCTCCTGCCGGGCCACAACACAAACTATATTAAATTCAATTTCTCCGCCCATCATACACCATAACATTTCTAGGAATTTCATCTCCATCTTGGATGAGTCCAAAACTCTTGAAAGGATGCTTTTAGTTGCTTCAGAAGGTCTCTGAAAAATTCACATTCTTTAGAAAAAAAAGAGAGAAATTATTTTATTGGGAATTGCAGGGTTTTATCTGTTTTACAAATGTTGGTGACGTATAAATTTATTTTATTTACTTAATTATTAAATTTCTATATAAATCATTTACATTTGTTTCATTTTATTTTGGAGAAAACCTAAACTTAGTTTCCACCATTCTTTCAAATATATAAATAATGTATTTGTAACTATGTATTTATTTATTTACACCTGCATTCCGACAGCCTTATTTATGGAATTTTATGCATCATCTGGCTGACTATTTTGCCTGAGAAATAAGCAGTTGCTCATTCCCCAGTGCCTTGAAGCAATGTATGTTTACTTTGCATAATTTATTTCTCCTAAAAACTCAATGTATTTTTTTAAACTAAAAACTTGTCTGCAAAATTTAGACACCTGCACAAACCAACAATTAATTGCACTTTAATCTGTAGTTCATTTAGGAAGTACAAATTAGATTAGTTCACTTAAAAATCAGTTAAAATTTTCTAGTGAGCCACCCAGGGGAAGTAGACAAAGAATGGCAACGTTGTGTTTTGTTTTGTTTTGGTGCTTCCATCATTCATTTGGAGAATATTAAGCTTGCACGTCAAGACACAGGGAGAATAGCCAACTGGAGACAATTTTAACCATTGGAACCCGAGAAAAACAAACAGCTGTGAATGGTTTGAAGATACAATGATTTAGAGTTCATGGTCTCCTTTCTAGAGTCTGAGCTACAAACAGTGGCATTGCTACCTATCTTTTTATATTCTGAGCATTTTTATTTGTTCATAAAAGTAATATTAAGTAATTTAAGAGTTGCTAAGTTCCTTATCCAAGGATGAGATATTGTTTGGTCTCCCTTAGAATTTCTTAAATCTTGTTGAACTGACACATCTTTGACCTATATGAACTAGCACCCCAAAGAGTTTCCCAAATGCACACCTGCACTCTACATGTTTTCTGAAATGAGGGGGGGAGGGCAGGGGAGAGAGGGATAAGGTCAGGATGAGTGAAAGGTGGTTGTTCTATTTTTGTACAGGAAAAGGAAAATGGATTTCTTTTCATGCTGACTGAAATGCTCTACTAGATTGAACCAGTTCTGCCTTAGCTGTCAGTCTGTGTTTTGGTCTTCTGTACTCAACTGACTGCACAAAGCTCCTCTGTGTTCAGGCTAGGAACTATATGATATTCCCAGACATACTTTTTTACCCACATTTGCCATTTCAAGCACTGAAGAGCTGTGTGTTTCTCTTTCCTGTTATTTCAAATTCCATGCAAACTCCAAACGTTTAGAAGTGCAGAGAGATGTTTGCTGAAGATTGGTATCTAACAGGATAGGTCTTTAGAGTCAATTTGAAAGCAACCTCAGCGTTGTGCCCAGATTTGCTGAGGAGATTCTATTAGAAGATAGAAGATCTTGTACTCAGACAGGACAAAGGGCAAGCTACCTTTGTAGTAGGCATGGTTCTCAGACAGCCTCTGTAAGCTGGTACAAAGCACATAAAAATTAACCTAAGAGAGCTAATCCGAGAGCTGAACTTCAAAGTATATTCCAGATAGAAGATATCACCGTAATTTATAATTGTGCTGCAATTTTACTTAAATATTGAGCATGAGATGGGTAGACAAATGAATTAGGGATTGTGGTTGCTAATACTAAGATTATAGTTTTGGAAAGTGAGATATATCTGAATTATAACCCCTTAAAAAGTTATCTTGACATGTAGTGTTAGTTACAAAACTGGTAGTTCAGTTTTAATAAAGTTCATGTGATTGACTTTATTTCTCCCACAGAAATATTCCAAAAATAAACAGTATCAGAACTTTTTTGTTTTTGTAATTGCAATATTTACATGTAGAGTTTAGCTTTAGATCTACAGACTATATGTAAGTCCTTGGATGTAGTAAGATTTCTTCTAACTGAACATGTATGTGGGACAAGCTACATGTTTCATACTGTTCAGAAAAAAACATTGCTAAGTTTGAAACTAATATTTACTGATCTTGAGGTGAGGTTTTGAACTATGTAGGCATTTTGTATGCAGCACTATTCAGTACAAACTGAATGTTGGCAGAAGTAAAATCTAGTAGCATTTGTATTTCCTGGGAAATATCCAAAAATATTTGAAAAGCAAGAAAATATGTGGTTGCTCCTATTCTCTGGAATGATCATAAGAGAAACTTCAACTCTTCTTCCCTTTAGGAAAATCATTAAGACTTGGATCTTCCCTCAAATATTCCGACTGAAAATTTGGAAAATTGGTCCCTTCCTTAATTTGACCACCTTAACTCCTCCTACCCCTGAAATGCAAGAGAGTAGGCCCAAACATCTGGAGTCATTTGCTTTGGAGCAGTGATTTGCAAACTTGTCAACTTTTAAGACGTGTATTTCAATCCCAGAATTCCCCCAGCACATCCCCTCCTAGATATAAATTCCCACATAACTATTTCAATGGGATATTTTTCTACTATAGTACTTGCAAAATGTATCACACATAGTTCTTGCTTTCAATAGATGGAACAAGTAGAAAGTTGAGAACAAAGCCAGATACTGCATTGCTTCATTCTGCTTAATAATAGGCTTTGCCCAATATTGCCCCTTTCATAATGCAATAACTACTAATACACTTTATATATATTATTTCAGTCCTACACATATTCTCTGGAAACAGATTCTGTTAAAATCAGCATTATTTATTGTGGTATAACCTGACTGTAACAAAATTTCCTGTTTTAAAAAGTTATTTTTCCATTTGTAACCATCTCAGTTTCCTGCAAGAGCATTATCGAAACTTTGATCTTTCAAAAATAATCACATTAAGAATTTTCCAGGCAATCCTGCTAAGATATGCAGATAAATGTTTACTATAACTCATATTTCCTTTTGGCATATATTAAATTAATATTAAGAATCAGATTTTATATATATATACAATGGGAAGAACTCCCAGATTTGCTTCCATTTCAACTTAGTAAATTGAAAATGTGATATCTGAATATACTGTTTATGGAAAATTGCAGGAATGTAGGTATGGAAAACCATGTATCATTGATAACTGGCACTAAGTTGTTAAATATTTGTGCTGGCATGTGTATCCCTCCTTATAATATTGTGGCAGTTTATGCCATCAAATAGCTTTGCAATTTGTCATGTCCATTTCAGACATGCAAAAATATTTCACCTAGCAGGAAGGGATGGGAGAAATCCTTTGAGAAATGAGTGAGCCTGACTTTTTTTTTTTTTAAAAAAAAAAACCCTTCTCTTCAAAAATAACCACATCAAATTTTCCTTGCACGAAAACCACTTCATTTCTCAACATCATGCCTTTCCATTGAAGTTACTTTGGAACAAGTCAGCTTCTTAATTGCAACTTCTCTTTCGTCAATTATTTATTTAACAAAATTATCCACCAGTTTCCCTAGTAGTTCAGTTTGAGTGACAATAATAATAAAATATTCACCCTGCCAAAATCCATAGCAACTGCCAATCATTAATTTAAAATAAACAAGGCGCATAAACTGGGCTTAAACTGGATAATGCATGGAAAGATTTAGGAAATATTTTTAAGGACTTCATTTTGTGTAGAACCAAATAGGTTCAAAGTAGGATAAGCTTAGGACAGCACTAGCATTAGAAAGAGTGAGACTTTTGCTTCCGATTACTTATTCGATGTATTTTTAAACTAATTTTATTTCCAGCCTATCTTGTTTTGAAGTGATTCTGGGCATAATACATTTATATTCACAAATATCATATTTGTTATTCTCCTTTTGTGAAGGATAGAATATTTTAGGACCAAGGTGAATAACCTAACATACCCACCCATTAAAAACTGACTAAAATTGACTGAAAAATGAAAGTTTTAGGCCTTTTTGAAGGAGCATTGCAGGCAGGAATAAATGTTTCTCACATTCTCCCCTCCATTTCCAGCCTTAATCTTAGAAAAAAGGGGGAAATGAATTTCAGTACCATTAGCTTCTGCATGTTGTCCATCCTTTTAAAGGAAATGCACACAGTACAAGTATGTCACATGTAGGGTTTTTTTTTAACCAGAATTTGTTTCAGTTGGAATTGAAAGTATATAAGGTCTAAAGATAATACTTTTATATTGATGAAAGTAGGAAGGAGCTGGTTGCAATTAAATTCCTTCTTCCAAACTCTGTTCATTGTCTGTGTTAGGAATATAATCTAACAGTTGGGTTGGCAATGTATAAATCATGTAACAATGTATACCTGTTTTCTTTAAATCATACTGTAAAATGTGATTGGTTGCTGTTTTCCTCAATTGGCCATAAGAGGGAGCCAGAATAACTGTTAGCTCTCTGTTTTGTTAGATGCTGGGCTGATCTGACCTGGGTGTATTGGAAGCTGGGTGTTAGAAAGTGCCGTGAGCTATTGTAAGTTTTGCAACTGCTAGCAAACTTTGAGTACTGAACTGATTGTATGATACTGGACTATGTTATTTGGATTATCCCTTAACTAAAAGACATTGATGACTGACTGTCTTATCCATGTATGACTTGGACTGCTTGATGGACTCTGATATCTCTATTTCCATAAAGGTAAAAGCCTATTTAAACTGCAGTGTCTCTGTATGCTGGTTTGTGTGTTCTCCAACACAACTCTCACAATGCTTGTCTGAATGTACTCGCTCTCCCAACGGAGAGCTTACCTAACTGTCTGTATGATTAGTATAGGATAAAACAAGAAAGAGTTCAAAGATCTACCCTTTAAGTTCACAGGGATTCATGTTTGCCTTGTATCTGTGCATGTCTGTGGTATTCTTGGGTTAATTGAGCACCAAGGATGGAATGTATTTTCACACTTAGCTTTATTATTTTGTATGCCTCCTGTCACACAGGTGGGAGTACCTGATCTTCACTGAAGTCAAACTAAAGAAGAATGATTCTTTCATGAAAGAGCACCAAATACCCCCCCCCCCAAGTTGTAATTGGACTGGGAACAGAGGTGGTTGATCCCGATTTGGCCGAATTGGTAGTGGCTCTGCCCACCCACCCAGACGCTTCTGCGCATATGCACGAGCAAACCGGTAGTATTTTTTTTTTTAGGTATTTATTGAACATTTATAGGCCGCCCTTTTCCCTGAGGGGACTCAGGGCGGCTTACAACAATGAGGGAAGGGAGTGCAAGACAAGACATAAAAGAAAAACGTGAGTAAAAAAATTAACCATAAAACACAACATTCACTCAACATTCGGGCGGGGTGAAAGTAAAATCCTATCCCCAGGCCTGACGGGATAGCCAGATCTTGAGGGCCGTGCGGAAGGCCTGGACTGTGGTGAGGGTGCGGATCTCCACGGGGAGGTTGTTCCATAGCGTCGGAGCTGCAACTGAGAAGGCTCTCCTCTGCATAGTCGCCAGTCGGCACTGACTGGCGGATGGAATTCGGAGGAGGCCTACCCTGTGCGATCTGATGGGACGCAGGGAGGTAATTGGCAGAAGGCGGTCTCTCAGATAGCCAGATCCACTACCATGGAGCGCTTTATAGGTGGTAAGTAGGACCTTGAAGTGCACCCGACGATCAACAGGTAGCCAGCGCAGCTCACGGAGGATCGGTGTTATGTGGGTGAACCGTGGTGTGCCCACGATCACTCGCGCGGCCGCGTTCTGGACTAGCTGAAGTCGCCGGATGCTCTTCAAGGGCAGCCCCATGTAGAGCACATTGCAGTATTCCAGCCTAGAGATCACAAGGGCTCAAGTGACTGTTGTGAGGGCCTCCCGGTTCAGGTAGGGCCGCAACTGGCGCACCAGGCGAACCTGGGCAAATGCCCCCCTGGTCACAGCTGACAAATGATGGTCAAAACTCAGCTGTGGGTCCAGGAGGACTCCCAAGTTGCGGACCCTGTCTGAGGGGTATAAATTTTGCCCCCCCAGCCTGATTGATGGAACATTAGCCGAATTTTTGGGAGGAAAACACAACAGCCACTCGGTCTTTTCCGGGTTGAGCACCAGTTTGTTAGCTCTCATCCAGTCTTTAACAGCCTCAAGGCCCCGGTTCATCACGTCCACCGCTTCATTGAGTTGGCACGGGGCGGACAGATACAACTGTGTATCGTCCGCATATTGATGGTACTTAATCCCGTGCCTCCGAATGATCTCGCCCAGAGGTTTCATGTATAAGTTGAATAGCAGGGGGGACAAGACCGAGCCCTGCGGCACCCCATAGGTTAGGGGCCTCAGGGACGATCTCTCCCCTCCCACCAACACCGACTGCGACCTGTCCGAGAGGTAGGAGGAGAACCACTGTAGAACAGTGCCGCCCACCCCCACCTCCCGCAGTCGTCGCAGAAGGATACCATGGTTGATGGTATCGAAAGCCGCTGAGAGGTCAAGGAGAACCAGGATGGACGCATGTAATACCGGTACAAACCAACCACTGACTGGGTGGATGGTGAAAATTACAGAACAAGGAAATAACAGTTGTCGCTGAGAAAAAAAATGTTGGTGTATTTATATGAGCTTGGTTCAAGTCAGACATTACCTTTTTACTCAATGACTTCTGGTTATGTCTTCTTTTTTTCTTTCTTTTTTTTTGCAAAAGGTTTAATCGAGATGAATGATTCGTCAGTTGGCCATTTCCCACTCAATATTATAAAAACATTCATGAAAGAGACCTAAAACAAGATGGATTGATGACATCAGCAAGTATTGCGAGCCAAATTGTCAAAAGAAAAGACTCTATTGGTTGGAAGAGGCCTTTATCCTGCAGTCACTAGACAATGACTAAAATAATAACATCATGACAACAATGATGATTATTACATCATTTAATTCTTGAAAAGGTCACATATCATATTGAAATTTGTATGAACATATAATCATAGTTTATAAAATGCATGCTTCAATCAGTTAACATGAGAAACTGACAAGCAAAACTGCCTTATCTCTTTAGATTTTTTTCCTTCTGTTTTATGCTTTGAATTATTACTGTAGGAAAATACTGAATAAAGAAATATTAGGAATTTTCTAATTTTCAGATGCTGTTTCATACATACACAAACATATTTAGCAACAAGTCAGGCCGTTAGTTTGAGTTTTAAACTCTCCAGAAAAATAATGACAGGCAATAGATGGAAGTTGTATTATTTTTCAAGAATAAAGTAAAATTAGATTTAGTTTGAATCCAACCTGACTATTGAGCATCATATTAAAACGATATCACTATAAAACCAACTGGTGTTTTCATATAATTTAATATTGGTATACTTAATCAGCTCTCAGCCACTCTGGCATACTTTGATTACATTTCTCTAATTTTTTATATCCAAATATCTACCCTTATATATAATGACTTTCTCCTAATTGTTGTTGGAATCTAGGAATGTATCACTTCTTTCTTTGCATGCTGGTCTTGATACTGTAGATAGTGAAAGAAAATATGTAAAAAGAAAAAACCTTATGGCATTGTTCATTGAATTTTCTTCTTTAGGTTGGACTAAGAAATGAGCAAGTAGGTCAACATCAGGTGTCTGTAGCTTTGAAATGCTTTTGATGTTGAGTGTATGAACCGTCTTCCAGAGAGAATGTTGTTTTGTTTTCCAGCTTGTTTTCCAAGTTGTTGACTTTCAGCTGCCCAGAGGATATATGCCACTCTGCCAGTGACCAGAAGTCAAATTACCCTGGACTGGTAAGCCATGGCTTTGTCTGCACACTATACAATTAACACATTTTAGGAGGCAACAAGAGTTACCGAATCACATCAGGGCCATTTAACCTCACTAATTTGTTGTGAGATTAATATTAAATGGTATTAGATATTTCACTTACATAGAAGAAAAGGTCATCTTGATAAGCCAGCAATTGTATCTACTCAAAGATCTTTGCACTGTAAATATCTCAAGGGAAAGATTATTATTATTGGCCTCAATCCAGCTGGTCTACATAAGCCTGTCAGAGAAGTGTCCCACCAGCTGTTTTGAAAGGAGAAGAGCCAAGCAACTGGTTCCAGATGTTCTGTTCCAAATATCAACCTGCAGCATTGCTGTTTTTCCAAGAGAAGAGAACAGTGTGAAGACAGCCATCTGTGAATGTACCACCACAAGTGGAACAATTATAATTGTTAACATTAATAAATTTCTTGCTAGTGTTCTTTATGTCTTATATAGTTAAATGTGGGGCATCTGCAGGGCAAGGTGGTGCTATGGCAGAATAATTGAAGGTCTACTTGATTTTTAAGCATTGCTCATAAATAAAAAAGGGGTTCAATTGTAGCATCCTGGTCACCATCTTGACTTTTTTAACCCCATGCCAAAGGCAACTCTGTTTATAACAATCCTGTATAATCCATCAGCATGATTTTCCCAGAGGGCAGATAGGAAGCCATCCAGGGGTGAAATTCAGCAGGTCCTATCAGGTCCTGCAAATACCACCTCTGGCTGGCCCCAGAGTTGGGTGGGAATGGGGATTTTGCAATATCCTTCCTCTGGAGTGGGGAGGAAATGAAGATTTCATAGTATCCTTCCCCCACCCTGCCCACTCAGCCACACCCACAGAACCGGTAATAAAAAAAATTGAATTTCACCAATGAAGTCATTTCCTGAGTTCCTGAGAAGTTACTGCAGGTGGCTTTAGTAGTAACCTGAAGGTATGTGCATGAAAGAGGGCTGATATTTTAAAAGGATTTTCAAGATTACTTAAAAATATTACCATTATTTATTTACATGCAACCAATATCATTGTAAATTATATTGCATGTGTGGTTGACTTCATTGAGAGGGTAGTAGGCAATAGTGTCTTCTAATTCTGAGAACTTCTGATAAAGGAAATTGCTAGAAGCACTTGGTGAATAATTCCATAAAAAGAATAATTTAACATTGGAATTTCATGGCAAATGTTTCTAGTTTTATACCATATTATGTGCACATATTTCAATATTCATAATATTTTTGTTGCCCATAGCCAAGATGAATGAAAAGGCATCTGTCAATCAAACATTTAAAGGGATGTGAGAAACAGGATCAAGAACAGGATATACAGGCTCTTAGTCTATGGAGGAGGATATATAAGCTCTTTGTAGCCTTAACCACTATAATTTAAGCAGCCGCATGTGTCTGGCTAAGTGACAGAATACAATGAAATGTTAAATTAGTCTGTACGATGTTAGTAAGGACAGAAGATAAATTTTATTTAAAGAAAGTGACATTGTATTTCATGCCAAACTGAGGTAATTTCCTTCCACTTTCTATATTTCCTTGCTTCCCAGATTCAATGGTGCTTGTCGGAGCTTACCTGAAGAAAGCATTATTCAGATAATGTAATTAATTCAGAATATGTCAAGGAAATATTTTTGCACAGGACCTAGATTCATAAAGAAATACTCCAAATGTAGCTCCTTTCCAGTAAAATTACAGCATTAATTGAAGTAATAAATAGAACACTATTAGCATAGAGTGAAGATTTGGGGACTATTACACACTGAGTTTTCTATGCAAAAATAATTGGAACTTTGCTACTTAATAGTGGAATGGTGATTTATAACCATTTTATTTGTTTGTTTATTTATTTATTTTCAAACTTTTTTATTATGTTATAAAGTATTATAAAATGCAAAATACAAAAGTAAATAAAAGAATAGTGAATGGGTTTGATTTGATTTGATTAAACTTGTATGCCGCCCTATTCCACGAGGGGACTCAGGGCGGCTAACAAACCAAATAGGGAAAAGGGGGCATACAAAAAACAAAGAAGACAAAACAAATGCAAAAAACAATTTAAAAACTCATCAACAGCCGCAACAATTCGAGTGGGGCTGGGAACTCATCAGCCCCAGGCCTACTGGAACAGCCAGGTTTTAACGGCTTTGCGGAAAGCCTGAAGGGTGGTGAGGGTCCGAATCTCCACGGGGAGATTGTTCCAGAGGGCCGGAGCAGCCACAGAGAAGGCCCTCTCCCGGGGGGTCGACAGTTGACACTGACTAGTTGATGGAATCCGGAGGAGACCTAATCTGTGGGATCTAATTGGTCGTAGGGAGGTAATTGGCCGAAGGCGGTCTCTCAAGTACCCAGGTCCGATACCATGTAGGGCTTTAAAAGTAATGACTAGCACCTTGAAGCGCGTCCGGAGTCCAATAGGCAGCCAGTGCAGCTCGCGGAGGATAGGTGTAACTTGGGTGTACCGAGGTGCACCCACAATGGATCACGCGGCTGCATTCTGGACAAGCTGAAGTCTCCGAATGCTCTTCAAGGGCTGCCCCATGTAGAGCGCATTACAGTAGTCCAGTCTTGAGGTCACAAGGGCTTGAGTGACTGTTCTGAGTGCCTCCCGGTTCAGGTAGGGATGCAATTGATGCACCAGGCGAACCTGGGCAAATGTCCCCCTGGTCACAGCTGACAAATGGTGTTCTAAAGTCAGCTGTGGATCCAGGAGGATTCCCAAATTGCGAAGCTTGTCTGAGGGGCGTATAATTTCACCGCCCAGCCTGAGAGTTGGAATACAAGGCCAATTATTGGGAGGGAAAAACACAAGCCACTCAGTCTTGTCGGGATTGATGGAAGGGGAAAGGGGAGAGAGAAGTGAGGAAAAGGTAGGAAAAAGAAAAGAAAAAGAAGCATTAACTTCCGATTCTCTCTATTGCAGTTGAATAGGGCATTAACATCACTTTTTGTTTTTCCATAATATGAACAAGTCATTTCTATAAAGATCTATCAATTTAATCTGTAAAACCCAAAGTCAAAGTTACATTTTTTTATGCATCGATTTAACCCTAAGATGGGGTTAAAGGCAGTGATGGGTTCCTACCGGTTTTGACCGAACCTGTAGTGGTTTGGCGGTCTAACTTGCTAGAACTGGCAGCGACCCAGGCCTGCTATGCCCCCAAACTGGTTCTTTAGGTGGCGCCATAGGCACCAACATCTTGTTTTTAGATTCTGCGCATGCGCAAAACAATTTTTATTGGATTGTGCAGGCACGTGCAGCGTGCCCACAAGCAAACCAGCGATAGTGCCTGCCGGAACCCATCCTGGTTAAAGGCCTTCATTCTATGGATGAATGACATAGGCAGCTATTCAAATATAATAACTAAGCAAGCCAATAAATAAATATAAACCTGTTTCTCATAAATTGCCATTATTGGAGCCCTTTGTTTCATTTTTTGCTTCCTTGGATATAATTTATGTTATGCTATAATTATTATAGCACCAGCACTTACAATTATATACCGTTTCATAGGGCTTTATCTCACTCTCTAAGAGGTTTACAGAGTCAGCATATTGCCCTCAACAATCTCGGTCCTCATTTTAGTGACCTCAGAAGGATGGAAGCCTGAATCAGCCTTGAGGTGGGGGGCATCAAACTCCTGGCAATGAGACTAAACCTTCAATACTGCATTCTAACCACTGCCCCCTATATAGGATTGATTTACATTATTTTTCAGTTGAGATTATTCATTTCTGTCTGTAATAGATAAAAGGAGGAATGGTTTTTAAAAATTCAGTGAAGATGCATTTAAGCGACAAAGACATATTTTGGAAAATCTTTGAATCCAGCACCATCATAGGAGGCTAACTTCACTTTTGTTCTTTTAAGTGATTTTTTTCTTTTATTAGTGAAAATCTTATTCAAAAAGAGAGTGTTTTGCAATAGTTTCTATTTCTGATTATTGCAATGGATTGTATATGATCTGTCTCTGAAAATAATCCAACAACTTCAATAATTTCAAAACAGGATAGTTATATTGATAATTGGAACTGGTTGATATATAGTCATTGTAGGTCCATTTCTGTATTCCAATTCAAACTGCTGGGGCTATAAGGTCCTAGATATTGTGGATTCAGGCTAACTGAAGGATGTCCTCCCCCCATATTTACCTACCAGGACCCGAACATATTTCTCAAAGGGCCTTCTTCAGGTGGTCTATCCAGTGAGACAAAATGGCTGGCTATCAAAAGAAAATGTTCAAATCATTCTGTGGAAAACATTCTTTAGAGAGATTTGCCAAATCCCATGTTGTTTTCCTAAGCATTCTAAATATCAGTTTAGATGTTTTATTACTATGATGACTTTTCTTTATTATTATTATAGTTGGTCACACATTGAGCCAGGTGTTTAGATTGGATTTGGCATTTTTATCCACCTATCGAGTCCTTTCCAAGGACCTGGGACAGGCAGTTGTTGATGTTTGATGGTGTTAAAGTATTATTACAGGATGTAACCTGATCCATGTTAAGCTTCCTTTTGCAATTGGCTGAGGGTGATTTTGGCAATGCCAAAGGTATTCAGGTTGTACTCTAGATGTTTTGGGATTGCATCCAAAATGTCAATTACTACTTCTACTACCTTTGCTTCATTTGCCACAGTTGTTTTAGTTTTATTATTATTGCTGCTCCAGATTATTTTATTTGCTATTCTCTTCTCTATGAGGATTAATATTTAAAAAATCCATTAATATATTCACTAAAGGATTTTTAGGTTGCTATTAAATATTTTCAGAAATTTGGGGGTGCATGACTATAAGTATTTGGAAAGCAATTTGACAGTTTAATGATAAAATGAGAAAAAAACAGTAGCTTAAGTTCTGTTGATTACTTAGTATAGAAAACAAAAAGATTTTAGAAATTTGCTCTTGGCAAGCAAAGTAGAATTGCACAATAGGTTAGAGGAATATTAAATTCTGATGTCTTTATAATAATTTACAACGTATTTTTGCTGTTTTAAAAAAAATAATTTTATTATAGAAGTTTTCAACAGAATAAAAACAATACCAATTTTAAGTTGGAAGTTAGAATAATAGGGAAAAAGTAAAACGTACGTGAAGAGCAAATAAAAATAGTAGAAAAGGAGGAAAAAAGAAAGAAAAAGAAAAAATACAAAATAATGCAATACAAAAAATGTCATAAGTTCATTTTCCTATTTTTAATGCAAAACCCAACAAAAGTACAGGTAGTCCTCAATGTACGACCACAATTGAGCCCAAAATTTCTGTTGTTAAATGAAACAATTGTTAAGTGAATTTTGCCCCATTTTACAATCTTGATTGTCACATTTGTTAAGTAAATGATTGCCAGTTGTTAAGTTAGTAACATGATTGTTAAGTGAATCTGCCTTTCCCATTGACTTTGCTTGTCAGAGGTTTGCAAAAGGTGACTCCAGAACACAGCACCATCATAAATATGAGTCAGTCGCCAAGCATCTGAATTTCAACCTTGGGGATGCTGCAATGGTCCTGTGTGTGAAAAATGATCATGTCACTTTTTTCAATGCCATTGTAACTTCGAACAGTCACTAAATGAACTGTGGTTGGTCAAGGACTACCCATCTTGCATTATCTTAGGAAAGGATTGGCTATTATATAACCATAATATGCAGACAAAAGAAACAAAGTTTGTGACTGAGGTCTTAAGAGCCCCATGGTATCAAGAAGAGTAAGTGGGAAACCAGAGGAACAAAGATATCCGCATATACTAGTACCTGCTTTCAAGTGGATGGACATTATGGCAGCCCAGCAAATTTTGACCTTAATTCTTCCTTCAGGAATAACTTGATTTATTCATTTAAGTGTTTCAAGGGGAGCCATGGAAAACATGAGAAAAGTTGGGATGGAGCTTTTATTTTAAAGATACAAGAGTCAATATATTAATAATTTATTGGAGTTGTTACTTCTTATTTTTGCTACCCATTTCGGAGCCAAGGGAGGCATCTCTTCTGGTTTCTCACTCCAGGACTTGGGATGCCGCCCTCTCCTGCTGCTGCTGCCCTCTCCAGCATGCTGCCCCCATCCCTGCCACAGCTGCAATGGCAGCAGCTTCAGAAGACACTGCCAGTGGGGCGGGAGGGGGGGGATAGCTAGCACAAATGCTTACCTGTGTAGGCAGGCAGCAGTTCTGTGGATGCTCATGGCGAAGGTGAGGTAGGGTGAGTATCAGAACAGGCTGGTTTGGCGGCATGGTCAGCCATCCATCACTACTGGTTCAGTGACCCATGCCCAATTACCACTACCGGTTCAGCTGAACCGGTCTGAACCGGGAGCAACCTACCTCTGAGCAGGAGGTATAATAAGTACATTCATCTGTAAGATCTGACATTAATGTTCAAAAGGGGTCCAGGACAGGGCTGGTATACACTTACCTTTCCTAATTCCATGCATGCACAGATCCTGTGCTTTTGGCGATAAATGGCCTAAATGGGTTGCCCTAGAGCCGGGTGCAGGTGGGCAGAGCCACCAGCTATTTTTGATACCAGTTCAGGCGACCCAGTCCGAACTAGTAGAATACCACCTCTGGTCCAGGAGGCAAAAACAGGTGTATTGGAATGTAGCTTATATATGCAAATATGGGCTTAATACATTTTTAATATTCTCCTGGACTTGTTGAATATATATAAAAGCTTCTATATTCAGCTTGCCCAAAAGCACAAAGGATCTAATGAGAAAGCTGACCCTGCCCAGCACTGCCCAGAAATAGGGGATGGGGCTCCCATTATGGGATTTGTAATTTTAATTATCTTCAGAATTAATAAAGGGATGCAACTCTGGCTGCTTTGGTAACCCCACCTGTTACAGTCATTATAGATGGGACTTTAAGTTAAATGCTCATAAAACTTTCCCTTGAGGAAAGTTTTGGGAAAAGGGTGATGAAATCGGAATGAATCTGATCATTTTCAGATGAAATATTTTATATTAGTGAGCAAAACAAATGGAAAAACATGCTTACATTCTATAAGATTATAGCTGTATTCCCCAAAGTTTTCAGTAAATGGCCTGTATCAGCCCTTCTATTGCCGCCTTCTTGATTCAGCTGTTTGCTGAAGGGGAGGGGAACAATCATCCAATGCAGGTTTCTTGGATCTTAAAATCTGCACATCTGTGAGAGCAGATATTTTAGCACTTTTGGAAAGCCTCCAAAACATCTGTCATTTCTACTCCCATGAATGTAATTGTATTTCTGAGAACTGTGTAAAAATTTAAGAACAGTCCCTTTTTGCTTAGGCTAAAGAGCTATCTGGCACAGTATTCTGTTTCTCACATTGGCTAACGAGTTTCAACTCCCTCATTTATGGGTTGGTGAATAAGGCAATAATTATTTCCTGTACCTAGTATTCTGATCCTATATTTCTGGGGTGTCAATCTGGTGACCTGGAGGCTGGATGAGTCACGCACAGGTCACACCCATGTTGGCTCCGCAAAGGCAAAAAATGTCACGATACAGCACAATATGAGAGAGAGAGAGAGAGAGAGAGAGAGAGAGAGAGAGAGAGAGAGAGAGACAGAGACAGAGACAGAGACAGAGACAGAGACAGAGACAGAGACAGAGACAGAGACAGAGAGACAGACAGAGACAGAGACAGAGACAGAGACAGAGACAGAGAGACAGAGAGAGAGAACCTCATATATAAATTAATTAAATGTATTAACATAAAGGGGAGAAATTGAAAAAAATTATCCTTACTCTGCCCTTACTCCAATGTTGTTGTAAAGAAGAACAAAATGTAAAGTTAGGAAAAAGATGAGCAAAGGGACAGCAGATCAGCTAGAAACAGCTTCTTGCTATGTCGGAACTCAAATAATGGTCACAGTCTAGATCAGTATAAAACCTGCGGTGTCATGGCGGTGTTATATGACGTGACTTTTTTCCCCTTCACTAAACCAGGTGGGGGGTGACGCATCCAGCCCAGGGGCCTTGAGTTTGACAGCCCAGGTCTAGATTATATGGTAGCCTAAACATAGTAAATACCTAAAAATATCAGAATAAAAATATTTATCATTTATAAATTATATTTTAAGGCATATAATTTATTCCAAGTGTGTGTTAATAAAGTCAAAGAACCAGAACATACTGGATAAGGAGATTATTAAAAAGGATACACATTCACATGTGGAGTTTAATTAAGAATAATTTATTCTAGACTTACAGATCTGAAGACTAGTATGAATAAGGCATTGTCTTATCCAAGAATTGAACATGTCTTATACAAGAATTATACTCTGCAATGATTAAAAGGAAAAATAGCTCCAGAATAATGTATATTTATATTAGCCCACTCATAAATCTACTTTTTGTTTCATTCCTAAAGAATGGCAAGTATTGTCCTTGATCCTGAGAGTTGGGAAGAAGACGTTTGCTGTCTTGCTTGTGACTTTTGGAGATCAAATTGGATTCGCCACCAAGATGTCTTCTGAATGAGTTATTTGGAACATAAACATAACCAATACCAGTAAGCAGGTTTTCATAGTCTCAGGCAGCAACAGAACAAAATTTCTCAATACTGATCATTTGGGAAGAAAATTATTGATATTTTGCATGATAGCTTAACATGTTTTGATCAAAGTAGAGCGATCTTTGTTTTAATCTATTGCACCTGCCACAATCCAGAAAACCTTGAAGAATGTGTATATCATTAACCTTTCAAAAATGGCAACATCCACTAATGTTGAAAATTGAAAGGACACAATGTAACAGCAGGTTGTAAATTGCCATCATCTGGAGAATTGTCCTAGACAATCCTCCAAATGATCATTGGATAGTAGATGCAGATCTTTAGAGGCAACATCTGGGAATTCTAGCTTAAGGTAAATCTACTTGGGCTGGGGGAAGTAGGGTATACAAGTAGTAATTAGACATTCAATGGCCTCTGAAAACAGATAGAAGAAGAAAAAAGTAGTGAGAGGAATGACTGAGAGCAACTCAGAGAAGTGTGAATTGAAAACACTGCCATGGCTCTGAATCCCCATTCCTAGTTTCATTTTTCCTCTAGCTCTCTGGATTTATGAATTAGAAAGAGCCTCAAACTATGTTTGTAATTATCTTTAAATCCTATCTTTTACATATTGAATCAAAGATGTTCCATTACAAAAATCATGAAAACTGCACCCTATTTGAGTTTGTTAAAAAAATATTTTTACTTACTAACAATGGGTGCAATTGGTAGGAAGCTAGCCATATCCCAGAAAAAGAAGATGCAAATCTTCCAAATTTTTAATATTTGACCAACAGTCATCTTCTTTCCAAGCTCTGAGAAGTCCATTATGAGTTTTTATTGCTGTTATTTCATCCTTCCTAAATTTTGAGAGAATCAGAGCAAAATATACCCTCTAGATATTCCTTTACATAGCCTGGGATCCATACTGGAAAAGTCCCTCTTTCCATATAAGAGTCTGGCATTTGGGGTACCATCAGAAAAGTACACCTCTAGTCTCCAAAATTTGGAGGAATAACTTGGTGCAACAAAGCATGTAAATATTACAAATCAATTTGTTATCATCAATATAAATTGTAGATATTGTTTTGCATATATAACTGTTGTATTCAGAGCTATTGAATAATATGTATATATCAAGTCTCCATAGTTTTGTTAAAGTGATCGGTTCAGCTAATAATCTTTTTAACTTCTATATAGCAATAGCAGTTATATACCACTTCATAGTACTTTACATCCTTCTCTAAGCAGTTTACAGAGTCAACATATTGCCCCCAACAATCTGGATACTCATATTACCGATTCAGAAGGATGGAAGGCTGACTCAATCTTGAGCCGGTCAGGATCGAACTGCTGGAGTGAATAGTGAATTAGCCTGCAGTACTGCTTTCTAGCCACCGTGTGCACCATGGCTCATATGTTGAAAAATTGCTTATAGTTAGGCAATGTATCCTATTAAATTCAATGATGATGTTGGCTTGCGTGTGTGTTGGGTAGGTCTATGTACTATGCCCTCGCCCATTTCTATAACCGATCATTTTAATCTCATTGCCAGGAGGATGTAATTCTCATTGGTGAACTTCTTAGAACCACAGCTGCAGTAGCTACAACCACAGTAATCCTATCTAGGAAAAGCAAACATGGGTATTGCAGAAAAGCAATTTCTTCTAAATGACTACTTGTCCATTTGTGGCTTGCTTAGGATGGAGTCTGAAAATGACCCAGAACCTTCAACTGATTATTGGTACTATATTTTGAAAACTTGTTTTTTGTTCTCCTTATTTTGGTAACCTGGCTGTTTTATATTTTAAAATGTTGCTGCTTATTTTGAATTACTATCATTTAAGAAGTTTCAGCAATGCAGTATTATTTCATGCTTTGGTTTACATTATGTCTGCTGCAGTGAGATTTTTTTTCCAAAGGAAAAATTGTTTTAAAAATCAAAACACAGCAAAAAGACCATGTAGTCGGTATATGTTTTTGGTGGATCAATTCTTATGCTAGTGCTTGCTTACTTATATGAATATGAATTAATTGTTATTTAATTATTTCCAAGGAAATGGATTAGAGTCTGATCAGAGGAGAAATAACTAATATCCGAGAGAGATGCATTCGTTATTACAAAATTAAACTATACAAGTTTATATACCTACCAATGTATTTAGGCACAGGAAGGTAAGAATAGCTATGAGATGCATGCAAATTCTTACCTAGAGAAATATTTGACTTTTAAAAATATATTTGTCTGAATTAAATTCACAATGAGTTTATTAAAAGAGTCAAGTCGATTCAAATAGAATAGAATAGGCAGGGAACCCTACACCACTTCAGACAAATGGTTATCTAATCCCTTCTTAAAAACTTCCAGTGTTGGAGCATTCACAACTTCTGGAGGCAAGTTGTTCCACCTATTAATTATTCTAACTGTCAGGAAATTTCTCCTTAGTTCTAAGCTGCTTCTCTCCTTGATTAGTTTCCACTCATTGCTTCTTGTTCTATCCTCAGGTGCTTTGGAGAATAGTTTGACTCCCTCTTTTTTGTGGCAACCTCTCAGATATCTTGTCTCCCCTAGTCCTTCTTTTCTTAAGACTAGACATATCCAGTTCCAACAACTGTTCTTTTTTATGTTTTATACTTGAGTCCCTATCATAGCCCTATATCATAGCTCTGTACTCTTTAATCAGACTTTCTAATGCGTTTGTTGTATTCTTCAAAGTCTACCATCAATATGGCTTGAAGTTGTCTATGAGTTTGTTGCTAATATGACATTCCTTGACAACAGTGCAAATTTCTCTAATTGTTACCAGCAAATGGTATGGAGGAAGGTAAGGTTGTAGAGCTTCCTAAAGGGAAAAATAATCAGGATTCTTCCAAGCAGTTCAGCTACTAATATTGGGTTTTTATGATTAAGGGTGTTCAGGGAGGAAGGGGTTGGCAAAACAGTCAAGATGGCAGCTGTAACAGCATAATCAAAGGCTTGCACGCATGGCACATGTAATTAAAGGGACAGGATTCAATTACATTATTGTAGTTGTCATTTGGACTTTAAACCACACAGATAAACCCTATATGTGACAGATGACAGTCCTCAAAGTTTTTATCTTCTAGGTTGCATATTAGCATATACTGTATTGTGTACTGAAAGAGTTGGGAGAAAAATCAGTTTAGTCTTCTTTGAGTGTGCTGCAAACATTTATGTCAATGCTGTTTATGGTTTATTGTGATACTATTTGGATTGTATTTATGCATTTTGGGAACCAACCATCCAGAGAATGTTAAATGTGCGGCTAATGGGACTTAAACATTTCACTGATAAACCTTCACTGATATTTATGCTTGTTCTCGTACATAATAGTGTCCCAAAATTATACAAATGGGGTAGATTATTTAAAAAAAAACATTTCTCACTTGTTTTATGAGCAAATGTGTTCAGATTTGGAACAATGAAATGAGAGGCTCCCATCAGCCATTGGACTTACTACAAGTCATGTAAAATATTAATACTTTAACATGGGGATAAAGTGACATATGAGCTTCCAGAAAGATTGCTTTGTCTGATGGATGGGAAATTAGTGTTATAAAATAGATATATTATTTCAATTACAAATACCAATTCTCCATTCCAACATAAACAGCACATTCTCATATACCCAACGGATATATTTTTCATATCTGAGACACGAGGTTAATGAAACTGTTAATTAAGTCTGTCTCTTGGAAGATACTATCTATATTTCTGCTATGACATACTAGTATTTTTATGCTTACAAAGAAAACCAATAAGAAAATTCACGTTTTTGTAAAATCCAAGAACTTTCTGAATCTTCCCTCAATTTTCTCTGAGATAATTTTCAAAATTTGACTAGGTTATAAGATCACCTTTGTACTACAAATATTGTATTCAATTTACATAATTCATAAGCTGCTCCAGTCACAACAGGCTTGGAGGGGCATGCATTATACCTCAGTAACTCAGATTAAAACAAACAAAACTTAAAACCATACAAACATAATACAAGACCAGGAAAAGGTTGTCATCCACTTTCCCACAGCCCATTAAGCCATTCTCATGGGGAGGAGAGATGTCTCATTCAATCTTTTGGCACTTTGATTTGCATCCAGAAGCCAACTGGCAACATTCCCAAAATGGGGATGTTACATAGGAACAACCAGGATGGTTTGGGGCAATGCATTTTGTAGCTTCTGGATGCTTGTCAAGGGTAGTCACATAGAGCACATTGGAATAATCAAACAGAGACATACAATAGTGCTCAAGGGAGCTGACCATAACACAGAATACATGTAAACATATAATTAAAATAACAATCAAACAGATAAAACAGATAAGCAAACTTGTCAAAATCAAAATATCTATGTTGATGAAAATATAACCAAGATAGAAGTAGTTATGAGATTCCTGCTCTTGATCTCCCTTTTGCCAAGAATGGCTTGGCAACAACAAGAGTAGGAGATAGACAGAAGGAATTGCTTAAGCAATATAAATTATTATCCCTATTAAATTGCTCCAGCTGCAAATCACAGTGATGCCAAATTGATGATATCACTGTCCACAGTGATATCATCACAGAAAAGACACCATTACATACTTGCATCTTGATTTCTCAAACAAGTACAAAAGTCACAGACTATACAGGAAGACACTCTTACAGATGTTTTATCTTTTGGTTCTCCATGCCTCCTGCTGCAGATGACCACAGCCACATGTGTATTGCTTGAAGCAGCTGTGGCCACAAATGTAAATGCAAGAATTGGCCCTGACCTTTCCTTCAAAGCAAAATCTGACATGTTGCCCGTTTTCAGTTTTTCCATTTGGAAATATTTTCAAACAAGTGACTCAATGCAGTGAAAGTGAACAAGCTTTATTCTTAATCAAACTATAAACATCAGAATGAGTTATCAGCTCCTCCTTTTGTGATTACTAAGCCTACAGCTATTTGTATACTTTATACTGTTTCTAAAAAGAGGGTCGTTCACCAGAAAAACAGGTCAGTTTAGCAACTGTTGCTATTTAAAAAAAATATTTGTTCAAAGAAAAGCCTACAACAGGATTGCTTTCTAATCCATGTCCATTTTAGCTTTACTCAATTTCTCAGGCAATCCCAGTTTTAGTTCATCTTAACTATTTCAGGGATTAGCTTAAATTTTAACTATAGTATTTCCTCAATTCCCATGTATTTAGTCTTCAGTTCAGTGAATCATATTAATGCATCACGATTTATCAGAAGTAAATCTTTTACATACATCATCAAGAGACTTTTAATTTTTAAAAGATGTAAACCAGATGACACTGATCTTTTCAGCTGAAAAGCTGACAATCTGGGTTTGAGATTCATGCGTCGTGCGATGGAGTGAGCTCCTGTTACTTGCCCTAGCCGAACAGTTTGAAAATAGATGCAAATGCAAGTAGATAAATAGGTACCACTTTGGTGTGAAGTGTTCCATGTGCTTTTGGTGTACAGGCATGCTGGTGACATGACCATGGAAGCATCTTCAGACTATGCTGGCTCCCTCAGTTAAAAAACGGAGATAAGCACCACTTTCTAGAATTAAACACTCCTGGACAGGGGAAATGTTTACCTTACTTTTCCAACCTTATCAATGTAATGAACAGATGTATGTCCAAAGACCACTTCTGGCCAGACTTGTCCAGACAGTAGATAGGTATACTTGGTCTTACTGCCAGTTATGTGGACATGTTCCAATGTCAAAGGAAGTAACATGATGCATCTTTCATCAACTGCATTTCTTTGCCAATCACTTCATCTACGGTCCTCAACATTGCCCATTTCTTTGTGTTTCTTCAAAAAAGTTTGAACAAAACATCTTGAAACCCCAGGCTTTTTTGAAATCTTTGCTTGGGAGAGACTTTGCTGGCACAGTATAGCTACCTTTTGTCTTGTTCCCATGCTCAGTTTTTCTATGGTGTATGACCTGTGACATGAAACTGTCTTCCATAAACTCATCCTAATAGCAGAGTTCAGTTGCTCCTCACCCAGTTTTAAGCCCACTACACAGCTATTTCCATTTCAGCTAATGACTATTTTAACCTACATATGAAATTGATGATCATTAGCACCTGCTTGGTATAACTGGTAAATCACACACCTGACTCTAATCCTACAAAATCACTGACTTTGTGCAAGTGTAATAATTGATGCTGTTTTGAAGGCAAAAATATTGATTTATTTGGATTTCTCTGCTGTTCATTTACTTTCCATTTTGTTAACTGATAAAAATAAACTATTAACACTTTAGTTTCTGAGACTATTGTTAATTTACAGCATTTTGCACAAATACTTAACACTTTTGTACAATGTGTGTGTGTGTGTGTGCAGTGAACCAGTTGTATAGCCTTTAACTTCTTTCCTACACTCCACCATTGAGTTGCTTACTGTGGGTATCAGCAAGGGGGGATTGCCTACTAGCAAGGCTTTAATACACTGTTATGTGTTTAGGTACTGGGCACCAAATTAAGGCAAATGTAGGAAATAATTAGTTAATCGAGATAAGGGGATAAAAAGAGACTAGCATGTCCAAGCAAAAGTTTGGATGCTAATTAAAAATCCACTTCATCCACAGGACGGAGTGTTAGGACAATCTGTGATTAAAAAGGAACACTTTTGTGGGAAAAAAAGTAATGACCAATTTCCCCCCAAGCTATTTTCCACCCTTAAATTTCCCCAAAGCTGTTTCCCTTTATGAAGTTCCAGATTTATTCAGGGGAAAACATAGATCCAAAACCATGGTACAAATGAATGAAAACAAGTTTCAGGAGAAAGCTTGGTATTGATGGAAATAGGTTTTAGGAACTCTGCAGTTTCTCATTTTCTTATTACCCTTGTGCCCCTAAAAATGAATATTGTAATGAAGTTGTATGGATAAAAGAGTCATAAATACTTAAGCCTATTAGCTAATAACTAAGTCACTTTGGTTTTGGAACAATAAACTTGGCACTTGCTGTTCAAAAACCAGAGGACATGTTATTAGCTAATAAAAGCTTGAATTAAATATTTAGTTTCTTGTAGTGAATTGTATTCCACACTTTACATTGATGTATTTATTCTCCCCTCCCCTCCTCTGCTTGCAATAATTCAAATCAGTGTTTATTTTACCATCTGCTTCAACAGATGGTTAGATTGTATATATGTCCACTTAAATCAATAGGCTTTAAATTTGACTTTACATAGGGCTGCACCTTTTTTTATTTCTCTCATTGTGGAGCTAGATTTTGAATAAGATCCAGGAGTGCCCCGCCTCAGGAAATAACCGTAAGCATGGAAGAGGGACAAAAATGCTTTTCTAAATCAAGCAGTTTAATGCTGGAAGGCTGCCCCGTTAATTTACTACATAGTCAAAAGACCTTGCTTGAATCATTTGCCAAGATCAAGGGAAAACTTCATTTCTAAGTTCCTTTCTTATAAGGTTGTATACAGACAGTGGAGACAAGAATCTGAATACTTCTTTAAGCAGGTAAAAATGAAGCTTTTTCCTGGGGGGGGGGGGACCCTTTTGTTTTTTCTTTAGAATCTGAAAAGCAAAGCAAAAAATATGTGTAATAAAGTCTGGGTTCAATAAGGCTAATTTCTATTTAAATAGTTTAGAAATTTGAGTAACAGTAAATGTTTAAAGATTGCCAATTTAAAACACAGCTATTACAGATATACTAGGGAGATAACTTTGGCAAATATCTGGAAAGGGATAGAATCTTGAGGAGCAGAGGAGCAGAAAGGAATAAAGAGAACATCTCAGATCACACACACACACACACACACACACACACACACACACACACACACACCCCATGCCAAGGTCTTAATAGCTTTTTGAAAACTCAGGAAACTAGGAGGTAATCTGATTTCTGGAAACAGCCACAAACTCAGAGTATTTGGAACCTGGAGCAAATGAGTGGAAAGAACAGCAGCTACGAATCCAATATAATCCATTGTCATCCCAACCACGAAATCAACTCCATAAGAAGTCTTTTATTGAGATTTGCTATTACCTGATTGTGCTGTACCTCCTTCTTCTTACAGTTCAGTAAATTAAGAAGGCATCTGTCTGAGCTACTTCCAAATATTACTTGGACTTTCTAGACTTAATAAATTGCCTTTTGCTTAGGTAATAGCTTGGCACATCTCAGTCAAGATCATCCTCCTTACTCTCTACACCCAACTACACCACAGCAGGCAGCCTTGCTCCATCTCCATCTCTGTCTCTACCTTATGATACCCATAGTCTAACAGCTTATTGGCAGGTTAACAGCACTTACCCACATCAACCCTGTAGATCAGGGGTGTCAAACTCAAGGCCTGTGGGCCAGATCCAGCCCGGGAGGGTGCTTAGATCTGGCCCACCCTGGAAACAGTAAAGGACCAGCCCACGATGCCTCTGCCAGTGAAAACAGATCTCAGGAGGGCTGCGCACAACCTTCTTGAATTCCGTTTTTGGTGGCAGAGGGTTGCAAGAGGCTGTCCCAGCTGAAAATGGAGCTTGGAAGTCTATTTTCACTGACAGAGCACTCAGGTCACCACAGGCGCCCTCCCCCCGTCATGAGTGATGTCAAGTTGGCCATGCCCATCCCAGTCCCTGAGGTCAACCACAACCCTGATGTGGCTCTCAGTGAAATCAAGTTTGACACTTGTGCTCTAGATCATTGGTAGATAAGATGCCTATTGTCCCCTCATTTGCCAAAAAAATTAAATAACCCAAGGCTTTTATTTGATTTGAGTTTTAAATTCTCTACAAACAATGCACCCCATTATTGCCTGCACTTGGCATAGACCACCATCTGAGAAGTGGGGGAAACAACAGGAAGGGCCTATTTCATGATCTTGCAGGTACAAAGGGCCTTAAAGATAGTATTCAGCATGAAACAGATGTTCAAGCCACTATTCTATGTGAAATGGTCACAGAAGCATATTGGTTTCTTTCTAAAGAGGACATATAGTATAGCCCTAATAGCCCTTTCAATCCAGGTTCACTTATGCTAGCATTTAAATATTTGTTGCTGTTGTTATTTTATCAGAGATTGGTTTTATTACCTAGAGAGAAACTTTCTTATATATGAGGTGGTGAACATACCTAATGCTCCTGCCTCCTATTTTTCCCGCAGTAACCATCCTATAATCTGAGAGACAGAGAGTGATTGGTCCACACAGTCACCTTTCATGCCTAATCAGGGGTTTAAAATACACTTCCTGGGCCAGTATCTTAACCGCTACACCAAACTCTAAGCAGTTTACAGAGTCAGCATATTGTCCCCAACAATCTGGGTCCTCCTTTTACCCACCTTGGAAGGATAGAAGGCTGAGTCAACCTTCAGCTGGTGAGAATTGAATTCCTGAGTGAGCAGTGAGTTAGCCCTGCAGTACTGCATTCTCACCACTGTCCCAATACAGTTCCTCGCTTACTGCATATATTGGTCCTTCAGAACCTGGTCACCTCAAGACTGAATGTTTGTAATTTACTCTAAATAGGATTGTTCTTAAAGACCCTCCAGAAGCTATAGCTGGTACAAAATATAGTGGAGAGTGATAATGCGTACCTCCCAGTATACCAAACTGGCTCTCATAAGTATATTACAAGTATATTATGCAACCTGTTCAGAATGTAATTTACATTTTTTTTATCTCTAGGTAGTAAAACCAACCTCTGAATAAATATTAATTGATAATTAGTATTTGTTTAGTTGTAAAATGAAATGTTTTAACATGGTTCATTACCAGCATTGGGAAAATAAAAGACAGATTAAAAGTGCAGTCCTACATATGTCCATTGAGAAATATGTTGCATTAAATTCAAGGAAGAGGGAGGGCTTTATTTGAAGGCTTCATAGAATTGCACAAGGATACATTTGTCTGCACACAGCAAAGAGCTTTCTTTAAAACCTCTGCATGGAGTTGCTATAGATTCTACATCTGCAAGGAGCATATGAAATTGTTCTGCTGTGCATTAAATCAGCAGTGCCAAATGAATAGTTGTAGTGTGAGTTGCCAAGACTGGATTGGACATATACACCTGGTAAATCTGCTTCAACATTTATTTTTTGAAAGTACAGCCAATGTCATTTGACTTCAGTCCTAACCTGGGAAGAACTTTATTTGGTTTCTTCTGGAGTTTATCATTTTTGGCCCTTAATATGTCAAGCTTTGGAAATAGCACCAACTCCAAGGCAGACAGTGTTGGAATTATGGAAATTGCATCTACCATGACAGGTGTTTTTACTTTATCATTTACAAATGATAAAGAACAGAATTCAGTGTCTGTTGAATACTTTCCTTAGAGTTTGCTCTCTAGCAACATAAATTTGATTAAAGGGTTTTTTGTTTTTTGTATAGTGGAAGTTGTGATGGAAACCCCAGTGTGGTAGCTTACCTTCTCAAGGCAGACTATCATTCAACTTACTTCATTTAGTTTCAGCAGATCCAACTTACTTTGTGCTCAGAATCTAAGTAAGGCAAGGTCTAATAAGTACTTTAATGGAAATAATACAAGAATGGGTTAGCATTTTTTAAAGAATTAAAAAAGAAAATAGTAACACTGTTTTTGCTAAGAAAAATGCATGAATGTGTTCATGAAGTAACTAGAAGTGACTAGAGATCAAACTTGATTGGAATGGGTGAGATTCTGTTTGGGAAGGCATACTCAATAGTATAAGGTACTAGCTGACTATCCGGCATTGCCCAGTTATTTATTTATAGGGGGAAAATGTCCGAAACAAATGTAATTTCTAATGTTGGATTTTCCCCCTTACCAGAAGGAGCCCCCTTGTGGAGTACTGTGAAGCCATTACCATGGCAACACCACTGTGCTGTACAGTAAAAGTCATTTTACGGCAGTACAGTAGAAGCAATTTTAAGGCACAACAGGCTGTATCTCAACAGAACACATACCCCAAGGGGTGTTAGGGGTGTCTTATCCCCACAGTATTTTTTTCCCAGAGAGTAAGTCATCTATGTACCAAATTTGGTTGAAATTGCTCCATTTCAACTTACAGATTCACTTATATAAAACCTTCCAATGATTTATCTTTTGTTTTTGCTTAGTATGATGTCTACACTCAACAGCAATAGTTTATAAACTAAGAAATGTGTTAACTGAAATAACTGTGATTTGGCTTGGAGCCTTGCTTTTCCTCTTATGTGCCAGTCCAGATGTAAACATCTGCATGAGAGACCACTCTGAAGATGTCATTCTTCTTAAGGCTAACTGATCTAGCCCATAGGATAGGACCATTTCCTACCTCATTTCCAAGTGGTGAAATTCCTTTCCTGAGAAGCTATATTAACCCCCATTCACTCTGACTTTTAAAAGAAAGTCAAAGTTCACATCCTTTTTACCAGATATTTAACTATTAATTGATGTTAGGAATGTTAATGTTTGTGTGTTAATGTATGTGTGTGAGTGTGTGGGGGTGGAGATCGAGATGAAGATGAAGGTAGAAAGAGACAGAGACAGAAACAGAGACAGCTATATTATGTGACTATGGGTGCATGCAGATAGATCAGTGTGTCTCAATGTTGGCAATTGTAAGATACATGGACTTCAATTTTAAAAATTTCCCATGCTCACATGTTAAAGTTGCTAAGGTGAAGATACACTGATATAGATAGATAATAAAGAGAAAGAGACCTAGTATTCAATATTTTGTATGTTCTTAGCCACTTTAGAAATATGAGTAGAAAACAGAGATATAAACTGAATAAAGGTAAGAAGAAAATAAAGAAGGAATAAACAGCCTACATATTTAAAATTCTGGCTGGGTGCAATGTGTGAACTAGGCATTGTCCTTGTGCATTGTCTTGCACATGGGTTTACAGCCCAGCCCATTACCCAAAATTTGTTTTCTGTCATATTTCAGGATCTAATTCACATTTTTAAAGGGTGCAATATATTATTTGAAAAGAGGGAGGGCAAGAAGCAAGAGAATAATTTTTAATCAAAACCAATTTGGACCATATTAAATGTAAAAGTTCCCCTTACACATATGTGCTAATTGTTTATAACTCTAGGGGGGGGTGCTCATCTCCGGTTCAAAGCCAAAGAGCCAGCGCTATCCGAAGACATCACTGTAGTCATGTGGCTGGCATAACTAAATGCCAAAGGTGGATGGAACGTTGTTGCCTTCCCACCAAAGGCATTTTTACTTGCATTTTTACGTGCTTTCAAACTGCTAGGTTGACAGAAGCTGCAACAAGTGGAATAGAATAGAATAGAATAGAATAGAATAGAATAACAGAGTTAGAAGGGACCTTGAAGATCTTCTAATCTAACCCTCCGCCTGGACAGAAAACCCTATACCATTTCAGGCAAATGGTTATCCAATCTCTTCTTTAAAACTTCCAGTGTTGGAGCATTCAGAACTTCTGGAGGCAAGTTGTTCCATTGATGAATTGTTCTAACTGTCAAGAAATTTATCCTCAGTTCTAAGTAATGGGAGCTTGCTCCATTAAGCAGCGCTAGGGATACGAACCACCAAACTGCCGACCTTTTTGATCAACGAGCTCAGCATCTTAGCCACTGAGCCACCGCATGGCTTTTGGATCATATTAGCAGAGGGGTTTTTTTTTTCCAATGAGTGAACTCATTTGTTCCTTATTTGTGAACAATGTGATCATTTTCCTCAGGTAAAATGGCTGTGTCTGTTTTGCAAACTGGGCAATTCATCTACTGCTTTTGTCTGAGAATGTTGTTGCGATGGAGAAAGGCTGAGAATCTTCATGTAAAAAGAGAAGAAAAAAGCATTTGTTTCTCAGCTGGCAGGGAGAATCAGTCTGCAGACATACCTGCAGAAGTCATTAACTCCCCTACCATTTCTAGAATGAAGCTGACCAGACACAAACAAATTTAAAAACAAACTTTTAAAGGAGGACTTTGGCTTTTCATGTCCAAGGTAAAATAAATATTGACCAAGTAAAGGAGGCTCCTGGTTCCCTGATTGCTCAAACAATAATGGTTTTTATATATTTTGTATGTGAGGAAATATTGTTTGCTACAGGAAATATTGAATTATTATATTAATTGAGGAGAATTCAAAGCAATTTATATTTCTATAGGCTTTTTGATTTTATTATGCTCATCGTGGGGCAGTACAGCTGTGATTCAAGCATGTTTCATAATAAAATACTTGACAAATATCATAATGTGGGTCATCTCCCCCTATCTATTTTTTAGCATAGGCAAAGTAATCCACTTTTTGCCTGCCATTGTTTAGATCACATTGCATAAGCCAGCCAGAGAAGAGAAGCCAGCACACCAGACCCTCCTGCTGTTTGTAAACAATATCTCACCTAAGTTGGACCCTGGGGTGTTGAGTTGTCTTGCTTTGACTGAATGTCCTTATTTCCCCTTCCTATCCTGCCAAAAAAATTATGAGGTAACTGGAGCAGCCTTAGCTTGCCTATGTGGTAATACACGGCCCTCGCGCAAAAGTAATGTACCCGGGAAAGGATGGCGTTTCAGAAAGCTTATAGAGAAATGTTTTAAAGGTCACCTGAGGTTTCTGAAGTAAGATCCCTGGTTCTGATGATCACTTCCATCAAGAAACAGCTTGTCCTTGGCTTTGATTGTAGACTAGCAATGGACAAATCTGTCAGTTTCAATTTCTCCTAGATTTTTATTTATTCTATTTATTTGCGTGTTTATTTATTTATTGCATTTTACATCTTTAGAACACATAATTAGCCAACTTTAAAGAAAAAATTTAAAACCAAAAGGGAAAAAAGTTTTCAAAACTTTTTTTTTGAGGAATTATCCTGAAAAAAGGGAGAATTATCCTATGTACTATACTTACAAAAAGTCACTGGTTTACTAATAAATAGGCTAGTAGCAAATACTAAATATTATTGTTTAACACCACAAATCTATGCCTTGGTAGCACATGTTTCTTAAACCATTGATTAATAGAAAATATTGCCTTTCCAAAATAGATAAATCACACATTTCTGACAACTATTTCTTAACACCTCGAATAGTAATACTTTTCCAGTTTCTCAGTTTGATTCCTTAAGCCACGTACCTTGGTTGATACAACCATAATTCCTAATAAATAGCCAGATTTGAAAGCTTTGTAACATCACATTACAATAACTTCTTAACATTTATGGAATTTCCCTTAAATCTATTTACTATACTTTAACATATTGCAGAAAGATATCAAATGATCACATGATCATATGATATGGGTCAAGGAGTCCTCAATTTTTCTCCTTCCAAAATAGAAAATCTGATTATTCTTCCAAATTCTTGGGGAGTCCAATGCACCTAAATATATTTAAATTAATTTTGGAAAGGTTAAAATGGCTGACTGAACACAGAACCACTTAAAAGCAACAGAAAGTTTGTGTCTCTTTACTATCTGAGGCTACTATCTAATTTTATAGTCAAATCACAGAGAATAAGTGCTAATGAACAACTGAAATTTGAAGGGGGAGGAGATATTGGGGCCAACCTAAGAAGCTAAGTGAGAAGAAGAAGCAAGGTCATTGGGTCCCTAGGTGAAGCAGTCAATAGGAGGGGAATTCCATATTATGCAAGCTGCAACATTAGAAGAGTGTTTTCCATCATACACTGGCTAAATCAGAGACAAACATGTCAATTTCACTACTTTGTAATTTCCAGGACAACCTGTCAATTTACAGTCAAATTACTTCTCTGGTAATATTGTATTGCTAACTAGAGCATACAAGACATTTGCTAGACCAATTCTCAAATACAGTTCATCTGTTTAGAACCCGCACTGCATATTGGACATTAATACAATTGAGCGAGTCCAGAGATATTTCACGAGAAAATCCTCCACTCCTCTGCTTGTAACAGGATACCTTATGCCACCAGGCTTGAAATTTTGGGCTTAGACAAATTAGAACTATGCCGCCTTTGATCTGACCTAAGCATAGTAAATAAAATTATCTGCTACAATGTCCTACCTGTACTTCAGCTTCAACCACAGCAATACACGAGCACACAATAGAGACAAACTTAAGGTAAACTGCTCCAAACTTGATTGTAGAAAATACGACTTCAGCAACAGAGTGGTCAAAGCCTGGAATGCACTACCTGCCTCTGTGGTTTCTTCCCCAAACCCCCACAACTTTAACCTTAGACTGTCTACTGTTGATCTCACCCCAAAGTGCACCAAAGTGCCTACCGTCCCTGCCCTAATGTTTCTTTTTATTCATATCCATTTCATGTATCCAAAATCATGCTTATACTTATATCTGTTATCTGATACATGCTTGACAAATAAAAGGAATAAATAAAAGAAATAAATATAGGGCTTTCAATCTCCTTTCAGAGGCCAGATGAAAAGAAATCACCACTTTTAGAATGGCGCATCTAAAGCTGCCCTTAGGCTGCCCTTTGGCATGTATACCATGTGTGCGTTTGTGTGAGGCAGAGATAGACATTTGACATGTATTTGGAAACGCTAATGTTCCATCTTCATGCTGTGTGGATTGTGCCTATTTTGGTGTCTATTTCATTCTGTTGCTTTCTGTCCCTTTCTCAAGTTGATTTCTTTTTCATGTGCAAAGAAAGACCTCTTATTGGTCTCCACTCTCTTAGCCAGAACTGGATGAAGAAGAATGAATTGTCTAACTAAAGCTGGTGGCATCCAGTTGCAGGGATGTGAGGATCGCATTTCAGACGTAGTCTCTCAAAGTCTCTGACTGTTATTCCCTAGTGGGAAAGTATTACCTTCCTCAAAGCCAGCAATTTCTATAGCAAAAGGAAAGAATGACTGGAATGGTGAGCTATTCACGGCAATATTAAAAGCTTAAAATAGAAACCACATCTTTACGTGGAATAGAGCCATGGCTGCTCTGAAAGTTTTTCTCTCAACTCTTGCTTGTTTTGGAATTGTTTTGTTGAAGTTATACACCCAGAGGCTCAGTAATGTGGTTTCAATTCTGAAGGATACAAAAGCTACAAGAAAGCTTTTTTGTCCTGAAGGATCTTCAGGCATCTGACATTCCTGAGTAATCAGACTGACTCTTCTGTTAGCAGTCAGTATTTTCACCTCTTAATCATATCTGGAAAATCAGACTGCCAACATATTGTCTTTCAAAGGCCAAATATTAAATCTGCATTTTTTTCATTATTTTTCTACTTTGATTCACAGCCAATGTCTTGGCTTCATTGATTCACAGCCAATGTCTTGGCTATGGCATATCTTAGCAGCCCCCAAATTCTTCAAGATCATGAAATCTGGGGTAACCCGATTCCTCTTTCTTCCATTACCCTTTGTTACTTCTATCATTAAATCCCTCAAACTAATGATAATAAAACAATTTCTTCTGGTATTCCTGGTATCAGTCCCTGGTGGTTTCCTCTATAGCACTGAACAGAAATTTTCTGTGTGCATTTACAGTATAAAAGACTACCTCCCTTGGAAGAAATGATAGAGTAGGAAATTCATTTTTCAGATGCTACCTGAATCTATCCAAAATTCATCTCCTAACTCAACTTTCATAGATAGATGTACTCTATGGCTCTTTGATTCTAAGCCGCTAGGATAATAACACCTTTTATTCTCCTTTCTTTTCTTTCTTTCTTTCTTTCTTTCTTTCTTTCTTTCTTTCTTTCTTTCTTTCTTTCTTTCTTTCTTCCTTCCTTCCTTCCTTTCTTCCTTCCTTTCTTTGCATCAATTGAAACAAAAATAATGTTTAAGACAGTATTTCTCTACCACTGTTGCTCACAGTCTTCCTTGTCACATATCTTCCAAGTGTTTACACAAGGAATTGTGTGATATCTTTTGAAAAGTCCACACTCTCAGCTCCAAAGGAAGATGTCCATTGGATTTTTCATACCCACAGATACAACTTGTATCTACAGTAACATGCTGCTTATTGGACTTTTTGGAATTCTCCATCTGGATTCCTTCAGTTAGTTATAAAATATCCCCCCAAATCTAAGTGCTCAAGAAATCAAATGCTCAAAAAATCAAATCAAGTGGAAAAATAATTTTAAAAAGCAGCTCCCGGGGAGAAATAATGTCATTTCAGCGGGTAGAGCTATAAAGATACATTGAAGAATCTATACTTTATATATAGTAGTAGTTCTGGAGATTTGGATGAAAGCCAGACTAGATAGGGAAATGCTTTTGCTAAATTTGAAAGCAACTGTTTTAGAGAATTGAAATCAGAATCTGCTTCTCTAGCAGTAAAGTGCACTGTATTTCAGATACAGGGAGTCCTCAACATATGACCACAACCGAACCCCAAGTTTCTGTTGCTAAGCGAGACATTTATTAAGTGAAACTTCCGCCATTGTATGACCTTTCCTACCACAATTATTAAATGAACCACTGCATTTGTTAAATTAATACAAGATTGTTAAGTGAATCTGATTTCCCCATTGACTTTTAAAAAGAGCCGAGATGGCGCAGTGGTTAGGGTGCAGTACTGCAGGCCACTTCAGTTGAGTGTTATCTGCAGTTCAGCGGTTCAAATCTCACCGGTTCAAGGTTGACTCAGCTTTCCATCCTTCCGAGGTGGATGAAATGAGGACCCAGACTGTGGGGGCGATATGCTGAATTTGTAAACCGCTTAGAGAGGGCTGAAAGCCCTAGGAAGCGGTATATAAGTCTAACTGCTATTGCTATTGCTATTTCCTAGTCAGAAGGTTGCAAAAGGTGATCAGATGATTCTGGGACACTGCAATATCATAAATATTAATCATTTGCCAAGTGCCTGAATTTTAATCATGGGGAAGTTGCAATGATTGTAAGTATGAAAACGTTCGTAAGTCATTTTTATTTCAGTACCGTTGTAACCTTGAACAGTCACTAAATGAACTGTTGCAAGTCGAGGACTACCTGCATTCACTTTCACATTTAATGACATTTTATGGATCATGAGACAAATATATTTGTTATTAAAGGGCTTAGCAGAACCCTGTATCTGAAGGAGCTGGCTAAGGACAGAATACAATTTGGATAAATACTCCCACAGTCTTAGAAACTGATATAGCTATTGGAGATCTAAAGGCAGTTTAGAAAGGCCTCAGGAATCTTCTGGCTACATTTTAACCATTTTATTTATCTATTTATAAAATTTATAGGCTACCTGTCTTACTTCAAAAATTGCTGTGAGCAAGACCAAGACAAAACAATCTGAGAAAAAACAATTACTTTTTAATTGCTGGTTTAAATAATTGGTTTACTTTGTGATGATTGAACATTCTTTTGATTTATTCCCATTTGTAAAAATAAGGCATTCTTGAAGATGATAATAGCATGTGTTCAATACAGCTATTGTATTTCAGAGAGAATAGTAGGACAAAAATATCCCTAGGGTTATGAACTTACAATGTCAATATTTCATTCCTGCCCTCAGTAATAGCAGCATCTCCACTCTGGGAGAAAATATACCAAGTTTGCTCAACTGTTCACTTTTGATTAAAAAAATATATAAACATACAAAAATGCCAGGTTGGAGTCAGAGGCAAGAAGACATTTAAAAATGTACCTGGTTTCTTTACTTTATTACGATTATTATTACTTTTTAAAGGCTTTTTTCTTGGAAGTTCCTGGAAAAGTCATGTGGTTGCATAATCACATTATATCTAGATTTATAATTGCCAAAAGTTTTGTGATGGAAGCCCAAACAAAATGTTATCTAGAAGCATTTAAGTTTTTTAAATGTTTGGCATAGTTCTGTTATATGTTATTATTGTAAACTGCCAAAAATCTTTGGAACAAGTTGTTTGTACAGAAGTTTAATAAACAATTTATAATTAATATAACTAGAAAATAAGCAAAAAACTTTTTCAAACAAACTTTATTCCTTGCAACTCTCCTATGGGAGGGAACCAGTCATTGAATTTGCTGATGACACAAAATTGTATAAACAAACAATCAATCACAGAACAAAATATCTTGTAGGATAATCAATATCCTAAAGATAGAGATAAAAACAAAATTATCTTGCTAAGTTAGACATATAGGGAGAAAATAATTAAAAGAAACGTAACAGAGAGAAATCAAAAGTTATTCACTGAGGAAACAGAAATCAATGGCATGGATATAGATGGGACCTTGTCAAATAGTCTTGGCATAGTAGGTAATTTATAAGTAGTCAGGAATGTGATGTGGCATTGATCAGGCACCATTTTGAGTAATGTTCTGAACACCACCCTTTTAGGATGACTCAGAGAAAATTAGGAAAAATTCAAAAATGGACAGTGGGCTAAATTCTCTTAGATGTTGTTAAATTAATTTGGAAAAGTTTTAAGAAAAAAGGCTGGTTGGAATGGATTTGCAAGGATGCTATACAGTGAGAACACGTTCTCCATCATTTCATCTTTTGGCAAGATTCAAAAATGTTTGTAAATTACAGGAATTTGTGATTGGATTTAAAAAGGTCTCTGTCATTAAGAATACTTTGAAGCAAAACTATCTATAGAGTTGGTAAGGGATCACCCATTACTAAATACAGTCCAAGTTGCTTTCATCTGGATCCTTGTATGGAGCATGTTATTGGATTCAGTGGTTTAAATGGCCCTTCCCAGTTCTATGATCCCATGATTCATTGCTAACTCAGATCAAATGAAAGCTTTCTACTAAACCAAACAATGTTGAAGATCACTGCTTTAAAAAGGATACAGCAAAATAAACAAAGATGAGCATCTCCGCAGACTCAAATATATGTCCTGCCAGAACAATTGTAAGAAAGAAGGCATATGACAGTGTTTTGTTCTAGTTCTCATTTTGACATAGGGTGTTGACCCACAATGCAATCTTACTTCCCAAAAAGTGTCAAAGCACAAAAGTTATATTTGCAATGTGCTAGGTAGCACATGTTTCCCTTCAGTAATGTCAACAGATTACAAAGCTTCCCAGAAAGCATCTAGAGATTACAGTTTTAATTTTCCCCACTCTGTTATTTCGTAAAGATGTGTTGGCCACAATGCTGGCTAGATGCGGGAACCCAGTGTGAAAAAGCCAATTTCTACATAGATCAAGGAAAGACAAAACTCTTTTATTAAGATGACGTCTTTGGCTTTCATACTCCAGAAGTGCATCAGAAATCAGGCACAGTTATTTTTATACCATTTGCTACAAGAAACAAAATGAAGGGAATTGTTGGTTGGTTATAAAGTTACAGAACAGTCACACTTGGTACAAAGCAAAGCTATCCCACGAAACTCCATTAATTATTTAATTCCACTTCATTATCATAAAAGCTGATTACTTCTGGGTGTGTTTTTATAATGCTCATGAGGAATTTTTCTTACCTCCAGACTGTTGTCCAGACACCTCTTACCACTGCTTAAGGTAAATGTGGCATTGTCGTCTTCGATTCCAGTAACAGATTCACTTGCAAAGTATCTTAGTCAAGTGGCAAAGCCACAAGATGTAAGTTAGTCTAAATAGGAGACATTTGTGATCAATCCATGAGGTGTTTGCAGTAAACTTTTCTAGCTCTTGCTGACAGGTTACTTCTAGCAGGCAAAGGCACAATAACTAAGAGCTAACATTAATTCATAGGTAACAAAAGCCTCCAATTATTTTTTAATAAGCTAATAAGTCAACAGACCCTCAAACTGCAGGAATATCATAGCTATACGTAAAAAGTAAGCAAAATTTCCTCTCATCCTACAGATGGATATATGATCTTTTATATGCTGTTTAGTTGGTACTTGTCTGGCTAAGCATGCAGTGAAAATGGAAAAGTTTTCATGAGCATCATATATGTTTTATGAAAATGTCAGGAACCTTTTGTATACATGTAGTTGAATGATCCCACGTTTCAAAATTAATTTTATTTTATTTTCTATTTTATTGTACCATTGTATGCTTTTAATGTTATAGTGGGGTATGTATGCGGAGTATACCTGGCTGGTATATATGAGGGGATTGAGAGTGCGGCCTGGAGCCCCCTCCACTGAGTGCAGAAGCAGAAGTGGATGGGGGCCCTGACCCGCCTCTCATCCTAGGGTGCATGGTATGAATGGCCTGCTGAGAAGAACAGGGGCTGTGGGAGGGAGGGGGGTCTACGGGGATGGGGACGGGCCAGAGCATCACGGTTACAACTGGGAGGGGCAGGTATGACGGGAGCTACAGGGCTAGCCATTACTGGGAAAGGAGGGTTCGCTACATCACAGCGATCCCTTGTTCCGGTCCTGAAAGCTCAACTCAAGGACCAGGTGACAAGAGAAGTCAGGGCCCTGGTATCAGGTTGCTGTTGCTAAATGCCAGGTCTGTGATTCATAAAGCTCCCCTCATCCGGGACTTAATATTAGATGAGGGGGCAGACCTGGCATGTATTACTGAAACCTGGCTGGGCCACGAGGGAGGAGTCCCCCCTCTCAGAAATGTGCCCAGAAGGGTTTCAGGTGCTCCACCAACTACGACACCAGAAAAGGGGTGGGGGAGTGGCAGCTATTATCCGGGAGTCATTAGTCCCTCGCAGGATCCCTGCTCCAGAGACTGTCGGGTGTGAGTCCCTCCTTGTGAAGTTGGACCTAGGGGGTCAAGTAGGCTTGTTTTTGATGTACCTACCTCCCAGCTGCGTCACAACAGCCCTGCCTGCACTCCTAGAGTCAGTAGCCGGACTGGCGGTTGAGTTCCCCAGACTTATAGTACTGGGGGACTTCAACCTGCCATCTCTTGGCGAACGCTCAGACGGGGCCCAGGAGTTCATGACCTCCATGACAACCATGGACTTGACTCAGGTAATTCAGGGTCCGACTCATATAGCGGGACACACACTCGACCTTGTGTTTCTCTCGGGGCTGTAGAGACGTGTTCTGGAACTGAAGGGGATAGAGATCTCGCCCTTGTCATGGTCAGATCACTTCCTGCTGAGGCTTGATTTTCAGAAGCTACTCCCCCACTGCAGGGAGGTGGAGCCGATTAAATGGTTCTGCCCCAGGTGCCTGATGGACCCATTGGGATTTCAGATGGAGCTTGGAGAGATACTTGACTCCCTTGCCCACAATCCGACTGAGTCCTTGGTCGCTGCTTGGAATACAGTGGCGGCTGAGGCACTAGATCGGATTGCGCCTTTGCGGCCTCTCTACGGCAGTGGATCCAGGAGAGCACCTTGGTTTACTGAGGAACTCTGGGAGATGAAGCGCCAAAAAAGACACCTAGAGCAACGCTGGAGGGCTAGTAACTCCGAATCCAACCAAACACAACTAAGAGCCTTTATTAGGACTTATTTAGTGGCGATATGGGCGGCAAAATGTACTCATTTTTCCGCTCTTATTGCGTCCACAGAATCTCGCCCAGCTGCCCTGTTTAGGATAACCCGCTCCCTCCTGAAAGGGAAGGATGCGGGGGAACCCCTACAGTGAAGGGCTGAGGAATTTGCTCAGTTTCTGTCGGACAAATGCACTCAGATTCGGACGGACCTGGACTCCATTTGGACAGTGCCAGCGGAGATGCCGAGGGAGGGCCTTGATCAGATTTTGTGGAGTGAGTTCCAGCTTGTCATTCCTGAGGAAGTGGACAAGGCCATGGGAGCAATGAGTGCCACTACCTGTCTGCTGGACCCGTGTCCCTCCTGGTTGGTCTCGACCAGCAGGGAGGTAACACGAGGCTGGCTCCAGAGGATTGTGAACACCTCTCTTCAGAAGGGATCTTTCCTGCAACCTTTGAAGGAAGCGGTGGTGAGACCCCCTCCTCAAGAAGCCTTCTCTGGACCCAGCTATCCTTAAAAACTATCATCCAGTCTCCAACCTCCCTTTCTTAGGGAAGGTTGTTGAGAAGGTGGTGGCCTTCCAGCTCCGATGGACCTTGGATGAAGTGCATTATCTAGATCCCTTTCAGTCTGGTTTCAGGCCTGGTTACTGCACCGAAACCGCCTTGGTTGCGCTGACCGATGATCTCTGGCGGGCCAGGGATAGAGGACATTCCTCTATCCTGGTGCTCCTTGACCTCTCAGCGGCTTTTGATACCATCGACCATGGTATCCTTCTGCGACGGCTGGAAGAGGTGGGAGTGGGAGGCATCGTTTTACGGTGGTTCTCCTCTTACCACTCTGGCAAGTTGCAGTTGGTGTTGGTTGGAGGACAGAGGTCGACCCCTATGCCCCTTAAATATGGGGTGCCACTGGGCTCGGTTTTGTCCCCTCTCCTATTTAATATCTACATGAAGCCGCTGGGTGAGATCATTCGCTGGCACGGGATTAAATACTATCAATATGTGGATGATACCCAGCTGTATCTTTCAACCCTGTGCCAACTCAGTGAAGTAGTGGAAGTGATGTGCCAGTGCCTGGAAGCTGTTAGGGCCTGGATGGGAATGAACAAGCTTGCACTCAACCCCAACAAGACCGAGTGGCTATGGATGTTGCCCCCCCAAGGATAGTCCAGATACTCCATCTTTAAGTCTGGGGGGTGAAACCTTACACCCCTCAGAGAGGGCCTGCAACTTGGGTGTCCTCCTGGACCCACAGCTGACACTAGAACACCATTTGTCAGCTGTGACCAGGGGAGCTTTTGCCCAGGTTTGCCTGGTGCACCAGTTGCGGTCCTACCTGGAGCAGGAAGCACTTCAAATGGTCACTCACACCCTCGTCACCTCAAGACCTGACTACTGTAAAGCGCTGTACATGGGGCTGCCCCTGAAAAGTGTTCAGAGACTACAACTGGTCCAGAATGCAGCCGCGTGAGCGATACTGGGTGTACCGAGATACACCCATGTTACACCTATCCTCTGCAAGCTGCACTGGCTCCCTATTGGTCTCCAAAAGCACTTCAAGGGGCTGGTTATCACCTTTAAAGCCCTACATGGCTTCGGACCTGGATATCTATGAGACCGTCTTCTGCCACATATCTCCCAGCGTCCGATAAGATCACACAGGATAGGCCTTCTCCAGGTGCCGTCGACTAGACAATGTCGTCTGGCAGCTCCTCGGGGGAGGGCCTTCTCTGTAGCTGCCTGGCCCTATGGAACAATCTTCCCCCAGAGATCCGGACCCTCCCCACTCTCTCGGCCTTCCAAAAGTCTACTAAGACCTGGCTATTCTGGCAGGCCTGGGGCTGCTGACCTCATGAATGAGGTCCAGCCCCACTAAGATCGAGTGCATGATGTGTTTTTTTTTAACCTGCTTTTCCTCTCTATTTTAAATTTATTGTATTCTTTTTAGCGTTGTTTTTATGTAAGCCACCCGGAGTCCTTCGGGATTGGATGGCATATAAATTCATTAAATTTACAATTTAATTTACTTTTTTGTGAAGGACTTGCTAGCAAAATGCACCCAGAAATCCATTGGCTAATTTTAAAAAAAGATTTAACCATTTTTCCCATACTAAATTGATTTTATAGGGAAACCCAACTTTTAAAACTGGAGAAAAAAAGATGATATAAAAATTGGGTAGAAATGGGAATATTGTCCTTGTATGTTTATGGAGATTCTCAGACATCCAGTGTTGCCCCAAAGGTGCTTTACCAAAATCCAACTAGATTTTCTTGGGTTTTTTTTCCCCCTTGAAAATGTTTTGCTTCTCATCCACGAAGCTTCTTCAATTCAGTTTTTTGGAAAAAACACCTTTGGCTTGACCTTGTATCAACTGACAGATGATGAGGATGATTTTTAAACTATATTATCTTTTAAAAGATATTAAATAATACTCACTGATTGTAATCCAACTGAAATATTATAACATTTGTTAACAACATTATTTGGACCAGTAGCATATTCAGCTTCTGAGACAAGCTATTAAGATAATAAAACAACACAATAAATCCTTTAAAACTTAAAAAAAAAACCTATTATTAATTTCTGTAGTTATCTGTCATAAATAAATCAGTTTGGTATGCAGATATTAGGAAATGAGTGAGATTGACTATATATACATATATACAAGCTAACATTTTCAGACAATAATATTCTTTTGAACTACATAGCCTAGTATCTGGACATTAACAACTGGACAACATAAAGTGCCAAAAAACTGATATTGAAGCATTGAAAAGATAAATGTGGCCCCCTTTTTACCCAATGGCCTGAGGATCTGATTGCACTTACCACCTGTAAATGGGATGCCTAATAGACATAGACTTTGTATGGACAAGTTTAATGAAATTTGGGACTCATATATACTGTAGTTATAAATGTATTATAAATGATTCTATAGAGCACTGCACACCAGAACAACTAGATGCAAGAACAGTTTTTTCCCCAAATGCCATCACTCTGCTAAACAAATAATTCCCTCAACACTGTCAAACTATTTACTAAGTCTGCATTACTATTAATCTACTCATCGTTCCTATCACCCATCTCCTCACCCATCTCCTTCCACTTATGACGATATGACTGTAACTGTGTTGCTTGTATCCTTACCAGTGGTGGGTTTCTAACTGGTTTACTACCGTTTCACTTAGAGAGGTTGTTTTGCACGCACACAAAAATTTTGCGTGCATGCTGGTTGCTGGTTGATTGCTGTGCATGTGCAGTTTACTGGAGATGTGAGAAGAGACCATGGAACCAGTTGAGGGTGTGGCAGGCCGGGGTTGCTGCCAGTTCTAGCAACCCAGGCTGGAAAACCACTACCAGTTCAGCCGAACCATTCCAAACCAGTAGGAACACACTTCTGAGGGTTTATATTTATATTGATTGTTTCCTGGTATGATTTAATTGCTTATTTCTACCCTATGACTATCATTAAGTATTGTAACTTATGATTTGTGATGAATGTATCTTTTCTTTTTATGTACACTGCAAAGTGCATGCTCAGTGAACTGGTAGGAACACTGGTAGGAACGCACCACTGCTGTGAATCTGTTATAAACTCAATGTTAAAATTGACTGTAAAAATGAATTTAGTTACATGATACTGGTGCTTTGCATTTGCTTGTCAGTATCCAAGTACTCATTTAATCATCTTTTCATTTTTCTTGCTTTAAAGATGCTTGTAGCTGGCTGGGAAAAATGGCCAGCAGACCACCTGGGTGGCCATTTGATATGCACTGGCTCTCTGGGGAAGAAAGGAAGGATGCAAATTGAGTGTTTTTTTAAGTAAATAAGCTGCCTTGTGAACATTTCACTTAATACTGCTTTATTTGGCCCTTGCTGAGCAGAATTCTTTAACATCTGACAACACTTATCTGCTGTTGTCTGTTAGCGAGCACTACATAAATTACTCAGAAGGGAGACATTTGGGATTGTTCCAGTTTTCATTTCAAAGCTATGCAGTGGACAATTGGGGTCATAAATCATTGCAAGCTGTTTATGGGATGAAGAGTTTTATATCTGTTAATTACGAGGTGGGGAAGAGACAGAGAAATTGTTTATATTTGTCATGATGAAGGTGGGAAGACACTTTTTTGGTTTTTTTACTTTCTTGGACTTTTTGTTCTCCCTTTTATTTATTTCTCTTTATTGTTGTATTATCTTTTACTATAGCAATCAAAACTTGTAATAAAATTTCTTTTAAAAAATACATTGCAAGCTTTTATTCTGACTTCAGTTAAAATATGATGTCATCAATTTTGGTAATAATGAAAATTGATAGTTTATACACTTTATAGCATTAATCAGATTTCTATGCATTATATTACTTTGTGGAAGCCATTCACATATTTTTAAAAAGACACTTTACTTTTTAACTAAGATGAATGCTCAGGAAAATACTGTAAGAGTATTTCCATTCATTTATTAAAATATTAAAGTAATCTGAGTCAGTTTTCTTGTTTTATGGAATATCCTGATCTCTCTAAGTCAGGGATGTCAAACACATGTCGTCATGGTGGTATCACATGGCAGTGTCACATGATAAACTGTGTGTGGGCGTGGCCAGAGTGTGAAACATCTGTGTGTTTGACAGACCTGCTCTAAATCATTGGAAACAATTCCTAGTAAAGTGAAGTGGATCTCCTTCATAATATATGTTCAACTTGCCTTGGATGATTTAATGTTGATTTCTGCAAGGAATAGATTGCAAGCTGGATTATGACTATAACTTTGCTGTTTGTATCTTATGATTTATGTTTATTGCTTTTATTTAGTATTCTATTATGATTTATGTTGATTTCTTATTTAATATCCTATGACTATCACTAAGTGCTGTATTATGTTTTATGATGATTGTATTTTATAATTATGATAATGGTTTATCACTTGTTGCATGCATGTACACTGAGAGTTTATGCACTGGAGATAAATCCCATGTATGTCCAATTATACCTGGTCAATAAATAATTCTATTCTATTCTATTCTATTCTATTCTATTCTACTCTACTCTACTCTACTCTACTCTACTCTACTCTACTCTACTCTACTCTACTCTACTCTACTCTACTCTACTCTACTCTACTCTACTCTACTTTATTCTATTCTCCCACCAATATGAATTCCATCATTTATTTGTTCGTAAAAACTTATTTCTCTCTGTTGGTCCTGAATTTTCCTACATGTAGATAATATCAAGTTTTGATTGATTGATTGATATAGCCACCCTTCTCAATGCAATGCAATGCAAAACTATGGGGAGCATACAAGGATCAACACCAACAAGAAAAATTAACAATCCAAATAATAAATTTCCAAGGTTGGAGAAATCACTCAAATTACAGAAGAGAACAATACAAATTAATTAGAAAAAAAATCAGGCTCCTAGACCCAGGAGAACATTTTGAAATATAGAATTTATGTAATGCATGATTTTATATCTCACATTGTTGTCCTTCCTTTCAAGCTTTTCTTACAGGTGAGATAGTCAAGCCCATAATTATTTTGGCTCCCATTGAATCTTTTAAAAACATTTGCTATTCTTAAGAAGATCATAACCTTAAGAATATTATACAGTTAGGTGGTCAAAACTAAAAACAACACACCAAGTTTGATTTCACCATAAGCATATGCCAAAACATTATTACATTAGCCTTTCATTTTTTAGTTTAAGCGTCATGGTAAATTTTACAGAGATCAGTAAGGACCCAGATTGCTGAGGGCAATATGCTGACACTGTAAACTGATGAGAGGGTTGTAAAGCACCCTGAAGTGGTATATAAATCTAAGGGCTATTGCTATTGTTATTGCTAGTTCTTTTCCTAATGATTTCAAACATGGGTTTTACCATTTTTGATGCAACAATGGTAGGACTCATCTCTGGGGGATGGGGGGAGATGAATCTGCCTATCGAGATGAGGTGGACTGGTTGCTTTCATGGTGTGGAGACAATATTTTGGTCCTTAACATCAATAAGACCAAAGAGCTTATAGTGGACTATAGGAGGAATAGATCAGACATCCAGTCCTTGCTTATCAATAGAGACTGAGTGGAGCAAATGGCCAGTTTTAGGTTATCATAAAAGAGGACCTGACCTGGGGTGCCCACATTGCAGCCCCCAGCCTTTTTGGGCCCTTTTAACTACCTAAGACTTCTCAGGAAACAACAACTGAATGAAAAACTGCTGGTGACCTTCTACCGCTGCACTATAGAGAGCATCTTAACGTACTACACTTGTGAATGGTTTGCTAATTGTACAGTGGCGGATAGGACAGTGCTCCAGAGGGTTAATTACATTGCCCAGAGGATCATTGTTGCCTTCTCCCCTCCTTAGCTTTATAGCTGCCTCTGCCTTGAGAAAGTTTAAAATGTTCTTAAAGATCCATCTCATCCTGGGCACTCTTTTTTTTTGAACTATTGCCATCTGGCAGACGGTACAGGACAATAAAAACAAGGATGAATAGGCTGAATAACAGCTTCTATCCCAGAGCAGTAACTATTTTGAATTCTATTATATAGTTCAATACTAATGCAGTATCAGGGGCTTTCGATTCAATTGTGTAGAATGTGAAGGATATGTGTGTGTTTGTGTGTGTTTAAAAATTATTATTATCATTTTCTTATGTATGATGTACACTGAAGATGGCATTTAATTTCATTGTATTAGGTGCAATGACAATAAAGTCAACTTCACCTTTTCAGTAGCTACACACTAGGTTACTATTTCCATTTAGCTATCTATTGTGTTTAAAAAAGACTTTTCCTATTTAATCACTGACAGTTCAGTTCAGTTTTAGCACTCAGAACTATCAGTACAAATTTGTTTACCCTGAACTGTATTTAGCATTTTGAAATTCACTGACCTAGCTTGGGGGAAAAAACTTTTTTGAAACTATTCCCAATCCCTTTCTGGTTTTATTGAACAGTTAGGTATTAACAAATACTGCTACCCCATTACTCAGCCTAAATCCAGATCATTTACAGACTGTCACACTACCAATTTCCAATCTCAATAGAAAGGTCAAAACACCCTGATTCAGGAATGTTCTGTTTCTTCTCTGTACCATGAAAATGTTGGACTGTACATTTCAGCATTTTTGGAAATTAATCCAGAATTGGTTCAGAGTATCCTAAACATAGAATTCTAGACAAAACAAGGCTGTTTGGGGAGTGGATCACCACAGAATACCTGAGCCATCTGATGTTCCGAAGATTTACTTCTGGAATCTGTGAAGCATCATTCCAGAATTACATGGTTGAGAAAAGGTTGGCATGAATTAAAAGAACTCTGAAATGTTCTGTTCCTGAATTTATGAGGTTTTGAACCCCTCCTCTTTGCTACAACTATTAAGGCACCAAACTTTAAGATTGAGCTCCTAACTTCCTTTCCCTAAAAGAAACATCAGTTAATAGTTGCTCAAAAGTGAATGCAATAAAATTGAATTCACTTTTGATTATTCTTCTGTCTTTCTAATTTTTATCATCTTTTCCACAATTAAACATCATTTCATTTATGCTTTTGTATTGCTCTCATATATACTGTATTAAGGAAGAAAAATATTGTATTTCTGTTTGAAAGGCAGAAGGCATAATCTTGTTCAGTTTCACACCAGATACAATATATTCTTCATACAAATACACAGAAAAAATGCTTTAAAATGACTGCACACTTTCTAAATTGCCTCTGAGGGGAGCCATAACCAAAAGTTGTTATTCATGGAAAAAAAGTTATGTCTGACTACATAACGCTAAATTTTTTTAATAGGTTTCAAAATCTCTTCCTAGATCTGAGCCAAGGCAACAAAAATGCTATAAAATAGTAGATATTTTTAGGCATATTTTAATGATCTTATGTGAAATGCACTGATCTGTTTCAAAAGTTAAAACAGAAATTGTATTGGGCAAGCAATGACCTATTAACTGTATTAATACGTTTTTATAAAAATAAAGCAGATGAATTACTTTATCAAGTCACTGAATTGCTGTCCTTGTGTAAGATCTTATTTTGTTCATAATTTTAGCACAACATTTTCCCCACAGCGTAACTATTGCAAGACATCTTACATCTTCTGTGGGCCTTTGCCTTTAAACAGAAGAAACCAGATCAGTCCAGCAAAATCTGTAATATTTTAAAATAATATTAATCCCAAATCAATCCTCTGCAAAATGAATATTTCTTCATTGAAGATTATAGATTATAATTTACAACACTAGCCCAGTGCCAATTGGGGTGATAGACAGAAGCTGAATGAATGTGATTGGCTCAAAATCATCCATCCAGCTTCCCTATCTAAAAGAAGACTGGAATTTAGGTCTTTTTGCTTCTATTAAACACCTTAACCACAACACTAGATTGCCTCTCAAATCTCATTTGTCTTTATGAACTCAATTACTATTGCAGGATAGCTTGAAGAGTATTGTTAAGTGTTGAAATAAGACAGAGAATTTTGTACTCTGATATACCATAAGTCTTTGCAAAAGCACAAAAATGGCTCATGGAGAAGCAGTGAATAATCTAAGTCATTGAACTCTAAAGCTTCATTTTTCACTCAAGGAGGTGGAGAATATAATTCAGCTGGCAGCTTCTGGAAACCAATTGGACAACTATTTGTCTGAAATTGTGGGGTTCATGGTAGGTTTCCTGCTTGAGCAGAGGATTGGGCTGGAAGACCTCCAAGATCACTTCCAACTCTGTTATTCTCTTATTCTGTTATTTAAATAGGGAGTTGCATAGAGTCAACACACTAAGATGTATTGTATATTGTCTTGCCTTGATTATTCATATTGTCCTTTTTCAGAGGGTTGACTTGCCTTGCCTGAAGAATGCATGGATATTTGAAAACATACACATTACTTTGTAAAGTTTAAGTTGGCCCATTAAAATAAGTAAGAAAGTGATTTTGCCGAAACCCCAGTGAATCCCTGACACTCTCCATCATTAAGATAGAGCATGAAGTTTAATGATTTCAGTAGTTGCAAAAAGATTCCACAATCCAGCACTAAATTAAAACTTCAATTAATATTTATATGCACATTTCAATAAAGCAGCAAACAGAATTTCAGCTACATTCCTTGCTTCATAGCTATAGTGATATTACTGAGCTTTCCAGGAAACTGTAAACTGGCTTAAATATGTTTTAAGGATTTGCATTCTGTCTCTCTCAGTCATTAAGATCAGCTAACAGCTGTTCAACTTACACTCTGAGGGATATCATTTATTTCTTTTTGTGGCCAACTGGAATAAAACAAACTACAATGCAAAGTTTAATCATTCATTGAATGATCATGAGAGACTACAAATTATGGGCAGTCCAGAGCATTCCCCCTACAAAATACTTCCATGTAAACATGATTCTTAAACACTGAGAAAATGATCTTTGACACCAAGTTTTTCTTCTGATGTCTCCCACGTACGAGAACAATGAATGAAAGCTTATTGTAATACTGTACTCACGTACTTACAGTCTCAATTGTCAATACAAAATGTATGAAATTCTGTATCTGCACAGGAAATAATCTGACATATAATACATACTTTCATGTGTATATTAATAATTACTGGAAACATATTTTCAGTTAGGCCCTAATTCAGGGTGGGTTGCTGCCGGCATTGCTCCCAGTTTGGTCCTTCAAAAATTTTGTGCTGGCCAGAAGTGCACTATATGTGCGTGCACATTTGCAAATAAAAAGGTCTGTGCATGTGCAAAACCTTTAAAAATAAAAAAATACATTTTTCCACTGAAAATTGTACTGAAAAACAAGATGGCCGCCCCAGAAAACCAGTTGGGGGAGCATGGCAGGCATGGATCGCTGCTGGTTCCAGTGACCCAGACCATCAATTTACTACCAGTTCAGCTGAACTGGTCCAAACCAGTAGGAACCCACCTCTGCCCTAATTCCAATCCAGTCAAGAAGAATCAGCTGTACCAGTTGAACTATGTCACTGATAATAGAAATGCCTAGGCCTGAGTGTGTTTTTTTTAAAAGTCTCTTAAATCAGGACTTCCACAAGTTATATCTGAAATAACTTCTGTCCCCCTAGGGACCATCATCACAGCCAATCAACCATGGAAGGAACTAACAGATATGGGAGATAATGCCCTTGGTTTTAGGTGAAATGTCCCTTGCTAAGAAAAGGGTTTTATGAAACTGAGTTGTGTGTTTTGAACATTTTGCGTCTTGGGGAGTAGCATGTGATGTTTTTCTCATTTTGATAAAAAAAAGCTAGATCCTGAATCATTTTATTTTATTGGTGGAATAGTAATTATTTAGTATGATATTCTATAGTTACTTCATATTGTACATTTATTATGCTTAGCAGGTCTTTATTATTTAAAGGAAGTCCATGGGCATTTATTATGGTAAGTAAAATATTTATTTTAATAAAATATTTTTAAAATCCTTATGATTTATTTATCACAATAGGACATTTCTGTACCTTTCTTCTGCAATCGATTAGCTATAAATGGGAATTTACTGGTGTGTATATTTAGTTGAATACTCATCAGGAAGTAATTAGTTTCTCCAGAATTCTTTTTTATTTGCCAAACACAAATAAAGCTGATAAAAATGGGAAAGGGTGAATTAATATAGGCAATAAACAATATGAAGCACACTACTTTAGATGGTGAGGTACCTTCACTGGAGGCAAAACTGTTCAGAATGTACTATAAATTTAAGATTCTCATGTTGTTCAAGAAAGCTGGATCTATAACATCATTTTAGGTTTTATAATAATGTGTTTCTACAAGGTTTGGCTTTCTTGGCCTATGCACAATATACCTTTGTTTAATTTAGTTAAATAAAGCATCTGTGTAAAAGTAATTCTTCATCATGGTCTTGAACATCATGTTTATGGATCTTGGGTTGCATAGATATTTCTTGGAATGGTCTAGAATCGAGAAATTTGACAAGTATTATACCATACTACATGTACTTGGGCAAAAAAAATGCTATTAACTTTCCACAATTCTGCAGTGGTGGCATTGTGAAAAGAACATCTTCTTCTTTTCAGGCATATCAAGTCCTTTCACATGCATTGTTGCCATCAGATATTTCTCTTTTTGAAGCTGATGCTGGATCAACAACAACAAAAAACCCTCTTCCTTTGGACAAAGTCTTGGCAGAATGTTTCATTTTGTGACCCTTGTTCCCTGTGTCACTGAGAGATTAATTTTGTGACTGTAAAGAATAGGGCAATCAGTGTCTCAATTATGGATATTATTTTTGCTTCATTTTTCTAAAAGAAATTCATTTAATGATCTCTTCTCCTCACTGGCACTAGTTTACTAAGCAATAACAGGATGTTTCCCACCTCATCTTGGGTCTTTGCTTTGGGAAGCAATATTCCACTGCCGATGTTCCTATGGACACAGTTGCTAGGACTTGATGTTATGTCCTGTACTGCCCATTTTGCCTGGAAGCTGAGTCAGGGTAACTGGACTTCTATCCTTTCCTTATTGGTTTGAAATGTTTTGCTGTTTATCCAAGCAGCTTCTTCAGTTAAAGCAAGTTGATTAGGAGGACCCCATCTATATCCTCCAGGGTGGTTTCATTTCTAACCTCCAACCAACTTACTCTGACTGAAGAAACTACTTGGATAAGCAGTGAAATGTTTTGAACCAATAAGGAAAGAAAATAAGTCTAGTTGCCATGACTCAAGTTCCAGAGAACTTGACCTGGATGATTGAAAATCTTCATAGGCACAATGCCGTTTTTGTTTTAAAAAACCCCATTTTCCAGTAACTTCAATTGCATTAATTGTAATAAACCTAACTGATTAGCTCTGTTCCATATCACCAATGTAAATATCGTGTCTAAGAAAACCAAAGCCAGACATAACATGAATCTTTGAAAAAGAACAATTTACCTTCCAACTATGATTATTTGTTGTTGAAGAGAAGAAGGAAGAAGAGGCCGTGGCTGCATCTCAATCACTTCATTCACTGTCATTTGGTTTCCTTTGAACTACTGGGCATCCATGTTTTACCTTTTTGCTTCATCATTGTGTTCAGTTCATCTTCCAGAACCACTGTTGGACTATTTCCGATGAAATATTCAACTTCACAACCAATACTGTTATGTTACAGATTACCTCCATGGCAAGATTTGATCCTCTTTTGATCCTGATATTAGACTGTAGGTCTCTGAAACTTTTTTTAAACTTTTGCTTAGGTAAAGGAACGATAGACTGCGCAGATCTCCACCCATTCACAAATCAATATTACTGCTACAGTTCAGATCCTTCAGTCTTTTATAGTATTCAGCAGGTTCTGACATGTTCTGGAGAACCAGTAGAGGAAATTTTGAATAGTTCGGAAAACCGGTAAATACCACCTCTGACTGGCCCTGTCCCCATCTAGTCTCTGCCTCCCAAATCCCAGCTGATTGGGAGGAAATGGGGATTTTGCAGTAACCTTCCCCTGGAGTGGGGAGGGAATGGAGATTTTTGCAGTATTCTTCCCCTGCCACGCCCACCAAGCCATGCCCACCAAGCCATGCCTACCAAGCCACGCCCACAGAACTGGTAGTACACTTTTTTGAATCCCACCACTGATTACTACTCATGCTTGCCTCTATTGCTTTCACCTCTCTAAACAGGACAACCCTGTTTTGTCCCTACTTTGCATGTGCTTCTTATGCCTGCTCTTATTCCCTTCTTCTGGGACCATCTGCTTTGCCACTGATGACTCCAACCATAATTTTGATCTCATGTTTGTTACCAATACCCCTCCCCCCCAATGCTTTGTATCACTCTACCATAACATGTTCTTTTATAGGTATTTTTCAACAAAACTTAAATCAGCCTGGGTTAACTTGGCCAATGAACAGGGACATAGGGAGTTACAGTCAAAAAACATCTGGAGGATGCTACGCCAGGGAGGTCTACCTTCTCTAGTCTATTTTGGCTGCAATGAGATGGATATTATGTGCATATGGATTGGACTGCAACATTAGATTAAATGTAAAACCTTGTAAATATACAAGTTTGAATTTTGGATGGCTTAAAAAAGATTAAAATAAGAAAAGTCTTCAGAAATTCAGATCAAATCTCAGTAACAAATTAATACAGTATATTTGAAAAAATCATCAACCATTTACTTTTATGAATCCTGTCAAGATCCAAAGGAGTTAACAATTCTGGATGCTTATTGTATAAAGACAATAATATGGAACAAGGTATATTCTCAGCTTATAAGAAGAAGTTATCGGTCTGAAGCATCTGTTGAAATGGAAGGAGGCCAACCAGGGCGTGAACTGTAGAAATGGCATTAACCCAGAAACATAGTTACTGAATGCATTTATCCTGTTCTCACACATTCAAGAGATGCTCTTTTAATAGATAGCATTATTTCATTACAAATATGTTACACATTGTAAGCAAAATTTGATGGACATGAGCCAATCAAAGCTGAACACTTAGAAGCTACATTTTTAATTATATTTGGAATATTCCTCAGCTGTCTACTTTGTTAAGACTGTCCAAAAAAGAAGATGAGAAAGAAATTTGCATTTATATGTTTATTAACTTAAAATGCAGTATCTGCTGTCTATTAATAACATCTTCTTTTAAAAGGTATTGTCTTTTAATTTCATATCAGCAAAGGGCTCCTCTATGAAGTGTATTCTGAAAGACATTAAGTAACAACCATTTGTTTAACAATGGTGTACAATTACAGCTTCAGAAAGGGTAAAGCATTTCCTGCCATCACAGAACGTTGCACCAACACTCCTGCAGTCATGTGAATGGGATCTGGGTATTTGATAACTTGTTTGCACTTATTGTTATCAAGTACATCACAATCATATTATCATCATTTGAAATCTTATCTGATGGTTTCCCCAGAAAGTCAATGGGGAAGCCAGCAGGTAACATTGCAAGCTGCTTCCACCTCTGGGGGCTGGCTGAAAGAACTGCCTTCCTAGGCGAGCTGAACTCCTTCAGCAAAGTTCAGAAATGGAACTGCAAACCTAATATTTTTGCTCCATTCCTGTACTCTGCCAAAGGACTTCCTTTCTGTGTATACAGGGGAGCTGAATTCATTTACTGGGATGCAGAAATGGAGCCAAAAGTTTTGAAGGTTTCAGCTCAATCTCTACATCTGATAAAGGAGTCCCTGTCTGTGCACAGAGGGGAGATGGACTCTACTTTGGCAGAGTGCAAAACGAAGCAGAAATCCGGAATGTTTTGGTTCCATTCCTGTGCCCTGCTTAAGGAATTCCCTTCTGGGCATGGAAGGTAGCTAAACTCTTTTGGCAGGCAGCTCTTTAGAAATGAGTGAACGGAAAACTAAGCAGAGAACAATTACCTGCCAATTACCTTCTTGCGACCAATTAGATCGCACAGATTAGGCCTCCTCCGAGTTCCATCTGCCAGTCAGTGTCGACTGGCAACCACACGGAGGAGAGCCTTTTCAGTAGTAGCTCCAACCCTTTGGAACGATCTCCCCGTGGAGATTTGTACCCTCACCACCGTCCAGACCTTCCGCACAGCCCTTAAGACCTGGCTAGCCTGTCAGGCCTGGGGATGAAGATAATCCGTCCCCACCCGAATGATGAATGAATGTTGTTTACTATTTTACTTTTATGTATTGTGTTTTGTGTTTATTGTCTTGTACCCTCCTTCCTTATTTTATGTAAGCCGCCCTGAGTCCCCTCAGGGAAAAGGGCGGCCTATAAATACTAATAAAATCAAAATAAAATAAAATAAAATAAAATCAACAGAGAGTCAGCACGGTAAGGTAAGAAGTAAGGAGTACCTCAGGCTGGAGGGGAGATCCTAAGAGGTTTGCACATGCCATGCATGAGCACGGGGCTGAAAATTCTGCCTGAGTTACAGCAAGGAGGAATTTCAGTTTATGAGCAGAGAAGCACTCTGGTAAGGAATGGAGTGTTGGGTGCCTCAGGGGAGTAAAGGATGCCAGCACTGGCCACATGAGAGTCTCTCTCTCTCCACTCAGGGGATGAAAATCCTGCTTGACTCCATCCACTTAACAGCTTACACAATTGTTTAATGACCATAACTAGGAGTGCCCCATGCATGCACTGTGTAGCTGAACTGGGATGACGCTTGCGTGCCTGCAGAAAGGGCTCCACGGGCCACCTGCCTTAGGTTCACCATCACAGGTATATACTATCAAGTTGTTTTCAAATGCTAGTGACCACATAGATAGATTTTCTCCATTAATCCCTAATCTGGTCCTTCACATCTTCCAATGTACTCATCACCACTATAACAGAGCCCATCGACCATGCTGTTGGTCTTCTTCTCCTCCTTTCTTTCATCTTTCCCAGCATTAGATCCTGTTACAGAATGTGTTCACATCCCGGAAAGAAATTCTTTTACGATGCAAAAGAGAAATGTTGGCTAAACTGTGAAACTTCTGGAATAGACTGAACAGTTTATGTTGGATCATGATGAATTATTAATAATGATGTGATGCAGCTGACCTCAAAAATGCATTACCAGAAGAATGAGACAGTAGCACTGCTTAGCTAGGACTCAAACCAATTCCCACGTGCCATTTAAAGGCATGTGGGTGAGTGGGAGTGCTTTTTACAAACATCTAATTGTCACAAACATGCTGTCACAGAGCAATACAGAGTCCATATGATATCCCATATTGATTACTTTATATTAAATAAAAATGATACTCTCTGGTCTCAAGTACCCTGCACTAAAGTATACATCGTACTCTCACTAAATAGTCTTGCCGTTTGACATTGACATTAAGTTTCAATATGATAAAGATTTCTTTAATGGATAAGTAAATTCAGGGGACTAATAGCCAGTAAAATGCAACCAAAGATCTTGTATCTCCTAAAAGAAAGATAATGACACAAAAACACAGTTTGGTTTGCTCCTATGGTTTGGTCCTAAATTAAGTTGAATTAAGGATATTCATCAGAGTTGATAACAGTCTCCAGAGTCTACCAATATTATTCAAGAGGAATTGCTAATAGTTCAGACACAATTTTTACTTGGAGAGAATTTGGGTGGCTATAAGAAGAGAGAGAACAGGAAATAGCTTTTTTGCAAATCTGGCTTCTTAAATCTCAAGTCTTAATCTTCTTATCTGCAGCAATATGCTAATATGGCTAGACCCTTGCTAAACAGAAATAGCAAGTGGGCATGTCTAATAAGGGGATTAAGTAAGATATGGATTACTACTGAATGTAGTATTTTTCTGCCAGAATTTTGTATTTAATAATGTGTCAAGGCTGCTTTTCAGAAAATATGCACATAATGGGATATTCTTCAAAATGAAGTTTTTGAAGGAAAAATTCTATCGTGAGTTCCATCATGATTGACTTGTATGGTTTTTGCTTTATGAACCAAATGGCTCACAAAATGATCTGAAAAACATATATCATAAACAGCAAATCCAAAACACAACTTCTGGAATAAAAATGCACCCAAATTTGTTTTTCCCAAATTAAGACATAGTAGTGAAACATATAATATAATACTGAAAATCCCTGGACAAAGGTACATTTTATTTGGAAAAGGTTTGGGAAAAGAAGTTGTGTGTGTTAGTCCTATAGGTGAGGGGGGGGGTTTCAAACTGATGGCCCATGGTCTGGATGTGTCCTGCACAGGCCATGCCCACCCCAGCTCCCCAAAGGGAAAAACAACACGACACATCACATGACAGCAACATGATGCCATGAGTTTGACACCTATGCTATAAGCAGTCTACTCAGTCATCTCAAGAGGTTGTATGGTATGTGCAAATGACTTTGGGAGAGAGTGGAAAGAGACACAGCCAGGAGAATAGTCTGATAAGAGGCAATTTAACCTCCAGCAGGAATGTGGACGTGGCAGACAATTCAGAAAGAAGCCTCCCTAGTTTCTTGAATTGTGAAGGCAAAAGGGGAGAAATGTATTTTCAAACTTGTAAGATGTCAACTTTTCAAAAAGGTTCAGACAGGAAGCAGATAAACTGATTCCATGTTATTGTAAGCTACACTAAAACAATCCTGCAAGTGGAATGGACTCCATAGGTCATCTAGTTCAAGAAAGAAGCAGGGGAGAAACAAATTTAATGATTTTTAAAAAAATTGATGAAATGACTTCTGGATAATGCTATACAAGACACAAAATGTATACTGACATTTTATTAGCTATGCTGCTAATTACTTCAACCAGAATTAAAAATGGATTGAGCAAGAAATGGTATGCCTTTATATAATGCCAGCATTCTCTAAAGTGGAATAAAGAATCAAAGGAGTGCATTTTTTTAAGGTATAAGGTATATTGTCCCATAGACTGCAGAATGTGAAAGGAATATAGATGTAAAAACATAAGTCAGTCTATATTGGCAATCACAAGGGCCTATGACAGATAGACTTGGAGAACATTATCATCCTGGTGCTATGTAGTAATATTTCTGCAGAAATATTAGAAAGCAGTAGAAATGCAATAAACAGAATAACAGAGTTGGAAGGGACCTTGAATGTCTTCTAGTCCAACAAGAAACCAAGAAACCCTTTACTATTTCAGACAAATAGTTGTCCAATCTCTTCTTAAAGACCTCCAGTGGTGTAGGATCTCCTGTTTGAACAGGGAGTTGGACTAGAAGACCCCCCCTAAGGTTCCTTCCAGGTCTATTCTGACTGATTGAGTGAGTTTCCCATTAGTCTCCGAGCACGATTCAAGGTGCTGGTTATCACCTTTAAAGCCCTACATGGCCTAGGACCTGGATACCTGCAAGACCGTCTTCTGCCACATACCTCCCTTAGACCAATAAGATCGCACAGGATGGGCCTTCTCCGGGTGCCTTCAGTGGGACAATGCCGGCTGGCGACGCCTAGGAGTAGGGCCTTCTCTGTTGCCACTCCGGCCCTATGGAATGAGCTGCCCCCAGAGATCCGGGCCCTACCCACTCTCATGGCCTTCTGCAAAACTATTAAAACCTGGCTTTTCCGGCAGGCCTGGGGCTGTTGACCTCTTGACTGAGGTCCAGCTCCCCTCTGATTGGGTGTATGTTGTGCTTCTTCTTAATTTTGTTGTGTCTTATTGTTTTTAATTCTTTTTTAATATTTTCATTTCTGTAAGCCGACCGGAGTCCTTCGGGATTGGGCGGCCTTGAAATTCAATAAATGAAATGAGTGAAATGAAATGAGTGTTGGATCACCCACAACTTCTAGAGGCAGGAAAGTTATTTGTTTTCAAAATTATTCTCTATAAATTTGTACCATCAAGAGACATATTAACAACAACCTAATCAAATTGAATTCCCAGATTCTTCTCATGGTTTACTGATATGTATTTATAGTTTAGCCTAAAGGTAAAAAGAAAAGAAAAACTTGTACGAATCACTTTCTTCTAAATTCTTCTTTTAATTCATGTGAGAAATGATGCATTGTTTTATTACAGTATTGCTCAAGTTATTTCACATTCTACACAACCTTATGAAACCCCACTGGAGTTTATTAGATAATATGCATTAGTTAACTGAGAGATTTGACATTTGGAATTAGATTGTAAAGTATGTTTGCCTAGATTGTAATAAAACTGCACCCAAAAAATTAAGAACATTTGGACTTGTATAACTCTCTGTGGTTTTAGGATGGACCATGGTCTGAGGTCTACATGAAAACAAGCAAATAGCTGTAAGTGATCCATTTCAGAAACTCTCTTCAGCCATTTGTAGCTTACTCAGTGCAAATAACACAAGCCCATGATAACTGATGTACTGTACTCCCACATGTCTTTACTTTTGGTAATCTAAGACAGCAACTGACAATGTGGACTCTTGTTCATCTTATTCAAAACTACTTTTAACAAACATACCAGAAACACCAACAGTTGATGACAGTATAGGGCAGTGGTAGTCAACCTGGTCCCTACCATCCACTAGTGGGCGTTCCAGCTTTCATGGTGGGCAATAGGGGTTTGCTGTAACTCTGCTTTATAAATTTTAATAGCAATAGCAGTTAGACTTATATACCGCTTCATAGGGCTTTCAGCCCTCTCTAAGCGGTTTACAGGGTCAGCATATTGCCCCCAACAATCCGGGTCCTCATTTTACCCACCTCGGAAGGATGGAAGGCTGAGTCAACCCTGAGCCGGTGAGATTTGAACAGCCGAACTGCAGAACTGCAGTCAGCTGAAGTAGCCTGCAGTGCTGCATTTAACCACTGCGCCACCTTGGCTCTTAATAAAGCCGAGGTGAGAAATAATGCATAAATTTTATAAAGTGGAGTTACTTCTCTACTTTATAAATCACCATTACTGTGGAACCGGTGGGCGGTTAGAAAATTTTACTACTAACAGAGAAACAAAAGTGGGCAGTAGGTATAAAAAGGTTGACTAGCCCTGGTATAGAGAGTCATAAGCAAAATCATTACCTGCTCTAAAAACATAGTGTGTTGTATTGTTGTGAGCATTGTAGAACAGGAATGCTAGACAAAAATCAGGGTCTGGGAGAACCTCTGCGACAACTACGGTATAATTGTGAATTGTGAAGCTGAAGAAAGCAAAAGGTGATAAGATCACAAGGTTCCTGACTCCTTAGCTGATGACAGTCCACCTCCGGATTATGATAGATGCAATGTTAAAGCTCAGCACTCTTAGATACAATTAATTTTACTATTTTAGGACTTTGGTGTTTATTGCAATAGTTTAGTTTAATTATTTTTTAAAGTTAAGTCTTGCAGATGATTTCATACATATACAGGTAGTCCTCAAGTTACAAATTTAATGCCAATTACAATTGTAACCCAAGGATTTGTTGGAGTGAATTACGTAAAATGAACATGAAAACTCCCTGCTTTTGCCCATGCATTTGCTAATTGAATGTGCAGTTTATTAAATGCACATGAGGTATCTCGGGGAAGGTCATGGGGGGAAGGCTGATAGAGCAGGTCACCTGCTTAAGATCACCCAAGGCCTCCCCCAACCCACTGAGATACCTTTGCTCCCCACTATTGCTTCCCCCCCAATCCTGCCACACTGGGTCACTTACTTTGCAAAGATCTAGCGAGCTGTCTCCTCTCCAGCCTCTCTGCCACACTCGATTATGGTCCCCTAAAGCTTCCAGTTTCTGCGTAAAATGTTTGCAAGCTGATGGGATGCTTTGAGGGAAGGTAAGTGACCTGGCTCAGCAGGATAAGGGAGGAAGTAATTGTGAGGGCAGAGGAAGAGGTAGGTTAATGTTGCAGTGTCTCTGCGGTCACTCATAATGGTGAACAAATGTTGTGGTGCGTCAACATTCGTAATTTTGAGACTGTGCTGTAAATACTCAGAGGGGGTTATCATGTAACTTTGAACAGTCACTAAGTGAACTGTCATATCTGGAGGATGTTCTGACCTAGGTTTCCTTAAAAAACATGAAGCAGAGTCTTGGTCCCAGCAAAACCTCTGTTATTTACACGACTGTGAATTCTTTTCATTCACAGTCAGCAAGGCTTGGCAAATGGTCTTTCAGAGGAATATTTATCAACATGAATCTTATCTTGCTTGGATTGCTGCCAGATAACTAGTTTCCAAATGCAGGGCAAGGCAACACTTGGGACAGAGTCTCTTATAGTCACAAACAGAACTTTCCACTCTTGAAATGACCGAACGAACAAATTGTTTCCTGCAAAAGCCCACTCCTCGTTTGCTCCTCTCTTGTTTCCTATGGGAGGGGGGGCAATCACCTCCAAGATGTGGCTTTACTCTCAAGTCAATCCTGCTTTCTTAGTTGTTCTTGTCTTCTGGCAGCTGCCCCTCTGCCTCACTGCTGTCTAGCTCCCTCTCTGCCTCCAATGCAGAGCCCTCGTCTGAGCTTTCCTCAGCCCCCAGGACTGACTCATGTTCTTCCTCAACCTCCTCACTGTCTGACTCTTCTGCCAGAGGATTACCTATAGGTAAGATGGAGATGGACTTTTCTCCAGATACCCAAAGGAGAAACTACATCGAAAGAACATAGCAATATTGTTGTGGTACTTGAATGATAATTTGGTGGTTTTTTTAAAAAAATAGTTTGTTTACAGAATATGCACACCAGACAAAGAGCTCTGTTTTAGGCTGATGGGGAATTTTTTTTTGAGTATTTGAGTATTTTATTAATATTTATAGGCCGCCCTTTTCCCCGTGGGGACTCAGGGCGGCTTACATAAAATAGGGAGGAGGGGTATAAACAATAAACATAAAACAATACGTAAGAGTTAAAATAGTACTCAACATTCATTCTTCATTCGGGTGGGGACAGATTGTGATCTTATCCCCAGGCCTGATGGGATAGCCAGGTCTTGAGGGCTGTGCGGAAGGTCTGGATGGTGGTGAGGGTACGAATCTCCACGGGGAGATCGTTCCAAAGGGTCGGAGCTGCTACTGAAAAGGCATCCATTCATTATGAATCGAAAGTTTCCGGAATGTGTAATAGTAGGTTACTGAGAAGGTGGCAGAGAACCTCTGCGTCATGCCAGAAAAAAATTCAAGAGTTCATTTAAATAGTAAGTGGTGATAATAGCAAAGGAAACTCCTTATGAATGAACATGCGAAAGGCCATTCAATCTATGCACCAATCTGACTCATGTCCACTTCAAGTGCAATACTTGACAGCCAACTTAGTAGTAGCTGCTGTTTGAGACACTGTTAACACCCAAAATAAATCATTTGTGTGGTCAGGAAGGAGATGGTCATACTCACTCCTTTTGTATAATGCAAAAGGCAGGGAAATCATTAAGTGCTGGCTAAGTGTTTACCTTGCTTCACCTGACAAAATTCTCTACTTTGAGATGGAGACACTTAATTCTTTCCATATGAATATTACTCAGAATTGAATCTTAGCCACAGTTCTCATCTCTTGTAACAAAATCTCTGCTGGGATGGGCAAACTTCGGGAGACAGTGCACAACAGGGGGAACCTTGGGTGCTATGGTCCATGGGGCCGCAAAGAGTCAAGCATGACTTAGAGGCTGAACCACAACAACAATGCAAGTCTCGGCTTATAGATGGCAAATGAGAAAAGAATACTGCAAACATAAGGAACTGTTTCTGTTTCTCCCCTCTCTCTCCCCTCCCTCCCTCCCCTGTATCTTTATCTTGGCTTTGGTTCTAGCATATTGCTTCCTTGCCTGTACCAAGTACTTCCCCCATGGACATGTTTTCACCCATGGTTACAGATTGTGTTGCAGGTCTTTGACTTATGACCATGATTGAACCCAAAATTTCCACTGCTAAGCAAGAAAGCTGTTAATAGCAATAGCAGTAGCACTTAGACTTATATTCCATTTTACAGGGCTTTGCAGCCCTCGTTAAGTGGTTTACAGAGTCAGCATATTTCCCCCAACAATCTGAGTCCTCATTTTATCAACCTTGAAAGGATGGAAGGCTGAGTCAACCTTGAGCCTGGTGAGATTTCAACTGCCAAATTGTAATCAGCCAGCAGTCAGCAGAGGGAGCATGCAGTACTGCACTCTAACTACTGTGCCACTGGCTCATGGTTACGTGAGTTTTGCCCCATGTTGCGACTTTTCTTGCCACAGATGCTAAGTGAATCACTGCAGTTGTTGGTAAGACAGTTGTTAAGTCAGTGTTTCTCAGCCTTGGTGACTTTAAGTCCTATGGATTTCAACTCCCAGAATCCTATGCTGGCTGGGGAATTCTGGGAGTTGAAGTCCACAGGATTTAAAGTCGCCAAGGTTGAGAAACACTGTGTTAAGTGTATCTGGCTTCCCCATTGACTTTTGCTTGACAGAGGGTTGGAAAAGATGATCACATGATCCCGGGATACTGTCATTATCATAAATATGAGCTAGTTACCAAGTGACTGAATTTTAATCACCTGACCACGGGGGATACTGTAATGGTCATAAGAATGAAAAATGGGCATGTCATTTTTAAAGGGTTGTTGTAATTTCAAGCAGTCACTGAACAAATGGTTGTAAGTCAAGCACTAGCTGTACTGGATCCTTTGAAATGATCTATGTTACCGTGCTCATTTTTTGCAATAGCTCAGAAGTTCTGCTTGAGTTCAGAGTGCTTTCCTTAAGTGACATGGGAGAAAAAGAGAACATGTATAATGTATATATCATGTGTATCAGGAATACATAGTAGGGAAATGCTTCCGACCCTCCTTTTTAGTCAGAATGAAGGCCATGCCAGTGGGAAAACTGGCACAGCTTCAGAAACATTGCATCCTCCATCAGTGACTGTATCATGTTCATTTTAGACTGAGCTCCAGGAAAAATATAGAAGGACGGTTAATTGGTTAGGGATTTTTTAAAATGGAAATGTATGGTAAGTTGATCACATCTGTGCCATAGAAATGTCTAGAGTGCAATAGTTACCAGTAGATTAAAAAACAACTAATTATTGTGATGAGATTAAGCAGTTCTAAATATCCGTTGAAGTCTATGTTTGTCTTGTTTGGTTTTTTTTTAAATAACAAGATAGCTGCCATACATACAGACAATTGAAGTCACATATCTTTTGTCATTCATGTAAAAAAAAGTGTGAGGCTTCAGTCACATGGTCACCATATTGACTTTTCTGACACATCCAATCTGAATTCAAGGGAGAAAACATTAGTCTTGGTGCTGTTCTTGACATCACTTAAAACCTTGCTTTTCAGAAATTCTTTCATAATGGATAAGCTCTGGGTAGTTGGGGTAGACATAGTGCAAGTCGATTGTGGCTTATTGTCACAATGTACTTATTTTATTTACTGTAACTTTATTATTGGAATCAGAATTATAAGCAGCTCTGAGCTGTTGATTTGAGTGGCACATAAGCATTAGTAAATCAATAAATTGTGTTCAATGCTTACAAATGCTAAAAGGTTTCCTCCATTTATTTTACTTGGAAATGACTTTTGACTTTAAAAATAATGATCAGTCCTGGTTGCCTCGTTTACTTTAAATTAGCACCTCCTTGCTCATAAGAGCTTCTGCGTGCTTTCTTTGAAGACAACCAGCTCTGCAGGAGATATGAAAAGTATAAAAATAGGGTTATAAAGATTGATGGAAATGAGGCCCCTTTTAGTGTTGCTTGTATACACATATTATTCTATTCTGCCTAATTTCTTGATCAACGGAGAAAAGTCCTAAAAAACATGTTTCCAATGCAATGTTTGCAATGAAAAGTAATTGTTATACAAAACGTATTGTTTCTTGTTTTTGTTTTTACACCTAAAAGAGAAAACTGGTGTTTCTGAAGTGCCCAGGGAATGTGACTGGTAACATTATGAAGGGCTCAAATGCTTCAGCTTTTTTGAGGAAGTCAAAAATGGTAAAGGTTTTGCAAAGTTTAAGGGATTGTTCCCTCCAAAGCCCTTACATTCCCTCCAAAGCCCTTACATTCCCTCCAGAGCAAAATGTTTGGCTCTATCTTTTCTGGAAGTGGTGTATGTGCTTTGGGAGTACATGTGGAGTTACAAAATGGTCCTCAAAACACATAATCTATAATCTATGGGTAAAGATCAATCTAGTCAAGATTTCTTCCCATAAAGTTGTAGACTAAACTTTTTAGGTAAAGAAACAAATCAGAAGATGTGAAGACAAAGGCAGGTAGGAGAATACTAACCACATCCTTTTTCCATACATTTTAAAGATTTTTGCAATGGAAAAGGAATTTTTGTTATATAGGCTTACCTCTGACCCTTTGTATCCTAAATCCTTGTAGTAACTTTATGTTCTAGAGAATATCTTTGTACAATGGTACATTTTTTAATCAATTCTAAGTAAACACATAACATAGGTGGGGATCATCTGCCTCTATTAAGTTAATACTTTGTTGTTCTTGTCATGCCCATTTAGTCTCATTCTTTTGTCTGATTAAGAGAAAAAGTCTGAGAAATATCTGAGGATATCCCTAGAGTGAAATAAGAATATTTAGTCTTTGAGTCATGAAGTGTTTGGGTACTTTCCGTCCTAGAGTAAATGACTGGTAGCTTTTGAAGCAGATAGCTAATGCTGCGTTGTTTATAAACTGGAAGCTGCTCCAGTTCTTTCATATTCTTCCATTACCAAGATTTCTCCAAGAACTTCAATCATTTCAGGCCGTGTAACTTTAATACAGATAACTTTATAAAGTTAATTTGTGGAACTGTTCCACTGAAAATGTAATCCTGCTAGGCTGTTTCATATAAAGCCTCCACTATATGTACATTGTCTTTCATGTTAGGGAAGAAATGATTGTTGAAACAAATCCAAGTAAGAGTTGAAGCCATCCATGGACTTTATAGTCCAGACAGAGCTGTCTTAGCTCAACTGTAAAAGAATTCTGATAAGAACAGTCTCAGTCCATAACAATTTACTTTCATAAAATATGAATGTATGAATCAGATTATGTCTCCAAATTTCCATAATGGGGACTAAATAATATCTCTCTGTTTTGACTCATGAGGAAAAATAACATCGGTGTTCAGTAATTCCAGAACAGTATTTGGGAAATATGTTTTATTCTATTTCAAATTTTATTATTTAAAACAAAGAGAGACTCCAGGGAACTGTATGTTTTTCAGTATAATGTACACATACCATAGACTAGAACTCAAATATTCTTAGCAATGCTCTTGGGAAAAATATTTTATTATTGCCTAATAGAAAGAATTCCCTTTTACCTGCAACACTCCTACAATACTCTTTTCCCTTAGACAGCACTGATGAAAAACGAGGTACCCTATGGCTTAGGGTGGACCACCACAACTAGATAGGTCCAGGGTCATGAAGCTTAGCACCTATAGCATCATACTTGTGTTATTATTGCTGTTTTCATTTTCATTCACTATTTTCCTTCCTTCAGTGTAGTATTGTGCCACTGAGTGTGCGGGAATATAGTCGAGAGGTGCAGGAGGGATGGGCTCTTCCCCAGGGGATAAAGAGACAACATAGCTTAGACCAGGGGTGGACTGCTACACTTCGTCTGGATTCGGGAGAACCAGTAGCTAATGTTATGGCCAATTCAGAGAACCTCCAAATCCCACCCTGGCTGGCCCCACCCCACCCCTCCCACCCTGCCCCTCCCAGGAATCTCCACGTGGCCCATTTTGGATGCAAGGTAAGTGTAGGGCCCATCAGAGGTTTGGGAAGGGGGAAAAACAGGCCTCCTGGAAGTTCCAGAATGCCAGAAATGGGCCTGTTTCTGGCCTCTGGAGGGCCTCTGGAGCCTGGGGGAGGAAGTTTTCATCCTCCCAGAGGCTCAAGGAAAGCTTCCAGAGCCTGGGGAAGGTGAAAAGCCTTCCCCCAGGCTGCAGGAGGCCAACTAGCCAACGTCCACCATGCCATGCCCACCCAGAAACCGGGCAGAGAACCTGTTGCTGAAATTTTTGAAACCCACTCCTGGCTTAGAAAAGGGGTGAAGGTGGACACCCTCCTAGCAGACACAGTTCACTATGTCTAATAGTTATGCGGACAAGTGGTTTAGTCTGGCAAGTTTTCTGTCTATAGGCAAACAAAAATGAAGAAACTACTCTAAAGGAACTCCTCATATCGTTCTTGGTTCCTTGGACTTGATTCTGATCACACGAGTTCATCCTTATTTAAGTATCCACTACTCTGGCAGATAGTTAGAACTGGACCTTTCTACCCCTAAATCCTGAATGCAGGACTGAATGACAGTTATTCTTTAGTGTTTAATCCCTATGGGGAAAGGGTGGGGACCTAAATGTTTTTCTTTATTTAAGGTATCCGCAAAGGGTCTGCAGCTTCTATTGCACCATCTCCTTAATGATCATTTCTGTTTTGTTGAGATACTTTATTGTGAGGGTTTTCAGGGGCTGCTTAGTGCAGCTTCTAGAAATTATCTGTAGGATTACCTCAACAGAACCCATTTGGGTTTTTTCAAATCATCTATTAAGAATTACAGCAGTGGAAAACTGCAATGTCCCAATCAATTTCCTACAAATATAGGCATGTGGTAAATGCTACCACATAGTACAAGCTGATTGTGAAGCTCTGTCATGTATCAAATATGTGAAAATTATCACCGGTTGACAAATACAGATATGGAAGTATGCAACTGCTAGATTACAAGTGTGTGCCAGAAATAGAGCAATTAAATAGCTTTTCAGACTGTTCAGTGTTGAACCTCTCAAAAACAATAGAAAGAAGAGCTCAGCTTTATTTTGTCTTTGCATGCACCAAAATATATTTATGAGGTTAACATTATTGTTGTAACAGTAAAGCTTGTGTTACAGTGATAATTGTGCCAAACTTTGCAAACACAGCTTCAGGAGTATTAGTAATCCTGTTGTTTGGTTTCTGCCTTTATGGATGTTGCTGAATTCTCAATTCATAATCATGAGTATTTCATTCATTTATTCATTTACAATGCTTATATTCTTCCCTAGTCCTAGAGAATTCTGAACAGTGTACAGCAATACCCCAAATGAAATTACATAACCACAAAACCAAATTAAATATAGGATTTTCTGCCCCTACTCAGGGCTACTCTGAGTTTATTGAAATAGTAGGAAAAGGAGGCAGTTTGTTTTGCACGTATGTGTTTGTTTGTGTCTATAGATATTGGTCTTGATCTTTAAGCAGGTCTTAGAAAGGTCTCAGATATTTAAAGGAGCCGAGGTGGCGCAGTGGTTAAATGCAGCACTGCAGGCTACTTCAGCTGACTGCAGTTCAGCAGTTCGGCTGTTCAAATCCCACTAGGCTCAAGGTTGACTCAGCCTTTCATCCTTCCGAGGTGGGTAAAATGAGGACCCGGATTGTTGGGGGCAATATGCTGACTCTGTAAACCGCTTAGAGAGGGCTGAAAGCCCTATGAAGCAGTATATAAGTCTAACTATTGCTATTGCTAAAGAGACAGATGTATATATCCTGCTGCCTGAACTACTGACTATGCCTCCAAGAAGGCGGATTCCAGATCAAGATGGACTGCATATTTTAATTACATTACTAAATTTTATTATTTAATTTAGCCTGAATTAAACATTGACACCTTGTAGGGTAGATAGTAGCATAAAATTGATAAATAAATATTATTATTTAATTCATGTGTCCTAAAATCCCATCTTCCTGCTACAGAAAAGCAATCCCTGCCATCTCCAGATGTGGTAATTGAAGCTTTAATTCCAAAGCCCATTGTCAAATGGCAAAACATCCTAATTCTAAATCACCATAGTTTTACTCTTATTAGTGGATGTTGACACTGGAGAAGGACTCATGTTGGTAACCCAATGCTTTCTGTTGAAGAAAGGGAGAAGAAGAGGAGCAAACCATCTGTGTGATGTCATGGATCAGGATGGGAGAGAATCTTAGTAACAAATGGAACTCACAAATTTTAGCATTTTGTTGCAAATAGTATACAGTGCTGTGGTTCTCAGTTCTAGGCAAAGCTATCTCTTGGCTGTCTTCCCATGTTCCTCCTGGCATAGGTAGGACTGCCCTAATTTAATAGACCCTGCATCAAAAGATTTGAGATACTGGAAGAGATTGGAGTATGTTGAAGAACACGTTCTTTCTCTTGGCATTGCTGCTATGCTGTTGTTCTGCTGATTCTGTATCTTTATTTGCCAAAAAAAAGTCTGCTGATATAGCCCTTTTTCTCCAAAACAGACAGATTGTAACAAAACACTTTGGCATAGTAGAATGCAGTAAAATTATGATTGCATTGGGACTAAAAAGCATTCCATAAAATAAAATCACAAGTGCATGCCATTTAAAAGGCAGCAACATTTGCATCTTGTTAAAATGAAGCTACTAAATGTTGTGTTTTCAGGAAACACAAAGACACACACACACATACATGCATGTGTGTGTGAATACAGGATGTAAGGTGTGCCAAGTAAAGCTGTCTTTTGCAATCAATTGATGGTGATTTTGTTAATGCTGATGTTCAGGTGGTGCTCCAGATACCTAACATACCTATTAATATTATTATCTTTCTTTTCTCTTGCCACAGTCATTCTACTTCTATTCTCAGATCTTTTATGTTGTGATTTTCTCCAGTTCTTTTTCATATAGTCTCCAAGTACTGTGGTGCTCACTACTCAGACTCTTTCTTTCTTTCTTTCTTTCTTTCTTTCTTTCTTTCTTTCTTTCTTTCTTTCTTTCTTTCTTTCTTATTGACAGTTGTTAAACTTGAGGTGTTATGTGGCAGGTGCATGCCTGTTCGAATTTTAAAGTTCCAGATCACTTCAGTTTCTTCATTTACTATTACTTTGCCTATTTTATGATCCCAGCAATTCTTGCTTGCAGGGAAGTGGTATTTTTTGCAGATCTTCTAATGCACTATTGTTGCTATTCTGTCATATTGTCATTTGTTGTCAGTCTGCTCGATCTTCTTGCAGCAGCTAGCTAGTGGTCCATTGCTTCTTCAGCTTCTGTTGAAGAATTTTCTTACTGCTTTCAGCATTTGGCTTTCTGTTACTGTCTTCTAAATTATGGCTTCGTATACATTTGTCCTTAAAGATTGTCTCTTTTATTCATTAAACATGTTCAGTCAAGTGAACATTTAAAATGTATCACAAATATCATTGACTGATGCTGATGGTTGATGCAGGTTGCCAGCAATCTAGGTCTTAACCAAGTATCTTCTTAAAATGTACGATGTTCCGAGTAGCAGTTTTTTGCAGGAAACTGCAATTTCTTGATGTATTTTGTAAAATTCTTGGACACGGTACCAAGTGCCCCAATTACAGTTCTTTTTCTTTAACTCTGGTGTCTCCGGGTACAACAAAATAAATAAATTGTATAACAACAACAACAACAACAACAACAATAATAATAAAAATAATAATAATAATCAAGCGGAAATAACTGATATTCAAGACACAACTAAAGACACTATAGTAGAACTCCCAGAAGAAGCTCTCAGGAAGGAAATAACATCACCACCACTAGAACCAGTTATCATTGAACCAACTGATGAACTAACTCAAAAACAAAAAGAATTGAAGGATAAGATCATGGAGCATTTTCTACTTAATGAGGAAAGGCAACGTTTACCATCACTAAAAACTGTGCCTAAGAAAATTTTGGCCCCTATCATGAAAATGGTTAATGCAGTGTTTTCAACAATTGAACCGGGATCCATCTTGGAAACAAACCAGTTAATGTACAGCGCAGCTGTAATAGTCACTAATGAACTAGGCATTAAAATTAAAGTACCTAGTCACCCAACAGAAAAAGCATCAAAGCCAAAGTGGAAAATCCGTTTAGAACAAAAAATCAAAAAATTAAGGGCAGATGCTAGTAACTTAAAGAACATGCATGAGCAACGGCTTAAAAACAACAAAATCATAGATCGGCTAATCAGGAGATATAGATTGGATACAAGAAACATCAATGAAGCTGTAGAGATTGTAAAACAGCAGATAACTGCAACAGCTAGAAAAATTGAAAGATATGAGGCACGAATCATCCAATATAAACAAAATCAGCAATTTCGATCAGACCAACGGCGTTTTTATCAAAGTCTTAATGTAAATGGTGACACCATAAGTGAAAAACCAGAAAAACAGGCCACAGTTGAATTCTGGAAAGAATTGTGGGAAAATGCAAAGGACTACAACAAGGAAGCAAAGTGGATACATGACTTTGAGAAAAGCATTGGCAACAAACAAATGCAAGTATTAGAAATAACAACTGAGATGGTCAAAAATCGAGTTAAAAAGGTAAAGAATTGGACATCACCTGGAAAGGACCAATTACATGGTTTCTGGCTCAAATATCTGACCAGTTTACATGCAATATTGGCCATGCAACTGAATGAAATTTTACAAAAGGGCCAAATTGATGAATGGTTGACAACTGGAAAAACATACTTGATTCAGAAAGATCCAACTAAAGGAACAACACCTGAAAACTATAGACCAATAACATGCTTGCCAACAACCTTCAAATTACTCACAGGCATTATTGCAGATAACATGATGGATTATTTGGAAACAAACAACATCTTGCCAGTAGAGCAAAAAGGCAACAAAAGAAGGAGCAGGGGCACAAAAGATCAGCTTCTAATTGATAAAATGATATTAGAAAATTGTAAGAACAGAAAAACGAACTTGAATATGGTCTGGATTGATTACAAAAAGGCATTTGACTCACTGCCACATAGTTGGATCATAAAATGCTTAGAAACAACTGGCATTAGCAAAAATATTACATCCTTTACTGAAAAGGCAATGAAACAATGGAGAACTGAGTTGGCAGTAGGGAATGAGAGCTACGGAATGGTTAATATCAAGCGAGGAATTTTCCAGGGTGATTCACTTTCACCTCTTCTCTTCATCATCGCAATGATCCCACTATCAGTAATCTTAAAAAAAATGAAATTAGGCTACCAAACAGCCAAAAAAGCTGAAAAAATTTCGCATTTACTATATATGGATGATTTGAAACACTATGGAAAGTCAGAAATAGAAATCCAATCATTGACAAATACAGTCCGAGTATTCAGCACCGATATTTCAATGCAGTTTGGCATGGAAAAATGAGCCACTGTATCCATAAAAAGGGGCAAAATCACTGCATCTGAGGGAATTGAAATGCCCAATGGCCAACTAATTAAATGCAAAGAAAATGAAGCCTACAAATACTTAGGCATTCTGCAGTTGGATAACATCAAGCATGGAGAAGTAAAAACTATTGTCAGGCGAGAGTACACCAACAGAGTTAGGAAAATTTTGAAATGAAATTGAATGGTGGAAATACAATCAAGGCCATAAATACCTGGGCAATACCAGTTATAAGATACACAGCTGGCATAGTTAACTGGACACAAGCTGATTTGGACCTTTTGGACCGAAAAACCAGGAAACTAATGACAATGCACTACAGTTTACATCCACGTGGTGATACTGATAGACTATATCTGCCCCGAAAATCAGGTGGCAGAGGATTATTACAAGTGAAGCAAACAGTTGAAGAGGAAAAACATGCACTGGCTGATTATTTAAAAGAAAGTCAAGAACATCTATTAATCGAAGTAAAGAACAAAAATCTACTGAAGGCCCAACAGACAAAACAAGAATACAGAAAAGATGTGATAAAATCAAGAATGGAGAGTTGGCAGAACAAAGCACTGCATGGTCAATTTCTGGAAAAAATAAAAGATAAAGTGGACAGTGAACAAACTTGGTTATGGTTAAAAACAGGTACATTAAAGAAAGAAACAGAGTCACTAATCCTGGCTGCGCAAGAACAAGCTATCTGCACAAATGCCATTAAGGCCAAAATCGAAAAATCCTCTGATGATGCCAAATGCAGACTTTGCAAAGAAGCTGATGAAACTGTTGATCACATACTCAGCTGCTGTAAAAAAATCGCGCAGACTGATTATAAATTGCGGCACAATTCAGTAGCACAAATGATCCATTGGAATTTGTGCAAAAATTATAATATTAAAACAGCAACAAACTGGTGGGAACATCAGCCTGAAAAAGTCACCGAAAATCAGATGGTCAAGATCTTGTGGGATTTCCGTATACAAATGGACAAAATACTGGCGCATAATACACCAGACATCACACTGGTTGAGAAAAATAAGGTCACAATCATAGACATCGCAATACCAGGTGATAGCAGGGTCGCCGAGAAGGAACATGAAAAAATCGCAAGATACCAGGACTTAAAAATCAAAATTCAACGACTATGGCACAAACCAGCAGTGGTAATTCCAGTGGTAATTGGCACACTGGGTGCTATTCCAAAAGCACTGGAATTACATTTAAAACAGTTAAAAATTGACAAAATCACCATCAGTCAAATGCAAAAAGCCGCACTGCTTGGATCTGCACGCATATTACGAAAATACGTTACGACGTCCTAGGCCCCTGGGTGGGGCCCGACTAGTAACCAATGCCAAATCCGGCGAAACAACTGGCCGCTGTGATACAATTGTACAACAACAACAATAATAATAATAATAAAAGGCAACAAAAGAAGGAGCAGGGGCACAAAAGATCAGCTTCTAATTGATAAAATGATATTAGAAAATTGTAAGAACAGAAAAACGAACTTGAATATGGTCTGGATTGATTACAAAAAGGCATTTGACTCACTGCCACATAGTTGGATCATAAAATGCTTAGAAACAACTGGCATTAGCAAAAATATTACATCCTTTATTGAAAAGGCGATAAAACAATGGAGAACTGAGTTGGCAGTAGGGAATGAGATCTACGGAATGGTTAATATCAAGCGAGGAATTTTCCAGGGTGATTCACTTTCACCTCTTCTCTTCATCATCGCAATGATCCCACTATCAGTAATCTTAAAAAAATGAAATTAGGCTACCAAACAGCCAAAGAAGCTGAAAAAATTTCACATTTACTATATATGGATGATTTGAAACTCTATGGAAAGTCAGAAATAGAAATCCAATCATTGACAAACACAGTCCGAGTATTCAGCACCGATATTTCAATGCAGTTTGGCATGGAAAAATGCGCCACTGTATCCATAAAAAGGGGCAAAATCACTGCATGTGAGGGAATTGAAATGCCCAATGGCCAACTAATTAAATGCAATGAAAATGAAGCCTACAAATACTTAAGCATTCTGCAGTTGGATAACATCAAGCATGGAGAAGTAAAAACTATTGTCAGGCGAGAGTACACCAACAGAGTTAGGAAAATTTTGAAATCTAAATTGAATGGTGGAAATACAATCAAGGCCATAAATACCTGGGCAATACCAGTTATAAGATACACAGCTGGTATAATTAACTGGACACAAGCTGATTTGGACATTTTGGACCAAAAAACCAGGAAACTAATGACAATGGACTACAGTTTACATCCACGTGGTGATACTGATAGACTGTACCTGCCCCGAAAATCAGGTGGCAGAGGATTATTACAAGTGAAGCAAACAGTTGAAGAAGAAAAACATGCACTGGCTGATTATTTAAAAGAAAGTCAAGAACATCTATTAATTGAAGTAAAGAACAAAAATCTACTGAAGGCCCAACAGACGAAACAAGAATACAGAAAAGATGTGATAAAATCAAGAATGGAGAGTTGGCAGAACAAAGCACTGCATGGCCAATTTTTGGGAAAAATAAAAGATAAAGTGGACAGTGAACAAACTTGGTTATGGTTAACAACAGGTACATTAAAGAAAGAAACAGAGTCACTAATTCTGGCTGCGCAAGAACAAGCTATCCGCACAAATGCCATTAAGGCCAAAATCGAAAAATCCTCTGATGATGCCAAATGCAGACTTTGCAAAGAAGCTGATGAAACTGTTGATCACATACTCAGCTGCTGTAAAAAAATCGTGCAGACTGATTATAAATTGCGGCACAATTCAGTAGCACAAATGATCCATTGGAATTTGTGCAAAAATTATAATATTAAATTATAATTATAATATTAAAACAGCAACAAACTGGTGGGAACCGAAAGTCACCGAAAATCAGATGGTCAAGATCTTGTGGGATTTCCGTATACAAATGGACAAAATACTGGCACATAATACACCAGACATCACACTGGTTGAGAAAAATAAGGTCACAATCATAGACATCGCAATACCAGGTGATAGCAGGGTCGCCGAGAAGGAACATGAAAAAATCGCAAAATACCAGGACTTAAAAATCGAAATTCAATGACTATGGCACAAACCAGCAGTGGTAATTCCAGTGGTAATTGGCACACTGGGTGCTATTCCAAAAGCACTGGAATTACATTTAAAACAGTTAAAAATTGACAAAATCACCATCAGTCATATGCAAAAAGCTGCACTGCTTGGATCTGCACGCATATTATGAAAATACGTTATGACGTCCTAGGCCCCTGGGTGGGGCCCGACTAGTAACCAATGCTAAATCCAGCGAAACAACTGGCCGCTGTGATACAATTGTATAATAATAATAATAATTATTATTATTATTCAAATCTCTGCCACATTACTGGATAATCAAGTGCCTAGAAATAACAGGTATCAGTAGAAATATCAGAAGCTTTGTGCAAAGATTGATGGCACAATGAAGACACAGTTACAGGTCAATGATGAGAGACTTGGGGAAGTTAATATCAAGAGAGGAATATTTCAAGGACATTTACTATCACCGCTACTATTTGTCATAGCATTGTTTCCTCTGTCAACAATACTGAATAACTCAGGCCATGGATATCAAACATAAAAACATCTGCCAGACTATCCCACCTCCTTTGCATGGATGATCTAAAGTTCTATGGAAAAACACCATCTGAAATAGAATTGCTGCTCAACACTGTTTATCTATATCTATATCTATATCTATATCTATATCTATATCTATATCTATATCTATATCTATATCTATATCTATATCTATATCTATATCTATATCTATATCTATATCTATATCTATATCTATATCTATATCTATATCTATATCTATATCTATATCTATATCTATATCTATATCTATCTATCTATCTATCTATCTATCTATCTATCTATCTATCTATCTATCTATCTATCTATCTATCTATCTATCTATCTATATATAGAGCCAAGGTGGCGCAGTGGTTAAATGCAGCACTGCAGGCTACTGCTAGATCAGCAGGTCAGCGGTTCAAATCTCACCGGCTCAGGGTTGACTCAGCCTTCCATCCTTCCGAGGTGGGTAAAATGAGGACCCAGATTGTTGGGGGCAATATGCTGACTCTCTGTAAACCGCTTAGAGAGGCCTGAAAGGCCTATGAAGCGGTATATAAGTCTACTGCTATTGCTATTGCTATATATATATAATTGCAATGGAGTTTGGATTGGATAAATTTGCTACACTCACTATCAAACAAGGAAAAATAGTGAAAATTGAAGGATTCAAGATGCCCCATGAAAATAACATTAATAATCTGGATGAAGATGATTACTACAAATACCTGGGCATCTTTTAACATCTGACAACATCAAGCACACTGAGGTCAAGAAAACGATTAGAGGTGAATATATCAAGAGCGTGAAAAAGATCTTAAAGTCCAAACTCAATGGAGGAGATGCATCAAGGCAATCAATACCTGGGCAATACCAGTCATTAGATACACAGCTGGAACAGTGAACTGGACTCAAATAGAATTAAAACCAATGGATATGAAGATCAGAAAAATAATGACAAAGAATCAACCCTTCATCCTCACAGCGACATTGACAGATTCTACCTGCCAAGGCAAATAGGTGGACATGGAATGTTGCAAGTACATCACATAGTTGAAGAAGAAAAAAGGGCTTTGGAAGAATATCTGAAGGACAATGAAGAAGATGCACTGAAGTTATGCCAGGAAGGCTTGCTGACTATGGGAGAGACCAAACTGGCCTACAAGAAAGACCAAATGAAGAACAGAATGGAGGCATGGGAAGACAAAGCACTACATGGCCAGTACATTAAAAAAAATAGCAGGGAAAGCAAATAATAACAAGATGTGGCAATGGCTAAGAGCAGGAAAAAAGAAAGACACCAAGGGATTAATTCTGGTTGCACAACACTGAGCCTTAAGGACAAATGTATACAAAGCTAGAATTGAGAAGATAGCAACAGGCAGCAAGTGCCACCTATGCAAAGAAGCTGAAGAAACAGTGGACCACCTGGTAAGCTGCTGCAAGAAGATTTCACAAACTGACTACAAGCAGTGGCATGATAAAGTAGCAACAATTGGAAGAGCTACAAGAATCATCATTTGCCTGTAAGAAACAAGTGATGGGACCATAAAATAGAAAAACTCATAGAAAATGAAGATGTTAAATTGGGCTGGGACTTCAGAATCCAGACAGACAGGCACCTGCCACATAACACCCTGGACTTAACAGTTATCGATAAGAAATACAAAAAAGCCTGGAAAGTGGATGTGGCAGTGCCTTGAGACAGCAGAATAGAAGATAGGAACTGGAGAAGATAACAAAATACAGAGACCTACAAATAGAAATAGAAGGATTATGGCAAAGGCAAGCAAGGGTAGTACCAATAGTAATAGGTGCCTTGGGTGCAGTCCAAAAACAACTGGAGCACCACTTGAACACCATAGGCATTGACAAATTTGCCATCAGTCAATTGAAGGCAGCTTTACTTGGAACTGCTTCCATCATGCTATGATATCTGTAACAGTATCAAACATCCAGATTTGCCTATCCCAGGTCCTTGGTAAGGACTCGATAGGTAGACAAAAATGTCAAACCTAGTTTGAACATCTGGATGATTGTGCAACAATTAATAATAATAATAATTTATTTGTTCACATCAATGTGAAGTTACAGCTGCCAATTGTTTTAGCTAGTATTAGCCTTCGGGTGTATCAAGTTCTTGGGAAGAACCTGGGATGTTGTAATGATTATTGTTATTATTCAGAAATTTGGCACACACACTCCTAAATCTTGAATCTTGATGATCAGTACAAAGGTAATGCTGCTGTGGTTTTGATAAGATAAAGTTTTGGAAGGGCTTGTTGTAACATACTTGGGATTTCCTAAGAACATTTCCTAGGAATGTTTCAGAGATCAACAATTTGGTTGCATGGTTACTGAAAATGAAAAGTGATGACTGAACAGTAGTTAAACACCATCCAAAGTGTGATTGAAATTGCATGTATGTGTAGCAATAAGGCTAAACTAGATATACACAGTTTAAACATCTCAAGTATCTGATGTTTAAAAAATAGGATAGAAACATTGGTCATTTGATGGATGACCATTGCTAAAACTGGACCAAATGATTCATTTAGTGTGTTGCAAAAGATGATGGATTAAGGCTATATAGAGATAGCATTGCATAGTGTTGGCCATGGCCACTGGAAAAGAGATGAATAATATTACATCAGGGTAAAAAGGTTACCGCATCTTTACAAAAATAGTGTCCTAGTAACGATGTAAGGAAATGTGGATTTTAGATTTCCTATGAATACATGCAATTTTCATTCTCCATCAATCTTTTGTTTTGTGGTCTGCTGATGATTATGTTTCAAAATTTGTTTTTTTTTATTCCATTGGTTCTGTTAAATCAAGTAAAGTTTGCTAAATTCTTTTATCACTGACTTCATCTCCTTATTCAGACATTCCAATATCATATAACACTGGATTAAACTGCCTGTTGATGTATCAGCCACCTAGATAGCGAGACAGTTTGACTAACATATAATACACATTGGGCTGTAACTTTGTAAAGTAGCTGTACTTTTCTTTTTCTTCTTCCTACCAAATTGATAGATTTTTAGAAGGTTGATTTCATAATCTTCTTCTTAATTGAAGTTTTTATTGTTAGCTCCCTAAAATAATGGCATAACATGGCAAGCAAAAAATATAGTTAAATAATTGTGTCACAAAAGTGATTAAATAATAAACATAAATAAATCCATTGGGATCTACAGGTACTTACAGATACTGAGAGATTGGGGGTAGGAAGTGTTCAAATTGAAATGTAACTTGATTTTGGCAGATACAGAAAAGCACACTAAGTAGTGAATAAGATTGTAATGAAGACAAAAATATGTTATTAACAATCGATAACGAACCATAACCTACTTGAAAAGCTTTAAGTGAAACAAAATCCAAACCAAGTCTGACAGTTTAGTTACTTATCCCTAAATTTATAAAATAGCTTTCTGCAGTTACATCAAAAGGAATTGCCATACTAAATTTCCCTGAATCATATCATCTCTGACTGCTTAAAAGGGACAACCTCTACATGGAAATAATAGTGCTGCCCATATATGGCTTGAATATTTGCTGTTCAGCAGCGTCATAGCCAGAACAATGTTCTCTGAGGAAGTTTTGCAAAGAGAAAGAGACATTCTCTGCATAATCATTACAGGAGAAGGTTAATAATAGACGTTACTTTTCAGTAGTACTCTTTCTGGAATGCAAGGAATCTTCTCAGGATTCTCTCTCTCTCTCTCTCTCTCTCTCTCTCTCTCTCTCTCTCTCTCTCTCTCTGTGTGTGTGTGTGTGTGTGTTAGAGAGAGAGAGACAGACAGACAGACAGACAGACAGACAGACAGACAGACAGAGAAAGCTAAATTATATGCACACCCACAGCAATAAAGTTACACTAAGGCTTCTTTGAAGCAAATTCTGTACATGGTTTCTTGATTTTATTTATGCAGGAAGAAGCAGTGCGATGAGTGCTAAATGAGACGAGGTGCATGTTGACAAATATAAATCTTTATCTGCAGCTGCTGCAGAATTCAGTATTGTGCTGGATATATCATTAATCCCTAATAAGAAAGATTATTTGAGGCAGACATATACATACAAAAATCACTGTCACATGCATGCATATTTACTCATTGGCACACACACTAATTGCCACACAGCAATACAGACTAGAAAATCTTACCTGTATTAGTTCTGAGTTATAATACAGAATTTGAGTGCCACATTTTTTTACTGCAACTAATTGTAATCCAGTTTATCCATTTGTGGATGATGGCCTGATCCTTTGAACAATGAACTTATTTATATTATACCTTCCTTGTTTAAAAGTAATCTATTGATTTAAAATCCAATTTTGATATTGCCATGTGTCTTATATCAACTATTTAGGAGTGTTGAAGAAAACAGTTGCTGAAGGATATTTGGGAGTTGAAATCCAAGATACCTGGCATACATTAGGTTAGAGAAGCCTGTTAAATGCTGTGACAGCTTGAATTTAAAATGTGCCCTTTTGCCTATTTTTCTGTCTCGTGTTGAGAAGAGGAGGTTAGCTTCCTGGAAACAAATGTTAAATCCAATGTTTTATTATTGCTACTCTCATGGTAACTTGTTGTAGCACAGGGCATGGTTTTATGTTATTAAATGATTTTGAGTTTTATTTTCAGCAATTTTTTTTTTTGCAGGATACTGAGGGTATTTTTGAACTGTCATAAATGAAATAAATATTTATGAATAAAAACTTCCAAAAGGTACTGAAGGGAACCTTGAGAGCTTCTGAGCTAAAAAAATGTACTTGGGGCATCTACTGACTGATTAAGTGAGGAACTGCTGGAGTACAGTTGTTCAGGGGTTAGGTGCAAAGCTTTCTGTGTATGTTTTGGGATACTTTTTGCCTTGTAAGACAAAGAAAACTGGGTGCTGAAGAATCAAGGGCTGAGTTGAGGTTACATCTTGGTGGAAATGCAATGTAGTAAAGATTTTTTTGAAAAAAGCTTGACTATGAAAAGGAAGCAAATTGTGACAAAAGAACATTTTTTGGTGAAAGGCTATTATGCGAGGAAATAAGAAAGGGGTTCTTCTATGGAAAAGAACAAAATTTATGTTCTTGTATATAAAGTTTGCTCCTTTAAAAGAAAAATGGGAATTTTAAAATACTTCAGTCTATCTGGGAAATATGCCATTAGTTCAAAAGGTCTGTTTCTTAATTCTGTTTCTAGGAAGGACTGAAGATTGTAACTGAAAATGACAAAAGAAAAAGGTTCTGCAAACACTCATTTTATTCAATATGACAATGGCTATGAATACTGTTCCAGTGTAAGTTAGCGGAGTATCATAATATTTGTTATTTTATAAAATGAAAATTCTTGGTTAAGGGCCATCTGTCACACATCCGCCTATCTCACAATTATTTCTATTTTTCTTTTTCAACTGACAGACAAATTCCATTTAAGGTTCTTCTTCCTTCTTCTGTTTCTAAATAGACGTTTCTTCCATGTGTACCATTTCCTTTTCCTGTCCTCAGTAGGTTGAAGTAGACTTCAAAATTGTCTTCCCTTCTATTGATCTTGAGTTGCTAAAATCACATTGAGCCAACCTGTGGTCTCCATCTGAAGATCCTGGGGAAAAACCCATTAGTGAACACTGCATCCAAATCCTGAAGATCATCATCATTATCATCTAATCTAAAACATGCCAGATATCACAGTTGTCAAAGACCAAAGATTATAATTTATTGATATCGCTGTATCAGGAGACTATGCAATTATGAATGAAACATGTTACAGTGATACCCATTGTCATTGCAGCACTTGGTACCATGTGCAGGAATTTTACAAAATGCATCAAGAAATTGCAGCTTCCTGCAACACCATCGGAATTGCAAAAAAAAAAAAAAAAAAAAAAACCACCAAAAACCTGTGCTAGTTGGAACATCATACATTTTAAGAAGATACTTGGTTGATATTTAGGATGCTGGCAGCAACTCATATCAACTATCAGTGCCAGTAAATATTATTTGTGATACATTTTTAAATGTTCAGTTGGCTGAACATGTTTAATGAATAAAAGAGATAATCTTTAAGGACAAATGCGCAGAAATGCTGCTCATGGAAACAAGCCGAAGAACAGACTGATTACAAGCAGTGGCATGATAAAGTAGCAACAATGGTGCACTAGAAGATCTGCAAGAAATATCATTTTTATGCAAGCAAGAACTGGTGTGACCATAAAATAGAGAAAGTCATAGAAAATAAAGAAGTTAAATTGCTCTGCGACTTTATAATTCAAACAGATAGCCACCTACCCAGACTTAACAATTGTTGATAAGAAAGACAAAAAAAAGTCTGGATAGTGGATGTAGCAATGCCTGGAGACAGCAAAATAGAAGAGAAAGAACTGGAGAAGATAACAAAATACAAAGATCTACAAATAGAAATAGAACAACTGTAGCAAAGTAAGCAATAGGGGCCTTGGGTGCAATTCCAAGATAACTGGAACACCACTTGAACACCATTGGCATTGACAAATTTGCCATCAGTCAATTGCAAAAGGCAGCTTTACTGGAACAGCTTCCATCTTGTGACAACAGCTGTAACAACATCTACATCTGCTAATCCCAGGTCCTTGGTAAGGACTCAATAGATAAAAATGCCAAACCCAATCTGAACATCTGGCAGACTGTGCGATGAACAACAACAGCAGCAACAACAATAATAATTCTCATTCTCAAAAAGAAGGTTCTCAAAAAGAAGGTGAATGAATTGGGTGCCTTCAATGCATCTGTGTGGATTTATAAGTAGTTATTATTTTTACCATTTGCAAATAAAAATTGCTAGTAATATTGTTATTATTAGGCTGTTATAACAGGTTGAAGTTGCCTGGCTACAATTCCTACTATATTATATAACTTTTTGAGAATTAAAAAAGTTGGCTTATTATCACTTGTTTGGTTTTGCACTCATGGCTTCCATCTGCCATGTCCCCCTGTTTCTATATCCTTGTTCACAGTAGCAGTTGCAAAGGGGGGGGAGGCACACATTAATTTCTAAACAGCCCAAATCCCTTCTTCCTTTCACTGAAGATGAAAGAGAATGAAAAGAAAGAAGAATATCAAAATCTGCTTCTTTCTATAACATATCATAATAGCCTTCCTTTTTTCCACCATGAAATAGTTTGAAGGAGGATGATTTTGAGCAGTTTTTCCCCAGCGGAAGTTTAATCAACTATTTTTAGTCCTCCAAAATATAAGAACAAATCCCACAAATCATAAAAGTATGTGCCATTAGATGCTGACTATGCTAGATAATAACCATTCCATTTATTCATTCATTCATTCATTCATTCATTCATTCATTCATTCATTCATTCATTCATTCATTTGGTTTACAAGTCAACATATTGCAAATCTCTCAATGCAGCATAGATAGAAAAAACAAATTCAGCCACTGGTTTACAAGAAAGGCAGTATGAACAGTTAAATTATAAATATAGAGGGGCACTTGACTCTTTTTTTCTTTTCTCTTAAGTGAGCTAGAGGCTAATAAAGTTGTTTATTATATATAAAACGTGAATCATGAAGGTCTTGAGTAGAGAAAGTCTTTATGAGAATAGAGCTAAAGGATAAGATCTTTTTAGAGGAACAATGTGGGGGAATGAGTGGGAGCTATTTTTTCAACCACATTTCTTTCCTCTATTGCATGTCTCCTTGAAAAGAAGCAAATATTTATTCCTTTGAGTCTGATTAGACACAATGCAAGTCATGAAAACATCAACTTACAGCTGTTGCAATTCAATTAAACCAACATCTTCATTTACTTTACTAATAATAAAAGCATTGAGAAAAGCCCAGGGTGAGCTTGAGAAAATATGAATTGAGGTTTGCGGCCCTGACATCTTGAGAAATAAAACTCAACTGCTGCCTCTTTTAATAGTAATATTGGTTGCCTATGGTGATTGTCTTTTTTGTCACATTCAAAATGGGACAACTCGTTGCAGCCAACTCACTGTGCCCAATTCACTACGGCCAACTCGCTGAGGGACCAGTCACCATGGCCAACTTCCTGAGGGGAAATTTAACAATTTAATTTAATTATTTAAAATAAATAAAAAATATTTCAAATTTGTCATTTACATTTCATTCTGCCCCACCTTTTACATCCTTTCTTTAACGAGTCTATGCCATCATTCCTTTGATGTTAATGAAATTCTTGTCCTCAAGTAAGTTGTGCCATGATGAGTTGGCCATGGCATGTTGTCCCACAGTGAGTTGGCCATGGCAAGTTGGCTGTGATGAGTTGGCATAGAGCTATCATATTATGGCATGATCCAAAGACTGAACCTATATGGGTAACAATACAGTTTGTGTAAACTGAGCTTTAATTGTTAGGATTACAAGGTGTAGAAAGGACCCCACTTCATGGTATACAGAATGGCAATGGTTGGCCAAGCAGATGTCAATGACAAAAATAATATTCTGCCAATGTGACAAAGGTCAGCCCCTTTTGTAGACATGTCACAACACTGTACACATGTACAAAAGAGATGAAGCTTGCATCATTGCTGAGAGGACAGCATTACTTTCATCATTTAGATGAAAGTGTTAGATCCTGCAGACGGCTCTGATGGTGCCATTAGCGTGTTTTTAGATAGGAGGAACCTCTCTAAAATGAACAATGACTAGTGAAGGAATCCATCCAACTTTCACAGAAAGAGTGTTTAATGTGGGATATGTACATGGAAGAGTGAAAGCTTAGCTCCAAACTAACTAACTCTTTTTAGCTGAGTCTCAAGGCAGCCCCTGGGCTCAAAAAACAAAGGCAGAAAGAAGGTATTTTGTGATTAGCAATCATAGACAAAGAGCAGGCAGAGTAAAAGATGGAGAGGGTTAACATACCCCCTCCTCTTCTATTCAATAGGATGTAAAGTCTGAGAGTCATTGAAATAGAGGTGTTCTTCTAACATTCCTGGTTTTAATCATTTCAGTAGTTTTGTTTCCATCAGCTTACACAAATAACTATTATTCTTAATTATGGGGAAATAAAAAAACTCCCTTGGATATAATTCAGAAATGGTAATATTTCCCAATTTAGAATTTAACATTACTGAATTTATTAATGTAGATCTTGCATCAGAGTGGCTGACTGTCCTGTAAGGATAAAATTGGCTCTTAAAGTATCTTGCTTTAAGCTCATTATTATATCATTCTTAGTAAAAGAATTTTACTAAGGGCCTAACCTATCGGTAAGCTCACAGGAAGCGTAGGTTTTCCTTGTTACAGATATTTTTCTATGGAAAACACTTCATCAAGTATGTTAATCTCAAAGCAGAATTTTCGCCAACAAAGTGCAATAGGTGAATGTGTTCTAATGAAAGAATCTAAACATAAACCAGAGCTGCTGACTACTCATCAAGGAAACATGCTTTTATATTGACGTAAATTACCTTCAATGTTTAGAGATCCCTTTCCAAATATTGTGCAAGACGGTTGCCTATTCAACCCACTATTGCTGAAATCAGATGAAAGAAAGTTTATGGAATCCTGAATCTAAATTAATACATTCAAAATGTTATGCCATATCAGTACAAAATAATTTTGCCCAACCTGACACTATTCAATAGCATTAGACTAGAACCATCATCATCTCAAGTTTGCACGGTTATTGGCAATGCTGGCAGGAAATGATAAGATGTCTAGTTTAATGCATCAGATTTGGGGAGATTGGTGTAAAACCTCCATGCAATATATGTTCAAAAGTTGAACAGTCTTGCATTCTGGCTACACTTGGAATCATGTACACTTAGAAATTTGGAAGGTGGGCTGAAGAGAAGGGAACAAAAGAGATGGAAGAATTAAATTACTGAATGTATATACTACTAAAACTTTTGTGCTTGTTTGATACTTTGTAACCTTCAATTAGGCAAAATCGGAAAATATGGGCCAACAATTATTGAACAAAGGTAACTCAAGTGAACTAACATCCAGAATATCAAGATCCATTGCACCCAAGGGAATAAAATTTGGTTGTGGCTGCTGCAGCTTCAGTGGAGAAGCTGGCTGTAAGATCCTGCCTCTCCAGTCTTCTCAAGAAAGCAGAACTCTTGAAATAATTATTATTTCAAAAGGAACTTTTATTGAAAGACAGTGATAGCAAAGGAAATGTAGGTAGGATCTGAAGTTTCCCGCTGAAAGTGTTAGGTTAAACCGCTACAAGCAAAGCCCCTCCCAATGTCCAGTTCAACATGGAGCCAATCCCAAGGTGTGAATATGTTTTGAGAACCTCGAGCAGAGAGGGTGATAACTGTCAACTCCCAGGCACTTCACTTTCACTTTCTCCAGTGGTGAGATAAAGCAGATGGCTCAAAGCTCGTTCTCCCCACCCACCCCTAAGATGATCCAAGGCACATTCCTTCACACACTCCCTATCTCTCACAAGATCTGCAAAGCAAAGCAAAAGAAACCCTGTGTACAGAATTCCCCCCCGCAATCCACCCTCTCCCACCAGAATGTCCATATAGAGGGCTATGGGACTTGACACTAGCAGAAAGTTGGAAGTTTCTCCTGCTCCCATTGCTTTTTTGCCCACTTGCAGCCATTCTTCTTTCTTTCTTTAGGTAAGAAAATACCTCTGAAGTGATACTCCAATAGGACACAGGTTACGTAGCAAATTTATAAAATAAGCTGATCCTGTACTACTAGTTCTTGAGGAAGATTAAAGTACATATTCAGTTTAGGCCAGAATTCAAATCAATCTATAAAATAGAAGAATTTAAAACTTGGAAGTACCCTATTCTCTTTCTTTTTTAAAAATTAGGTTAAGCAGAATTTAAGAAAAAGTGGTAAGTGAAAACAAGTAGAAACAATGGCATAATTTACAGAGTAAGGAAGCTATTCTCTCTTAGCCTTAATATTACTTATGAAAAGAAGAACAGAATATTTTGTTGGAGTGAACAACGATGACATTCCATCTCTTATTATAGTAGGAGACTGGTGCATTGTGATGACAGGAAATGAAAATTGTAGCCTACTATCCCTCAGGACAAGCTGGATTGTTTCCAGATTGACAATATAATTCCAAATTCCATTTTGGAACAGACACCTGGACTTATGCCATTTCTACAATGAATTAACTGGAGTGTGAAATAATACAGCATCAAAACAGTTGCAACTAAAATAAGCTTGCAAATACGTATTCTTACGGATGTTTCTATAGCTGGTTTAATTTCTTATCCTCTCATGTAAAGCTACTCATGGATCTCTGTGTGTTTAGCAGATTTGTGCAAGTTTGGTGCAAGGTGGACCCTGCATTGCTATAGTTGTGTTTTTCTCCTATTGCTAGCTGATGTGTCCCGTTATAACACTCTGTGTGCCTGGACTAATAAAAATAATGAAGTGACATATATAAATGTATGCTATTTACAAGTATTACCCATGACCAGGACCTTTCTTAGCTTACTTTCAAGTACAGCAGTAGTAGACATCACATACTTTGAAAACCAAAATGAAGAAATTCATCATTGTTTGTCCTATGCTCTCTTTCCTTTCTCCACAATCATTCTGTAAGCCAAGCTGAAATTTCTGTGTAATATTGATTAATTAAAATTATATCCCCAAATAAAGAAGAATCCAAATATTTCCACAAACAAATATTATGATCAAAAATAGGAGAGAAAACCCATAAACAATTTCATGTTCCCATTTAGTAAATACAGAAGCAATACAAATAGAACTACTGGTTTTCAGCTGAAAAACTCCAATCAACCTGTAGATGCTAGTAAAGAGCTAGTGAAGTCTTCTGCATTCCTTTTCGTTTTAGTATATTTTGTTTTCATTTTCATTTTCATACACTCACATGTATACCCCATACAGTATTAAACAGTAATTGCATCAATTCCTCTTGTCGACAATGCCCCAGAAAATAAAAGCCCAATATACCTCTTCCGTTCGCCATACACCTCTTTCTTCCACCACCCTCCAACTTTCTATCTTCCCTCCATCATCCCCCTCTACCCTACTTTCTCTCGCCCTCTAACTCTCCTCTCTCCCGATCCACTCCCTCCCTTCCTTCTTACCTTCCCTCCCACCCTCTCTCCCATCCCTCTCTACCCATCTTTCTTCTTTCCTACTCCTACTCCCCTCAGTGTATTTCCACTATATGTTAATGTATTTGGCTTATCCTATTTTTAAAGAGAAAAATTAGAGAAAAACAGTATACATGTGAAGTCACATTGCATTGAGATCTAACACATCGTGTCTAGCCTAATGTATATCCCTCCCTCCACCCGACCCCCCGACCCCCCTCCTCCCCCCAACTTCCCAGAACCCGTACACCGTATGGATTTTTAACAAACACAGTCTAAAATCTATTGAGAAAAAAGAAATAAAGAAATTAATAACATCTCTACCTTGATCTTAGCTTCTTCTTGCTAAGCTAACTTTAAACAATTTAAATCATTCCTGATCTTAAGCATAGGCTAACTGGACTTTCTTGGTCCCGTATTTATTTTGTATATAGTCAATCCATTTTTTCCAGTCTCGTTTATATCTCTCATTTGAGTGATCTTTAAGATATGCCGATATTTTAGCCATCTCGGCTAAGTTTGTAACTTTCAATGTCCATTCTTGAGTTGTAGGCAAGTCTTCCTTCTTCCAGTATTGCGCCACCAACAGTAAGTCTTCTGCATTCCTTAATGGCTAGAACTTACTTTGTGTTATAATTAAAAGTTGCAAAATACCTAATACAAACTAATGAGTTGTAAGTACAATATACAGTGAAACTGAAATTGTTCCTCAACGCAATGTAATAACAATCCTAGTACCAAAGCCAAAAATCTAACTAGCACAATAAATTTAGTAAGATATAATAAATATGTACATCAGATCAACAACTAACATAATGTCGGTAATCTATTTCAAAACATTTGATCCCAGTGAATTTCCATAGGGTAATGAACTTAGCCAAAAATCATCTAAAGTCATAATATTTTTTCCTCTGGAGAAGGACATCAAATAACATTGTTTTTAGTTCCTCTTTTAAAATTATATTAACTCAGACCCTAACTGAAAGTTCAAAGGAGAGCTTCATAAAGCTGGCATTAGATAAAGCGAACCCAGAGATAACATTTTGTAGTCCAGATGAATGGAGTTGGCAATAACAAATCGGCTAGTTTATTCACCAAGGCACACCCGAAAATAATAAAGCATGAAAGAGCATCTGAACTGAGACAAGGAATCTAAATTAATAGAATGACTGGATTAATAGCCAATGTTCTTCTCATAAAGACAGAAGGATATCCAAAACAGTTTTCAGAAGATATTATAATAATACTGCAATCCATACATCCTGAAAATAAAAGGGCGGGGGAGTAGAAAAAGGAAAAGGGAGGGTTTGGACAAAAAGAATAAAAGACAATATACTAAAATAAATGTTGGGTCTTTTGTTTTACAATAGCATAAAGCCCTTGCAGCAAATTTGAAATTGAAGTTAATTGGTCTATAAGATCTCCCTGCATTATGATATGCTTCATCCTGTTATTCTTCAGAATGGCCTGAGAACGCTGGCTTCTTTGATATCTCTTGAGTCAAGATAACTTGAATGTCTCCTTTTTAGCCTGAATTTCTTCTAAATTTTTTTCAGTTCTTTCCTTGGGGATGTTTTACATCACTGTTGGAATCTGGGTCTAAACATAATCTATTGCTTCTTTCAAGAAAGATTTAAATCCCATGTTGTGTGAGGATACTTCTGCTTGTGTGGTTCAATTATCCCATCCTCTTCCTCTCCTCCTAGTCCAATTCAGCTCCAAAGGCTTCTCTTATCCTGTTAGAAAGGTATTTAGGGCAAGTGGGAAGTTGTAGAGGGAAAGACGTAATCATTTCCTACTTGTTCTATTGACAGAAGATGTTGGTGTCAAAGGGTGGGAAGTTGAATTTCTGGGCTTTGTGTGAACATTCTAGGCTTATTCTTTGGGACATGCTTTGCAGGTTAGTTGTATGAAAACTGAGTTGTATGGAAACAACTGTAATGGAGGTATCATCCTCCCCCCCCCCCAGATACCAAAAGGGCTAAGATGCTGAGCTTGTTGATCAGAAAGGTCGGCAGTTCAAATCCCTAGCGCCACGTAACGGAGTGAGCTCCCGTTACTTGTCCCAGTTTCTGCCAACCTAGCAGTTCAAAAGCATGTAAAATGTAGACAAGTAGAAAAATAGGAACCACCTTTGGTAGGAAATTAACAGCGTTTGGTGCGCCTTCAGCATTTAGTCATGCCGGCCACATGACCACAGAGATGTCTTTGGACAGCGCTGGGTCTTCGGCTTTGAAACGGCAATGAGCACTGCTGCCTAGAGTTGGGAACGACTAGCACATATACGTGAGGGGAACCTTTACCTTTACCAAAACAGAAGGGTGAAAAAAGGTGAGGCATCAAGACAGTACCTTGATGTTCATGAATATTTATTTATTTATTATTTATTTATTATTTATTTATTATTTATTTATTATTTATTTATTATTTATTTATTATTTATTTATTATTTATTTATTATTTATTTATTATTTATTTATTATTTATTTATTTATTATTTATTATTTATTTATTATTTATTTATTATTTATTATTTATTTATTTATTTATTATTTATTATTTATTTATTATTTATTTATTATTTATTTATTATTTATTTATTATTTATTTATTTATTATTTATTATTTATTTATTATTTATTTATTATTTATTTATTATTTATTTATTATTTATTTATTATTTATTTATTATTTATTTATTATTATTATTATTTATTAATTGTTATTTATTATTTATTATTTATTATTTATTGTTATTTGTTATTCGTTATTCATTATTCGTTATTCATTATTTTTATTTATTTATTTATTTATTTATTTATCAAATATAATGGCCGCTTGGAGGTCCAATAACTTTAACTTTTTAATTGATTGATTACTTCCCAGATAGATTATTTCAGAAAGTTACCAATAGGTAATTCATAAAATTTTAATACAAAAATTACTGATAAATTATTATCATTGGGAAGTGAAGTGCTGGTTGGTGAGAAGATTGGTTGTGGGTCAGACTTCACCATCACAAGACCTACTGACCGCATGAAACCAACCTACAAGCTAAGACCACATACCACCACCCTCATCCTCTAACCGAGCTACAGATATTCACCACAATTGCCAATAAACAGAGTTTTCTTCATGCCTCAAATAATAGAACTTAGGAAAATTTATTGAAACTGAATAAGGATTGATTTAAGATGTTTTTTAAACTCAGCATTGAAATTTGCTGCTGCCTGATGAGGTGATGATCATAAGTTTAAAAAGAATTCATTAATGCCATCAGTGGCTACTAGTATATTTATTACTTCCTTAATCACAGGCAACATATTTGAGGAGACACAACATGGAAGAAAAGTTTCACTCCTATATCCTGTTCACTCCTATATCCTCAAAGAGCCAAGGTGGCGCAGTGGTTAAATGCAGCACTGCAGGCTACTGCTAGATCAGCAGGTCAGCGGTTCAAATCTCACCGGCTCAGGGTTGACTCAGCCTTCCATCCTTCCGAGGTGGGTAAAATGAGGACCCAGATTGTTGGGGGCAATATGCTGACTCTCTGTAAAACCGCTTAGAGAGTGCTAACAAACTGGTGCTCAACCCGGATAAGACCGAGTGGCTGTTGTGTTTCCCCCCTAATAATTTGGCTAATACACCAACGCTTAGGCTGGGGGGTCAAATTTTATACCCCTCAGATAGGGTCCGCAACTTAGGAGTCCTCCTGGATCCACAGCTGACTTTTGACCACCAGCTGTCAGTTGTGACCAGGGGGGCATTTGCCCAGGTTCGCCTGGTCCGACAGTTGCGGCCCTACCTAGATCGGGGGGCCCTCACAACAGTCACTCGAGCCCTTGTGATCTCTAGACTGGAATACTGCAATGGGCTCTACATGGTGTTGCCCCTGAAGTGCATCCGGCGACTACAGCTAGTCCAAAATGCAGCCGCGCGAGTGATAGTGGGCGCACCTCGGTTCGCCCACGTTACACCTGTCCTCCGCGAGCTGCACTGGCTGCCTGTTGGTCTCCGGGTGCGCTTCAGGATAATGATGACCATCTTTAAAGCACTCCATGGTAGTGGATCTGGGTACTTGAGAGACCGCCTTCTGCCGATTACCTCCCTAAATCGACCAATCAGATCGCACAGACTAGGCCTCCTCCGAATTCCATCTGCCAGTCAATGTCGACTGGCGACTACACGGAGGAGAGCCTTTTCTGTTGCTGCCCCGACCCTATGGAACGAGCTCCCCATGGAGATCCGCACCCTCACCACGATCCAGACCTTCCGCGCAGCCCTCAAGATCTGACTCTCCCAGCAGGCCTGGGGATAGGCTTCAATTACCCGCCCGAGTGTTTGATTGTTGAATGAAAGTTGTGTTTTATTATTTTTCTTTTGTTCACAAAGTGTTTGTTTTGACCTTGCACTTCCCCTCCCCTGTGGTTGTAAGCCGCCCTGAGTCCCCTCAGGGAAAAGGGCGGCATATAAATCCCAATAAACCTAAACCTAAAAAAAAAAAAAAAAACCGCTTAGAGAGGCCTGAAAGGCCTATGAAGCGGTATATAAGTCTACTGCTATTGCTATTAGCATCTGGCAGGCTACTTTGTGACACAGAATATTGTCCAGAATGTGAATTTGCTGCTCTTCCTTGAAACCTGTTGGATTTTGATTTTTTAAGTCTACATTTGTTGCTTGTGAATGTGTTTTTATATGCTTTAATCTTTTTCATTTGTACTAATCATTATTGTGTTGTATTTTTTTAAAAAAATATTTTTGACAGAGCTTCATCCAGGAAAGTTTTTGCCTGGGCAAAAGTAGAACTAAAAAATTAATACAAAAAAGTACTGATAAATTATTATCATTGAGAAGTGAAGTGCTGGTTGGGCATAAATATATGCAGGAAAAGAAAGAAACATGCTTTTAACATGCTAACGCTGAACTTACAATGTTTGACATAATAGCTCCTTAAGAAATTGGGAGTTGTTTGTGGTTACAATATGGTTGTATAAACATATATAACAGTAAGCTGTAGTAAACATCTGTTGGGCTTTGGTTTGGATACGAAGTGGTGCAGCTGTGCAACGTGTCTTAACCAGCAGACCCTTCAAGACAGATGCTCTTCTGAGTCAGATAATGAGCAGTTGAAACTTGTAGGCTTAATCATGGTCTTACACTAGGCTTTGGCAAACAGAAGGTTCCATAGGGGGGAAGTCATATTGCCAGGGGAACAAAAGGTGTAGGAGTGAGCTTTGGAAGCTGGAAAAGAATGGAAGGAAGATATTGTGGTTAAACTGGGTTCATTCCAGCATCTTCCAAAATTCCAAATGGAAAAGTAACCAAAGAGTAAAATCTATTTGTTCTTAACCAAGTTTCTAAGTTTTTTGTAATGTGAGGAGTAGAAATTCTTTTCTGGATTTTATAACAGGGAAAGGTTTCTTTTCATTGCAAGGAGACAGACGGCTTTGATATGCCACACAAGGACAACTATAAATGAGATCAAACTCTATCCTCTATGGTCCATCACAATGGATCACTGTTCAATAATGTAGCTGACTAAAGTAATATGATTATACAGTATATCCCAGATGTCTTAATAGCATAGAGCAGTCTCATCTCAATTCTCAATCTTTTGGTCATTGATTTTTAAATTTCTTTGATTTGGGGAGTTAATGAGCAGAGATACATTCTAAGTTTCAGGAATGTCCAAAAACAAAAATTGGATTTATATTCTGCCATTCTATTAGATGAAAGTACAAGAAAGCAGCTGGCAATAATTTTACTTGTTTTGTTCCAGCCATACTTTCCCTCTCCCCCTCCTACAAAGATGGCATGCTTTTGTTTAGAAATAAAAGCATTACTAGTGAATTTTGAGAAGAAACAGCAATGGTCATAATGAATATGAAATGAAAACTGATCACAGAACTGTGGCTTAAAAGTCTTGCTGAGTTCTGATAATATATAGGCTATGCTAATGAACACATCTCCTTATCTTTAACCAGACAATTCTTCCATAGCACACTGTTTAGAAGAGTATGCATAGACTCTGGCTTGGGCACACTCTTCCAGTTTGCTACTTGTAGCCAGTAAAACGGACTTTACCAACATTCTCAATTCATTGTCCCCTAACTGATGTCTATTGCTTCATATTAGAGCCGAGGTGGCGCAGTGGTTAAATGCAGCACTGCAGGCTACTTCAGCTGACTGCAGTTCTGCAGTTCGGCTGTTCAAATCTCACCGGCTCAAGGTTGACTCAGCCTCCCATCCTTCCGAGGTGGGTAACATGAGGACCCAGACTGTGGGGGCGATATGCTGACTCTGTAAACCGCTTAGAGAGGGCTGAAAGCCCTATGAAGCGGTATATAAGTCTAACTGCTATTGCTATTAAATGTTTGTAACAGAAGAAGACCATAGGAACAGTTCAAGGAGTCAGTCACTGAAAGCCCTGGTCCAAGCAATAACAGTCAAGGCTATGGTTTTTCCAGTTGCAATGTATGGCTGTGAAAGTTGGACCATAAAAAAGCCTGAGTGCCAAATAATTGAGGCCTTTGAACTATGAAGCTGGAAAAGATTCCTGCGAGTCCCTTGGACTGAAAGGCTGTCAAACCAGTCAGTCCTAGAGGAGATCAACCCTGACTGCTCATTAGAAGGCCAGATCCTGAAGATGAAACTCAAATACTTTGGCTACCTAGTGAGAAGGAAAGACTCACTGGAGAAGAGCCTAATGCTGGAAAAGATTGAGGGCAAAAGAAGAAGGGGACGACAGAGAATGAGGTGGCTGGATGGAATCACTGAAGCAGTAGGCATGAGCTTAAATGAACTCCAGAGGATGGTAGAGAACAGGTTGTCCATGGGGTCGTGATGAATCAGACACGACTTCACAACTAACAACAACAACAATAGCCATCCTTTGGACCCAAACTCTGCTTATTTATCAACTGATATTTATTAATCACCTCAGTCCCTTGTTTTTACTTTCACAACAAACCCCCAAAAACTTCACCCTTCCCCTACAAAAAAACCAGTACAACAGACAAAAACGTGCAAACAAAAGTACAGGTGTCCACCCAGTATCAATTGGCTGAAAGAAATTAGAAGGTCCTAGTATCCTATTGAGAGGGTACTCCAGCAGTTGAAAATCTGCTGCCTTGTCCCCAAGGAGCAGAAATTTTAAGCAGACCTTCTTGAGATGACCTCACCCAATGGACGGGTTATAAAGATAGGGCAGATAGGGCAGTTGACACAGATCTTCAGGTGAAGACCCATCGATCTGGAAAACAAGGAAACCAAGGAATACTAAGAATGCTAACACTAAGTACTAGAATGTAGTAGAATACTATACTAGTATACTACATTATATACTAGAATAAAAATACTAGAATACTAAGAACTAAGGAATGCTAAGAAGCAAACATCTGGCATGGGTAAATTTATTAGCCTAACATTGAGGATCAGGAATGAGCAGTGTCAGTTGTGCTCAAGTAGAGACTATGAGCTTCCTGTGGTTCAAGATATTTAAATACCCAGTCCTGGAACAAACCTTGCATAATTTATCTCCAGTTCCTTGATATGCAGCTTTCTTAGAAATGCTAGATCTTTCACTCACAGCAAGTACTGTAATTCCTTTTGAATTTTGACTGTGTTTGTGACTTAAAATTCAACTAAACTTACTCCCTATTTGAGAGACTATGACAATCCCATCAACTTCTAAATAAGGTATCTGAATCTCAATTGTTGCAGAAACCAAAGTTTGGTAAATTTATATGACTCTATTAGTATATACCTTCAGACCCAATAAATATTCAATTTATTTTACTTTAGTTATTGATAATTGAAATGCAGACCTGAATACAACAAGACCAGCATATCTACATACGTGAAAATCTACCAATACGTATATACATCTGGAAACCAGACCTAGTCAATAAAGAGATGGCAGCTCTGACCACACTTTACTTGCACAAGCACGAAGCCCAAAACACCAGCCTGAAGATGGTGAGTGGGACTTTGCCAAAACGTCGCTAAGACAATCTCAATCTTAAATGGGAAAAGACCCGAATACAACAAGACCAGCATATCTCTCTCTCTCTCTCTCTCTCTCTCTCTCTCTCTCTCTCTCTCTCTCTATCTCTCTATCTCTCTATCTCTATCTCTATCTCTATCTCTATCTCTATCTCTATCTCTATCTCTATCTCTATCTCTATCTCTATCTCTATCTCTATCTCTATCTCTATCTCTGTCTGTGTATACCACCAAATCCAAAATAAAAGCCTCTCCCATCAGTGAAGCGATCCAGCAAAGAATCATCCCCAAAGAAAAATCTTCCAGATGCCCCAAACTCTATGGCCTCCCCAAGATACACAAAGAAGGAACACCACGCAGACTCATAGTCAGCTCCATAGGCTCACCTCTACAGAATCTTGCCAAATTCCTCACCAAACAACTCCAACCCTACACAGAATCTATCACCTCACATGTATAAAACTCATTCCACTTCATAGAAACAATAAAGAAACAAAACCTACAACACAGCGACCTACTCATGAGCTTCAATGTCATATCCTTCTTCACACAAGTGCCTATGAAAGAAGCTGTGACAGCTATCCAGAACAAACACAACCCCCACTAAACACATCCTGGACCTCACCAACCACTGCCTAACCAACACATAATTCCTCCATAATGGACAAAGATACAAACAGATAGAAGGAGCACCCATGGTATCACCCCTCTCACCCATCATTGCAAACTTATACATGGAACATTTTGAAATTAATGCCTTAGATAAATCTGAACACAAACCCAAACTCTGCCTTAGATATGTTGATGACACTTTTGTGATTTGGCCACATGGGAAAGAAAAACTGGACAACTTCCTCACACATCTCAATAGCCTACACCCCAAAATACAATTCACTATGGAAATAGAAGCAAACAACCAACTTCCCTTTCTGGATGTCCTAATCTACAAAAAACCCAATGGCTCCCTAGGACACACCATCTACCAGAAAAACACACACACCAACCGCTATTTAAACACACAATCCCATCACCAGATCAACTGTAGCCAAGACCCTCATCTCCAACCAAACGCCTAGCCGACAAAGACCACCTGAAAACTGAATTACACACTCTCACAAACCTATTAATCTCCAACGGATTCCAAAGAAAAACAATTACCAACCTAATCCAAAGGCAGACTCCCCCCAAAAACCAAGTCACAGAACAGGACAACGGCATCGCCCTCCCCCCTTACATCAAAGGCACCACAGATAAAATCAGCAAAATTCTCCAGAAACACAATATCAAGGCAGCCTTCAACACTGACCAAAAATAGCCAATATCTTAAGAAACCCCAAAGACAAAATCCAGCTAGAAAACCAAGGAGTCTACAAAATACCATGCAAAATCTGCCCTGAAACATACATAGGTCAAATGAACAGGAGAATAAATGCATGCATCACAGAACACAAGAACGCAGTAAGAAAAAAAGAAAAACTTCCTCCCTTTTCTAGCACCTTAAAGCTACAGGACATGAAATTAATTTTGAAGGAACCAGGTTAATCTCTAAAACTTAACATTTCAACAAGAGAATAATTATGGAAGCTATCGAAATAGAGAAACACCCACACAACATGAATACACGTGATGATACCTTCCTCCTACCAGACATCTGGAAACCAGCCCTAGTCAGCAAACAAGCCGCACCCACCACCCAGGGCATTACAACATGAAACAACAATGGACACACAGCCAGCACCAATCAGCACCAATCTACCAATCATGATACAACCACACAACCAATTATTCCACTTACTGAAACAAAGCCAGCACTCCACACACCCCCACCAAAATTTATAGAAAGATGGCAACTCCAACCACGCTTTAAGCCCAAAACCCAGCCTGAAGATGGTGTGTGTGTGTTTGTGTGTGTACATACACACACATACACATACATACACAGAAACACAGACACATACACACACCCATATATATATATTATTCTCTCTCTCAGACACACACACACACACACACACACACAAATATACACATAGCCGAGGTGGCACAGTAGTTAGAGTGCAGTACTGCAGGCCACTTCAGCTAACTGCTATCTGCAGTTCAGTGGTTCAAATCTCACCGGCTCAAGGTTGACTCAGCCTTCCATCCTTCCGAGGTGGGTGAAATGAGGACCCAGACTGTGGGGGCAATATGCTGACTCTGTAAACCGCTTAGAGAGGGCTGAAAGCCCTATGAAGCGGTATATAAGTCTAACTGCTAACTGCTAACTGCTAACTGCTAACATAACAATATACACACATACATATTACGATGTATTTAGCACAAGCATTTTTTCCCATTATGATGAATGGGTATCATAAAGGTGAGGCTCCTCTCAAATCATATCATCTTTGGCTCTAAAAATTGGCTGTCTTTGTCCATTGTGAAGCAGGCAACCATCACGTAGCATGATTTATATGTGTATTGAGAAATGTGGTAGTATTTTTTTTGCGGGTTCTCCCAGCTGTTTTGGCTTTCTTTTTACTCTAATAGCACAAATAAATTTAAAACACCCATTGCAAAGTTTTTCATCTTTTTTTTAAACAAAATCTTTGGAGAGAAAAAAGGCAATCTTATCCAATTTAAATCTCACTTTTTATCTTCTGCTCTACATCTGTCGAGGTATGTTTCTCATTAGGGTTTTAAGGAATTTCCGTTTACAGTAAGTTACAGTCTGTTTTGGGGTGAGGTCATTTTGTTTGTTTTGAATGGCTTCTTTATGAAAGAAATCTAATCCAAGAACACCCTTAAAGAGTGTTTGACACTACAGGATATTAACATTAATGTCATTACATATGCAAACTTACAATAGTAAAGTAGGTGTAGTTAGAAAGTATAGTTGTATCCAAAATGCTTACATTCATAATGCTTTCTAATTCAAAATGCTTACTATTTAAATAATAGTTAAATTGCTATTATTTTATTGTCTGTTTGCTTTTATTATCTGATGCTTTTCTTTTATTGTATTATGTACAATATTGTGTATTCTTTCTGCTCATAGTCCTTGATTAAAATAGTAGATAAAAACTCGGGGAAAAAGTACAAGTTTTAAGCATGCTCAATCTTCTTAAACCCAGAGGTAAATTTCATAACAAATGCATTGAGACAATCCTAGTTAACAAATATTATTTACTAAAAAATCAGATACCAGTACATTTTGGGTGAATCCTCAAAGTGATCTGTTTAAACATTGACAATACTTTATAGTTTTAATAAGGTCAGATCTTTCTAGAAATTTCATCCCTTTGAGGCCTAGGAAATAAAGTGCAGTATACTTTTTTTTAAAGTGCTCAACCAACATGTCTACATTTAAAATCTTTTTTCTTTCTTTCCTAAGTAACAGCTACTGGTATGGAATGCATCCAGTTCTGTTAATTGTCAGTTTCCAAAGATAGTCAACTTTTGCTTTCAAAGAGAAGTTTGAATCCAGGCCTCACATTAAACTGATGGTCTCCAAATTGGTCCAAAGTCTTTTTCAGTGGTGGAAGAATCTCAAATTGGCTTACTTTGAACGGAATTGTATGGTTGCCTGTTCATTTCTACTCTTGACTTTTTCTCTGGCTGCATTTCAATTGCCAAATTATTTCTATTCCAAACAGATGGACACAGGTGGGGATATATGCAGTACACACCAGTTGTCAGTTCAAACCCAATCTATGTCATCATCCAAGAAAATCCTTATTAGGGTACCCCGAGAGATTCCTTTTCAAGACTGCATGCATTTCTTTCCTCTAATCTTTAATCAAGAAATTGATTTGGAAAGCAAAGCTTGGGTTGAGGCAAATGGAAAGCTTTCTTTCACACAGAAAGATTGCATTCTCAGCCAGCAAATAACATTCCATCCTCCTGATGATAATGAGTTCAGCCCAGAAGGTATTGGCTGCTCATTATGGCTGGGATGAATTTTTTCCATCCTGTTTGAACTGACCTAGGGGAGTCATGTCTGTTTGTGATTGCATTTCTGTGACTTGGGTTCATTTTTTTTTTATAGTCTCCATTCAGTTACTAGTATCACAGCTTAACAGGTCAAAAAGGCCAGGGAAAGGGATAGGAGAAATAATCTTGTCATTGAAATTATGTCATTGAAATTATGGCCATAATGCTTTGAAGGGAGGCTCCAGTAAAGATCAAGAACAATGCAAAGACAACAGGGACCCTGCTGGAAGAAAGATGAAATCATTGTCATTCTATATACCAGTGTTTCTCAACCTTGGCAGCTTTAAAATGTATGTAATTCAACTCCCGGAATGCCTAGATAGCAAGGCTCACTTAGACAGTGAGATGGGCAGTATCTAAATTTGATAAATTCTGGGAAAACAGCACTTCTTGAACACAAGACTTCACTATAGATAAAGAGACTTCATGGGACCAGATTCATGTTATAATGAAAAGGATTCTTAAAATTAACATAAAATTGAAACTTGAAGTTTTCCTTCTAGCATTATTAGACAAGAAGTTGGAAAAAGATTTGGAGCTTTGTTATTGTATACGTTGTCTGCAGCAAGAATTCTGTAGGCGCAGAGATGGAAAGATATATCAATCCCACAACAGAAAAATGGATGGAAAAAGTGACGGAGCTAGCAGAGATGGTAAAACTGACTGTTTTAATTAGAGAAACAATTATGTTTTGACTTGGAAATTGCTTCTGAGCTTTGTCTATGTGACAGAAAAAAACCCTCTTAACTTTGGATTTTGCTGATTAATCTAGTTTATTACTGTAGAAATGGCAAGCACTTGTTAAATTGGTCAAGTAAAATATGGATGTGATTTTATTTTGTATTTTATGGTGCTGAAAAAAGTTGAAAGCCAATGCTTTCTCCCCTTTCATCTTACATGTTTTCCTTTCCCTTTCTTCCCCTTCCCCCTTTCTTTATTGATAGGCCACTTAGTGTACATTCAGAGTGACAATAAAGTTATTCTAAGTCTACTCTAAGTCTTCCTATTATGGGTGAGTTGAAAGAAGAGTTTCCAATTCTATCCCCTTGAGTACAGGTTCCCCACAAAGCTATGTCTTGAATCTACTACTGTTCACTGTAATGACCCATGACTGCCATGCCAAATCTGCTACAAATCATATTGTTAAGTACACAGATGACATGGCATGGTGGGTCTTATCCAGCATGACATTGAAGATGCACATAGGGGATGTCACGTTCCGGCGTTCATGTTGCATACAAACAGAGATTCAGTTTGTTTGGTGAAATTTTTTTATCTCTAAGAAACTACCTGATAACCAACAGTAAATGACAAAGATACAAAGGTAATCAAATCCAAGTCAGTTCTAACCAAGTTAACACCATCACCCATATGTATGTATGTATGTATGTATGTATGTATGTATGTATGTATGTACCCCAACCAGCTCCACCCACAACTCCACCCAGATGACACCTTCCCACCATCACCAATCACCATGACCCACACCCTCAGCCACGCCCCCACTTGGTGTCATCATAGCCTCTTTCCTGGTATTCGAGCAAAAGAGTTACATCAGAGTAGGCAGTTGGACCCAAGTAGAAGAGCCACATGCAGCTACAGGCTCAATTGACATCAGAGAGGCAACATCAACGTGGCAGCGTTAGTGGCGTGTAAGCATGGCTGAGCGGGAATGGTGATGGACAGATTCCCCCTGCATGGCAGCCTGAGGGCTGACAAGGAAAAGGTGAAGGCTCTGGTGGACTGGTGCAATAATAATAACCTGGTTCTAAACAAAGGAAATCATTGTAGATTTTAGGAAGAGCCTACATATTCATATTCCACTCAGTATCAAGGATGTAGCTCAGGGGTAGGTTCTGGCTGCTGCTACTGCCGGTTCGCTTAGGGATGCGATGCGCTTGCTTGATGCCCACTACACACGCATGCGCAGTACTAAAAGAAATTCTTCTGTGCATGTAGCAAAGCCAAAAACAAGATGGCGGTGCCTACAGTAACTGGTTCAGGAGCATGGCAGGCCTGGGTTGCTGTCGGTTCCAGTGACCCAGGCCTCCAAGTTACTAACTATTTGGCTGAACTGGGCCGAACCAGTAGGAACCCACCTCTGATGCAGCTAGTCAACAGTATCAAGTATCTGGGGGTACAGATAATTAACAATCTGAACTGGTCTTTCCACACATCATCCTTAGTGAAGCATGGAAACTAGCATCTGTATTTCCTGTGTCGGAAGAGGAGAGCATATCTTTCTCCTTCTGTCCTGGCCACTTTTTATAGAGGCACAAGTGAGAGCATTTTAACAAAGTGCATCACTGTTTTGTTTGGTGGCAGCAGTGCCTTGGATAGAACGTCCATACAGAAAGTGGTAAGGACAATCAAGAAGATTATAGGACGCTCGCTTCCTATTATTCAGGATACTGCTTATAAGCTCTATGTGCTTAGAGATCAAAGCATTGTTAGAGACCCCACACACCCATTTTATGGTTTGTTTTTGTTGCTCCCCTCTGGGAGGAGGTTTTGAAGTATTTCTAGCAGGATTACCAGATTCTGTAATAGCTTTGTTCCCTATGCCATCCATCTGATTAACTGGCAAAATTTGTTTCTTCTCACCATGTACATGTATACATCCAAACTAGACTGTGTTGTTTCTTTATCATATATGTGGGTATATGCTTATGCATGTGTCTGTCTGTCTGTCTGTCTGTCTGTATTTATTTATTTATTTATTTATTTATTTTGCCATGTTTATATACAGTAGTGTATATTAGAGGTGGTGATCTTTTGAGAGCTGTAAATTTTCATTTTAATGTATGCCGATTAATGTACATTCAAAGTGACAATAAAGTTATTCTAAGTTTAAGACTTCCTATTATCTTTATTTTCATTTATATTTTATACTATGATAATCTTAATAAAATTCTTGTGGGGGGGGAAATATACTTGTGCAGCAGCCTAATGTCTCAGGAACTATTCCAATATTAAGAGCCAAGATAGTGCTTGAATATAACCAGAAGAGGGAGGGGCAGAGGAAGAAAGATAAGATCTCCCACCATCTTTGGTAGAAGTAATTATAAGTCATAAATATTGTGATAATCTTCCTCATGATATTAGTTTTTGTCACTTTCTTGCTGACTGAAAGGAAGTTGCCTCCCCTCTGGCTCATAGGAGATCAGGAGGAGGAAGAAGAAAATGGATCAAATCAGCAAATAAAAAAAATAACAATTCTTACTCCCAGTTGCTAAGAAAACACTGTGACAGGATTTAATTTATGTCAGGCCTCGTTTAGGTTCATCTCCAGCACCCGTTTTCAAATGTAGTAAAAATTGATGGGAGAATGCAACCCTCCGGTAGTGTCTGATGAGTTGAAAGGGCTCCCTCCATCTTTTAACTTGTTTTTAATTGTTCTTTTAAATGCATTGTTTATGGTTTTAGAGCTTTTGTTTGTAAATTGCCCATAGTCACTTAGACAGTGAAATGAGCAGAATCTAACTTTGACAAGTAAAGAAATAAATAAAATAAGAATACAGGGGGATTGATCCAATTATGGACCTAGCCCACACACACATACACACTATTAAAGAATAATCTTTCAACATAGATTTGGAACCAATACGTTTCTTTTCTTTGCATTTTTAGAAATTAGGTACTGATGTGAGAAAAAAGTAATATTTGGATACGGGTTAATCCTTCAAAGGATGTGATTTAGCTTAAGGATCACCAGTCAATTCAATACTGTGCAAATACAAAAGAAATATCAGGATATTGCATATTTTAAAACAGATATTATTATACATTTACAAGTTTAAAGAAAAGAAATACTAGCGCTAACATGATAGCAGTATTCCAATATTTAAGTGGTTGTCACAAAGACTGGATCAATTTATTCTCCAAAGCACTTGAAGGCAATAGATAGAAACTAATGAAAGGGAAAATGAACCTGGAACAAAGGAGATATTTCCTGACAATTGGAACAATTAATCAGTGGAAGGGCTTGCCTACAGAAGTTGTAGGTGCTTCATCACTGGAGGCCTTTAAAAGATTGGACAACTATTGGTCTGAAATGATAATGGGTCTTCTGTTTGAGCAGGGAGTTGGACTAGAAGACATCCAAGGTCCTTTCCACCTCTGTTATTCTGTTACAAATGATTCTTATTCACAGTGCTTATGAAAATAATAAACTTTGAAAGATAGTCTTTTAGCAATCAGATACAGTATTTTTCAGGGTTGGGTTCCTGCCAGTATTATTACCGGTTCAGTGCCCGAAAAACTTTGCTCCATGTGCGTGTCCATTTACACTTAAAAGGTCTGCACATGCACACACCATTAGAAAAGGAGAAAATTACATTTTTTTTCAATGAAGATTGTTCTGCGCATGTACAGAAGAGGAAAATAAAGATGGTGGTGCTCAGGATAGAACCAGTACAGTCACGTGTCCAGCCAAGTTACTATTTATTTGGTCAAACTGGTCCGAACCAGCAGAAGCCCACTTCTGGTACTTTTTTGCTTTTTTTCAGCCAGAAATATGGATCCAACTTATTCTGAACAGTTGGTCTCCCTCATTTGCCAGTGAAGAGATGGCAAAAATGATACAAGCATTTTAACTAGACTAGGAAATGTGGGAAGGTAATAAATGGAAACAATTCAACATTTAAAAACAGCAGTGAGGTATCACATGAGTCAATGTTAAATTCCAGAACTGAAATATTTACAGAATTCTAATTTATGCTGCGGGATGGAATGAAAAGGTTTCCAAATTCACAGATAACAATTTAGTTAGCTTAGCCATGTCAGATGGCCCACAGAAAGTTTCAGCAAAAGTTACACTTCGTCAGTTCAATGTTTTAGTACTTTAATCTAAAAAGTAACAATCTTTGTCAATGTTTAATTCTTTAAGAATCACAATTTACTCAACATCTAACAAATAACTTCATTCCAAAACTGTAAGCACATAACTACACAGGAAATCCATTTATCTCCTGTTTGTTTTTGCTCATTTTTTGCTTCAGTTTAGACATATGGAACTACTAAATTGATTAGGGAAAGAGCACTGGGAAAAGGGTATTTAATCTTTTTTTCATGCATTTTTTCCATTTGAAATTCATACTTTTAAAGTGGCTATTAGCTCTATATGAGCATACATCTCCTGCAGGGGAAAAGTCCTAAGTTCAATTAGTTTCTCTTATACTCTTGCTGGAAAAAGCTCTTTCCTCAAATCCTAAGAAGTCACTGGAACAATATCCCAAGCCAACATAAGATAGCTTCCTATCTTCTCATTTCAGTCCTACTTATCCTTTACTTTCTGTCACTAGCACTACTTGTTTTTGTATTAAAGTACAAATAAAAGGCAAGTAAGATGACAATTTCACTTCTTATACCAGAGAATACATTTATTTCTTCAAACTATTTCTTCATTTAATCAATTTTCCAAATGCTTTGAGTGGCTTGCAACATGATTATTTAAAATAGAAACAAAAATCACAATAAAAACAATCAAATTGGGAGGATACCAATTCAGAGTAGACAACATTTAAAACCCAATCTGTATGGGAAGATTGAAATCTTTAACCATTACTTTGATCTCAGTGATGATGTCACTTTAAAAATACAGTTCCTATGAGATGTGTGTTTGCATTATCATCACTAAGTTATAGAGGCCTTTTTTATGAAAGGATTCAATCCTGGGAATCATTAGCATGAGGGAGACACGCCTTGTGTCTGTTCAATGAATTTCATTGACACATTCCTTTATGTCATCAAAAAAGACTAAAGTACTTGCAGTGGTTCAGTATCCCAGAAAAAAATGGGCTGGACCTTGTCTCAACCACAAGTCCATTGCTTCTCTCATTATCTGCATCTCCCTGCTGTGTTACTTAAGCAAACATTTAACCCTAAGAGTCAGAGATCAACCAAATTCCGCCCCAGTTTAACAATAGCTCCATATTTTCAAAAGCCTTCCCCTTAACTACACATTTACAATTATAATTAACTGGCTGTTTTAAAGTCTCATTGGAATCCACAGCTGCTTTCAGGAATCCTAGACTTTGATTTGTATTATACACCCTTCCATTCCCCTTTGTCCACAGCCTTGACACCAGATTCAAATGAATTGATTGACCTATGGAAAAAAAGACATCTCCTGCTCGAACAGAGAAAAGTTTCTCTAAGAAATGCAGCCTTCAGATTAATTCAAAAACAGGTTCTATTTTGACAGAAAGATCACAATGCTTTGACCTGATTATCAATACCAAAAAGAACCTGAGGTGATCATTAACAGGCATCAAACTCTGTAGTTTTCTGTTCTAAATTTGGCCATTGCTATGATTCTGTTGAAAACTCCACAAGAGTTATTTAACTGATATATTCCACGGAAAGTTGTTTAAGAGATATAAACCAATTAGCAGAGTAAGCTTGCCTTCAGAGGGTTGTGCTTCATCATTGGAGGTTTTTAAGAAGAGACTGGATAGCCATTTGTCTGAAATTGTATAGGGTCTCACACTTGAGCAGGGGGTAGTCCAGGTTCTCTTGTGCTGTATTCTAATTTATTGGAGGTGCCCAGAAAACCACTGTAGTAATAGGGGACTTTAACTACCCTGATATCTCCTGGGAGACAAATTCTGCAGCAAGTGGAATATTAAATAGGTTTCTGACATGCATTGCTGACAACTTTATCACTCAATAGATGGAGGCGAGAACTAGACAGACAGTTATATTGGACTTACTAAAAGGAATGAGGAAACTGAAGGAGTGGAAGTTGTAAGAACTTTGGGAGAGAGTAACCATGACATACTACTGTAGAATTCACCATAGTGCAAGGGTAACTGAACAAAATCAGACTACACTTCTTTTAAGAGAGCTGACTTCAACAAACTAAGAGAAAGAATAGAAAGGATTTCATGGATTGGAAATTCTAGAAGGGAAAACAGTTCAGGATGCTCGGGAAGCTCTAAAAAATGAGATAATTGCCCCAACAAAACAGAGAAGGAAAAACAAGAGACTCCCAACAAGGCAAGCTTGGTTACACAAAGTTTTCTGACAAAATAAGGGACAAAATATAAAAGGACAAGTATAAAAAATGGAAAGAAGGGCTTCTAAGAGCACTAGCAAATAGCCCAAATTTGCAAGGACAGATTAAGGAAGGCTTAGCTCAAAATAAGCTAAGATTTACAACAACAACAACAACAACAACAATTTTCGATATGTTAGGAGTAAGAGGAAAGTCAAGGAAATGATTGAGCAACTAATGGGAGAGAATGGCAAGAAGATGACAGACAGCAGGGAGAAGCCAGAACTGCTTAATTTTTTTCCTAAATCTGTCTTTACACAAAAGGGGAAAAAAAATACTTCAACCTGTCAAAAGCAGCACTGTGGAGATAGAAAAGACATGTCAAAATAGGCAAGGAATTGGTTAGACAGTACTCAGCTTCTCTCCTGAAGGAGCTGAAGGAGCTGGCAGATGTAATTTCAGAACCAATAAATTAAATCCTTGAGAGCTGCTGGAGTATGGGGAACTGCCAGAGGACTGGAAAAGAGCCAATGTGGTTCCAGTCTTTAAAAAGAGGAAAAAAGGGTATCCAGGAGACCAATCAAGTTGAGATTAATACCTGCAAAAATCCTGGAAAAGATTATTAAGCAGCAAATTTGCGAGTACCTAGAAATGAACAAAGCAATCATTATAAGCAGATCATGCCAGACAAATCTTATTACCTTCTTTGATAAAGTGACTAAATTAGTGAGCCAGGAAAATACTGTGGATATAATAGGATTTCAGTAAGGCATTTGATATAGTAGACAACAAATAGAACAATGTGGATAGAAATAGAACAAACAGAACCCAGATGGATTTGCAGTTGGCTGGCCAATCAAACTCAGCAGGTGGTCCTTAATGGAACTACATCTATGCGGAGGAGAGTATACAGTGGGGTTTCCTCAATGTTCTGTCTTGGGTCCAGTACTCTTCAATATCTTCATAAATGATTTAGATGAATGGATGGAAGCAGATTCATCGAATTTGCAGATGATGCCAAACTGAGCAGAATGGCTAAACATTAGAAAACAAACTCCAGATTCACAAGGATCTTGACAGACTTGAACATTGGGCCCCATCCAACACAAAGCAGTTCAGTGGTAAAAAAAATGTAAGGCCCTGCACCTAGGCAGGAAAAATCAAATGCATAGGTCTACCTGCTTCAACAGTAGTAAGGGTAAGATGAATCTATGCTAGCCCGCAGTGTGCTGCAGCTGCCAAAAAAGCCAAGACTGCTTCAATCAAGATTTCAAGGAGTGATAGTATCACGCTCTACTGCACAGAACTGTATGGACACATTTGGAATACTGTGTCCAGTTCTAGTCACTACAACATGAAAAAGATGCTGAAGCCCTACAAAGAATGCAGAGAAGAACAGCAAAGATGATAAAGGGTCGGGAGACTAAATCCTATGAATACAACTAATACCATGGTTATACTCTCTCCTTCTCTGTTGGGAAATTCTAACACAGGGGATTCTAACTCTCAGGTTCTGATTTAATATTGGCACCTGGATTCATTACGGTTCTTTGTTGAGACAGCTGGTTCCTCTTCTCCACCATCAGTGTCCTGCAGCTGCTCAGCATTGGAGTCCTGACATTCAGTTAGCTGCGCTAGTATGAAAACGTGCTTTATTCACAAGCCTTCTAGAGCAGGAGTGAATAGCTTGAGGGCTTCAGGTTAAATACAGATCCTTGCTTCCCTAGAAAAATTCTAAGATCACACCCCCAATATTGTGCATAATGGCAGGAGTAATTTTATTTAGTCATTGTGGTTTTTCTCTTTGCAAACCTGCCTCCCCCAGCTTTTTTGCTCATCCCCCAATGAATGGCTCTGTACACTAAGACATTGTATGCAAAATGCCCTATTCCCATGATGGCGAACCTATGGCACGTGTGCCACAGGTGGCATACAGAGCCCTCTCTGCAGGCATGCGAGCTGTCACCCCAGCTCAGCTCCACCGTGCATGTTTGCACACCTCCCACTAGCCAGCTGATTTTGGGGTCTCTGCCATGCATGCACGGGGGGTGGGATGCATGCATGAGACCAGTGGTGCCTTTCAAAATTTTTTAGAACCTCTTCTGTAGGTGTGGCCTGCTTTGTGGGAGTGGCTTGTTGGCAATGTGACTGGGTGGGAGTGGCTTGCTGAGCATGTGACTGGGTGGGCATGGCCAACTTGTAAAATGTGGTGAAACTCACTTAACAATGTTCTTGCTTAGCAACCAAAATGTTCGCTCAGAAACTCTGGCATTTGAAGCACACAAGTCTTAAAGCTATCAAGTTATAAGACCCTTGCACTCCTAATCCTTTAGGAAAAAAACACCCAGGGGTGTTCAAACTTGACAGCTTTAAGACTTCAACTCCCAGAATTCTTCCTCTCGCTCTTCGTCTTGATGATGTGCGGACAGGCGGGGGGGGGGGAGGGAGCTGGAACCGGTTCTAAACAGCACTGTAGATTTGTGGAACCTCTTCTATAGAAGAGGTTAGAACTGGCAGGAACCCACCCCTGCATGAGACACATGTGCATGCACGGGGGAGTGTGGCACTCCCCCCCCCCGTACCCTTTGTTTGGTCCCAGGAGGCTGCAGGGAGGCCTGCTAGGCCCAAAATGGGCCACGGGGCATGTGTGGCGTGCACTTCCACACCCCATCTTTGGTCCCAGGAACTGCAGGGAGGCCTGCTAGGCCCAAAACGGGGCAGGGATGCATGCATGGAGATGGTGGGTGCATGGGGGCCAGGCATGCATGCACAGGGGGGAGCTGTGCCAGGGGGAGTTGCGCACACTTTGCATTATGGATGTGGGCACACATATGTGCACTTTCTGCACATGAGGATGAAAAGGTTAGTCATCTCTCCCTTATTCTTATCCTTAAACTCTTTCCACATTCAAAGCAGCCTTTTCAATTTTCTGCCGCTCTTTCTCTGATAAATCCCTTTGAAAATTGGAAGGCTGAATTGCAACACTTGACATGGAAAATACTCTCTACCAATTGCTACCTCAAAAAACCCTTGTCTAAATATAAAATCTAGTTTTGGCAAGGGAAAAGTGCTTGTTTGATGGTGGATAATATTTCACATAGACCTTTGTGAATTAGCAAAGGTCTGAGGGGGATATCAGAGGAAGGAACTGGGAGCTCTTAGTAAAAACAATTCATAAGCCACAATGAGAAAAACTACACTATGTACATATCCCTCTTTTAGACATTTACTGAAGTTTGCTTTTATTGGTCTCAGGTGTAACAAACACAAATAGAGAGCCAAAGAAAAATACTTCCTAAGAACAATTTCAGTTTCCAATACATTCTAACTTCTTGTTCCCAATTTATGCCATCACATACAGACTACTGAACAAAATTAACATTATAAGCTTCAGGGGGAACCCCTCCCCCACATGTAGTTGTATGTTACCTACAACTTTAAACTATTAGTGATAATGTTTGATTCCTCCCCAGCAGAGAGCACTGTACACACCAGGGGTGGTTTCCTGCCAGTTCTAACCTCTTCTATAGAAGAGGTTCCACAAATCTACAGTGCCATTTAGAACTGGTACCAGCTCCCTCCCCACCACCTGTCCGCCCATCATCAAGATGAAGAGCGAGAGGAGGAATTCTGGGAGTTGAAGTCCACAAGTCTTAAAGCTGTCAAGTTTGAACACCCCTGGGTTTTTTTCTAAAGGGTTAGGGGTACAAGGGTCCTGTAACTTGACAGCTTTAAGACTACCGTGCTTCAAATGCCAGAGTTTCTGAGCCAACATTTTGGTTGCTAAGCAAGAGCGTTGTTAAGTGAGTTTCACCACATTTTACAAGTTGGCCATGTCCACCCAGTCACATGGCTGGCAAGCCACTCCCACAAAGCAGGCCACACTTACAGAAAAGATTCTAAAAAGCTTTGAAACTCACTACTGGTACACACTTAAATAAAAGATGCACTTGAAAGTTGAAATTATCTAAAATCATTTGAATACTGATGTCCCCACTTGAATATTGAAGTATAGAAAGCTTTTCTAATGCTACCAATACTTATACTATAAAGTAGAAAATAAAAAAATTGCATCATATTCACCTTTCAAGTAGATATGAAATTTTTTTCCTTCCTTCCTTCCAGGAAATTAATCTGTAATATAGTCTTTGGTGCAACTCATTGTAACATGTTTGTCAGAAAAGCATTAGAATATTACTTTCATCAGGAACTGACTGTTTAATTACACTGGTGTATTTTTTTTTGTGTGTGTGTGTATGTGTATGAAATTTATTATTTCAGATTAATTAAAATTCTGTTCCATATCACAGCAATAGTGAAACCAAATAATCATTCATAAGGAAATATAAGAATCACTATGCTATAAAGTTTAGAAATTTGATAGAAGCAAAGAAGGACTACCTTAAGCGATTGAAATAGGATCATTTTGTAATAATCAAATTATAAGATTATGTATGTATGTATGTATGTATGTATGTATGTATGTATGTATGTATGTATGTATGGTGTCACAACCCCTGGCTTAGCTGATAAAGGAGGAGAGCTTAGTGGCTAATACAACTGCCTGATATGTAATGCAGCCCAGGTTCAATTCCCAGTAAGAGGGACACCTTTGACCGGGGGGGGGGGGGTTGATTAAAAATCAACAAAAATTTTCATACAACGCAAAAATAGTATTGTAATATTTTTTTTATTTCAACATAACTACAATTTACAAATATAAATTGTAACTGTTGCCAAACATCAAAATTTTGATCACGTGACCATGAGGATGCTGCAATGGTCGCTAAGTGTGAAAATGGTCGCTAAGTGTGAAAAATGGTCATCAGTCACTTTTTTCAATGCCATTGTAACTTTGGTTACCACCTTTCTTGCCACAGTTCTTAAGTGAATAACTGCAGCTGGTATTTTGTATTTTGGATAGAATCTTTTTTTAAATAGTCTAAGACAATTTAAAAAAAGAATCCACACAGAATAAAACTATTTTAAAAAATCCTATGCACAATAAATAAAATATTATTTTAAAATACATTAAAAAATAAAAGAAAAAAACCCAGCTCACTTACCAGCAGGCAAGCACATATAATGTCCAGACTGTAAAACTCCTAGGAATATTTTTTTTAACCTGAAATATTGCTTCACACAGACCTACCAGAATTATCTAATTACTTAATTCTGGCAGGTTGACCAAAAGATCTTATCTATAATCAGTAGATTAGAATTAATGATAATAATTACAATAAGGATACAGTAAGCATCAGAAAAAATGCTTTGGATTATGTGAAGTGATAAATATAGCACCATCTGCAACTTTTTAAAGCAGATGCTTTCTAATTTTAGGGGAAAACATTTTTAGGACAACAAAGATGTTATACAGTAGAACCTCTGGTCACAAACGCTTCTGACCAAAATATTCACATCCCCCCCCGCTGCTGATTTCCCCTTCTGCACCATTTTTTTTGTAAGCGCCAAATTTCCAAAATTAGGTTTAATTCATGACCAAATCAGTTTGTGACCAAATTTATGGAACGAATTATGGTTGTGACCAGAGGTTCTACTGTATTCATGCCTTTACATACTCTATACCACCTCAAAATGTTGCAGTCTTCATAAGTTTCTAATACAGATAAAATTAAATACAACATCAAAACCATAAAAAAGTAAAATTAACCTGGCTGGAAAATCCCATGCCTGTCTTGCTATTATTACTGACACACTTGCTGCAGTATTTGATGGCTAAAAGAAAAAAAATATTGTTAAAGTGTGTATTATGTTTATTCCCATGTCTTGTCTGCTGCGTTGATTTTGAATTCATTAAAAGAGCTTATTTTACATCAAATCCCTCTCATATTATTCTCCTATGTTCAATAAACCCTAAGAGACAGCATACTATACATGAAATCCCTGTAACTGTATATTTAGTAAATTGTGGAGCTGAGTTTATCCAATTAACTCAGTTTTTGGACTTGAGTAATCACATACAATAAAGGAAATAAAACTATTTAGAATGAAGTGTAGTTGGCTATTTGTGATTAAGGGTATCATGCAGAAACAATTATAGTTTTGATCAGGAAAATACCCTAAAAAAAAACTTTTGTTCTTTCAGGTTTTTTTTTTAACCTTGCTTTGGGAACAAAAACCATTCTTGCTACTACAGATATTTGCCTCAATTTAGTCCTGCATTCTGTCTCCAACAGCTACTATGCAAATAGTTCAGGATATCTCATCATGTTGGCAAAATTAGGTGATAGTCATCTCTTTGTTGTTTGTTGCTAACATCTGGTAACCAGAAGTATACAATTGCTCCTCAGGAAGGCTTCATATTTGCTTTCCTGGTAAATATCAATTCAATGATTTTTCCATGGCACATCATAGTGTTACACATATTGTTTTGAATAAAAAAACAGTAGCTGCATATTTTTAAAAAACCTACATTATTTTAAAATACATTAAAAAAATAAAAGGAAAAAACCCAGCTCACTTACCATTAGGCAGGAACTCCAAGTCAATCCAGAATGATATAGATGTTAATACAAAGAACTGAGCAAATTAAAATGGTGAAATAGTCCCAGGGAAATATTTTTCAAAGAAAAATGAGGAGCCACCATTTTTCCCCACACAAGGCGACCTCCAACCTCTGTGCCCCTCCCATCCGGGAAATCCAGGAAGGAACAGTTGCTACTACTCTAGGCAAAGTGTTTCCTGAAGCTCTATGGTACTTGGTCATTTTTCTTATAAAATGAAATAAAAGGGGTACGGGGGGGGTCCATTTTGTTGCTTTAACGTTTTAATATCTTCAATGAAAGTACTGAGACAGAGAGAGGGATTAGACAGGGTGTCTTTTGTCTTGCCCCGGTTAGGATTTCTTAAGCAAATCCACTGGGCTTTCAACATGAAGCCAGAAAATCGGGACTTTTTTAAAACGCCCCGGGACACGGGACAAATGGTTATAAAGCATGACTGTCCCACTGAAATCGGGATGTCTGGTCACCTTACAGTAAGATATGACTAGCTGATGAGAGCTAAATAGCTTGAAATAGATCTATACTAGTCTCCCTTTATTTATTTATCAGCACAAATGCAACACACACACACACACACACACACACACACACACACACACAATCTTTACACCCAAAAGTACCAAACTTTAGCTTCTAGTGCTGAGCCTGCATCCCCCATACAAGTGACAATAGCCTTGCAAATGTTAATGGTGTAACAACTGGAACTGAGCCAAGCCCTTGGAACGAAGTTGTGCCAAATTCTTTGTTATTGTTATTAGATCTCCTTTCTCACCTTAAAAATAGAAAAGTAATAAGACATTACTTTTCTAAACTCTTTGTTTTACTCTAGAAACCTAGAGTACATCTGGAGTAAAAGTATGTCATATATTTTACTATGTAATTTTAAATAATATTATAAACAACAGAACAGCTAATTATTGGGACACTGCTCTCCTGGCCAAAGTGTATGGTCATTTAGACCACTAATACAAAATGCAAAGCATGAGTGAAGGGACTACTTACCCTTGCTATTGCTCCAACTATATACAGTAGTACTTGCCTTGCTATTACTCAGACTATATACAGTAGTGTCATTTAATTCTAAACATACAGTTCCTTTCTCAGCCGTACCATATGATATATTGAATATACAGTATTACTTGGTAAAGAAATAAAAATAATAAATTATGCTGGTGGTGGGCTTTAATTCTGAAGTCACTATCAACACATCTTCATTATTTTAATTTGTAGATTTGTTTAATACATTTGATGGGAGAACAAAAATGTTAATCTATGTTTAAGAGGCAGAAGATACATTATGCAATTTCCCACAAGTATTTTGGCAACTTCCAAAAGTATTTCATTCCATCTCATCCCTTCTACCTGAAAACAAATCTTGTTATAGCCAGATGTTTGAGTGCAGTGTTGCTGATCAAACTATATTTTTTTTCCATTTAGCCTTGATTCCTTTTACATATTGTATCTATTTGATCCTGCATAACCAACATGTAGGGAAAGCTTTTCCATTTGGTGGTGTGAGGTATTCTAAATGTAGAATAGATACCGAATGGTGTCACGTGACCTGCATTACATCCCCTAAATTATATGGTTATTTATATGCCATGGAGGATTTTGTCTTGCTACTAAAGGTGAAAGAAGTTTCAATTCCTTGTAAGCAAATCTTATATATATACTATATAGCATATATCTCTTATATACATATGTATATTGTATAAACAGCGGTATAGAATCAAAATCATATGAAGTATTGGTGTAGCTTTATAACCTGGAATACTGTATCCAGTTTTGATGACCACATTACAAAAAAGATGTCAAGACTTTTGAAAAAGTGCAAAGGAGCACAACTAAGATGATTAAAGGTCTGGAACAAACATATATAAACAATGGTTGCAGGAATTGGGTATGGCTAGTCTAGAGAAAAGAAGGACTAGGGGGTGACGTAATAGCAGTTTCCCAGTATTTGAAGGGCTGCTACAAAGAAGAGTGGTTCAATTTATTTTCCAAAGCATCACAAGAACCAATGGATGGAAACTAATCAAGGAGAAAACCAACCCGGAATTAAGGAGAAACTTCCAAAGCGGGAGATCAATTAACCAGTGGAACAGTTTGCCTTCAGAAGTTGTGGGGGATTTATCACTGGGGGTGTTTAAGAAGAGACTGGACAACCACCTGTCTCAAATGGTATAAGATCTCCTGCTTGAACAGGGACTTGGACTTGAAGACCTCGAAGATCCTTTCCAGCTCTATTATGATTGATTGAAAAAAATCACCAAATGCAGCAGCAAATCTCCATCTACATACACTCTTACAAAAAAAGAGAAAACTCATCCTTCATAAAGAAGCATTCTGTTGTGTTAAAGAGAAAGGTGAAAGAGAAAACAGAATGACACAAAAAGAAATAGTTGCAGCTCAAAAACAAACACTTCTTTCTTTGGCTGACTCTTAGGAGAACTATGAGACTATCAATCTATGAGCTCATAAAACTGAGACTTTAAAAGGGAGAATCAACAGAGTCCCAGTCTTTCCTGTTTCCTGCCTCACAGCTTCCCAACAGGGACTAACTGTTGTCCCTAACAGATTTCCTCCTGGCTCAATGTAACCTAATTCCCCCTTGCCCTCCCCTCCAGCTAGCTGTCATTGTAAACTAATGGAGTAGACCAGGCATCCCTCAAGAGACATCTCAAGTTTGACTCTGCTTTCCCCTGCCAAACTAAACTTTGTAAAAGAAGTTGTTCCCAGTGCTCTTTATATTCTGTTCAATGAATGCTTGGCTGAGCAACAAATTTGATTGCAATTACATTAGCATGTTTCCTTGACAAATGAGTGGCTAATGGGGGTTCCTTACCATTCTTTTATTTATTTATCGTTCTGTCTATCTTGAAGGGTTGCTAGCTCAGCAGCTTTTCAGAGACCAGGTTGAATAGGTGCCAATGAACCAGTAGACTGGCTCTGGTGGTATTTCTTGAATCTGTTCTATAAAGTAATAACAAATCAGAAAGAATGGTTGGAGCATTCAAAGTTAAATGTATTTTCTGTGGATTATAATAAAGTAGCTTATGATCAATTGACTGTTCAGCTTGCTCTATTTTTGTATGGTTAAAATCGGGCTATGCTACTACATTTCGTATAGTACATTTAGTGTAGTATATAATATAATGAATGCTGTCTTTGTGCAGGAAAATATATGTTCTGGTTTTCATTCAATGTGATGAAATTTAATGAAAATTAGCTGTGGACACCTATGGTGGAAGGTGCTGTTTTTGCACATATTTTGGCTCCAAAATGGCCAACAGAAGAACAAGAATGTCATGTTCTTTTACAATCAAGTCTCTAGTTATTTGCAGGATTTTTGGATTGCTTCAAATCCATTACATTTCAATCCTTAATTTATCAAATTAATCAAAATTTTAAATCATAAGAAACTTCATACATGAGCGTTTCCTTTTCAAATTACAATATGTGGGCACAAATTGCATGTGACCATCCCAAGAAAGAGTCTCTGGAAGGTGAAAACAATATTGCACTATGGCAATACTAGCCACACCCCTTTTTTGACTATCATATCCATGGATGTATGTGAGTATAGAAAGATTGGAGCTTGTGACTTGGTGTGACACTATTATCCTTTTGACATAAATAGGAAGCTTCTGAAAATATGATATTATCCACAGCAGGGGATACCAACTTTTCAGACCTCAGGGACCACTAAATTCATAGTTTTAAATCCCACTGACCACTAATAGCATCTGTCTAATAACAAGCTGGGTAGGCGGTACTAGGTGGTCATGTGACTGGGTGGGTGTGGCCAACTTAATGTCACTTACATCGAGGGGCGCCTTGACAGCCTCTACTCGCCCCATCCAGACAACTCCTCGCCCAAGCTCCTTAGGGCCCCAAAAGGAAGCAGTTGCTGGAGCTAAGCAACCACCATTAGAAAGAGTTGGCAAAACAGCTCAGTTCAAATTGCATCTGACCAAGAAGGACACTCTGTAGAAGCACTATGAGCTTAGGCTTTCTAAGCAGAGGGAGGACCTGCGGGAATGCAAGGTCAGGTACATTTTAAGATAATTATTTTATTAGGGACAAAAAAAATAACAAAATTGACAGCAAAATTGACTTTGGGTTGGATTCTATTACATATTCGTCACTTTGAGATTAATTCTATGACAATTTTAAAAAACTAAAATAAATCTTATATGAAACTAAAAATAATGAAGACATTGAATTTGGGACATAATCAAAAGGCTCCAGTATGATCTGATTTTAGCAATGAAATTCCCTGAATTAATGCTCTCTCTTTTTGCTACGAGCAATTATGTAGATATATTTAATTGAACTTTGAACATTTCTGTGTGTGTTCTTTTTTTTAAAGTACTTCATGTATGCAGTCCAGGATCATGCAGTTATGCGCATAGATATTTTGAAATATGTACTTATTTATACAGAAGCCTTTAGCCCAGTAGAGGCAGCTAAGAAAAATATTGGAGTGTGTGTGTGAGAGAGAGGGGGGCAGGGGAGAGAGAATATAAACTTTTATTTCTCAAATAATTCTAAAAGTATTATAATAATTATATGTTAAATTTAAAACAAATTCTTCAGAAAACAGGATAATATCATAGTGAAGAATTAATGATGGGAAACAGTTTAAGATTTTTTTTTCTAATGTGCTCAGCACCTAATTTAAAAATTAATTCATAAATATTGTTATATTATAACATAATATCTGTTCAGTTATTAAAGGAATTTGCCTTCTGGGCCACAACTTAATCTAGCTGCAGTAATACAGCTTATAACAATGGCTTTCCCATTTCATTTGTTTTACTTTTCCTGTTTTTTAATTCCAACCCTTAGAATGGAATGCTAGTAAGCTGAAGCCACGTGAATTGGGAAAGAATCAGTTATCAGTGTAACAGTTGTTTTGAAACATTAAAAGGAAATACATTAATGGAGTTTCTAAAAATGCAGATGTTCCCTAAAGTGGCTATGTTAATAATTAAATGTGGTTTAGTGTGAAATATGGTTCATCGTACAGAATAATGACAAAGTCTATATATGTTTATGATAAATTTTAAAAAGTTGTACATGAGTTAGATGTGTTCATTAATTAGCCTTCTAAAGGTTATAAGTAAAGGTAAAGATTGCCCTCACACATATGTGCTAGTCATTCCATACTCAAGGGGGTGGTGCTCATCTCCATTTCAAAGCCGAAGAACCAGCGCTGCCCAAAGACATCTCTGTGGTCATGTGGCCGGCATGACTAAACACCAAAGGCACATGGAACACTATTACCTTCTCACCAAAGGTGGTTCCTATTTTTCTACTTGCAGTTTTACATGCTTTCGAACTGCTAGGTTGACAGAAGCTGGGACACATTCCATTACGCGGCACTAGGGATTCAAACTACCGAACTGCAGACCTTTCTGATTGACAAGCTCAGCGTCTTAGCCACTGAGCCACCACTTCCCTTTTCTAAAGGTTATAGGAAAATGTTTGTTCAAGTTTTAAAGCTATAACGAGTTTCTCAAATTGTACCCTTTTTTTTGTTTATAAAACTGCCATTCAACTCTTTCTGAAATTCTCCATGCAGGCTAAAATGCAGAAGCATTTATGACATTTATATTATATCATATGATATTGTTTCATTGGTGTGGTCAATAACAGAGGAAGCCAGTTTGAAATTATCATACTGGCACTCAATATCCATGACCAAAGGCACTAATAGCTCTGTGGAGTATATTGTAAGCAAAGTTTATATTCTTTGCATTTTCCGATGATCTAATGAATGTTTGCAATTTGAGTAATCTGTAAGAGAAGGGTTTTGGAAAAAACAACCCAAACACATAGATTCTGGAATTAATTATAGATAAAACCCATATAATGGTCCACAATACACAAGTAGGCTGCAATAGTTATATAGTAGAACAGTGGTTCCCAAACTTGGCAACTTTAAGACTTGTGGACTTCAACTCCCAGAGTTCTCCAGCCAGAAGAGCTAGCTGGAGAATTCTGGGAGTTGAAGTCCACAAGTCTTAAAGTTGCCAAGTTTGGGAACCACTGTAGTAGAAGATTATTGAGACCTGTGTATGGAGATTCTCAGTCATCCAGGTCATGGTTGTCCCAAAGGTGCTTTTTCAAGAGGCAACGGGACTTTCTTGTTTTTTCTTTGAAGACGTTTCACGTCTCCTCCAAGAAGCATCTGACTAGATGTTGGGGAATGGAAGGATTTATATTCCTACATGTTTGGTGAATGCTTCCATTTCTTGTGTTTTGATCTCGACCGAGGTATTATCCACATACTGTACCTATACCAATGAGTGGGTGAAATTCCTGTGAAGGTGTTGGTTTCTATCTCTTCTATGTAGATATTGGCCATAGGAATATTAAATTCTTCCATTCCCCATCATTCAGTCAAAACTGAAGAAGCTTCTTGGATGAGAAGTGAAACATCTTCAAAGAAAACCAAGAAAATCCAGTTGCCTCTTGAAAAGGCACCTTAGGGACATTTTTGGGACCTATATCCACGGGAAAGGCAAAATAAGAGCATCTAAATTAAACTACAAACATATTGTAAGTAAAGGTAAAAGTTTCCCTGTCAGTCATTTCTGACTCTTGGGCACTGTGGTCATGTCCATTTTTTGCCCAAGGGATCCAGCATTGTCCATGAATAATTTCTGTGGTCATGTCTCCAGTTACCTTCCCCCTAAAGTGGTACTTATTAATCTACTGGCATTTGCATGCTTTATAGTAAGGCAACAGTATTATATCCCGGAGGAAAGAATATTCCGAATTCTTACACTTCATGTGATCCTGAAATTCTTAGTTTTCATTATGACACATATGTTATTCCTAGAAAATGGATATATCCTAAAAGCTAGAATTAGTTTGCAGATTGGTGTTTTTCAGTTCCAGAAATTGTCATAATTCCTTCTTAGATAACTGAATAAAGCAATAATTTGGACTTGTTGGCATATCAAATTTAAAAAGTAGCCTGTTTGTGGATGCTATTATTGCAAATCAATCTTTGGGACAGAATAGAAATCTTCACATTTCTTAGGTGTATTGTTGTCTTCTTAATGAGTTACATTTGGGAATCAGAAAACAACCACCACTATTTAATTTGAGAGCATTTTTTCTCCAAATCATATTATTTTATGATTGTGTGAGTTCATATACTGCTATATACAATATATGAATCAACAATAACAGCCTATTTATCAGGTTATAGAGTCCAGTGATGCATCTTTGTTTTTTCATTTATTCTTTTATCAGTAACACACAGTGCAATCTGCCAACCAATTGACAAGTGATGGGGAAGAATTAATATTGAGAGTTCTGCCTAAGACCCCACACATAAGCTCATATTTGTTGGGTATTAAATGAAATCGATGTTAGACACAGGTTTAAAGATACCAGCTTAACAAATGAGACAGAAGAGACCCAGCCCAAAATAAGTTTGTAATAACATCAACTAACATTAACTCATCTGGCAGCCTCCCTCTGCAATTACAGTAAGGACTGACCAACAATACACAGTAGGGTTGGCAAGAAAATCAATGATGGAAGTGCTTTGTATTTGCTCAGATGGAACTGGACATTTTAATAGGGGGGAAATAGTTTGGTGGTGATCCTTATCTGTTAATAGCAAACAAATATTTTAAAAATGGTCTGCATTCCACACCTTGGAAAAGATAAATACATACGTTTGGATCCTATTACCATTCAAATAATAATAGAGGAATGTAGAATCCAGATGTGAGACTAGAGGGAAAAATACTTTTTTGCTATTTGCTATTTAATGTCGGTACAAGAAACAAACCGGATGGCATTGATTCTCCAGATTCTTTCTTAAAAATGTAAAGTTGTACAAAAATCTGATCAAGGTGGTTTTGTAGGAATGTAACATTTAGCCCTTCAGCTGTGCTCTTGCCCAAGACTAAATTTATATAACAAACCTCTATTACTCTACATGGATGATCTAAGTCCCACTCAACTATGTGATTCTGTTCTATTAATATTTACTTAATGTGTCCTCCTGATTCAATTCATTTGATCATTAGATACAAATTAATTAACTGGTATGCAACCCAGTTCCTAACAACTCTGGGCCTCTTACATGGAAAAATATTAAAATCAAGAAAATTGAGAAAATAATAAGAGACAAAACTGAAAGAATAGAAGTTGACAAGGATGAGAAAGGATGTGATAGAAAAACAGATCCATCTAATTGAAAGGTCACCCTCATCAAAGGTCTTAGCAAAACACCAGTATGTGTGTGGGGGTGGGTGGGATCTGGATCCCAGAGGAAACCTCATGCTACAGAGATGGCACAGTTCCAAGGTCACAATAGATGGCATTGTTTAATCAAAGGAGCCCAAGGGACACCAACCTTGCCAGATACTATAAAAGACAGGCATTCCTTCAAGTAACCAGGCAGCCAGTACAGGCATATTGAGGCCATATCAACCACTGCATCATGGCATTCTGAAAATCGAAGCTTCTGGGTAGAGCAGCCTCAGAGAATGCATTGCAGTAGTCAAGATGTGAGGTAGCCAGGGCATGAGAGATTACCTAAAGGGCTTCCTAATTGAGGAAAGGGTGCCAAGGTACACCAGATGCAACTATACAAGGCATTCCTGGCCACAGGTGCTACTACCTGCTCAGTGAGCAGTAGTTGCTTCAATTTGCACACTTTTTGCAATGAGGAATGGAGAAGTGCAACCCATTTAAGGTCAGAAATGTATTATTCCCAGATCTAGGTGATGTAAACTCCCATAGTAATTCAGTCTTTCTAAGACTATTGGAAATGGTTCTCCTCATTCAAATCTACACAGACTCCAAGCACAGGACAGAATCTTGACAACCTCATTTGGCTTGCTTGAGGTCAAGAGATATAATTCAGTATCAAGGTACTTTTATTAGCCAAACACAAACCAGCAGATGACTTCACCCAACAGTTGTAGGGTTTAAAAAGGCAGGGAGATGTTGAACCTGTTTTGATGATTTTTTTTAAAAAAAGGTAATAGTCCAGACAATGTAGAAATTTCATGTGATGAATTCCATCACATCCAAAAAAAAACCCATTAAGCCATCAGTTCCATAAAAGGAAAAGCCGTAAAGTATTTTTTGCCTTATTAAGGTTGGATTAAATTATTTGAATACGTTCTCAGAAAGCAGCAATCTAATGAGTAAGAACTACTGTTGCAGTTCTGTGTAATTTTAACAGAGCAAGAAGTTTTTTTTTAAATTGGAAATATATGGGATTGGGGTAAATTGTGAAGTGCTGAGGCCACACTTCCCATATATTAAAGAATGGAACTACAACCTTGCTTTGACTTGCCTATTGGTTAGTACTACCACTTATGGTAAGGTATCTGTTGCTGACCATTTTACGCCTGACAACCCATATACCCATTTCTGTCTTAACTTTTAGAAACAAGGAGAATTCTATTGTCATTCCAAGAAAAATGTATTTCCTATTGATGGCACTGAGGAATAAGTCCAGGAAAAAAACCTGGAGAAAACCCAGTGGTTGAAAGTCAAAGATGAGTAAGAAGATACAAGTCCTCTTTGAACTTGGCTGTAGTTTCATTATAGTTTCATTTTTCCCCCAATTAGAAACATTTGCCATGAAGTATTATTTGGCTTCCTTGCTCATTGTTAAGAACAAGCACAAATCATACTTGGACGGTACTCAATCTGAAATACTCATAGATTTCAAGATATGAAAAAAGGCAGAATAGAAGTTGAAGTGCAGTATTTATCAGTAGCCCAATTAATTTCTTCATAACCTGCATTTTTAATTCAGAAAGTGCATTTCGTCGGTGTAGCTTAGTTGTGGATTAATACAAGTATTCAAACCTGTTTCCTTTTCCCCTTTTCTTCCATCTCTGCTTCTGACTCTTTGACATGGTTTTTATTAAGAACATTACTCTATACTATTTCCTGTACAAATGCATGTAAAGGAGGCAGTTTACAAAATAAAATATCCATAGGAAAACTAAATTAAAAACAATATGTACTATACAATAAAAAGTTGGTGAAGAAAATCAAAGAAGAAACAGAACCTGTTAATCCAACATTCAGAGAAGCGCTGGGTTTTCTATAGTGCTTAAAATAGGTATCCATAAGCAGCTTGCAAAGTCATTGAGGGAACATTACTGAAGATAGGTACTACCATGGGGAGTCTCCACCCATGAATCACCACCAGTTGATACTTGGCAGATGTAGCTTTCCATCACAATCACATTAAACTTTAAAAAGTACTTGGGGCAAAACTGTGACTTTAGACACATCAATACAGAGGTGCTAGGGTCTACTCCAAAGGCACACCTAATAGTACTTTTTAAAGCCATTTCTTACAAATAGAAATAGAACCACCATAACAGCTCAGGCTCACAAAGATGGTTCTAGAGGATGCAATAAGTGGTGGTATCAAAAGACTCTGAGCATTTAAACAGGATTAACAAAGTCGTGTTCCCTCTTTTTCTCCTGAATTGGATCATCAGTCAGAGTAATAATGGCAAACAGGTTCAAACTCGTAAAAAAAGAGTAAAAATAATTGGTTTCTTCCAAGAATACCTACCACAGCACAGATATCACTCCCTCAAGCACTTTGGCCCAAAGATGGCATTTATCTTTCAGTAATAGTTGGAGAAAGCCTCTAGATTTTTAGGGAAGTGTCTTCCGAGTGTGAACATGCATACCAAATATCAAGATTAATGAACCATAACGAATACTTGTGAAATCTCCTTTACTCTCTGATGGTCAAAGCTGTTAGTCTGACATGTCAGAAATGTCCTAGAAAGACCTTTTTATTTTTTTTGCAAAAGTTGTATCCCACAAGATATTAGAGTATTCCCAATCCTCTTTCAACTATTTCATGCCTCCTGGGAAGATATGCAGCTTGTTTTTGGAAGTTTTTATGCAAGTTTTTCCCTTGGTTGGGCAGGCAATAGTAAACACCAATAATACCATAGTTTAATCCAGACACTGTAGTATTGCCAAGTTCATCCACTTAACTTTCTGATCAAATATATATACAGTACTTTTAACATATAGCCATTCCAGTGTTTCTGTTTATTCTGAATAAATAGTATCCTTAAATTCCTATATTCCAAATATGGGGGTCATTTCATCAGACTTCCATTTTATATATATTAACTTTGTTTTCCTTTTCTTTACTAAGACTTAATCTTATTTGCTATACTCTGAACAGTAATGTATAGACAGCAAGAATCAGGAACCTGAAGCAAATGTTATTTCTGGTTTTTCATTCAGTAGTATAATAGATTCCCAATAAACAGCAATCTCACTTCATTTTATATTGCACAAGTCTTTATATGAAATCTTTACACAACTGAATTTAAGTTTAAGTTTCAAAGTTGCCATACTTCTTATGAACATATATCTATTGGTCCGGGTGAGCTGAGCCTGCACTAGAATCATCAGATATTTCTGAACATGATTCCAAAACTCAAATTTCTCCTGTTGACACTATTTGAGTAGCCATTTACACATCTATTTTTTATTTTTTATTAACAAACATGTAAAATACACACACACACAAAACCTAGACGTATACCACATTTACACAATACAATACGAACAGGAACTTCCTGTTCTTTCTAATAGCAATTATCAATCGATACCGCTCACCTTATATTATTTCCCCTTCTATTGTATTTCATCTATTTTTATTTTGTTTCTCCCTTCCTTTTTCCCTGGGCCTTAGTAATGGACGAGAATACAATCTGAACCCTAAGGTGCTTAATTTTTTTCCCCAAGATAATCAAAATCCATCTTTGATATGATTGTAGCTGTTCTTTGTAATACAATTTGTCCATGCATTAATTAGCAAGAAGAGATAACTGTCAGTAAACTTGATAAGTCTTGGAATTTGTTCCACTTCCTTGGTCTATGTTCCTGGCATACACATTGTTTTGTTTCTTGTAATTTTGAGTCAACAATCCCTATTTTTTTAATGTGTTTTTTTTTCATTCAGGGCACAGCTGCATGCCCTCTGTCCTGTCCTATTTTTTGTTCTGCCATATTTTGTTGCAGCAAAACAAGCAAGACTCAGATTGTTTGCTGTTTTGCTCTGTGAGGGCCATCAATCCTTTTTTTTTTGAGTTCCAATAAGGTAAAATATGTTTTACAATTCTGGTTTTTAGGACTCTCTTCCATTGGGCTTGCTTGATTTGATTGTTTTCCTTGCAGGGAGTTGCTTTCTCCTCATTTCTTGTAACAGTGCCTCCAGTTTTTGAGTTGATCAATCTTCTTTCTTATGATCTTTGATTAATTGATTTTAGGCTCTCAAGATAGTATTGACCCCTAGCAACTACGGAGATAGATTTTCTCCAGAAGAACTGGTCCCAACTTGGCTCTTTAGGTCTTCCAATAGTGCACCCATTACCTACGTAATTTGAGTTCGTTTACCTTGTTTTCTTCTCCTTGTTTCTTCCATCTTTTCTGGTATTGTGGACTTCTCCAGAAAGCTAAGTCTAAGGAAGTTTATAATGTCTCCAAGTTTTCATCATTTTCATATGGACTAAGCACACTCATCTACTTTTCCAATTCTCTGACAGCTTTTTTTAATTAAACTGTAACAAGTGGTAATACTATAAGACTTCTTTTAAAAAAACTGTTTGCCAATATTTAATTTTTATTCTGCTTATTATTATTTACCATGCCTTTCATTTTTTGCCCTATTTAAAATTATTAATTTTGAAAATGTATAACTTAGATATTAGAGAAAAAGAGACAGACAGACTGACAGACAGATTGCTATAAGTGTAGTCATGTTAAATTTGAAAAAATGTAAAAGAAAAATAGATACAAAATTAATAGGACACAGCAGGTTTTAGAATAAAAATTAAAAACCATCCATTTTGTTACCAAAAATGTATTCTGGGTTTCATTGCAGTCATCTGTATTTCTCATATCTTTGTGCCAAAATACTGAATTTGAGCATTTTTGAAAAACTTTCTTTCATGGTAGCGTCCCTATCATACAAAATCTCTGTAAAATGTTATTAAACCAAATCTCCACCCGTTAATGCATGGTGATTATTAAGTAGGATATTAAAATTGAAATGAAAAGCAATTAAATAAATAGAGTCTTGTAGAGAAAAATACATCACACTTCTCTGAAATTTCCAAATTGTAAATCATAATGGTTTGTGAGAATGACCTTGGAGATAATGGGAAGAAGAGACGGTGCCTAAGGAATAATCACTTATGGGAGGGCATTGCCTACAAATGCCTTACAACCAGAAAAAGAAACTCACAAAGGAATCTAGCTAATCAGGCAATAGAAGATTCTGTTAACAAAGCTTTAATAATAATTAAAAAATAGAATCAGTTCATCTAGTCATGTTTTCTACATGGGAAAACTAGCATAAATGGTGATTAGGATGTTTTAGTGCATGCATGTCATCTTTACTGTCATTAGAGTTTTGAAAAGCAAACAGCTAAAAATATTCTAAGAGAACTGCTCCTTGTGTTTGTTTAAATTTTTCACTTTAATATGCATAAGGGCAGGAGGGAAAACAGCAGAAAGAAGTAGAATTAAATAAACAAAAACATCTATGATATTTGTTATTTATTAAATTTGTATAGCCACCAATCTCACATATTTGACTCTGGGTGGTTCACACAATTAAAATAACAGAAACTAAACAATCAAAACACTGAAATAATTCAGTCTAGTTTGTAACCCAATGTTTAAAAAGTGATCACATCATGTAATATTATCACTTTTTCCATTACACTGATAAAGAACCAGCTTATAAACCAATAGGAACCAGATGTAAACAGATGTAATCTTTCTAATGTTAAAAATGCTTCCCTTTTTGAGTGCTGATTGACATATCCACATTTCTTCATATAATGCTCCATGTTTTGGGTTTATAATGTACTTTATAAGGAATATAACTCTTAATTTTAAATCTTTTCTATAATATTCCCAATCATCGAGTTTGCCTTTTTGTCACAGCCACCATAGCTGCTGTGCATTTATCCATGCTGGGTGAGGCTGATGGAATTTGGAGTCCAATGCACTTATAGAGCAGCAGGTTGCTTGACCATGAAGTTAGCTACATCAATCATTCTGAAGCCAAAGTAGCCTTTGTGCAGAGCAGAAGACACGGAAAACAACAGGAGGAAAATAAAACAAGGACCAAAAATCTGGCAACAAATAAGAGGCAAGGTTGAATGCAGCAGAAGAAATAGGACTGCTGGTCATCAAACCTATAAAACTGTTATATGCTGGCCTCTTGGACTTAGAAACATTAGTTATTCATAGACATAAAAATAAAAAGAGGTCTAATAATGGAAGAAGTCATAGCCCTCCTGACCCAAGCACTAGCAACAATGCTAAGAAAACAAAACAAGTCATTCCTTAGCCCAATAGGAAAACTAGTGAGGCTCTCCATATGGCATTAGTTATAAAAATAGTTCTGGCCCAGCTGTTTCTTCCTTTAGTTTCTTGCCTAACAGACTGTTCTGTGAAAAAAGAATTAGTCACAGAGGCCAACGGTGAGTCATCTATTGAAGTGACAGAATGCAGATTGTTGTTCCATCTCCCTCTTCACAGGCTCTGTTTCTTTTCATCAAGGTAGACATCTCTGGAATGTCAGGATGGGGAGAAAATGAAGGAGGTCATTTCACTTCCAGCCATTGCTTTCTCAACGAATCTATGTACTCCATCTTTTCCTTAATTCAGTGGAAAGGCATTTTAGATAAGAAGCATATTTGGTCAGAACTGGTGAAATACTTAGCCGGACCCCTTTGTGTGTTTTAAACAACTGCATTACAATAGACACACATGTGACCTATTACTACAGCAGAGATACACATTTTCCATATTTCCTTTGCATATTTAAAAGCACAAAACAGTGACCATTTAACAAGGAGAGAAATGTGTAAGATAAACCATGTATTGCTGCAATTTGAATATAGAATATATGAATATATTCTACCTTACTTTTGGCTAGCTGTCATGGATTCTTCTGGGTTTCTTAGAGGCTATAAAAACACACATAAGAAATGCTATTTTTAAGGATGGCCTATTTAATCAAACAGGAGCTTGCAATGTTGAATATCAAGTAGTATAATAATGGTGATCCCCTATGATCTCCTCCATATTTCACCACAGTGTAACTCCCATCATTCTTAATCATTACTATAGTCATAAGGAGCATTGTGGTTTGTGTGGTTAGGATGCTGGGTTGGAGGTTAGCAAGTCCATGTTCAAGACCCAAGTGCTGCTGTGGGACAGCCTGAGCTCTTGGTCTTTGCTCTAGCTCCTGCCAGAGACATGAAAAAAGCCCCCAATTGGATGTCCCGTGGGCAGTAGAAATGTCACTAGCTAATCCTTTCAACCAGGAAGTGCCTTGAGGCTTCCAACGCAAGTCCAATGAGACGATGGTCATTGTGTGATCTTAACAATCTAACTCTTAATACTCCTTTTTAATTTTATTCACTGGTCATCTTTCTTTCTGACTACTGTTGATATCTAGGTAAAGTTACCTGGGCCCACAATAATTGTGGGAGAAGTTGTACATTCCTATTGTTAAGAAATCACTCTTGTGTATGCCTTGCAACGGTCTTTCCCCTCCCCCCAAAATAATCTTCCATTTAGACCTTTTATGGTTCTCTTAACTATTTTCTGTGTATTTGTTTACCTCATAAAATGAATTAAACAGAGAAAGATGGAATAACATTTGATCATGTTCGGATTTTTATATGGAAGCATGTAAAATGTGCTACCAATTCTTTCTCTTTAAGAAAACTAGTTAAACTGTGTACTAGGAATTCTTGACCTTTACCGATTTATACTTTACTACCAATAAACAATACCGAATATTATATGTTTTTACTTCAGAGGGTCAAAGTTTGTTCCTGCTGGAAAAACAGTAGCATTTGCTTGTATGTAGTAAGCCAAGAAATCTTACAGCAGTATTATGCCAGGATATATTGCCATTAAAATCATTACTATTTATGATAGCCAATAATAAATAACATTTCTATGGCTGGGCATACTTTTATTTTTTCTTCCTTCCTTCTTTCTTTCCTTCCTTCCTTCTTTCATTCTCTTTTACCTCTTCTTCTTGTATCTTTAAAAAAATACAAGCTAAAAAACGCAAACTAAGAAGAGGGGAGAAAAAGGAAAAACATATATCCACTATAGCCATTGATTTAACCAATGAATTCACTAGTATAATATGAAGAATACATTATATAATTGTAAGATAACACAGAAACTCTGCCATTGTAACCAATAGTGCTACATCCTTTCCTAATAGGGAAATACGTCTGAGATGGAACAATGTCTTGAGAGGCAGTGGGTCAGGATATCTAACAATGACATCAGAGAAATTTGGGCTCTTTTGAGGAGACTTATTAATGAAACTTTATAAATATTATAAACCATTGTTTCTCAACCTTGGCAACTTGAAGACATCTGGATAGGTTGCTGCCAAGGTTGAAAAAGACTGTTATAAAGTCTTCAACTGAAAGTCACATAAAAACATGCAACATGCTCCAGAACAAAGTAGTTGGTGAGGGGAAACCTTTCAAACAATACCAGATGTTGATGATTATTAAAGATAATATGCAAATGATATTTACCACAAAATGTTGCATTGCGGAATGTTCTTTTTTAATTGTTGCAATAGGTTGGGCATGACTTCCAATTAAATGCTTCAATTTGCATTCCGTTACCTTTTCCCAAATCAATTCTATAAACCTTTGAGTTATTCCAGATCTGCTGATACACCTACATTTTATCTGTTTCTGTGTTTTGGGAGATGGGTTACTTATTTGGAGAAAAATCATCATTCACCCCTGAACTTGATAAATAAGAGAAATAATCTCTATTATCATACACAGTAATCAAAGCAGTATTAAAAAAATTTATATACTAACTGGTTGGTATTTTTTATATACCAACTGATCTAATAGCAGTACAATGAAGCAAGTCATAATAAAATAATCTTTTGAATTATTTGGAATCAACACTTTTTGGTGCCTTAAAATAAAGCATTATTTATTTCATTACCATTGACATGTATATGATTTCAAAAGAAGGATGCAAATCCTTTAAAATAAAACTTCAAAATTGGAGCATTTTGTTAATATATTGTACATCATTTTGGATAGCTTTTCTGGCTATAGAGTCTTTCATGTCAAAATACTTAAGATATTTACATACACGATATGTATATAGGAAGAGATAGGTCTGTGATGGTAAAACTATGGCACGCGTGCCACAGGTGGCACGCAGCTCCCTCTCTGTGGGCATACAAGCCGTCACCCTCTGTGTGCATGGCCAGCTAGTCGTCTGGTCTTTGCCCTGCAAGCGTGGGGGACAGGGCACATGCAGGGGGATGTGCATGGATGCGTGGAGGTCAAAACATGTGCAGCGGGCCATGTGCAGGGGGTTAGATGGAGCAGGGGGAATACAGGCATGCGCAGGAGTGGGACATGTGTGTGGGGATATGAACGCATGTGTGTGGGGCCATGCATGCATGTAGGGAGGTGGGGCATGTGTGGGGAGAATGCATGCATGCACAGGAGGTGGGGTGCATGCAGGGGTGCATATGCACGAGCGGGGCAGTGCATGCACAGGAGCCATGCACACATTGCATTTGGTGGCTTTGGGCATGCACACATGCATTTTTGCATACACGTACACACTTCTGGCAGCCACTCCGGAAAAGGTTAACCATCATTGGGATTGGTTGACTTGAAGTAGCAGTTGAACAAGGAGTTTCTTGACTGGGGCTTTGAGATCTGCTTGCAAAAAATTTGATAACCACTAGATTGCAGCAAAGTAGTTATTCATATTTTTGCAGGTCTTCTCATGAGCAACTGTGCATTTAAAAAAAAATCCTTAGATGCTGGTTCTTGTGGAAGGCAACTCAGCATCAAACCCTGACGCTTTATAGAAACCTGAAAAATTGAAAACATCACAGGTAGAAATAAAAAACATAGAATATGTTTTATGCGCTGAATCAGAATGAAAGATTTATACAATCGAGATCCCCGTTTTTCAGTGGCCAAGAAGCAGGACATCAATGCAAAAGTATCATTCTATTGATGTTCCCTAGCAATTGATACTGAGAGGGAACACAATGGCTACTATTCATGCCAGCTATGCAATATCAAGCTGGGTACAAATAGCCTTTCAAAGTTATCCACCAAATCTGTGTGCAGAGTAATTGGGAGGACAATTTCTCTTAATTTCTCAAGGACAGGAACAATTCTTCAATAATCTCTCAGGTGTAGACTCTTCTAGGTAGGTATCTTATAGGTATCAGGGGTGGGTTCGGGCAGAGACTACTGCCGGTTCACTCAGGGATGCGTTTCATGTATACTTGATGTACACTGTGCGCACATGCACAGTATAATTAAAATTGCTCTGTGCATGCGCAGAAACAAAAAACAAGATGGCGGCACCTACGGCACCACCAGGAGAACCAATTTGGAGATGTGACAGGTCTGGGCTCTGTAGGTTCCAGCAACCCAGGCCGCCAAGCTACTACCAGTTTGGCCAAACCAGTCCGGACTGGTAGGAACCCTCCGCTGGTTCCTTCTTCTTCCAGCCTGGTGACCTTGAGGCAGTGTCTCAGGGAGATACAGAAGTTACTTTCGTTTTTCCCCAAGCATTCTCCCTCCTATCCACCCTCCCCAGAGTTCAAGACAGACTGCCACTGCATGGTAGTGAAGCCTAAGCAAGTCTCCAAACTTCTCAGTTGAAAGTGGAATATTTTTTCCTCATAAGATTGAATGAAAATGGATAGGAAAACATTACACGAGAATTAGTCTGCTCAACATTAATACAGATCCATTCATGTTGTATTGCATGACAGTATTTGAAGCACTTTTCCTCACCTCACTGAAGGAACCTCACTTCACAAAGCTTCTTTTGGGCAGCAATCCTCAAGTTGCAAGTATGTACACGCAACACCACACTACTTCACAAGCATTCTGAGAAACAATGTTGTTTATTGTGCAAATAAATAGATAGATGATAGATTGATAGATAGATAGACAACAGACAGACAGACAGACAGACAACTTGGGAAACCCTTGAAACCCTTGAAGCCAAACTTCCTCCACACTTTACTTGTATTTTAGTGCTTTACAAGGAATCCTTTCAAGTGTCTTCCACAGCTTTATTATGTAGCCATTGTGTTTCATACCCAATGATGCCCTGTCCTCCACTGGTTTCTCTAAACTCTAGCTAGTTGTCAAGATGTCAAGACTGTTAGTCAGCATTACCTTTTTAAAATGTAGTTTTTAAGAGTTCATATACCAGTGCCAAAAACCCAAGAGTACAATAATACTACACGATAACATAGTTATTATCAGCACACTAAAATCATCTGAAAACAAATCTTTATTACCTGTATATCCCTTGTTCATGACTCCTTTAATAAATCAACCCATAAACCAACCATGTAGTATTGGATAATCCCAATGTTCTTAGCTGTACAGATAATCCTTGAGTAAACTGTTTGTTTAGAGACTGTTTGAAGTTACAACAGCACTGAAAAAAAGTGACATATGACCGTTTTTTAAACATATGACCTTTGCAGCATCCCTATGGTCATGTGATCAAAATTGGGATGCTTGGCAACCAGTTCATATTTATGATGGTTGCAGTCATATGATGGTCATGTATGATTATCTTTTGAAACCTTCTGACAAGCAAAGTCAATGGGGAAACCAGATTCACTTAACAACCATGTTACTAACTTAACAACTGCAATGATTCACTTAGCAATTGGGGAAATAAAAGTCATAAAACTTGCCAAAAGTCACTTAACAACTGTCTTAACCAGAAGAGCAGCTGGCTGCCACACACAGGTGCACCATCCAGCTGCTGTCTTCTAGATTCTGGCGCATGCATGCGCATGCACACACATGCACACTCCAGTTTTGGCCCTCTGTGCCAAAAATGTTAACCACCACTGGTATAGGGTCTCCTGCTTGGCAGTGGTTGGATTAGAAGTCCTCCAAGGTCTGTTCCAACTCTGTTATTCTATATTCAAAAATGTTTGCCAAAGAAGTTTCCTCTTATTTGTTCTTCTGTTGTCCCTCCTGCAGGAGGATGCTGTAATTTATAAAAGTCATCCTGATAGAAAGCTATCAATAGAAGTAATAAATGCAATGTGGAATAATTGAAGCAACACCTGTTTTAAATTCAATAAAAGTTTTGCCTCTGTCCTAAAAAAAAATTATATGGCTGAAAAATACAATTATACACAAGGAGGAGGTTGCTTCAGTGGCTAAGTATTTGTTCAAATCAAACAGACATTTTGAATGAATTATTCATTAGATTTTAGATCTCTCCATCTATAAACAAAATCTAACAAAGTTAAATAATAAACACACAAAGTTATACAGATATATAATTTTCTCACACACACACCCCTACATATTCACATATACAAACAAGTCAGAATATTGCACCCAAAGTTGAAATTACTAGCTTGAAGCTATTAGTCAAATTAGCATCTCTGCAGATCTGATGCTTAACTTGGAACTTTTTTAAATTCTTGGCAAAATCATGCATATTTTCTATGGTTAAACATGTCAATATTAGCAGAGTGCAATGAACATTGAATTTCGTCATTTTCCATGGAAAGCAGTGCTATGCGGTGTTTATATTACTCTTCTCAACAACAACAAAAATCCAAAGGTTATTCATCTTTGGAGTGAAACAAGACTTTGTACTCCATTCAGTTGCATTTTAAAATGGAATCTCTGTTTAACCAAGTATAACTCTAAAGTATTCCTAATTTTCCAAAAGTACAGGTGTTGTTTTAGATATACCTAGAAATATTTCACTGTACAAATAACTTTTTAAAAAAAACTGCATGTGAAAAATCTTTAAAAGCCAAAATAATTGCTTTTTATCCATAAATTATAATCTGCTTGTATACTAATATTGTATAATACGTCTATTTTTGTAGCACAGGAAAAAGGTTGTACAATAGATGGGACAAAATGGATCCTGCAATGCTGTTGGATCTGAAAAGCTAATGTGACTTGCTTAAAATTGCGTAATTAAAGAAATAATAGCTTTCTGGATTTGTGATTAATTAACACTTGATTTGGGCAAAATAACCTTGTACTTAGTGCCTAAATGTTTGCTGTTATATTTGGGATAGAAAATACCAACTACTCAAATACAAAGAGACAAGTGTTTATGGCTTCATATATTTTGTGACCTAGGCTATCATTATCATGTGATTTCCTTAAGCTGGATATCACATGATATGATATTCATGAAGTACAGAAAAATTTCAGCATGACATTTCATAGGAAACCTATGTTGTAAATAATCTGGAGATGAAACAGAAATAAGACACAACTTCTTAAAGTAGATGTAGTATGTATTTGTAAACACCAGTAACAGAAATAATTATAAAACTCAAAAATTGTTTAATAAGAATCAGCAATCTTCTAAAATACTGAATCTATGATTTAGAAAAGTTTTGTTTTGAAGAACTCAGATATTAGAAAATTTCATCCATTCTCCAGCAGTGATTTTCACTACAACCAGATGATCATCCATAATATGCAGTCCACCATTTACTGGTACCAAAGTCTACCAATTTAACATGTGCTGCCCCCTCAACCTCAACTATTCTGTCTCAACAAGACTGATTAAGTGGTACTGTACTTAAAGATTTAATTCAGGCAAGTTAAGCTAAGTAACCAATAGTTTCTCTTGGGTCCATTTACCCAAACACTAAGCATCACTTTCTACTAGGGAAATCAAATCACTCCCCTTAATGTAGGGTTGGGCAAGACAGGATGTGTTTAGTGAGATGCTTTAAACTATGGGTTTAACCACCTTTCAAATTAGCTAACAGTCACTTGAGTTAGGGCAACTTCTGGAGTCTGGACACAGGTCTGGTGTCTTTTGAGAGTATTAAAGCTGTGTCTAAAAATAATTCAGCTGACGCAGACTGGGGAGGAGTGGCAGTGAAATGGAAGGAAACCCCCTCTGAAACGATCCCCATCTTCAGTGATAGCTGAGTGATGCTAGAAGGCATCATAATTGATTTCATTAAGAAAATAACCTTCCTTAATTTAAAAAAAATCAGTGGCTAAGAGCAGCTGAAATACAGAATGTTACTGAGGGAATTGAAAATAAACAAAAGAAGACAAAATTGAAAAACTGACAGAAGAAGGAAAGCCATTGATATACTCCTAGAATAAGAGAGAGGAGGGGGAAAAGGGGGAGGGAGAAATGAAGGGCCAAAGTATCTATAGCAGGGGTGTCAAGCTCAAAGTCCAGAAGCCAAATCCGGCCCACAGGATGCTTACGTCTGGCTCACAAAGCCACCCTGGAAACAGCGAAGGACTGGTCCACAGTGCCTCTGTCCGCGAAAATGAGCTCCCGAGCTCCGTTTTTGGTGGAGCTGGCACAGTGCTCTGGCCATGACAGGGTCCCCCCCCAACATGGTTGAGCTGGCCATGCCCTTCCCAGCCCCACTGAGGTCAAACACAACTCTATGCAGTCTGCAATGAAATTGTGTTTGACACCCCTGATCTATAGGGGGAATCCCAGATCATGCCTTTCTTTAGGCTTCTTTACACTTTGCTCCAGCAATGAATGGTACAACTGGATAACTGAGCAGCAGAATGTTGGAAAAGGACAATGAGGCATGAAAGATGAAAGCTAGATAAAGAAAAAGGCATCCTAACCTCTACACTACTGCTCACTCAATAGTACTCAGCATGCCATTGTCAAACTATAGAGTATACTCTTGTAATGGAATAGAAAGCATTTCCTATATTAGTTGTTTATATAATTTATTTTGCATGAAGTTACCCAGCGCTAAGATGAGAAGGCAATAAGTTTAATAAATAAATAAATGAATGAATGAATAAAAATGCCCTTTCAAGTAATCTAGCAGTATGATTTTTATGCTCACTGAATTCAGAAAGAAAAAGTTTATTGACTTCTTAGAATACGAATGAACTGACAGATTCATTTGACCCAACAGAGAAGAATAATTCTCACGGTGGAGATCTCTACAGTGCCGAGAACCTTTATAAAAACACCCTCCTTTTCTGAACTTTGTCCTCTTTTAGGAAAAAAAAGAGAGAAATATAATCCAAAATTAAGTCAGGATACACTGAACTGAAAAGCTTAGTTATGAGAAATTCAGCATTGCCATCTGATTCAACTGCTCACTGCATGTTAGCCATTTCTTTGTGGTTTATAATATTGTTCCATGCTCAAAACAACTATTTGGATTATCTGGAAAATTTCATTGGTAAGGTTAGGGCTTCAGGAAATCCCAAGCAGCCTTTCTTTTAGATGGGGGCACACATTAATCCCAAACCTTGAATAGTAGAGAAAGTTATTGGATTTAGTCATTTGACCATATAAAATATATAAAACTGATACAAATATATACAAAGACATGTTTGTGTAATTAATCTCCCTTACAGTTAACCCCAGTCTGATCTAAATATTGTGTCCTCTTCAAAATGGCCTTTGAAACAAAAAGTGCAGTCTTATTAGTGATATGCAGGTTCATGTAAAAAGCTTGTTATTTAACTTGTTGTTGGAGACGTTTTCTAATTACTAGCATCCAGGGGTGGGATTCAATTTTTTTTTACTACCAGTTCTGTGGACATGGCTTGGTGGGCGTGGCGTGGTGGGTGTGGCAGGGGAAGGATACTGTAAAATCTCCACTCCCTCCCCACTCCAAGGGAAAAAATACTGCAAAATCCCCACTTCCTTCCGATCAGCTGGGACTTGGGAGGCAGAGAATAGATGGGGTGGGACCAATCTGAGGTGATATTTACCAGTTCTCTGAACTATTCAAAATTTCCTCTACCAGTTCTCCAGAACTGGTCAGAACCTGCTGAATACCATGTCTGCTAGGATCGCTGTCATGGTCATCATCATCATAGAAAAAAAATCCCACAGAAGTTGGTAGGGAACAATGAAGACTTTGGAAAAAATATTTAGCAGTGATGCCATGTATTTGACAGAGATAAGAATCATGCAAAGAATATCCTTCCTTGTGACACCCAATGGATGCAAACATGATGTTGGAGAAGACTGCCAATAATAACATGAGCAGCCAAGAAAGCAAACAAATGGATCATAGAGCAATCCAGAGATTTTACCTGAGATACAAATGACAAATTAATATAGTCTGAACACTTTATGGGAAGACCTAGCTCTCTTGAGAAGTTTGTCATTGGATCTCTAATAATAGCTATGTTGAGCTAAGAGAGCCAGTTTGGTGTAATGGTTAAAGGTGTTGACTAGAAATCAAGAGATTGTGAATTCTAGGTCTCCTTTAAGCACGTAAACCATTATATGTGTGTGTGTGTGTGTGTGTCTATTTAGAGTTACAACCCCCGGTATGCCCAAATATGGAAGATCACTATTTCCATTCTCTGTCCATCGGCTCGTCACAAGAGACTGTCTGGATGGTCTCTTGTGACGAGCCGATGGACAGAGAATGGAAGTAGTGATCTTCCTCCCATATTTGGGCATACCGGGGGTTGTAACTCTAAATAGATACCTTTCACCCCGGCTCAGCTGATAAAGAGTCAAACTCTGTGGCTTAATGGTTAACACATCTTCCTAAGATGCAATACAGCACAGGTTCGAATCCCAGTAAGGGTATGGCTAGCTGATGAGAGCTAAATAGCTTGAAATAGATCTATACTAGTCTCCCTTTATTTATTTATCAGCACAAATGCACATATGTGTGTGAACATATATATACCTGTTGTGGCCCATATGTATACATATATACATATGTGTGGCATAATATTCGATGATGACAAGATGTAGTGATGGGAAAGGCAGAAGGCAAAAGAAAAAGAGGATAGACTTAAAGTGATGGGCAATTATTGAAAGACCAAAAGAAACAGGTTAGGAACAGATCACCCCAGAAAAAGCGTTCCTATATTGTTTCTAAGAGTCAGCATTAATTGTATGGCATATAGTCAAGAAACAAAAATCCTTCCCAATGATTTGCTCCAAAATCAACTTTAATAACAATGTGTCTCAAACATTAGCAATAGCAATAGCAGTAGACTTATATACCGTTTCATAGGGCTTTCAGCCCTCTCTAAGCAGTTTACAGAGAGTCAGCATATTGCCCCCAACAATCTGGGTCCTCATTTTACCCACCTCGGAAGGATGGAAGGCTGAGTCAACCCTGAGCCGGTGAGATTTGAACCGCTGAACTGCTGATCTAGCAGTAGCCTGCAGTGCTGCATTTAACCACTGCGCCACCATGCTTTGACTTACAATTTTTTCTTATATGTGTTATACATTTCTGGGTAGAGTGGAGGAGTCAAGGATGAGTTTGGAAGCTTTTTACATTTTTCAACAAAAAAAGAGGAATAGGAAGATTCCAAGGTGACAAGAGCAGCTGCTTCTTGTGAGTAACTTGCATCAAATGAGGTTTTTGCAGTTGGCTCGTGAGTTGAGCAGCTGGGAGTAGAGGGATTTCCACTGAACTCACAGACATAAATTCCTACCAACTTATGAATTTTCCATAAAGTCTAATTTTTTAATCAGTTTTGGAACTTGCTTCTTAACTGCTTTTCAACTATTAAGAACCCTTTGATCAATAGGCCCTACAACACATCCTGAGACAATTTCCTTTAATACTTAGTGAAAGAAGTTTTAAATATAATCTTAAAACATAAAAAAGATTTGCTTTTTAATCAGCAGCAAAAAGGTGATCAGAACATTAATTCTGGGAAGTTATAAACAGACGAAGGATTTCAGTGAATTTGAGATGAGATTTTAAAGTTAATCATAAGAATCCTTCCTATGGGAATATGCTGTTGCTTTGAATTCTTAAAAGAAAACATGATAGGTTGGGAATTTGAGGATTGGAATTAGAGGGAATCCAAAGGAATTAAAGATTGCAATTTAAAAAGAACACTTAATTTTGCTTTGACTCACTTGAATTATTTCTAAAGTGTATAGGACTGCCAAAATGATGCACCAACTAATGAGATTTCAAGCACTTGGATATTATGTATTGCTCATTAGAGCTCTCAAAAGCATATTGAAACCAAAAGAAAGAATTAATTAATTTATTGATTATGACTATACAACTAGGTTAAGAGAGACCTACCCTGTTTCCCTGAAAATAAGACCTCTCTGGATAATAAGCCCAATCGGGCTTTTGAATGCATGTGCTAAAATAAGCCCTCTCCTGAAAATAAGCGCTCCCCAAAAATATTTAAACGCATGTGCAGCCAGTCCCCTCTGGTTGGTTGCTGCGCAAACAATATAAGGTGAGGCAAGGCCAGAGGGGGAGGAAGGGAGGGGGAACATGCCCCATGCACTCCACATGCCCTTAGGGTTGCCGCTCCTGCAACCCTAGCCATTGTGCTCCATCTGTCACGCTAATGGCCACTGCAAAAAGAGAAGCAGGCCCAGAGACACGCAACACAGCAGCAGTCATGAACTTACCACGCTCGCTGCCTCCTGCACCTCAAAAATAATAAGACCTCCCTGAAAATAATGCCAAATGTTTATTTGGGGGGGGGCAAAAGAAAATAAGACCCTGTCTTATTTTTGGGGAAACATGGTAGTTAACCACTCTGAGCAGTATAATAAATATGCCATGTAAACATTTACTTCTATATTCAAACTTTAAAATTTAAAAGTTTTATTTTAGAAAATAGGCCCTAATGAAACTTTTGCATCTTGGAGCGAAGGGAAGGACGCGACAAGCGGGTATGCAAAACAGCAACCTTTATTGTGAACAGAGTAACTACGATTCAACGTGGCGTGGTTCGCGCCAAACATTTATACCCCCGGGTTTGAACGAGGAGCCAATGGGGCGTCGAGTAGCTCGACCTATCAGGGCGAGGATTGAACCGGCTCCGCCCGGGAACCAATCAGAAAGGGAGTTCTTCCCGCGCTTGTATTTCCCGCGCTAGTATTCAACACCCCTCCCCCCCTAGTCAAAGAGTTCCTTAGGAAGGGCAAACATAGTCTTTCAAGTAGGTGGGACGGTGACGTTCCCGTCCCGACCTTCGTGGCTCCCCGGCGGTTATCGTCGGGGGGGAAACCGCCGGCGGAGGTGTGTCCGTGGTGGGGCGGTGAATCTGCGACGCGGTCCCAAGAGATGGCGCTGGCCCCGGGCCCGGTGCCCGATGTCCGTTTGCCCGGGGTGGCGTCTCCGTGGCAACAGGAGCATCCGACAGTGGCCCCGTGCAGTCTGGTTGGGGTGTAGGTTCAGAGTCTCGATAAGGGCTTCGAGGAAAGGAGTAGCCGGGTGAGGCGCGTCTGTCCGCTAAGTTCGTAACGGCTTTGTTCCCCGAGTGGAGGCGGTCCGTTGGGGGAAAAGTCATCGAGGGTGGCTCATGCTGAGAGCGGGTGTCTGAGAGGTTCGGGCCGTCTGTTTCCGTGGGGAGGCGTCGCCTTAACTGGTCCACGTGGCGCCTCCATTGTGTTCCGTCGGCCAGGCCGACCCTGAAGGAACAGGGGCCAGTCAGGGCTGTGATGGTTGCGGGAACCCACCGTGGATCCCCAGAAAAGGAGCGGGCCCATACAGGATCCCCTAACTTAAATGCGTGGGAAGGGAGGGCCCCCAGGTTGCTCGGCAGATCCCCTGCGTAAAGTGGATGGAGCCTGTCTAGGGGGGTTCGCAATCTCCTACCCATCAAGAGCTCCGCGGGACTTTTATTAGTCGTTGGGCAGGGAATGGAGTGCTGGCTCAAGAGGTAAGCCGCCACTCTTTCTTGCCAGTCGCCCTGGTCCATGCGGCCCAAAGCTTCTTTGGCAGAGCGAACTGCGCGCTCCGCCCGGCCGTTGCTAGCTGGGTGATAAGGGGCTGTGGCTGCGTGTCTGATTCCTTGTTCGGCCAGGAATTCTTGGAACGTGGTAGAGGTAAACTGGGGCCCATTGTCCGAGACTATCACATCCGGTAACCCATGTGTGGCGAACATCTTACGCAGGGCCCTCACTGTACTCTCTGCTGTGGTGGAGGTCATGATTACCAGCTCCACCCACTTGGAGTAAGCATCTACTACTATCATGAAGTTTCGGCCGTGGAAGGGGCCTGCAAAGTCAATGTGTAAACGGGACCATGGGCCTCTAGGGATTTCCCACTCACGAGGGGCGGCTGTGGGGGGATTCGGCCTGGAGTTTTGGCAAATCCTGCATCGGCCTACGTAGTCTGCAATTTCCGAATCTAACAAGGGCCACCACACATAGCTACGGGCTAAGGCTTTCATTCGCGCTATCCCTGGGTGGTTTTTGTGGAGTGCGGGCAGGATTCGTGCCCGCAGAGCTGTGGGAATCACTACCCTATCCCCCCAGACAAGACAACCCCCGTGAAGGGCGAGTTCGGCTTGTCGTGCTTTAAAAGGTCGGAATTCTTCCGCTACCTTTTCCGCGGGCCAACCCCTCAAAACCCATGAAGCTACTTGGGATAGGACAGGGTCAGCCTTTGTGCACGCTGCGACGTCCGCGGCAGAGACTGGGAGGTCGGATTCGGCTATGGACAAAATGGAGAGCACGGGCACGTGGGCTGTGTCCGTCTCTGGCAAAGGGCAACGGCTCAGGGCGTCTGCGTGCCCTAGCTGCTTACCCGGACGGTATAACAGCGTATACGAATACGCCGTTAGGAACTCCGTCCAGCGTGTCATGCGGGGAGACAAAATGGGGGGGGTTGGCTTGTCGCCTGCCAGTAGCCCCAGGAGCGGCTTGTGATCCGTGACAAGGGTGAAATTCCTACCATAAAGGTAGTCATGGAACCGCTTAATGCCGGACACTGCAGCCAGGGCTTCTTTATCGATTTGGCTGTAGTTCCGCTCCGTGGAGGAGAGTGTCCGGGAATAGAAGGCTATGGGGGCCTCTGAGCCGTTCGGGAGGGCATGGCTCAGGACCGCCCCTATACCATAGGGAGAGGCGTCGCAAATCAGAACTAGGGGCATCCTATCGCTATATTGAATTAGGACTGCCGACGAGGTCAAAATGTCTTTTATAGCCGCGAACGCGTGCGCTTCACGGCTACCCCATTTCCAGGCCGCTGACCGGTCAAGCAGTCGGTGTAGCGGCTCAGCTAGCGACGCCTTGTGGGGAATAAAAGGGGCGTAGAAGTTTAAAAGCCCCAGGAACGCCTGCAATTCCGCCCTAGAGGTGGGTGCGGGTGCGTTTTTTATAGCGGCGACTTTGGAAGGAGTGGGGTGGATGCCTTGGGCATCAATGAGGAACCCCAAGAATTCTACTTTGGGAACAGCAATTTCGCATTTGCTGCGTTTTAGTTTTAGTCCTGCCTCCCTAAAACGTGTGAGGACCTCCCGCAGTGTTTTCAGGAGTTCCGAGTGGCTGGGGGCTGCGACCAGGACGTCGTCGAAGTAGGGAACGACTCCTGGGAGCCCGTGGAGCAACCGCTCCATGAGGCTCTGAAAAATCCCGGGGGCAACCGAAACGCCGAATTGGAGGCGGCGGCAACGGAAAGCCCCGCGGTGGGTGACGATGGTCTGGGCTGTAGCCGCATCGTCGTCTACGGGAAGCTGCTGGTAGGCCTGTGCCATATCTAGCTTGGCGAAAATGCGGCCCTGCCCTAATGAGTGGAGTAGGTGTTGCACTACGGGAACCGGATATGGGTTTGCCTGCAGGGCCAAATTGATGGTCGACTTATAGTCGGCACATATTCTCACCGATCCGTCGGGTTTGACCGGGACGACTATGGGGGTTTCCCAACGGGCGTGATCTACGGGCTCGATTACCCCCTGCTCTATAAGCTTATCAAGTTCGGCGTCTACCTTTGCTCTCAATGCGAAGGGGACCCTGCGTGCCTTCAGCCTAATGGGAGCGACCTGGGGATCGAGGCAGAGGGAAATGGGGGTGCCCTTATAACAGCCCAATTTCCCATCGAACACATCTGCGAACTCATCTAGAACGCTATCTACGGTGAGGGGAACTACCCTGTGCACCCCCTCTATGGTGAGGCCCAAAGCGGGAAACCAATCCAACCCAAGGAGAGCGGGCAGATCGTTCCTGACGACTAGAACTGGGAGTTTCCCCTTAAAGTCTCCATATTCCACCCGGATGTGGAATATTCCTGCTGTGGGAATCCCATTTCCCTGGTAGTCTAGGAGGGAGACCCCGACGGGGCGCAAACGGCTCTGGGGAACCCCGGGGCAAAGGCGGGAGAACAGGGCCCAAGATAGGAGGGAACGGGAAGACCCGGAGTCCACCTCCATTCGACAAAGCTGACCTTCGAGTCGGACGGCGGTGCTGATTTTGCGATCGCCGGCGGGAACTTGTGAAGCCTGGTAGACCACGCAGTCGGCGCCGGAGGGCTGGTAGGTTGAGTGGCAGTCCTCCGCTCGCCTCGCAGGACGTGGCTGTTGGCGGCGTTGCGGTGCCTGGCGCTGGTCGCTGGGCTGCATGAACGATGGGGCCGGCACGAGAGCCCGGCAGACCCTGGCGAGGTGTCCTTCTCCTCGGCAGCGGCGGCAGACGGCGGAACGGAACGGGCAGGATGCGCGGCTGTGGCGGCCGCCGCATCCGCGGCAGGGTGCGTTTGAGGCTGGCTGAGCGGGCGTCGGTGGTTGCTGGTGTGGCCTCCACTTCGGCTGCGTCCTCATTTGTCCGACGGTTTCCTCCTCCTCGTCTTCGGCAGGAGAGAGGTCGTCGACGAGGTTCGTCTGGGTGGAAGGCCCCGCGGCGGTTTGCGCGGGGGGTTTCAGCTGGAGGCGTTCGATGTCGGCCGTGGATTGTTCGGAGAGCTCCGCTGCTCGCGCGGTCTCCACGGCTTGCAACAAGGTAATTTTGTGATTCCGGAGCATGCGGCTGCGCAAATGCACGTCGCGGACCCCGCATACAAACTGCTCCACGAGGTTCTCCTCCAGGTCTGCAAAATCGCACTGGGCGGCCACTGTGCGTAAAGCCTCTAGAAACTGGCTGATGGATTCGTTGGGCTTTTGCACTCGGCGGCGGAAGGTGAAGCGGCGCGCGATCAGAGAGGGTGAGGGAGCGTAGTGGTTTCTCAGCCTGGACATCAGCTCGTCCCACCCAAGTTTGTAGGCTGGCCTCGGGGCGGCCAGGGCTCTCGCAGAGGCGAACATGGAAGGCTCACAGCAGGACAAGAAGAAGCTGCATTTCTCCTCGTCGGTCTGTGCCTGGTTCTTCGATGCGATTAAGTAGCACTCGAAACGCTCCATGAAGCCGTCCCATGATTCTCCGGCGGCTCCGAATGGCGCGAAAGGAGGAAGCGATGATGCCATCGTGGTGTGGAGCCAGAGAGAGGGAGGAAGAGGGCGGAGAAAATTTTGCGTTCGCTGCCGGAGTTCTCAGCCTGAGGATAGCTTTCGTGCTGGTTCAGACGCGGTGGCAGCTGGCTTGTTCTTCTCCGTGGTCGCGGGAATCGGAATCCCATCCTCGTCGCCAGTTTTGCATCTTGGAGCGAAGGGAAGGACGCGACAAGCGGGTATGCAAAACAGCAACCTTTATTGTGAACAGAGTAACTACGATTCAACGTGGCGTGGTTCGCGCCAAACATTTATACCCCCGGGTTTGAACGAGGAGCCAATGGGGCGTCGAGTAGCTCGACCTATCAGGGCGAGGATTGAACCGGCTCCGCCCGGGAACCAATCAGAAAGGGAGTTCTTCCCGCGCTTGTATTTCCCGCGCTAGTATTCAACAGAAACAATAGTAACACCTGTCTTCTACAGCCAAAGCATTAAAACACCTCATTTTGGCATATTGTATCTGGGCAATTAATTTCATCTATTAAATTGGATGGCAAGGGATAATCTATTTTAGTTTTTTTTTTAAATCCCAGATGGAAGCATTTGTGGTTGTGCAGTCTAATGAATTTTTCCTGAGTTCTTTGAGTGCCCAAAATGAAGAGGCATATTAACACACTGAAGTTAATCTAGGCTCTTGGCAATAGTTATATTCTGCCAGGAATATTGAAATCTAATATTAGCTCTAAGCTGTCTTCTGGCTTCCCTTGTCCTTTATAAAGACCAAATTGGTAACATACCTCAAAACTGGGGTGTGGCTATAATTGTTTCTTTCTTTCTTTTTTTCTTTTTAAAAGCTGAGCATAGTAAGCAAGCCTTATGCTCATTATTTAGAATGGAAACTGCAAGAATCAATGGAGAAGGAACCATTCTGGACTTTAAGCAGGCAGATTTTAGGTTGAAATAAAGGTAAAGGTTCCCTTCGCACATATGTGCATAATACAATATAAATACAAATTCAATACAATACATACGTGCTAGTCATTCCCTACTCTAGGGTGTGGTGCTCATTTCCGTTTCAAAGCCGAAGAGCCAGCGCTGTCCGAAGAAGTCTCTGTGGTCATGTGGCTGGCATGACTAAACGCCAAAGGTGCACAGAACACTGTTACCTTCCCACCAAAGGTGGTTCCTATTTTTCTACTTTCATTTTTATGTGCTTTCAAACTGCTAGGTTGGCAGAAGCTGGAACAAGTAATGGGAGCTCACTTCGTTATATGGCACTAGGGATTCGAACTGCCAAACTGCCAACCTTTCTGATTGACAAGCTTAGCATCTTAACCACTGAGCCACCACGTCCCTAGATTTTCACCTGACTGAGAAACATATTGATAAACCTAAAACTTTTCCCTACGTAGACTTTGCTATTTGCATATGACTTAATACTGAGACCTAAGGATTTTTAAAAGAAAAACGTTGATTTTTGTTCAAAATTTGGAGTCATGGAAAGCATACATTTTGACAAAAGTATCCAGATCCTATAGAGGACCATGGATCTAGTGGTCTCATAGACACAAAGAACTTCGGGTGTCTTTTTTTTAAAAAAAAAACCTTCTACTCAAAACTTGTAGGATGTATTTATGCAGTTTTGAAAGTATTTGTTTCTTGACTTTTAACTCAGCTGTTCTACAGTTCACAGATTAAGGGGTTCCTTATCGTAGTCAGTGAAAAATGTACAAAGTTTATAAGAGTGGCATATGAAACCCTTAATGTATATCCAATGGAACTCTGAGATTGCAGACTGGCCTATTGAAGGTTAAAATAAAAGCAGGCCATTAATTATTCACTATTGGTATGAACACTGTTCTTTTCCAAAAAGACTGGTAATTCTTGTCTTAACCAAGCAAATTCAGTTGTCATGGTCTCAAGCAGTTTTGGGACAACTCTTACCATGTGACTTCTCTAGAGCAGAGGTGTCAAACCCGCTTTATCATGGCATCCTCACGTGACTTATTGCGACTTTCCCCCCTTTGCAAAACCAGGCAGGGGTGTGGTCAGCACATGACGCATCTGAGCTGCAGGCCACGGGTTTGACAGCAGCGTTCCCAGCGACTTTCTACATCTCTTAGTCAGAGATAAGTTTTTAGAGCTTAACCTGCTCTCAGAGCTCATCAGAGAGCAAGACAGAAATGAGATAATAAGCTGGTTATAATTCAATTCTAGTAAAGATTTAAAACCAGGCTTGACATCTTATCCTCAATTCTTCCGAAATTTAATATATCCCTATACTATAACTTGTCCAATTTGATCTGGCCCTATTGAATCCATTCTTTATGTACTGCTGCATTGCTTCTTTTCTAACGACAGCTGAAGAAACCTTCTTTTTCTTTTGTTGTCACATCCTAATTTGTTCTGACAAATTCTAACTTGACTTCTACTCAAGAACATGTTTGTGACATTCAGCGCTGCAAATCTTTGCTTAGAAGCAATTGCCCTTTATTTTAAAAAATGAACTGGGTTTTACCCAAGCATGGAACATTTTAGGCACTGCCTGCATTGTTAATATATAAATGCTATTTTGTTATTTTTATTTGGTTTTTCTGACTTCAGATCCTTTAAAATTGTATCCTTTAGACAGGCAGGCAAATCCCTTCCTCTTGTTCTTCCTTCTTTTCAACTTTCAACCTTCCATAGTTGCAGAAAGAAACTTAGAAATCTCCCCAGTCCTGAAATAAGGGGATGACAGATAACCCTTTTCTTTGTCCTGACAAATTTCCAGAGTTTTAATATCTGTGTATTCCAATTAATGGTGATTTTTTATCTTCATTGTATCTGAACAAAAAGAATTAATGACACTGTGGTCCAATCACCCGTTATTGCTGTTGGGGGAGCAATAATTAACCTTACAAAAGCCCCCCTCAACTAACCTGATTTTTCAAAGTCATGAATTAATTGTATTGGCATAGAAATCAACTTTTCTCCTTGTGGTTTATAATAGGATAATATATAGAACTCTTGGAACTGGAATCTTAATAACTGCAACTATTACATGCACATTTTCTGTCATTACAGCTATATTGGCACTTATAAATAGAAACCTTTCCCAGAAGCCTAACAAAATTTACAACAGAGAAAAATCAAAATATGAGCTCCTCAAAGCCCATCTCGCTTTGAGTCAGAAGCAGACAGCTTTTAAATTAAAACAGCAAAGAGACAAAAATATTATTCTTTTTACAGCCCACCCAACTCCCAACGACTCTGGATAGCTTATAATTTTAAAATATAAAAGTTACAAAAGATAATAAGAAAACCACATAAAATTTTCAAAAAGCATTCAGCAGAGGCTCAGCCTTCTCACTGCCCAGAGCCTGGGAGAATAGCCAGGTCTTTAATAGCTTCCTTGGACATCATCAGGGTAGGGCTTATCCAGATCTCATTCCAGAGAGCAAGTACTGCAACCAAGAAGGCAGGTTTCCTGGGTCCCAGGAGATGACAATGCTCAATCAATCAGAACCAGAATATGCCCACTCTGCCCAAACACACACTGGATAGAAACAAGTGGGCCCTTGAACCACTAAACCTTTATGCCATGAAAGGCTTTATACAGTGTATGATGACCAGCATCTTGAAACCAAATGGCAATGAGATAAAATGTGCATAATAAGGCATGTCCATCCCTGACCATCTACTGCATTATGGAGTAATTTTAACTTCTGAGTAATCTTCAAGGGCAGCCCCATGTAGAGTACATTACAGTAATCTATTCATGAGGGGACTAAGGTATGAGATACTGTCTGATGTGACTCTAGGGAAGTACACAATCAGCATGCTAGATTTAGCCATGGAAACGCCCTTTTGGCCACAGTTGTCACCTGCTCACTGTGCAAGAGCTGTGAATCCAAGACAATCTCAAAGCTGTGCACCAGTCTAGAATGGGAAAGTGCAACCTCACCCATGTTCAAAAATAAAGACCCACAGAGGTTCAAATATTCACAGCCTAGTAGCTCAATAGAACCTGAGTTTCATCCTCCCCAATTCACAATAATGACTAAAATCCTCCCAGGTTCCTTTTGTGTGAAAAATAAGGGGCAGAAATATTAGGTATGTTTGTCTCTTTGAGTTTTTTACATGTGCATAAAGTTGAGAACAATTAAGACTAAGAATAATACAGACTAAGACTAATACAGACTAAGACTAAGATTAAGAAAGACTAAGACTAAGAAAGACTAAGGCTAAGGCTAAGATTAAGATAGTCTAAGACTAAGAAAGACTAAGAAAGATTAAGGTTACTACTAGAAGGAATCATACAGCTATATGTCCTTCTCAGGGGAGAATCATACAATCAAGATGCACATTAAAAAGGGCAGGTCTTCTAATTTTTTAACACTTTCCCCACAAGGGTGGGTTCTGGCTGCTGCTACTGCCGGTTCGCTCATGGATGCACTGCAAGCGTGCGCATGCTTCGCATGCATGTGCAATGTAAAAAAAACACAAGATGGCGGTGCCGTAGAGAGAACTGGTTTGGGGGCATGGTTGGCCCCCATGGCTATCTACTCGGCTGAACCTGTCTGAACCAGTAGGCACACACCTCTGCTTCCCCACCACTCTAAAATATATTGCATTTTATATTATCAATAATATAGTGTATTTTTTTAAAAATCAATCAATTATGCCTGAAAGTTTTAAGCATGAACCGATTAAAGTTGGGAACATTTGTCAGTTACATGTCACCAGAGAAATTGTCTACATCAATGGTTCTCAACCTGTAGTCATGGACATCAAGGGGACAAAATGTCACCACTGGGAGTCTCCGAAGGCTTGATGAAAAGTTAAGATTTAAATCTTGAATTAAATCTTGGTGGTCCATGACCATTTTCTATGGCCACAAAAGTTATTTAATGGTGAAGAGTAGTTTGAGAACCACTGTTCTAGAATGTGTAAAGGTATCTCAAATTTATGATGGAAATGTAAACAAAAGCTGACATTTTATTCTGTTTGGTGGACATCTAAAAAGCCAGAAAGTTTTAGATTAAAATACATAGATTTTAAAAATTAAAAATATTTTTAAAAACTCATATACAATTGAAACTGGAGGCATTTTTTTCAGGAACTGATGACAAACAGTAGAAATAAGTCATGCTGTTTGTATTTTATGGGTTTGATTATTAGAAATAATAGATTATAGAAAAAAAACCATAAAGCAAGACACACATTTATAACTGTTCTATATAGAGAGAACATGTAACAGTCCTAGATAGTGCTTACTTATTCATTGAGTTCAGTGAAGCTTATTGTGAAATAAGTCATTATGAAGGCTGTGCAAATCCTTCAGAAAATATACTTCTCAGTTCATAAGAGGACATATCTCTCTTTGAATCTTTAAAGCAGTGAAATCATCCCTACTCTTGCATTGCTGCTTCATAAACTGTTCCTCTTTTGCTTCTGGAGTGAAGTGAGGAAGCAAAGAATGTGCTCAGCTCTAATATTTATGTAAACAAACTCTTAACTCTTTTCTTTTTAAACCAATGTCATTTGTTTTCTGCTGAGATTGGATCTCTATCAAAAAATATATGAACATCATGTAGGTTAATAAATGTGAAAACACTTATGCAATGAAAATAACAGAGAATGTAGCTCCTTGTTAAATATACAGACTATGAATAAGTGTGTTTTCAGATTCCACACATTTTATCAACATATGGTAGAAATTTCTGTCATTGTGGTCAGGAAGAGTAGTACTAGTAAATTATAACTTAGAATTAAACCAAACAATTTAAAACATCCACAGACAAAACAGCAAATGGAGAAAGAGCTTTAAAGAGGAACAGAAGACTGAGAAAAGACTAATAGTTAGACACAAAGATCCTCTTAATGAAATGACAAAAACATATTCTTTGCATATTTTGTGGGATTGGGTTTTGATTTTGCATACAGCATTTTCCTTCATGTTATGAATTCATGAGCAGCCCTGCTTCCTGTAGGATTAGTAAACCTGATAAAATTGATATCGTAGCAAGTTCTGAAAATCATTACATCCAAGACACACGTGTGTTCATGTGCTGAATTCTAAATCGGTTTCTTCATTTCAGAAGATTTGGCTTGTAGCCACAGATGATCAACAGACGAATAAAGACGTACAGTCATATTTTTAGAACATTTGGGCCTTGATCCACCTAAAAGCAAAAAGGTAATGACTTTAGCAGTTTTAAATCAAATACTGTTGGAAAGATACACACAAAATATTAGAAATATTTTCTCGTTGATTAAATGTCTCCAGCTTTTACTGAAGGATGAAGGAAATGGATACTTATTTTTATTTTTAAAAGGCCACCATATAACACAAGAGGATGTAATATGAATTACATTATTCCTTTATAAAATGTGGTGTGTCCAATTAATGTGGCATGTCTTCTCGATAGTTTTCAATACCATCGGTCATGGCATCCTTCTGCACCAGCTCTGGGAGTTTGGGATGGGCAGAACTCTGCTGTGTTTTCCTCCTTTTTCCGGGACTGGTTCCAGTCGGTATTGATAGGAGGGGAGATCCCTTCTGCAGCCCCTACTTTGTGTGATGCCTCAGGACTTGATCCTTTCTTCACTCCTGTTTAACGTCTACAGGAGGCTGCTAGGTGAGGTAATTTGATCATTTGGTAAGGTGTCACCAGTTTACTGATGTGACCCAGTTTTATATTTCCACCCTAGGCCACCTAGATGTCCTGTTCCAATGTCTGGTAGCTCTGAGGGGCTGGATGGGGTGCAAAAGACTTTTACTCAACCCAAGCAAGATTGAATGGCTTTGATTGTTTAGACCTTCTGATACCAAGGACCTTCCATTGTTGCTCTTGGGTGAAGTGCCACTGCCTCAGAAAGACACTGTGCACAATTTGGAGGAGCCTCACGGCTCCTTCTTCTCAGCAATGGGAGCAACAGTACTTTACTCTGAGTGTGATACTGATAGTGGTGGTGAAAGTCTTACAGGATGTACATTTTGCACCTTAATTTAATTACAGCTTTGAAACCAGTCAGAATCAGTTCTACTGTGAATCACACAACATGGCCTTTGAGGCAGAAGCCTAATACATTACAAAACTATATTGCACATTTCTGATGGCTTCTGTTTTTTAATGTCTTAGACCAGTGGTTCCCAAACTTGGCAACTTTAAGACTTGTGGACTTCAACTCCCAAGTTTGGGAACCACTATCTTAGACCATTTCAAACTAAATGGCATTCTTTGACATCCCTGTGGCTTTTAGTCTGCTGCAGTATTCCATTCAAAGTGTTAACTTGTGTCTTTCTTCATGCACTTGGAAATATCACAATGAGAGGACAAAATGCAGTACATAGGCATTTTTAATGATGATCTGCCCTTTTTCACTTTGGGTCTTTGTGCATTACAGAATTTAGTAAGCGGCTTTCCTACTTCCATTTTAAAATTCGTTTTCAGTGATACTGCCGTAACCTTTAACAGAACAAATGAAACGCTGTTCAAAAAGTTCAGATTTTTTTTCCAGAGCAGTGTGATGTACTAGGTCTCCCCTGCTTCCTCCTCACAACCCAAATGTTATTTATGTCTCAGATATTTTGCCAAATTTCTGCTGAAAACTTTTAAAGAAAGAAAGACAGAGATAGAGAATGCAAGTAGCCAGAAGGACATCTGATACAGTCTGAATTGGATACCTGTGAGAATCAGGTACCCAATTCAGTTTTAAATGCAGGTGACTTTTGGTATTTGGTGTTTCAAAAGATGTCTAATATTTGTGGGAATTGTTTTGTGTTTTGTTTTATGGGGAAGTGCTTAAAAATGAAATACAGTATATTAGTAAAGTCTGTATTGGACAAAAACTGGGAACAAAAGATCATCTGAGTGACTCTTCTCTTTTATCTTTCTGATATTTAAATGGTAATTAATAACTACTGCACTGCCAAAGTCATTTGGCTACTTTTCCTCTTTGTTAGAACCATTATTCATTTAATTTTAAATTCACGTTAAAGATGTTATTGTGCATTCGCTTTGAAGTCAACTGGAAAGAAGCATTAAAGAAACAGATAATCTCACAGACTGGCTTGCTGCTTGCCTGGATTTTGTTACATGAAGAACCTTAACTGCAAAGCAAATGGCACAGGGATATTCCCAGTGCTGTGAAGCTACAATAGAGCCTTCTTTTTCAGTCTGGGCCTTCTTGGTGTGCTTGATCTGTTTCTTCTATCATTTGTCCCATAGATTTGGGAAGCACTGTCTACCATCCTTTCATAAGACAAATATGTAGACAATTGCCAAAAAATTATTTCTGTATAAAATGTTTGCATCACTTTCTGTATGTGTCCCTTCCAAGTTAGTGTTAACTGTTGATATTGGCCTGGAGAAGTGCCTGCAGCTTTCCTGACAAAATTTAAGAAGTAGTTTGTCATTGCTTCCTTCTTAAGGTTGAGGGAAAGCAGTTGGCCAAAGGTCACCCATGTGGCTTTCACACTTAGGGCAGGACTAGAGCTCACAGTTTCACAGTTGCTAGCCTGACGCTTTAACCACTACACCAAAGTGGCTCTTGAAAATCTCTTAGTGTATTTTCAGTAATAAATGATGAAAGCAATTGTGCAATTCAGTTGGTTTAGATCAGGGGTGGGTTGCTGCTGGCATTAGTGCCGCTTTGGCACTCAAAAATCTCTGTGCGCGCACTCACTTTACTCATGTGTACCCCGTGCATGCATACATTTGCACCTAAAAAGGTTTGTGCATGCGCAAAACATTAAAAAGGGGGAAAATTACATTTCTGCAATGAAAATTGTTCTGCACATGCACAAAACTGAAAATCAAGATGGTGGCGCCATAGGAGAACCAGTTCGGGGGCATGGCAGGCCTGGGTCGCTGCCTATTCCAGCGATCCAGGCCGCCAAGTTACTACCAGTTCAGCCAAACCAGGCCGAACCAGTAGGAACCCACCCCTGGTTTAGAAGGGAAAAGAAGCAAAACATAGGCTGGGGAAAGTGGGGGAAAGAAGTTCCCGACTAGAGTGGGTTTCCTCTCTTCGCTTGGGTGCAATGTAGAATAATCCAAATAGTTTGTGTTATTCCAAAGCCATACTGTTTTCTGTTAATGACTGTATATCCTGCTACATTATTTATTTTCCATCTTCATGCAGAAGAGGCACAGAGAGCCAAATTCTTTACTTGCCAGACACAATTCTCTAGAAATCCTGACAATATTACTTTCTAAAGATTCCATCAGCTCCAAATTTATTCCTGCTGCATTTAAATTGATATTTAGAATATTCAGGCTTGGCAAGCAAACACTATAATGCAGCTGCTTTATGTTGAAGATGCAGAAGATGAGAGATTGTTCAACTGAACATAATCTGGCTGTTAAGTTTTGTGGCTGGGAGACAACTCAACCGTTCATCAAGCTTTGATAAAGAAAAAAAGAGGCCTCTACCTATGCTGACAACAAATTATAGGCTGTGGGCCCTTATTGAACTCTTGACTCTATAGAAAGGCCAGATTTAATTTTAGTTCCTCAGCTCATTTGGATCTGCGAGGTTGATATGCACCAGTTTCTGCTTCATCCATTCTGAATTGGTAGTCTGAAAAAAAAAACTGAGATCAGTTGTCTATAAGCTATTATTAACCCATTTATAATGCCCTGCCTTGCCTTCTTTCTACCTTTCATCCTGTTGAATGGAGACCAGCATGAATTTGGTTCTTCAAGAAAAATTAGAGGGAAACATTGGAAAGAAGTAAAATTTCAGCATGCTTTTCTTTTCTTCTATAGCGTAGATAATCTGTGGTGAACATATCATGCTTCTTCAAGACTATGACATATTTATAACAGGAACCAGGGGGTGGATTCTGGCTGTCGCTACTGCCCATTTGCTCAGGGATGTGTCCCACGCATGCATGTGCTCATGCGCAGTGCAACAAAAATTGGTCTGCGCATGTGCAAAAGGCAAAAACAATATGGCGGTGCTATGGCGCCACTGAGAAAACCAGTTCGGGGGCGTGACAGGCCTGGGTTGCTGCCGGTTCCAGCAACCCAGGCCACCAAATTACTAACGGTTTGGCAAAATTGGTCCAAACTGGTAGGAACCCACCTCTGATAGGTACATCTGTAAGGGAATCTGACCTTGACTAATCAAAGAGAGAAACAGCTGTACCCATAAAGAATGTTGGGCAAGAGAAAATATCCTTTACATCATCTAAATTCCACTGTTTTTACTTTAACCTCCCAATATGATTTTTCACTTTCCAGAAATCCATTTTATATTCTCCCTTTTACTAAATGGAAAACAAAGCAATTACTTGACTAAATAACTGATTATGTTTAATTAGTTGACTAGACAAATTTTATGAGGTAGAAGATGGAGACTTCAAAGTCATATTTGTTAACACAATAAACAGATGGGATTATTTCTAAAAGAACAAAATAGTAAGACAGCTTTATGAGATTAATTAATTAACATCCTAATCCTATAGAGCCAGGAGAAAGGTACACAGAATTATTGGGATGTGCTCCCAGATAAGTATGTGCAAACATAAACAATCAAATATTTCAAATGGAAATAATACTCTTCATATAGGTAAATGTTCCCCCATACACATATGTGCTAGTTGTTCCCTACTCTAGGGGGCAGTGCTCATCTCTGTTTCAAAGCCAAAGAGCCAGCGCTGTCCGAAGACATCTCTGTGGTCATGTGGTTGGCATGATTAAATGCCAAAGGTGCATGGAACACTATTACCTTCCCACCAAAGTGGTCCCTATTTTTCTACTTGAATTCTTACGTGCTTTCAAAGTGCTAGATTGGCAGAAGCTGGGACAAGTAACGGGAGCTCACTCTGTTACATGGCACTAGGAATTCGAACTGCTGAACTGCTGACCTTCTGGTTGACAAGCTCAGCGTCTTAGCTACTGAGCCACTGTGACCCATTACTCTTCATATAAGATATACTAAAAAAGGAAAGCAGTAGATTTTTAATTTTTTTTGTTAAAACTGTTTTTCCTTTCTTACATTTAAATTTGCTTATTTGGATTACCAATATAACCCAGTTATTAAAAATAGTTCCTGTTTCAACCTTTGCTATGAAAATAAAGATGCCCTCAATATGTGGACAAGTCCATGCAACAATCTCGCCAACACAACTTTACTCTTCCCTTCTTTCAAAATATGTTTTTCTACTTACCAAGTATAAAATTGTTCAGACATCAATGATTTCATGGAGCCAAGGACAAGTTAAGGTTCTAAGAATAAAAGCTTTTGAACTTTGAATAACTGTCCCACAGTAATTAATATACGGCTTCTTTTGAAATCAAAAACCTCACGATCAGTCATAAACAATGTGCCTTTATTGTTTTCCATTTAGTACTGGGGGAAAAAATGAAATAAATTTCTGAAAATTCAAAAATCATATTGTGAGGTTAAAGTACAGACTCTGGAATTTAAAAGATGACTCCTAGAAGAAGGGGGTGGGGGAGAGAAAACATTTGTCTCTGAGTCTCACCAAAGATTCTTTTTGAGCATAGTTATATGGCTCTTGGACAACTCAAGAACCATAGAATTCCTTACATTCCATTCTCCAAGACTGCTTGCAGGGCTCTGATCACAGAGGAGGGAATCTGACACTGGAACCATTTTCCTTCCTTCCTGCCAACTTCCATTGCTGGTCCCTTTCCTGCCAGTAGCTGGGCCTTCTCAATATGGAAGGGCATGATTTGAGGCACACTCTGGGCTTTCTACACACCTTTACAGTAACAATTAAGATGACTGGCGTCAGTGTCTGACAGACCATAGGTAAAATAGAAGATAACTTCACTTTTTCGCACTTTTTGTTTCTCACCAGAGAAAAAGTCTTCTGACTCTTTACTCCTAGTTCAGGTTCGAAAGGCCATGATACAGTATGTAAGAGATGTTCAACAGCTGGTCAGAAAAGAAAGCTAAGTTCACTTGAGAAGTGAAACACTGAAATAGTGGCTTTCTTCCCAACCAGAACTTGCTTTGACTAAAGAGGGACTTTTTTTGCAGGAGCAAAATAAAAGACAGTGTGCGTTTTATGCACATGGTTAGTTGGCTGCAGCAAGATGACCTGTTCTGTTCCCAATAATGATACATGTGTAAGTGCAGAAGTTAATGAGTACTGCTCCAGGAGCTAATTTTTTTATAGAACAAAAGTTAGTCACCTAACTTCTGTAGAATAAATATTCATGTCTTTTCTACTCCATTAACAATCACTAACATTCAGTTGAGGAATACTATCCAGGGCATTCCATATTTAAAAAATACCCCAGCAGAATATTATTATATAACAATTCAAATATTATATAACACCACTTTAGAAGATTGGTTTAGTGGTTTGGTCTTAGCGATTAAGACACCGGGCTAGAAACCAGGGAGTGCTTAGGCATGAAAGCCAGCGGGATATTTTTGGGACAGTCACTCTCATCCCACAATATTAGGCTCGGGCACAAGCTGGTCGGCCAATTCCTGTCACAATCAATTAATCAATACTTGGATGATCTGGAAAAAAAAGTGGATCCAGCACTTGTGGAAAAATGCTGGGAAGAAAAAAAATTAGATGTCGCAAACTTACATCTGAGACACAATAGCCTCTACAGAATGTCAGAACTGAAGAAGATTCTTGGATGAGAAGTGAAACCTCTTCAAGAAAAAAAAACAAGTTGGTTTTCAAAAAAGCACCTTTGGGATAACCATGATCTAGATGACTAGAGAAGTGGCACATAGTCTTAGGACCACATCCTGTATTACCTCACAAACGTCTAGAACAAAACTTCACATGTCCTTCTTGCTATGGCACAACGATGCTTTACAAACGATTTATGAATTCATCTGCTCCATTTTATCCTCAGGCTTCGGGAAGCCTAGAACTTTCTTTAGTTATTCCAGTTATTCCAGTTTGGAAGGGATGTTCCTTCTTTTCTTGAAACAAAACTTTGGAGGTGAAGTATCTTGGGGAAAACATAGTCAGTAGCAATCAGTTGCTCAGCTCCAATTGGCCTACTAAATCTGCTGTCAAAACTCCCGTTGCTGGAACTGCACCTCCAAGACTTCTCAGGCTTTGGCTATGTGCGACTGGACACTGCTTCTTTTTTTGCTTTTGTTTGGACTACTGAATATTTTGCCCCTTGCAAAAACAATTCACATGGAAAATTGGCTTCAGGATACACAAATAAATGGAAGATCCAGAACTCTCTGGCTCTGTTTTCTCTATTTTATAATTTTATAATCCTATAAAATGTTCTACTAAAAGCTGCCATCTACAGGTCATCCAGGTTACAACCGATTGGACTTTTGAAAGCACAAAGAAGGAAAGATTGTTTTAAAAGACTACATAAATATTTTTTTTAAGGTAAGTTTGCAATAGTGGCAAATCTCCAAAGTACTCAATCTCCAAAGCTGCCTTTCCATATTTTCAGAAAGGTTATTGGCTTTTGATTGTTCCAAATCATCATTTCATGAGCCATTCATACTACCTACAAAAAAATAATGTACTTTTAAAAATAAGTCTATGATTATGACCAGAGAGGTGGGTTTTTTGTGTATTTTGGATTATTTTGCAAATATTGAATACTACAGTATTATAACATTGTGAATCACTAAATAACTATGTGGTCTGCTAAGGTGTGCCTATATACCCCAAGGTAAATTTAGAACAACTTGCTCTGACCTGAATGTGTTCAGAAGCACAATTATTTTATTTTCTCTGCAGCATTGAAACTTGATATATTTCCAAGCATGAATTCAAAGTGTAACATTTATTCTAATTCTCTTAAGGAACAACATTTCTGGCTTTCAAATTGGCAAATAACTTTTTGTCTTAACTTGTATTTTTCCTTTATCATCTATACAACAGTAAATCACACAGTTTCAAGAAAAGGTTAAGATTATTGTTGTGAAGAACAATCGATCAAACTATTGTTAGCCATAAAATCATTAAATTACACATGACATGGATTAGTTTCTTGTATACGGTACCATGACATTCTTCTTAAACCACAACTAAAAGCAAAATGATAAATGAAAACAGAACACACAAATACCAAAGTCCACAATCCATTGCATGCTCATTCGAGATAGCCATTTGTTTGACATAATACAACAGAGGTTTAAGCAGGAAATATGAGATTTATTATGATAATGTGGACTTAGCATTTGTATCTATGAAAAACAGCTCTATTTTTTGCACAAGCATATTCAGACATGTTGGATCTCCTTATCATCATGGCATATGTTTTATAACAACTCAGATTCCCTCCCTCCTTCCTTCCTCGTCGTCCTCCTCCTCCTTCCTCTCACTCATTCTCTTCTTCTTCCCATAATGTCCCATATATGCTGAACATATGTTCTTTTAGCATTCATCTAATCTGAAAGAAAATAACCCTTTTGAAACTTGGTGGCATTATCTTCACAGAAGGTAAGGAGCTTATCCTAAAAAAACATGTATATTAAATGAGATATGGCTTTTTTGCTATTTTATTCAACTGGTAGGATACATAATGAAGGATTAATTATTTCCTACAGTTTTGAATAGCTAATTTAATTCAAAAACAAGGTAATTTGTTAATACTGAGAAGTCAAATCGAAAAAGATCTGGTTAATCAGAGTTATCCAATAATCCCTGAGATGTATGGGGATACTACCACATGTGCCAAATATTCAACAAGAATGAAAAGTGAAAATAGTATTTGACATCAAGGAAAGTACTACTGATAAATATTACATCATTTCATAATTCAGCTTTATGCCTAAAAATGGTAAAGGGAGGAGCCATGGCTAAATGGTAGATCATGTGCTTTGCATCATCAGAACAATGTTTTCCCAAAGATAATGACAACCTTCTTTCAATTGATGGTTTCTTTCTTTCTTTCTGATACCGTGCGTTTTCACAGTGGACTTCATGTAAGGAATCCACAAATATATTATATTATAATATAAATAGAATAAATAAACAAAGAAACACATTTTATTATCACACCCAGCAGTATCAAACCCTAAATTGTAGCACTTTTGCTTTATTCTGCTTTCTGGGAAAATTAACTTTTAAATGTGCTTAAATGCATGACCGCAATTTATTAAAATTAATTGTTAGCTGTTTAGGAAAGTTCCAAGTACTACTCATTAAAAGAAATATTGTATTGGTCATTGTTCCCTGCTAATGATTGTCTTGTTGAGCAGTGTTGTTTTATCCATTCTCTTCACAAAATGTTTGAAGAAGAAACTGAACTTTGAACTTACCCTCATTTGTTTTCCATTTTTCAGATTCTCGACCAACAAGGACCATGTGATAAATCCTGCATCGTAAATACTGGCGTAAGCTGTTGCTACAAAAGGCAGCTCATTTACTAGCCAGAAAGTGGATGCTTCTTATTTTTTTCTTATTAAAAAGAAGAACCGGAAGCTTATCAGAGGATTATTGCGTTACGATAAATTGCATGTTGGTTTTGGACTTGAGCCAGAGAATCCTGAGTTCAAATTTCTCCTCAGAAACTTTATGGGTGGCTTTGATATATTTATCAAGGGGGGAAAATCAAGTCTTTAAAAAGGTAAAAAATCAGGCATTCCAAATAATTATGTATTTCCAAAGTTCCCAAGTAAATATTATTAGAAGTCCTTTCTCTCTTCCTTCCAATTAGGCTGAATATGAACTTTCCTAAGTTCATATTCATCCTTATTGGCTCTTTTCTGGCATGCCAGATAATACATCAAGTGATCAGCAAGAAGGTTATAGTTTATACACAACCTTTGCATGGGAAAGGTTTCCACTTCAATTGCAAACATCACTCAGAAGCACTGGGGAAGCCCCCATATAAACTCTGGAATGTAACTTTCAGTCAATCTACCAAACATTGAACCAGGTGGACCAATGGTTAACCTTGAAATAAACCAGCTTGATTTGTTCCTTATGTTAATGATAAAAAATATTATTCCAATTATGAATTGTCAGAGAAAAAGACTAAAGCCCAATTTTCTTCTCTTACTTACCTGAACCATAATTATTGAAATGCCCTAGGGATGAACAGTGTTTAATGCAACCATGTGTGGACCATGATAGATGAGTGAGAATTAATTCCTATTGCTCAAGATCTGCAATGAATTGATTATGGATAGCAAATACTATTCAGAAAAACTACCTGTGCTCCATACGTCCAGAGAGGAAACTGAACATAATTCTCAGCTTAATTTGCGTACCTTGTAATCATAAGATCAGTTTAATTTATATTTGCTTTTGAGAGAAATCAGTATGATTTAATTTGTAGAATACTGGTCACCCTTCTATAAACCAAGATTAAGAATTAATGGGATAGCTTCCAAAAATATTTATAAAATTGATATTTCATCTGTAATATCATTTTAGATGTCTAACTTACAAAGTAACTATTCTACTGCTTTCTACATAATCACTTCTCAATTTCTTTTATGTTTCTATTATAAACATAAAAACTGACAACCTTTTGGAAATTTAAATATTATGAAAAGTAGTATTTTCAAGTTATAATCTACTTGAGAAAGCTGAGAGTGCTTTGAAAATCTGCCACTTCAAGACCCTTAACATCAATTGTAGAGTTTTATACCACAGCAAAAAAAAGTCATAAAAATGGACACAATTCACTTAACAACCTCCTTGCTTAGTGGTGAAAATTCCAGTCACAATTGTGGACATAAATTGAGAACTACCTGTAATGTGAACTGATTAGGGGGTAAAAGAATTCAGACTAAGATTTAAAAAACACGGCTGAAGATATGATACAGTACTGAATGAAGCTTGTATTAGATTACAGTGGTTCCTTGGCACTCAATTGCTTTGAAACTCATCAAATTTTGTACTCAGTGCATTTTGGCATGTAAATTTTGTCCTGGTACTCATCATTCATTTAATACTCAATGCACAAGCTAGAACTTGTCACTGTCAACTGCCTTGTAACTCCTTATAGGAAAAAAATGTTTGGTACTCATCATTTTTGGTACTCATCACACCTCCAGGAACCAATTAACAATGAGAAAAATGTACCACTGTAGTAGGATTTTTCAAAAGGACCAATTTGTGAAATGACATGTTTCTATTCTACATACACTGGGTGGAAGTGGGATCCTATCTTTGAATTATTCTGTTGAGTTACTTCTCCTTTTAAAAATTATCTCACATTCTTGAGGAATTCTTCAGGAATTATTGAAGGAACGCAAATACATCAAGTGGGATTTTTGAAAGACTGCTAGAAGGGAACAGAAGTCGTTGCTAGAGAACCAAAAATACACAAACATGGGCATGGACAGTGTCACTTAAAAGCAATGACAGCTCTAAACAAGTGGCTCTGGGAACTGTCCGCTCAATGTGATTGTCTGCTTCATCTCTAGGAGAGACAAATTTGTCTGCATCTGGATAACAATGAAAATGGCATTGCCAAATAGCCTCTAAATTAAGAACAGTCATTGGAGCTTTGGAGAAATTGTGCAGAGAAAAAAAAAGATGCACATTACTCAACAATCAGCTTATTCAAGCAACCTGTTTTGACATAAAATGATTTTCGACAACTGACCCACCCAGAAAGTTGGGAAAACTAATAAGAACATCAAAAGTATGGATTAAATTTAGGAATTCTGAAAGATGAATGTTCAGGAAGGCAACACAAATAAGAAGCCAGCAGTACTGAGTATCAAATGTTCCTTGGTACTGCATGTGTTGATGCCTTTATAGAGAGTTTAATTGATTGCATAAATGAAATGAATTGCAGAAGTGTTTATTTTAAAATTATTCCACCTGTTTTACCTTCATTTTCGTTAAGGTATGTTACCAGTAATGCAAAAACAAAATCACATCATTAAAATCTTTTGCAGAAGTAAGTTTAATCATAACATATGATTAAATATACACTTGATTAATTAAAATATTGTTATCAAAAAAACAAACTGTAAGCACCAAAGATGAATATTTGTATTTCTTTTGCAAGAAAAATATTCCCCTGATATTCTGTAGTGATTATAGTCTGTGAAATAAATGTGTGCCTTAATTAAAACTGTGTGCTCTCTTAATTGTAGATAAGCATGAATTGAAGATAAATAATGTCTTGCAATTTTCTTACTTGCAGAAGGGGGGAAATGGAAAAAGAGTTTTTCACTTGGAAAGGAGCAATTCTCCAAGTGTTTCCAAGAGGTGGGGGAGTCTTCTTTTCCCCAAGTTCATTATTACTTGTTTCTATGTCACTCTGTAGTAGCATATTAGGAAGAAGTTTGACCACCAGAAAGAACAATGATGATCCTTGAAGAATATTTGGAGAACTCTCTGTGAGGTTGCATTTTTTTCTTAAGGGCACATGAAAAAAATCCCTAACAGTCTCTCAAACAAATATCTTATGAAGTGAGTAATCTCAATTTTAAGATGCAACACTAAGGGGAAAGATATGAAAAAGGGTTCATCTGTATGACCTACTTATGAGCCATTGACCATCTCTTGAGGGCAAGAATGAATAATGTTGTCCTTCCCTGAACTTAGTCCCCACAATTTGTTCTGCTCCATATCAAAAGTGATGTTATCTGAAGCTTTCAGAGGAGTTATGGCAAATGGAAGATGGCTATGTGAAATCAGGGAAACTGACTCTGGCAAAGACCAAGGAATCAGTGGGGTGAACCAGATAGAAAATAGAAACTAGGTGAGCCAAATCTACTTTATTGTAAGGCTACGTTAATAAGAATCTTGCAAGTCTGAAAGTACAAAATTTCTGTCACCAATTTTAATTGCTTGATCCATTAGGATCCTTTCAAAGTTTCTATCTCTGACCGTTCAGTCACTGTGCCTTTCTTGTTTAATTGTTTCCTAGGCAGCATCTTTTCCATCCTTTCCCCAAGTCATTCCTACATTACATTACACTGTGAGACTGGTTCCTCCCTGAATAAGGAGAAGACAGGAAATCACCCACATGTGCTCTGGATGTTCCCGGTGAGGAAATCTCCAGATAGTAGTTTTCCACAGGTTAGAGAAGGGGTGTCAAGTTCATGTCATCACAGTGGTGTCATGTAATGTATCAGGACTTTTTCTCCCTTTGCTAAACGGGGTGTGAGTGTGGCCCACAAGTGATGCATCCGACCCATGGGCCAGGAGTTTGACCAGCCTGGGTTAAAGCATTGGAAGATGACAGAATTAGCCATTTTGCTTGCAAACATGGCAGAGCCTTTTAAAGGACACCAAATTCACACTTTGTAATCACTTTTGGACATTGCTTCTTAATTCTTCTAAGCTGTTAGAAACATTTGGAATGGCATTTTTGAAAACACTGGGTGGGCCTGCCTTCAATCATGAATGAAAGAAATGTTTAACCACAAGCTTAATAATTTAAAGAATTAAAAATAAACTGGAAAAACTTAAATATGATTTTAATCTTAAAAAGGTATAAATGGACAAAGGGTCCACATAAAAATGTAATATTAAAACTTTTATTAAAAGATTTTGGAATTCATAACATTTTGTGGGCAACAGATCCTGTATTTTTACAGGATCTGTTTTTACTGAGCATAATATAAATAAATAATTTCATGATTCCAAAAAATGGACACTAGAGGGGACTAAAGATTTCAGGTAGATTCCACCTTCTATACTTCATTTCATTGTAGGCAATCTCCTCCATTCCTATTAGTTAATGTGTATTAGGTCAGAAGTTCTCCAATTACTGATCACTGCCCTCCACAGCCCCCTTTTTTTAAACATGGAGAAACAGAGAAAACCTAGGTTTAGTTTAGTTTTCACTGATGGTTTTTTTTTTAACCTAGTGCAACTGACTAAAGCTCTAATAGCCCAAACACAGAGAAATGGTAAAACTGAACCTGTTCTGTTGTTTTTTTGATATGTCTGTGAGGAAAATGGAAGCAGGAGGATCCACCAGTCAGAGTTGTGATAAAAGGAGAGCATCAGGCCATCCCTGTGCCAAACTGGAGGAGTAATAGCAATAGCACTAAGACTTATATACTGCTTCACAGTGCTTTTACAGTCCTCACTAAGTGGTTTACAGAGTTAGCGCATATTTCCCCCAACAATCTGGGTCCTCATTTTACCCACCTCAGAAGTATGGAAAGCTGAGTCAACCTTGAGCCTGGTAAGATTTGATCTGCCTGTTGGCAGCCAGTGATCAGCAGAAGTAGCCTGCAGTACTGCACTCTAACCACTGCACTGAAATCTAGAAAGGCGGTTTCATCAGTCATCTCATTAGTTCATGCAAAGAAGAGAAGTAACTTAAGGATGCAGGGTGGAAAAGCTTAAACACTGACTTATTTACCTGAATATAAGATAAGAAGTCAGGCTCTGGTAACACGAACATAATATTTCATGAAAAAATATTTCAAGTATGAACTGCAAATTCCAAGGTTTGTTGTAAATACCAGGCTACTTGCCCAGTGTCTAAAGCACCATTGCAGATGGTCAGGGACAGTCTGCCTATCAAGCAATTATTTGTGCTCTAGTTTTTCATTTGGTGAGCTGCTCAAGTCATCTTTTGTTACCTTCAAAGTAAAGCCAATGCAAAGGAATTGCCATTAGGGTTGCCGAACCAGAGCATTCTTCATGGGACATTCTGTTCCATTGACTTCAAGTTGTTTTGACACTTCAATAAGATCATCCCTCAAAATAAGTGAAATGATGGGTGCCAAAGAATGCTAAAGTAATTTGTGCTTGCAGAGGTCTGGGAGTAGAGATAAATATACATTAAACAGTTATCATTTTCAAGTGACAGCTTTGCCATCTTAACCTACAGGTTAAGGACCTTGCTCACTTTCTTAACTTTGCAACTATAAACATTTGTTCAAAGTTTCCAGTGAAATTCATTTACATATCTATGTAATACAAAGTTCATGATTCTGATAGTTTACAGAGTTCCATCTGACATTCCTTTCATGTTTTGAGGCAAAGAGCAGCTTGCCAGCATTTAGTTGTGGTAATTTTTGCTCCATTTGGTATTTACCAGAAAAGTTAATGGATATGTTTTGTGCCAAAGGAGAATCATGGGCTGTTATAATGGTTAATCATTAGGTATTTGGCTCCAACCTACTTTAGAGTTTTCTCTTTAATTAATGTTGGCAATTCAAGTAGCTGATTTGAATATATGCTCCATTTTTTAAACTCTGACTCACTGTCAACAAAATACCATTCAAGTTCAAACTGGGCAGAAAGCTGACAACGAAACACAAAGCCAACTTCAGATTTGGCCTTATGTATGTGGCAGAAGATAAGTAAATATAAATCATTATCCCCTCTGATAACTATCTCAGGTGACTGAGCAACTATTTTGGCAGTGGACTGAGGCAACTGTAAAATCAATTTGTGTTTTTGCATACTTAGAGCATTCCTGAATGCAACTGAAATATACAAGGTTAAACATTAAAAGGGGGATACAAAACCAAACCACCTGACAAAACCAGTGAGCTTTTAATTGGCATGGGGTAATTATGTTAGTTGGCTTAATAGGGATGAGAAAAGAGCTCAAGTAGACTGGAGTTGCTCCATCTGAAACATCTGAGAAATTAGGGTGTCTTGTGAAAACACTATGAAAAAGAAGAGAAAAGGAAAGAACAAAGAGTTTCTCAAACTCTGGTTTCTGAAATCAATGAATGCTATGAGGTTACACATGCTCATGAAACTCTGAAAAGGGAATGCTTCAGAAAGATTAGAAAATGATCTTCTGTCATGTTCTAAAGGTGCTTTCTCAGGAGGCAACTGGACTTCCTTGTTTTTCGTTGAAGATGTTTCACTTCTCATCCAAGAAGCTTCTTCAGCTCTGACTGGATAGTGGGCAATGGAAGGATTTATATTCCTTGCAGACAGCTGGTCATTTGCATCCTTGTAGAGAGTCTTTGAGGCCACCTGGAGGTTTATCTGTGTCCTCAGAGTCACCTGAGTAGTGCTCTTGATTCCTGTAGTCTGCAATTTTTCTCTGGAAATCCATTCATAGTCCCACACCATTCAAAGGACATTCATCCCAAATTGTATAGCTAAACTTCTGTAGAGATTCTCAGTCATCCAGGTCATGGTTGTCCCCAAGGTGCTTTTTCAGGAGGCAACTGGACTTTCTTGTTTTTCTGTCTTGTGTTATCTTTCCCATTTTTCAGAAGTTATGTTCTGATGCTGTATAGCTCTATAATATTTAGTCAGGAGACTAGTAAACTAGTCTTTACTATATGGCACAAGTCTTTGAAGGTGTGAAGAAGAACAATAGCAACATTTTTGTCAGTTCCTCAAACTCCCTGACAACTATTGGAAAAGATCTGAACAGCAGTAGAAAGCATCTTTGGTCAGGAAGCTTTTTAGAGGATAGGAAAATGTGCTATTTATACCTGTGTATCACTTTGAAGAATGTGCCCCTCCATCTTCTGATGACAAGAAGACCAGACTATCTTTCTGGAAATCACCTACATCCCTTAACGCAAGTCCCAAGTTCATATTTGTAAGCAGTTATGTGGCATAATCAAATTATGCACAAATTATAAATTTAATTTAATGAGCCAAGGTGGCACAGTGGTTAAATGCAGCACTGCAGGCTACTGCAGTGCTGCAGGTTCAGCGGTTCAAATCTCACCGGCTCAGGGTTGACTCAGCCTTCCATCCTTCCGAGGTGGGTAAAATGAGGACCCAGATTGTTGGGGGCAATATGCTGACTCTCTGTAAACCGCTTAGAGAGGCCTGAAAGGCCTATGAAGCGGTATATAAGTCTACTGCTATTGCTATTGCTATATAATAGATTAATTCTTTTCAGATTGATAATCTTTTGAAAACCTTAGTACAATTTAGATATAATGAGAGGTAGTCCTTGACTTAAGACAGCACTGAAAAAAGTGACATGATCATTTTTCACACCTATGGATTGTTGCCACATTCCTATGATTATGTGATCAAAGTTGGACGCCTGGTAACTGGCATGTATTTATGACAGTTGCACTATCCTGGTGTGATGTGGTCACAATTTGTAACCTTCCCAGCTGGCTTCTGATGAGCAAAGTCAACAGGGGAAGCCTTATTCACTTAACAACCACATGATGCATGTAACAATTGTAGTGATTTGCTTAACAACATAGGCAAAAAAGCTCATAAAATGGAGCACAACTCACTGAACAGCTGTCTTGTTTAGCAATGGAAATTTGGGGCTCCATTGTGGTCATAAGTTGAGGACTATCTGTAAAGCAGGCTTCACCCAATTAAGAAGGCCACCCATAATGAGGAAAATTCTCATAATTTCATTAGGCTGACCTTTAAGTAGAAATTGCCTTCGATTAAACACTAACTTGCGATAACACTTCAAATAGGGCAGGGGTCTCAAACTCCCAGCTCGCGAGCCAGATGTGTCCCATTTAGCGAAGGAGAGAAAAGTCCCGATATGTCATGTGACCCCGCCGTGACAATGTGAATTTGACACCCCTGAAATAAGTTATTACCTTTTCTACATAAGGACATGTGGAAAATATTTTTGAAGCATTTGTAATCAGATTACAAATCACAGCTTTTAGAAAATAATGCAGTTTTTCCTAAATTCATATTTCCCTGAAAATATCCTTCCCCTTCCCAAAGCAAGGCTGGCTTCATCCCTTTTGATTTTCCAGAAGTCCTTCAAATACTGCCATCAATCCTGGGGAGGAGTCCAAAGAACTGGTGGGATAGTGAGATGGGTCACTAGATTTTCTCTCCACTCAATATTTCTTCTCTGTTTAGCTTTGTGCTTTTTTTAAATGTAGTCTCAAAATGTTTAAATAACAATTGCTGTTTGGATATATTTATTGTTCCCTAGCTATGCTGTATGCCACCCAGAGTCACTCGTTTGTGAAATGGGCAGCCATAAAATTTGTCAAATAAAAATGCAACTGAAGGATTGGCATCAGGGTTTCACATCATCTGCTGTCTTTCATGGGCTGTCTTTGATCAATAAAGTTATTCAACTGAAGGATTTAATATTATGATCCAATGAATTTTTCTCGAGTAATTATTACAAAACATCATATTATATAATCCTCGTTTAAGAACATGGAAGTTAGTCAAGTCCACATTCTGCTTTATATTAACATGCATATTAAATAATGCTCAGATCATTGTTTTGTCCAGTAAAAAATCCTTCATTCAAGAAGATTCTTTATTTTCCTTTTCATAGAATATTTTCCTTGGCTCATGTGCTTGAATATTCTCCACTTGATCTGTTCTGCAAACACTTTCCTGAAAGACCACCCACTCTCCATGACCTGCTTTGGCCTCAAGTGGTTTTATGCTAATTTTCACCTTAACTCCCAAAACATCAAAAATACTGTTAAAACAAAGCAAAACAAAATAACAATTAGTTCAATAATCGGTAAGGAATGGATTCTTTCAATAGGAATATGCTTATCAAGTCAGTTTCGGATCTTCTTTCTTTCTACATTATCAGATTGTTTGTTTGTTTTGCAGGTGGCAGGAAGGTTTATTGGAATTTTATTCTTCCTTGAGCTTTCTACATATCACCAGCACTTGAAACAACTTTTGCAAACTTTTATTCAGTAAATATTCTTCCTCAATTACAGTGATGGCTAAACTTTTTGTCATCACATGCCAAAAGCGTGCCCGAGAGAGAGAGAGAGACAGTGCCAATGTGGACCTGCATCCTTAATGCAATGGCAGTACGCCCCCCCTGCGCATGCACATGCAACTCACTTCACTCCATCTCCCATGTGCATGTACGTGCAACCAACCCTCCCCCCATTTTGGGCTTCCCTGCAGCCTTGTGGGACCAAAAACGGGCCGCAGGGAGGCACCGCCCCCCCATCCCCCAAGCATGTGCACTACTCACCCATTTATGCCTCCATCCTTGGCCTTTATCTTAAAATAGACATGCTGCTCTATGGGGCAGCATAAAACAACTATTCCCATGATGGGAATTGGATTTAAAATGAAGATAATGCATAGGGTTGTTTCTCCCATTAGGAAATACATTATTGTTCTTTGAGAAAGAAATGTCTAGTTTCCTCTTCTATTCTGACTCAATTGGGTGGAATGGCTTAGGCTATTTCTCCTGGGCTTAATCAGGGATGGCAACAAGTTTTTAAGGCCAAGTTACCAGGAAACATTCCATTCATTCCATGTAGCCAGCATTTGAAATGAACAATTGTTGGATTAAACTGGCACCGTTTCTCATCTGCTGCTGCCAAGCAATAGGCATTTAAAAGTAAAAAGCCATGAAAGAGATGTGTGTGGTGGATACGCAAGAATAACTAAGTCCATAATCCCACTAAAAGACCACTAGGCAATTTGTGCCCATTAAAGCATAACTGTGATTTCACCAGCCGCTGTTGAATTATATATCCAGCAAGTCAGAAAAATCTTAGGAGACATCCAAATGAGGCAAACGCTTTTTGGATGAAACCACATTAATATCAAACGTTGTTACTGTTGTATATGTTTGTGTGTTGTGAGGGATAGAAGCAGGAGCCATGGAATTATTATTAGTAGGTGACAAGCGATTCAGATTCTGTTACAACTGTCACAGTATTTATACTCTCAGGTACCAACTGTCATTTAACTGTCATTACAACCACCAATCACAGGCTGTGCTTTGCCCGACCAATTAGAACGCAGCACAGGCTGTTGCTGGGCTATAACAGTTACTTTGTACAGTGCTAACAAACCTTTGCCTAATATAAACTCTGCTCTTCTAAGAAGGGATGCATTAGTCCTTAAACTTTCCAATTAAGAAAAAAAAATTGGAAGAAAAGAAATGGACTTTTGATTTTGTTTTCCAGCTTATTGTGACTCTTTTGTCAGTGGATTTCATTAAGTCTAAATCAAAATATTTTCACTCATCTTAATATATTTTCAAAGGAATACTAATAGCATTCATTTTATAAACTAACCAGCAGCTCTACTATTTTACTGCTTATTTTAGTCATTGGGATTTTCAGAGTAAGTATCATCTTGTTTGTAACTGACTTGCCCACTGAGTGGTTTTTTTTAAAGAAAAACTATTAAACATTTAACTTTAACCAGGGTTAAATATGATTAAATTAAATATTAAATATGATTAAATTCAGGGGGACATACATGTGATTATGATTATCTAAAAGATAAGAAATCTTGTTAAACATTTTGGTGTTTTTTTTTAAATGCAGATTTAAAAGAGGATATGTTTGATGAACTTCTACAGTACTTGCAGGCTCAAAAGTCAAAGTCTACTTCTGTTCTTCTGAATATTTTTTTTCTTTATTGGAAATTTTAAATTATTTTTTTGAATAATTGTAATTGTTTAATCTTGAGAATTAATCAACATTACCGAGGCCTGCAAGGAGAGGCACTTTCTCAACCTTCTAGATCAGGGGTGTCAGACTCAAGGCCTGGGGACTAGATCCGGCCGAGGGGTTGTTTAGATCTGGCCTGCATCCCATCCGGGAAACATCAAAGAACCAGCCTGCAGTGCCTCTGCCAGCAAAAACAGAACTCAGGAGGGCCATGCGCATCCCTCCCAGGCTCCATTTTCAGCCACGCTGACCTCCTGCAGCCCTCTGCCAACAAAAATGGAGCTTGGAGAGGCTACACATGGCCCACCTGGGCTCTGTTTTCAGCCATGGCAGCCCCCTGCAGCCCTCTGCCAGTGAAAATAGAGCCCATGCCGGCCACACACAGTCCTCTTGAGCTCTGTTTTTGCTGGCAGAAGGCTGCAGGAGGCCATTGTGGCTGAAAATAGAGCCTTGATTAATGACATTGAGCTGGCCATGCCCCTGGCTATGCCTGGCCACACCCTCCAAGGTCAAACACAACCCTGATGTGACCCTCAATGAACTTGAGTTTGATACTCCTGTTCTAGATGTATTGAATTTCAGTATCCATAAGTATGTGTAGGATAGCCAGTGGCCAGGGATTATAGGGATGTAATTTTAAAACATCTGGAAAATACCAGTTTGCATATCTCTGCAATGGCTGAAGGTGAAAGATCTATACACCCAGGAAATTTTAAGTCTGAGAAATGAAGTTATTTGAAGCTTCCTTTGAAGTTTTGTAACTGTGGTCCAGTACAGTATCATAATTCTTTAGTAAGGTTACTAGCATTTAGCATTTGCTAAAAACAACAATAAATCAAACGACAGTCTCAAATATATAGAATATCAAAGACTGAGATTCTAATCCTTGTATATCCATGGAAATATGCTTAAAACATTTACCTAATGGAGCATTACCAGTTGTTTATAATAATAGATGTTTGGATGGTTCCCACACATTCTCTATGGTTTAACAAATCAACAAAGAAAGTTTGTTGATATCATCTTTTATATTATTGAGCTAGTTGAATTACTCATTTCTGGACAGAAATGGCAAACACTTCTTTCTTCAGAAATAAACCATGGATTACCATGGGAATTTATTACATGTAATTATAAAGTTATTATCCCAAAGATGCTTTTTCAGGAGGCAACTGGACTTCCTTGTTTTTCGTTGGAGATGTTTCGCTTCTCATCCAAAAAGCTTCTTCAATTCTGACTGGATGATGGGGAATGGAAGGATTTATAGTCCTTGTGGAAAGGACTGTGTTGTAGCCTGGAGACGTTGTTTTGTATCCCCCCACCCTCTCTCTGTTGAGAGAGAGCTGTTCAATTTTGACATAGATGGCCTATTTTACCCCTCTTTCAAACCAGTGGTCCTCTCTGTCCAAGATGTGGGCATCCCATCTTGGACAGAGAGCACCGCTGGTTCGAAAGAGGTTCAAAGAGGCTATTTATATCAAAATTGAACAGCCCTTTCTCAACCAAGGGGGCGGGGATACGACATCATCTATCTCCAGTCTACAACTCAGTCCTTTCAGCAGTTCCAAAAAAAGGCTCCTCATCCATTTGCACTACTCAGGTGACCCTAAGTAGGACACAGTTAAACCTCCAAAAAGCCTCAACAACTCTCTACAAGGATGCAAATGACCAGCTGGAATGGAGTATAAATCCTTCCATTCCGCACTATCCAGTCAGACCTGAAGAAGCTTCTTGGATAAGAAGTGAAATGTTTTCAAAGAAAAACCAGAAAGTCCAGTTGCCTCTTGAAAAATCACTTTTGCGACAACCATGACCTGGATAACTGAGAATCTCCATAGACATATAAACTTCTTATAGCATTCATTTATTCTGTATAATTAATTACTTTTTTATTTTTTTTATTTTTTTATTAACAAACATGTAAAATATACACACACACAAAACTTAGATGTACACCACATTTACACAATACAATACAAACAGGAGCTTCCTGTTCTTTCTAATAGCAATTATCAATCAATAGCGCTCACCTTATATTATTTTCCCTTCTATTGTATTTCATTTGGATTTCACCATTCTTAACCCTCTTATTTTACTCATAACTATTATTTTTTTAGTTTTGTTATATTCCTTCATTGATTCTTGTTTCTTTCCTCCATCCACCTATACGATTTATCCCATATCTGGTAGAATTCTGATTCTTCTTTTCCCTGGATTTCTTTAGTTAGTTTGTCCACTTCAGCACAATCCATAACCTTTCTTATTATTTCATCTTTGCTTAGAATTAATTTGTTTTTCCATTTCTGGGCAAAGGCAATCCTTGCCGCCGTAATTATATGTAGTATTAAATACTGGATTTCTTTTTTGTATTTCGCAGACATTATTCCTAATTTAAAAAACTTCAGATATCCATTCTATTTTAACCCCTGTTATTGCCTCCAGCCAATTTTTGATCCTTTTCCAATATATATATATATATATATATATATATATATATATATATATATATATATATATATATATATATATATATATATATATATATATATATATATATATATATATATATATATATATATATATATATATATGTATAATTAATTACTTATACTGTCCAACCTATCCTTGTATTTCAATACTTAACAAAAGGTGGTCAAAGGAACAGATTTAAAAACTGAGGGAGGAAATGAGAGTGGGAGAGAGAGTTCAGTAAAACATGTGCCTCTAACATGCCAGAGCATTTTTATACTTTATTTTTTAAAATGTGTGTGTGGGAGCATCAGATAATCTGAGATGAAATACAGTTTGTGAAGAGCTCCTATATCTTTATTCATCTTAAAGCCACATTAAAATTCATTCATCTTTTCCTTAGAAAATTCCAGCTTAAACAAAACATTCTCAGATATTTATTCCATCCTCTAAAACCCTTACTGGGAATGGTTTTTCCAACCTCTTAATTGGAATCTGTTCCCGGAATTTAATCCTATTGATCTTCTGTTTCACCATCAGTGAAAAAGAAAATCTGAGGAAGAGAAAGAATGAAGAAAGGCAGATATGAAAAGATAAATGACATGTAGAATGAAACAGCAGCAAGATAGGTTGCAGCCAGGTGTGTAATTACATGTAATTTATTGCTAAATTTTGCCTTTTCCAATATCTTTCAACATCTCCTCTTCCTGCATTAGAATAAATGTGTGAGCAAATCCAGCCTAAGAAATAACAAGTATATTACAACTAAGAGTTATAAAAAACTTAGTTTGGAATTTTGGCCGTAACAATATGATGACTATCAGGCTTAAACAGAAAAGTGTATTCAAACTGTCAGGGGGATTAACAAAACAAATTCTAATAAGTTTTTCTGCTTCTGCTTTTTAAGACTCATTGCTACTGCATAGTCCAAGAAATGTGTCAACAACCTGGCTGAGTTTAATAGTTATTATGGCAGACTGACCTAATCTTAAAAGTTTTTTCTCTGTTAGTCAAGGAGATTAGATGAGAATGGAAATGACAATTTATTTATTAAGAAATATTGGCATTTTTTTTCTTTAAAAAGAAAGAAAGAAGAACATTAGAATGGCATAACAGGGATCTCTTAATTTTTTTTGCTGTATTTTATATCAGAAATTTCATTTAGGACGTCCAAATTAGCTGTGATGTCTGGAATTGTTATATCTATGACCAGAAAATCTTGTGGTTAAATAATAAAATCTTATTTAAAATCTATTTAAATAATCTTATTTAAATAGAAATATTTCAGAATACCTTCTTTCATTTTTTTTTTGTCTTTTTTCAGGAAATAAATTCAGAAAGATCTTAAATCATAAATGTTTACCTTTTCTTTTTTTAGATATGAATTCAGATTTATGGGGAAATGATACTGAGCAGAATTATGAATAAAGCCAAATGAAGCTGGTCCAGACTCAAAACAGACATACTGGCCCAACTCTACCTGCATGTCAACCAGGCTGAGATCTATGCAACCCAAAGGACAACTTACAGTAGTTATAAGTATATATTCTCTCCAAGGACAATAAAAGCAAAGCTCAATTTGATTTATTCCAAACTGTCCAGCCCTTTTAAGGCAATTAAGACCAATTTTTGAATGAATAAGAAAAGTATAATAATTTCACACAATGTTTGTCAAGGCAGGAAAATACTAGAAAGAGAAATATTGTCTCGTCTAAGCATTCCCAACACAATTGTCTGGTCTCACTTTGTGGGAATAAAAGCTCTTTCTTTCTACGATACATGTGAAATGATCATCAGTGGCTCTGGTCCATCAGTTTTGGGTAATAAATTATATTGGAAATAGTTTAAAACTTTAATTTATAGCTGTTAAAGCTGCATGGAAATGGATGGTGATGATGATGACTATAAAGTTTTGAAAGGTGAAATCACAGAAAATAAGGAGTGCCAATGCAATAAATCCTTTACTCCAGATATTTACAATATTCTATATCTTGATGCATGTCCCAAGTTAAAAATAAAAAGCAACAACAATGAATCCTACAACAGCCTAACTTGTGTTAAGTTCTTCAAAACAGATGGTCACCAGTTTCCTTCAATCTATGACAGTCCTTGCTCAGAAATGGCTGAAGAACCTGGTAATCTGTCAATCTTGAAACTGACCCGACCAAAGCCATCTTGGAGCGTCAGTGTTGTCACTGCTGCCACCACCATCCCAGCATGGCTTCTTCTGCGGCTTCCAAACCCTGGAGGTTGACTGCCAAGACTTCCAGCAGTGGCTGCTCTGGGAGTATGTTCTATGATTCCGGCAGCTGGCCCACAACCAAAGGTGCCAAGCCGCAGGAGCATGCGGGCGGGGAAAGGTACTCATGCAGCTTGATGCCTTCATGATACTCCTAGGTCAGTGAATGACCAGCTGGAAAGGGGGGTTGCCGGTGGCTGCTCAGGAGGATGGTCACCTCATGGCTTCTGTATTCTGCTGCTGTGACAGTGCAACACAGCTGTTTAGCCCTGAGGCTTTATCCAGCTCTTTGGGAGCCTGCTCTCAAGAGATCAACCATCCTGCAACCCCAAAACAATAAGCCCTCCCCCAATAATAAGGGGGTTAAAAGACCCTGTCTTATTTTGGGGAAAACATGGTAATTGCTTCCCTGGATAATAATTTAATACTAAGCTGCCAGACTGTCTTGATTGCCACTGGTTAATAGTTGCTGGTTGTGTTGTTGTTTCAAGAATCTTGTGACTGATCCAAGAATAGCCCATTAAACCAATGAATTAAACTCAACCCTAGAATCTTGTGCCTTTCAAGATTCACTTCTCTCAGGGGACATTCCCTACCGACAAAGCTTCAATTCTCTTTGTTTTAATTTTTCTTTTTAAATGTCTAAATTGTTATTTTTTTCTGTATGAAGTGGAACTACACTATATCAAAAGAGATAATATGAGAAGGTAAGGCATCCATAGTTGTTTTTCATTCTGTTTTTATTCTGATTTTAATTGTTAGCAGACCAGAATCATGCATATGATTTGAAATGACCTGTAAATTAAATAAACAAACATCTCCCTTATGTATTTCAATGCTTTGTCACACTACAGTAATTCCTCTTCTTTTACTCTCTGTGCAAATAGTAGCCAGACTGTGTATGTTCTTCTGAAGGAGGCAGGCCTATGCTGCATTTACCCTACACATTTCTTTTCCTGAACAAATCTTCTTTCTTCTATCCAGAGTGAATGCCTCCCAGATTCCATGTGGTCTAGACAACTCTGAAAATTTGGCAACCTCCTGAAGTGGTTAGAAAGGTCAATCTCCCTTTGATCAGAAGCAGGACTGGACATGATTAGTACTTGGATGAGGCACCTCCATCATTCCCAGAGCTTTAGGTGAGGTTGAGTATTTGGTAAATATCTCAGAAGAAAACAGTGGCAAACCATTTCTATGGTGTTTGCATGGCTGCCAAATAAAATCAACTGATGTGTTTATGAAGTCATTTGGATTTGAGCTCAGCTCATAGGAAACTTTTATCGTTTTTGAGGTTCTTACTTTTTAAATATAGCAGAAACTGATAGAAACCCTTGGACCAGGATCTATCCTTTCCCTGTTTAAAAATATGCCACTATTCTGAACATTAGACTTTCCAGTAGTAATAGGTTGGTGGAAAGAAAGTAAACAATGTTTGCTTTTAATATTGCGTTCTTAAAATAAATATATTTCTTTAAACAATGGATTGAATTTTACTAAACTTTCCAGACCCTGTCTTCTTTACTCAAAGTTTGCAAAGTTTAGATTCATTACAAATTAAAAGCTGTATTCTTATTTCTTATTTTCTTATTGAACACTACAGAAGGCTGCATCTGATTTACACACACACACACACACACACACACACACACACACACACACACACACACATATATATATATATATATATATATATATATATATATATATATATATATATATACACACACACACACACACACACACACATACATACATATATGGAAGATTTTTTCCAAATGCACGCACATCTGTAGCCTACACAATTTGTGTATACAATAATATAGTCAATTGAAAAGATTTTTTTTTCTTTGCTCTGTGGTTTTGTGATCATCCAAATGTGGCTATGGCTTATTCAATAGCCTTCACTAAAAAAAACAAAAACTTGTGTATATTTTTCAAAGACAAGGCATTTGGTTGTTACAAAACGTATCTGATAAACTACATCTGTTAATAAAGATAATTCTCTGATATAATTTTTTTTTTGCCATATCTTCACCTAATCCTTTGTCAGAAGGATTAAGAGGGACATGATAACTGTCTTCCAGTATTTAAGGGGCAGTTACACGGAAGATGGGATTGCCTTATTCTCCAAAGCAGCAAAGGGCAGGAAGAAATAATGGGTGGAAGCTTGTTAAAAAGAGATCCAACCTAGAAGTGTGGACAAATTTTCTGACAGTGAGAACAATTGAACAATGAAAAAGCTTGCCTCCTGGAGTTGTGTATTCTCCATCAATTGAAGTTTTCAAACATAGACTAGACAGCCATTTGATCAGGATGGTATAAGGCAGGGGTGGGTTCCTGCCAGTTCTAACCTTTTTTATAGAAGAGTTTCCACAAATCTACAGTGCCATTTAGAACTGGTACCAGCTCCCTCCCCACCACCTGTCTGCATATCATCAAGACGAAGAGCGAGAGGAGGAATTCTGGGAGTTGAAGTCCCAGTCTTAAAGCTGTCAAGTTTGACCAGCTCTGGTTTTTTTTTATAAAGGGTTAGGGGTGCAAGGGTCTTGTAACTTGACAGCTTTAAGACTTGTGTGCTTCAAATGCCAGAGTTTCTGAGCCAACTTTTTGGTTGCTAAGCAAGAGCGTTGTTAAGTGAGTTTCACTACATTTTACAAGTTGGCCATGCCCACCCAGTCATATGGCTACCAAGCCATTCCCCCCGGTCACATGGCCAGCAAGCCACTCCCACCTGGTCACATGGCTGGCAAGCCACTTCCACAAAGCAGGCCACACCTACAGAAGAGGTTTTTAAAAAATTGAAACCCAAATGGGATTTTCCCATGCATTTTGCCAGGAAATGTACATAAGGCCAGCTCAAAAGGCATTCCCCCATACCAATGAGCTCTGAATCCAATAACAATGGCCCTTTTTCTCTGCAAATTCATGGAGACCTAACCCTAAACCTAAGTGAAATTTTCCCAAATGGGATTTTCCCATGTATTTTGTCAAGAAATGTATATAAGCCCAGCTCCAAATGCATGCCCCTTCCTAACCATACCAAAGGGCTCCAAATTCAATGGGATTTTAACACGTATTTTGCCAGGGTTAGGGTTAACTCTCCATTAATTCGCAGAGCAAAATGGATATCGGCATTGGATTTTGATCCCATTGGTATGGTTAAGAGGGGCAGGCCTTTGAAGCCTGCCTTCTGTACGTTTCCTGGCAAAATACATGGGAAAATCCCATTTGGGAAAATCCAACCAAGTTTTAGGGTTAGCTCTCTATGAATTCACAGAGCAAAACAGACATCACCATTGGATTCGGAGCACTTCGCTGTGGTTAGGAGGGGGCAACCTCCTAATGGCTATGCACAGCCATTTTGGTGAAGGGGGCAGGATTTCGGGAGGCAAAAAATACTGTGTTTGGTGTATTAGGCACAATAAGATTGTCACCCTCTTTTTTGAGGTAAAAAGGTGGGTCTTATAATCTGAAAAATATGGTAGATTCTCCTAGCCATAAGTCAAGACATTTCAGATTGACTTGGTTTGTGGGTCTTCCCATTGATAGTCACATCTTTACGTTTAAATGTGTAGAACCTTCTCCAAATGAATAGGAACCCTACAATAATCACCATTCCTGGCTGTTATATGTATAGAGTTATATGTACAGAATTAATTCTTACAAGTAGTCCATATCACAGAATCAGTTTATTATTTTTACATGAAGTTATTCAACATACTAACTTCAAATAAAGTTAGAGTGCCGTAAAACAATTAAAAGGACAGAATAATGCATACTAAGAATCATCGATTAAAAGAATATTAAAAACTGATAATTCAGTATGGGCAGATAGCATTGAACACTGGAGACCCACAGTCAATATTTTAAGCAATCACACCTTTAATTATGCAGCTCTTATGAGGTCTGGTGAACAGGAATATTGGGGTAAAGTGGCATGGCCAGCAGCAATCCCTAAAACCTTTATTAAATTTATTAAATTTGAGGAAAGCCAGATTGTACAGGGTTGTGTAAGACTTCAAAGGAAGAAGCATCAACATGGAGCACATGCCTATTGCCCTATTTCAGGAAAGGCCATGACTCAAAAAGTCTCCTGCTGTTACCCAGTTCATCCAGACTACAAAAATGTTAAAATAGCTTTTCCTTCTGTGAAGCTTCTTTTCTGTAGGGTATAATTTTGCCGCCTCCATATAAAATAATTAGGGTGAAGAGTTATGAAACAACATGTAATGCAGGCAATGAGTCACCTACCTTGGAAGAGATAATTAAAAATTAAAGATTGTTCACAGGCTATGTTCACAGAACCGATTTGATGTCTGATAGAGCCAGGCTTACGTAGAATAGAAGTCTTCACTCCATGAGTCCTTTGCCTGTTGTTTTATGTTACTTTATGTTAAGGATCATGTAAGTTGCTACTAAAGGGAAGGAAAATCCAATCCTACCAAGCAAAACAAACATCTATATTTCATCTGCATATATTTATTGCTCTTTTTCACCTGAATAAAATAAAAAATAAAATAAATGTTCAAACTATCATTTTATATTTTCATTATATCAGACAGCCCAGACTTTATGGACTCTATTTATAATAAAATCTCATGGATTTTCAGAGCTGCTTCTTCTACAATATAGCCAGATCCACAGTGTAGTAAAAGGTGCAATCCTATGATAATTTTGTAGTGCTACTATAGTTGCTGTTGATTATGCATATAAATTATGCATCTGCACTTATTTTCTCAGTTGGATTTACCTTTCAACAGACCCACAAAAAGATTATGCTGATAAATTAAATTACATTATTAAATTAAATTACATTATATTAAATTAATAACATGACACCAAACTAATCTGGTGGGTTTTTAAAAAAAAAATGCTTTGATGTCATATGTTTTTTATGCAGCATGGGGACCAATGCTTTGAGCTAAATTAAGTTACCAGGAACTTTAGAGGCAAAATCCAGTTTAGAATAATAACATCTTCTGAATACTTTAAAAAGACATTGCAAAAGGTTAGACTTGATTAATAGAAAACGAAGTTACAGCAACCATCCTTAGTCTTGTATACGCTGAACTTTAATTTCCTTGGAATTATGAAAGCTGAAGTTCAGCTCAGCTGGAAGACACAAATTTGGGGAAGATTGAGTTAGACTGATTTGCAAAATCCTTCCAATTACTACTCCCTTCCTGTTGGCCATCTATAATCATCGTGGTATATGAATGAGTAAACAGTGAAAGTCAGATTTAAATATGGATATAATCTCTGTACTTCTGGGTGACACATTTGATTTCGTTACATTCTATTCCAGTATTCAGTTTTAAACTAGCAACATATAATTTATATCTTAATGGCTATTTCTCAGGAATACTATTAAGAGTATGTCATTCTTTTTACCATGTGTGATTTGTTGCAATATCTTGCCTGTTGCTATTGTTAAAGAAGATGGATTAGGACTTAATAACAAAATTTTAAGTGATCAGCAAGCAAACAAGCTTGAAGGCCAGATGCTTCCAGATGGTTATGTTCTCGGAACTTGCCTAAAATGCATTTCAGACATACACACCCAGGGGTGGGATTGAAAACTTTTAGCTTTCAACTGGTTCCCTTTCTGGTTGCTGGATGGGTGTGGCCATGGTGGGTGTGGCCTACTCAGCCTCCTGCACCATGGTGGGGGGCGTTTTCACCATCCCATGGCTCCTGAGGCTTTTCTTGAGCCTTCAGGAGGGTGAAAATGGCCTCTCCCAGGCTCCAGAGGCCCTCCAGAGGCCAGAAACTGGCTTGTGGAACTTCTGGGAGGCCCATTTTTTACCCTCCTAGAGCCTCCAAAATGGGCTGTGTGGAGACTTCTGGGAGGGGAAGAGTGGGTGGGGCCAGCCAGTCTTTCAACTACTGGTTTAGAAAACCAGATGTAAATTAGCATCCAGTTCTCCCAACTGGTCCAAACCGGCTGAATCCCACCCCTTACACACCTATATATCTACTTGCAGGAGATGCCTTGTTAAAATACTGCACGCTAAGTTGGCCTTTTTGAGATTCAGTTTCCTTCCAATGGGAAACAGACATATGTATGTGTGCAAAGTCATGATTGAAGTTGACAGGGTCTAGGGAGACCCAGGTACAAATCCATATTCATCCACATTGCTCTTTGGGTGGCCAATTAGAGTCTCTCAACTCCATCTAGCTGACAGAGTTGATGCCGTGAAGATAAAATGAGAGAAGATACTTTCATATACATCAGTGATGGCTAACTTTTTTGTCAAGGCGTGCCAAAAGCAGGGGGATGAGGGGTTATGTACATGCAATGCCCACCTGCATGTGTGCACAAATCCCCCCTGTGCATGTGTGCAGGCCTCACTGAAGCCTCCGGACTTCCGGGAGACACCCTTGGCTGTTTTTCACCCTACCCAGACTTCAGGGAAGACTCCTGAAGCCTGGGGAGGGCGAAAGATAGCTCAGCACACAAGCCGCAGGTTTGGGAATGGACTTCTGTGTTGTCTGTTGGGCTGTTTTTCACCCTCCCCAGGCTTCAGGAGTCTTCCCCGAAGCCTCCGGAGGGTGAAAAATGACCAAAAATCAGCTTGCCAGTGTGTGCATATGCGCTGGAGTTGACAGAGTTAACACCTCATGTGCCCTCAGAAATGGCTCTGTGTGTCACCTGTGGCATGCATGCCATAAGTTCACCATCATGGATATTGAATCAATTTGAACACTTATTGGAAAAATAGAATATAATTTTTGACAAATATAATAGAATTGCCACGCAATATACCTTTCATTGAGCAGTGAACTCTGCTCTCTTGAAAATGTGTTGATTCAAATAAAACATCTTTTACAGTAGTCCCTCTTCTTAACAGGGCCCACCTGACTTCCCTAGGTCGACTATTTGGATGCCAAGCATCCTATTTCTCAAGATTTCCTTCTAATATTACTATGTTTTTGAAAAGGGTGAAAAAGAACAGCCTTGATTATATATATTTTATTTAGCTTTCCATCATCTGAGCTGTTCCAATGCAATCAATACCATTCTCAGTCAGTTCTATCACAATAAATTCAGAAAAATTCAGGACATCTATCTCATTTGAATGCATTAGCATTGTTTAGGAATTTATTTCTGAATTGTGCATTTGGATGAACCCCAAATCCATTGATGAGCAGGATACCAACTCAGACAAACAAGCTAACAGTAAACAATAATAATTAAAGAACCATGAAGAATACTCCCACCAATGTTGATAAGGCAACCCACTAGTATATAAATAGAGAGCAAATCTCACTCCCTCTCTGACACTGTTGATGTTACCTAGTTGGGTAATGAAGCATCTGCAAGAAAACAACCAAGTTCAGGGAACATCAAGGACTCCACATTTCAACCCTGAGCTACAAATATTCTCTTCTAAGTATACATATCTCAAGCCATATTTCTAAAACTTTGAGGTTTCAGAGTAATTTTCTTCAGGGAATAGAAAAGCTTCATTACTAGGCAGGAATCCCTTCAAATTACTTAGTGATCATAAAGTAGGACCAGTCCAGTTCCAACATAATGGGAGTGGACTTTTATTTATTCATTCAATGATTTATTCTATGATTTCTTACATATCGGTTTGTTTATTCTTGTTCACTAAAGACTCTCCCCTGCCTCTCAGATCTATCTGATATTTTATTCTTAGCCATTCATTTATTTCATGTGATTTATGGTAAGGTCATAAAGTCATCACAGCACCATGACTTATTCCTCTTTCTTTTGACGCTATCTGCAAGCAATTGTAAAAAAAACAAAAAAAAGTGGGAAGTTTTGAATGTGCACCCAAGTTCCACTGTTGGGTCACACGTTTTTGCAGACGTGATGTAGAAGCTTGGAGGGACTTCCTGAACATCTGTTTTCTTGCTTCATTTTGTCTGGCTCACTTAATTTCACATCCTAAATTATATCTCTATTGCTGGAAAGAGATTGTTTGTCTGTCTTTTGAGAATTGGGAGAATACTTTGTAGTTATAATTGCTTTTTTTAAATGTGAATGTTTGGACTTCCAAGCACAATTGCTTTTTTGCCAATTCCAAATTTTGATTGCCAGTTTGTAAACAATTCTTGACTCAAATCTTTCATTTGTAGAATATTTAAATCAGATTTATGTAAATAGGATTAATTTAAGTGTGGGAAAATAAGAAGAATCATAAGTAAAGACTCATTTTGGCCATGATTATCAATTCTGGGTGTGTATATCACGTAAGTTCACAGCTATTTTGGTGATGATCATCTTCCTCCTCATCTCTGAATGAGTTTTGATCCCTCATGTCACGTTTTACTAATTATCTTCATCTGTAGTTTCCCTAGTAGTTCTTTAGTGCTTCATTATTTGTCCATATGTTGTATACAGAATATATATATTCTTATGGTCTTGTACTTTCAGCTATGACCTGACTATTTGGGAGACTCATGGTAGAGTGCACGTGTCAGCAACCTGAGGCTCCAGAGCCACATGCGGCTCTTTCATCTCTCTGCTGCAGCTCCCTATGGCCCTGTCATGGCAGAGGGATAAAAGAGCTATAAAACCCAATATACATCACAACAAGCAAAATATAATCAAATGTGGTGAAGGCTCAACTGGGAAATATGTCTCTGTTTTTACTGGCTTACTAGCTTTGTCTTATCTGGTTTTGCATTTTTTATGTGTACTGTCAACTTAAAATTAAACAAACATTTTAACCAGCATAACAAAATACACTTTGAACCAAATAGAAGGTCAAAATAATCTTTCTGGGACTTCCTAAAAGAAATGACTGGTATGTTGAGCATTCAGAATAGAAGGCTCTCTAGATTATTAAAAACAACCTTAGACACATGCATGTACATCCATAAAAATATGTCCATTAATTCCAGGTCAGCAAGGAATCATATTCCTTAATAACTATATCACTGCTATAGTTTATTATTAATTAAATTACTGAACTAGAAATCCTAGAAATTTAATGAAAAATCAAAGCTTTGGCTAGATCCTCCAAAATGGTAATTCTGAAGATATGCATTCTTCCATCTATCAGGATTTTCTATCTGAATATTGCAACAAATTATATCAAATTAACAAAATGAAAAACAAAGGACAGGTGCCTTGTTCTTTTTTAAAAAAAACAAAAAAACATAACATTGTCCGTGAACAGAGTGCTCACATAAAGTTACTTACTTCATTTTTGGTCCACATGTGTTGAAAGATGACAGCCAAAATAGGGTTCACTTAATTTTGAAGATGGAAAATAACTCAGATCAATTGACAAATCCATGAGAAGCATCAGACAGACAACTTATGTGGAGGTGGAATTGGGAGGCAGGGGGAAATGAGATAATTGCAGGAAGATTGTATAAGCATTGGGGGGATCTGTTTACTGTAGTTTCAATGATGAAGAATTTGGAGTGGAGCAGCCTCATAAGACCCATCTCTTCATTGAAATGGGCTTTCGCCTGTCCTTAAAGAAGAGAAAACTTTGCTGGCATCCACAGCTCGTATTCTGGGAAGGTATGCTCAAAGTTATGTTTGCTTTCCAATTAATAGTGTTGCAAAACTAACCGATCCTATGTGACTGTTACATTCAGTCATTAATTGATTAGCTTAATGTTACAATTTGGCAGCTAACTGTAAGAGTTTCCCGATTATGTTGGCCCCAAGTCACCAAGTCAGCATGATGTGATGCGTCATTGAAAGTAATACAATCATTGTTCAAGGCATAAAAAACCCACTGACTTCTGGACTGGAAAATCTCCAATAATGTATGAACCATGAAGATCATATTGGAGTTGTAACAAGTGAATCACTAGTATACTGGGGAGCAGAGGGAAGCGGGGGGTAGAGGGGAGCATTAAATCTGTCACCAATTGGTTCATTCCAAAATTATAATTGGAAGAAAATACATAACAGATTTTGATTGCTTAAATAAAGCTAAATCTTGTAACAGAAACATTTTAAAGGATAAATATTAGCCAGGTCTATTTTCATTCAAATATTGCTCAATCCTGATTCCCAAATATTTCTGGGATATCGTTGCAGCCAATTGTCCTGTTTCAAGTTTCTTTGGTGATGGATGCCTCCTCAGACCTCATAGCTCGTAAACCTGCTCACAATTTGTGAGTCACCATCCTGAATGCATCAAGCATTTCCATCTCCTAAGTACATTGTGTTAATATGAGTTTAAGAAACCTTTTAAACTCTTAATCAGCAATTGCTAAACAACAGCAACTGCGTAGGACGGCAAAGATTGCAAGATGATGGGTGAATTGCAGGAAAATGTATAAAATGAAGAAAAAAAAGTTCTAACTTAGTTTGTAGAGATTCTCAGTCATCCAGGTCATGGTTGTCCCAAAGATGCTTTTTCAGTTGCCTCCTGAAAAAAAAGCACCTTTGTAACTTAGTTGGTAAGCAGCTGTTGGTCCTGATGATCCCAACAATGGAGGATCTCAGCTATCTAAGACCTGCAGAGCCCTCTGGAATCTCCTGAAATCATGTTGCTCCACGCTTAGCTATTTGCCAGAAGATGCAAGATCTAAATGGCTGTGAAATAAGTGATCACAGCCATTATGGCCCATAGACAAATCTGTGGTCAACAAGATAGCTCAGAATGATCTGCAGGCAAAAAGGCAATTGGGCAAAGCAATGGGACAGAAGCTATGTCAGAAAAAGTAAGTGACAGCATAAGAATTTTTTAAACAATATTGTGAGTTTTTACAGGTTGTAAACTCTCTTACATTCTTTCAGAGTTTTCATTTAGTAGAAACTCAGAAATTAATGCCACATGGCTATGTGGCTGTACCTACTACCTTCTGATCCTCTATTATGACTCCTTCAGAAAGAAAAATAGTATATAGCTAAAAATGACATTTTGCAAACGTTTTCTAAACTTAAATGGTTGCATATTTAATTCACCAGTGTGAATATTGCATTAGTCCCTTGCATGAACATTTTAAAGAACAAATCAGTTGGACAACCCAGAAGGGCTTTAACATAGCTGAGTTTAACTGATGGTTTCTTTGCAAGTTAACCTTAACAGCACAGCTTCTCTACAATGCCTCATTGTTTGAGTCTTTTTGGGTGATAAGGTTGCTGGCATTCAGTTGCTTGCATGATTTCAGCTTTTTAAAAGAAGTATCTGATATTCTTGGTATTAAATAGCATTCTTCATTTCTAGGCACACAACCTAGGCACATTTCAGTGTTCCTATCAAATACTTTATCTCTATGTTAGCATTAATAACTAAACATGCAGCATGCACTACCAACTATCCCATAACATTATGTCAGCACATTAGCTTTCTTATCACTTGGGTGGCTCTTAATTTACTTTTGAAGTAGTTGCACAATATTTGTATCCACATCCACTCCACCTTTATGCTAGAAATAAGAGAGATTATCACTGATTGAACTGAACCAAGAGAAACTTCTCAGTCCAAGAACACTTGCCAATGCACGTCTGTATTATTAGAGTTAATGCACAATTGAAGGCGCCTTAGCATGTCACCAAATCCTCTGGTTACAGGGCAGCAAGAGATATGAGGATGTGGTTATTGAAAATGACTTTGCACATTTAAGCAGCACTCAAAGGCAGTAGTCAGGAATTTAAAGATAAGCGTATGTTTAAGAAGAATGCAACTCAAGATCACAATAAGTACATTGAAAACCAATGCGTGCTAAATCATAATGCACATTCAGAATTAGATATTGTATCACTATTCTAAATTATTTGCTGATTTGGCATCAAAATAAATGCCATGATTTGTACTTTAACATGAACCAAATGTGGTGATATAGCAATAGCACTTAGACTTATATACAGCTTCACATAGCCCATTCTAAGCAGTTTACAGAATCAGCATATTGTCCCTAACAATCTGTGTCCTCATTTTAATGATCTTGGGAGGATGGAAGGCTGAGTCAACCTTGAGCCTGATGAGATTCGAATTGCGATGCTGCTGGCAATTGGCACTCAGCAGAAGTAGCCTGCAGTGCTGCATTCTAACCACTGCACCACAATGGCTCTTTTGTATACTTTATAATATACTACAAAATAACTTACCATGTGCTTGGGCAATCATACCAAGAAGATCCTTGAATATGCCAGTCATATATTTTGATGGTATGGAATATTAAAATGTGAAAATATTATTGGGCAAGATTGTATCCATACATTTTTCTTTGTTTTGTTATATATGCTAGACTGGTGCTTCTATCTTAGCAACTTTAAAATGTGTGGACTTCAACTCCCAGAATTGCCCAGCCAGCATTTAGCAATTTGCTAAGGTTGAAAAACACTATGCTAGGCAATATAATAGGACTCCTGACTTTTTCGCTTCTGGATCCTTTTGAGGTGCAAACTGTATACAGCACAGACATGTTTACACTGCACTAAAAAGTAAAGTCTCCATCAAGTGGCCTTTGATTCCTAGTGATTTCATGACATGATATTTCATGTCATTTTCTTGGCAGCAAAATGGAAATGGATTGTCATTGCCTTTTGGGAACTGATTTTAATCTCTTAGTCTAACCTATAACCCTGAAATTTTTAAGAAGCTTAAAAATATGCTAATCAGACCATACCAGATAAGGTCAGCCAAATATCTGATGAGTTTAATCCAACTAATATCAGCTTTTTAGATTTTAAGGATCTGGTTATTAAAAGATCCATATACTCAAAAAAAGTACCTTTATAATAAAAGATAGAAGGCAGGGTAATGTTTTGTATTTAAACTGATGTTAAGAAAAATGGGACAAAGACTACTCTTTCAAAAGATCAAAGTTAACCAATATTGAATACCAATTTTAATTGTATATTTTTAATCTATAGACATCCATATTCATATGGTTATATCCAAGAATAATGCAATAAAGGTAAAGGTTCCCCTCATACATATATGCTATTTGTTCCCAACTCTAGGGGGTGGTGCTCATCTCCATTTCAAAGCCGAAGAGCCAGTGCTGTCTGAAGACGTCTCCGTGGTCTTGTGGCCAGCATGACTAAACGCCAAAGGCGCACCGAACAGTTACCTTCCCACTAAAGGTGGTTCCTATTTTTCCACTTGCATTTTCACATGTTTTCAAACTACTAAGTTGGCAGAAGCTGGGACAAGTAACAGGAGCTTACTCCGTTACACGGTGCTAGGGATTCGAACCACTGAAATACTGACATTTCTGATCAACAAGCTCAGCCACTGAGCCACCACCTGCACAAATAATAATGCAATAAGCATCATTAAATGAAATACTTTTACAACTTCAATAGAAGAAATGCATAGGACCACAGACTGACTAAAATTTGCTAAATAGAGGGGATCTTGAGGAAGGGCACAAATATTTCTCTAGCTAAAGTTTATTACTGCAATATAAAAACATTGTGTTTTCCCAACAGACTTCAACTGACAATAAAGAGATATACTAGGTTAATAAGGAGATCTGCTACCAAAGAAAACAAAAAAGCAAGATGGGTGTAAGCCGCCCTGAGTCCCCTCAGGGAAAAGGGCGGCCTATAAATGTTTAATAAAACAAAACAAAATAATAAAACAAAAAAGCAAGATGGGTGAAGAAGTCAAAAAAAGACGAGTATTACTGCATTCAATCCCTATTCAGAGTCATGTCTTGGCAAGATAGGTGGCATATAAATTTAATAAATAAATAAATAAATTCAACCTATGGAGATGTATAAAATGTTGATGTAAAATTGACTAGGATCAGTTTTAGTAGTCCTAAATAATTTCTAATCCAAGGAATTTGGTGATGGTTCCAAAAATCCTTCTGGCTAGGAAGGATTTAAATTTAGCACAGATTTGGCCAGCATAATGTCAGCTCAACAAGTTGACTTTTAAGAATTGGGTTGCCCATGGAATTAGATCTATTGGGAATATTTAATTGTCCTTTGATCTTTTCCCATAGCTAGTTGCAAAAATGAATGCAGACAAATCTAAAAACTGTATTGAGATGACATCATAAAATGGCATGAGAAAAGTTGCAACCACCATCCATATCAGCTGTCTCTGGGGTGGAGGGAGAGAGGGGCAGAAGGCAACAATTTTATAACTGAAGTACTAAAACTTTAGCATTAATTCCATACAAAGTCAGATTTTGTTCTGAACTCACATATATAGTAGCTCTTTTAGAAGCATATTGAAAGCATTCTTATCATAGGATTATAAACATTTTGTGATATGGAATTCAATAAATAAAGACTCAACATAAGCAATGTTATGGTCTTTCCTTGAACTTTCCATCAGTTTCTAGACCGAGACCTTATAGTTTGTGTCTGTGTGTACATTTTAGAAATGTAAAAGTTCTTTAACATATGATCTGTTCCAGTCCTTGCTTTGGTTTCAAATAACTACAATTCACTTTGATTTTGGGGAAAAATCTCACAGTTAAGATTCTTGAGGAGATGTTGAACTTTATTGATAAAACACTGGATTTCCCACTTCACAAATTGCTATGGCCATATCAAGTCTGGGACAGGGCAAAGATGATAATTTTACAAAATTGGAAGTAATCTTCCTATCCCTTTTAAGCAATGGATCCAGAATATGAATCTATTATTTATTTCTAAAATATCTTTGTCTTCCAAAAAGTAGATGATGATGTAATTTGTTTTATATAGATTAGATTTTATAACCATAAGAATTCAATTATTTCACTATCAGTGGTTATTATATGGAACTTTTCTTTTTTTCTGTTAATTAACTTTTTGTTGGTTATAACACTACAACTATCTAAGCGTTCCCCCCCTTTTTTTTGTTATACTAACTTTTTCTATCATGGCTGTGTCTTTGTCTTTAACCATTAAATAGAAATTATAAAAATGTAAAATGGAGGGGGCAGGAGAAAAACTGCATTGTTTGCTGTTTAGGACTTGTCTGAAAAATATAATCTTTCTCTAATGTTGCATGACAATGTTCCCAGGAAAAAAAAAATAAAGGGACTTTCTTACTGATATCTGTTTAACCATCTTTCAGACTGATTTCTTTGTTGTTAATGAAATAACAGGAAACAGTAATCACAATGGATTTTTAAGGAGAAACTATGACACTGATGCACTTGAAAGGAAAATATGTCATTGGAATTTTTCTCCAATATCTGCAATTCTTTTAAAATGCAGCATCAACATTGTGGAACAGCCCCCTATATGGAGATCAGACTGGATCTCTCTTTGCTAGATTTAAAAAAAAAACTTCTTAAAAGACCAAGCTGTTTCAGGCAGCCAATTTGGGTGACTTTAGACCAATCATTCTCTCTCAGCCCAATTCACTGTTGTTGCTGCGGATAAATTAGAAGAAAGGAGGAGTATTAGATATGTTCGCTATCTTGAGTTTTTTATGAAAATAACAAAAATGAGATATAGAATAAACAAATAAATAAATAAATAAATGCAAGCTAACCATGTTTGTGAAGCTAACCCAAGTGTTTAGTTTATGGTTCAGTCATGAGATTTAGAAAACCACCCCTGCACTTAAAGTGATACAAATGGGAGGTTCTGGTTTTCACATTCCAGCTTTCAATTTTCTAAAGCTGCAATGAATGGCTGTGTTTCTTTTGGGCCAGAAGCAAAAATGTATTTACTGAAAGGGATGAGGGAGGAGTGGCTGTCTTACCTTGATAGTGTTATCTAATTTTGTAATCATTTATTGTGAGTATAACAATATAAATGAAATTAATCAGGGATGTGATCTTGATATTCAATGTTTTGTTTATAGGCTGTTTGCTCTGCAGCTCCTCCAATTAATGCCTCTGAACCTGCTGTTGCAATCCAAGCCAGAAATCTCAAGATAAAAGCAATTAAGGAAACTTCACCATGTATGTCACTTCCGTTTTCAAAATTGGAGGAAGAAGAACAGGTGACTGGGGAGAAAAAGGGGAAAATATTTTTAGTCCATGTTATCATCCTTTTTGAAATCCAGTGCCCAATACTGTTTGTTTGTTTGAAGTACAGTAAATAAGTAAGAAGTGAGGAAGCATTCACAAACTGGAGGTGATGAAGAGATTAAAACACTTGCTGAAAGTGCCATCTCAGACCTTTGGAACTGCCTTGTTTAAAAGGAAAAGTGACTAATGGGAACGTGACTGAGGATGACAAAGTTTTAATCAGAACAGAGAAGCCCTCTTCTTTATTAGGAATCATGAACCAGCAGGATTTATCAACAGAGATGTGGCTGGTGAACATAGGAAGTTATAGTTGTATGTTATGATTACTAGAGTCATACCATACCTGCCATAAGTCAAGAAGGGCACTGGGGAGCTGATAAGAGTGCAGAGAAGAGCAATGAAAATGGTGAGGGACTTGCAACACTAAACCCTATTAAAAATAGTTAAAGGGGTTGCGTTTATTTAGTCTGAAGAAAAGAAAGCTAAGGAAAGAATTATAGAAGCCTTCAAACGCTTGAAAAGTGGTCACAGGGAAGAAGGTGTAGATTTATTCTCAGCATTTCCTGTCAGCATTTCCTATACGAAGAAGAATCAGCAATCGAAGATTTACAAGAAAAGATTCAAACTCAAAACAAGGAAATTTTTTCTAACCGTGAGAATTTTGGATGTTCTAGAACAAAGTTGTCAAGCCAAAGTTGGACAGTGATTTGTTGGGGATGTTCTTAGGATTTGACCTAGAAAGCTCCAAAATGAGACAGAAAAAGAACAAATAGGGAAATCTCTGCATTCAAAAATCATAGAATGTTGTCCATGACTATTCTAAAAATTACAAAAGTTACTGTATTTTTTCTTTAGAAATTACAGTTTGAACATTATGGAAAAGGCTTAGTAGTTAGACTTTAATTTGTTGGTATTAACCAGTGAAGCTTAATTGAAAGTCAGATTACATATTCCACGAAGAGCACTTCTATTAAATAAAATTGTTATAGATTTGGCCAGTGTTTTTCAACCTTAAGAACTTTAAGAAATGTGAACTTGTACTTCCAGAATTCCCCAGTCAGCAAGCTAATTGGAGAATACTGGGAGCATACATTATAGAATTGTCAAGGTTGAGAAGCCCTAGATTAGTATGCTGTAACTGACAAAAAAGGGCCAACGATGTCCTAGTCTGCATTAACAGAGGGATAGAATCAAGATCCCATGAAGTGTTAGTACCACTTTGTAGTGCCTTGGTAAGGTCAAAATTGGAATATTGCAAGACTCTAGAAAAAATCCAAAGACCAACAAAGATGATTAGGGGACTGCAGGCAAAAAGAAGGCCTGAGGGTTAACCTGATAGCAGTGTCCCAATATCTAATGGGCTGCAGAACAAGCAAGGAAACTAGTCAAGGAGAGAAGCAATCTAGAATGACTTGCCTTCAGAAGTTGTGAGTGCTTTATAGAAGAATTGTAAGATTTAAGCAAACCAGGATTTCCTTGAGTAATATGGTACATTTTTGAGAGATTTGTTTCTTTCCACATAGAAAATGTGGTGATTCCATTTTTCCAGCTGCATACCATAAAGTCTATTATATTTTGTGGTGTCCAGACAGTTTTTTGGGGCTAACAGAATGTCTAAACATAGTAAATTGCCTCTGACCATTCAATCATTTGAATTCACAGTAGATATCTAGATCTTCCCTTGGGTTCCATATATTGCTTTTATTGCTGCACAGCTAATTAAAGATTTCAAAAGTGAATTCTTCTGATTGCAAAAAAACAATCCCCTGCTGTTAACTTCAGTCTGGGGCAGTGCAAACTAATATTTTTCTTTGAGAAATAGATCCTTTTGCTAAAAAATATTTTTTCCAACCCATTCAGTTCATCATAACATCCAGAAACCATCTGCAGGGAACTATTACTGCTTGTAACTAGTGATTATTTTTCTTTGGGGGGGGGATTCCTGACTGATATTAATAAGTGCAATTTTCATTCATGTTACATTCATGCTTTTTTATACTATTTATAGAGTTCTTTCCTAAAGAAGGACCTATTTAATCCCCCACCATTTTCCTGTTTCTCCCATGATAACTGAAAAGGATGCATCCATATAGCGCATTTAGTAATCTAAATGCTATGAATAAGTTCCTCATTGTATTGCATTGTAGTGAATAACTTTTTTGACCTTCGGCTTCCAGCACTCTTCACTATTAACCATGCCTCTGGATGTGCTTGAGATTTGTGAGAATGAGCACTTGCATATATGTACAAGTTCTTTCACAAGCAGAAGACTTGATCACATGGAGAAGACACTGGTTTATTCAAAGATTGGACATGTGGTGAATTGGCAAGGGCTACAAAAATTCTTTGAAGTGGCTGTTCATGAACTCGCAGGCAGAAATAGCCAGGAGCAGCTTCCAAAAGAGATGTGCAATCCATAAAAATGAATACGGAAGATTTTCAAAATATGTATAAAAATCAAAGCAGAAACTTTTATTTTAGGTTTAATAAACAAGGAACTTGGCGGGGGGATTTGAAACTTTGTTGTTATACATGTTGACAGCAATGAGAGTGCTCTACGCACAATGGAAGAATGGCTGGCAGAACTGATGGAACTAGCAGGGAAAATTGTGAAATTAACTTTAATCAAACAAAAGAATACATCCAAAAGAATCAAACAAAAGAATACAAAAGAATATTTCTGATTGGAAACAGCTTCTAGAATTTGTGCTTGAGACAGAAAAAAAATGAAACTTTGAATCTTGCTGATTAGATAAGCTTTTTGTTATGGAAATGGCTAGTATGTGCTGTATGCAAAAATAAAAAGGCTATAATGTAATTATTTTATTGTAATTTTATTCTACTGCACTGAAAAGAGTTGGAAATTAATACCTTTTTGTTACTTTTTTCCTTGTTAGCCCACATTTTTCTCCTTCTCTTTTTTCATTTCCACATTTTCCCATTAGCTTCATTTCCACTTGTATTTTACATTTTAATAAGTTTAATATTTATGTAGATTCTCAATCATCCAGATCATAGTTGTCCCAAAAGTGCTTTTCAAAAGGCAACAGGAGTTTCTTAATATTTATTTTGAAAACATTTTGCTTCCATCAAGAAGCTTCTTCACATTTCTTGAGTTCCAGAATTGAAGAAACTTCTTAGATGAGAAATGAAATATTTTCAAGGAAAATACCAGAAAGTCTTTTAAAAAGCAACTTTGGCATAAGTTTAATTAAAAAAAATTTAAAAAGAGATGTGCATATCTAGAAAAAAACATGGCTGTTTAAATAATTCAAAATAGGTCCCTCCTGTACATTTGAAGTACCCATTTCAAAGAATGACAAGCCTTTGTTTGCATAGTATAGTGTGATGAAGACTCTGCTGCTGTGTGAAACAGTGAGGGTATGTTTTTCTTGCATAATTCTGTAGGTTTTTTCATGCAAAGAAAAATTCCCTCAGCCAAAATCTCCCCTCCCCTTTAGTTGAATATTTATTGTTTCCTAATTAATTTCTCTATTTCTTGTTTGCAAAATATGGTGGGTATGTGGCTGGCCATGGAATTCTGGGAATTGAAGTCCACAAATTTAAAGTTGTCAAGATTGAGAAACATTTTTATATGTATTTATTTATTTATTTATGTTTTGTCAAACACATACAAGATAACAGGTGTAAGTATAAACATAAACATGAACAAGGAAGTAAATGCAGATAAATGGGGACAGTAAGACAGGGATGGTAGGCATGCTGGTGCACTTATGCATGCCCCCTTTATGGACCTCTTAGGAATGGAGTGAGGTCCACGGTGGACAGTTTGATATTGAAGCTGTGAAAGTTTGAGGCTATAACAACGGAGTTGAGTAGAGCATTCCAGACGTTGACCACTCGGTTGCTGAGTTGTATTTTCTGTAATCGAGTTTGAAGCAGTTTATCTTGAGTTAATATAGACTGTTTGCCTGTGTATTATTGTGGTTGAAGCTGAAGAAGTTGTTGACAGGTAAGATGTTGTAGCTGACAATTTTGTGTACTATGCTTGGATCAGACCGCAGGCGGCACAGGCAGTATACATTGACACTTAAGACACTTCCTTGAAACAATTATAATGAGACTAATCCAATATACACTTAACTGAAAGGAAGTCAGTGATTTCATACACCTTCGATGAGACAGTTGTAGACAAACTTGTTCTTAAAGCCATTTAAAATTATTTATTTACTTTCAGTCAATGTTTAACTATCAGAATACACTGGAATTTTTATTGTTAGACGAACTCCTTACCAACTTCCACTAGGAACATGGTATATCTATTTGTAGAAATACTTCCTTAAATTAGACCTTGCAAATGCTAATATTTGACACCTGCTATTCTTGTTGAAGGTCCCATGACCCTGTAATAAAACTGATTAATGACATGTCACATGAATCAATGCAACTGCTGTTTTGCAAATAGATTTTCTGTGATCTCTTTGACCTCTGCCTGACATCTTTTTATTGTTCAATGTCCTCTTAAATTAAATGTGCTGTCAGTTTACCATTTCTGAGACCAAGGTACCAGTAGCATATCTTCCTGAGGTTAATTATGTAACATAATTTATAGTTTTTTACATTGTTCATTTCCTGCAACAATCACTCTATAAAACATAATTCTTATTCACACAAATATCTTTTCATTTCATTTAATTCTTCTTTAGACAAATATTTTATTTTCATTTCACATGGGTGCTTAGTGTTCTTGATCTAGATATGATCTGAGGTGAATCTATATTTATAATAAACATTAAATAAAAATGTGAGTTGTAGCCTTCATTTCATTTTGTTTCATCTTAACCTATTGCAGAAAGGGAACATCACTTTTGTTCATTTTAGCTTCCTTTTCTAACACCTATTTTCACTCACACTGACTCTCATTTGATATTGTTTATGAAACTGATATGAAAAAGGAATAATTATTGTTCTATATGGGCATCTTGGTATAGGAGACATATAATAACTGATTGTAATTGTTTATGACAAAACAGTCTACGATACAGCTATATTTTGCAAACATTTGGAAAATATTTTGGATTCCCTAGCTGTTTGCTCAGAAAGTGTTTACATTTTTATGGCCAAATCCTCCAGAGAATCAATCTTTATTTGGCAGTGGGGTGGGGAAGGTTTAGAGTATATTCATATACACTCTCAGAATATTTTCCTGTGTCTGGTCTTTTTTTCCTCTCTGTCATTTGAATGTGGGAACAAGATCAGATTGAGCCACAGACATTTCGCTCTCTTCATTTCTTATGCATACAATTTCATGCTGATTTTGACTTTGAACAGTTCCGAAGAGCAAATATATGTTTACTATTCCCACAAGGAGAAAGTTGTATTATATGACTAGCTAGATCCCTTTCTTGGTAGCCATGCATTTAATATTTGTGAGACAAGATCTGCATCTATATGTTTGGCCAACAGATGCCAGCCCAGCCAATAGATATATTAGCATTTGGATGACAGTCAGACACTATATAGAGTTGTTAATAGAGCTATCACTGTTTTCTATATCATTATAGATTTGCCTTAAAGTAAGGACTAAAATAAATTGGGATTTATTTTAGTCCTTACTTTAAGGCAAATCTATAATTTTCTAAGTGGCTGTTTTTCTATAGCAGATTTTCCCAGCCTTTCTCCCTCTAGATATAATGGGATCCCACAAATCACAGTTAATAGGATTTCTTAATCTGAGATCTTCAGATTAAGGAAAGCAATTGATTTTGGGAAGGTTGCAGAAAGATGTTCTTTTTTTAATGAGAGAAAAACATTTTCAAAAGCACACTCTATATGTGTAGGAAAGAATAACACTATCTTTTAAACCTGAGGATTCACACATTCCGGATTAGAATATCAACTGATAGTACAACATTTTTACTCTAAAGCCTGCAACCACCATCCTAGACTTTAAATGTTCAAGATTATTGATTTACTTTAGTTATTAATTCCAGAAATTTATATGATTGCCCATCTTAAAGCATTAACTCCGATTGTTCCAGCCAGCCAAATAAATCTGAGTAGCTAACAACTAATAAAAAAAGTTGACTGCATCTAAATTATTATTTATATAATACTGTTTGTTTGTTTGTTTGTTTGTTTGTTTGTTTGTTTGTTTCTATAAAACAGATCTCTTATGGGAATAAAACTGTATCTCATCTTCTTGCCTTTCCTTTTTTTTTCAAAAGGTGGTACTTAATTCTAGAGAAACTGGTTGTAAAGAGACAAAAAATGTCACCCACAAACTTAGTAGTAAAAGAATTATAATTGACCCAAAAATCTTTGCAAGTACACAAGTTTGTGTGGAGATGTGTATAACTGTATTCTTAAGGAAAACATGGGAACATGCCTTTCACCAAATAAGCCCACAGACTGATTAAGAAGTTTGATAACTGGAAGGGAGGATCTGTTTCCTCATTCAGTCTTCCACATCTTCAGGTAGAACACTGGAAAGGATTAGCCTGAAACCCCATAGAATGACTGCTTCTTGTCTGTGCTGAATTTTGAGCTAGATACAGTACATATAATGACTCAGAGCCCTTCACATCCACTGGATCTCCTATTGATAGAGCCAGTCAACTGACATCTCCTCAGTGTCCAAAAAGAATCACCATGGAAGGAATTCCATAACAGTTCCACACTGGTAACAACTCCCTCTCATCTGGCTTCCCAACTTCTGGCTTTCCCTCTCCCAGATGAGGTTCGGTAATCATGGCGCCATGTTACCATTTTCTATTCTTTCAGAATAAACAGAGAAATTACTTTCTTTCTGCCACTCACTATGACTGGCCATATAGTATTGAAATATTTGGTGAGGAAACAGCCAGGAATTGACTGAGAGAAAAGAGGGAGGAGAGGTGATATTCAGCAGGTTCTGACCAATTGTGGAGAACCGGTAGCTGAAATTTTGAGTAGTTCGGAGAACTGATAAATATCACCTCTCACTGGCCATCTATTCTCTGCCTCCTGAGTCCCAGCTGATTGAAAGGAAATGGAGATCCTACAGTATTCTTCCCCTGCCATGCCACCAAGCCATGCCCACAAAGCCATGCCCACAAAGCCATGCCCACAAAGCCATGCCCACAAAGCCATGCCCACAAAGCCACATCCACAGAACTGGTAGTAAAAAGTTTGAATCCCACCATAGGGAGCGAGGGGAAGAGAGAGAGGGGGGAGATGAGAAGAGAATTGCTCTTTCTTTGGGAGTTGTGGCTATGCATCTCTTTGTAGATGCAGTCTGTGGCTGCTTTGTTTCTGTTGGGAGTAGGGGTTAGGGAATGAAACCATTGTCTGGAAATGTTTTCAATATTCATAACTCAATATTGGCTTCAGTAATTGGCAGAGTAAACCTGACTTTCAAGTAGTTTTACTCACCTATTACTACTCTTGCTACTTCTGTGATTTAAACTAGCAGTCTCAGCAATTTAGAGAATAACACCCCCCCACTGTGTCAAAGTTCTCTTCTTTTTTCATATCTGCCAAAATATTTAGTTTCAATATGCGTTAAAGTTAATAAACAATCTCTCTTAATTAAAAAAAAAGGCAGACATGTTTTGCTTTTATTGCCATTATTTATACGTATATTATTTTTCCCAGTCATTCTTGTGAAAATAGAAAGAAGGAAGGAAGGAAGGAAGGGATGGTAAGTGAGGGTCACTTAGGGGGTTAGGACATAAAACTGATTTATAGGAAGGTGAACTTTTAGATTTTCCACATCAGGTTGACAGGCATCTGCTACAATTAGAAAATTGTTTTCTGGAATTGCATCAGTCTGGAAAATATTTCATGAATAGTTGTTTCCCTCGATGTATTTGGAAGCTAGCTGGAATGGTGGCATATTTAAAAGAGCAGACCAATGCTCATTCCTCTAAGATCTATGTAATAGTTTTAATTTTGCCTATAATTATATAAAGATGTGTTACTATGAAAAATTCATGTGGGAGTAAGAAATATGTCGAATTGATATAGCAAAATAGAAATGCTAGAAATGCTGGTAGCTATAGATATGCGAAAAATAATTTCTTTATTATTTCCCCATAGTAAAGTTTTATAATTGAAGCTCAAAAGACCTGGCGTGGCAGGTGGGACAGGAAAGAGATAGGAACTATGAAACAGCAATTTTGCATTAAGTAAATAAAGCCATGTGATCAGATATTGTGCATCTGGATAAAATAGGGGAGGTTATATAACATGAGCCAGTCTGGGATAGTGGTTAAAGTATCAGACTAGAAAATGAGAGATTATGAGTTCTTAAGTACAAAGCCAGTTGGATGACCTTGGCCAGTCACTTTCTCTCAGCTCTAGGAAGAAGGCAATGGCAAACAACTTATTACAAACTGCCAAAAAAACTTCATGGACTAATCTGAGCAGTCTCCAAGAATCGGACACAATTGAATGGAAGAAAACAAATGTAGTAATAGTACCAAGTTTCCAAAAGCTCATCTGACAGTTATGCTGATATTCAATCTTAAATTTATAACTAAATTCTGTTAAACACAGTTGACGAGTGGCTAACAGAGCAATCTTTTTGAAATTTAGAAAAAAAAACCCAATTGGTTTGATTTTACTCAGAAAATATTTTCATATTTTCCCCTTCTTTCCACTTAGACTTGTATTTAAACCTTCATCAAAAGAATTTTACATTTGTATAAACTTGTTACAATACGTTCTCAATCAGGAATAAGCTGGAAAGATCCCTGGTAGAAGTTACTGTATAGTCCAAGATGAGGCATGTTCTACAAAGTTTTGCTATGGCAAAGTATGTTCACATTGTCTCCAAACTACCAAAACCTCTGTAGCTGATATGCTGATGACATTTTATTGTGGGTAACCTATTTCTGACATTTCTGGAGCTCTGATTCACAGAGGAGGATTTTCAAAATCTGGGGTTCATCTTTTAAAAGTGGAAAAATGCAAACTATTTTCCCATTTTTAAGTTAAGAGGAACCTTTCACAAGAACTCTCTGTAAAATTAATGTTGAAATTCCCATAAAAAGTCACCAGTGAAATGATTGTTAACAAGACATATGGTAGCCTGCTTAAATCAATGTCAGTCTGTTGGCACAACTTTAATAGAAATGAACTTGCATTTCCATGAAAAAAACGTTATTCTTGGCAAAACTTTATTCTATTTATCAATTCTTCTGGGAAATAGCTTTGGAGAAATCTTCATCAGATGCTCAATTTATTTTTTAACGTTCTAAAAATTCAGGCTTTAATCCGAAGCTCATTAACTTTTGATTTGGAGGCAGTTTTCTCTGTTCACCAGTTGTAATATTATTTCAGTTAAAATGAGGAAAACCTAAACTTCATGATATTCCAAAAGATTATCTTCAATCCAACCAGTTCAATTCAGTAGGAGCAAACATCAAGAAGCACTGTTTTCTTCTATTTTAAAGCTTATTCTAAGATGGAAGCCTTAAAACAGGCTTTCAATTTCTAGATAACCTTCAGTGTCTATGGAGATTCTTAGTCGCCCAGCTCATGGTTGTCCCAAAGGTGCTTTTTTTCAAGAGGCAACTGGACTTTCTGGTTTTTCTTTGAAGACGTTTCACTTCTCATCCAACCCCATCATCCAGTCAGAGATGAAGAAGCTTCTTAGATGAGAAGCTAAATGTGGAAACTCTAGACAGAGTGCAGAGAAGAGCAACAAAGATGATTAGGGGACTGGAGGCTAAAACATATGAGGAACAGTTGCAGGAACTGGGCATGTCTAGTTTAATGAAAAAAATACTAAGGGAGACATGATAACAGTCTTCCCATATCTCAGGGTTTGCCACAAAGAAGAGGGAGTCAAAGTATTCTCCAAAGCACCTGATGGTAGAACAAGAAGCAATGGGTGGAAACTAATCAAGGAGAGAAGCAACTTAGAACTGAGGAGAAATTTCCTGACAGTTAGAAGAATTAATCAGTGGAACAGTTTGCCTCCAGAAGTTGTAAATTCCCCAACACTGGAAGTCTTTAAGAAGATGTTGGATAGCCATTTGTCTGAAGTGGTGTAGGGTTTCCTACAGGTCCCTTCCAACAATGTTATTCTATTCTATTCTATTCTATTCTATTCTAAAAAGCAGAAAGTCCAGTTGCTTCTTGAAAAAAATGCACCTTTGGGATAACCTTCAATGCCTCCTCTGCCACACACACAGGCATTGATATAAACTTAAGTGTTTTAGAATGGAATTGTTAAACAGGCAGAATAGAACTTATCAATGCAGCACTGAATATGTTGAATGAATGCTTAATAGACTCAACAAGCAAACTATGGGTTTTAATACGAATCACTCCCAACCAGGCCTGATGCCTGCTAACATATAGTAAGTTAGTGATGTGTTCGTGAAACATGGCAATAAGAAATCAGTTTACCCAGAAACAAATTATAGTTGTAATAATTTTTATTTTATAAATATGAATATAATCAATAGGGCTATGCAGCTGTCTTCAGATTCAGTTTTTTTTTAAAAATGGTTTGCAAGTTGTGGCAGATAATGCAACTGTAGGACTAGGCTGCATCTTCACACAGCAGCTGCATCTTTTCCTGGGATAGTATGGATGTCTTCTGCTCTTCCTATTTGATCCCTGGAAATGATGCACATGCTCTAAATATATGGTAGACAGGTTCTATATGTATGTTCCACTGATCTATGAAGCTTTTAAAGGATGCAATAGATTCTTATACGAGGAGAGATAGGCTGTGTGTTCTGAATTGCTTCTAAAGCAATTGCTAATTAAAAAAATTAAGTAATTTGATATTTCTGTAAAGGAAAAAAAATAGCAACCCAGCTATAAAGCATAATCCACATAAAGTGGAGCACTTTCAGCTCATAGAGAAAAAGTGTTCTTGAACAATACAAGAATATCAAAGGGTATTTTAATTACATATTGAATATTTCAAAATAAATACATTCTCTCTTTAAAATGAAGACAACTCGAATATTTAATCTTTATGCAAGAAAAAATGAATCAATCCATGAACTGAATAAACCATATCCTTGGAACAGAATAAGCATTACTCTGTATCAGATAATGCTACCTAGATTGTTTTACAAAAACAGAAACCATTTAGAAATGTTAATGTCTCCCCTAACCAGTGGTGGGATTCAAAAATTTTTGCTACCAGTTCTGTGGGCATGGGTTGGTGGGTGTGGCAGGGGAAGGATACTGTAAAATCTCCATTCCCTCCCCACTCCAGGGGAAGGTTACTGCAAAATCCCCATTTCCTCCCAATCAGCTGGGACTTGGGGGGGGGGGGCAGAGAATAGATGGGGGGGAGGGCCAGTCAGAGGTGGTATTTACCGGTTCTCTGAACTACTCAAAATTTCTGCTACCGGTTCTCCAGAACTGGTCAGAACCTGCTGAATACCACCTCTGCCCCTAACTATTGTTCTAAACTTTATTATTCCTTTCCATGGGACAAATTTGCCCTTGTTTCATCAGAAGTTGGAAATATTATTTGCTTTTACAGATTTTGATTGAGTTTGCTGCTTTCTCTTTCCTGAACTCTTCCATTTTCCATATTAGGTTCTGTGTTGACACTATTTCCAGAAGTCTATTTTAATCACGAGAGCAACAAATCATGTACAAATATTGAAGGCACGCAAAGTTCAATGACACGAGATGAACCAAGGACCGGATTCTCCTTTCTTTTCTCAGGATTCCCAGGGTCATCTATGCTACTATAGTGACCAAACAGCCTAAGTGGTTAGTCATATAAACAATACTTAAAACTGGATTTGTCACACAGAATCCCTTTTTAAATACTGATGTTCCCTTTTTGTGAACAAGAACTTTCTTTTCTCAGGGGTAGATCAGCACTCACATATTTCCCCCATGAACAAACAGCCGTTATTCATGAAATTATTCATCTGCTAGTCTGCATCTACCAATATATGGTATACCAATATACCAATATATACCAATGTAGTAATGATAGTCTTAAAATAGCAGTAGGCAAGAAGACTCAACTAATTTTATACAATGTTTTTTTTAAAAAAAAATTCCTTGCCTTAGGAAAATGTTTACAAGATTTTTAAAAAAATCTATGTTAAGTTCTATGTATTCATAGAGCACTGCTTGGCCATTGTAAATGGTCACACCAAACGCCCTTGGATTATGTGACTGCATGTTGGGCACTTGGTCATTTGTCATTTTACAACCAGTGATGGTGTTCTGTGGTCTATGAGCATGATGGTTTCACCACCCAAAGTCACACTGTTTGAGTTGGGCAGCCTTATAAATCTAAGAAGTAAATACAAATGTAAATCAATCAATCAAATCAATGTAAATCAATCAATCAATAACCTCCACGGGGACATTAAAGACAACTTTATAATTGTTAAGACTCATTGGTTTGCTCCATCTATTGGTTATTAGTGTGAATGTTGATCTTATAATAGCATGTAGCAGTGGTGGGATTCAAATAATTTAATAATCAGTTCGCCCAGGATCAGGTTGGCTGTCATGGGAGGCGTGGCCCATACCCATCCTCCAGCTCCACTGCAAGTGCAGAACAAGCCTCACACAATAGCCAACCCTGGGTGAACCGTTTTTGTAAATTACCACCCCTAACCCACCCCCCACACCCTCACTATCAAAGTGGATCCTGGGTGCTGCACTGCAATGCAGAAACAGGAACATCCGGCATGAGGGAAGGAGGAGGAGCAGAGAAAAGAAAGAGGTAAAATGGCCTTCTCCTTCCCTCATGCCAACCACTCCGTTGCCCATTTCTCCACTGCAGCGCAGCACCTAGGATCCACTTTGATGGGGGGGGGGATTATGGTTTACATTATATCTGTAATTGGATCTGCCAAGTATAATGCCTGACCAAGCTTACCCATGCTGTTACAGTTCCAGTAATTATGCATCTGGGTATCCAAAGTCAAAAATATTTTCATATTTTTCATAGGGTATTGCAAAATATTGGTGTGCACTTTCTTTAATAGGTAACATCTGAAGAAAGACTTAGGAGAAACATTTCTAAATAAATAGCTTATGAAATAACCTAAAAGTGAAAAAAAAATATAGTGATTTTCGCTTAAAGTACAGAGTGTACCTCTCCTGAACATCATTTCCCAATCTAATATGTAACTTATAAGAGGATGTGAACAAACTTTTAATATGATATCACTGGAGAATTGAGAATATTGGAAAGACTAAGTCATGATTTCTAACCAAAGAATACACTTTGAATTAGAATCATCAGACTCACTAAAATATGTACTGATAAACATCCCCCAAAAAAGTATTTGAGAAATCCTCTCAAATGTTGTTCTATTTTAAAATAAAAGTTTTCATCTCCGAAATCTTTCATGCATTAAGGAATGCCTCTTACAGAGAATATAAAACCTAGCAAATATGCAATTCGCAATGCAATTAGATAAAAAATGTTAGGGTCTTTATATAATGAGGAAGAGGAAGAGTCGGAGGAGATTATAAGGAGGAAATTCTAAGAAAGTTATTGTTCTTGAAATAAATTCACCAGGAAATAGTGAAGAATCATTATATTTACCATTAACTTAAGTTTAAGCAATTGTTAATATTTCCAACATAAATTTCATACATTTCTTGTACTAAGATTGCTGTCTTATTAAAATCAGAAATAAATAATCTGGTTGTTATCTATCAATTTATTAATAAATGCAAACTGGAAATGTATATATTTATTCTGTCTATATGTAAGATCGTTCATGTAATTTTTTTTTCTTACTATTGCCTATGGATAGTTTCCTCTATGGATGCAAAGAACAATTCCATTTAGTTTGGTTCTGTACCTATTATATCAACTCCCGCTTACTTTCTCAAATTACAATTATGCCTGGATGAGAACAAGCTGGCTAGGGAGAGGATAAAGTGGGGTTTGATGGTGTGAGTGACGAGTGCTGTGTGTCTGGGTATACTATGCTTGCAAATAGCACCATTGAATGTCAAGGAAGTTACAAGTTGGAGTACTATTGTTTTTTGGGATATCTGGAAATATATTCCAAGCTAAAATTTTGATTTCTCCAGAAAAGAACTTCTTATCGTGGAGACCAACATACCCAGATGGCCAGCCAATAAATTATATAAATAAATAAAATAAGAGTTAGATGAGGCATGATGGCATTTCGCTTGTAGAGGCCCCACTTTTCCACTGCCTGGCGTAACACATATTTAAAATGAAGGCTGCTGCAACTTCTAGTCATGCTTTCCAGGCAATTCTGCTCGAACAGCAGGGAAAATTCTCCTTCACCTCCCTTTTGAAAGGCTTTCAGATGTTTTGAAAACTGCAAATTCTGTCTCCCCTTAATCTTATCTTCTGCAGACTAAACATCCCCAGTTTTTTCAGCTGTTCCTCATAGGATGTGGTTTCTTGCTCTTTCATCCCACCAGTTGCTCTTCTCTGAAAGTGAGCATTTGTCAATGCCTCATGTCATGAGTAAAGCAGGACCAAGTAGAACATTGCATCCTGTGACCTGAAGATTATATTTCAGTTAATACTGCCTTTAATACCTTCTCAGGTAGCCTTCGTCTGTTCTGTGTTTTGTTTTTAACAGCTGCATGTACTTGCTATGCAGTTCTCCCATTCAGCAGTCAACTAAATTACGTCTAACTGGTGTAGGGATTTCAACATAAAGGCAACCCACCTACAGTCTATAGAGGCCAAAAAAAAATAATCACAGGACAGAATATAAAATAAAAAACACCCCTAAAAACTCTCCTTTTCCAACTTTACAAACAATCCTTGTTCACGTTAATGAGTTGAACAGAGAAAAAAGTAACCCTATGTTCCACACATGATGGATTATAATACTAAATTTATCTAGACATTTTCCCTTCCATATTGGGTAAGGTTGGTTTAGGATTTCAGATATATTCATGTTTTTCAACCATGCCATATTAAATTGTAGGCAGTATCAGATTAATCTGTTCCTTGAAAATTGTAAAGCAGGTAAGAATTCTGCTTATTATTGACTCTTTTAGGCCTCAACACTGTTTTGTTTAATAAAATTTGAAATGATATTGTGATCAATTAGTGTTTTCCCCTGCCCCATCTTTTTCTTGTTTTTCTTGCAATATTTGTTATTTTTGTCCAACATCTGCAGAGAACTTATTATGTTTCTAATAAAGGAACATTTTCCTAAGAATAGGATTTTGAAATTTTAAATAATCTTGAAAAATGTCATTAAAATTTGCCAACTTGAACAACATCACACAAAATAAATTTGCTTACAAGAAACACACCCTTTGAAATGGCTACAGAAACTGTGCTTCCTTTCAGCTATAGAGTATCTCAAGAAATCAGATTAATTCTGGTTACTTACTGAATTTTCAGTTCTGTGCATCAAAGTGGAAAGTACAGGGTGTTTTCTAAAAGAAAATGGGAGGGGGGACAGTTTGCATTTCATACCCTAAGGCAGTACATCACGTCCAACTAGAATGATTGCTTAAATACAGCTCCCAAGACTACTATATTTAAGTGTCTTTAAATCCAATTGCAAGGTGATTGCCACCACGTGGTAAAGATCAGATTTTCACAAGTGATGTAGAAAGGCATACAAATGATAAGATATTTATTTTTTTGAAAAGCTCAGCTACCTTGCAGCTGCCTTAGGATGAAATTCTAGTAACCTCTAGACATTGGTCCATTCTAGTAACTTCTGCTTCTGCTTTTTGTCGCCAAAGACTGCTGTCAAAATAATCTGTTTGTCAGGTCACCAGAATGTTGGAAATGCAAACAGATATAGGAAACTAGGTTTTATTAACATACTATGTGTTAACATATGTGATGGACCTGTCCATTGGCAAAAAAGTATTGGATAAGGATAAAAAAAGTGGCTAGAGGAAATGGTAAAACAACAAATAGACCCAGAGCTATTTCTATTAGGCATGTTAACAGGGAAATATAATAAAAAGCCCAATTCTTGATGCTACATGCAATAACAGCGGCTAGAATTGTATATGCTAAAAATTTGAAAATAGGAAATATATCCACAGAGGAAATGGTAATAAAGAAAATATTAGACTGTGCTGCGATGGACAGGTTGACAATGGAAATGAAAGACAAAGGAGAAACAGAATACTATTTAATTTGGGATGTATAGTATAATTGGTTAGATAACAGATGCAAAGATTAGAAAATTAACAGTGAATTAAGAAATTAGAAATAAGCATAAGTATAATGATAAAAATAGTTATTGTAAATAATATTATGGTAAGATGTTATAAAAATGTAAAATACAAAATAAAATATCTAGAATGATAATTATATAGAGATCTGTGTTAGAAATATGGGAACAATAGTTACAAACATGATACTGTATAGTAGGAGACATAATAGTATGTATAATGTGGATATAACTGCTATATCACTGTTGCAAAGCTGAAACTGTGATGTAAAACAAAGAAAACTGTATAATAAAAAAATCCTTTAACAAAACAAATAATCTGTTTGTGAGATCTGGATACCAATCCCATACAAATGACCTGCCTTCTATGTCATCCCATGCACAAGTACCTTAACAACCAGGTTCACAATGATGGCCCTTCACAAATTCAGACAGTTCCTAATGATGGCCTTACTTTGGGAAAGATCAATTCTGACTTACTGGCTTCTTCAGCATTTGCAGAGGAACCAGTTATCTGAAATAAGGCTCGGGGAACTTGCTGACACACCTGTCATGGAATATTGCAGGCTGGTGAACCAGATCAAAAGACTCTGAGTTTATGAACTGAGGTTGAAAAAACACTGAACTGCGTCACAAATTCAATATTGTACTTCAAGACATTTGGGGTGCCAGTAGTTATTATATAAATGGTTATAACTTCTTCTCCCTCAACAAATATATGTAATGGAAACTTTTTTCAAGAAAATTTAATTGTAATGTTTAAAATATTAAAGGAACGCTGGACCAGTATTATACATTAATTTTTTAACAAGCCCTGCACATGAGAAGTTACCTATTGTGTAAAGAACTTCTAAAATTGCCTTTGAACTATGAGCTAATTCTATCTACAGCCTAAAACTATTGTAAGCTACCTTGGTTGTTTACAGAGAGAGAAAGATCAGAGCATACATTTCAGAATAAATAAATAATAATAATTAAAACACAATGCAGAACAAATAGAAAAAAAGTGGAGAAAAGGAATTAAATTTGGGCAATGGATATTAAAGTTATGTCACTTTTGGCCTATTTGAATGGAAAATTGTGACTTGATTTACTCTAAGAAGACTAAGTGCTGGATTTGGTTGTTTTATTTAAAAGGAAGGACCCATCCAGAGACTAAGGCATATTATTTTCATGCAGAATTCATGAAGGATTTCTATGGAAATTATGCCCTCTTTCTGCTATGTCAATCCTCAGAGGTGGGCTTGGTCAAGAAGCAAATTCTTCAAGAGGAATTGTGTCTCTATTTTATTGGGATAGGCTATAGTAAGAGATAGGTAGGCTATAGTAACAGACAGGAGGCATGCAGTGGCTAAAACGCTGAGCTTGTTGATCAGAAAGGTTGGCAGTTCAGCGGTTCTAATCCCTGGTGCCACGTAACAGAGTGAGCTCCTGCTACTTGTCCCAGCTTCTGCCAACCTTGCAGTTCAAAAGCATGTAAAAATGCAAGTAGGAAAATAGGGATCACTTTGGTGGGAAAGTCACAGCGTTCCGTGCGCCTTCGGTGTTTAGTCATGCCGGCCACATGATCAAAAAGACGTCTTAGGACAGCACTGGCTCTTTGACTTTGAAATGAAGATGAGCACCACCCCCTAGAGTCAGGAATGACTAGCCTATATGTGCAAGGGGAACCTTTAGCTTTAGTTTTATAGTAACAGAATCTTGAATGTCTGGTAGCATTTTCTTTACTTCCCTCTTACAAGGAAGTTAGAGCAGAACTAATTTGAATGGGTTTTTTCCCCTGTCCTGGACTTAATTATGTTTTTCTAACATAGAATTCTTTATTGGCCAAATATGATTGGACACACACGAGGAATTTGTCTTCATTGCATAAGCTTTCGGTGTACATACAAGCAACAAATGATAATCATAATTATAAAATGCAACCATCTTAAATCAGAGATAGAATACTCAGTGATAGTCATAGGATGGTAAAGCAATCAACATAAATCATAATAAGATACTAAATAATAGCAATCAACATAAATCATGGGATACAAGAAGTTATAGTCATAAGAATCTAAGGAAATAGGAAATAGGACAGATGAGAAGGCTAATAAGTAAAACAGCTCTACTTGTTGGTTTGATATCCTAGGGCATAGACAATGTTGTGTGACGTAATTGTTTGGCAGAGTGATAGCATTATGTGGGTGGACTTCTTTGTACCTGGTTGTTTTGGCGTGCAAAGCCCTATAGCGTCATCTTGAGGGAAGAAGTTGAAACAGTTTATGTCCAGGATGTGAGGGGTCTGTAGATATTTTCACAGCCCTCTTTCTGGCTTGCGCATAACTTCCACTGCATAGTTTTTCCAAGGTTACCTCTGAGATTCTCTACGGCCAAAGTGTCACAATAGCTTCTGAACTTCTGCATCGGTGTCTTCATAGCATCACCCAGCTACTGCTGAAGCAGTATAAAGGCTGTCCTCATTACTGTTATTTTGGCACAATGAAGCCTGGATGACTCTAGATGATGCTGTTGCTAATGGGGAAAAGAACAATGGATAAAATGGAATTTTGCATTCTCCCCTGTTCCAAGTAGTACATGTTGTCCCTTGCTTGGGGGGCTGCATATCTCATGAGCAACATAGAGGGAAGAGGAGAAACAAAACAAGAAGGACAAGAACATTTATCCCAATGCAAGAGCTTTTCAGAAATCAGATACATATATTTAGTCATACATGTCTAATCTTGTAGACATCATTTTATATTTAGGTACTGCCTAATCATCTCTGACATCAGCCAACTGACTCTGCTAGCTGAAGAAGAATGCAGGGTCTTCTAAACACACATGTGTTTGTGTGCTGCCTTTTCTTATTTTTATAAGACTCAGGGCAATTAAATATTGCTCAATAATTAAATATTAGAGGCCACCAGTGATTTAACGTTTGTTGCCTCCTAGTTGACTCCAAGCTTCTATAGCAGTGATGGCTAACTTTTTTCTCATTGGGTGCCAAAAGCGGAAGGAGCACAGGGGGGTCATGTGTGGGCATGCCCACACCCATAATGCTATGCGCGCTTGCACGTTGGGCCAAAAAAAGGCTGAAGTCAGCTGGCCAGCACACGCATGCGTGCTGGAGCTGACAGGGCAACACTTTGCATGCCCTAATAAATGGCTCCACGTACCACCTGTGGCATACGTGCCATAGTTTCGCCATCACTTTTTTTTTCAAAACAAATCAAGGAGAGACAAATAATTGTTCCTTCACATGATTTAAGAAGTAGGCAAAAGTCCATCCAGAGTTATTGAAGTCTATTATAGAAACTAGTTCTTGTTTTGTTATGTGATTTTCTCTTCTTTTATACCCATCTATATGCAAGGAAGTTTTTTTTTAAATCTCATTAACCAGCTATCCACACCTGGATAATATTATGAGGGAATAATCGACGTGAGGAAGCAGGGTTTCAACCAGGATGGCACAGCATGTGGCAGACAAATATACAAAGCACTCTGAATAACAGAGTTGGAAGGGACCTTGGAGGTCTTCTAATCCAACCTCCCCGAACAAGCATTTTCCATTCCAGATAATCAAATGTACAGCTGGCCAAACACTTCTACCTGTGCAAAACCTCTAATTAGATCTGTGGTTTATTGTCTTTTTGTTTTTTCAAATTGTTGTATTAAATTACCTTTCTTTTTTTACTGAATAGGCTAATTAAAGATCGCAATAAAGATATTTGATATGATACCTGCTTTGAGGAAAGGGCAACTGCTTTTCAATTAGTCTTTAATTGTAAGACTTAAATCTGCTGAATCTGAATAGATAACTTTTGGCTCTGTAATGTTATGGATAACCAGCTGACTGGTTGACAAAGCTACTGTATATACCATCTTAAAGTATAGAGAAACTTTCATCCATATGTTTTACCAGCCTAGCATCAGCAAATTTCACAGGCCATTATAATTAGGCAATGACTGACATCAGCACGAGAAAGACATTGAAATCTGAGGAGGTGTAGACAGCAGCATTTATCCCTTTGACCAAAGGAATATAAGAAATTGCTTAAGGATATTAGGCATCTTTAGGAATAATTTTGCATTAGAATAGGATTACTAACACATTACAGTCCAGACATTTTCAGCAACAGTCATTGGCCATACTGGCTAGAATCTAACACCTTCTAATCTTTTACCAATCTTTACTTGTACTCTCATTTTCTTGAGTCATTTGTTCTTTGGCTAAATCTCTCTCTTCTGTGCTTCCAACTATTCTCTGAGTCTCCAAAACTGGTGGGCAGCTATTCAGGCGATTGAGTCCAATTTGCTACTCAGAGCAGGAATCCAAACTAAAACATCTCTCTGACAGATGTTGCTAAGCATGTGGCAGAAAAATGAGACCACAAAATTGTAATCCATGGAATTTGTTCCATTATTACATTAAAATAACCTTTTTAATGGTTGAGCAAAAAAAGAGGGGGGAAAGTTCTAAAAATAAAAACAAGAATAGAAGATTGTTTCCTCTGACTGATTTTTTTAAAGAGGTAGGGGTGTCTTTATCTTTAAAAAAAATATGAGCTCAGAAAATATTTAAGATACTAATCAGCAGTGGGCTAAAAATATTTCCTTCACGTTTTAATTTTAAAATATTCCTCCACTCTGAGGATATACTTACAATCCTACATACCTTAGTGGTTCCTACTGTCAGTTACCATATACAACCATTATTTAAATCATTTTATTTATATTTCATTATAGTTGGCTATTATAATTATTAATTTCCTCATTTAAATTCCAGAGAAAGCTTTGGATATTCTAAATCCACTTTTCTGCTGCACTTCCTTAGGATGCAATTACTTTATTTTGTCAGGCAGAATTTCATTTACACATGGCAACACACATTGCTGCTTCTACTAGCATGTTGCATGCTGAAATGGGCCAATATGTGGATTTTCCCAACAAGTGCCATTATTAAAATAAATCTAAGTATTGTTAATTGTCCCTAAGAATTGGAAAATGTCCAGGTTGTCACACTTTCTTCTACCAACACCTTTCTAAATTGTACCTCCAACTTCCAGTCAGCAAAAATTATTATTTGCCATGACTTGCATTCCAGCAAATGGTAGAAAAGGATCCCCTAAAAAACTTTTGATATGAATTTCTCATTCTAGTTAAAAGGCAATTGTGACCCACAGTTTGGGAATATCATGAAAAACTATAGCAATAGCACTTAGACATATACTGCTTCATAGTATTTTACAGCACTCTATGGGCAGTTTAACAGAGTCCACATACTGCCCCCAATAATCTGCGTCTTCATTTTGCTGACTCAAACTACCAAACTGCTGTTAGCTGGCAGTCAGCAGAATTAGCCAGCAATACTCCATTCTCACCACTGCACCACTTCTTTTTACCAAATCCATAAATTTTACCAAGTGACCAAGTTATCCTAATGCCTGAGCATATGGACAGCAATCTGCCCTGCTCACAAATTCTTATATGTGAAAAATCATATGCCAAGTGAAGGTAGAGGTGGAAAGTCATATTGCAAATTATCTCTCTTAAAATAGCATATACAGCATCTGTGGTTTCTCACTTCAGACTACTTTATTGCCTTATCCCATAGAATTACCCTAGATCAGTGATGGTGAACATTTTCGGCACTGAGTGCCGAAACCAGAATGCACATGCGTGTGCACGCACTGTTCCACTGGAAACCCAAAGTCCAGGGGGCGGTGCGCATGCAAACCAGGTGGTCTTTGGGTTTCCAGTACTCCGGCACATGTGAAGACCAGCTAGCCAGCATGCATGTGTGCGCCCAAAACCTGAAAAGCAGCTGGCAACGGCGTGCATGGCCCCAGAGAGAGCTCTGCTTGCCACCTCTGGCACACAGGCCATAGATTCACCATCATGGGCCTAGATGCTGCGGCATTAAAGTACTCCATTAACTCCCTTCCTTGTAAGATGTAAATGAAACTCAACCAAATGATGATATAACAGAATGCTCCAATTGGATGCTTCCAGCTGGAAATCTGGGGACTTGTCCAATATACCTGGAAGGCACCAGTTTGGGAAGAATGTTTTAGCATAGTTGATTATTCAGGAAAAACCGAAATGAGGTGGTGTTTATGAGATGTTTCCAAAGAGCGAATAAGCCCAATTTATATGCATTGGGTATTTTATATGAGCGCAAGTCCTTTGAAGTTTCATGACTGTTTGCTTAATTTGGTTAAGCAACACATGTGTTCTAAGAAGAAATGTTTTCTTTAAAAAAAAACCAATACTGATCTTCCAGGTGCTACATATAGGCCTGATACATACATACGTTGCTAAAGTATTGTTTAGTTATTTAGTTATTGAATAAACTATAGTTGACTAGGTAAGCAACAGGGTGCTGAGCCAAAACCAAACAAAAAACAGGGGACTTCTAAGGAAGAAATGATAAACTGGCCTTTTTACTACCCTGGCTGTTTCCTTCAAATCTTAAGGAAAAAAGTGTAATACAAGTTTAAGGACTACATTTATTTTTGAACAAACATAAAAGGTGACTAGAATGTCGATTTTGGAAAATTATAAATGGACTAAGAATTGTGGATTTGAATTAAGAACTTGAAATTAATTATAAGAATAATTCTTGAGGGGAAATGCTGTTGTTTTGAATACTTAAAAATACAATAAGATGGGATTTTGAAGCTTGGACACTAGAGCAATGTTTCTCAACCTTGGCCACTTGAAAATGTCCGGACATCTTCAAGTGGCCAAGGTTGAGAAACACTGCACTAGAGAGAAGCAGAAGGAATTTAAGATTACAATTAAAGAAGATGAACAACACATACATTTGATTCATTAATACAGAATGGAGCAAAATACTTTAACATGGCTTATATTAAAGGTTATTTGTGAAAAAGAGATTCAGGAGTTGATTCTAAGAGTGACTGCAATTATAGATATATTGTGTTTGCAAAAGGATATAGAAGAAGAGCAAATTTTACCTGATAAGACAGAGTCTAACTGGAAAATAGATTTAAAAATGATGGACTATGGGAAGAACTTATATACTGCTTCACAGTGATTTTACAGCCATCTCTAAGCGGTTTACAGAGTGAGCATATTGCCCCCAATAATTTGGGTCCTCATTTTACCAACCTCAGAAAAATGGAAGGCTGAATCAACCTTGAGCCTGGTGAGATTCAAACTGCCAAACTGCTGGCAGCCAGTGATCAGCAGAAGTAGCCTGTAGTACTGCACTCTAACCACTGCACCACTGCAGCTATATCGGTTGTATAAATGAAACTGGCAGCTATCTTAACAAATTAAAACATGTGAACTGAGTAACTTGCTTATATTAGATTTACAAAAGATATTTATTAACATTTTGTGAAAAGATTCAAAGAAAAAAAGGGAATAAATAAAGTTCTAAGGCATTAATAAGGGGAGTAAGGATCAAGTTTGTTAAAAAATAAGAGGAAAGTTTTAGAAACAAAAATGTAAGAATATAAAGTTTGTTTAATTGATCAAAGTAAAAAAGAATACATTGTTATCTCTGGTAACCCTTAATGGATTTTTTTTCTGATCAGGACTGAATGACAAGGCTTTAAAGATTTGTTTATAGATAAGAGTTGAGATATGAGATCGTTTGTTGTATTTTAAGAGGTAATAAATTATTAAAATTGTTCATATTTGTTGTTATGAAGAGGAAGTCATTCCTTTATATATATTTTTTCTTTTTCTTTGCATTTTTCTTTCTTTTCTTTTTTCTTTTTTTTGTACTTTCTATTTTTTTCTTCTTATTCTTTTAATTTTTTAGTTTCTATTAGTTCTTACTTTTTTAATTGTAATGTTTAATAACTGAGTATTATGGACTCAAATACAGACATATAATGAAAGAAGCAACTATATTGGAATTAAGTTAAAAACACCTTCTAGGAAATAACATCATAAGATGACTGTCTACTTTCACATAAAATTTTGGGGTAATTGGCTAAACTGAGTAATTAGCTTATTACCTGAGGATTTTACTGAGAATTTTATTATAATTCTAAGATAACTTGGATAAAATGTATATCTCATCTATTTGCTTAAAGAAAACCCAAGGCAGATAGAAAGAAATTAAAGACACAAACTTTTTTAAAAGTTTGTTTTTTATTTAGACTTGCATTACTCAGAAGAAAATGGTATAGAAAATGAAGTTCATTAGGATGTTTTTTTATATCGTAAGTAGAATGGAAAATCCAGGCAAGGATTTCAGCATCTAAACCTGTTTGAGATTTGAGATTTGGCAATAATTCAAAGAATTATCATAATTATTTACAAACTACAAGAAATTGATTTGTACAAATTTTTGTGATAAATGTAAGCCAAGTACACTATGGGTGATCCCCTCCATCCCTCCCTCCCTCCCTCCCTCCCTCCCTCTCTCCCTCTCTCTCTCTCTCTCTCTCTCTCACACACACACACACACACACACACACACAAACACACACACACACACATATAAAGCCTTATAAAAGTAATTCAAAAATTTTTAAATGGAGTTATTTAAAAAAAAGTTACATAGACTCCAAAAATGTAATAGGAAAAAAGGACATGCTCATAACCTTTCAGTCTTCATTTCAAATAGGTGTTGCCCATTGCCAGATTTGTCAACACATTGATTTTATATTTTAATTCTTAACACACCTTACCATCCTTTTTAGCACACTGAAAATACTTCTAGTTCATTCATAGTCTTGATATGTGCTGGCTTCACACTTTGTGCTATGCCATCACTTACTTTATTAGATAAACCACAGTAGGACACAACGCACCAAGCCAAAACTAAGAAAATCTCAGAATGACTCAATGTGATTTATGAATCTAACCACTTAGAGAATTGGAGAAAGAAAACTGGATGATTTAGTACTTGCTACATAAAGAATGGGAAGCAGTACTGGGGAGCTGGCATTGTAGCAGTTTGAGAAGCCATAGACTAGGAATGTTCAAGGTCTGGTGAAAATGGTCTGCTGGGAAGAAATTGTGAATTTAGGGGGAGAAGAAATCAACAAAACAGTTTTATGACTTTACAGTAAGCAAAACACTCAAGATCTCACTTCTGGTTGGTCAGATGCTGGAAAATGCAATGGGGACTGACTATTATTTGTTTCTCTCACCATGTACATGTATAGATCCAAACTAGACTGTGTTGTTTCTCCATGTCATTTAATATATATGGGTACATATGTAATTTTGGATTTATTTATTTATCTTGTTGGGTTTATGTTTATGTTAGAGGTGGACACCTTTTGAGAGCTGTATGCAACATAATTTCATTTTAATGTATACTAATTCAAAGTACATTCAAAGTGGCAAAGTATTCTAAGTCTAAAGTAAGTCATTATATAACCTCTTGGTTATATACAACAAAATGGTTTGAAATCTTTGAACCACTTACATATGCTTGAGAAATGTTTAAGAGGAAGCAGCTAAATCAGGGATGTCAAACTCAAGGCCCGCAGGCCAAATCCGGGCCTCGGGTTGCTTAAATCTGGCCTGTGGGGCCACCCTGGAAACAGCAAAGGACCAGCCCGCAGAGCCTCTGGCAGTGAAAATGGAGCTCGGAGAAGTGCATATGACCCTCCCAAGCTCCATTTTTGCTGGCAGAGGGTTATAGGAAGCTGTTGCAGCCAAAATGGAGCTCAGGAGCCCATTTTTGCTGGCAGAGCATTCAGGATACCACAGGCACCCCGACATATGTGACTTCAAGCTGGCCATGCCCCCCAACCCCCCTTGAGGTCAAACACAACCTTGATGCGTCCCTCAATGAAATTGAGTTTGTCACCCCTGAGCTAAATGATACAGGCAAATTGAATTCTTGGACTTCAATATTCATGGTAGAATAGGCAAATCCGATAGAGATGGAGCTACCTTTAGACTACTAAATAAAGGCTTTACAATGCTGCCTTCATACTAAAGCCTGTCCAGAGCTTGAGTAAAATGGGTCCAAATAATCAGTTTTCTCCAAGTTCCTCTGAAGCTGAAGACTGACCATCCATTCTACTACTTTTCCTGAAAGGGGAAGATTGGAGACCACACAATAGTTGTACAGGGTCAGAAATGGCTTCTTGTGGCGAGGTTACACCACAACTTCCCCTCCATTCAAAGAAGCTGGCACCAGAGACCATCTCCTTGAAAGCTTTAAACATCTGAGAGAAATCTGGATGTGACAAGCAGGTGACCAAGCTAAAAGATTGGAAAACGCTGTCTAATTCTCAGAATCAACAACCATGCAGGGTCTTATCCCAGGCATTTTACCTGGAACAGACCATTTGGAGTCTGGCTTGAGCAGGTTCAAGTAACTCTATCTCACACATAAAAAGAATATTTCTCACAGTAGCATTTTCACAAATGAATGTGGCTTTTGGGAATCAAAGAAAAAATTGAAAAGCAAGAGCTGACAGGTTATACTGTGTTACATGTGGAACCAGGCTTTGGTTAAATGGGAGCTGTATGAAGATAAAAAAGGCAACACAGTTTCTGTACAAAAATGTTCAATGAGATGATTTTAGAAAATGAATGACTTTGTGCCTGGAAATGTGGATGAAATGAATTAAATGGAGCAGAGCTAATATTAGAAAAAAATAAAAAGGAACTTGGAGACTAGCTTAACACTAGTTTAATCTGAATGTTTTATGATTCTTCCAATTGTGCTTTCTTCCAGGAAAAAAATACAGTATTGATGCCCAAATAAAAACAATGTTCAGCAGAAGCATCTGCAGTGGAATGAAATAAGTCAAGGCCTTGGTTGTGTGATTGTGGCCACCACTTTGACTTTTTTGACATCATGCTGCAGTTGCCTCTAATTTACAGGTTTCAGAATAAGAAGTTTGAAATACTCTGTATTTTTATTCTGAGAAGAAAATGAATCTGTGTGAGGGCAAATTCATCCTATGAAAATGAGCTATTGATATACAATTTTTAAAAAATTGTGTCACAAAGCGTGTTTATATGGCTTAGTTTTCTTAGAGGTTTTCCCACCAAGACTCTGGATTTAGTTGATAGTAGTGACTTCACAGAGAAGTGAATATTTCTATGTATTTGCAATTGAAATGAAATTTCAGATAACTTCAATCACTGGATTCTGGCTGAAACTTTATCTATTAGCAGTCAGGGCAATCTTACCAATTATGGCCTTGATCAAACAAAATAAAAATAAACGAATCATTGAATTGTAAATAAAAATAAAAATGCTTGGGTACAGAAAGAGATAGGCGAATAAAAATCCATGAATGACTACATGCTTCTCCGATGCGAAATTTTGACAAAATTTTAAAAAGGCGGGGGGGGGGGGAATACAACTAAAACAACTAGTATTTTTCCTTCAATCTTCGCCTGCATTTCCTTAACATGATAAGTCTGATCCAGATGGTCCTCCTACCTCTTGCAGCAGATGTGGATGAGAGGAGGCCGAAATCTATTCTTTCAGTGAAGTTCAGTGGTACAACAGTCACCAAATGGCTATGGAAAGTGAATTAATATTGCAGGATCCAACCTGGGTCAGTTACTGGGACCATAGGTTTTGTGTTCCGATCTTTCAGATTCGTGCTGGAGCCCATCTTCAGGGAACTTTTCTCTAGCAGTCTATAGTCCTGGTGAGATTGGATCCTACAACATTATCCTGGGACACATATATTCACCTTCATTCATGAACTAATATTCTTGGAGAGAAGGGATTCTGTTTCTAACTAGCTCAGCAATTACATATGAATGGGATCAGCATTGAAGATAAAATAAGAAGAAAGGGCATATGTTTCTTCTTTTGCCAGTACTAAGACAGTACTTATTGCATACTTCATGGTTGCTGATTTTGAATAGCTAATTGCCTCAGGAAATTTGTGCCACCTTTCCTTAAATAATTTCCATGAGATGCAAGAAGAAGGATGTTCACCCTGTTTTATTGATTTGTTATGGACAGCAGATGACATTCCACTGACACCTAATAGAAAACAGGTATATATATACTGTATGTGTGTGTATACACACATATTCGTAGATTTTCACGGGTGTAGGTATGCTGGTCTTGTTGTATTCGGGTCTTTACAACAAGACCAGCATATTTACAACAAGATTCAAAGACAAAAGTTTCCAGTCCAACCTTTCTCAACCACTGTCTTCCAGATGGGTTAAGACTACAATTCCCAGAAGTCCCATCAGACTATGATTCTACAGTCAGGCAGTTCTAAAAAAAATACTGACACTTTTCAGAAATATTTTAGATTATATTAACGTACTGTACATCCGGAAAAAAATATCCCACAAGATTTTGCAATATTTCTATTTTGAGCTTCCTGGAACACTTGAATTCATTTCTGTTCCCTGCTGAGTACACATTGTTGTAACTTATACGAATTCTTATGAAACTCATTGACTTCAGGAACATGTGTACTTGGGACATCCTCCGAACTTAACAATGTCTGCTCATTTGATCTTAAAATAATTATTGACCAACTATATTAATGCAGAATGTGGTACAAAAAACCTCTGCTCTAGTAATCTTATTATTATAAAGAAAATTGAGTTTTCCCTCCATGACTTATTTATTTATTCATATTTGTTCAATCAATTTATATCCTGTCTTTCTTCCTAGAGTTCAGGGTCCCGTGCCTCTATTCCTCCCCTCCTCCCACCCCCAAAAATCCTATTGGTTACATTGGGCTGATACATTGTGTAACTGGCCCAAAGCTATCCAACAAGCTTATAGGGCTGGTGCAAAATTTGAATTTAGAATTCCCTGCTTTTAATCCAATACATTAATTACCACAATACAATGGCTATCCACACATTTATCTAGACACAAATCTCTCAGAAATGCTCCTTGGAGAATACAGAATCTGCCTTCCTATTATTTTATGAAACCTTGTGCCAGACTAATATTGGTAAGGCATTGTGACATCTTGAGCCCCTTCACCATTGATCAGGAAGACAACAGTAGTGTGGAAAGGAATGGGACAAAAGCATGGGTTGAATGTGGAAACTTGGCATCGTTCCAAAGACCAATCTCAATAATTAAGAACTCCCAGTCATTATGACTGCCTGTGGTTGCTTTGTCCTTCCCTCCCACAATCCTGATCTCCTTAACTCCCGCCATCTGTTTAATCACAGAACAGTATCACCCATGCTATCCCCCCAAACTCAACTGCAGAAAGCAGAAGACAAGCAGCCAGAAGAAGTATTGAAAAGCCTTTTATTCCCCACCATCCTCAAGCCAATCTCCAACTTGGTGCCTCAGAAGAAATGCATTTGCAAATGCTTTGCAAGGAAAATGTTACTTTTAATGAGGGAGAAAAGCAACAACATAGAAGAAAGACTTCCCCGACCACAACAATACTCACAGGAAACATAATTCAAGGGCTGGAGAAATGGGGGTGAGAGGAATAGGGTGGAACTCAGGGTACTTACTTAACATCCAAGGCACACTCTAGGAAAGAGGAAACACTGTTAGACTACACTGGAAACACAAATAGGGTTTCCAGAGAAGCTCTACCAGGATAATAATTGACTTCTACCTGGATCCAAGAACTCAGGATTTATCCAGACGAGGCATCTACCTCAAACCCACCATCCATTGGGATGTCATCTACTACAGAATGCTGACTTCACTACTATGCATCCCTAGCAAAAGTAGCAGTTTTAAAAACTGCTACTGCAGAATACAAGGGATGATAGGATGAAAAAGCAATGTGGAACCCATTATATTTCATGTAATGCAATTGATTTGACCGAATAGCTGTGGTTAACATTGTAGTAATACATTTCATAAAATATAAGCAAAAATTGTCTTGTGGACCCCCTAGATGATTCTCATAGAGCCCTGGTGTTCCAGAATTGTGGTTTCAAGACCACAGAACTAGAGCAATCCACCATAGAATTCCAGCCACAATTTCCTGTAAGTACAATGTATGAAAGCAAAAATTATAGGCTAAGTAAGGGAACAATCTTTCCTTTTATCACTTTTGGACATGATGCACGCCATGTCTTAAATGAATAAAAGTGCTTTCATGACATATGGTGATTGAATCTTTTCAGCTCTCTGGGCTATCACTGGGGTGGGGGGTTCTCTGTGTGTGTGTCTCCCTCCCTCCCTCTCTTTCTTTTAGCCTACTTTAACTTCTATCAGTCTACCTTAACTCCTTCGGTTTACCTTTCCTTCAAATTGATGCCCTCTAGATACTTTGGGATCTTGACTGTTAGGGGACCAAGGATGGCCATGGGACCTAGGATGAGAGCAGCTGCTATTAGCAAGTTACAAGCTCAATGTCTATGAAGATTCTCAGTCATCCAGGTCATGGTTTGTTTTAAAAGTGCTTTTTCAAGAGGCAACTGGACTTTCTTATTTTTCTTCGAAGACATTTCACTTGTCATCCAAGAAGCTTCATTTTAGGAAATGATAAAGAACAATACTTGAATAATGATTATGAGCTGCTCATTCAATAAAATGCCTCTCTAGTTATCAATAGTTTACTTCAGAGCAGGAAGGAAAGACTGATTCAGCATGATAAATAAAGTTACTGGCCTTTCTTCTTAATGAAAGTTCTCTCTCTCTCTCTCTCCTTCTCTCTCTCTCTCTCTCTCTCTCTTTCTTTCTCCATCCCTCCATTCCTCCTTCCCACACAAGTGATCAGATATCTGTTCCAAAATGAAAGAAAATAATTTTGGAAGGATTATTCTAATTATAGCTATGGTGATATGTGACTTATGGGTGATCTGTTATGATAAGCACTTCATCTTACAGATGTCCAGGTAAAGTCAATCTGCTTGGGAAATCAACAGGTCTGCCCCACTAATAGCAGCTTATTTGTCTCCTTTGTCAGTAGTCAAAGACCTTCATTGCAATCAATTGCACTCCACTCTAGGGCTGCTGGGGTGATGTGTGCAGCATGACTAGTTCAGTTGTTGAAAGTCACATGTACAACTGACCTAATTGTTAAGTTTTTTTAGTTCTGAATATACAGAATGTACGTATTAAATATGAACCTAATATATGTGCTTATAGCTTATTGTGACTATGTTATTGTAAAACTGAAATACTTTCTTGTAAATAAGTTTCTTGTAACTGATCATATAACAAAGTCTGCGCTAGCCTCCCACAATTTGGTGCCCTCCAGAAGTTATACTACAGTTTCCATTATCTTCAGACATATTAGTCTGGCTGGGGATTCTGGAAGATGTAGTCCCTGCCCATTTGAAAGAAGGCAGTGGAACAAAGTTGCCTTAGATCAGCGGTTCTCAACCTGTGGGTCGCGACCCCTTTGGGGGTCGAACGGCTCTTTCACAGGGGTTGCCTAAGATCATCCAGCTCCACCGGCATCACTCATGCTCAGGAGCACGTCCTGAAGTGGCAGGTGCATGAAGAGCACCGGATGACAAAGCAGCCTCCTCCCGGCTCCAGGTGCAACCCAGATGTCACCCCGCCCGGTCTACATGCCAGGGAAAGGCCAAGGCGCTTAAGGGGGAGAGAGACGGGTTCTTCTGGGTGGCGGATCAGTCTTGAAAGAAAGAAAGAAAGAAAGAAAGAAAGAAAGAAAGAAAGAAAAGGGAGGGAGGGAGGAATGGAAGGAAAGAAAAAAGAAAGGAAAAGAACGAAAGAAAGAAAGAAAGAAAGAAAGAAAGAAAGAAAGAAAAGGGATGGAGGAATGGAAGGAAAGAAAAAAGAAAGGAAAAGAAAGAAAGAAAGAAAGAAAGAAAGAAAGAAAGAAAGAAAGAAAGAAAGAAAGAAAGAAGAAAGAGAAAGAGAGAAAACTGGGTGGGTGGGTGGGGGGAATGGAATGTAAAAAAAGTAAACTTAGTAAAGTGAAACTCATGTAAACCACGAAATGCTGTTGGAGGCAGGGAGGAAGGTCGTTTAATCCTGGAAAATCCCAGCCTGGCTGATCTTCTCCCAAACCAAGATTGGCAGATTAATCACTATGCTTTAATTATGTTCAATTTGTAATAATGAAAATACATTCTGCATATAAGATATTTACATTATAATTCATAACAGTAGCAAAATTACAGTTACAAAGTAGCAACGAAAATAATTTTATGGTTGGGGGTCACCACAACAAGAGGAACTGTATTAAAGGGTCGCAGCATTGGGAAGGTTGAGAAGCACTGCCTTAGATCAAGAATGAAGTAATTGCTAGCTAGAGTCCAAATGATAAATCTTGAGAATATTATGTGTTTGGCATCCTGGTTCAACTTACGTTTGTCTCGATGATTCAGTTTTTCAAAACTTCTGCATCAGATACAGATAAGTTTTGGCAAAGATACATTTGTGATGGCTGAATCATCTGCCAATTAGTCTATGCAAGGAATTTTTTTTCTGTGCTAGTTAAAAAAGGAATAAAATGAGGTTTTAAAAAGTAAAATGAGTATGATAAATAAATCTTTGTCAAATTCAGTGGAGTTTCCTAAATTCACTCTATGTTACCATGATGCTTTTGGAAAATAAGCCATTCCAAAATATTGAAGAATTTTGTTATAACCAGCAACTCATTAACTACAGGAAATATCATTCAGCATATGATCACTACAGGAGGGAAAATACCGTTACATATAATTTGAAACACAGGATTACAGTAACAATTTAATTCACATTTGCTACACATATTTCTCAAGTATCCATCAAAGAGATCAATAAATTTATGAAGCTAAATCAAAATAATATATAATTAATCAAGCCCACATATAAGACATTTCTACTGTTTTATGCAAATGAAATGTACTACTACTTTTATGTCTATCTTTTTTCAGCAATTCAGCAATTCAGAACAAGTGCTAGGTCTACTAATTCTGACATGTGTTTTAGATCGGACAAGTGGAAGCAATTACTTTCAGCAATATACTGGAAATTCAATTTTACACATTGTTGACAGTTCTAGTTTTGATACACCATTGTCAAAATTCAGAAAAAAAGGCTCATGCTTATTTAAAACATAAGCTTTTTTGAATACAGTATAAATCATATTTGGTTTAAGAGCTGAAAAAAATGCATTCTCAGCAGGACTGGTGATCTGCTATACAGTGGGGGCAATATTTTAAATGTGAGGAATTCATTTTATTGAAGGTCCAGATTTTCATTTTTGCTGAAACAAGATGCAGAGTGTGCAACATTTTCGACTCTTTAATATCAAACCCATGTGCAAAAAATATCACTTATGCACACTTACTAGACTTCTGTATTGATGTTATAAATCTGGAAACAATCTACATGCAGGAAAGGTGTTTAGCTGCTGGGTTATCCCTCACTCTTGACTTCCTCCACTTGATCAATCATTGTGTAAACCCGTACTGTGGAACAGAAATAATTTTTGTGTGTTTGTGTATTTCTTATTTGCTTCTTTTTTCCTCTGCCGAGCTTCCAGGGCAGCTAAGGAAACTTTAAAACATCTTAAAATTAGAAAGTATTTTTTATTTTATTAATTTAGTCATAAAATGATTTTGCTGTGTGTGTGTGTGTGTGTTTCAGCATAAATCTGGAACACCTCAAGCAATTTCAGCTAAACTTGGTACACAGATGACTGCTCTCTGGAAAGAATTATTGTGTGGGTAAGAAACCCCTAAAGCCCTGTGAAGACACAGCCTGTTGTGCCTTAAAATGGCTTCTACTGTACTGCTGTAAAATGGCTTCTATTGTGCAGTGCAATGGAGTTGCAATGGTAACAGCTTCACAGTATTCCACAAGGGGGCTCCCTCTGTTAAAGGGGAAAAATCCAACATTAGAAATTATGTTTGGTCCAGACAGTTTCCCCCTATAAATAAATATGCAGGCAACACCGGGTTATTGGCTAGTCCTTTAATAATTAAGACCCTGTCAACTGAGTTTTTACAGATTTGCTAACACCTGAGAGGGGTGGTGCAAGGGAGTGTGAGAACAAGAGAAGGCTTCTCTTTCTTTTTTCAGAAAGATGAGTCTCTGATAGCAGATCTTCAAAAGAGCCTCTCCTTTATATATTTAGAAACTGAGCAGTTTCATATCAAGGAAAGGCAGCTTTTACATACACAGGTCCTCTTCCCTTTAGAGCTTTAAAGCTTTTTTGAACAAGTTAAATAGTATTCTGCAAGGAATCAACAATTGGTGCCGATCTTTCAGTGCATATCATAATTATAATGTGTATCAATTCATAACCTAATGGCCACATCGTGCACCAACTGCAACTTCCAGACAACTTAACAAGGGGAGTTCTACAGACAGGGCATAGCAGTAATCAAAACAGGAATTTGAATTTATTATTGTTTGCAGTATACATTTATCTAACTGAATTCGTCTATTACACAACATTAAATTTAGCTATCATGCAGAATTCACATTTTGTAAAGCAGTTCACCAATTTTAAACATTTACATATTAAGGGAAAGCCCAGATAAAAATGCATCAAAATGTACGAAAATGCATTATATTTTGGGGAATTCTTTGGAAAATAGGTAGCAATAGGTAGAGAAAAGTACATTGGGGAAAATGTACAGTAAAATCCATACAATTTTAATACAATTTTTTTATTAAAAAAAAACCAAGCTTGATGAATTAATTTTAATTGATTTACGAAAACCCCACACCCCACAGACTTAGAAAAATAAGATACTGAAAAAACCCTTGAAATATATTTGGCTGTTCTTATGATCTATGTCAGCAGTTCTCAACCTGTGGGTCAGGACCCCTTTGGGGGTCAAACAACCCTTTCACAGGGTCGCCTAAGACCATCGGAAAACACATACTTTCTATGGTCTTAGGAACCAAGACACCAATTTGATGGTTGGGGGTCACCACAACATGAGGAACTGTATTAAAAGGTCATGGCATTGGGAAGGTTGAGAACTACTGATCTATGTGCAAATAAATTATATAAATAAAGTAAATGATTCACCTAAGGAATCATCATTGCACAGAGATCAAATATTTATTTACTTATTTATTTATTATGTATTAGTTTGTCAAACATGTACAAGATAGCAGGTATAAGTATGAACATGGGCATGAACAAAGGAAATGAATACAAATAAATGGGGGATAGTAGGACAGGGACAGTAGGTACGCTGGTGCGTTTATGCACGTCCCCTTTAGGGACCTCTTAGGTGAGGTCCATGGTAGACAGTTTGAGATTGAAACTGTGAGGGATTGAGGCTGTAACAACAGAGTCAGAACTTTCCCATTCATAAATACTTATTGATTAATCAGTACATATTGCTTAGCCCTAGCTGTAGACTAACTGCATATAGTCACTGCCCCATTGTAACCACTAATGAAACCATTCTTCAGTTCTAGAAATCTTCTCTTCTGAAGTCTAAATCAATGTCTGAAGATGAAAGAGTTGTCCAGGACTCATAATAATTGTTGAAGGACACTTCTCAGAAGCTGTAATTTCAGGGTCATTTGTACTTTTCAAACACATAGTAAATCAATTTTCACAGAGACACAGATTCAGTGATTTGGAATAGAATTTTTTTAGAGTGTTAGACAAACACTGTGTTCCCAGGATAGTGCTACTCATTTCTGGGGAGTTTATCCTGTGATCACATTTATTTATTTATTTATTTATCAAATTCAGGTGCCACTCATCTCACACTTCGAGGTGATATCCTGCAAAGTACCTGGAATGCATCTCCTTGGATTGCACACAGAATTACTTGTTACAAAATGCATTGGACTAGCCTCGGCCCTCTCCATGTGCTATCCGAACATCTCTTTGCACTTTGCCATTAGTGACGCAAGATCTTTTACAGGGAGGTGCTTTGTAAATATGAAACAACAGATGGTTCTTTTACCATCCAACTAACAGCGTTCCTGTGGTTTTCACACATCTTCCATCAGATAGTCTGATTCCATTATCTTGGCTCTATAACAAAGCGAATATGTTTAAAATAAATAATTGCTGGGACTGACATCAACATAAAAGTTTTTGTCCCCTGATCCTGGAACAATCTTTGGTGATTCAGAAATAATTGAAACGTTCTCTATCTTAGCTCAAGGCCAGACTAGACATGATGTGAGCAACTATGCTTGTGTAGCCATGAGTCTTTTCCGCTTACACATAAAGTGGGGGAATTAGACCAATTTCTCAAAAAACAGATATGTTAAATTAGAAACTATTGCCCTAAAAGGAAAGTGTCATCAAATAGAGGCCATGGATTGTATACAACATATATGTAAAGATGTATAATTGGAACTTTGTGCTCTATTTTAAATAGAAAGCAACAATGAAAGAGGTTGTGAACAAGGTCCTTATTCCCATGCTCAATCTAATGAATAGTAATTCAAGGTCTCCCCACGCTCCCTTCATTATTGTTAAGCAGAATATATATCAAAAATATGCAAAAAGTGCCTTAAAGGTGAAGAAAACTCTCTCTTCAGAATCGAGGTTGCACACAGTTCATTTATGCCCTGTTTTCCTTTCCACTTTCTTTCATATGAAGTTTCTTTCATATATGACAGAGAAAGGTAAAGAAAGAGGGAAAGGGAAGGAGGTTGACTTCTCTTAGAGTAACCTGTGTAAAATAATGATTCATCAGAACTCTTTAGAAAACTTTGGAGCACAGTATTCTTAATTCAATATTGGTTGTTTTAGTCTTGTCTTTGTGGTTTAATTAAAGGTATAGATCACATTTCATACAAAACCATAGTGAATAAAATGCAAGACAACAAAAATTAAAACCAGTGCTAGTAATCAGCAAAACACCATCAGCACAAACAAAAGGCCTGCCTGAAAAAGTAAATCTTAAGCATTTGATTTATTCACAGATGTTGGTCTGAAATAGAGGATTCACATAGAAAACATACACTTTGAAATGGGACACCTGGCCATCCAACTTACCTTGACACAGACCGAGACAAAAATGCCTCAGGCCATAGAGCACTGAACAATGCCCTTTAGATAGGTTTCCTTTCTCACATGTGAACCAAATTGTCAATCCAGATTGCATTTACTTTGGTCTGGGAGACTTTGTCCTCTCCTGCCTGTTTTGCAGAATACCCAGTGAGCAGCTATTCAAATAAATGCAAGAGAGAAGTGGTTCAGCCTGAAATGCTTGACGGGAATTTGGAGTGATTCTGGATCACTGACCCCTGACCAAAGTCGATCACTAGCTGCAGTGAAGTCCAGAGATGTTGCCTTGGCAACTAATGCCAATTAGCACTGCCGGTACAGTGAGGCTAGAAGTAAACCAGGATCATCAGGTCTTGTTCTTCTTAGAGATTGGAAATAATGGGATTTAACTAGCCGATATGGAAAAAAACAACACATTGTAAAAGCCCAAACAAAGGAGCTGTGAGTCAGAGGAGGCAAACAGCCATTGCAGGCTTAATAGCCATTCTCTCTGCCTGTAAGGATTTCTTCAACCGTCAAAATTCAGTCCAGCCCAATAGAGGTGGATGTTTAAGCATAGATTATCAATAAGGAGCTCTAACAAGAATAAACACATTTAATGTCAACAATTTCAACAAGCATGCTTCTTCTCCTTTTTAAAACTTAAGTCTTAATGCTTTACAGATTTCACAGGAAATCTCCTATCAGCCAAGCATGATTGCACAAATAAAGCATCTCCATCTTTCAGACAAATGTGTAGGCCAATTGTTTGCTGGAAAAGTAAAAAACTGCAGACGTTTAAAAAGAACGATACTCTTTTATGCCAGTCATACCCTTGCATGTAAGGGCAAGAGCAAAACTTCCTTGGTAATAGACCAGTGGGTTTTTAAGTTTACTTTTTGCAAGCTCCTGCTTGCTTTTGAATGGAAGGAATGCCACTGCAAAAAAAAAATTCTCTGCGGCCCTGAACAAAACGTCAATTAGTCAAGCAACAGATAACATTCTATGATGAGTGCACCTGGCAAATTCTTACACCAAGTTTATTTACTCCTTCGATGTAATGTCTCAGGAAAATTGATGCTGTTTTTCATTAAGGCTTGACTAAAGGCTAAGGCTTCTTATAAGGAAGAAAATTCTTTGGAAAAGAAACAACTATTTTAAAAGGCTTTCTACTGCCAACTCTACTTATGAGTAAATTCCCAAGGATCTTGGAATTATCAAGTACTTGATACTGCATGTTTATGTGTCTTTTTATTTTGGTAAGGAGCTTGGAAAAAGCAGGCATTGATGCTCCACTAAGTGTCAGTCAAAATGGGTTAAATCGAGAGAAAAGAACTGACTCAAGGACATTATATGAGTTTTGGATTTGGTTCTAGAGCCAAATACAACATAGCCTACCCACCATGCCTCAGGGAGCATGTTTGTTGTGCTTAGCATGGTGAGTTACACATTGGCCAAGCTTGAACTAAACATTTCCGAATGATGCATCTCCAGATTATTTCCTTGGAACAGCTCTGCATAAATGGCTCTGATCAATTTGTTTCATTGCTGAACTGCCCTTATAGTAGTCAATCTCAATTTACCTTCCTGGGCCTTGGCCTTGACCTTGAGCAAGAAATATAATGAAAACAATCTTGTCCCTGCTTTTAAGACAAGATAACTTTTATTGTCATTAATTGTTTTACTGTGAGCACACTGGCCTACATAAAAGATGAAATTCTATTGCCTGCTATCAAGAGAAAGTGTGTAACTACCCAAACACATACATAACACACATATACATATGCTACAGTATATAAATACATAAATATATACAACATCAACCATCTGTTCCAAACTCAGCTGGCCATTAGAAGCCACTTTCTTCAGCCTGAAGAATAAAGGGAGCATTGGAGTAACATGGTGGCAGAATGGTCCATTCCCCAAGTTATTTGTTCTCTGGTCCATTTCTAAACAGATGCGCAGTTAAGCTCTGGAAAAAGCTTTGCTTGTATTGTTGAAAGCATTTGATGTATGGTAGTAGTAGTGGCATATGGCACAATAATCTCTTCTCCACCACAACCACCATTAAATCTCTTCCATTTATAACAATCTGAAGAATAAACCTTTATCTTTTTATGCCCAGCTTTGTCCCTCTGCTTGCTTATATCTTTCAATGAGAATGCCCTTTCTCTTTCCAGACTGTCGTGCGGCATCGTATTGCCGACATAAAGCAGCCTACAAAACTGTACGTAGAAGTGCTTTCAGCAAGCCAAAATGATCGTGCTGGGCCTAGTAGAGCATAGAAAGATAATAGATGCAGCCAAGCTAGTCTGAAGCTCGTCCATCTGTTATTGTTTAAAGTCAATGCCTCCACTTTACTGCATTCAAGGCTGATGAACCAAGTATTCCCTCAGTTACACTGCCTGCAGTAAAATACAGGTCTTGCAAGCAAGGATCTGATCATGTACCTGCAGATATACATTCGTTTATTTACTCTATTTAATTGTTATTCCCCCTCCCCCCTTTCTCTCTCATAATTCAGAGTCAGATGGTATCAATTTCTTTCAGTCCTGAAGAGTTTGAAACAAAGCAGATTCCTATTTTATTTACTTATTTTTCATTTTCTGGCTTGCCTATCTCTCCCAAATCTACATATTGATTAGACTCATGTAGAATGACTTTTTTCCCTACAAAATGGAGAAACTTCCTTTTCTCTTAACCACAGTGAGCAGAAGGATCCTGCAGATTTGAACACTGGGCCCTATCTAACAAAATAAAATGGGTACCTGAGAGACCGCCTCCTGCCGATCACCTCCCATAGACCGATTAGATCACACAGGTTAGGTCTTCTCCGGATCCCATCTGCCAGCCAATGTCGGCTGGCGACTCCCCGGGGGAGAGCCTTCTCTGTCGCAGCTCCAGCCCTCTGGAACGATCTCCCCGTGGAGATCCAGACCCTTACTACCCTCCCGGCCTTCCGCAAAGCCGTTAAGTCCTGGCTGCTCCAGCAGGCCGGGGGGCTTTCGAAATATCCAGCCGCTCGGAAATTGTGACTGTTGTGTATTTTAATATGTTGTTTTGTGTATTATCCCCTTCCCTTGTTTTATTGTAAGCCGCCCGGAGTCCTTCGGGAGTGGGCGGCATACAAGATCAATAAAACTAAACTAAACTAAACTAAATTCAGTGGTGGGAAAAGTAAGGTTCTACATAGAATAGGTTGCACCTGGCTCAACAGTAGTAACTGTGAAAGGTATAAGTAACAGATTAACAGAGTTGGAAGGGACCTTGCAGGCCATTTAGTCCAACCCAAGCAGGAGTCTTAGTGGACAATCACATAAATATGATCCAGCAGGGTGCTGCATCTGCCAAAAAAAGCCAACGCAGTCCTAGACTGCATTAACAGGGATAGAATCAAGATCATGTGAAGTATTAATACCACTTTATTATGCCTTGGTAAGACCACACTTGGAATATTGCATCCAGTTTTGGTTACCATGATATAAAAAAAGATGTTGAGACTCTAGATAGAGTGCAGACAAGAGCAACAAAGATAATTAGGGGACTGGAGGCTAAAACGTATGACTAACAGTTGAAGGAACTGGGTATGTCTAGTTTAATGAAAAGAGGGACTAGGGGTGATATGATAGCAGTATTCCAATTTCTAAGAGGTTGCCATAAAGAAGAGAGGGACAACCTATTCCTCCAAGCACCTGAAGGCAGAAGTAATGGATGGAAACTAATCAAAGAGAGAACCAACCTAAGAGAACCAGAACTAAGGAGAAATTTCCTGACAATTAGAACAGTTAATCAGTGGAATGGCTTGCTTTCAAAAGTTCACTGGAAGTTTTTAAGAAGAGATTCAGCAACCATTTGTCCAAAGTGGTATAAGGTTTCCTGCTTGAGCAAGGGGTTGGACTAGGAGACATCCAAAGTCCCTTCTAACTCTGTTACTCTATTATCATAATACATTAACACAATGGCAGTTTATTAGAGCGTGACACATTTGTGCTGCTCTGCATCAGAACTGTGTAAGTGTGACTTCAATGGCACTGATGCTTCAGCAGCTCATTACTTGTGATCACCAGGAAAATATGAGTATAGATAGAAAGTTACTGGTTTACTCTGGGTCCCCTCTTTTTGCTGCAGATATAGTTAAATTTTGATCACTTCTTTCTATTTTCCAGGCACAAATGGACAGAGACTGTGAGTTCCAGTCCTGCCTTAGCTAGGTGACCTTGGATTACATTTTTTCTCAGCTCTAATTCACCCCACAGAATTGTTTTTATCGCAGGAAAAGGAGGAGGAAGGAGTATTAGGTATGATCACCGGCTTGACTTATTAATAAAAAAATAATAAAGTTGAGATTTTAAAAATCTTTAAAAAAAAACATAGTTAACTAGGTGCTAAGTTTTACCTATCCCTATCACATCATTTCTTAAATAAATCTATTTCCAATTGTAGTCATAAAACATGTTAATCACTGCTCAGGTTACAATCCTGCTGTCAGAAATGCTCCTTCTGCACTTACCACCAACAGAAAAAATATTTGTCTGATGTCAGTGTTGGATAAATGCTTTTCCTGGTGCATCTCCTCCCTTGCATGCCTGTCTGCTTCCTGAAATTTGTTCCGATGAAGACTGAATCACAGCTGGTTTGGGTGCAGCAGAGGGCCTTCTGTACGGTCTTGCAAGGCTTGGAAAATCCCCTAATATGCTAGAATTGAACCTTGTTTCACCTTTTTTTATCACCTGGTCAACGTTGCTTAGTTTAATAGCGGTAGCACTTAGACTTATATACTGCTTCACAGTGCTTTACAGCTCTCTCTAAGCAGTTTACAGAGTTAACATATTGCCCCCAACAATCTGGGTCCTCGTTTTACCGACCTCGGAAGGATAGAAGGCTGAGTCAACCAGTCAGGATTGAACTCCTGGAGTGAATAGAGTTAGCCCTGCAGTACCACATTTTAACCACTGCGCCACAACGGCTCTTAGGTAATATTATATCTACTGTTTGTTTGTGACCTGCCTATTTGTACGGGCTTGTTTATATTGTTCTGTTCCCTGCACCTATCTTTGTTCTTATTGCTCCATTTCAGTGGTGGGTTTCAAAAATTTTTGGAACCTCATCTGTAGGTGTGGCCTGCTTTCTGGGTCCACTGGTGGAACCTCTTCTAACCGGTTCAGTAGATTTGACGAACCGGTTCTACTGAATAGGTGCAAACTGGTAGGAACCCACCTCTGCTCCATGTGCTAGTTTAGTTGATTGATTAATGGATTAATTTCTGGCTAGAGGGTTGTTGTTGTTTTTTACTCTATTGTGAATCCTGAATACAGCAATTTCAATATTTTAAATAAATTAAATTAGCAGTGACTAAGAAATTTGGGGAGAAATGCTGGGACCAAGCTTTCTGAGACTACATTAACACCTCTGTAGATGTTTCTGTGGTACCTACATTATCTGAGGTAGTAGATATACATTGTATTATTGTGCTGGTTGCTGTAATGGACTCAGCTTCGGACTGCCCTTAAAGAGCAATTTCAGCTACTGCAAAATGCAGTAGGGTGGGCAATTATGTGTATGCCTAGATCAGTGCATGTTACATTTATGCTCCACAAGTAGCTGCCAATTTCTTTCTGGATTCAGTTCAAGGTAGTGGTGATACCTAAAAAGCCATACTTACAGGGGTGGGCTTCAAAAAGTTCAGCAACAGGTTCTCTGCTCAGTTGGTGGATGAGCGTGGCCTTGTCAGCCTCCTGCACTACAGCAGGGGGATTTTCACCTTCCCCAGGCTCCGGAGGCTTTCCTCGAGCGTCTGGGAGGGCAAAAATTGCCTCCTCCAGGCTTTGGAAGTCTTCTGGGAGGCCTGTTTTTCCCCCTTCCCAAGCCTCCACAAGGGCCCTGCATTTACCTCGCATCCAAAATGGGCTGCAGGGAGACTCCTGTGAGGGGCGTGGTGGGGTGGCAGGGGCAGGGTGTGGTGGGCCAGAGGTGGGATTTAAAGGTTCTCTGAATTGATCATAACGTTAGCTACAAGTTCTCCCGAACCTGGGCAAACCCATAGCAACCCCCCCAGCATACTTAGCATATGACCAGGGTATTTGAGGGACTGCCTCTCTCCAATTGTATCTATTCACCCCACCAAATCTAACAGAAAAGGTGTGTTGCAGGTCACATCCTTGAAGGAATGCCATCTGGTGGGACTCAGGAGAAGAGAAAACTTTGGAATCGCACCAAAGGTGAGGTTGGCCCTGACCTTATTGGCCTTCTGGAAGAGCCTAAAGCCATGGCTTCACCACGTGGTTGGGGATCCAATGATGTTGGTGGACCATACAGATAATCATACAGATTTAGTGGGGTTGTAGTTTTAATGGCTTTTTAAAGGTTTTAATAATATTTGTGGTTATACTTTTGGTTGGGGGTTTTTTGTATTCTTTTTTGGGATTTTCAACTTTATAAATTTCCCAGAGTCATAGGCACCTTACAATCGAACCTGATTCTGAGTGGTATTAGGACATGTTAATTCCATTCTTTGTAATATACATTAAAACAAACAATTAATATAATAGCATAAATAATTGGATCAGAATCATTTATGTGCAAGGAAAAGCCTAAGAAACAGAGCAGTGATGATCAGTTTGGATTGGATTCATAAAGAACAGGCCTATTCTTTTTTCTTCAGCATCACATCTGGATCCAAAGAAAATTCTAAGCCATATGGACTATGTCAGTGGAAATTTAGAAACCAGATGTTTTCCTCTTCATATCTAAATACTTGTGAGGAGATTAATTGAGCAGGAAAACATACAGGCCCTTAGAATTTCCATTTTGTTGTTAAACACTGCCTCAAGATAGTGATTTAAGATGGAGAATTTTCGTCAAGATTTTTTCATCAACAACAAAATGTTTGTTCCATCTCCCATTCACCATAGTCAAATTCTCAGGCAACGTTTCTTCATTTAAAAAAAACAACTAAATTACATTGATAGTTCCAGTTACTGAATTCCAATATATATTTTGATTTGATGTAGGTCAAAATAAATTGTTTACTCCGAGTATTTCTAGGCAGCCGTTAATATAGGGCGGTGATGGCGAACCTATGACCCACGTTCCACAGGTGGCACGCAGAGCCATTTGTTAGGACACGTGAGGGGTTGCCATGTCAGCTCCAGTGTGCATTCACGCACTGGCCAGCTGACTTGGCCTTCTTTTCCGGCTGTTTTTTGCCTTCCCTGAAGCTTCCACAGGGCAAAAACAACTCAACGCACAAACCGGAAGTTCGGGAACAGGCTTCCAGTTTGTGCATTTGGCCGTTTACCTCCCTCTGGAGGCTTCAGGGAAGCCTCCTGAAGCCTTCCAAGTGTGAAAAACAGCCCTACGAGCTACCTGGAAGTGACTTACAGTTTTCCTGTAAGGCTGTTTTTCGTCTCTGGAGCCTACGGGCAACCCGGAAGTGACAGGGAGGGCAGGGGTCGCGTGTGCATGTGCACATTGGGGGGGGGTCACACACATAGAATTATGGGTGTGGTCACACCCGCTCACGACCCGCCTGAAATCCCCCTGCTTTTGGCACACAATGGAGAAAAGGTTAGCCATAACTGATATAGGGGATATGGTGCTGATATTTTACTTGATCTGCTGAAAGTTTGTCTAAGATGAAATATCAGGCAGTATTATTATTCCTTCAATTATACTAAAAAAAACAACCTCCTGCCTCTAATCACTGGAGGCTTTTAAGAAAAGACTGAACAGCCCCTTGTCTGGAATGGTCTCCTGCTTGTGCAGAGGGATGGACTAGAAGATCTCCAAAGTCCCTTCCAACTCTGTTATTCTGTTCTGGTAAGGTAATGGTTACCATCTCACAAACTCATACCATCCATTCACACGTATCACAGCCCAGTCTGTTATTGGGTTTGCATGTTTAACTTTTATTTTACTGTTGTTTTGAGGTTACTTAATCATATAGCTGGGAATGATTCTTTAAACTTTTGAGTCCAACCCTCATCTAATGAAAAACACTAAATTAAAGAATCCCTAAAAAATCTCCATTCAGCTTCTACTCGAATACACCCTGTGAAGAAAAGTTCACATCCTTCTCTAGATTACGGGTTCCGTTCTTATTGTTAGGAAGTCTTGATTTATTCTGACTCTTGCATTCTGAGATGGGAAATAACAGGTTTTAATTGTTTGTTATGTCCTTTCAGAGAGTTGAAGATGCTATCACACCCCCACCCCCTCACAGTCATGACTGTGTCTCACGCTGTCATCTTTTTAAAGGACAAAACATACTCAGCTCCCTCAGTCTCTCCTTATAGGAATTGGTTTTCACACACACACACACCCAGGTCCCCTGGATGGCCTTCATCTCTACAGGTTCTACTTCATCTGGATCAGTGGTTTTCAACCTTTTTTTCACCACAGGCCCCCTTTAAATGCCTTTTGTGGGCATGGATCATGGCCACCGACCACCAAGATTTAAATCATAACATTTCTTTAAGCCTTCGTGGACTCCTATGATCATGTCATACCCCTCCCAGGGGTTCACAGAACACAGGCTGAAAACCACTGATCTGGATCTTTCTGAGGAAGCCAGTGGCAATGTAATCATAGACTCAAGGCAGGAAATTGGCCACCACAGAGTGATGTAGAACCATTACTGCCTGAGATTAGGGTTACACTGATGCTACTAAAATTCCTCATTACATTCTGCTGCCTGACATTCAGTTTGGATTCTAGTATAATTCTGCCATCCTTTTTACACATCTCTATTGCTAAGTATCTGCCTTCCTATATCTTTACATTTAATTTATTTTTCTACTTGAGTAACTTTGTGTTGGGCTCTGTTAAATTAAATTCAATTAAATTCACTCCCAGTATTTTCAGCCAGTCTAAAATCTGTGGCATTCACTTTGAACTTAATTTCTTAGAGCATTAATCACTCATTTCAAACTCAACCTTCAGATACTAAAAAGATCCCTTTCACCTTCTCATCTGTATCATTATAGAAATAATGAGGAGATACTGGAGTTTTAACAATGGCGTCTTAATAACTTTTTTTAGTTTGAGGAGGAATTATACATGTGCACTCCTCAAAGTTTTCAAGCCAGATGTGAATCCTTTTAACAGGAAAGTAATCTAGCTGTAATAGCCAAGACTATATAAAAGATGAAAGCACATTTTAAAAGAATGGGGATAAAATTTATAAGATTTATATAAAACTGGACTTCAAAAGGAAGGGTGCTGGATGAACTTGATGCAATGTCAAGACACTTAATTACTAAATGTTTAAAAGGTTTATATTTGTTAAAATTACTTATGTATGCATACATTCTGGATTTTTGTTTCTTTTTTCATATATACATATATATATTTCACTTTTAATTTGGTAATTTCTAGCTTTTGGCTTGTTTTCCTTCATTTTTGGGGGTGGGGAATGAATAAAAGGGGTTTTACATTTTCTGAATCCATGTTGTAAGATAAAAACCGGTTATGAAATGTAGGGTAACCAAAGTTTATTTTTCACCCAGTTGACAAATCAGGAAGAAGTATTTGAATAAAAGATGAGTGGTATCAAGTATATGATTTTCCCCTAAATAAATGTCATATGAGGTTATAGAAAAATATGGGTCACAAAAGGACCAGAACCCCCAAAACACTAACTTCATGTTGAGATTTGTCTACTCCTGGTTTATACTTCTTTTTGGCAACGATTCAGTATCACAATATGATTAATCTCCTGTTAACAGAAGTTTCACATCATCCTACCACAGTATCTAATTTCACTTTTTGATGTTCCAACTATTGTTGATGTAAGACCAAATTTCTGTTTCCTTTAGGAATAGTTGCTATCACTAACCACAATTTATAGGATTTTGTCCAATTCCTCATTTTCATTTTGTCTCTTCTGTTTTTCCCAAAACTAAGGAAATCAGCAATTGTGTTTTACTGGTGCACTCAATTCCAAAAGTTGTATTTTCTTTTGGCCAGTCATTTGGAGGAGAGAGATGTCATACCATTCTAATATCACTTCATGATCAACAACACAGAAGGAGGGAAAGGAAGCCGTGGTGTGAGCTGTGGGAGAACAGACAGACACAATTATTTGTGATGGAAGTAGAAAATGCCTCATATAGTGCCTGTATCTGTGTCCGATGCTTATGAAAGAAGCTCAGAATTCTCAATAGACAACGTTCTGAACCACCTTAAACTATAACACATACAAATCCATTGTAAGGAGTTTTGGGTGGAAGAACACTGTGCATTTAAAGTAGGAAAACAATTTGAAAGGCAGTCCTGATAGCTGAGATTTGACACTAATCATATACTTTTTTTTTAGTTCAGAGGAGTTCTTTTTTCCCCTGAAACTACCATAGAGGGGATAAATAAGTCTCAAGACTTAACAGGATAAAAGAATGTATGTCCTCCTCATAGCAGCCCCGCTCCCTTGGCAACCAGCTCCCCAAGGAATTAGGAAGTCATGCCTCCTAGCAATTCCTCTTTACTTAGTCTCAACTCTGCACCTCTGTACTAGGCAATATTTATCATCACAGGTTTAGTTCCTTTTCTAAAGCCTCAGCTGATGTTTATGTGGTGCATAAAACATGGTGTATGAGAACATTAACTTTTGATCGTGATTAGTGATGCTATGCTTGAAAAACAACTTTTTTTCCGTTTCTTATTCCGTGCACTATTATGTGCTGAGATCATTTTTTTTAAATGAACTTTTGAACCAATTCTTACTTCTTCAACTGTGTCTTGGGAATATTAAATCTGATAAATTTCTCCTGTTGTTGTTTATTGATATTTGCTGTTATCAAAATCAGCAAAGTATTTTCTGATGCCTGCCAGGCAAAACTATAGTTTTACTGGTTATTACCCAGTTATTCATTTAATAAGATAGATTGTTATCTATGACTATTCAGTATACTGTGCATATTCAAACTTCTTCAAATATCACAGTGTAATTAGTGTTCTTTAATGCATAAAATAGAGATACATAGAGACAAGCCAATTCAATTTTCAATCCAATTTGGAGTTTCAGAGCTATTATCATCTGACCTATATCAATTACGGATAATCCAGTCCAGACTGATGTCAAGATCTATCATCATCATCATATTTATTTGCTGCCCATCTCACTGCAACTAGTTCTGATCTAATGTTGTTTAACAATCCACACAATTATACAGAAAACCAGAATTTTGTTCTCTCCTGTCATTCAAAAAACATAAAGGATCAAGTTCTTGCTCTGTTTTTTAGCATAATGAACAGAAATTTGAGCCCCATCAAGATTGAACTCCAGGCTGTGGGCAGAGTTTTTCTGAAATACTGCAATTTAACCATAATGCCACCAGGTTAAACCTAAATCTGCAATGGCAAAGAACCTGGCCAAATTTCAGAAGAGATTTTGTGCAAAAAGAAAAAAGACTTGCTGATCTCCTTGTCTTAAATGTGGTAGAGCTGAGCAGAACTGAATATTGAGTGTTGAAGTTGAAATATAAGCAATGAATTTTTTTGCCATAAAATCAACCAGAAGTTAGTCTCCTGCCTGACACAATTTATCAAACATCATCTACCATTGCTCAGAAATCCTGGATAACAATGAGGTAGAGTGAATGATAAAACTAAAGATTTTTCTGGGAAGATCAATGATGTAATCATTCCAAGGACAGACACATCTCCCTCCCTGCTGTGATGTTTTGCATAAACAATAAAAAGTTTCACTTCTCCAGCTGCTGCAGTATCATAAAATTCCAGAAAAATATAAATAACAAGATTCAGGGAGGTCCAGTACTGGTATGGAGTTAGTTCAGACTTATTAACTTTGTCCCAGATAACTAAAAATCAATTCCAATTCCTCACGATATTGTAATTGGGTAGTGGGGAAAGGGGGAAACCACTGGATTATCACTCAAAGATTTGAATAATCACATACATAGATCAGTACAAGTTCAAAAACACATACAGCAATTATGTACTGTGTACAGAAGAATATAATGTCTGACATGAAAGGTCAGGACCACATACGAAGTTCCAATTGAATTGATTACTACTTTGATCATGTCTATATACAGAAAACCAATCAACTAACAGTTAGCACTATTTTGCCTCTAGATAAGGGTCAGTGGAATTCAAGAGGAGTTGGACTTTGTTTATAGCTATGCAGACACTCCAAGCTGATTCATCTATGGAGATTCTCAATATCTATGGAGATTCTTAATCATTCAGGTCATGGTTGTCCAGGCTGACTCCTCCCCCAGATTCTGCCACTCTTTCTCCTACAGATACACAGAAAGGAGCCATAAAGCCACAACTTGCTAGTGTATTTCGGGAGAATGGCAAATAAGGAAGTATGAAAGGGACAGAGAAAACATATTGTTTAACTGAGTAGAAGACTGGTTCCGCATTTAAATAATTTGGCTTGTGGCCATGGTATTTTTTTTTTCATGTATAAGAAAACTTTTGCTTAAAGATTCTGTAAGTACGATGGAAATTCTTTTGTTTCTTAATTGCATTATCAAGCCTAAGTATAGGAAATTATGCTGTACTCTGAACCTTGTTATTTTTACTTAAGGAAGCCATAACAAGCCACTGAAGAAGTAAATGAAAGACATCTGGCTTGGCTGGAATTCCCAGATGGTTCCTGTAGCAGTTTTGGCAATCCCTTCTATTGGAACTCACTTACTATGGACGGAGGATCAGAGAGTTGAGTTTGTATCCATGGATGTGGGCCAGTGGTGGTATTCAGCCAGTTCAGACTGGTTCAGGCGAACCAGTAGTGGCGATCTGCGGCCCACCTGCCCCAGCTCCATGTCTATTTAGCCCTGTTTTCTAAGCTGTGTGCATGCGTGCAAGCCGCGCTTACAAGCAAAGTGATCACAGTTTCGGTGCGCAGCGAACTGGTGGTAAAATTATGTGCAACCCACCTCTGATGTGGGCTCTGAGAACATGAGAAGACAAGGCACAACAGAAGGGCCCACAAGGATTGTCATTGCATCTGTGTTCTGTTCCTATAAATTCCACCCTTTCTTTCTTTACACATGTGTGTACTGTAGTCCTTTACAGAAGTGTCTATGCAGGAGAATGGGGATCAGAAAGGCAAATGCTGCACAATTGAAGTCCTGTCCTTTTTTATCTGCCTCTTATAGCGGCTTCCCAACCTTGGTCATTTTGACAAGATCTGGATTTCAACTCCCAGAATTCTCAGCAATGGCCATGTGGGCTGAGGAATTCTAGATAGTGAACACCCCACACATCTGCAATTTGCCGTGATTGGGAACCATTGAATTATGCAATCATGGCCACCAATCTTAACTTCTTTGATTGCCCCTGTAGATTAGTATGGTCGTTTTCTACTTGCTTAGTCATATTAAATACTTTTTATTTAAAACTGCACAGTTTGGCCTAGTATTTCCATTTGATCTTTTTTGATTAATAGTGTTAGGGCATCAAGCTTGTCAGAAAACTGCTACATCCAAGTATTCCTTTATTTGTTTGTTTGTTTGTTTGTTTTATTCATTCGTTCATTCTCCATATTTCTGAACCACCCATCTCCCTCAAAGAGGAACAATTTTGGTCTTACTTTCTTATGGGACAAATAATAATAATCTTTCTGGAGTTCTTTTGGTATGATTCCATTCAATGCTAACAAAATAATGTTAAAGTAACAACATGTTAAAGATAATTTGTTGTCTAAAATTGTAAATGGAATCATTCTCCATCCTTTGTTAACACATGATAGCTTTACTTCACATATGAGCACATCAAAATACGTTTCTGGGGTTTGATTGGAAATCTTGAGATTAATTAACCTTATTAAACTGTATAAAAGTTATATAAGATTCCTGAGTAATTGTTCCAAAATTTGGCTCCTTAATTATGTCCATGTTTATGCATAATTATGTCTACTAGCATTTTAGCACCACTCGTGCAAAAGAAAACAAGATGTTCTACTTTGTATTTTTTTTTCTATTCCTAGTCACTGTATAATAAAATTAAATTAGAATTCAGTCCCTAAAGGCTGAGTAATGTATGGTAATAAACTTAAAGCAGAAATATATAACAAATATAGAAACTACAACTGTTATGTTAATGAAAATAATAGCTAGTAGCAAGGCTGATTATTTTCCAAAATATGAATGCTAATGCATTTGAGGTTGGTTGCTGGTTTTTGTTTTTTTGTTTTTTCCTGGCTAGGTTACAATAATGAGCTGTGTCAAAACAAAGGAAAAGGAACTTTAGGAATTTATTTTCACTGTTTTAAACTGGGTTTATTTTCCTCTGGTCCTGTTTATGCATCTTCCCATCAAATTGTAGTGAATTATAATTCTATGGGTATCCCCTACATGTCATTACAAAGCCTTTGTATTTTTTTAATTAGAAACACAGGACAAGATCATTCCATTTATTTACGGTGTGTTGTTTATAGTGTATTTTATGCCCTCTCAACAAAAAGAATATACAAGTAGCCCTTGACTTACAACCACAAATGAACTGAACATTTCTATTGCTAAGCAAAGCCATGGCACGACATAACCACGAACGTCAAAAGCGCGCCGACAACACCGTGGCGCTAAAACCGCGATGTCAAAAGCGTGCCCACAACAGCGCGCCGACAACAGCACGCCGACAGAAGTGCGATTTAACTTAAGGTAAGGTTTAGGGTTAGGTTTAGGGTTAGGTTTAGGGTTAGGTTTAGGGTTAGGTTTAGGGTTAGGTTTAGGGTAGGTTTAGCGTTAGGTTTAGGGTTAGGTTTAGGGTTATTTTTAGGGTTATGTTACAGCGCGCTTCTGTCGGCGCGCTGTTGTCGGCGCGCTGTTGTCACGCGGTTTTGACAGTGCGGTTTTGTCACCGCGCTTTAATCACACGCGCTTTAGTCTACCGTGGTTTTGTGGTGGAACCAAGCAAAGCAGTTGTTAAGTGAGTTTTGTTGCATTTGGACTTTTGTGAACTTTTTGCCACAGTTATTACGTGAATCGGTGCAGTTATTAAGTGAATCATATGGTTATTAAGTGAACTTAGCTTCCATTGACTTTGCTTGTTGGATCAGTTACAAATGGTGATCATATGACCCTGGGACAAGGCAACTCTCATAAGTACATGACAGTTGCCAAGCGCCTGGATTTTGATCACGTAACTATAGGGATGCTCCTATGGTCATAAGCAGGGGTGGGATTCAGCTGGTTTGGATCAGTTCGGGCAAACCCGATGCTAATTTTATATCTAGTTTGCCAAACTGGTAGTTGCAAGGACTGGCTGTCCCAGCCCTCCCCTCCCAGGAGTTTCCACATGACCCATTTTGGATGCCAGGTAAGTGCAGGGCTCATGTGGAGGCTCTGAGAGAGTGAAAAACGGGCATCCCAGAAGTTCTGGAAGTCAAGAAATGGGCCCAATTTTGACCTCCAGAGGGCCTCCAGAGAATGGGGAAGGCCGTTTTCACCTCCCGGAGGCTTGAGGAAAACCTCCAGAGACTGGGGAGGGCGAAAACGCCCCACCTCACCGTGGTGCAGGAGGCTGAGTAGACCACGTTTACCATGGCCACACCCACCTAGCAACCAGGCAGAGAACCCGTTGCTAAAAATTTTGAATTCTACTCCTGGTCATAAATGTGAAAACTGGTCTATAAGTCACTTTTTTTCAGTGGTATTGTAAATTTGAACAGTGACTGAACAAAGGATTGTAAATTGAGGACTACTGTACAATGAGAAAGAAAAGTGGGGGGAAACAGCTCACCATCTTTTTTATGTTATTATCAGTTGCAGTATGAAGGTGGAACAGCATAGATGGGGTTCAACTATTGCTATGATTCAAAATAAAAGTGGGGTTCATTCAGAGCAGGGAGCCTGGAGGAAGTAAAATTAGAGCCAAGAAGGAAAAAAAAGATTCAACAGTGGACACATGCAGGGGTCGGCTGCTATGGGTTTGCCCGGGTTCGAGAGAACCCATAGCTAACACTATGGCTGGTTTGGAGACTCTCCAAATCCCACCAGGAGCTGGCCCTGCACACCCAGTCCCACCCTCCCAGGAGTCTCCATGCGGCCCCTTTTGGGTGTGAGGTAAATGCAGGGCCCATGTGGAAGCTCGAGGAGGGGGAAAAACTGGTCTCATGGAAGTTCCGGAATGCCAGAAACGGGCCTGTTTCTGGCCTCCCGAGGGGATCCAGAGTCTGGGAAAAGCAGTTTTCGCCTAACCAGAGGCTCGAGGAAAGCCTCCAGAGCCTAGGGAAGGCGAAAACAACACCCCCCCCATGCCTTGGTGCAGGAGGCTGACTAGGGCACGCCCGCCATGGCCATGCCCACCCAGTAACCAGGCAGAGAACTCGTTGCTGAAATTTTTGAAGCCCATCCCTGGACATAGGATAAAGAGGAGAATGTAAGCACAAAAGCTGATACAGTTAGGAAAACTGATGGAAACCATGGGAAAGAAGCAGCAAAACAGAGGAATGAGGAGGTGGCTGTTTAAAAGATTTCAGAAGAATTTTAGACAGGGAAGACTATCTTACAGCAGTGGGAGCAAGGTATGCCCACTAATTAGAATTTCCTCTCTTCCCCAAAGCATCACCCTCAGCATCAGAGAGAGAAACAGGAATTGGCAGAGAATGGCTAAAGGAAGAAACAAGCTGACAGGGTAGCCAGCATGGTACTGTAGCTCGAAGAAATACAGCTAGGAATTGTGGTCAAAGGAGCCATGGCAAGCAGCAGAAGCACCCATTTACCACCTAAATTCCTTATAGGATTGTTTAATGTTATACCTAACTCCAGTGATAAAAGATTGGTCAGATCTACACCAGGGTGTTTTTGTTTTGAAGATGCTCTTTCATCTCTGTTTCATTTTAGCTACTTCACTTTATTACATAATTAGCGTTACTATTGTTTTTCTGATTGTTATGCTTTTGTCCATGTCCAAGAGATGGTAATTCTAACATTATGCTTACATTTCTCAGGAAGAGCTTGGAAATTGCCTCAGAGCTCCCAAACACCAAACTTTGTTTAAAGAATAAGCACATTTTTGTTACATCTCACTAAAAGTAAAATGTTAGATTAGTCCAAGAAATGTTTCCATTCCCATCCCTGCATATTCTCTTGAATTTGATTTGTTACATGTGCAATTAATCAAGGTCAAGGGACTATGCAGGGATGGAAATTAAGTGTTTTTGTAAAAGTTGTTCTCAAGACACATACAGTGGATGATTCAAAAAGAGAATCATCAATGGCATAGAAGGTGGAATACTACAGCTCTCTAAGCATTTGGGACCAGCTAGGTTATAGTGCAGTCACTGCAGTGGGAGGTAGTATAAATTTCATGTTCTCGATCTTTAAGGAATTAGAGCCGAGGTGGCGCAGTGGTTAGGGTGCAGTACTGCAGGCCACTTCAGCTGACTGTTATCTGCAGTTCAGCGGTTCTAATCTCACCGGCTCAAGGTTGACTCAGCCTTCCATCCTTCTGAGGTGGGTGAAATGAGGACCCAGATTGTGGGGGCGATATGCTGACTCTGTAAACTGCTTAGAGAGGGCTGAAAGCCCTATGAAGTGGTATATAAGTCTAACTGCTATTGCTATTGCTATAGATCTTCCATAAGTAGCTTAGAGAGACGTTTCTGTTCCTTTCTTGGAGTTGATCACTTCTTAATTATTATACATGTATTCTTTATGACTTTTTGCATATGTGCATTTTCATTTGACCAGGATGGATCACAAACTAAGCAACTTTCTAATTTTGAAAACTACTGAGTATCTTCTGATAGGTCTTGGTCTGGTCACCTGTTATGGAATTTATTGTATTCATAATTCAGTCCATTCACAGGATCTTTTAGTTCACTTTATGGCTAAACAGTAAGTCGCTTCTGGTAAGAGAACTCTCTTAATAAAGATACCTTGAATCTTACAGCTTTGCTATAGCAATTTAGGATGTCATGAAAACATCTAAAGCCGGGGATATTGAAAAATTATTATTTTTATTTCCTTATTCTTCAACTATACAAGCTTTGAACTAAATTTATATTCTCCAGCTCTCCACCTGACCCTGTATTTAGAAATTCAGCAAAAATTACAAAAGTCTACAGGACTTTCTCAAACTTATAGACATATACACATCCAAATTCCTTAATAATCCCTACATTCATTATTTTAAATGTGTCAACAGATACATTTGAACAGATTTCAAGCATTAGTAAGTTGGCAAATTGAGAAAGGAATCGATTCGTTTATTGAAAATGCTAAGAATCTGTAGAAATGTGGGGAATCAGAAGTTACAATTTTTTTTAAAGGAAGGGAATAAAGAAATGAGCCTCGGTGACACAATAAGATGGAATTTACCCCAGCTGTTTGCCTTACATGGCTGCCTCAGATAAGCCATAATGAAGACACAAATATGTAACTCCAGATGGCAATAAATTCCATTTAGCCTTCCATAAAACTAAATCCTAACATGCTCCTACTTATTAAAGGTAAATGTTTCGCAATATATTTTCATATTACATCTGCAATCTGCAGAGAACTCCAGAATAGTTGGGCCTTCTTTGATTATTCAGTAAAATATACAACTCTGCTTATGTTTATGTCCTACTCCCTTTAATCATGATCTTGCTGAAAAATAGCCATGATCCCAGTCCATTTGATTTGGGTATCATTGAATACATTGGGCCACCCCTCCCCCAAAATAGATTAATTTAGTAAATAGAAAATGAGTTGTAAAAACATACTCAAAGTAAGATAACTGGTTTTCCTGTGTTTCTATCACCATATTGTTTAAATATAGTCTTTGTTTCAATATGGTTATCAAAGTTTGTGTTTATCTTGAGAAAAGCAACGTCCTCTGGCTAACCGCACAACTATACAAGTAAATAACAGGAGGAGGAGGAGGATTAGTTTAGCAGAATCAAATCCCTTTTAATAGCTACTTTGAGGAATGATATAAAGCAAAGCAAATTGCTGACCTTCAACATTGTTGCTGTTGACAATAATGCTTCGGGGACTTATGTAGACTGATAGGTATTCATAAAAAATTAAAATGCTGTATATACAGTATGAAACAATGTCTTGCAGTTGACTCTAAAGAAGGTAGATGCTTCTATCTCCAGCATCTTCCTATATCAGTGGTTCCCAAACCTTCGCAACTTTAAGACTTGTGGACTTCAACTCCCAGAATTCTCCAGCCAGCAGAGTTGCCAAGTTTGGGAACCACTGTCCTATATCACTACTGCTCAGTGTAGGTCTCTCTTGTTTTAGCTAGGCAACCGCAATGACCTACAATAGTCTTGGGTGAATGCTGGGATTTTATTCATGGCATATATTCCTGGCATTCTTCATCCATCCAAGAATCACACATCTTGCCGCCATAAGGTTACACAGCAGGGCTTAGGGAAGTATTGACCAATAGACATTCTTACTGATAGATCATTTTTGACAAGTAGTCGTACTTCACAGAAAGGCCATTCAAACAATTTCATATGTGCAGATGGAAAATATGAATTGCATCATAAATTTGTTTAAAGAGAAAAGCAAGAAGAAAGGGGAAGTAACTTTATGGAGATTTGTCCAAATCTTTCAATTAATCATTTTAAAGGAATTAGTGTTAACAGCCTAAAACCAGATCAGAAAGTTAGATTGAAACAGATCTCATGTTAGATAATTATTTGGCCTCTTTGCAGCACCCAAAGAATAATCAGTACCAGGTGTTTACAACATGGGCTTCATTCCTCAGAGCAAAGCTTCCTTTTTTATAATTTTGCTATATTATAAAAACTCATAATTTTCTATAAAGTATTTCTTTTTATAATACATGTATGATATATTTAAATGGTGAGATTATTATTTTTCTTTTCATTTGCTTAATCTCAAATCTTGGTATAAAGATATGAATAATTGTTCATAAGATCCCATTGGTTGTTTCTCATTCAGCATAGGAATTTTCAATGCTGAATTTTGATTCTGCCTTGGAATCAATACTCCATAGGGAGGGAGGTTCTCAGAATTTACACAACAGTAAGTTCACAAATACACAAGTGACATCATGTGCAGTCTGTCTGTCTGTCTGTCATCTAGAGATCTGCCTGATATTGATGTCAAACATTATAATTATATTTGGGTCCTTTCTTTCCCTGTTTTAAACACAGGAACAAAAACTGTCCTGTAGTCCTCTGGTTCTGTATTTATGTTCTAGGATTTTTCAAACATTGCAGAAAGAGACTCAAAGATAACCTTCAAAAACGTATTCAGGGCTCTCAAATGTAACTGATCTACTGCTGGAGACTAAAACTAATTCATGGCATTTAGCTGATCTGTAACCATTTTTACTTACTTTACTTACTCCTTATGTCAATTGTTATGGTTAGATCCAAATTCCAAACTCTTGTGGAAAAGATGGAAACAAAAAACTATTTGAGGAAAATGCCTTGTCTCCATCATATGTTACCATCCTATTATCTTCTCCAAGCAATTGATTTAACCCCTCTCTTCCCTCCCTTTTTCTCCAATACACTTTCCCTTCCATTCCTAAATCCTTTTTGTCCTTTAGTGTTTCTGTTTTTATGTCTGCAGATATTACCTACTTGTTGCCATGCTTCCTTGATGATTATATTTGTTTTATTTTCTGTTCAGGTCTTATTTGACTCTTGGATTACTCAGAAGCTGCATATGCATCCACAACAGTTTCTTCAACCAGCCTAGTTCCTACTCTATTGGTATGAGAATTGCTAAAAGAATATGCAGTTGTACATTCAATATCTTATTTTGACATTCTCAACTCTATTGGGTTTTCCTTGAAATATTTTTCTCCATGAGATCCAGTGGTGGGATTAAAAAAATGTTTATTACTGGTTATGTGGGTGTGACTTGGTGGGCATGGCATGGCTTGGTGGGCATAGCATGGCTTGGTGGGTGTGGCAGGGGAAGGATACTGTAATATCTCTATTCCCTTCCCCTTCCCTTCAAGGGGAAGGATACTGCAAAATCCCCATTCCCTCCCAATCAGCTGGTACTCGGGAGGCAGAGAATAGATGGGGTGGGGCCAGTCAGAGGTGGTATTTACCAGTTGTCTGAACTACTCAAAATTTCCCCTACCGGTTCTCCAGAACTGGTCAAAACCTTTTGAATACCACTTCTAATGAGATCCTAACTATAACTTTTCTAAGCTTATTTAAATTGAGCCTCTTAAAATCTAGTGTGCACGTACAACTATGCAGAAAATCAAACACAATATTGGTCTTCAGATTTAAACCTATGAACCTATTAAAATACTTCTGTCTTTTCTTTCAGCATGCATGTATGTGGATCCAACCAATGTTCTAGAAATATGAAGAAAAATAAATTCAGACCAGTATCCATCATTATTCCTATGCTGGCATTTATTTTGCTTTGTTGATGCTTAGAGTCTAGGGTAGCAAAAGGTTGAAAACTGTCGGTGCAAAGGACACAACAGCTGACAACATCCCAGGCCAAGGACAAAGAAAAACCTTTCAAGAATTCTTCTCTTCATAGCTTTGTTATAGAACTTTGATGGATTATCCATTGCTGGTGTTGCTAAGTGACCAATGGAATTCATTCTTCTCAGGCTGTAGTGGTGTCACAGAGGGGGTTATGATGTCATGAGTTTGTCTCCATGTAGTGCTCTCCTGTATGGTCCAGAGAACATATAGCTTTTCATATGACTGGAAATGTTGAGTTGACTCATTATCTGGGCAACTTTGTTTACCAAGATAGTGCAACATTTGTGAAATACATTCTTTCCATGTTTCTAATATGAAAGGTTTTAGTAATTATTAGGAGAAGCAGGGGCGGGGAACGGAAGAGAGAAAACTGATATTGGCAGATTTATTAATTTATTCTTGTATTCATTCGTTCATTTATTCATTCACCCATGTAGTCATTCATTTACACCACCTAATTTCCAGCAGTTTGTGGCAGTTCATAAATAAACTGTGAACTGCCCCAAACAATAAAATGATCCAATAATAAAAACAAAGAACAGGACATGGCAAAAGATGGTAATTGATAGAAGAAGAAAAACAGAAGAAGCAAATAGACACTGCCCCAGAAGTTGGGCACAAGCCATTTTAGTTTGTGTTATACATTATTTATAACTTGACCAAGATAATTAAGAAAAATAAGTCTTATATGAAAATAACAATTCATATAATATAAAGCAATACAAACCTTTCCCAGGCAGGTTTTAATACAGGGGAGTTTCTCAGTTGTTTAAATTGGGAAAAATGTTTGTTTACATCTATTCATATGCAGCACTTCCTCAAGTCTCCCCAAATCTATGACAACAGTTTGGAAGATATAATAGAATATTGTAGGATAGAAATGTGGACTGTTTTCCACTAGCAGGGACAGTAGCAAAATAAAAAATTAGGCAAAAAATATAGACTGCCACACACAGATAAATAAAGCCACAAATAATATCCTTCAAAAATGAATCTCAGACATTTCCGTTTTTGTTCATATTCAGATTATTACTATTTCACTTGCACCTCTCACACGTCCCTTCTTTTCTCTCATAGTCCTTCTAGCCTTCTGTCTTCTTTTTTTATTTAAATCAATAACAACTGAGCAAACAACTTGTTAGTCATGAGGGTCACTGGCCTTGTCTCGCCTCTTTTTTCTTCTTCTTTTCTGGATTCTGTTGCTGTGTTGTTTTGCAAACAGGGAAGACAAAAATGAAGGCATGCATCCAGACCATCAAAATAAGCTTCACAGAGTGGACCTTGTAGATCATACACGTATATTAGAAATAAATCTAAGAATCTGAAAGTTACATCATCTCCCAATAGACTACATTGTAAATAGAGCATGCAGAGCAATTTTGGAAACAGCAAGAATTTACTACGGTGTGATTGAACTTTGGGTGTATAATTTACCTTTCAAAGTGTTGCTGCAAATACTATTGCTGTGTGAGGCAAGAACAATAAATATATTTAAACTCTGTTTCTAAGAATTTCCATGTTTCCTAAGAATTTCCATGTATGAGATCAACAAAGATCCTGCTGGATAATAAAATCTTTTGCTGGTGACAGACTAACAGTATTTTAGATTTTTGATTAATAGCTATGACTTATACTATTCTAAGAAAAGAGTATAAGATAAACTCTGTTGCATGAAACTAACAACCAGTCATACCATACATTATGTCTCTGATATGGCCAATCAGATACCTGCAAAATTTTCTCCTATTTTATTATTCCAAATTTGCTATATTCTAATGGACGTGATATAGTAAACCAGGTGATTGATCCATCTAATCAAGCTCTATGCACTCAAAACCATAGTGATTGTCCAAGATTTCATGTAGATATCTTCCACTAGACCTTCTACCAGCTCTTTCTTCTGAAAGTTCAGATGCTGTGAAGGATTGAACTTAAACGTTTTTAAACTGTATGGCAGTCATGAGTGTCCTAGGAGGTTTGAACTAAAAGAGTCCTAATTCTTCTAAATGAAAATTTAATTTAAAATTTAAAAATTTAAGTGGCACCCATTTTTCTGAAATGGTATAGGGTCTCCCGCTTGAGCTTCTAGGTCCAGGTCCCTTCCATCTCTATTACTCTATTTGCTATATGATCGGGATGCTTCTTAAGTGTGTAAATAAATAAAACAGGAAATCTGATTCTATGGTTTGAAATGTTTATTCCTATAATTATGACAAGGCAGGTATTGTCAGACTAAAATAGTATAATCTGAGTTGACCCCTTCAGGAAGGTTATACTGCACCATTTAGCATCCTTCAAGATGAGTAAAACTTTCTTCTGATTTAATAAATATATTTTAAAGTAAGCAGTAAGATTTCTACTACCATATAATTATAATGGTTTCAGTTTTTATTATTACAGCTATGTAACATATTACTGCTTTCCCTTGTCTAGTATATTGTTGACCAAACTTTAAATATGTAAACATACAAACCAAAATCAAAATTGTAAACCTGAAGAGGTATTGCCAAAAATTATGCAGTACTGTGCTGTGTGGATAGGCCTAATTTCATATAATGAGTTTGCCACATTCCTACAAGAAAAAAACCAACTGGTTTGGCATTTGGGAATGTTGTGTTTTCTGCTATTGTCGGTGGTGTCCAAGCAATAAAACAATTTCACACTAAGAACAATACATGTGTTATACTGAATTCATTTTAGCTGCTTCCAAAGGTCTACTCTAGGTTTTAATCTTTCCAAATTCAGATTAAACACACCCAAGGTGGATCTGAGATCTTTTGATAATTGTCAGACCTATTAAGATACCAGGATGCTAAGCAATAGCAATAGCAATAGCAGTAGACTTATATACCGCTTCATAGGCCTTTCAGGCCTCTCTAAGCGGTTTACAGAGAGTCAGCATATTGCCCCCAACAATCTGGGTCCTCATTTTACCCACCTCGGAAGGATGGAAGGCTGAGTCAACCCTGAGCCGGTGAGATTTGAACCGCTGACCTGCTGATCTAGCAGTAGCCTGCAGTGCTGCATTTAACCACTGCGCCACCTTGGCTAAGGACATGAGCACATTTGCATGTTTGCACATTTATATATTGGGAGAGATCTGCTAGACAGTCAGTATGGTTGATCAGTGAGATCTACCATCCAGACGGTGCTTTCCTGATATCAGTAGCAGAATTTTTCATCCCAAAACCTCAAGGTCATATTTAAACACACATGCCATTTTGCTGAAACACACATCCTTTCTTATAGTTCCCAAAGTAGAAAAATATATTACTTTGTTGCCCATGTTAGGAAACTTCTGTTGCCTTCAAATCTCCAAATGCTGGGATGCTGGCAATTCTGCATATTGGTTTTCTTTTCTCATCGTGTCAGTAAGACGCTCATAAGATCATGCCAGTAAGTTATAAAATCAGAGGAGGAGGAGGAGGAGGAGGAGGAGGAGGAGGAGGAGGAGGAGGAGGAGGAGGAGGAGGAGGCGGCGGCAAAGTCTTCCGTCTTCCAATGTCAGCACAGAGGACTCCTTCAAGTACAAAGCAATGATATGTTCCATTTCTGAAGTGACGTTTATTGTTTTGAAATGGCATTTTCCAGTTCATAATTTCAGGGTTGCTCATACACGGATATATACTAATTGCTTATATTTGGAATCCTCTACTTACAATATCACATGATCACCAGAAAGCAATTGTTGCGCCTTTCCCTGGAAGAACCCAATGACTTCAGGGGAGATTTTTGAAATAGTCAATGTGACATTGTGTGACATGATGACATTGCCTCCACTTCCAGTAATAATAAATGTACATAGTTATAATAATAAAAAGCAGATACTTGAAACAATGTGTTTTTCAAATGTTGCATTACAAACCTAGGCAATTCCAACAGATCCCTGTTCAAGGACCATAAATAAGTGTTGAACTATATAATGGCCCAAGATTTGATCCAAAATGGTAAACAGCTCAAAGGGTAAATGAATATGCCATAATTTTATTTATTTAAAAGATTTATAGCTTGTGTAGACAAACCTGTGGGGAGTACAGTGCATAAAAGATGAAACAATAAAAACAAGTAAAATAAATAAATAACACTATATGATAATAAACATTTCTAACAGAGAGAAATTTAAAAGATAAAAGGTATGATCCAGCTGTAGATGCTAAGCCCCAAAAACAAAAGGACAAAGACAGATAATATCAGCATTAGCTTGCCTTCCAGAAAAATAACATTGCTATGCAAGAGAACCGCAACAGAAATGATTTTCTCCTATATCATTACCAAATGTGCCTTTCCCTGCTGTAGTCAATCTTAACTTTTGGAAAGGCCCATACTAGCAGAACTGTTCTCTATAGCAAGGATTCCCAATCTTGGCAACTTTAAGACGTGTTCTTCAACTCTCAGAATTCCCCAGCCAGCATAGGTCTTAAAATTGGCAAGATTGGGAAATCTTGCTCTATACACAAGATGGCAAACCTATGGCACACGTGCCACAGGTGGCACACGGAGCCCTCTCTGTGGGCACCTGAGCCATCGCCCAGCTCAGCTCCACCGTGCATGCACACGCGCCTCCCACCAGCCAGCTGGTTTTCAGGTCTCTGCTGTGCATGCAGGAGATGTGCACACATGTGCAAGGGGTGGGGGGAATCACACATGCATGGTGGGAGAGGGAGCTGCACATGCATGTGCAGGGCACAGGGGGTCACATGCACATGAGCAGGGGGGTGCATGAGGGGCATTGCATTATGGATGTGGGCACACGCGTGCACGCTGTCGCACACTTTCGGCACGTGAGGACAAAAAGGTTAGCTATCACTGCTCTATAGTCTCAGGATGTTAAACTACTAAGAGTCATAAACAACATTGGTGATATATTAAAGTTAAACTGGTAATGTATATAGATCTACAGGAGGCAATTCTTTTAAGACCAGAGTTCAATGCTTTCCAAAAGCTATTTCAGATAACAGCCTTGCTGTTCTACCTCCACTGAATTCCAGCTCACCTTAAAAGGCAGACTCACATAGAGTATTTTGCAGGATCCAAATCAGGGGTGGGTTCCTGCCAGTTCTAACCTCTTCTATAGAAGAGGCTCCACAAATCTACAGTGCCATTTAGAACCGGTTCCAACTGCCTCCCCCCGCCCGTCCGCACATCATCAAGATGAAGAGCGAGAGGAGGAATTCTGGGAGCAGTCTTAAAGCTGTCAAGTTTGAACACCCCTGGGTTTTTTTTTCTAAAGGGTTAGGGGTGCAAGGGTCTTGTAACTTGACAGCTTTAAGACTTGTGTGCTTCAAATGCCAGAGTTTCTGAGCCAACATTTTGGTTGCTAAGCAAGAGCGTTGTTAAGTGAGTTTCACCACATTTTACAAGTTGGCCACGGCCACCCAGTCACATGGCTGGCAAGCCACTCCCACCAGGCCACATGGCTGGCAAGCCACTCCCACCCAGTCACATGGCTGGCAAGCCACTCCCACAAAGCAGGCCACACCTACAAAAGAGGTTCTAAAAAATTTGAAACCCACCACTGATCCAAATGGCTAGTTAACAGAGAGTGAACTACTGGAGCTGAGATATTGCTATTCAGGAAAGGTTGCAAACACCGGGAAAGACCCAGTTGGCCAAATGAACTCTGGCCCTCTGATGCCCTTCAGGCTTACAGTACAAAGTCAATGATATATCCAGCACTGCACTGAGGCTGGAAACCAGCTTCTTTGGAGACATTGCTATCTCAAGCAGAATTAGAGTATAATCTACTTTGTGGATCCATGACCTTCCAGGCCAAAAAGTCTCTGCTATGTTTGCCTTCATCTAACCCATCACAACATAGAGAACTAGTCCAACAGCATTTTTTTTCTAACTATGATGATTTATGAAAAAGAATGAAATGTAATGAATATTTCAGGGGCATCCAGTCACAAACTATTGGAAGATCATTAGTTGATATGAATCCAGTAGCTTCACATGTCTAAATGTTATATCACAAGTTTAAAATGCAGCTTAGCCACTATGTATTCCTGAACATTCAATATAATACAATAGCAGAGTTGGAAGGGACCTTGGAGGTCTTCTAGTCCACCCCCCTGCCTAAGCAGGAAACCCTATACTGTTTCAGACAGATGGCTATCCAACATCTTCTTAAAGACTTCCAGTGTTGGGGCATTCACAATTTCTGGAGGCAAGCTGTTCCACTGATTAATTGTTCTAATTGTCAGGAAATTTCTCCTCAGTTCTAAGTTGCTTTTCTCCTTGATTAGTTTCCACCCACTGCTTCTTGTTCTACCCTTAGGTGCCTTGGAGAAGTCACCTGTCAACCACAAAGGTCAACCCCAAAGGCAGCATTCTGAAATTGAACATAAAGGAAGGAACAAAAATACTGAAGGACAATAGATTTTGCTCAGTGGTGCTATTCAGCCGGTTCTATCCCCTTTGGGCAAACCGGTAGCAGAGGTGGCGGGACACTCCACCCACCCACCCGTATATCATCACGTCCCATTTTTTAAGGTCCTGCACAAGCATGGAGTGGATTTCACCCTTGATTTTGCTTCTGATTTTGCTCTGCACATGCACAGAGTTGATTTCACCCCTGATTTTGCTTCTGATTTTGCTCTGTCAGAAAATCAGTTTAGCAGGAATTTGATGGTATAAAAAGCTCCTGAGAAATCCAGTAGAATCAACAAAATCACATTGTTTTTCTCCCGAGTAATTAGAATTATCACTTGTTCATAATTAGCCAAGATCCAATTAGAATGACTGTAGCTAATCCATATCCAGCAAGAGGTTCTGGAACTGATTAGCTACTGTCCACATGAGCACCTTGTCTAAAAAAAAGGTATTTACAAAAGTAAGGTCTCAAGTAACACTAGGCCCATGCTCTTTAGGAACCAAAGATTTTAGTTTCAAAATAATGAGGAATCAGCCTTAATATAATGAGGCATTTATCACTTTCAGAATCAATCTACGTCCTCAGTTAGATCTTAGAAACTTAAAATCTCAGTAAAAGAGAATATATGTAGCTCAGGATTGAACTGTGGAGTCCTTGGTGCTCTTTGAGTTTGATTGCTTGCTTGCAGATGTTTCATTACCAAACTACTGCATATAGCACTGAACATCTGCAAGCAAACAAGCAACTCAGAAACACCAATGATTCCACAGGAAGAATCCTAATAGCATCTCACAAGCTTATCTTAAAGCTTCAGTCTGTATTCAAAGTTACAGTAGCACTGAAAAAAGAAACTTATGATGGTTTTTCACACTTATGACCATTGTAGCATTGTCATGACCAGGCACCTGGCAACTGGCATGTACTTATGACCATTCTATCTGGCTTCCGACAAGGGAAGGCCATGAAGGAAGCCAGATTTGCTTAACAACAACATGATTCATTTAAGAATTACATGATTCACTTAACAACTATGGTAAAAATGGAGTGCAACTCACTTAACAATTGTCTTGTGTAGCAACGGCAATTTTGGGTTCAATAATGGTCATAGTTCGAGAACTACCTGTATATTAATAGTTTCCCCATGATTGTTTTTGTTTGTTTCCACTATAATTCTGTTGAAAAGTTCCAGGCCTTTAAACTTAATAGGTAACAGAACAAACATCTGGGAAAAACCTCTAACTTTGCTATTTTTAAAATTTATGTTTAAGTTCTGTTTTACACAACAATTCTATTTCTTTCATGTTGTTTCTTTTATTGGCTTTGTTCTAGTGTTGTTTTCCTCATTCGTTCACATAGTTTGGGTTTCAAATTATCCTGAAAATGTGATTGCCTCACAACCCTCTGTGAATGTTAAATTATAACACAGTTTTTTGTTTTTTTTTAAAAAACGATCTATACGAGTCTGAATAAAGTTCAGTTTGGGCATCTTGAGAAATAGAGCCATACTAGGAAAATCTATCAGGTATGTACTAAATTGAACTTATTTCTAAAGTGGTAAGAGATGTGAGAGGTGCATTCATTAAAATGTGAGCTTTCTAGAAAACTATTCAACATACAACTGGGCTAAGAAGATCAGAGCCAACATTCCGTTAGACAATGTGGCAACTTTCTTAGGCAGATGATGCAAGACGAAGCAGCTGAAAGGAACACAGATTGTTTCCACCATTTTTCCAATGTATCCGGACTAATTCTCTGGGGGGAAGGATGTCATGCACTCTGCATCCCCTGGTAACTATTAGGAATGATGGAGAAAAATGTCCTATCCCTAATATTGAAGTAACATTCTAATGCCAGGTTTTTGTTTCTGAGCAAAGGTATTAGACTAAAAGTTATTCTTTAAAAAAAAGATGCTTAAAAATATAAAGTATCTCTGAAGGATTTGCAATGGCTACGCAAGAATTTTGGACTTCCATTTTCATCAGCATAATTCCCCATTCCTTAAATTCTGGATTTCAGATCAAAATCCTAATAATTGCTGATTCTCAGCTCAAATATCTCAGCTCACAATATTTCATTCTGACTGTATGTTGTTTAATGCCACTGTTGTTTTTGAAACAGGCTTTTGTCTATGAGAGAATCCAGACACTGAACATGTAAGATGAAATGGAAATAAAAGTTTGTGATTTCAATACTTGAAGTTTTACAGAACAATCTGGTAAATGTGTACGTCCCAAATCTTTCCAAACCAAATGTTTGTTCTCATCCTATAAACTCATGCATCCTCATACAATGAGGACATAGCTGTAACTTTACAGAGAAATACATGAATAGGAAGTGTTTATACATATTTTAAAAATTCAATTAGCATGCTCCATGAACACTCATTCTTTTCCAATATTCTGTTATATAAGCAATGGATGGATAAATTATTACAAGGTTTGTCTATGGATAGAAGCAAAAAAAGTCAAAGAAACAAGTCACAATTTTCAAAAATGAAAAGGTCAAATGGAATTCATTTTATAGGGTAAAATGTTATAATGGAGGTAATGATTATAATGTGTGTGACTTTAGAACAGACAATAGAATGACTGAAGTACAGTACCCATATGGAAAAATATATAGTGGTTCAATGTAACAACTTTTTAACCTTATTTTTAAAAGCTTTATACCAATGGTTTTTTTGTCATGTGAATAAATATTGGTTATAACAGGAGCTATCAACTAAACCATAAGACTGAATTTGGAATGTCAACAATATCCAGAATTTGTTTTCATAAATTACAGTAAAATAAACAATTTCAGTCTTACCTTGATGGAGCAACTGCCAGATTAATAAAATAGCCATACAGATTTTGGTGGATGGCTCATGAACACTCTTTCAAATTGTTTACAAAAACTTACCACAACATTGTTGGCTTTGCAATCCGAAAAACCTCTCTTCGTCTATGACATTCTTCGTCTATGACATTCTATTCACTTAATAGAATGAGTGAATGAAGAGTTCATCATGCCTTTTTTCCTGCTTAAATGGCAACCTCAGAGATCAACCACAATTCCCTCTTTGTCTAATTACACTTACCTTTAACAGAAACAGGCTGTGCTCCTTGACCTGACAGGAAAAACACATTAATTCCAATGGGATTTAAACCACTGAAATTCTTGGAACTGTCAGGAAAAAGGGGAGAATTTTGACAACTTGTTGTGAACAATCAGCAGTGTATCTCTGAGTACCTTTCATAGGTGAATACATTTAGAATAAGAATAGAGCTGGAAGGGACCTTGGAGGTCTTCCAGTCCAGCCCTACTCCTGCTTAAGCAGGATACCCGTGATGGCGAGCCTATGGCACGTGTGGCACAGGTGGCATGTGGAGCCATATCTGCCGGCACATGAGCCGTCAGCTCCAGCACGCATATGTCTATGCTGGCCAGCTGATTTTTGGCCTTTCAGAGGGTGGGGGAGACCACTTTCACCCTCCTCGGGCTCCGGGAAAGCCTCTGGAGGCTGGGTAGGCCAAAAAATGGGCCCAACAGGCCTACCGAAGTTCGGAAATGATTCATTTCCAGCTTCCAGAGGGCCTCTGGGGAGCCATGGTAGGCCATTTTCACCCTCCCCAGGTTTCAGGAAAGCCTTCAGAGTCTGGCCATGTTTTTCACCTACCCCAGGCTTCAGAGGCTTTCCTGAAGCCTAGGGAGAGTAAAAATAGCCTACCTCGGCCTCCCAGAGGGCCCCCGGAAGCTGGAAATGAATCATTTCTGAATTTCCAGTAGGCTCGTTGAGCTTGCTTTTTGCCCTCCCCAAGCTCCGGAGACTCTCCTGAAGGCCTTGCAGGGAAACAATGGCCTCCCCTGCTCCAAGCTGTAATGTACAGCTTGGAGGCAAGCAGTACATTACATATGGAGGGGAATGGGGGGGAGGAGCGTGCATGCACATGGGGGGCTATGCTTTCCATTATGGGTGCTAACATGTGCGTGCCATTGCACACCCGCATGCATTTTTGGTACCCAACAACAAAAAGGTTAGCCATCACTCTCCTATACCATTTCAGACAGGTGACTGTCCAGTCTCTTCTTAAAAACCTCCAGTGATGAAGCACCCTGTGCAAGCTGTTCAATTGGTTAATTGTCCTCACTGTTAGGAAGTTTATCATCAATTCGAAGTTGCTTTTTTCCTTGATTAGTTTCTATCCATTGATTCTTGTTTTGCCCTCTGGTGCTCAAAAAAATAAATTGAGCCCCTCTTTTTATCAAATTTGAAGATGACACCAAGCTGGCAGGAACAGCCAACACTCCAGAAGACAGGCTTAAGATACAGAAGGATCTTGACAAACTTGAACATTGGGCACTATCTAATAAAATGAAATTCAATGGTGAAAAGAGTAAGGTTCTACATGTAGGCAAGAAAAACGAAATGCACAGGTACAGTATAGGTGGTACCTTGCTCAATAGTAGTAACTGTGAGAGGGATCTTGGAGTCCTAGTGGACAACCATTTAAATATGAGCCAGAAGTGTGCAGCAGCTGCCAAAAAAGCCAACACAGTTCTAGGCTACATAAACAGAGGGATAGAATCAAGATCACACACCACTTTATAATGCCTTGGTAAGGCCACACTTGGAATACTACATTCAGTTTTGGTTGCCACAATGTAGAAAAGATGTGGAGACTCTAGAAAGAGTGCAGAGAAGAGCAACAAAGATGATATGGAGACTAGAGACTAAAACATATGAAGAAAGGTTGCAAGAACTGGGTATGTCTAGTTTAATGAAAAGAAGGACTAGGAGAGACATGATAGCAGTGTTCCAATAGCTCAGGGGTTGCCACAAAGAAGAGGGAATCAAACTATTCTCCAAGGCACCTGAGGATAGAACAAAAAGCAATGGGTGGAAACTAATCAAGGAGAGAAGCAACTTAGAACTAAGGAGAAATTTCCTGACAGTTAGAACAATTAATCAGTGGAACAGCTTGCCCCCAGAAGTTGTGAATGCCCCAACACTGGAAGTCTTTAAGAAGATGTTGGATAGCCATTTGTCTGAAATGGTACAGGGTATCCTGCCTAGGCAGGGGGTTGGACTAGAAGACCTCCAAGGTCCCTTTCAACTCTGTTATTGTATTTGTATTCTTTGTGGCAGCCTCTCAAATACTGAAAGACTGCTATCATGCCCTCCCAGTCCTTCTTTCCTCTAACTAGCCAAACGCAAATCCTCCAAACGTTCTTCATATATTTGTGATACATATACAATTGCCAATAGGTGACATACAAACGAGAAGAAATTAATCTTTGGCACTCGAGAGTTGTACAAAGAAATCTATGTTGTTGATGAAAAGATTTTTGTTGAGGCTGCCATTTCTCTTGGTATGATCCAACCAAAGGGGGGAAAATGGTTCATTGTGTCTAATGACTTTTATGTTATGCCTATTAATTAGGTGATATCAAATAAACGGATGTTTTACTGAAAGCCACTATTCATATCACAGAAAATCAGAATATAGCCAAGCCATGGAAAGTGTTGGTTAGATAGGCCAACGTTTAATGAATTGTCTGGGCTCATTCTCTAATTGAATAACTTGAAATCTCAGTCTCCCTCCAAAAAGAACCATAAGCTTCCATTACTATGACCCATCTCAAGGTTTCTCTTTGACAACATTACTTGAGCATTACTTATGGTACAAGCCAGAAATAGCCAGCTTTTCAGTAAACACACGTTCTGCAGGAGAAAATTATAATTAGTAACCCTGGAAAGCTTGGACCATTTCTTGTCCAAAAGGTAACTCCTAAATTCAAAGAAGAGGTTGTTCATTCAGAGACTTCCCTGTCATAGGAAAGCAAATGAGAGAAGGGATGAATTATGAGGACACTGAAAAAGATGACATATCTAATGAACAGAAATCTTAGATAGTGTCTGCATAAAATAATCTACACATATTTTTCAGACATGTTCAATTGATCTATGATTTTTTTAAAACCAGGTGCTGAAACCCACTATAGGAAAGAAATTAAAGTTAAATTTAAATTAAAGAGCCGAGGTGGTGGAGTGGTTAGAGTACAGTACTGCAGGCTATTTCAGCTGACTGCTAGCTACAGTTCAGAATTCAAATCTCACCAGCTCAAAGTTGACTCAGCTTTGGATAAAATGAGGAGCCAGATTGCTGGGGGCAATATGCTGATTCTGTAAACTGCTAAGAGAGGGCTGTAAAAGCACTATGAAGCGGTAAATAATCTAAGTGCTGTTGCTATTGCTAATATTGCAAAAATGTATTATCTTGATCTTGCAATTAGTTTCATAATCATTGCATCCCAGTCCTATGCCCACAGTGGGAATGGTTCCCCAAAAACAAAATTATGATAAACCCATTTTCAGCCATAACTTCTTGCTGGATGTTCTGATATATGTGAAGATATCTAAATAGAACAATGTGAACTTGCTTTGCTGATATAGGAGCTGAGATTAGGCTTTAGTTTAGATTCAGATTAGGAAGTAATTCTCATACAAAGAGAAAAGGAGCAAATATGGAGTTGAAAGCCTTAGAAAAACCCAGGAAAATTCTGGAAATAAAACCCTGGAAATTAAGGTGTCTGAAATCTATGAAGCATTTTTGGGCACAATGCAGGGAGAACACTAAAAAGGGCTATAAGATAAGGTATGGGATTTGATCTTCTTATTGCAGAGGACATTGTTGGAATGGAAGATGGCAGAAAAGATTTATCTGTCAGAGAAACACCAGCTAGATCAAGCTGCTAATGCATCTGATTTGAACCCCAAAAGAGCAAATCTTGCTACTAATACCAGCAAATCCTTTCTTGATTCTACAATTAGGAAAAATAAGAAGAGTAGAATTAGAATAGTGCATACATTGGTTAGGCTTATATCTTAATTTACACACATATTCATGTTTAGAATTGGCTAGAGCAGAAAGTTGTAATTTGGGGGGGGGGGGAATGCCATCACTTCTACTTTTGAAACACTGTCTTACCAGCTAAAGAGGGGAAATTGCTTGATCTGCAGAGTAACTAGAAGCAGATAATACTATTTCCAAGAATTGCTCTAAATAAACACATATTTCTGTTATAAGTTTTATCAGTAGTTTATCCAAAATTGGGAGGAGGGGAGTGAATGGAATGCTGTTCTCTTTCTCCCTCCCCCTCTCTGTAAAATCTTAAATGTTGCCTATGAAAAATTCCTGCTGAGTGAATTCTCACATCATATTAAGTATAATCCGGTTGCTTATGGTTTAGCATTATTTAACCAAGTATGACTTATCCAATTATGGTTTAGTATGCATCAATTAGTTCATTCTTTGTGAAGAAAGAACAGTATCTTTTGTTACACTTAAGAAAGCTTTTTCAGTTTTTCCCTTCTACTCACACCATCTCCACTCTAAGCATCTCTACGTTTGTATACATCTCTCTACTGTGATCCTTTTAAGCATACCAAACCTTTAGTCAAGAAAATGCATTATTGCAAAGTCCCAAAGGTGCTTTTTCAGGCAGCATCTGGACTTTCTTGCTTTTTCTTTGAAGACATTTCACTTCTCACCCAAGCAGCTTCTTCGGCTCTGACTGGATGGTGGGGAATGGAAGGATTTATACTCCTTGCAGACAGCTGGTCCTTTGCATCCTTTTTGAGGGTTGTTGAAGCCCTTGGAGGATTGTCTGTGTCCTTGGGATCCCCTGAGTAGTGCTAATGAAGCTATGAAATTTAGATGAACACCCTTTGAACGGTGTGGGAGTATGAACGGGTTTCCAGAAAAAAATTGTAGACTACAGGAACCATTAGCATGAACGGGTTTCCAGAAAAAAATTGTAGACTACAGGAACCATTAGCACTATGCAGGTGATTCTGAGGACACAGATAAACCTCCAAGTGCTTCAATGACCCCCCCAAAAGGATGCAAAATTGTATTCACAATAGAAATCAGGATCCTTAAGAACGCTTACAAAGTTCAATGAAGGCTGACATAGTCCTTTTCCCTTGTAAATCATCATAAAACTTCAGTAGTAGCAAAATTCTTTTTCATTACTACTTTTCCATAGATCACATTATCAATTGAAATACAGTTGTAGTTAAATGCTGTTACAGAGAAAATTATTTTCTTCAGAACACTATCAACAGATTTTTATCAAAGATGTTAGGATTCAGAGTACGTAACAGCAAAGGAAAAAGGGGGGAAACTTTATACTAATTCAAAAAGTAAATTATAAGGAAAAGAAAATTACACAGGAAAAGATAAAAGTTGACCGAAACAAAATGTCAAGTGCTAAATTTATTAAATTGTGTAAAAGATGACAGTTCTGCAGTTATTGAATCAGCAATTGGGAGTGTCCCATGAAATTAGAAAATTTGGCACAGCAGAAATATATCATGAACAGAATAAATGCTATGCCTTCCCACACATGTCTAGTTATTTTACGATGAACATGAAATCTCTTTCTTCTTTTACTTATTTGCAATGATTTAAAGTACAATTATCAGCAATTAAAGTACAAACAGAAGTAATCCCAGGCTCTCTTTTTTTTCCTTCCTTCCAAATATGAAATGAATGTTTGCTTTCCTGATAAATATGTCTGCAGCTGCAACACTTGTTAGACACTGTGCCTTGAATTGTTCCTGACATAAATATGATTGAAGATTGCTTGCATCCAACCAGTCCTATCATCTTGATTGTATGCTTTGTTCTGCAATTTGGAAAAATAGGATCCAATGCTGCTTACCACCATTGAAATCCTTTTCTTGATCCATTCCAGAGCTCTTAGAAAAAAACTTGAGATGACACACTGAAGATGGCAGAGTACTAAGAAAGAGACTGCTTGCTATTTTCCCAGCCAAATAATAAAGGAAATAAAATGGCTATTTACAATTTAAGGGACACAATACAGAGACAGACAGAGAGAGAGGGAGGGAGGGAGGGAGGGAGGGAAGGAGAGAGAGAGAGAGAGAGAGAGAGAGAGAGAGAGAGAGAGAGAGAGAATGAATGAATGAATGAATGAATGTTAGAGGAGCAAAAACAATGCAGGCACCAAAACATATGTGTGTAGTGTGATATAATATAGATACACAAGGACCAGCCGGAGTAGTAGAAAATGATGGTCCAGGAAAACCAGTTGGCCCCAATTTGCTGTTCTCCTTTCTCTCCCCTAAGTTGCTATTGGGAAGGACAAAGTGTCATGAAGTCTACTCTATAAAGCAAGAGAGAAGTCATTGGCCAGACTGGATTCTCTATCTGAACTAGTCACGTGCTCTAAGCTTAAGAAATTGATTAATACATGTGCAAACGATATATTTATATAGTGCTCTTAGTGTTGCCCGAGGTATACTGTAAATTTATATTCTAATAGGGCACTCCAACTTTAAAAAGAATCAGAGTGAACTGATTTCATGCCGGGTGCGCTTCAGGGTATTACTTACCACCTATAAAGCCCTCCATGGTAGTGGATCTGAGTACTTGAGAGACCGCCTCCTGCCGATTACCTCCCTCCGACCAATTAGATCGCACAGATTGGGCCTCCTCCGAATCCCATCCGCCAGTCAATGCCGACTGGCGACTACGCGGAGGAGAGCCTTTTCAGTAGCAGCTTCGACCCTGTGGAATGACCTCCCCGTTGAGATTTGCACCCTCACCACCGTCCAGACCTTCCGCACAGCCCTTAAGACCTGGCTATCCCGTCAGGCCTGGGGATAAGTTTCTAATTCGCCCCACCCGAGTGTTGAGTGTTGAATGAAAGTTGTGTTTTTACTGTTTATTTTATTCACATATTGTTTATGTCTCTGTATTGCACCCCCCTTTTCCTATGAATGTAAGCCGCCCTGAGTCCCCTCAGGGAAAAGGGCGGCCTATAAATCCCAAATAAATGAAAAATAAATGAAAATGAAATTTCTTGGAACAGATACAAAAACACTAGAAAGCATTTTACAAATGTCCATAAAACACTAAAAGATGTGTGGCCATGTTTATTACTATTGCTGTGGTACATCTGAACACAACTTATTGATGAAATTGGATTTTATATCATTCATGCCAAAGAGAAAACGTGAACATTTTCACTACTTTACTCAATTTCTTTTAAAATATCACAAAGAAATGATTCTGCTTGTGTTCTACTTGTTACTAGGTTATAAAAAGGTTTATATTAAGATTTCTTCTGAATTTTCTGGAGTTTGCAGCATCATATAGTAACCAGAGATTTTAATGTGAAGAAGGAGACCCATTATTCTAGACCTTTTGTTATTTATTGTACACATTATAATTTATATAACTATAGTAATATATGTTGGATTAAGCAATATTTTAGATGCTGTGAGTCATATTTAACCTAAGGAAAGGACGGAACCAAAGGCCACATTAGAAAGGACACAGTGATGAAGAAAAGTACAGAGCTATGGTTATAGATGCATAAAGAAGAGGCTGAGATTTCCCCTTTGTGGTGAAGGAGGTTGAGCAGTTCTTTCAATATTTAACTAAGGGCACAGACAGATGGTTGCATTAAAGGACTATCCATAAGATTTGAGCCAGCAAATATATATATACACAACCCCTGGTATGCCCAAATGTATTTATATATATATATATATATATATATATATATATATATATATATATATATATATATATATATATATATACCATATATATACCATATATATATAATATAAATATAAATATAAATATAAATATAAATATAAATATAAATATAAATATAAATATAAATATATATGTACCATTAAGCCACAGAGTTCTTCTCCTTATCAGCTGAGCCAGGGAGAAAGGTATATATTTAAAGTCACAACCCCTGGTATGCCCAAATATGGGAGGAAGTTCACTGCTTCCATTTAATGGTTAACACATCTGCCTAAGATGCAATACAGCCCATGCGTTAAGATAGCCCTGGGAAGGGGGCTGCTCACAGGAGCCTTAAGTGATCAATAGCGTCTCAGGAAATTCCAACCCCTGACTACATATCAACCACATCTTCTATATAACAGAGTAGATCATATCCACAGCAAATCTGTGTTGGGAAAAAAGGGAAACATTATTTGGAAACTGGAACCATTACAGGCAATTTTTTGCGCTATCTGTGGAGTCCTGTTATCATTTCAGTTGCTCACTTATGGAAAAACTATGTATGCTTTTGTGTATTGATTAATTTCATTTGAATTCATGCACAAATTTTATATTTTTTAATTACAATAATTACATGTCTGTTTCAGAACAAGGCTTACTTAAAGTGATGTATAAATGAGAATTTAATGAACAGTAAAATCTATGCAAGTAACAAAATCAACTGTTCATACAACAAACTAGATTAAATGAGATGTATCTTTCCAAGTATTGCCTTTTGCTCAAATTACAATACTGAAGATACATCAAAACAAAACATTGCATTCCATATTCCTATATTTGTTTCGTTTTTCCTGTGCAAAATGTACATTTTGTAACTTTTTGCATTCTTTCTCCTAGGGGAACAGCAGAAAGTGCAAAATTTTGAATGCAACACCATAAATGTCTGCTTAGAAGAACATTGCACAATGTTCAATTGAATTCTGCCTCAAAAGTGTGTAAGGCAGCAATAGGAAACTTGATGCCCTGCATATATTTTGGACTTGGCAACAATTATGCTATCTATACTTGATGACAGTAGTAATCCCAAACACTGGAACAGCACCAAATTGTCAACCCTCAATGTTTAGGTTTGCAACCTGAGTTGCTGAAATATTTAGTATTCAATTATCATTGTGTATCTATTCCATTAAATTGCCTGTTATTATTGGAGAGTTTATCAATGCCACAATTAGATGTATTATGATAAAAGTAGTGAATGAGGAGAAATCTCATTCCCAAAGCAAAGCAAACCACATAATTGAAGATGCTCTTTCAGGTACACTTTTAAAAAAAGGAAATGCAAAACTCATTTGGTCTTTCTTCAGTGACTGACACTCATTGGAGGATGAAGTCTCTCTCTCCCTCCCTCCCTCCATCTCCCTTCCTCTCTCTGTCCATGGCTGGCTCAAAGCCATATAAAAATGCCAATTCTGCATACCACCCAGGTGTGGGACTGGAGATCCAGATGATATATAGCAACTGAGGAATTAGTGGGAGCTAGATCAGCCTTAAAATATTTTGTATTATGGGAAATCATTGGAATTGTGGTGTTATTGTTCTGTGGATTTACTTTGTGTACTTCTAGCTAAAAGAGCAGTCACTGGGATTAACCCTACAGACATCAATTATTATTGCTTTCAATTCTTGTTCTTTTTTGGCTTCATCTCTTGTTTAGTTCCTGTGACCTTATGGGTATAGGTTCTAGAGGACTTCCTTAAGTAACTCACAGCCCTGTGTATATTTCTGCACAAGCTTACTCCCTTATACTCAACAATTAGCTATGCTACTAATTAGCTGTGATTTCATATTTGTTTTTAATCATGTGAAATGGATATTTTTACCACCAGCATTTTGTAGATAATTGCAATAAATATAAAAGAACATAAGCTTATAATATTGAATACAGAAGAGCAAAACAATTACAAGCAGAGCTTACAACAATAATAAAAATCATTTATGCTAAAAATCAAGACAGCCAGTTTGGTGTAGTAGTTAAGGTGCTGGTTTAGAAACCAGGCCAGGAGACTGGGAGTTCTAGTCCTGCCTTAGTCATGAATGCCAGCTGGATGACCTTTGGCTGATCATTCTCTCTCTCAACCTAACCCATCTCACAGAATTGTGGGGAAATTAGGAAGGAATATTATGGATGGTCAGTGCTTTGTGTTAATTAAAAATGATAAACTGCTTTATAAAAACATTTAAATCTAAATGTCCAATCGTGTTGAAAATTCCAATAAATTACTTATAAGGCAACCTATATAGACTTATTTAAAAGTAATCTCATTGAATTTGCTGTAATTTACTCCCAAGGAAGTTGGGCTTGTGTTTTAAGATTTTAAAATTGAACATGTAAATGTCAAGCCACAATACTGATCCTAGTTGGCCTCCTGAGGATTTTTTCTTCTTGTGCCATATCAGTCATCATAGGTTGGCGATCATGTTGGCGATCCTATTTTTATCAACAGCCACACGAAAAAGTGCTGCTGAGTTTTCTCCAAGCCAGTCCCTTAGATTTTGAAGCCATGATGTTCTTTTTCTGCCTGGACCACATTTCCCTGGATGATTAAATGAAATATGCCATATTTTTCCAGGTGTTGCATCACATGTCCAAAATAATCTAATTTTCACTTTTTAATGATTTTGATGATTTCCCTTGGCTTTCCCAGCTGGCAATAACAATCCCTAATTGGCTGGAGAGTGAGTCATGGCAAGTAGACTTCTTTTTTCTTGCTGGTTCAAAATGTTTCATTGCTTATTTAAGTAGCTTCTTCAACTACTTCTACATGGATAAGCAGCAAAATGTTTGAGCCATCAAGAAAGAAAAGAAGTCCAGTTGCCATGGCTCAGCTTCCAGACAACCCTACCTGATGACTGAGAATTTTCATCAACCCACAATTGAGGTGTTACTTTTGAAAAAGCCTTCCCAGTAAGGGTCAACCACTGCACTTTGTAGGGCAAAGACATCTAGACATCTAAGGGCTTGAAAAGATTATCTTAAAAGTTCTAGTTTGAAGGATAATCTACTCCCATTCATTTGGGATCTTTAGTGTTAACCAACGCTTTGGAACAGATTTGGAAAAAGATGGAAAGTTCTTACAGATGACAAAGCAGTGGAATCCCATTATTTTAGAAGTCAGACCAAGTTATTTATTGCTACATATGTACTTCACTGCAATAATGGGGCAATTATTGTTAAATCATTTGTAGTATGGAAAGTATGTATTGCAACTGGTATATCAGTATAATCTAAGAGGTGCTCTTATATCTCTAATGACAGTGCTGGATAAAACAATATCCTCAAATTGCAAAGCATTCTGCCCTAAAACAAGGCTAAATACCACTTGACTCTATTGTCAGAAATAATCGTACCTATTTATTTCCTTGATTATTTTGACTAAATATGTTTCTCCACTTAGGCCTCTCTAAATAGATGATAATTGGGGAACACTTGGTATTGTGAAAAGGCCACAGATCTAATGCATTGGGTTCCATTCTTCTCATTCTTCAATGTAAAATAGAATAGAATAGAATAGAATAAATTCTTTATTGGCCAAGTGTGATTGGACACACAAGGAATTTGCCTTTGGTGCATATGTTCTCAGTGTACATAAAATACATTAAAAGATACGTTCATCAAGAATCATAAGATAAGACTTGAATGTAAGGCTTTAAATCTGTGAAGAGCCAATAAAATGATGAAAATCTTGCTTATTTGGCTTCAGTCCAAATTGTCTCTGAGGATTTTTTTTTTTTTTAGATTCCTCATATTGGATGAGGACCTTTCTTTTTTTTTTTTTTTAAAAAAAAGTAATTTGTCTTCATTAGCTCTGAAAGTTTCCCTTGGTATGCATTTATTTATACTAAGATAGTAGACTATTTAACAATTGGGATGGATGATGGATGGATAATGGAGAGAGGGAAAGGAGATCCTTCCTTTATTAATTTTATAAATAACTCAAGGTAGCAAACATAGCTAATTCCTCCTCCTCCTCCAATTTTACCCATAACAGCAACTCTCTGAGGTGAATTAGACCCAGAGTAACTGGCCAAAAATCATCCAGCCAGCTTTTATATCTAAAATGGCACTAGAGCTCACAATCTCCTGGGTTTCTAGCCTGGGGGCTTTAACCATTAGTCCAAACCTAGTCTCTTTGTGCTTATGAATCATCCAATCCTATGAAAAGGAAGAACCCACAGCCTGGCCCTAACTAAAGGGACTAGCTCCTGCAGGCCTACATAGACCCAAGGTCTATCTTGTGGGAAAGCTTTTTTCATCTGTCCCAAAGTGGGGACAGAGCTGCTCAGGCTGATATAATTTGTCATGGACCCTAACACTGTTTTCCTCATTAAAACGCCCGGTGTGAGCACTTTTGATTAGATGCTGTGAGAGTAATCGATTAATCGTTCCAATGAGCCAGGGGGACCATCACAATGTTTTTTTCAAGAGCTGGACCCCCTGCTTGGTTCTCTGGAAAGCCGGCTCTGTTTTGTGGTTGTTGTTTTTTAGCGGTCAGGGAATGGAAGGTATTCCCCGTTCCGTTCTTGCTTGGAAGGGAACCAGGATCACCTGGCATTTGCTTACCTAACAGTCACAAGGCAACGAAGCGCAAAGAGCAGCTTCGCCCAGACATTCCAGGTCAGCCTCTCCCCCCCCCCTTTCCCCGGGCTGCCTCCGGTTCCAGGTTTAGAGGCGGAGGCCGTGAATGGGATTCCAGCCCGGCGGAGTCACGCTCGCAAAAACCTGCGCTACGCGAAAGCTTGCAAATGGCATCGCAGGCGCCCCGCACCTCTGCGGAATCTCCGTCTGGGGAGATCTTGCAGCAAGGCCGCAGGGGAAAGGAGGCAGAACCGGGGCCGGCCAAGCCTCATTCCTTCGGATGTAAGAAGCTATAGACGGGGGCAGCCAGCTTCCTCTGGGTGGTTTCTTCCCGCTCGCGTCCAAACAGGAGCAAGTGCTACGAAAATACGCACGGGGAGGGGGGGGGGAGAGACGTTTGACGTTCCTCTTCCCGATTTTCTATAAAAGGGAAAAGGCAGCCGCCCGGCCTCCTCCCTCCCCCCTCGGCCGAGGAATGCCGATCTTGAACGGAAACCCTTTTCCTCGCTTGACCCGCAAGATAAAGAATTCACCCGGCGCCCCCTAGCGGACATTCCCCGCGCCAATCGGAACAAAAGGGGACGCGCGCTGGTCAAAATGAAACGCGATTTATCAAAAAAAAAAAAAAAAAAAAAACACCACCCCATCTTCGCTACTCGAAATAGCGGGATCCTGGGTATTGTCCTCTGTTGTGTCCACAAGCAGGATGGTGAGAACAAGCTAGTAAAACTTTGTTTACTTACAGGATGACTTTAATTTTAAAAATAAAACCTAGACACTTTTGATAAACCTGTTTCACACACGCGCGTGAGAACACCTGATCAGCTTCAAGTTAAGAGTCTCTTTAACTGGGAGGGGCGTCAGAACCCCTTTGTGTCCCGTCTCCCCATCCCGTCCCCCACAAATCATCTTTTGTGCTATGGGAAGAGATAACGGGACCAGGGTCTGGTTCCAAGGTGGAAGATGGGAAACACGAAAAGGCGCAGAAGACTGTCAAGAAACTTCGCTCTGATCACTGCAGCTCTTGAGACGAAACGGTAGCAAAGTTGAACTTTGGATGCAGGTCTGAGCACAGATGAGGAAGGAAGAGACAGGCAAAGGGCTGGAAAGAGCAAAAGCCCATATTTGCTTTCCCTTGAAGTACTCTTTGTTTCGGCAGATCCAGGGATGGGGAGCCCATCCTTCGGGCATTAGATGCACAGAACTCGCCCAGCGCATTTGCTGGCTGGATGAATAGGGTTGTGAGGAATTTCCCCGCACATTGTACACCCAGGAATTCACAACTGCCTGGAATGTAGACAACATCCCTTTCATTGTCAAATGGGAAAGCTCCAGGGACAACACAGCCTCCCCCCAAGGTGGCCAAGGGGGGAGGGCAGGGGGGGGAAGTCCCACTGATCGGAACGAACCTGTCATCAACCGCCCCCGCGCATCACTGACTTCTCCCGGACTGGCTTTTGGTATGGGGGTGCCTGGATGCGCGCATGCCTATTTTCTGCCTCGTTGCGAGTTAATTGGATCCGTTCCAACCCGCTTCCTGTCCGCCCGCCGCTGATTGGCTGGCGGAGTTTCGGGGGTGCGAGCAACCGACCTCCTTAAAGGCGAGGGAACTCCTGCCGCCGCTCAGTGCAAACAGCCAGGGTGACCACCAGGGGAGACCTGGGGGAAGGGCGAGCTCCTCTTGATCCGTTTCAATCCTCCGGCAGCAAAGACCCAGGATCGCAAAGGACACTCTACTCGCTCGGACGTGTCTATTGACCCAAGGTGTTAAGCCCACGCAGGGGAAACTTCGCAGAACCCAAGAACACCGGGAAGGATTTTTGTACTGAGTTCTATAAAACCACATTTGCTCTCGAGAGGATCTGATTCTGGGGGATCCTTCGCCGCCTCCTACAAAAAGTAAGTCCTGAAGACATTTTTTATTCTACAACTTCGCTTGGAAAAGACAATCAAGATAACTAGAAAAAAGCTACAGCGCTCGTTTTCTTTCTTTCTTTCCGTCCTTCCTCCCTCCCTCCCTTCCTTCCTTCCTTTCTTCTTTCTTTCTTTCTTCCTCCTTCCTTCCTTCCTTCCTCCTTTCTTCTTTTCTTTCAATTCTTTCCCTTTCTCCTTCTACCTTGCTCACTCGAGGCTTTGGTCTGTAGTTACGATTTCTCTTCTTCCTCCACCTCACCACTTGTGCGCTGCTTCTTCTTCGAGACGGCTGCTTGTGGTTAGAAGGTGCGAGGGCGAGGTCCGAGTTCGTCGAATGACCGGGGACGTTTTTTTTCTTGCTTGAAGGTTGTCCCTGGAAGCGAGATTCCTGCCATGGAGCTATCCGCTGGTCTCTTTCTCCTTCTGATGCTTGGAGTCGGCACAACCAACCGGATTCCAGGTAAAAATTGTGGGATCGCGGAGGGGGAGAAGACGTCGCGGGTGAATGGGGAGGCGATTCCGACTTGGGAGACTTTCCGCTCAAACTCGGGATTAGGTTTCGAGGGAAAGAAGGGAGAAAGTCTCTAGACAACCCTCGTCCAGCTTACATCCAGGTAGGGCTGACAGAAACTGCTTAAAACGGAACAACAAAATCGCCACCCAGTACAGCTCTCTTTAACCTGGCGCCTTCCAGCTGGACTTTACACCTCTCGTTCTCTTCTGTGGGCAACACTGAGGAGTTGCAGACCGGGTTGAAAAGACAGTCTCCGTTCCCTGGAAGGATGTCACTTGCCCAGTCTTTGCTTGCCAGGCAGTGGCGGCCACTAGCCAGGGGTGGGAAGCTGCCTGTGGGAAGCTGTGGACAGAAATTGTTTCAACTCCTACCCTCAAAACAACGCTATAGAGCACTGCACACCAAGACAACTAGACACAAGTACAGGTCCCCGTCCTCCCAATGCCATCACTCTGCTAAACATATGCACCAAAGGCAAATTCCTCGTGTGTCCAATCACACTTGGCCAATAAAGAAGTCTATTCTATATTCTATTCTGAGCTGAAGGATGGTGCCCAGATGTGGGCAATTGATTGTCCCGCTTCCCTTGCTTGAGCGGCTCCTCTGGCCGGGGCTTCCCCCAGCTGGGCGGGCTCGGCTGGCTTTGTGGCTTGATATTTGAGAAGGGACGGTGGGGCTCGAGGCGTGCGAGGCGTTTTCCTTCTGGGTGCTGGCTCCGAGCGGACTATTGACCTTGGCATCCGCCTCGCTTGGGGCCAGGGCGCCGCACCAGACGCACCGCAAAGGGGCGGGTTGGCGGGGTGTCCTAGTTCTGTATGGAAGTTTTATTTATAAAGTAAAAGAGAAGTAGTGGGGAGGGTAAGCCCAGCTGCAGAATTCCCTCACGGGAGGGGGTGGTGGCATTACCCTCAGCTAGATCCCTGATGCTTCAGGTGATCCAAGGCATTGGTCCAGTGTTGAGCCAGACTCTAAGCCAGAGGTCTTCAAACTTGGCAACTTTCAGACTTGTGGACTTCAACTCCCAGAATTCTCCAGCCAGCTGGAGTTGAAGTCCACAAGTCTTAAAGTTGCCAAGTTTGGGGACCGCTGCTCTAAGCAATGCTATTTATATTTCCCACCTAGCTGCCCTGGAGCTTTACTGAGCCCCTGCTGTTCGGCTCTCCTTCTTTTGGGGCAGACCTGGCTTTCTATCCTTCTCTATTGCTTTGGGTTCCCTCTTTTGGGTTTGTCCCTCTCACACAGTCTCGATCATCACTCCGGAGTTTCTGCTTTATGTGTCCCTCCACTTTGCAACTTCAGAGTCCCTGGAGGAGGCAAAGGGGAAAGGCAAGAAGAATTCCAGACTTCAGTTTCTAGTGTCATTTGGCCAACCGTTCTCCTTTGATCCTCTTGGCTCGTTCAACCAGGAAAAACTGGGAAAGCCAAGTATTTTGCAGCTCACCTCTATTGCTTTGCTGCAACAGAACCCAAGCTGTAGTGATGGGAGATTGCTGTGTGACCGGAGGATTTTTAAGATCCTTTACTCTATAACTTTGGGTAGCATATATTTCTTGGGGCTCCTCTTACCTACAAAAGAGAGAGTCCAATTATAACAGCAGTAGCAGCTAGACCTTATGTGCCCTGCCCAACATAACCATCTCTTTCTGTCTCTCCCTCCCTCTCCCTTATCTTGACAGAGACCAGTGATGACAACAGTGTTTTCGATTTCTTTGAGTTAATTGGCTTTGGCCGCAAGGGAGGTCACAAAGGAATGGGGGTGCATCCGACCAAAGGACTGGAGGCTTTCAGCCCTGCCTACCGCATAGACGATGCCAACCGTATCCCTGCGGTTCCTGATCACATATTTCAAGACATTCTGTATTCCATCCAAGCTGAGAAGGGCTTCATCTTGTTAGCTAATCTTCGCCCGATAAAGAAGGTTGCTGGCACCATACTGGCCGTGGAGCGCAAGGACAATTCTGGCTACATTTTTAAGTTGGTGCTAAATGGCAAGGCAAAAACTTTGGACCTGAGTGTCTTTCCCGATGAAGGTAACCAAAGTTTGGTGTCAGTGGAGGAGGTGAAGTTGCCCCTTGCGCGATGGAGTAGCATCACCCTCTTTGTGCAAGAAGATCAGGCTCAGCTCTACGTAGGCTGTGATAAAATGACAAACGTGGAGCTGGAAATTCCTATTCAAGACATCTTCACTCGGGATCTGTCCAACAGAGCCAGGCTCCGTCTTGCTAAAGGAGGAGTTAATGACAACTTCCAGGTAAGAGACTTCCTTACAACAGGATCAAGAGTCCAATTCAAGGGAGCCAATTTGATTTGCCATTTTGGGGGAAGAAATAGTTTCAAGAAAGTAGATTTGTTGCCCCTGACTACTCAGTGTTGACTACTATCCACAGCAATGGGGATTTAGCTGACACTTGGAATATTAAATGTACAGTCAAAATGCATCCAATGGTGTAAGCTTTAAATTGAACTTGAGTTTTCTCTTACAAATTAGGCAATGTTAAGATTTGATCATTGTTGATGTTGAAAGGAAGTGGAAAAACTGACTTATTATCAACTAATGAGAATTCTGGCCAGTATAGTTTATGCTTGCATTACAAATGAAAACAATAACATATTTAAATATAGGCATGAAAATTCTTACCCATGCTGAATTAAATATAGGTCACTCCTAACCCAAGCTGACTAATAAATTACAGGCAAAAATAATGTGAGAGTTAAAACATAAATTGATGATTGTGCCCAAATAAACAACACATATACTGTATATATGCATCAAGAATTCCCCTTGCAATAGTGATGGATTATTTCAATCCTTATGTTTTCAGGGAATGCTGCAGAATGTGCGGTTTGTGTTTGGAACTACGCTGGAAACCATCCTGAGGAATCAAGGCTGTCAGATCTGTACGTTAGAAACCTTTTTCTTCAAATGTATTGGCCCATTGATTATAAGAGTCCTGTTTATGTGAGGTGAATGAGTTTAGACCCAAGGTGGTATTCAGCAGGTTCTAACTAGTTCTGGAGAACGGGTAAATACCACCTCTGACTGGCCCCGACCCCATCTATTCTCTGCCTCCTGAGTCCCATCTGATCAGGAGGGAATGGAGAGTTTACAGTATCCTTCCCTTGCCACGCCCACCAAGCCACGCCCACAAAACCACACCACACCCACAAAACCACACCCACAGAATCAGTAGTAAAAAAAAAATTGAATCCCACCACTGGATTAGACAGAAAATGAAATGCAGCCCACTGTATTTTAAGGAAATAATGCCTTACATTTGTTTAAACTGAATTCTGTCAGTTTTGACAGTGTTTCTATATATAATCTGTATGTGTTTTAATTGGGTTTGTTTTTTTTTAGCTACTGGAACACTTATTAAATTAGACAACCCCATGAATGACTCCCGCCCAGCCATTCGCACCGACTACATTGGCCAGAAAACCAAGGACATCTGTGGCTTTTCTTGTGACGATCTAACCAAAATGTTTCTAGAACTGCAAAGACTGCGTGCCCTGGTTGTAAAAGTTCAAGACTATGTCGAGCAGGTGGTAAGTGGATATTAAATACCCAAGAAAGAATCAAAAGCCTCCTAAGGACTCCTTGACTCATAAACGCTAACTATTTTCCATTCCACAATGATGGGAAACAGACATTCACTTACAGTACTGTAAGAAAGAAATATTTTTAAGTGAGCAGCCTGGGCAATGTTTGAGAAGAAAGCTATTTTTATTTCTTCTCAGCCGCCAACCCAAAATGCTTCATAGATGTTAAGCCATAATTAGCTTAACTAATCTGTATTGTAGTATGCTGAATGAAATATAATGTTTAGCTTCACATAATTATGTTAAATCAAAGCCAATATAGCATTACATTAAATTTAGTCTAATATGAATAGTTTTTGCAACTGACCTAAAAGTAAATATGTCCTGCTGTACATGTAACCCTTTACTTACTCAGCAAACATTCAAAGTTACAATGAAAAACCTATATACAACCCAGATTTGAAGTTCCAATAGAGAGCCGCCCTCCACCCTATGGTCATGTGATCTCATTTTGGATGCTGGCAATTGGCCCACATGCATGATTGTTTGCATGGTCACATGACTGCAATGTATCACATTTTTGCTGGAAACTAGCATTTACTTCCAGTTTCCAACAAACCCCCCCCCCCATCCTATAGGGCTTACAGCCTTTGCTTAAAGTCATCAAATTGGATGCAGTCACAAGATGACCCACTTAACAATTAGCACAATTATTAGCATAATTGTACGTTCAGTTATGGTTTTAAATTGAGGTCTACCTATAGTCATTTGCAGTATTTTTATTAAACTTTCTCTAGCAACTATGGTCCTCAAAATCTGGCTAAAGTTTATATCTGTATATAGTCCAGCTTCCCCTGAAGCTTCTCCATATGGTCTAACATAGGTGAGCAATCAAATGGAGAAAAATAAATGTATTACTTTAGTAATATTGTTTAAATACTATGAAGATATTTAGAACTATAGCATTTAACATGGAATCACAATCCTTTCTAAGTAATCAGTGTAAAAGCAATTTTCTTGTCTTCAGATTCAGACTGATTTATAAATCTTTATTATTATCTCTTCCTTTTATGTCTGATGTAAAGGAACTTATCGCCCCAAATATAATAAAGAAAGGAATATGCTTCCACAATAATGTTGTGTATGAAAATGCAGCTGAATGGACCACTGATACCTGTACCACATGTACCTGCCAGGTAAGATTCTTTACAGCTAACCCATCAGTAAACGATTTACCATGTACCTAGTTAGCACATAAAGGGACGTGGTGGCTCAGGGGCTAAGATGCTGAGCTTGTCGATCAGAAAGATAGGCAGTTCAGTGGTTCAAATCCCTAACACCGCATAACAGAGTGAGCTTCTGTTACAAATCCCCGCTTCTGCCAACCTAGCAGTTTGAAAGCATGTAAAAATGCAAGTAGAAAAATAGGGTCCACCTTTGATGGGGGGGGGGTAACAGCATTCCGTGCACTTTTGGTATTTAGTCATGCCGGCCACATGACCCCTGTCTTTGGACAGTGCTGGCTCTTCAGCTTTGAAATAGAAATGAACACCGCCCCCTAGAGTCAGGAATGATTATATGTGCGAGCGGAACCTTTACCTTTACCTTACTTAGTACATTATGCACAATGTAACTCATGCAGAAAAATTGGTGACCCAAATATCTATTTACTGTCTTTATAAGAAAGTTTTCAACTTAAACCTGCCACCATCTATAAGTTGTGAATGAATATTTGCAGCAAGGAAAGTTCTACTAAACTTGCTTCCTAATCAGAGTTGCATTTTTGGCAGTTTAAGACAGTTGTATTTGGCTAAAGCTTCTGTGATTTTCTTTATACTACTGACATCTAATTCAGTCTTTGTTTATGTTATCCCCTAAAGCTACAAAAACATATTGTCTATTATCCTTTAAAGAACAGAATTGGCAAAGGTTAACATTCCTTCTTTTGCACAGTCATTTGTTTTTTGTTTTTTTGGCATAAGATGAAAATACACATCATGCTACAACATGGATTTGTTTGAATGTGGAGCCAACTTACCTAAATCCATTCTATCAATGACTCTGATGATCAAATAAATTCAGGCGCATAACCAAAATGGCAACTTTGAGAATTTTTATTAGCCTAATGAAACAAGATCTGGAAAGCTACTCAACAAGATTTGGTTTTCCCATTTAATAGTAACTATTGATTAAATAAACGAAGGGATACAAAAAGAAATAAGGGGTGCAAATAATTGAAATGAATGATATTTATGGGTTTGCTTTGATTTCAAAAAGCCTCAAAACCAAAAGCCAAACTACCCATTGTTCAGATTCTGTTATATGCTGTCTAGAATCTGAACAATCTTATTAAAATTGCATTCAGCTTAATGGGGCTGAAAGTCCAAAATGGGCTTCAAAACTTACAGTCAGGACTAAAAAAAAAATCTGTCCTGATTGTAACATTTGAAGCCTATTTCTGGCTTCATGATTACTAACCTGAGGACATAAGTTGTTTTAAAGTCAATTCCTAAAGTATCTTTACCGCTTCCAGTTGGAAAGAAGATGGGCTTATTTTCTCTTTCTCTTCTCCCATACTAATTATAGTATCTCCTTTCTAAAAGTTAAACAACTGTTGGGAAAAAAATACTTTGAACAATGGAGTATGACTGGTTGTAGAAAAGCATTAAGGCATTGGGAAAAGAAATGTCAGATGTATGTATTTTTTAATATGGGGGTTTCTTTTCCCTGTTTAGAATTCTGCTGTAATGTGTCATAAAGCATCTTGTCCTGTCATGCCTTGTTCCAATGCCACCGTTCCTGATGGTGAATGCTGCCCACGATGTTGGCGTAAGTAACTATCCCCTTAACTTATTTTATAGGATTTAGTTTATTTATTTCTTTGTTTGTTTTTGCATTTCCAGTGTCTGTACTTAGGAGGTAACAGTTACCTCAAAAATTGTATATGTGAGAGAGCACAGTTTCTAGCCCGAAATTCTGAAACTAATGCAGACATCTTTGAAATTGCCACTACATTCAGGATCAGCTACAAAATATTAGATTTTGAACTAAGGACACAATAGCAATCTTTTTTTTTAGTTTGCAGAAAGATGGCTTGTGTCAAAGTAACTTGAATTAGGTAAACGTTAAAAGTCAAATAAAATCAAGACAGACCTACAAATCCAGTCAGGATAGCATACATGAGAATAAAATTTTCTAAGAATGATGAAACTCCCACAAGTTTATTCTGAGTTGTGTTTGAGGAAAACAAAGCAAAATCTTAATAGAGTTTTTCATATCCCTTGGGAGATTTCAGGAACTGGTAGCATGAATATCTCTGTTTATTTTATTTTCTTGGGTGGGCACAAGGTGTCCTATAAATCTCAAAAAATATGTTACACGAGACCTTGATCATCTGGTTCTGAATATCTCGTACAAATATTCATATGTAATTTGGATAGTTCGGTTATCAAAGTTCAGAGTAAATTGAAATTTACAGAACAATATAGAATCTTTCACTCTATTATTCTGACAATCTCTGCTTCCTATTGAGGTAACTTGTAAGAAGGTGGTTGTTTTTATTTTATTATATATTTATTATATTTATTTTTCTTCTTTTTACAGCAAGAGATTCTGCAGATGATGCTTGGTCTCCCTGGTCTGAATGGACCTCTTGCTCTACAACCTGTGGCAATGGGATTCAGCAGAGAGGCCGCTCTTGTGACAGAATCAACAATCCTTGTGAAGGCTCCTCTGTGCAAACACGGATATGTAACATGCAAGAATGTGATAAGAGATGTGAGCATTTAAATTCTTTACATTACAGATAGCTGCTACCTATTTTTACTCTGTCTTTCCATACTTAATATAGGAAACATTGATTTACTTCAGATTAGTGTAAAACATTTGGTTGTAATGGGATGTATGAGATGTCGATGATTAAAACAAAAATACTTCCTATAAAAATGATTTTCTGATTCAAGAGTCAGCAATGTCTAAACATTTTTCCAGCATGGTAATTAATAGAAGAGAATATTTGTAGCTCAGGTTGAGCTGTGGGTTCATTAGTGCTCTCTGAATTTGGTTCTTTTCTTGCAGACATTTCATTACCCAACTAGGTAATATCATCAGTCCTAGCATAATCAAACTCAAAGAGTTCCAAGGACCCCACAGTATGGTAATGTCCTAATCGACTGTTACAATATTTTGATATTCACTAAGCAACATTTTACTGCTTACAGTCAGACAGAATGGTGCTTGGAGCCATTGGTCCCCTTGGTCTTCCTGCTCTGTTACTTGTGGAACTGGGTTAATCACTCGAATCCGTCTGTGCAATTCTCCACTTCCTCAGATGGGAGGCAAAACGTGTGAAGGGGAGGCACGCGAAAACATGCCTTGCCAGAAAAGCCCATGCCCAAGTAAGTTCACTGTTTAAAATGATTTTGTGCAAGAAACATGATAGTCTTTTAATATTCATCGTCTGAGACTGAGAACAGGAGTTATTCAATCGTTTTCAAAAAATCACCCAAATCAACCTGAATTTCTAATACCAATGGCATTTCCCCCTTCAGTTCCAAGATGCATAAATATTCCTTTTTTTGTTACAGTTAATGGGAACTGGGGACCATGGTCACCTTGGGATGCCTGTCCAATTACATGCGGAGGAGGCATTCAGAAACGCAGCCGTCTCTGCAATAATCCAGAGCCCAAATATGAAGGGAAGGATTGCATTGGTGATGCAACAGCCACTCAGATGTGCAACAAGCAGGATTGCCCAATCGGTGAGTAATGGCTCATCATGAACTATCAAGCAGCATATGTAAGAGTGCTGTGTCATTTTCAGAAAAGTCTGGGAATGCATTGGGAATGCAACAACTTAAATTTTATAACAAAGAAATGTGAAATATTTTGGCAAAATGACTGCATTATGGCTTCTGTGATCTTGTTGCTACTCCTGGTACTCTATCAGGTATTTTTTAAGGTGGCCACCTCATTCTGTCTAATAACACGAACAGCCAAGAAAATAAAACTTAATTTGTGCCAATTTTCCTTCTGTTTTTAGATGGATGTCTGTCTAATCCTTGTTTTGCGGGAAGTAAATGCACTAGTTTCCCTGATGGTTCCTGGAAATGTGGTCCATGCCCTGCTGGCTATCAAGGAAATGGAATTAGATGCAAAGATATCGATGAAGTAAGATAATATTTGCATGCATTAATATAGTCAATGTTCAAGGTGTTTGCAAATGAATCTATGGCCAAACCTTTCTCCCACTTCTTCATATTTCAGTGCCAAGAGGTCCCAGATGCATGCTTTGTACTTGGTGGAGTACACAGATGTGAGAATACTGTACCTGGTTATCACTGCCAGCCTTGTCCCTCCCGCTTCACTGGACCACAGCCTTTTGGTCGGGGTGTGGAAGATGCAATGGCAAACAAACAGGTACTGTCAACATAGAGATGTTTCCCGTTTATGAAACTTAAGTCCTTTCTGAATATATGACCAAGAATTAAAGAAGATACCAGGGAGCAGTTACTTTATTACATGCAGCCATGTGATTTTGTTCAGAAGCACCCAGTTGTATATAAGAAATTCAGTTTGAATTAAGCTGGAAACCCATAAAATAAGCAAGTGGGGAACCACAAACAATGGATGGAATTAACTGGGCAGTCCTTTCTTTTGTGTAAAGAGAGTGACAACTGAGAATTGAAGCCCCCATTGGTATCTAAAATATGATAAAGAAAACCATATACTTAATTCTCTTTAAAGAGAATTCACACAAAATCACAGTCAATGGCTGCTTGCTTTGAAAACACAGTAAAAATGTCAGTCCTCCTTTGATACATTAAAAGAAGAATGAGGTCCATCTCTGCACAATCCCCCCCAAAAATTGTATCACTAAGATGGACAAATTAACACTAAAATTAAAAGACAAAGAAGAGTCGGAATATTATGAAATTTGGAAAAATTGGTACAAATAGAACAAACAAGAATAACATTAATTAATCCAATATATATATATATATATATATATAGATAGATAGATAGATAGATAGATAGATAGATAGATAGATAGATAGATAGATAGATATAGATATAGATATAGATATAGATATAGATATAGATATAGATATAGATATAGATATAGATATAGATGGAGGAAGGGAGGGAGGGAGAGAGAGAGAGAGAGAACTGTGTATAAAGGTTTATAAACATAGAAGCGAAATAATATTTACATGTACAGGTATATGACATGTTGATATAATGGTGTTGTAGAAGGAAAATAATAATAATAATAATAATAATAATAATAATAATAATTTTATTTATTTTATAATAATAATAATAAAGAATAAGGTAAAGACATCTCTGCAAGTGTATTCTTAATTCTGTCTTAGGTATGCAAGCCACGTAACCCATGTGCTGATGGAACTCACACCTGCAACAAGTATGCCAAGTGCATCTACCTTGGACACTTCAGTGACCCGATGTATCGCTGTGAATGTAAACCAGGGTATGCCGGCAATGGGGTTATCTGTGGAGAAGACACTGACTTAGATGGATGGCCAAATGAGGACCTTCTCTGTGTTGCCAATGCTACTTACCACTGCACTAAAGTAAGCATATTTCTTCATTACATGCCATTCCACCCTTTAATATCAGGGGAAAGTAGTTTGGTTAGTATTTTAATATGAGCTTATTGAATTAATGCTTCTTAAATGAATTCATGAGATGAAACAAAGTGGCCCTTTAGTTTTCTCATTTTTCCAAATTTTCTGATGCAATCTTCTGGGGAAAATAATCATATACCTAAAGGAGATAGCACAAAAAAGCACAATATTATGAAGATATGATAGTTGGCATTTACTATGCAGTCAATATATTTAAATAAATTAGTTGCCATGGTTTTGCCACAATCCAAATTTACTGAAATACATTGATACTCATGTAGTTTTTTTAAACTACTTATTTTGTATAAGCATAAGTGTTTCAGATTAATTTCGTGTTGCTATTGTTCAAAAATAATGATTTTAGTGATGCTGACAATGCTCTAAATTAAAGAATCAGTAAGACAGGTGATTAAACAACAACAATACTGTCTTTGTAATCCGAGTACTACTTTGTGTGAAATTAAAGACATGTGTTCTGTATCTTTTTCTGCAGGATAATTGCCCCAACCTTCCCAATTCTGGACAAGAAGATTATGATGGTGATGGAATTGGTGATGCCTGTGATGATGATGATGACAATGACAACATTCCTGATGATAGGGCAAGTTTAATAAAAATATTCATGTTCCTCTGTGACAATGTCCACCTCAGTGATAGCCAAAGACCAAAAGAAAATTGCATGTTCAGTGAAACCTTGGAGTGGATTAGTTGAGTTCTTCCCATGCAGTCAGTGAAAGAAAAAGTAAAATATGAAATAAAAATCCTTACTCATTTCCTACTCTGTTCATAAAAGAACAGGTTTGCCCACCAATATACTGTCCCTCTCTACCACTAACGTAAAACACACAGAGAGAAGGAGATTGAATCCATGATACGAGATTGAAAGATCGCAGCAATTTGAAATAGCTAATTTGTAGCTAAAAATTGATTTTTTTAAAAAAAAACCAATTTTGCAATAAAATATGGATGCTGCATTGCTTATCACCTTTATTACTGCTCACTTTTCATTTACATGTCAAAGAAATAATCCTCGCAACATTCCTTTGCTACCTTTCTTACTCTAATAAATCTACTGAATAGGTTATTCATGACACTAATATCTGAGCATATTTTAACAAGGCTTTTAAATTTTCCTTCTGCAGGATAACTGTCCATTCCATTACAATCCACAACAATATGACTACGATAGGGATGATGTTGGTGATCGTTGTGATAATTGCCCATACAATCACAATCCTCTTCAGATAGACACAGACCAGAATGGAGAAGGCGATGCCTGTGCTGTGGATATTGATGGAGATGGTAAAGTTTGGTTACTTCTTGCTTTCTTCTATTATGGCATGACTGTCATTTCAAGAGAGAGAGCCTGCCCTTGAGCAAATTCTACTCTTAATGATGACCTGGATATACCAAACATTTCAAATAAATAAATGAAAAATAGAAAAACTAAGTTATAAACTTGCCATTTTGGAGGAACATATTCTAATAGCATCCCATGTTTTTCATCTGCTTATTTTATGTCATACATGACAGCTTCTATAGAAGCAGATTTAATTTTATACTGCATCCTATTTGGTTTGTAGATATAGTTGAAAATGTGCTGCCATTGAACGGTTAACTGAAATGTCAGTTCTATTAGTGCTAGATGCTTAAAGAGATAGGCTATGATTTTGGCTTCTATGAACCATTTTTTCTTAATTACTTTTATGCAATAACTTATTATCTAGATGCATTTACCATTAAAAATACCTGAATGGGTTACTCTATATTTCCAGGCATTCTTAATGAAAGAGACAACTGCCAGTATGTGTACAATGTGGATCAAATAGATTCAGACTTGGATGGTGTTGGAGATCAGTGTGACAACTGTCCAATGATGCATAATCCAGATCAGGTCAGTTTAACTGCACTTGGGCAAGTAAATATTTATTTAATCTTCTAATTTACAGAATGTCATGTATAGCTCTGCAACAGAGGTGGTTGCTATCAGTTCGCACTGGTTCAGATGAACCACTAGTGGAAATTGCCACTTTTTAAATGTTCTGTGCGGGCACAGACCTATTTATAGGCAACTGCATATGCTAAGTTGCACAACCTAAGTATTTCAGGAATTTAGCAATAAAAATACTGTTAATATGTCAAACAATATATAGTCTGCAAAAAAGTTTTTATCATGACTTATGATGTCCTGAAGCTAGGAATTTAGTACAAAAATGCACCCATAAAAATGTTCATTGGGGGTAAAGGATAAAGTAGTACACCACCAGTATATCACCAATAGGGGTTTTTTTAATTAAAAAAAAGCTCAAATAATTTTTAGTTGATTAAGAACTAAAAATATGAAGAGGTCTATCTCATCCCATTTAATTCCCTCAAGTCTAAATTAGCAGTGGGAAAAGCCTGCATAGTACTCAGCAGCATAATTGAAATGCTTGAATAGTTTTTGTCAAAGTGCAATAAATAGCCAGAATCTAGATTTATCCTGCAGGTTATCTAGTTAAAAGGATATGTACAATCTCAAAACCATATTGGTTTCCAAAATAATGTACCACATTAAGCACCACTATGAATTATGTCTAGATTTAAGAGGAAAATCTGTTTCAGAGGACTTATTTTGTGTGGTGGCTAAAACTGAAGACCAGTTGTTTTTTATAGGATTTATTTAATATAGCCTTCTACATGCAAACATCGTCTGATTATATTTTAGAAATGCAGAAACATTTTGGTTTCTAACAACCTTAAGAACGCACTACAGATAATAATAATCTGTTTCCCTAAAATAAACCCTCCCAGGATAATAAGCCCAAACTGGCTTTTGGGTGCATGCACTAAAATAAGCCCTCCTCTGAAAATAAGCCTTCCCCAAAAATATTGCAACACAGCAGCAGCCATGAGGTGACCATACTCGCCACCTCCTGCACCTCAAAAATAATAAGACCTCCCTGAAAATAAGGCGAAGTGAAAATAAGAGTGTATCTTATTTTCGGGGAAACATGGTAGAAGCCACAGCAAAGTTTGACTTTTCCCAATATGCCAAAGCAAACTGGATAGGCGCTAAGAGATTATATTTCACTAACTGAAGGTAAATCCTAGACAGAGCTAAAATACCCAATAATTCCAAACTTTGAGTGGACATTAGTATCTTACTATACATATTTATCTCTGTTCTCCTTAGTAAAGTGAAAGGCCCATGCTGGCAAAAAACACTTGTCCACAAGCTATCGAAATGAAGAATTCAATCAGACCATTGGAGGCTCAGCCCCAAAAGAGACCTCTGGATTGCCTCCTGTTTCAAGATGCTATCTTCTAGGGTTTGTAAATCTTTGTCCTGACAAATGTTCCACATTTTGCTTTCAGATGGATTCAGATTCCGATCGCATAGGGGATAAGTGTGATAACGACCAGGATATTGATGGAGATGGCCACCAGAATAATCTCGATAATTGTCCTTATGTGCCCAATGCGAACCAAGCTGACCATGACAAAGATGGGAAAGGGGATGCCTGTGACCATGATGATGACAATGATGGCATTCCCGATGACAGAGATAATTGTAGATTGGTTCCCAACCCCGACCAAGTTGATTCAGATGGTAAGAAAGATAACTTGCATGAAATTAGAAAGAGACAGCATAACATTTAGACATGTAATGCAGTCTTCAATGTGGTTTACTACAAAGTGTTAATATGAATGAATATGTTGTTTTTCTGCAAATGCAACATTCCTTTACTCCTTGTAATATTGTAATAATTTGTAATAATTTAAATTTTGTTTGTTTGTTTATTAAAATGTTAGGTTACTCCAATTTGTATATCTCTGAGTGGCAAACTGTCCATACATAGAGTACATATATACATACAGGCACACATACCTTTTCTACATCTAGAAAAAAGCAATAGAAACAATGCCTAGAGAAAAAACAATCAATTTAACAACTGAAATATCTTCCATATACATATCACCCATGGTAACCCAGGATCAGGGAACATAGCCAGGTTTTAAGGACATGTTTAAACAGGCCCTCTTGTTTAAACATTTAAAAGTTGCTGTTATTTAATAATTCTTAGCTACTAAGAATTCCAGCCACTTAGCTAATTCCTGAACTGGTTCATATGTATAATTGCTCAAGCTATCTGCTACTGAAAGTCTAAAATATACCACATGTTTGGCTTTGATGTTCATTTCTCTCTTTCTGAACTCATCCCTTATTCCTCCCTTTTTTGCCAGGTGATGGGCGGGGAGATGCATGCAAAGATGATTTTGACAATGACAAGGTTAATGACATTGAGGACGTCTGCCCTGAGAATGTTCTCATAAGTGAGACAGACTTCCGTCGATTCCAGATGATTCCCTTGGATCCGAAGGGAACATCTCAAATTGATCCCAACTGGATTGTTCGTCACAAAGGCAAAGAACTGGTTCAGACTGTCAACTGTGATCCTGGACTTGCTATTGGTGAGCATCAAAGTTCTGGCTTCTTTTATAGGTGCATGCCTGCACACACATCCACTGAGACACATCTCCTTCTGATCAAACAAAACCCCATTGTTGTATGAGGATAAGGGTATTCTTCACCTCATCACCATGTTTAGAATTGTTTTAAACTTTATTTTTTTTAAAAAAAAATGTTTTTCATAAAGCATTCTTAAAAATACCAGCTGCTCGGTTTTTGGAATGAACAGGCACTGAAACAAAGAGGGCAAGGATAAAAACATTGATTTCAGGAAATTAAACAACAACAATGTTGCTTAAGCTCCTTTAAGCCTTATCCAATAGGACAATAAGTCTGCATAACAGAACTTATGAATATACATACAAAAGCTCTTTCTGAATACTGGATCCCTGTTCAGTGTGCCTATTCATTTTTGCTTTTGCTGGAAAGATGCAGCATTGCATAATGCAATAGATGTAAATTGTGATTTAAGATGCAATCATGAATCGTAGTTCTAATTCCATTTAATTTCAATTCATTCTTTAAAAATAGTTTGACAGGGCAAATAGTGAGAGGAAAAACGTAATCATCCATAAAATATATGTTTTGATTAGAAGTTTTGAGTACAAACCCCAGACCAATTTTAGAGAGGGAGAGAGAAAGATTTGTTAATGAAAACCTTACAAAGGATGGACTTTAAAGCATGAATTGACATCCATCTGACGCTAACAGTTACTTATTTTTCTTTTTCCTAGGTTTTGATGAATTCAATGCTGTTGACTTCAGTGGTACTTTCTTCATTAACACGGAAAGAGATGATGACTATGCTGGCTTTGTATTTGGGTATCAATCCAGCAGCCGTTTTTATGTGGTCATGTGGAAGCAGGTTACCCAAACATATTGGGAATCACAGCCAACCAAAGCTCAAGGATATTCAGGTCTTTCTATCAAAGTAGTGAACTCTACCACAGGTCCTGGAATGCACCTTCGTAATGCTTTGTGGCATACTGGAAATACTATTGGACAGGTAATAGATCATTTCTATTATTAATGAATTCATTTTTCGTTTCAAAAACCTTGGCAAATTATACTATTGAAAGACATAGAGATCTTAAAATATTTTAAGCATAACAAACTTTTTTTTAAAGAAAACTCTTCTGTACCTGCTAAGAGCTTATGTTTTATCTCCAGAGCTTATATAAGTGTAATTACAATGTACAATGTAATTTTGTACAATATACAAATCATCCTTACATTTACCTTTCAGGTAAAGACCCTGTGGCATGACCCTCGTCAGATAGGTTGGAAAGATTTCACTGCTTATAGATGGCGTCTCAGTCACAGGCCCAAAACTGGCTTCATTAGGTAAGCATCACCGATATAGACTGAACAATTTATATCTTTTGGGAAAGGCTTATTCAAGGTTACAGTGTAAGTACCATATATTATTTCATGCTAAAGATTAATGATCACTACTCTTCCTGACAGAGTGGTAATGTATGAAGGAAAGAAGATCATGGCTGACTCTGGCCCTCTCTATGACAAAACCTATGCTGGTGGTCGCTTAGGACTGTTTGTCTTCTCTCAGGAAATGATATTCTTCTCTGATCTAAAATATGAGTGCAAAGGTAAGAACTTACCTTGTTTTGTTAGATTTAAAAGCATGAAGTATTTAGTATATCTTTATAAACTTAATATTTTTAAAATAATAAGTGTTAGATCACACTTAATAAATATAAATAAAAAATGTGTTTGCAAATAGGGTTTTTTTGCTGGATAAAGAAAGGATCTTAAATTTAAGGTGATTTAAATTAAGAGAGATTTAGAGATTTTATTAATATTTGTAGGCCGCCCTTTTCCCTGAGGGGACTCAGGGCGGCTCACATAAAATCGGGGAGGGGGAATACAGACGTTAAGATAGAGACATATAATAAAATAGTAAACAACATACATTCATCATTCAGGAGGGATAACTATCCTTGTCCCCAGGCCTGACGGGCGAGCCAGTTCTTAAGGGCTGTGCGGAAGGCCTGGACGGTGGAGAGGGTGGGAAATTCAAAATAACTATTTGAATTACAGATATCTGATTTGGGCAACTGCTTCATTAGAGAAGCAGTAGGCTTGTTACTCTGGCATATTTTCCTTTGAAATAACCCCACCTTTTGTACAAAAACAAGTACAGTTAGTTCTTCATTTTGAATGCTGATTACTGTTTTATCAATTTATCCCTAATTGTAGTTGCTTAATTACTAAACAATTGATGGTTTTTGTCTCTCTTTTTTTGCAGATCAATGATTGGAAGGCAATTAATTAGAGAAATTCGAAATGCTGGTATTGCACCTTCTGAACAGTTAAATTTCTAGGAACCTTGGGGGAACCATTTGTTGTGTTGTGTTTTGGTTTTTTGCTCATTCCTCTCTTCCTGCCTTCGTGAGACTCAGACTACATGACCTGTTTCGAGGGAATGCTGTTGAGAGAGAGAGAAATTTGCAAATCTTCCCATCTCATCTCTGTTAGCAGAGAAGAAACATGTCTTTCAGGAACAAGAACATTCCTCTGCTTCAGAAATGAATAGACATTTCTTTGAGAAATATGTTTGTAGTAGCTGGGCATTGTCACTGCCTCTTTTTAACTGGAGGTCCAATGGATCAGCACTTTTGCAACAAGGGTATTTTTGTATGGACTACTTAAAAATTAAACCAGAGGTTTCAACCTATAGAGGAAGGAAAGGAAGAAAGTTTGAGTTAGGTTTGAGTTTTCCTCCCTTTCTAAAAGACGGCTATGCTTCCTAGGGTTCATGTCAAGGTAAATTGGATGAATCGTTACACACTGTCCTGGATCATTATCCAGTGCACATTTGCTCAGGCATAAGCCCCACTTAATTCAGCAGTATGGATCACTTTATGCTCACACCTAAGATTATACCTTAGTTCTGTGTCCACAAATAGGGCCTATTTTGCTTAATTGTGTAGGAAAATACTTGCAAGTTATACTTGCTAACTAGTCACATGCAATATTAACATTTTTTTAAAAAAAATTACAATGGGGCAAATGAAAACAATCATGGCACTTTTGATTCAAGTAGGGTTTTTTTGTGGGGGGGGGGAGGACAGCAAGGAACATATGGGTAAAGCAAGATTTCCTGTGCTGCTGCATCCAAGATCTGGTTCTCATGCAGATCGGGCAACAATATTAAAAGTGTCAAAAAGCACTTTCATCTCAATTTAGCACTTGTGGTGGCCTTCAGCAAATTTTCATAAACATTTTAATGAAAATTTCAAAAGCACAATGAGTGGCGAGTACAGTTAAATGCAAAATTCTGTTCTACACAATGCAAGGGTGAGGGTTTTTTTAAAAAAAAATGTTCCAAAAAAAGGGGTTTTGTGGAAGACATCTGTAGATAAAATAAATGTAAAATATTTATTTTTTACCTATCCTGCCTGTTCCAAATAACAAAGGACTGTAGATTGAAACGGAAACAATGCGTCAAGACTATCCATTTTGCTACATTTTTCTATGACAGAAAGATTGTAAATAAAGGTTATTTATTGTTCTAAATGAATTTTGATAGTTACTTTTAATACTATTTTAGATTGCAAAGAGTAAGTTCCCCTAAGCAATGTGGAACAATAGGGTAGGAATTGTTCTCAGTATGTTTTCTTCCTCTGTGCAAAACAGCTGACAAAGTAACCAAGCAGGCTACTTATTGTTGTATTGCCAAAGCAGAAAAATGTATACATGTTGACTGTCCCTGTCGGTCAAGAAAAAAAATGGAATAGCTTCAAATCACCGTAGGTCACATTCCTTTGACCTATGATATTTGCACAGGAGGTATTCGTGTGTTAGCTTTGCCACCTTTGTAATATTGCTGGCTAAGATTATGGTACATTCATGTTGGTCAATATGCCAAATAAAAAAGAAAAAATATTTTGGAGGATACGGAGAACTTCATTCCAACAGAATACCCAATTTTCTCACCAGTATGGACTGCAGAAGACACATTGCAAGGGGGAGGGGCATGTTTGGAGCATCATTTGAAGACTGCTTGTAGTGTAAGGCTAGCTTCACTTTCTCTCCAACCCTGTTACTAGAAAACAAGGAATGTCAAAGGCGAATTTTTTAATATACAAATATTACCTCATTGTTGTTTGACTGAAAAATGAAAAAAAAACCTTTGAATCAAGCAGAGTTTAAATATCTAACAAAATTTAAAGCTACTGTAGTATTAGAAGGAGGTTGTTTTTTTTAATAAAAAAATATATATTGCAAGTTGTATATAGTCAAAATTCATATTCCCAGTAAGAAAACAGCATTGGAACAGTGCTGAGAACTATTTCTTATATTCTGTTAGATTTTTTTTCTCTTTGACAACTTGTATTCCATTCCTTGAATTTGTATAAATTATTTTTTTTTCATAACTGTTGGAATAGTTAATCTCCTGTTTGTGTAGATGTTCTATTTAAATAAATTATCAGGAAATGCTATCCGTAGAGCTGTAGCGCTTCTATTTTTATATTTCATTTGCACACTGAACTGAAGAATAATTTGATTTTCCTCCCCAGTAGTGTTGCTATTAGTAAATACTTTTTTCAAAGAATGAGCATATTTTGTACACATTTTAACCATTTTACAGTTTTAAAAGATGTTAATTGTGTGATAGAATTTCCCATGTACATGAAATAAAAATTTCAAAGTTTATATTTACAACTTTTAGCTATGGCTTCATATTTTTCTTCCTATTTTTATTAAAACAAACAAAGGGAGTTATTGCAGTTCAATACTTCTTCCATCTATATACCACTAAACCTATCCTGTTTATTTGTCTGTCTGTAACCTTCAATTAGCCAAAACAATTTGATATAAGGCAACAATTTTGGAATCGAGGTACCTCAAGTGCAGTAATTGAAAGAATGCATAGAAAACCCAAGACTCATTAACTTCCACTGGTTGCAACTTTAAGGATCCTCAAACAAGTTGTATGTGCAAATATGTGATCACTGCAATGCCATTGCAATCACCTGAGGTCATATGATTATGGTTTCTGACACTTCCCTCCAGCTTCTCACAGCAAAGGGTCATTCCCAGTCTCACCGCTTTTTTGCCTGCCCATAGTCATTCTGTGTGCATTTGAAATGTGGATTTACAGACAGCTGTTACGTATAAACTAGGTTGACAAAATCACAAATGAGGAGGTGATGAGCCGCCTGGGTAAGCAAAGGGAAATCATCAAAGCCATTAAACAGTTCAGGTGAACACAGAAAGGCTGGTAAGAGATGGCCCCTTCTTCCCTTTGCAGTTTTCAGTCTATCCCAGTCATGTTTTTAGTCCTCTCCATCCTTCTCTCTCTCATCAGCTGTCGCCACTACCATTGATATCTAGCACTGCCTCTCCCACTGGATTGCCTGCCCAATATTTTTCAAGTGCCTTCCCTTTCCTCCCCCTAGCTGCTGCAATACAAGATCCATTCATCCAAGTTGTAAGAGCAGAATCAACCCCGAAGACCACACAGATACATGATTAGCAAGGCCATCTCCTATCCTGAACTATACCCATTGATAACAGCCAATTCTCAAACATTTTCCTAAAAGCCATCGGGATCCTGTCTATATGGATCTCACGAGTAATATTATTTCAAAGGGTAAACACAACAACAAAGAAACAATATTTTATGGGTTCCAATACTTAATTGATGACACTTGGAGCATGCTGACCTGGTCTGATTTTATAGGACAGAAAGAAACAATTCAAGAGGGGAGAGGTTGCCCTGTAAATATTCATGTTTTATGCCATAAAGAGCATTATAGATGATCACCAGCATCTTGAATTGTTTCCAGAAGCCAACTTGGAGAGAGTGTAGCTCGCAATGTTACAAGTTTACATGGGCATATTGTGGTGTGACCATAATTACCTATGTGCTAAATTCTGGATCAGCTATAGCTTCCAAGATCTTCAAGGGCAGCACCACGTAAGGCACATGCTGCAATCCAACCATGAAGCATACAAGAAATGAGTAATAGTGAAAATGACCTTCTCATCTCACTCGTTCTCCTGACCTGTAATTTTCCCAGTCTTTTCCTACCCTCCTACCCCTTCAGCCATCCCGGCTGCTTCATTTTTGGCTTTTTCCATGCTTTCCCTCATTCCAGTATGTTAGCCTGGAACATGTATGTTTCAGGCCAGGCCCAGGGCAAAATGGTCCAATTGTGTTCTGCAAATGGAACAAAACTTTTGAAACTTGAGTTTCAGTTCTGAACTGAACACCCCACAAAATGAACTGTGCAGAGAAACATGGAACAATTTGTACACCAGATATTTTGCACATCTCTAAAAAAAAATAGCCTATTGATTCATACTGTTTGTACAGATTCATTACTGTTCTGGTCTTCAATCTTTTCTGACTACTTATTCCAAGCACTTCAATCACAATTTTTTTTTAAAAAAAATGATAGAAAAAATGGGTAGAAAATAAAAAAAAATGATTTTAAGTAGAAATTACCAAAGGAAAAAACTTTATCAACAACAAAGGAAATATATTCAGAATTTTTTAATTGGCAAGATGAATACGTTAATCAGTATTTAATTTATGCTGGAATTCATGTTTTCTACATTATCAAGCTCAAGGTGAGGAATCTAAGGAGAAGTGTTTATTTATCAGATCTATATATCAGATCTATATTTATCTTTCATTCAGGAATGCAAAGTGATATATCTTTACCTCACAGTAGTCATTATGTAAAGTCGGTTGTGTTGAAGAAAAGTGATCAGTTTAAAGTCACCCAGAATTTCCATGGCTGAAGGTGGGATTGAACCTGGATCTCCCCGTTACAAGGCCAACACCTTAACCACTATACCACACAGAATCTGACTTTATACCTGTGAAGCAGCTTTCCACAAAGTGAGGTTCAAAGTGATCTATCATGCTTCCAAGTAATGATCCCAACCAAGTCAGAACTCTGAGACTGGACTCTGAGACTGGACTTCTTCTCAAAGATTCTCTTTATTGCGTACATCATATTGGCACATTCAAACGTGAAGCTAACTCTAAACATTTCCTGTGGTTCAGTATAATTAAAAGAGTAGATGATTCCCTCCCCTCAAGTGTCACAGATCATGTTGCCCAACTGGGCAAATGGCAGGCTCTTCAGGCCCTCCCCTCCGTTCTTGCTCAGCACTTGTTGAGATGATCTTGACTCTACCAGCCTCTGCCTGTGTTATGTCCAGCACCTCACAGAATAGCATTCCAAACTCTATGCTCCCCACATCTGTGTAGCAACTGAGAAACAAAAAAAAAAGCCTCAGCCAGAGTTGTTTTGAAAGTTGAAATTGCCCCCCGCCCCCTTACAGAGAAAAAGCAACTGAAAGATAATAAGTAAAGCACACACTACTTCTCCATTAACCCCCTCTTCCCTCAGGTGGTTCTTTTGGTTTCTGAGGATTCTTGTCATTAAATTTCCTAACCAGCCCCTCTGCCCTTACATGCTTACTCTTTACCCATGTAGCCTCTAACAGGGGGTAATCCTTCCACTGAACTAGATACTATAGTTTCCCTTAATATAGCCTAGAGTCTAGGATTTGTTTTATGTCATAATGGATTTCCCCTTATACTCAGGGGTGGGTTCCGGCAGTCACTACTGCCGGTTCACTCGTGGAGTGGACGGCATACAAATACCATTAAAGTTTAAAGTTTAAAGTATGCTTGATACACACTGTGCACACATGCACAGTGCAATAAAAATTATTTTGCTAAACAAGATGGCAGTGCCTATGGCACCACCCGGAGCACCAGTTCGGGGGCATGGCAGGCTTGGGTTGCTGCCAGTTCCAGCGACTCAGGCCACCAAACCACTACCGGTTCGGTCAAACTGGTCCAAACTGGTAGGAACCCACCACTGCTTCTACTACTATGGGACTGGGAGCTACCTGAGCTACTGGTCATAGCTCCAAACCTATTACTGGCTTCAATAAGCTGCCCTGGAAGATAGGATGTAGGCAGAGAATTTTTAGCTGCAATGTTGATGACATTCATTATTGAGAACGAGTTTAGGAACTTAGAACCTAGCTTCTTGCAGGGCAGTTTTAGTTGTAAGTATTTAGTGGAGAGGTAAATCTTTTCCCCAATGTAAAACGGTCTCTGAGGGGACCACCTTTTATCTGCTTGCTTCTTTTGAACCTCTGCCACTTCAGTTAGAGCTCACTTTACATTTCAGGCCCTCGTATCCATTCTTGCTCAGCACTTGTTGAGAAGACTTTGGCACCCCAAATCTCTAGCCTCCCCCCATCTGTGTGGCAAATGAGAAACGGGGAAAAATGCCTCAGCCAGTGTAGTTTTGAAAGTTGACAATACTATATGGGTTTTAAATGTTACAGCAGAAATAATAAATGCTTCCTATTTGGATGGCATTTTGCATTCCGTTTTCCATGATAAGACCTTAATGGTGTGCAAAATACCACCCAAATAGGAAGCTTTCCTGTTTCTGCTGTAACATTTAGTACTCATATAATGATAGATCTTCATCATGCTAATGTTGCTAATCATTTAATCAGAATTGAGATTAGCTCAACCCTTCTGGAAAACTCATTTTTTTTCTATCAGGTCTGGGAATTCCCTGACAGCAGGGAATCTGTATGGTGATGACATCACACATAACTTTATGATTTTGTCTCTCTTGTAACTTGGTTTTAGTAATTAATTGTTTGAATTGGTTTTATAATATGTATCAGGCATTGGTTTTATTGGAAGTCACTTTGTATAAGACAGGTGGTCATATAAATTGAGGATAGACAGATGAGAGGGAGGGAGGGAGGGAGGGAGGGATGATAATCATAAATAAGCTAGTCAATTCTAGTAGTCTTAACATATACCAGGCCAGTTAAATTAAGCACCCACTATCTAGGCAAAGTTATATATAGCTGTGGAACACCACCTCCATCCATGTATATACATGCCTTAATACTGAACATCATGTAAGATGTTTATATACCTAATAAAAAGACATTTCAATGTTGACAGCTTTGAAATATTTTACATAAATAAAAATAATATATGATTGCAGAACTTCTGTCTAATACATGAGGGAAACAGATGTACATAATGCCCTGATTCATGGAGTTTGTTTGATGTCAGTGAGGCACTGGACCAGTTTCACCTGGATAACAGCCAATGCCTTTGTAAAGTGGATAATTGAGGCTCACAGCTTTAAAAGTTTAAAATGGGTATACTTAAACCAACCATTTCAAAATGGCACACATAAATCATCCAGAAATAGAACACACTTTTGAAACAAAAAGAACTGCATGAAAGTAAAACCATGGGCTTTCTTTTTATGAAAACTTCACAGCATTATTTGAAGCTGCACAAATTCTTTTTCTTTTGGAAAGTTCAATTAAATAGGCCATGTTGGTGTTTTTCTAATATTCTGTGTTTCCCTGAAAATAAGCCCTATCCCGAAAATAAGCCCTATCATATTTTTTGTGTGTGCACTCAAATCTCTAAATCTTTAAATCTCAAATAAATTTAGATACCACTAATGTGAATTTTTTTCTACGTATTTCTAGTAAAATATACTATTGGTCTTAGGAATTTGAGATTTTGTTATTTTGTTATTTTGCTGACACCATGTTAAATCTATGTTAATTGCCAGTCTTATGCTTTTAATTGGGGCCAAGTCATCTCAAAACAAAGTCCCATATTTGTAACAAAGGTATTATGTGTATACAAGATCCCTGTTTGTTCCATATTCTAATTACTATTCATAGTGCAGGACCTTCTTTGGTATATAATTATTTCATTTGTGCATAAACCATAGTAATGATATGATATATGATTGATAATAGAATAGAATAGATTTTTATTAATAACAGGCTGTTATAGCATTTTTATTTATTGAATTTATATAGCTGCCCATCTCACCTAAAGTGGCGCCTTTAGGTACTAATATGGTTTAAATTATTAGATTTTAGATTTAGAGAAACAGTCTATTGAAAGTAGTAAATAAATGTGATGCGTTAAATACTTTCTGGATATCAATCAAAACAAATGATTTTTCAGATCAGTCAATAGTCTGAATGGAAAAGGGCTGTGATATAGGTAAGAGAAGAAAGCATTGCAGGTTTCAACAGCCTAAGCAGTGATTAGAAAGAATATGAAACAATCGAAATGTTTGAATTCTGCTTGAATGTCAAGCCAAAGTACATTTTCTGGAACTTTATTTACGATGTCCTTTTTTGTAGGGTGTGTTTAAGAGTAATGCTTTGCATACTTGTTCATTGTGAGGTGAGAAAACTGTGGCCCTTCAGATGTGGCCCAACACTCACAATACTCCAAATCAATACCCACGTTTTCCCGAAAATAAGACCAGGTTTATTTTGAGGGATGTCTTATTTTTTTTCCATGTACAGGTGGCCAACTTTTTCTGCTTGCTCATGGGGGGGGGGGAGGACAAGTGGTACACTACTGTTGCCGCCACATAATTTAAAATTATGATGACAAAATTGCGTTAGAGAAGTTGCTTTTTCCCTTTTTGATGTTCTCTATATCCCCTGATTGTGTAAGAGTAAATGTATCATTAAAGCTGTTTTGAAATATCTGCATAAACCTTCTCACGCTTTTCTTTGATGCATTCTGTTCTTACTGTATTTTCTGAGGCTAAATCAAGTGTTGATTGTATTCTAGTTGTTTAAATAAAAGAAAACACTATAGGAGAATTTCACACAGGATTAAGGATCATCTTTCTCCATGGAGAGTTCTTTGTTCCAGAAGATGTGAGCTCTGAGGTCATTGCATTTACATTTCCCTTCATCCTAGGGAAGCTATCTTCAGAATGAGGGACACTGGTCTTCCAGATGTAGCAAATCAGCAGGCCATGTGGTACACTAGTACCACCCCCACGGGGCTAGGGGCTGGAGCTGGCTCACATACCCCACACCAGCTTACCTCAGAGCCCCTCCAGCCAGGCAACCCATGCCCCAACACCTGCCTCACTTTGCAGAGGCAGCTCCAGCAGCCCCATCCAGCAAGACCTTGAGTTCCACCAGCCCATTTCTTCTCCTTGTTCGCATCCACAATGGATTAGGAGGCTGAGCAACACACAGGTGCCATGACCACGAGATGAGGCAAGAGGTAGAACTGCTCCATGCGCCAGTGTGAGGTGGTTCCACCACCCTGACTCACTTCGTGATTACAGCACTGGTTCGTGCTTGGCCTCCTGCACCATTGTGGCCATGAGGAAGCAGAAGAAATGGGCCAGTGGCCATGCAGGGTCTTGTTGGATGGGTCTTCTGGAGCTGCCTCTGCAAAGTGAGGTAGATGTCAGGGCATGGGTAGCCTGGCTGGAGGGGCCCTGAGATAAGCTGGTGTGGGCTGTGTGAGGCAGCTCCAGCCCCTAGCCCCGTGGGGGTGGTAATAGTGTACCACATGGCCTGCTGATTTGCTACATCTGGAAGACCAGTGTCCCTCATTCTGAAGATAGCTTCCCTAGGATGAATAATAGCAATATAGCAGTAGACTTATATACCGCTTCATAGGCCTTTCAGGCCTCTCTAAGCGGTTTACAGAGAGTCAGCATATTGCCCCCAACAATCTGGGTCCTCATTTTACCCACCTCGGAAGGATGGAAGGCTGAGTCAACCCTGAGCCGGTGAGATTTGAACCGCTGACCTGCTGATCTAGCAGTAGCCTGCAGTGCTGCATTTAACCACTGCGCCACCTTGGGAAGGGAAATGTAAATGCAATGACCCCAGAGCTCACATCTTCTGGAACAAAGAACTCTCCATGGAGGAAGATGATCCTTAATCCTGTGTGAAATTTCCCTCTAGTGTTTTCTTTTATTTAAACAACTAGAATACAATCTAAACCAGAGTTAGAAATGTTTTCCATGGGCACATATTCAACACTTGATTTAGCCTCAGAAAATACAGTAAGAACAGAATGCATAAAAGAAAAGCGTGAGAAGAGTTATGCAGATATTTCAAAACAGCTTTAATGTTACATTTACTCTTACACAATCAGGGGATATAGAGAACATCAAAAAGGGAAAATGCAACTTCTCTAACGCATTTTTGTCAGCATAATTTTAAATGTAGTTATGTTTTGCACGTTTTCTATAACTGTGTCACAGTGTGACAGGGTTCATTTTAAAAGTGGGTATGCATCTCTTAGCAAAGGTGATAATGGACAATGGATAATGGGGGTGCTTTTTACAGTTTTTACTATTTGCAATTATTTTCAGCAGGGATTTACAAGAGGTTAAACAACAAAGTGCTGGTGTTGAATTTCCTCCCATGTCTCCCAGCAGTGACTTTTCCCCGCTACCTCTCCTTTCCTCCTCCTTTTGCTTCAACCTTCTCACCTATTTCTGAGTTTGACAAAAGTGAGAAAAGAAAGGCAAAGCATGGACTGGGATTACTGGAGTATGCTCAGCATTGCTTGACCCTTTCCCCCCCCCCCCCCCCAATTCAGCCAAAACACCATCTGCAAGAAAGCAGTGGTCTTCTGACTGTGTTCCTTTTGAACGTGAGAATTTGTGAATAATCTGTTTTTATTTCATTTAGCATTGAAAAATCTGTTAATATTATTTAGCATTAAGAATGCTATGAAGATAGTTAATTGCACTTATCAGCTAGCAGAAATGAGCAGCAGAAGAAAAATGATGAAAGGGCAATTGTAGTACTGTAGTAAAAAAAATTGTAATTATTTTCTGAGCCACTGTCTTCAGTAATTGAGTTCTAATCCTAAAACTAGACTATTTAAAGGGCAATTCCATTTAAAGGGCAATTTCTTAATCTGTGTTAAATTGATTCCTCGCATGAATTAACCGCTCGTGACCCGTCAAAAGCGCGGACGGCAAAAGCGCGATCGACAAAATCGCGCCTTTGACGTCATCACAGCGCGACGAAAAAGATCGAAAAATTCAAATAAAAATTAATAAAAATTAAATTAAAGCAAGCTGATTCACATAAAGGTAAGGGTTAGGGTTAGGGTTAGGGTTAGGGTTAGGTTAAGGTTTAGGGTTAGCTTTAGAGCGTTAGCGTTAGCGTTAGGGTTAGGATAAGGGTTAGCGTTAGGTTTTTCGTTACTTTAACGGTTAGGTTTTGGGTTAGGTTTAGGGTTAGGTTAAGAGTTAGGTTTAGGGTTAGGTTTAGGTTTAGGTTTGGGGGCTTAGGGTAAGGTTTTCGCTTTATTTTTACAATTTTTCGATCTTTTTCGTCGCGCTGTGATGACGTCACAGCACGCTTTTGTCGAGCGCGATTTTGTCCTACGCGCTTTTGTGGTGGAACCTTAACCGCTACATGCTCCCATGCCTGATTGTAACGATAAGAAAGAAAGAAAGAAAGAAAGAAAGAAAGAAAGAAAGAAAGAAAGAAAGAAAAGGGATGGATGGAAGAATGGAAGAAAAGAAAGAAAAAGTAAGAAAGAAAGTAAAAAAGAAAGAAAGAAAGAAAGAAGAAAAGGGAGGAATGAAAAGAAAAAGAAAGAAAAAGAAAAGGGAGGGAGGAATGGAAGGAAAGAAAGAAAAAGAAAGAGTAAGAAAAAAGAAAGAAAGAAAGAAAAGGGAGGAATGGAAAGAAAGAAAGAAAAGGGAGGGAAGAATGGAAGGAAGGAAGGAAGGAAGGAAGGAAGGAAGGAAGAAGGAAAGAAAGAAAAAAAGAAAGAAAAGAAAAGAAAAGAAAACTGGGTGGGTGGGAGGAACGGAATGTAAAATAACTACACTTAATAAAATGAAATTCATGTAAACCATGAACTGCTGCTGGAGGCAGGCAGGGAAGTCGTTTTATCCTGGAAAATCCCAGCCTGGCTAATCTTCTCCCAAACCGAGATTGGCAGGTTAATCACTACGCTTTAATTATGTTCAATTTGCAATAATGAAAATACATCCTGTATATCAGATATTTACATTACGATTCATAACAGTGGCAAAATTACAGTTATGAAGTAGCAACGAAAATAATTTTATGGTTGGGGGGTCACCGCCACATGAGGAACTCTATTAAAGGGTCGCGGCATTGGGAAGGTTGAGAAGCACTGGCCTAGAGGCTGCTGTAAATTGCAAGAAAGACACACTGTTGTTAATTGCAGAGTCGTGTCTGACCCATCACAACCCCATGGTATGGGTAGACTCATACATTTGTCAGACACAAAAAGTGAACTGAACGTGGATTCAATGTTCTGTCATGACCTCTGATTGGCATTGATGATGCTAGGCAAACTGAAATATGCAATTGCAATGCTTTATGACACATAATGCACAAAAGTAAAGTCTGTGTTTCTTCGTTTTATTGCTGATCTTGATGCCACATCAGCACATGTATTGGGAAATCTGGGGGGGCGGGGAAATGAAACAACATGGCAAAAATGTTGTGGCAAAAATGGGACATCAAGGCAAATATCCTCTCCAAAAGAAGATCCTCTCCTGCACAACTATGTTAAACTCTATGACACTTTAATCACCTGGAATTACAGGTAGTTCTTGACTTATAACTGTTCATTTAGTGAAAGTTCAAAGTTACAACAGCACTCAAAAGAGTGACTTATGACTATTTTTCACACTTATGACCATTGTAACATCCCCAGGGTCACGTGATTTACATTTGAATGCTTGACAATTGAGACACATTTATGACAGTTGCAGTGCTCCAGTCATGTGGACCCTTTTGGGGAACTTCTGACAAGCAAAATCAGTGGGGAAACCAGATTCACTTACCAACTGGGTCACTACTTTAACAATTGCAGTGATTCACTTAACATATGAGCCAAGAAAAATTGTAAAATGGGACAAAACTCACTTAACAAATTTCTCATTTAACATAAATTTTGGACTCAATTGAGGTGGTAAGTTGAGGACTACCTGTACTACTCATTTCTATTTGAGTCATCTTAATTATTTTTTCTTTTATTTATCTTTTTTTTTTTTAAATAACATATTGTGGGTATCTTGACTTGCTTTGTTGATGTATACATGGCATTTAAATGAACAATTCCTGCTTGAATTCAATTAGACTTCTGCTGTGAATATATACATATAGTCAATTTTTCAATGTCAACATTTTCTCCAACATTAGTCCCCCAATCTTGTATTGAAGGCAAAGTTTCCCTTATCTGTCCATTGAACCTTATCATTGTTCGAATATACTTTAATAAATTATGGTACTTTTAATTTAAGCCTCTGGAATCATATCTAATAAATATATATTAGATATTAAATATATTAATTCAATTTTTGGGCGGTTTCCCTTTTTAGCATTTTTAGTCTTTTTTTCTAAAAAAAATAAAATAACTAGAGAAAAATATTCCTTTTTTGTTATTTCCAACATTTATAGTTATACAATTTGTTCATCTTGGAGTCACTGGTGAAGATATAAACCATGTATAGAACACTTGCAACAATTTTTCCTCAAATTGCAGCTTGGTGTACATTTGATTGATTTTTCCTCATAGTTTTGCCCACTTTTATTACTTCTTTGAGATTTTGTGTCTGTTTTATCACATATTTTTGTCTCTGTGTCATAAATGAGTAACAATGTGTAAATATATCCTAATAAATTATCTTAACTCTCTATAAGAGTTTAAATTTCTGTTGTCTTTCTCAGGGTCCTTCCTTCCTCTTTAAGATCACTTTTTTCCAGTTATTTACAAATACATTAATCATGATAAATTCCTTCTTTCATTGTTATGTCTTGTTATGTCTTCAGTTTACTTCCTGAGTCCAGCTGTATCATTGACCATATATAATTAGATCAATTTTTAACGTACATTCTCTTATAATATATTCCTTCAGATTTTTGTCTTTTGTTTCCTTACACCACAGATATAGGATAAGCTTGTTCCGAAAAGGTAGAAAAATATACGACTGAGTCAAAGTAAAAATCCCAGGTCAAATGAAGGATCTACCGTATTTTTCGGACTATAAGACACACCAGAGTATAAGACTTACCAAGATTTGAAGAGGTAAATTAAAAAAAGCTTTTGCCCTCCCCGGCCTCCAGGAGCGCTCTGTAGGCCTCCTAAACCGTCTGCATGTTTTTTGTGAAAAAGAGGCATGCAGAGAGGGCAAAAATGCAACATGTGAGGGGTTTGGGAGGCGGAAAATGGGCCCATGTTTTGTGAAAACGGACCTGTTTTTCTAAAAAATTGGGTGTTCAGAGGGTGTAGGAGGCCTGTAGAGTGCTCCTGGGGAGGGCAAAAAACTGCCCTTTTTTACGAAAATGCCCCTGTTTTTTGCAAAAAAAAAAAGGGGGGGTGTCTGTGCAGAGGGTGTGGGAGGCCTGTAGAGTGCTCCTGGGGTCTGGGGAGGACAAAAACAAGCAAAAAATATCCTGTTTTTAGTGAAAATGGGCCCATTTTTTTTTATTTTTTATTTTTGCAAAACCCGGGGCATGCAGATAGTTTGGAAGGCATCCAGAGTGCTCCTGGGTGCTTGGGAGGGCAAAAACAGCCCCATCTTTGTGAAAAACATACCCATTTTTTGCTCGGTTTTGCCCTCCCCAGCCCCCGGGAGCCCTTTGCAGGCTTCCCAAACCTTCTGCATGTCCTTTTTTGCGAAAAATGGGATGAGCGGGGCATGGTTTCAGGAGGCCAAAAATGCTGTATTCAGTCTATAAGATGCAGATTTTCAGCCGCTTTTTGGGAGGAGAAAGGTGCATCTTATACTTTGAAAAATACGGTATGAAGTGCAGATTACATGAAAATGACTTGATGTACTTTTTTAGCTGACCAGAATGGGTAGAAGAAGGCACATATACATTGAGATTGGCCTGATTAATACAGAAAACACCATAGGCCAGGAGTGTCAAACTCAAGGCCTATGGGCCAGATCTGGGGTGCTTAGTTCTGGCCCATGGGGCTGCCCTGAAAACAGCAAAAGACCGGCCCACGGTGCCTCTGCCAGACAAAATAGAGCCCGGGAGCCATGTGCAGCCCTCCTGAGCTCCATTTTCACTGGAGAGGGTTGCAGGAGGCCATCCCAGCCGAAAATGAAGCTCAGGAGCCCGTTTTTGCTGGCAGAGCGCTTGGGCCACGACAGATTCCCCCAACAAAAGTGACGTCAAGCTGGCAACACCAACCCTGGCTATGCCTGCAGTCAAACACAACCCTGATGAGGCCCTCAATGAAATTGTGTTTGATAACCCTGCTACAGGCTATAGGTTCAGTGATGAAGATGAAGGCATATCTGTTTCAAAAAGCTATATTAAATACTATTAATAATTACATTTATTATTAAGATTTTAATTGATTTAACTAAATTAAATTATTAAATTAAATTATTAAATTAAATTATTAAATTAAATTATTAAATTAAATTATTAAATTAAATTATTAAATTAAATTATTAAATTAAATTAATACATTAAATTAATACATTAAATTAATACATTAAATTAATACATTAAATTAATACATTAAATTAATACATTAAATTAAATTATTAATAAACAGAAAATAATATATTGATTTACAAATTGAATTATTTCAATTCAATTTATAAATTGACCCTAGAATTGAAAAAACAGGAACCTGGAATGGTGAGCCAGTTAATTTAAAAAGGCTGAATTGTGGAATACTTGTGGTTAAGAACAGAACATCTGGTGTTTATGAGTAATGTCTTGCATACATTGCTAAACAATGTAAAGTTGTATTAACTAATAAGCTGACAAGTTCTGTCAAACCTATGTCAGAATATAGTGACACATCTAATTTATTGGTGCTTTCTTAGAATTTTGCAAAAATATAAAAAGAAAGATCAATGTTGCATAAAAACCTAGTTGAACTATAGAGAATGCAAATGAACTGTCAGAAAAGTAGAGATTGCTAGGCCCTTCCTCCATGTTGTCCCAACCAGGACAGAGAGACCCGATTACTTTAGCCCCGTGATGGCGAACCCATGGCACGTGTGCCACAGGTGGCATGCGGAGCCATATTGGTGGGCACGCAAGCCTTCTAGGCCCACCAGAAGTTGGCTGTTTTCAGCCTCCAGAGGGCCTCTGGGGGGGAAGGCATTTTGCCCTCCCCAGGCTCCTAGAAAGAGTCTGGAGCGTGGGGAGGGTGAAAAATGGGTCCACTGTGCCATCTCATACCAAAACCGGGGGGGAGAGCACAGGGGGGATTGCATGTGCATGCATGGGGGACACATAAAAGTATGGGTGTGGGCATACACGCACGACCCCTCCTGCATTCCCCCTGCTTTTGGCACACGATGGCAAAAAGGTTAGCCATCACTGCTGTAGCCTATTATGAACAATTGTATTAATTTATCTGAATTATAGTCAATGTTTGTCTGCTTCTTTACTTGAGTGAGCATTATTTTTCCCATTATTTTCAGAAAAACAGTAATACACAGCACCATCCTAGGGTGTTCCACTGCTAAACTGATTGCTGCAAATCTATTTGTACAAATGAAAAATCACGTTTGTTTCTGCTTCTTGATTTCATGCACTCTTCTCCTATCTGCCAAAACCTCTCCATGTTCTTAAAACATGTGAAAATAGCAAATCTAAACCTGACTTACTTGTATTCCTTTTGATGTCTGAGTTAGCAGCTGTTGCACCCACCCTCTCCTCTATGACAATGCTTCTTAGGCCAATGTGGTTTTTTAGGTAGTGTGACTAAAAATCCCTTCTCATTTCAAACTTGAAAAGTCACACTAATTGTTAGAATCAGAAGTTCCACACAGGTTAAAAGGACAAAAGAACAACATTAAAAGGAAATGTCAATCTATTCTTGTAAGACAAGACACCCCACTAGGGGTGTCAAACTGGTGGCCCATGGGCCAGATGCATCACATGCAGGCCATGCCCACCCCAGCTCTGTGAAGGAGAAAAACATCACTATATATCACATGACAGCAACGTGAAACCACGAGTTTGACACCTGTGCTGTAAAGCAACCATAATCTACCTGCACTTTATTGATACCGGATATCTCCATCTGGTACAGATTCTCTTTTAAGAAATACAGTTTGCTAATGGATAGATGATCATACGAAAGATCTCAGACAGCCAAATGTCTGAGATTAATAACAGATTAACAGATTAATACCTGCCAATAGCTTGTGTATGTTATTCACATTATTCTTTGCACGTTTGCTTTGTTTTAAAAAAATCCAGGATGTTCAACTATTGAATGATTTAGATAATCATCCACCTCCAAAAATGTTTATTGAAATGATATTTATGTTTACAGATTATTGCACGCTAAGGAGAAATGCCAGAAAACATATGACTGTACATGCACTGGGTTCCTTCCATATGAGCCCTTAACATGAGGGAATAATGAATATAACAAACATAAAAATAGTTATATTAATGTTTAAATATAGTTTATGTTTAGGAAAGTGTTATTATCACTTACATAAATTTGCTGAACAATATAAATATTGATATAACTGAAATATATATGGGCAGATAGAGGAGCTTGACAGTTTTAGATCTGTAAAACATTTGCATGTCCATAAGCCATCCCCAGAAAGAAGTTAATCAGGAGGTATTTATTTAGAAGTCCTATTGCAACATGAAAATGAGACAAAAATATTAATTATGAGACAAATTTTCCTGAAACAATACACAAAGAATTAATGAAGTAGATTTTACCAACGTTGTTTAGGTTGGTAGAACATTACTCTTCATTCACATCTTCCTCTTTCAGCTCATCTGCACAGAAATAAAACCATTTCTGGATTAATGAAAGGTCTTTAGTATTCAACTTGAAAATATAGATTTTGAATTTGGTTGGTCAGAAGAAATCTCATCATCACCATCTTAATATTTTTCTGCATTACACAGTTCTATAACCACATATTTTGTAATATATGTAGAATTTTATCTATAGATGCATATTTGTATCTGTGCTAGTCAAAGTATAATAAAGTTTACCTATCTATCTTATTTAACTTCTGCCAATCAATACTGATATTAGTAAGAGCATTCCTTTTCATATGATCTCTATGCAGTACTGGAGGAGCCAGAGGTACTTTGACAAATTTCATAAATTATACTGCAATGACCTCCATTCTTAATCTTTTCCCCAGAGACATTAATTGCAAATCTGTTCTCACACAATAAATTATTCTAATTGTTATCACTTAAAACAGGAGTACTTAAAGGCTATTATGTACCCTGCTGGAAATACTCTAAAAAGTATGCAAGACCCAGACAAAAATATTTCATTGTATTTAATTCAGTGAAAGCTAAAAACTCTCAAGGAGCCTAAAAATATTCTTAATTCTCCAAATAGATAAAATTTCAATGGCTCAAGCTGCATTTAAATAACATGGGAACCTTACAGTCTATTTGAGTGAGGTTAGCATTAATAATCTATCCCTAGGGCATGAATGGTTAAATCTAGACTAAGACTAGTATATTTATTAGGGCAAAGACACTTAACTAAAGCATAATTAACATTAGTAGTAGAACCATGGGAGATATGTAGAGAGCTAACCAAATCTATTTTGTTATCCATGTTCCTTCCTCTCTCCCATCACACTTTTCCCCCATCTTCTGCCCTTATAAAATCCCTCTTTCAACAACTGCATTGTTTCAGAGTAACGACCTCATTCAATGGCATTTAATCCACTAATTTTAACCACAGGTCTTAACAGAAACACAATGGCCCAGTCACAATCCATTCATAATGACACATAAAAAAGAAAGAAATGGTGAAAGAAGAGTATATTAACTAAGCAAAATGTTTTCAGGGGGGGGGGGACGACCAACAATACAGTTACCTTTTGAAAAGCACATTTGGGATAACCATTACCTGAGGACTGAGAATATCCATAGGCGTTATATTCTAAATCTGGCATGAAATATTAGCAAAATAAGAGGTGACATTTAGTAAATACTAAATGCAACCTAAGTTCAGCAAGGAAGGAAAGCAGCAATAGACAATGTAAGAAAGATATTGCTATTTACCTCTGAAATGAATAAATCAGTATTTTTAATACTCATTTCTGAGTATTATTCTGATTTTTTTATTTGATTCAAATTCCTCCATCCAGTACCAGTGTTATTTAACTTCAAAATATTACAAGCAAAAGAGCAACTGGATTTTGCAACAGTTTCAGAGGGATCATCTTATTTCAACAGCAACATTAATTATTTATTGCCCAGCAAGGAGCAGAAGAAATATTGTTGTGTGATAAAAGAACACACTTAAGCAAAGTTTAAGAATATTATTAAATATTGTGAAGAATGCATCAGACTAAATAATATTCCAATTAATGCAATTGATGCAGATGAGATGCCTGTATTTGAAGAGAAAAATGAGAAGCTTGGCAGCATGTTTAAAATAATTTGCCATGGAAAAAGAGGCATAGCTAATATCCTTGTGTGAATTGAAATTTAAGAAAACATTTTGAAATGGTCTGCTATTCTCAACATCATTCTGTACTTTTGCGCATAACCAGCATAACCATCAAACATTAGTGCATATGTTTGATGAAATCCTGCTTGACTTATCTGGGCTTTTATAATCATAATCAAATGCTTGGTCTAAAAGTTTATTAACAGCCTCACCTCCTCTGGTTTTTAGTGTTATGCTAGGAATGCTGGCATCTGTGGAAAGTTCATTGTTCATGCTGACACAATAAAAAGATTCATCAAGAAAAGGCCTTTTCATCTTGTCTGTAGTGGGAACCTTTGACATGAAGAAATCTTCAGAGCCATTAGCAGTGTCTGGTGCCTCCTCTTGGTTTTCTTCATTTCCCTTTTTCTCTGACATGGAAAATTCAAAAAATGTCTTGCTGGGATTACAGCAGGAGTCTATATTTTCATACTCGTCTCCAAGCATTTCCTCGTTTGCTGGTAGTTGAATATCATCTAACACTTCATTCCTAGAGTCTGACATGTTCTCTTCAAAGATGTCACAAGGGCTCATCCTCTCAACAGAATTTTCCTGACATCTGGTTAGATTAAGATCACATCCTCTTCTTAAGCTTTGCATACAGTCTTCCAGAAGGGCATGAAGCTGCTCTTCTGAGAGGCAAGGAGGTACATCTGGCTGCAAAAATAAGGGGGGGGGAAATCCCCTCCATTAAAATAAAGCTACAAATAATTTTATCATAAAACAGCACAGAAAAATAATGATCCCTGATGCTAAAGGTCATAAATTAAGATCCAAAAGAAATGAACATGCCCAGATTATGAATCAAGGCATTTTCAGTGTGATCTGTTATTAGAAATACACTTGTTGCCCTTGAATTTTTTTTAACAAAGCATACACAAACTTGCTAGAACAATGAAATGAAGTGATCCTGAGAAACAACACAAGATAGCCCACTGACAATATGCGATCCCATTATTTAGATTTTATCTCTTTTCTTCACTGACCTATCAATATACAGTGTTTCAAATGAATACTAATGTATATTTTAAGAAGGATTCAAATATTAATTACTAATAGATATTTAATGGAGGGGGCGCAATGGCTCAGTGGTTAAAGAAGCTGAGTTTGACAGCCCGGGTTCAAGACCCAAATGCCATGGAAGGGGTGAGCTTCCGCTCCTCGACCCACATAGCAATTCCTGCCCACATAGCAGTTTGAAATCATGCAAATGAGTGTAGATAAATGGGTAACACTTCTGTGGGAAAGTAAAAGCATTCTGTGTGCCTTTGGTGCATAGTCATTCTGGCCATATGACCATGGAAAATGTCTTTTGACAATGCTTGCTCCCTCAGCCAAGAAACGGAAATGAGCACCATGTCCTAGAGTCAGACATGACTGGACAGGGAAAACTTTAACTTTACCTTTCTATATTTTGTAGAAATTACTGACAAAATATTCATGGAAGGCCAAAATCCCTAAATAATTTTCCTCAGATTTAGACTGCTTTTTGATAGTGGCTTCAAACTACCAGATATTTCAACTCTAACCATTGTGCTTCCATTCTAGCACCTCTATTTCTATGGATTGAGAACTTGTCTAAATATTAACAGCTGCTATGATTCTCCATGATTCTCATTGGAAATTATGAACAATTCCTTCTTCAGAAGAATGGCAAATTAAGTTATGGCAACATACATCAATATTAAAACTTACCACATATCACAAAACATACCTGATCTAGAAATTAATTCATTAGGGAAATCATTTTTCAACACTAATCTTCGTTGAAAATTACCACATCTTAGTTACCACATCTGAACTTTGAATTTTCTGACCTTATAGTCAACTTTTTAAACTTGCAAAATTTTCAACATTAGTCAGAAATTTTTTTGTAATTCTTTTACTTCATTTTGTAATGCATAAAGTAATATTAGTCACAGTTGTTAACAGAACGTAATTCTAACACTGTCTAAGTTTAATGCCAGTTTAAATCTTCGAATTAATATATAAGTCATTTCAATATACAAATTTAAATTATTCTTAAATTGTTGTTATTTCAAAATTTTATAGCAAAGTAGCATGGTGTTAAATTATATTCCTAAAAGAAAGAATTTGTCATTTTCTGAGCCATTAGGTTTTATCAAAAGTGGTACTGAGCAAAATACTTTTACATAAATGAAAAAAGAAAAAAAAATCCTCTTGATCTTAAGGAATGAATTCCAGATAATTGCTACCTATTTTTAAATATTTTTATAGTCCAAAAACTAGAAGATGGAGCAAAGTATTTCTATATAGTCTATATTTAATGATAAGATGAAAGATATATATTAACATAGTTCCTTTTCCTGTTCATTTTATTTAATAATTATGTAATTTATATCCTACTGAATAATTAGTGGTGTATTTTGTTGTGGTTTGTTATAACCAATGATAAAAAGAAAAACCCTGACAATGGCCCACTGAGTCACATTTTATGGACTATATAGAAAACAATATATAATGATACTTCTATAAAATATAAAATTATCAGATCAAGTTACCTAAACAAATAAAGGAATCAGGCGACTATTATCACTTAAGTAGAGATTACTATAACTACTTTCAAAAGTTACATTTTTTAAAGAACGTGTGTCTATCAATTATTATATTTTTAATTTTTCTTCACGTAATCTGAAAGATTCATTTTGTACGATCTTTGGGTCCAGTACAACATGTATATAACAGGACCGTCTGCTTCTCATAAATGCTAAACTGGACCCAATTCATTTTAAGGAGGCTAAATAGTAAGCTATCTGCATCAAGTGATATTGAGAATACTCTAGAATGGGGGTGTCAAACTGGTGACCTACGGACTGGATGCGTCACACACAGGCCATGCCCTCCCAGCTCTGCAAATGGGGAAAATGTCATGAAACGTCACGTGACAGCAACATGATGTGGCAAGTTTGACATCCTTGATCTAGGACAGAAGTATATTTTAATTAATCATGAGAAGTGCTAGAAATGTAAAAACTGGATAAGTTCTGTCACCCTTTCAAATGGCTACTCAAAAAATGATTAAACCCACAGTAACTGTTTTGATTGACCTATTTAGTTAAACATATTTCTAACAATATTTTATTATTTATATTGAAAGCAAATACAGACATAAAATGAATGATATTTCTTGATTAAAAATCAATCAAAGTACATAACTAAAATGTTTGTATAATAAATGACATCTAAATAAAACATGCTAACAGTTCAATATTAACTAAATCAATAACACATATAAACCAGTTAATTCAATATGTAGCACAACAATATTGAAAAATTAGATGAAAGTGATGGCTACTAAATTCCTGCTTAAGAGACAGAATGGGTGGATTTCCACAAGTAAGCTATTCTCTCACTTTGGCACCAAACAGACAAAGTCTTGTTTTGAATGATCAGGCATTATCTACAAAATGTTACGTTTATACTTCTGAAAAATTTCAAGTTCTATTTATCTAACCTAAAATCAGCACATTGAATGTTTTAGGAATATTACCAATTCTTTCAGGAAATCAGTATTGGATTCAATTCAGCCAATCATTTCAATTCGCCCAATCAACCTTGGGTTCACTGGGAAATATTTATATGTATACTGAACAACAACATGAAAATTAATGGAGCTTAAAGGTTTTGGCTGGTGGGGTCTTGAAACTACATGGTCATGGTTGGATAAATTTGATGAGATGCTACAAAAGATAAAGATGAGAAGTTAAAAGCATAAAAGGCAATATAGTAGGCTTTGTTAAGATGGAGGAGGCAAAAATGGTTTCATGAATAGATTGGGACTGAGAGTTGTAATGAATGATATTACATGAACTAGATTTAACTATATTTCCCTTACCTTTCTTATTTCAGATCTTTATTTGGTTTGTGTTTTTTGTTCCTTTTCTGAACTTTACACAATATATTTATCTTGAAAGGAATTAATGTGAGGATTTTGTAAGGACATTCAATTATTAACCGTTCAGGAGAATGTAAAAGGAACAGTTTTGTTGTACAAAATCAAAATGAGTTTAGATTTTGCATATAATTTTCTCTTTTTTTCTGTATCCAGAAACAATTGCCCATTCAGTAGATGTAACAGTAAAATCACTCTTCCAATTTTCTCTAAGGGGAAGTACTTTAGAGAAGGGGGGCTCCTTTCTTCTCATATTTCTTGTGTGTCTCCTTATACAAATAGTTCTTGACAAGAAGTAAATCAGCTGAGACAATCAGCACAAGGCCTGACATTTGGATAAATAATTAAAAGATTGGGTTACCTGTATGAACCCATCTAGTTTTCTGCTTACAGACTTGGTAGTCATACTGTACATAATTGTACTAAAATTGTTAAGCCTGTCAAATGCCAACTTAGAGGAGACATCTATGTTCAGTGGAACCCAGCAAAGCTCTGGCAATAGAAATTCCATCTCATTTTAAAATTTTCTCTTGTAAAAGTAAAATGCAACACTTTAATTGTATGTTATTGATGTGTCTAACAGCACCAGAAAGGGCAAAATCTGGCCAAAGACAAAACTCTCTGAGGTTTAATGGGAGAATTAAGTGGAGAAAACCAAATATCTCCCAGAAATCATTAAGACTTGACTTCTCTGGTCGAATTGAACTGTTGTGATTAGCAAGGTCTTATTTCTTGAAGCTGGAAGAAAAAGAGGTGTAAGGCGAACAGGAAGAATTGGGGTACAAGGTGTTTGCACTATTGCCATAATAATTATGTGGCAGTTATTCCTATTTCTCCAAATAAATAAATAAATATCTGCCTCAATCTATAAACATTTTTGGTCTTCTGTTATTAGACTAGAGAAAATATTGTAAAATTAGCGTTTTACAATATTTTAGAATTTTTAATAAACCCCAATTGACAGTCTGCTGAATTTGCTAAATCATAAGCTACTATTTATAAATCATGAGGCTAGATTCATATAAATAGTAAACCAAAAGTAAACAAATCACATTCCAGTTTGTGCAGTGTATGAATGCAATCACTGCCGTGCCTTAATTTATTTCACCATCCTTGCTCTGGGCTTTTACTGCAAATTGGAAGTCCTCTGGAATTCACAATACTTCTACAGTCTTTCAATATTTAAAATATTTAAATAAATATTTGAAAGCTAAATTAATATATATTTAAAGGTGAACTTTTTAGATATGCATTTTGACTGACATATCTGCATAACACTCATATAAGAAGGCCACATTTAAAGAAGAATGAATGTTGCTATGCAGTTCAGATCGAACTGCAAAAAATAACAGCCTCATTCTTTTTCTTAATTTTTAATCAAATGCTATGTCTATGCAGATGATAGTTTTCATTCCAAAAATGGAGAATGAGGTCTGGGTAAACGAAACAGTTCCTTATTCATATTCAGTCATGTTGGATGTCCTCTAAAGAATCTTCCTGCCAGCTCTCTGAACTTTCCTGAGGCTGGAGGGTGGAGCTACTGGCTGTGAGAGGGGAGTCAAAGAGATCCATAGAACTACAATAGAGTAAAATTATCTCATTTTATTTGAACTTTCCTGAGGCTGGAGGGTGGAGCTACTGGCTTCAAGAGGGGAGTCAAAGAGATCCATAGGACTACGGTAGTGGCCCGCCGTTAGGTGCGCAAATCATATATCTATAAACCAAAAATAACAATAATACATTACAGAATAATGTATTCTTCAACAAAATTAGTGGACCAGAGGAATGCCATTGATATAATTTACCTGGACTTCAGCAAGGCATTTGATAAAGTAGACTATAACCTACTACTAGATAAGTAGAAAAATGTGGGTTAGACAGCATCACGACCAGATGGATTCGTAACTGGCTGACCAACCACACTCAACGTGTAGTCCTCAATGGAACTGCATCTACATGGAGGGAAGTATGCAGTGGGGTACCTCAAGGCTCTGTTTTAGGCCCAGTACGCTTCAACATCTTCATCAATGATCTGGATGAGGGGATAAATGGGGAACTCATCAAATTTGCAGATGACATCAAGATGGCAGGAATAGCCAACACTCCAGAAGATAGGCTTAAGATACAGAAGAATATTGACAAACTTGAATATTGGGCACTATCTAACAAAGTGAAATTCAATGGTAAAAAAAGGAAGGTTCTACATTTAGGCAAGAAAAACAAAATGCACAGATACAGTATAGGTGGTACCTTGCTCAATAGTAGTAACTGTGATAGGGGTCTTGGAAACCTAGTGGACAACCATTTAAATATGAGCCAGCAGTGTGCAGCAGCTGCCAAAAAAGCCAACACAATTCTAGTCTGCATAAACAGAGGGATAGAATCAAGATCACGTGAAGTGTTAATACCAATTTACAATGCCTTGGTAAGGCAACACTTGGAATACTGCATTCAGTTTTGGTCACCATGATGTAGAAAAGATGTGGAGACTCTAGAAAGAGTGCAGAGGAGAGCAACAAAGATGATTAGGGGACTGGAGGCTAAAACATTTGAGGAACGGTTGCAGGAACTGGGTATGTCTAGTTCAATGAAAAGAAGGACTAGGGGAGACATGATAGCAGTGTTCCAATATCTCAGGGGTTGCCACAAAGAAGAGGGAGTCAAACTATTCTCCAAAGCACCTGAGGGCAGAACAAGAAGCAATGCGTGGAAACTAATCAAGGAGAGAAGCAACTTATAACTGAGGAGAAATTTCCTGACAGTTAGAACAATTAATCAGTGGAACAGCTTGCTTCTAGAAGTTGTGAATGCCACAACACTGGAAGGCTTTAAGAAGATGTTGGATAGCCATTTGTCTGAAATGGTATAGGGTTTCATGCCTAGGCAGGGGTTGGACTAGAAGGCCTCCAAGATCCCTTCCAACTCTGGTCTGGTCTGGTCTGGTCTGGTCTGGTCTGGTCTGGTCTGGTATTGTATTGTACTGTACTGTATTGTATTGTATTGTATTGTAGTAAGCTAGAGGGAGGCTACTAGCATGGTTCCCCTGACCCAAGATTTCATTTTCCACCTGACAGTTTTTGAGCTTAGCTACATTCCTCAGTTGTATGAGGATATAGGATAAATCCAATCTATAGGACAAGTCCTCTGCATGTGGTAGGAATGTCCATTCATAATCACCTTGTGCACAAATCCTCTTGGAAATCCAGGGTTTCTAGTTCAAAGTTTTCTAGCTTTTTTTGTGAGAGCACTACAATGGGGACTGGTCACCAAAATAGTTAAAATGTGTTACTTTTTTATGCTCTTTAAATAAATATGTTTAAAACGTAACTTCAAATAGCACTCAGATAAAGAAAAAAAGTAGTTCAGTTTGCTTCTCATACAGATTTCGCAAACATGCATTCTAGAAACAAAATAAGAGGAGCAGCACACATATTTTAAATATTGTACTTCTCTAAAATATATTATTCAGATCTACAAATAAAAATACATATAGTGATGAGGACATTAGAGAAAAGTGTGCTGCAAACTTTACATATTGCTAGAAATCCTACCATATGAAAAAAAACACCTATTTCTTTCAGAAGTACATAAAAAGGTAGCATTGAACAGTAAGGTTTCCCAGAAATGGGTCACCTGGAGCATTATGAACCAGGTGCCTGCATAGTTTGCTCACCAGAGACAAAAACCCAAGGTCCCTAGGGGGAGTGGTAACATCTGTCCTAAGCCCATTAATGATTACAATACTTTCATTTCTTATTAACATTTATAACAACCAATAACCTAAGCTTTCTGCAGGTATACGGTGGGAGAAAAACAGTTTAGATAAAAAAAACAAAGGAGGAAAAGCTTTTGGCATTTCAGTATTTAAAAATTAAATTTCCTTTCCATTAATTAAAAATTACTCTATTCAACAAAATTGTCAAATGATCGAATTATTATATGGGGATGTGTAACAGCTGTGAATCATGCAAACATGTTGAGATTTTCTTTATGAATAATTTTGAAATCATGAAGAAAATGTTATATAGTAACAGCTGGGCACTAGAAGGGAAAGAATAAAAATATATAGATCCAGTTTGTATATTTTTACTAATGGAGAAGTAGGATTTGGTGTACAGTTTTTTACCATGAAAATGGCACTAGAAATATGAGTACTCCCTACATCAGAGAAAATATTATCTCTTTCTCTTTCTCTTTTTCTCATACATACCACATAAATACTTACAGCAGCAGATACTGTATACTGAATCATTTCCATTACATATAGTCCTCAACTTATGACCATAATTGACCTTGCCCATTATGTCATAAATCATAATGCTCATAAAATAGATCACCTATGTGACCAACTCAAATTTACAGCCTTTGTAAATTAAGCAAATTAAGCAAATGCCACAGTCATTAAGCGAACCAATAGTTTGTTAGGAGTCAGTTTTGCCAAAAAACAGAACTAAATGCTGGTTTTCTACAAAAATGTTGTAAAATTCAGTCACATGACTGTGGAATGCTGCAAATGGTCATAAATCGCAGTTTGTTCTTTTCTTTTTTATATAATTTTTATTTTTTCCAGTATAAACATTCATATTTTATGGACAGTAAATTGACTGGCTAAAGTCTTTTTAAACCACTTAAACAATAGTAATACAAATTAATATATATACTTCAATTCTTTCAACTTCATGAATATTGGTCTCTTTTCATAATCCTTTATCATTTTTTCAATAGTTCATTTAAACATAAATAACATTTCTTTTTGCCCTGTATTTATTATCTCCTACTAAGTAACATCATTTAATAGTTTTGAAAATTACTCGTTATTCCACCATAACTTCAATGTCCTGAATGTGTAGGGTTGCTAATAACACCAATTATTAACAATATGTAACACAGGTCTGTGACTAAAAAGCTCTTTGATTATTTTCATCTAATTTCCATGTATTTTGGTGTGCTGAAAACAAATAAAATATTGAAAAAACTCCAAGATGTCATGATTTGCCACAACATGCAAAATTGTCTTCAAATTTATCATTTTTTAAAATTTTTGGTATTCTTTTTATATTATGAGTTTTTAACCAAATTTAAAGTCCAAATTACTATTAATTAATTCACATAAGTGCATTTAAAATATAAAATGACAAAAAAAAAACCTTAAAGGGTTTGTCCGAGTTATGTAAAAAAAAATATAGCACTGTAAATCTGACTGTATGCAATATATACATAAGCTAAGCAAGTTTTAAGTCTGTGCTTCTAATGGTAGAAGGGGTTAATCTTTCCTGAGGAATCCAGTGGGAGGAAGACACAGGGCAGATAGCAGCATCTCCGGTCAGCTCAGGGAGTGTGGCCAGCACTGTGACGTCTCCTGTACAGACACAGAGCTGCTCTCTCCTGCGTGCCACACTTGTGCATGAATCATCATCAGGTTCTTGGTTCTAGGCTGTTCACACTTTTTCATCGCAATTCATGTTAGCTCGTCATTCTTCAACCATTATGTTATGGCTCCACAAAAGTGTATTAATTCACCAAACAGTTTCTGTTTCATCTGTGGTGAATATACAGTGTTGAAGCAACAGCAGAATATTACAGACTTTGTGAAAAAAGTATACTTTGCATACTTTGGACTAAAAATTGGAGATCAAGGTAAAGTTTGGGCGCCTCATAAAGTGTGCAAACAGTGTGTTGAGGACCTCCGAAACTGGTTCAAGGGTAAGAAAAAGTCTTTCCATTATGGGATTCCTACTGTATGGCGAGAGCAAAAGAACCATAGTGATGACTGTTACTTTTGTTCATGTGATGTGAAAGAGTTTAATTCCAAATGGAAGCATTCCATTTCATACCCCAATCTTCACTCGCAATTCATCCCATCCCCCATAGCACAGATATACCAGTACCCAAGCCCCCTGCTACCTTGGAAGGGATACCTAGCTCCGATGAAGGTGAAGTCATACCTGAACCAGATGACGAATCAAGTTCTGACTTTGAAGATGATACAAGACCAAAATTGTTTTCTCAGGAGGAAATGAATGATTTGGTAAGAGACTTGAATCCTTCCAAACATGCCGCTGAGTTACTCGGATCAAGGCTGAAAAGCAGGAATTTATTGTTGCCAGGAGTGTCATCTTCATGGTTCAGACATCATGAAAAAGAGTTCGTTCCTTACTTCGCCCAGGAAGACAAGTTGGTTTATTGCATCGATGTCGAAGGTCTGATGGGTAAATTTAAAATCCAGAGCAATGGCATCTTTTTATAGAGTCTTCAAAAAAAAAAAGTCTCAAAGCAGTTTTACTCCACAACGGTTTTTACACTTCCATACCTGTAGGTCATTCTGTATACTTGAAGGAAACCTATGAGAACTTGGAATTGATTCTTCATAAACTTAAATATGAAGACCATGGTTGGCAAGTGTGTGGGGACTTGAAGGTCTTGTGCATGCTGCTCGGGCAATAAGCTGGGTATACCAAATACCCTTGTTTTCTGTGTCTATGGGACAGTCGAGACCAACAAAATCACTGGACCAAGAAGAGTTGGCAGCCGAGGATGCTAACAGTCAGTGAAAAAAATGTCCTCCAAGAAACTTTGGTACCTTCCCATAAAGTTCTTCTACCACCTCTTCACATAAAATTGGGATTGATGAAGCAATTTGTAAAATCATTTCCAATAGAGAATGCTTCAAATACTTGGTCACCAAGTTTCCATGCCTGTCGGAGGCAAAATTGAAGGAAGGTGTGTTTGTCGGACCAGATATTAGAAGGCTTAGAGTTGATCAAGAGTTTGTCAATACCATGATGGATCCTCAAAAAGAAGGATGGATTGCATTTAAAGAAGTTGTACAGAAATTTTTAGGCAATAACTAAGATCCTCACTACAAAAAGATCGTCGGAAGAATGCTGAAAGCATTTCAAGCTTTAGGTTGCCTCATGAGTTTGAAAGTGCATTTCCTCCAGTCCCACCTTGACTATTTTCCTGAAAATTTGGTAGCTGTAAATGAGGAACAAGGTGAACGATTCCACCAAGACATTAAAGAGATGGAAAGGAGATACCAGGGAAAATGGAGCATTACAATGATGGCAGATTACTGTTGGATGCTTCAGAGAGACATTCCAGATGCTACTCACAAGCGTAAATGCACCAAGAGGAGCCTCACAAGGAAGAAGAATCCAGTTTAGTGTGTGTAGGTGAGCTCATTTCAATTCAAAAAAGGATTTTCATGAAAATATTGTAATAAAACTTTAATTTTATAAGTCTATTTCCATTTATTTTGAGGTATTGCCTTATTTAACATAGTTACCTAAATTGTCAGGAAACGTGATGTCCTATGACAAAATGGAGATCATGCTGGCTCGATAAAACCTCTTTCCAAGTTTTTATCAATGAATTTTCTCATTTCCTCCATCTCTCTAGGGGACATGGAATATATTTGGGGCTTTGGAAGCTTAACACCGGGCAAAATGTCGATGGAGCAATCAGTAGGTCTGTGGGGCGGAAGTTTATCTGAAGATTTTTCACTAAAAACTCCCCTCAGGTCCCAATACACTTTTGGAATCTTCTCCTCTCCTTCAATCCTCTCCTGACCTCTGGCGGCCAAAACGGGGCTGCAGCCAGCAGGCTCTGGGGAAACGCCCTCCCCATCTGGAGGTGTGCTTGTGCGAATGCGCAGCCATCCCTCCCTCCAATTTATGCGAGGGTTCCATTTTCGAAGCCAGGGGAGGCCTAAAATGAGGGGTCTGTCCATTCCAGGAGCCACAATAAAAGAGATCAATTCTATGTGGGTGCCCATTTTCATCTCTAGAGGTTCAGTATAGAAATGGGCTGGGCCACCCCCTGCTATGGAACCATCTATTTGGCAAAAGACAATAGGGGTTTTCAAAGTTTTTAATTTGAGGCCTAGTTTCTCCACCATTGCAGGATTGATCATGCAGCGGGAGCAACCCGAGTCAAGGAGGGCGGGAAGCTGCTCTGACACCCCATCGGGCGGTACCCTTAATTCTATTGGGATCAGCATGGGGCCTTTGTTTGAACTCACCCAGTGAGGCGAGGCGTCATCATCGGAGTCATCAGAGGAGCTGGTGGAGGCGTCAGCTTCTCCCTTCACGTTCTGCATGAACCGCGGGGGGGGGGGGATGGTGTCAGCAGCGAAGGATGCTTCTTTCTTCTTTTTGTCTGGGGCCTTGCTTGTTTTCCCTTTCCTCTTGGCAGGGGTTGGGGCGGTCATGGGGAGCTTAGCGTGACACTCTAGAGCACGGTGGCCCTCCCTCCCGCAACGGAAACAAGTGAACGGTTTGGCTTTGCCTGTGGAGGTTCCCTTTCCTTCACCCCTGATTCGGAAAGGGGGCTTTCGAGTTCGTGGGGGTGATTTTTCAGCTCTCTCTCTCTCTCTTTCATCTCTTGCACATTGCAGTCTAATCAAATCAAGCTCAATGTCTGCTGCATTTTCATACCAAGCAGTAACACGCTTGGGAAGGTGACGATTAACACACTGTTGATAAATGTCCTCATTTAATCCTAACGCAAATTGGTCCAAAAGGGCCTCTTGGGACCACCCTCTCATATAAGCAGCGAGTTGTTGAAACTCCTGAATATATTGAGACACCGGTCTATCCCCCTGTCTCAGGGTCATAAATTTCAACTTTCCTCGTTTCTCAGTCAGGGGGTCATCAAATCTTCTCTTAAACGCAGTAGTGTAGACTTAAGCACCATTCGGCTGCCTCTTCTTCCAAAGCAAGCAACACCATTCATACTTTTATGTCATCTGATTCTAATTCGGGGCCATAAACTTCCATAAAGTTATAAACTTGCATAATGAAGAGGCCCAGTTTTTTCGGATTCCTGTCATATTTCACAGTTAAGGGAGCGACTTTTGCCATTCTGCGTCTTCTAGGGGGCCCCCCAGCTCTGGCAACTGCCCTGGCTGGGGGGGGGAAGCGGTTTCTGGGTTAGTTTGCTCCCATCCCCCCACGGCCTCTTCACCCTCCCTGAATTTTTGCATAGAGTACCTTTGTTCAAAGTCCTCCGTTTGATCTCTTTCTCGGGGTCTTCGTTCGGGCAAGATTTGTCCCATCTCAAGTGGCTTCGCCTGTTGTTTTCTCCTGGTAACTCCAGCATCCCAACTTTCGCTGTCCTCCTTTTGTCCCACAGTCAAGGAGCATTGGGGGGGAATCATAAGGCCCGCTATTTCCAACCCAGCCATTCTCTCAGGTAATGATGGGTCAGCGGTTTCCTTTTCAATTTCTTCATCGCTTGCTTGCAAAGACATCGTCCTCATTTCTTCTTGTAAGTACACCCCCCACGGAAGGTTGAAATCTCCTGGTGGGGTGCGAGTGAGATTTTGCTTACTGTCAGCACCTCTCCATTAGATAATTAGGAAAGAAAGACCACGAGACTCCATGTGTGGAAATCAAGTGTACTTTTACTAATTATAAATTATTAAAGGCATAGCGAAGCGAAATCTGAATATTTAGGCGCGAAAGCAATTGATATATAGACTAGCCCATTTCCCTCCCCTTGGCATCACAGTTACAGTCCAATCATAATTCTCTCAAGTGTCAGGTGCGAGATAACTTCAAAAGGCATCACGAAGATGGAATGTCGGTGCCGTTAGTCCTGGCGGGAATCTCCCATGCATGCGTAGTCCGACCAGCAGCTGAACTCCAGAACCTTCCTCCAGCACAATGAGTAACCCCTCCCAAATACCATGCCCTCCCTCCCCGTTTCATGGCAGCCGAAGCAACAGCAAAGCAGAGGCTGACACATTTTCAGATTCAGTGCACCAAAAAACATAAAGATTGCATGGAATAACCAAAACAGCTCTCGAAAAAAATTTTTTTGCAGACCTGTGAATCAATCCCAGGAATATATTTTGAACTCCCCATAATTTCTATTCTTTACTATTTTAAATTCACAATATACTTTAATACCTTATTAATGTTATTAACACAATTACATTATATAATCTTAAATCCCCACCTAATAATGTTTACTTATTGAGGTCATAACAAATATATATTGTCTATTAATGTACATTTTATCTATAGATATCTTCCGCTTTTATTAATACATTTACTCATTATCCATTACCTCTTAATCTCTTTGAAATTCTCTCTGTTATCGACTCTTTAATCAGCCTTTTAACTTTCTTTCTTAAAATCTTGTACCTCTTTGATTTTTTTATACCTACTAAATTTTCTTTTCTGAGCATCTTTTATCACTTTCTGCTGTTCTACTTGAACACCCATCCACAAAAATTTCTTTTTTTTGAAGATATTTCCCCTTTTTCTCAGCTCTATTATAGATCTTCAAAAAATTATATGATTATCTTCTACTTATTATTCAGTGGTGGGTTGTAGTTGGTATGCCCCGGTAGGGGCATATCGGAGCCAGCCTGGAGCACCGGATACCGTTCCGGTACAGAGAGCCCACCCGCCCAAGCTCTTTACCTGTGTTTTAAAGCTTCTGCACTGCCGTGCATGTACATGGCACATACAGCGCCTGTGCGACGCTCTATAGAGCAGCTGGAGCGTCACGGAAGCGCTAAGATGCATGCACGTGCTGTGCGTATGTGCATGCATGCTGCGCACATCCATGAAGATGTTGCCGCCCCGTTCCAACCGTACCGGTTGGAACAAGATTTGAAACCCACCACTGTATTAATCCTTTCTCCTCTTTATCCTTGACTTTTTGCATCTCATTTTGATTTTTCCCTTCCACTGCTTTTTCCAGTTCCTTATCTATTTCTTGTATGTCATGTTGTTCTTTTTTCCCCCAATTGTTGTGTAACTTCCACACACTTTTCTGTATCTTTAAACAGTCCCTATATCTCCTTATCATCTAACAAAGATTCACCCATGTTTTTTACCATAGCTATTAATTAGTCATGCATCTCTAATGTCTCTTGCAAATCCATTTTAAAGTAGTTTGTTCAGAATTATAAAAAAATGTATTTTTATAGTTTCAATATCTCTGTGTTTAAAAACTCCTGCTTAATAAAATTTCATCAATCCCATAATTAAACTTCCAAAGCCCCACAATTTATAATCCTAACTTCCTAATGCTTATGCAGCCTTATAGTTCCACAATTATATATCTCCCAATTATCCAAATTTTAAAGTCTTTTAGCTTTCCTTTTTTTCCTTTCTTCTGGCCCTTTTCTTCTTTTGCCTCGTAGAATGTTCTATCCAATAATTTTAATAGTCCAATCCAAATTCAAATTAGTCCGCTAAAGTCCTCCAATCATTCAAGTCCAAATCCAGTGTCCAATTTTAGTAAAATTTATTTATTTGTAAGTTAGTTCCTTTTATGAGTCTTCAAATGTAAAAGAAAGGAAAAAAATGTTCTCAAATTGTCCCACTCACCTTCTATCCGATAAAGTCAAGGTTAGGTTGTCCTCCAGATATTGTTACTTCTATTCTGTGTATTGTTCTTTATGTATATTAAATTAGCTTCCGCTGAATATGCTGTATCTATAGTGCTGTAGTACTTCTTTTCTTCCGGTAGATGGCTCTATTATTCCCAAATCCAATGCTAAACAGTCTATCAAAAATAGCTGATTATCCAGTAAAATCAGGGGATTTAAAGCCACCAATAATCAAAATAATTTCTCCCTTAATTCTCTTTTCAAATTATTTGTTCTTTTTTTCCTGAGCTTTCTGTATTTTTATAGCTTCTTCAGGGCTTCTCCTGCCTTCAATTTCCAGTCCCTGTTTTATTTTTTTCCCACCATGTGTTAGGTCGCCGCTGTTTTAAACTTAGAAATTATATTTTAACATTCTTGTTGTTGTTATATCCAATCTTTAAGGTAAAAGATGGTAATTATCTTACCCAGTTTCAATGATCTGCCCATACACAGCTCCTGCACAAATCTTATTGTCCGGTTGTCCAAGCTTCGTGACTGCCCAAAAATTGTGGTCGTTTGTTGCTGATGTTTGGGGAGAGCTTGCTCAGTAGGGGTTCTGGCAGACACTACTGCCGGTTCGCTCAGGGACATGCCACATGTGTGTGTGTGCTTGATGCATGCTGTGTGCAAATGCACAGTCCAATGAAAATTGCTCTGCGCATGCACAGAAGCAAAAAACAAGATGGTGCCACTGCCGGGAGAACCGGTTTGGGGGTGTGGCAGGCCTGGGTCGCTGCCCATTCCAGTGACCCAGGCTGCCAAGCTACTACTGGTTCGGCCAAACCAGTCCGAACTGGTAGGAACCCACCACTCAGCTTGCTTCAGACCTAATGTGACATTGCGGATTCCTCGTGGTCAGTGAAGCACCTCTCCTTCATTCACCTCCCCTTCAAGGAGGCTATGACCCTGTGGGGCCTCCTGACAGCAGTTTCTGGCTGCATTTCGTGGGGCTCAGCAGAGCCTCACTATTTTGCAGCCATTCTCACCGCAACTTCAACTGAAAGTCAATTGCAGCTGGTTCTTGAGCACCCAAAATGTGACCATATGACCATGGGGGCAGCCTTCACAACTTGGGTTGTAAATACCCTCTAAATACCCCCTAAAGAAATCCATGATAACTTTAAATAGTTGCTAAGCAATCAGTCGTAAGTTGAGAACTACCTGCATAACATGGAGAAATGATTTCCAAAAGATTGTGTAATAATAGCAGATTTCTGTTTAAACTTCACCACTCCCAAGAGAAACAGTCTATTAGTCAGCGAGTGAGAGTTTTCAATAAAGAGATCTGACCTCTTTCAGATCTTTTGTTTAATTCCTGCAGCTCCCTTTCTGAAATTCTTTTCTACTAACCATGCATCATTTTGTAATTTCATATATATCCGACACATGTACAGTTCCCCTCAAATTATTCTTCAAGCATATAAAGAGACAACTACAAACCACTGCAAAATGTAAATGACACATAGCAATAACACTTAGACTTATATACTACCCCATAATAGTGCTTTAAACTAATCTCTAAACAGTTTACAGAGTCAACCTATTGCCCACAAACAATCTGGGTCCTCATTTTACCGATCTCGGAAGGATGGAAGGCTGAGTCAACCTTGAGTCGGTCAGGATCTAATTGTTGGCAGTCATCAGAGTTAGTCTGCAATATTTGCATTCTAACCACTGTGCTACCACAGCTCTTATAGATTTTATAAATCTTGCATTTTAATAATCTCTGGCTTAATAGCTTTCATTCCTGTATACAAATACTGACGTTTTATATTATTCTTTATACTAAAATGGCAACTCAGCAAAGAAACAAACAGAAAAATATAACTACCATACAGAGGCAATCCTTAAAGAGGCTCTAGCTCCCCACTTAAACATTGCTTCTGCTCTTAAATGAAACCTTAAAATGGTGCCTTTTCAAAAATCTCTAGGAAGACCTGAGGTTAGGAGATAAATCTGTTACTGCCATATATGCTGCTTGAGCCTCACAAAGAAACCTTTCAGTCTACTATTTGACAATCCAATTTAGCTTGCTCCGATACGGGCATGTGCATGCACACACAGTATTTAATTATTCCATGTTATATGCCAGCAAATTTTTAAAAAGAAAAATATGAATCTTGTTTCATCACATAGTCCTTAACTTTGTCTTTCAGTTAAAGCTTCTCTGTATGCCAAAAATATTTCAATGTGGTTTTGGCTCTTTTCAATGATAAAAAGCCACATAATTCCCTAGTATGCTTTTATTTTCTACTTAGATATCTAGTGATCTCAATGCTCACCATCTGAAAGTTTATATTGAAGATGTTAGGAAAACCTAAGAATAACATTCATTATTTTTGTAAAGTTTTAAAGAGGGTTTATTAATGATGCTTTGTATGATAACAAAGATTTTTTAGCAATAACTCATCTTGTTTATTCAAACAGTTATTTTAGTTCCTCAAATACCTTTTTAATAGCTACCTTGATTCTTAAAGGCAATTCACTTTCAGATGAATTGCAGAAAGAATAACAGGATCTCACTCTTTCAAGAGAAGAAGTTTTATGTATTTCCTTGTTCCTCTGAACTTTATGGAAATAAGTTTGAATGGAATCGGAAAAATTCATAAAAGCCCACTACCATTTTCCCCAGTAAGAAGAGGGAGCACTAAAGCCATTCAGCATTCAAAAAAACCCACCAAATTAATGAAAATATTTTTTAAAAAAAATACTGCAGAAAAGAATAGACAATTGATACAGTCACACTTTTAAAAGAAATGGATGCCACTACATTTGATGGTGCTTCCTCCCAAATACATGTTTATATGACTGCATTTTGAGAAATAATTTAACAGAGATAGCTTAAATATTACCACCCTTAATTTGACAGGGAAACAGGCCATTGCCATTGGTCATTGCACTCCCATTCTTAATTGATCCCAGATGAAAAAAATAATCATTGCCAACTGCACATAACTGGCTTTAAAAGGTCAACTATTTTGCTACCATTCCCCAATGCATTCTTTAGTGTAAACCTTTTAGAATTGTCTCGCATTTATTTATATATTTTCCATCACAGACCAAGACATGAAAAATCTGAAAAAGGGAGGTGAGGACCTTTAAACTCAATTAAATTTTTTTATGCTTTTCAATAAAATGTATTAGTTGGAAATGCTGCTACCAGGCTGCTGATCATTTGCCAGCATAAATTACCATGGTTTTTTGCCTACAAGGTATTATGTAGACATGATATGCCTGCTTAGCTAATTAAACTAGGATACATACTACCGTATTTTTCAGAATATAAGACACACTTCCCCCCTCAAAAAAAGTGGGTGGAAATGTCTGTGCACCTTATACAGCAAATGTTGCCAAAGCACCGCCCACCAGTCAGCCCCCACCAGCCGTTTTCAGCCTCCACGTGTCGGGTTTTCAACTTCCGCATGCCCCGTTTACAGCCTGTTGCAGGCTGCGGGGAATCACCACAGCCCATCACTGCCTCCACATGTTGAGTTTTTGGCCTCTGCACACCCTATTTTTGGTCTCTGTGCATTGCATTTTCAGACAGTTCCAGGTGGCAGGGATTGGCAATGGTGGTGGCGATCCCCACCACCTGAAACAGGCCAAAAACACGATGCACAGAGGCTAAAAATGGGGTACATGGAGGCCACAAAAGTGACACGCAGAGGCCGAAAATGCAATGCACAAAGGTGAAGATCGGTGGCAATGTGCTGTGCCAATCCCTGCAGCCTGGAACAGCTGATTGGTGGTATTCCGGGAGGCCGATCCAACCACCAATCAGCTGCTCGTGCTGAATCAGGCTGCAATAACGTGCTGACACTGACCAGGCTATTTGCTGCAAGGACGCTTCCCAGATGAATATTAATGAATGCTGGTAGACAGAGGCAGAATTTCTTTTATTGTTTTCCTCCCCAAAAACTAATGTGCATCTTATACTCCGGAGCGTTTTATACTCCCAAAAATAATCCCCAATGTTGCTACTCAGAATTCCATTCAACTTATGATTTTACCCAGATAGTTAGTCTGCCATCTCAATCCTTTTGAGGATTTGGATTTTTTTAATTGTCCTATTTTTCCAGAGTCAATGAAAGTCAGGTGACATACAAATTTAATATGATGATGATAATGATGATTCTTTGTGTGATTATGAAGTGTTACACAGGGACCCACAAGATAGCATGACTCTTCTTAGGGCAAGAAAAATAAAGTACACGGTGTAAGTACAGTTTAAATCATGGATGATACAGAACTTTATTCAGATAAGCAGATTTGTATGTGAGGTCTTTGATGCTCTCCAACCTTGCACTGAGTTGCACTGATGATGTTACCTAGTTTGGTAATGAAACATCTGCAAGAAAACAGTGGAGCTCAGAGGGCATGAAGGATCCCACATTTCAACCCTGAGCTACAAATATTCTCTTCTATCAATGTTTGTGTGTTATTATTAAAAGCCACTTTCTGATGTGAATTCTTATGAGTGTAATGGTAATCAATGGATAAGAATACATCTAAAGAATCTTTTAAATGATGTTTAAGTAGCACATGTACTACACCATTACACACTATTGGTTATATTTGCTTTTTCTGACTCATCATGGGAAGATTATTTGGTTTGAACTTAAACTGATTTACCTGATCCCTGGAAGGAAAGCGATTCCTGATTTTCTTTCTAGTGGTCAGATCATAAAAATGCAGAGGAGAATAAGAAGCCACAGAAAGGATAAACAACAGTAACAAGCTACAGAGTTCTGAAGATTAACAGCTGAAGGGGTTATGGAACTTAAAATATGTTGAAAATGCTGGTCCCTAATATAGGCTTTTTATTAAATGTCATTCACTCATGTCTGATTTTTGGAGATTGCCTAACAAATCCATGCAGTTTTCATGGCAAAGTTCTGCAGAAATAGTTTGCCATTGCCTCCTTCCTAGGGCTAAGAGAAAGTGGCTGACCCAAGGTCTTCAAGTTGATTTTGTGACTAAGGCAGGGCTGGAACTCATAGTCTCAATGTTTCTAGCCTGATGCCTTAACCACTATACTAAACTCTAATGTAAGTTTTACATAAAGGAAAGATTTATTTTTAAACTATTCCTTCTTAAAAGACACAAAGCAAATGACATATGTCTCAAATTGACATAAAATGGCAATCTTATGTATGAGAATCTATTATAAAAGTAAGTAAGTCCATTGTTTCCCCTTTTCTTTTATTTCCTATGGTTTACATTTCTTGATGGGAATTAAATAGCATTTGGCTCTTTTCTCATATTTCTTGGTTCATTAGTTTTGATTTCACAACCCTTAATAGCATCGCAAACATTCCCTTAAACCATTTCTGCCTGTTGTTAAACTGATATAGCACACCATCAGTTGTCTAAATTCTGCACTATTTCAAGGGGATGAGTTGCCTAATTTCTGGATTGTTTAAACCAGAAAATTAATTCAGCTGAACTCTTTTGTGTACTACATTACACATCATACAATAACTACAACAGCGTTTGGAGAAACTCTGGTTAATATACAGCTCCTGTGAATCACAAAATAGCCCCTTGGAAAGAATCAGCTGAAATGTCTCTGAGAGAACAATTACTATATGAATACCTCTACCAACTTGGCCTCTGGGAATAAACAACACTGCTTTGTCTTTAAATCAGAAATGACTGAAAGGCTTCAGCAGCACTTAACCCTTGCTCAATTGAGTTAGACTTTGCTGCTCTGCTTTTGTTTGCTCCTAATCAGGAGGCAAATCTATGGAGAAATACCGAGAAGTGTATAACTCTTGTGAGACAGATGATTTTTATCTTTATGCACACTAAAACCAACTGGAATTGTAAATGTGAAGTGCACCTCTTAGTCTAAGGTGGGAAAGTATGTTTCAGCAGTCAAATACTGTTAGTGCTTCAAGCTGTCAGTCACTTGTAAGCAATTTGTTTTTCCAAGAGGAAAGAACTAATCAGCTAAAAGTCAGATAGAAATCAGAGCATGGGAATCAGCTGGGGAATCACCAATGTTATACTCCAGAATGGGAGTTCAACTCCAACTCTATCTGAAGTGCTGTACCCTGGTATAAATAATGATATAAACTTTTTATATAAAAGGAATGTGGTAGAACAGGTTCTTTCTTTTTTAGGTAACCTTAATTCACTGGAGGAATGTTAATGTAAGACCAAAATGGACAAAAAGAAAACATTGCTTAATTTTTCCCATCTCTATCAAATGATCCCCAGTCTTTTTCTCCCCTTTTAACATTTTATTGCCAGTTTGAGCCTGTTCAGTGGGAAATAGATTTGGAAAAAAAACTACTTACGGTTTGTTTTTTTTAAAGTTTGGCCTTTTAGGAGAAATTCATAAGGCAGGCAAGTATGTTGGGGCCAGACGGCCATAGGAAAGGGAGCAAGCAGCCTATTTCCCTCCCCGCAGCCCTGCCATGCTTGTCTAGTTTCCACGAGGCCTTCCCGGCGGTCTCTCATGCCCGCTTGCCTTCCAAGATCAGCATCCAGCAGTGCTCCGCCACCGCTCCTTTCAGCCCCAGAGAGTGGCTGCATCTCCACCAAGGGCCACCCGCCCACCCACTGGCTAGGCTGGGATGGATGCTGACCTAGGAAGGCAAGCGGGCATGGGGGGGGGCGGCTCTGGGAAGGCCACATGGAAGGCAGGCAGGCAAGCATGGCAGGGCTGCAGGGAAGGGAGTAGGCTGCCCATGGCCAGCGGGTCCAGACATGCTTGCCTGCCTTGCACGCATCTTTCCGCTTGCCTGCCTTTGCAAGCTGGCCAGCGGTGGCAGTGGCAATGGGGGCAGAGCTTTCCTGAGCTCTCCACCATCCCGGAACTGTTTCGCACTGGGGACTTCTCCTGTGCCCGGCAGCAGCAACAACAGCAGTAGCAGCAGAGTACACCCTGAGAGAGAGAAAAGAAAACAGAGAGAGAAAAGAAAAGAGAGAAAAGCAAAGAGAGAGAGACAAAGAAAGAAGAGAAAAAAGAAAGAAAAAGAGGGAGATAGAGACAAGAAAGAAAGAAAAAAGAAAGGGAGAGAGAGAAAAGAAAAGAGAGAGACAAAGAAAGAGAAAGAAACAAACAAACAAAAAATAGGAAGGGGGAGAGAGAGACAAAGAAAGAAAGAAAGGGCGATATAAGAAAGAAAGAAAGAAAGAAAGAAAGAAAGAAAGAAAGAAAGAAAGAAAGAAAGAAAGAAAGAAAGAAAAAAGAAAGAGGGAAAAAGAGGGAGAAAGAAAGAAAGAGAAAAAGAGGAAAAAAGAGGGGAAAAGGGAGAGAGAAAAGAAAAGAGAGAGACAAAGAAAGAGAAAGAAAGAAAGAAGGAAGAGGAAGAGGAAGGGGGAGAGAGAGAGAGAGACAAGGAAGGAAGGAAGGAAGGAAGGAAGGAAGGAAGGAAGGAAGGAAGGAAGGAAGGAAGGAAGGAAGGAAGGAAGGAAGGAAGGACTTATGACCACAGCTGAGCCCAACATTTTGGTTGCTAAGCAAGAGTGTTGTTAAGTGAGTTTCACCACATTTTACAAATTGGGCATGCCCACCCAGTCACATCACCACCAAGACACGCCCACCAACCCATGCCCACAGAACTGGTAGGGAACATTTTTGGATTTCTCTACTGGCTGAAAGTCACTCTAGCAACCAGTTAGAAGTTACAAATCAAAAAGTTACCATCCCAAGATTGTTTTCAAATGTTGCCTTGAAATGTAATATCCAGATTCTGCTGTATAATTCTAACTATACTCCCAGCAGGATATGCTTGGGAAACATAATAACAATATAGAGGCATTAAACATTCCTCTGGCCACAAGATAAATAGCCCACTACAATATACAGAAAGAAAAAAGCATTATAGGATTTGAACATGGATCTGCTTTATACATGACTCAAATTTTGTAGCTACAAATTTTGTTTTACTAACATCTTTTCCAGTATCTGTAGTAAAACTTACAAATAGTTGTACTTCAAATACTGGTATAGCTGGTCAGCTAAGAGTTTAGGAATTAAGTATTTATTGTTACTTCTCTGCCAGCAACCACAATAGATCGACCATTGATAGTTTCTGAGAAGCAGGAAATATAATAAAGAATTTATATGCAGTTCTTTAAATCCAGCCTGCTCTTTTCCCATGTCTTCACATCCAGAGAGGGGTCTTAGCCTTTCTTTTCTCATTTCCCCAAGTCTCATCTGTTGAAGGTTGTTGCAAGTTTGCATATTCCACATTCCTGCTCTCCTGTCCGGACAATCCCCTCTTGCTGTGCTCAGATTCTTCTGCAGCTAACACAGTCTTGCCAATTATATCTAATGCATCTGGGATGCATTACATTGAAATCCTAGTATACATTTTAATAAATAAAAATGACAAATAAACAAGAATTAAATTGAATGCTACTGACAAGATATGAAAAAACTACAGCCTTGAAACAATAGCTTGATAAATCACACTGTACAAAAAAATTACACTTCAGATCTGAATTGTTTTTGATGGCAATTGAGACGCTAATATTAAATCAGGCCAATACTGAATATTTTATGGGCTACTGCATCTCATGATATTCCTGAAGATCATAAATTACTTCTGAAAACAAATAATTGTTTATTATTCTACAACATTTCAATAATCATAATCACAAGACTTATAATCTAACATTTATTTTTAGTAGTTTGCATGTGAGCATGTTTTTCTTTCCTAATTGGTTATATATAATTTATTTCTCTTTTATTTTATTTTCTGTTTTTTTTAAAATAGTGCCAGTCACAGAATCACTTGGATTTGAGTGTTAAGCCTATGAAAAAAACAAAACAAAAAACCACATATGGCATTACCAATTAAAATCAATATTAGTACTGTTAGAACAAGGGAATGCAAGAGCATAGTGTCTAATTACATTGTTAATTTTGATAAGACAAATTTTGATAGGACTTTTCCAAATGACATGTTCCTATTTATTGAATTATTTCAAACAATTATGCCTAATATCTGATAAAGATGCTTTTCCCTTTCTTCAATTTATATACCCTGCCCATGATTAGAAAACAGATCTTGTCTGTGATAGCATCCAAGTTCTAGGACCATTTGGACCACAAAATTAATCTGTGTGGCTTTATTGAATTTTCTATCAGCTAATGAAGTCCATTCTGAGGGGAATGGGACAACTTGCCACAGTCAAGGCAACTTGCTGCAGCCAACTCATCACGGCCAACTCTTTGCAGCCAACTGATCATGGCCAATTCACTGTGGGACAACTCGCCATGGTCAACTCACCACAGGACAACTTGCAGTGGGACAAAGTAACAATTCTGTTTAATTATTTAAAATAAATAAAACATATTTTAATTTTTGCCATTTACATTTCATTCTGCCCCTTCTTTTGCATCATTTGTTTAATGATTCTATTCCACCATTTCTTTGATATTGGTATAACTCTTGTCCAACAGCAAGTTGTCCTATGGCAAGATGGCTGTGGTTAGTTGGCTGTGACGAGTTATCCACAGTGAGTTGGCTTTGGCAAATTGATCAGGGTGAATTGGCCATTGCAAATTGTCATAGACCCATTCTGAGCACTGACTACTTTTATCTGTACCGCCTCCACTGCATTCTATTGAAGCTGTACTTTTATTGTGGCATTTTCACTGGTATTAGATCCAATGGCAGGTATAATTCACGGCCATGTTTTTCACTTTAAATAAAAGAAAATGAAACAAAACACTCAGCTGGTCTCCCAGGGCATGCAATCCATGGAAAAGCCTTCCTCCACTCTTTGTTGGCTGCACCTGGTATTCAAAGTATGTCATCTTTGGATTTCATTTAATAATAAACTGTCCATCACAAAATCTTTATAAAGTTATGCTATTTGTGTCAGCAACATTCTTGAGTTTATTATGTTGTATATGAATGGTTTCTTTTTGGTTTTGAATGAGAAACAATTTTGCTAGTTCTGAGTTTGGTCGCCACAATGTGGAAAAGATGTGGAGACTCTAGAAAGAGTGCAGAGAAGAGCAACAAAGATGATTAGGGGTCTAGAGACTAAAACATATGAGGAACGGTTGCAGGAACTGGGTATGTCTAGTTTAATAGAAAGAAGGACTAGGGGAGACATGATAGCAGTGTTCCAATATCTCAGGGGTTGCCACAAAGAAGAGGGAGTCAAACTATTTTCCAAGGCACATGAGGGTAGAACAAGAAGCAATGGGTGGAAACTAATCAAGGAGAGAAGCAACTTATAACTGAGGAGAAATTTCCTGACAGTTAGAACAATTAATCAGTGGAACAGCTTGCCTCCAGGGGTTGTGAATGCCCCAACACTGGAAGTCCTTAAGAAGATGTTGGATAGCCATTTGTCTGAAATGGTATAGGGTTTCCTGCCTAGGCAGGGGGTTGGACTAGAAGACCTCCAAGGTCCCTTCCAACTCTGCTATTGTATTGTAAACCCCGCCCCCTTCACCAAAATAGCTGTTCAGAACCTTTAGGAGGCTTTCAGAGTGCTCCTGGGGGCTGGGGAGGGCAGAAATGAGTGTAACACGGGTCATTTTGCCCCCCTGCCCCCAGGAGCACTCTATAAGCCTCCTATGCATGCCCTTTTTTTGATTAAAAATGGGCCCATTTTCGCAAAAAACAGGCCTAAATTTGCTTGTTTTTGCCCCACCTGGGGAGCACTCTACAGGCCTCCTAAAGGCTATTCATGTCCTTTTTTGAAAAGAAAAAAAAAGGCACGTTTTTGCAAAAAACAGGCTGTTTTTGGGACATCTGCAGAGTGCAAGAATTTTTTTTTTAATTGCCTCTTCAAAATCTTGGTGCATCTTATACTCCAAAAAATACAGTAACTTGTATAAAAGATAAGATACTGAATACCATTGAAGGTTATGGGTCTCTTTTTATTTCTTTAATCTGAATGAATCAAAATACTGTATTTTATATAGTTTGGAGAGTATGATATCCTACTTGATAAGCAGAAGTGAAAAATTAACAGAGGAAGTTTCATTGCTATGTGACAATGTGTTTCAGGTAGTATATACACAACTTTTCTTCAGTAGCATAAATATACAGCCAGAAACTAAAAAGAAGATATAATTTGTTCTAGCTCTGTACCGTAAAATCGGCAAACAAAACTGTGACTACATACATAGTTTTCTGCCATGTATACACACCCTTTCTTTGGAACCAAGCCCAAATCTATTACAGTAGTTTGTTTAAATAAACTTAATATACACAGCAAGCTAGCTGTTTAGTTTACTTTTCAAGCATATTAGCAATCTTATTCACAAAGCTCCAAAGTAAATAACAACCTTCATTAATGCCAAATACTAAGAAAACTATAAAACATTTAGAAAACAAAGACAGATATTTTTAAGTATACTAGAAGGAACAGCTTTATTCTTTTCTTTCAGAACTTTTGAAGATTATCCTCCAAGTCTATCAGTTTTAAAGATCTCTAACAGCAACAGGGCTAAAAAAGATCCTTGAGATTAAAAAAGCTGCTATCATGGTGGAAAGTATGCTAGATGCTACGATGATCTTATTCAACTATGCTGTTCAGAAAACTAAATTTAGATATCAATGTTTAGCCCCCATGCAACTTCTACAAAGCCTCAACACTTTATAGGAATTTAGTACATGCATAGAACATATGGGAGTATTATGCACATTTGTGAAAGTTTCTATACTGATATTCTATACAGTATCCAGACTGTAAAATTGTAAAAAGCTGCTTGATAATATGTGATTATGGAAAGAAAGAAAGAAAGAAAGAAAGAGAGGGAGGGAGGGAGGGAGGGAGGGAGGGAAGGAAGGAAGGAAGGAAGGAAGGAAGGAAGGAAGGAAGGAAGGAAGGAAGGAAGGAAATGTCCATAGATACTTAGATGAAGTAAATCAAGAGAGGAAATCTACATACACTTTTCCTGAATAGTACTACTACAATATGTACATTATTGATTGGGATGATGGGGATAAATTTAAATGTTATCACACAAAGCAGATTCCATTCACACAAATGTAAAATATCACAAAAAAGTCTAAAGCAAGCTCTCCTTAACATATATGTTGTCTTCAAAGGAGCAATATAATGAAATCTTCAACCATAATGTGCAATTGAAAATTTATAGTTTAAAAGGGTTGAATTGGGGAACTAAACTACTGTATATACTTGTGTTAATCTGTTTGTACCCTCAAGTTAGCTCAAATAGTGCATTACACCAAACATTTTTAAATCAAGATATATAAAATCCACTAACTTAAAGAATCTGTCAAAAATTGGGACCCATTACACCTGTGAAATTGAAATTTCAACAATGTTCAAATTAGTTTTATACACGAAATTGTGGCTGTTGAAGTGTCTCTGTAGTCACTGCAGATCATGATTTCTTGCATTCATCAAGCAAAGTCAGTGAGGGAGCTAGCAGGAAGTCAGAAATCACTCTAACTTTTTCGCTTGTCCATAGTCACTCTGTGACTCTGTTTAGATAAGTTAATATTAGCTTATTATTGAAATTGGTTTGCCACTGCAATCATTTTTCTATGTACAATATACAGTATATTTTTAGATGATAGATTCTCTAAACTGCTTAGAGAGGGCTGCAAAGCACTAGGAAGCAGTATGTAAGTGTAAGTGCTGGTGCTAGTACTGTGATTATGATTAAAATTTAGTGTTCATTCTGGCAATATCCAACTCATCTTTCCCACAAAGGATGACCCAACCGGTTGTCTCATTAGGAGTAAAATCATGGAATCTAAAATCATGGAATCCCAAGTTCAACTCCATCTTCAATCATGGATACTAAATGGTTGGTTTTCTTTCCTCTCAGGCCAACCTATATCACACACCCTTTGCTAGCCACACATCCTTTTCCTGTTTATTGGACAGAGTAGCCTTTTGCTTCTGCACCTGTTGTACATTTCTTTTTAAAAAATAAAATAGAACATTCACTATATTAAAATATGTAACCTAATTTGACTGGTTTCTTAGCACTGATATTTGTGTGCAGCTTCAGTTAAAGCCAACCACTAAATCTCAAGACACACAATTTCTAAGGTGTCTGTTTGTAATCATTGTTTAAAGCAGCGGAAAATGCCAGATTCAAATTTCAAATCTTAGATTGCATCTAGGATTCAGTCCAGATTACCCCTTGGGGTAATGCATTTGTTGTATCACACTGTTCCTTTGAAAGCTAATGGATTACCATCATATTAATTACTCTTCGTTGGCAATACAACTAAGCCTATATACATGGTGACTAATTTAATATACAGCAGAAAGAAAGCAGATATCCTGTACTTCCAAGGAGAGAAGAACATGGTAGGGATCCCAATTTTTTTCTTGTTAAGGCATTGGAAAACCATACATAATTCTTATAATTGAACAGAATTAGGTCAGAGGAAGATATATTTATCTCTAGACTAGTTTCTATCTATTAAGTTTTCCAGGAAAAAGTAACAAAAGTCACAGATTGTACTTATCGGGAGTTTGCATGATGTCACTTGTAAAAATACCCTGTGATGAAATATGCTGGCCATGTGCAAATGCCTCTTAGAATCTTAGGCTTTTACTTCATACTTACCAAAACAGGTGGGAATACTTTAAATCGCCTGCTTTATCTGTTTTTAATCAGTCTGAAAAGACATTGTGCCATTTGAAGAATCCAGAGACAGAGAGCAAAAAAATATATGAAAGATTAGAATTAATGGTGACACTTTAAAAATGGAAGGGGGCAGGGGATGGACTGAATTTAGTCCAGACCTATTCCTTTAACTCCAGACATTTATACTCTGGAATTTTTACTTTATAATTTGCAATTTCATAAACATAGCAAAAATAAGATAACACCACCTTTGTACCTAAAGTATGTTTAGCATTGTCTGCATTAATTTAATCTAATTTAATGCTAAATTATATTTAGCACTGTCCCTTCTATTGCAGCTTTAACTCTTAAGCCTAATATCATACACAGACAACTTCCAGTACTTTATTTAAAAAAAACCCTTTATCGTGAAATCATGTCAGTGTTTTCAGCTGCATTTATTAAAATACTACATTTATTGAAGTACTGATTAATATATTGTAATTTCATTTAATAATGTAAAGGCAGCATTTATCACATAAAATTTGAATAGAAATATTTACATTTAAAAAGGACTGAAGACTGAATAATTATTTATTTTGGAGGGTAGAAAAATAAACAATGTCAATGTCGAACATATGCACAGAATTTCAGTGGAAATGTTTATATGACAGTTTGGGACTTGTGTAGACTAAATTAACTCATTGAAGGGGCATTTAATTTGCCTTGTTTGTGTTAATGATTAATTAAATTATATTTTAAAATACAGCAGTTCTTTTCGCAATTGGAAGTTAGATTACTTTGTTCCAATAATTAACTTTTGTAAACTAAACAAGTTCAGCAAGCCTCCAAAATGGAACAGAAGTTTGTTTTATTTTCTTCTATTATTCAAACTAACATTTCTCAAATTTTTCAAGACTAAAGAACCCAAACTATATTTAACAATAAAAAACCTAGGTTAAAAATAACATAAGGCTTGAGGAGGAGCCACATCGCGACGTTACAACGTGCGGTCTCGACACTCTGAGACCGCCATTGACACTTTTGCCGCTGTTTTTATATTATAAAAACCGTGCCGTAGAGACGATGATCAGGAAGACAAAGACTTGCTGGTCTCAGCGATATAGAAAAATCCGTTAGACCCAAGGAAAGTGCTTCAAGCCCACAGTGAACAGGCAGCCCCTAGGCTTATGAAGTCGGGACGGAAGGAAGGAAATGAGAAGGGAAAGTGAGGTATCTGGTGAGGTATTTTTTCTATTTTGCTAAAGACTGCCCAAAGAAATGTTTCCTTAAAGCCAAATTGATCCTTAAACAAAAGAATTGAGCTGTGAAAATAATCCTAATGGGATCGCTGTGGAAAGTTTTTTCTCCTTTGTCATTGTAACTATTTTTTGTGGATTGAAATGTCTGTCACGTTCTCCATTTCTCCTCTTAAAGTGAACGGATTGATTTTTTCTCTTCTGCTTCTTGTTGCTTATTTTTTGACTTCTGGATTAAAACCTTCCTTTTTATTTTAACAGTTCTTCCTATACTTGTTATTAAATCACACTAAAAGGTGCCTCTGAGAACTATTTTGGCAGAGAAAGAAAGAAAGAAAGAAAGAAAGAAAGAAAGAAAGAAAGAAAGAAAGAAAGAAAGAAAGAAAGAAAGAAAGAGGGGGGATGGATGGATGGATGGATGGAGGGAGGGAGGGAGGGAACAGAACACTTCCCCTTTGAAGAGCATAAAAGAACTTGTGTTTAAGTCAACTTAAATAAAATAAAACCTAAGAGAAGCCTGGAAGACTAGACTGGCAGTCATTATTAGTTTTTTTTTCTTCTTTTTTTCTCTCTCTTCTGTTCATGGGTCAATACTTAGATGAGGAAACCTTAAAATTCCAAAATATCTTGGCTGGAATTCAAAATCTATTGGAAGGATATGGGAGAATTGAGAAGAAGCTGGAAAGACTAGTCTTCCTCACAGCAAAATATGATGGGGTTTGAGCCCCCAAAATTAAAGGGGAGAATGAAGATATAGGAGATAAAGATAAGAAAATAGATGAATTTAATAATGGAGCAAATGTGGGTGAAAATGAAAAGGGAATGTGGAAAAGGGAATTCGACAAATTGGAGCTCTACCCTAGATTCCAGGACACAGAAGAGAAAAAAATACTAATGATGCTAGATATAAGAAGAGAATTTTTTTCAGAAGCAAGATTGACAAACAAAGACAAGTTAACTTTAGTAGCAACTGGTGGGCAAGTAGATTATCTGAGAGACCCTTCAAGCAACAAAGTGCGGAGAGAAGCCTATAAAAAACCTTACAAAGGAGACAAAAAGAAAACTGACTCCTCAATTGGCAAGAGAGATAAGACTATTTTGTTATTGGAAAGATACAGGTTGACAATGAAAGTTGGTAATAAAAAATTAGGTTTTTTATTCTTGGTGATTAATAAGTAGGAACTTTGTAACTTCTAGATTGTTTTAGATTGTTATTAAATGTTTACTCGCTAACAATTAATTAACCATAAATAATAATAATGAAATGATAATTGATACAGCGTAATGATATATACATGTATTGACAATTTAGTAAAAGAAATTTGGATATAAATTATAAATTATGACTTGGGAAAAAGACCTATAAATTTCACTAACAAATTGTTATATTTGTTATAAAGGTGTAAGGGTTTTTTTGGTGGCGGGGGGGCTGATGAGAGGAGATGGGGCATAAATAGTAAATGATTTTTAGCCAATTATAACAACAAGGAAATGTTAATGGTCATTGTTTAATAATATATACATGCTATGGTATTGGCTAAAGTAACTTAGATATAAATGTTAGTCAGTGAGTTGGGGGGGCAAAGGGGGGGGTTAAAATGTTATCTATTGACTTTTACTTAAAAGATGCTATAAAGGTGTAATGTTATTGGAGGATTTTTTGAAACAGCTAATGAATGCCATTATGTGGTTGTATCTTTAAGTATGAATGATTTGAGGTAAAAGCATATTCAAATAATTGTAGTCAAATGAGAATTGTGGTATATTGATAGTAAGATATACAAAGATCTTTTACTTAAAGTGTATAATCTAATATGAACTATAAGTAATTTCTTCTGTGGAAGAAATGCACGAAAGTTATCTGTAACCAATCGACACACTTTCTACAAGATGTAATGAAGGATGATTCTTTTTTTGTGTTTTTGTTAAATTAAAATAAAAATAATAAAAAAAATAATATAAGGCTTACAGTAATGTTTAATAATTATTTTACCTTGTATTTAAGACACTGTCCATCAAACCTAACGGTATATACGTATATGAATATACATTTGAAAGCAACAATATCTGAAGTGAGATTTTTGTAACCAAGGATGTCTTAGACGTGGGATAACATTCAACTACACATTTGGTCTAAAGAGCTGAAAATTCACTATCATGCATGAAAAGCTTTGTAGTGAATTTCTGAAGGAAGAAATGAGTGTTTGAAGAAAGAAGTAAACTGAAGTAGGTTTTAACACCTGCTGACTTTGCACATGGTGTCACACCATAAAGTTTGTTGTTATCAGTACAATGCATGCAGAAAAGGAATAGAGGTGCAAAGACAGTTATTTTCCTCATTCTGATCTCCCCGACTACCTCCCTGTTTCACCACTGCCCCTGACTGTGGATATTCAAGTATTAAAGGGCAAACGCCATGGCTTCTGCAGTCAGAATTTAAGAATTATTGGTCAGTCAACTAAATTAATAATTATTGTATTGTTGCAGCCATGAGAGGTGGGGTAGGGCTTTTAATGATTTTATTAGATAATGGATTTTTAAAATGTTATAAGCCATCTGAAGTCACCTATGTATGAGTTGGATAGCAATATAAATTAGTAAATAAAATAATAAAATAATAAAATAACCTTTGTTCAGCATGTTACCAAACTCATTGCAAATGATGGCTATATAAACCTTATCAATCTTGACTTGAAACAAAAGTTTTAATTGTGTTAAATATTTGAATAAACTCATTTAAAGAATGAAAAAGTACAGAGTTTACCTACCCATCATGTTTTTAAAATTAATTAAAATTTGCTATGGTAAGAAAGAATGCATAAGGTTTAAATCTTACAAATGCAACCTGCAATACAATGAGCTGCTATGAATTAACTTTGTATGGATTAAACTCATTCTTGGAATATTATTACTGAGAGCATGTTGTAAAGAAATAATGACCTTCTGTTTGCACTGTAGCTAAATAACTTCAATTTACTTTTGACCAGAATGAATAGAAAGAAAGGGACAACACTTCAAACTGTGCATTCTAAACATAATTAGCCTGCATTATGCTTGTTTTACTATGCAGAATCTGGTTACTGGCATAGAGGATAATTCTGTATTAAGCTTATTTAACTGCTTAATTTATATGGTAATTAGCACAGTATATTCAAGGTAGAGTCTTCCAAACCAAAGATGATGCAATAATAAAAATGGAAGTGTGTTATAATATTGTTGAAATGCTAGCTAGAAGTTTCTTTATCTCTTCTTTCAGCTATAAAAATGGGGTTCATGTTAGGACTAGTGTGGAATTTTAATAGCACTGACTGCAGAGACAGCAATTATGTAACACATGGGCAAAACAACAGAGTTTCTCATCATTTAATAAACCCTTGAGATTTCCTTAGCTCCAGTTCTCTCACTGGCTAGATTTTATGGTCTGCTGGCTCCATCTGACCTTCAGAATACCCGAGTACATCCATAACAAAAGCAGGGAAACATTTCTAGAAACAAATGATATAGATTTGCATTTGATTTATTTGATGAGCAAGATATAGTGAATATTTATGATATACTGAAAAGAATTTGCTCAGTGACTTGGTCTTTGTGAATAAATTTGCTTCAATCTATTATTCTTGCAAAGGCAACAGCACTGAGATCTAAATACAGAGTGGAACGCCTATGAACAAGGGTTTCCTCTTCACTTCAATTAAGAAGAGATTCTCTTCCCTTTCCACAAGACCTGGGCAGCCTTATAATAGATTAATCAAATTCCCAGTAACTTGATAATTACAGGGAATATAGTTAATTATGATATTGTTGCTTGCGGTCTCCAATAACAAAATGAACAGATTCGGTGTGGGGAAGGGATCAAATTTGATGGTCATGATATTTGGTCATTTATATTATATTTGGTCATGTATTTTTTCCTTATTTAACAGTCTCTCTCTCTCTCTCTCTCTCTCTCTCTCTCTCTCTCTCTCTCTCTCTCTCTCTCTCTCTCTCTCCCTCCCTCCCTCCCTCCCTCCCTCCCTCCCTCCCTCCCTCCCTCAGTGGGAGAAAAAAGCAACTACGGAATCCTTGGTGCTTTTTGATCTTTGTTTGCTTCCAGATATTTCATTATCAAACTAGGTACCAATAGCATTAATTTGTCTGTTATTTCACTATGAGTTAACTGCCGTTGTTTTTAGAATTTAGAAACATAAATGGAATCATTTGAGCCCTAAATAATGTCATTCAAAACAAGATTTGGATTTATTTTATCCTTCCTTAACTGTAAAATTTATTCAAGGTGATTATGGTTTCAATAAATTAGCATTTACCCTTACTTGCACTAAACAAGTTGTTACTAACCAATAACAGAGCCTTGAAATATCCTCCTTTCACATGGAAAAAGAGCAACGGAAAGAGCAAGGTCATTACAGCTATAGAAGATCTATATGCAAAATCTCTGTAAAACAACTTCAAAAATGTGATTAAAATAATTTGTTGGCTAACAACTGTTTTTTGTTGCATATTTTTTATAAAAGAAAAACTATGAGGGCCACTGCTGACCTTACATAACCTCACAGCCTCATGGGATTTCAGTGGACTAAGAAAATGAACCAAATTAACTCTGCAAGTTAATTAATTTGGCTTCTGCTCAGAGAATATACTCTGACAATATTTTCACAATATTCGTTTTTGTGCTACATGATGGGACAGTTTCCCACTGGCAGGAACTGTAAGTGAAAGAACATAGAAAAAAGAATAACAGTCACATACAAGAGGAAATGAATTGAGCTAAAATAATCAAAAGCAGATTAGGAATTGATAAGGATGTTGCTTTTCTTTCATTGATTTAAAACATAACTATTTGGATTAGGATGGTGGTTAAATCCCTATTATTTTGGGATTTTTTCTTCTCCTCAGCTGCATTCTTTTTCATTGATAATGTCAATTTTAACTGTAAGCAGCCCAGAGTAACTAGATTTGGAAGCCTCAAACCTGATATATTTTGTCCTCCTGTCTTTAGCTTTGAATCCTTCTATTTTTCCCCCAACCCCACCCCTCGCTGATGCCAATTTCTCTGCTCATACAGTCGGCTTTTTAACTTGCTATTGGATCCTTTGCAGCGTTATACAATACTTTAAACAGCTATTAGCACTTATTTTTGTACATTCATTTTGCCATCGTAACACAATATATCACAGATTTTTATATTAGAAAAATACTTTCTTAGTTGTTTTTTTAATAATGAGGTCAAGAACACAGTGGCATTCTTAGCAAAGTGCAATGATTTCAAAATATTTACATGTGTATGATGAATGATGTGCAAATGCTGCTATTTTATATTTGTGTCTTGGTATCTTCAGCAAGTAAACAAGGTATAGAATTTGCATAATTAAATTATGCATGTGTCATAATTTGCCTTCTCCTGTCCTCCTGGCAGATAATGCTTCAGAAAGGTCTTGCAAAAATGTATTAATGTTTTGACCCAAGCTTCCTTAAAAAGCAAGAAGCAGAGTCTTGGTCCCGGCAAAAACCCTTTTATTTACACGACTGTGAATTCCTTTCATTCACACTCCATAGGCTTAGCAAACAGTCTTTCAGAGGAATGTTTATCAATATGAACCTTATCTTGTTTGGAGAGCTGCCAAATAACTAGTTTCCAAATGCAGGGCAAGGCAAAACTTGGCACAGAGTCTCTTATAGTCACAAACAGAACTTTTCACTCTTGAAATAACTGAATGAACGAATTGTTTCTGCAAAAGTCTACTCCCCGTTCGCTCCTGTTTTGTTTCCTATGGGAGGGGCCAATCACCTACAAGGTGTGGCTTTACTCCTAAGTCGACCCTGCTTTCTTAGTTCTTGTGTTCTGGCAGCTTTGCACATGCACACACTGGGAACAGGCTCCAGCTGTTTCTCTGCCTCACTGCTGTCTAGCTTCCCCTCCCCACAAATTGTAAGCCGCCCTGAGTCCCCTCAGGGAAAAGGGCAGCCTATAAATAATAAACAAACTAAACTAAACTAAACTTCCTCTCTGCCTCTGAGGCAGAGCCCTCACCTGAGCTTTCCTCAGCTCCCAGGACTGGCCCATATTCCTCCCCAACTTCCTCACTGTCTGACTCTGCTGCCAGCTCCACTGGCCGCCGGTGGGCCACAACAATTAAATAAAATGAGTAAAATAACTGAACAAAGCAATTACAAAACTTACAGAAATATACACAATGCTGGTATATGCAGATGAGGAAAGAAGAATGAATAAGGCATGATCCTTAGTATTACAGATATCTCAAGCATATCTCCTTTTACATCTGCACTACATTGATAAATCTGCAACTGAATAAGAGTCATTGTTTTTCTACCATAATATAGCTTTTTTTCTTGCCTATAAACTCTCCCAATACTTCACATATCTCCTTTGAAAATGAGGGTCAAAAGTACCAAAGAGTTTTCACAGTATAAAGAAATGCCAATCTGGCTCTAGGTTATGCAACAATGCAGGTGGTTTATTTGTTTATAATTTAATAAGTGAAGAATAGTTTCTACTTCCATAATGTCTTATGGGCATTCTCTCGTCAAGAAAAAATGTCTGGTATGCAGTGAAGGAGTGGTAAGTACCTACTAAGCAAATTCCAAGGAACAGTTTTATACTAATCAGACCTTGAAACTGACCTGTGAACATTCATTGTATTTTAATGAATCAGTAGCCCAAAGCATTCCAAAGCATTGGTTATTGCAGACTAAGCCACCAATGTGAGGGTTCCTGTCCAGACTTGTATTCCCATAAATAGAAAGGCTCAGTGACCGAGTGGGTGAAAGGGAGCAAAGGTCAACAGCAAAAAGAAATTACACAGCCTAGATACGTTTTATTTGGAGGTTTCACCACTCACTAAAATGATATTACAAAACCGATATAAGCTACTGTAGATATGTCATTCTAAGAAGGAACTTTTGGACCATAAATTTTGATAAAATGGTATCTTACCATTTGTTTGCCCAAAGGCAAATCTCATTTTATGGGATTAATTTACATTAAAATGCAAGGTCAACTAGGTGGCAAACTACTTCTCAAACATAAAAAGTGAAAACAGTGACAGGCAAACATTGATTCACTCTTATTTTCGGTTTGGCTTTTCTTACCCTACTTTAAATAAGATAAAGCTTTTTTTTCCCCCTTACAAAAAAAAAACTCTCGTTGTTCTTTGCATTAACTGAAGCCTCTTACTGGATAAGAATGTTCTATTGCAGGGCTGCATCAGAGTTGTGTTTGACCTGGGGGGGGGGGCAGAATAGGTGTGACCAGGGTGGGCATAGTCAGCTCGATGTCACTTGTGTCAGGGGCACCTGTGGTGGCCCGAGCACTCTGCAAAAACTGGCTCCCGAGATCCATTTTCGGCTGCGACAGCTTTCTGCAAACCTCTGCCAATGAAAATGGAGCTCAGGAGGGGCACAAACAGCTCTGTTTTCCCTGGCAGGGGCACTGTGGGCCAGTCCTTTGCTGTTTCCAGGGCAGCCCCATGGGCTGGATCCAGCCCCCAAGCCTTGAGTTTGACACCCTTGTTCTATAGGAATCATTAATACAGATGCCTCAAAGATGTAACATCTTTTCAAGACATGTTTCAGTCTTTCTCCACCTTCTGCTTTTAAAGTGAGGAACCACACAAGGAGATTATTGCTGACTTTTTAGCCCCTGATATTTCTGTCGGTTTATTGGTCTTCCAATATGAAGTTGAAGAAGCAGCATAGAAATAATTTTGACATTTTTGAACTTTGGAGTTAGAGAAGATTTCTGAGAATACCATGAACAGACGAATGCATCTTCAAATAAATCGACCCAGAGTTCTGTGGCACAAGTGACCAGGCTCAATTATCCTAGTTCAGATACATTATGGAAAGACTTAGCTCTCTGAAGAAAGCTCTAATGCTGAGAAAGGTGGAAAGAAAGAGAAGAGATTAACCAAGAGCATGGTGGATGGATTCCATTATTGTAGTGATGGATATATTGGAAGACCTGAAGGATCAGGTTGGGAGCAGATGGTTGTGGAGAAAATCAATCTATGTGGTCACTAAAAGTTGACTCCAACCTGATGATGCATAAATCAATTTGATATTGTTTTAGCTACATATAGTGTGAAGATAGAAAATGAAGAGAAAAGTTTGTTTTAAATATCTTTAGTAATATATTTTAAATGATCATACAATCTAATATTTTTCATTTTATCTAGACACATTATATGTTATAAATAAGCAAAATACACACTTATTTCTAAGCTACTTAGACACATTTAGATTTAGATTTAGATAAGTTTATTTATATGCCGCCCTTTTCCCTGGGGGGACTCAGGGCGGCTCACAACTTAAAAGGGGGGGGGGGAAGAAGACAAACTTTTACATATAAGACAATACATAATTAAAAACACAACATTCATACCATTCGGGCGGGTTACAGTCTTAACCCCAGGCCTGACAGGATAGCCAGATTCTGAGGGCTGTGCGGAAGGTCTGGAGGGTGGTGAGGGTACGAATCTCCACGGGGAGATCGTTCCATAGGGTCGGAGCTGCCACCGAGAAGGCTCTCCTCCGTGTGGTTGCCAGTCGACATTGACCGGCAGATGGAACTTGGAGGAGGCGAGTTCCATCTGTTGTTAAGATCACAGTAGTATTGCAACAAAACATTTACTGATTAATCAGTATTTGCAACTTTTTCTTATGCTTCATATATAATACTTTTTAAAATTATAAACTTTAGGAGACTTACAGTTTCTTCTAGGTTTTTAAGTTGATGGTTGATTTCTTTAAGTCTGTTTTGTTGATCACGTTCTTCTTTAGTATCTCTTAAGATCTTTTCACCTGGAATGTTCAACTTTCTATTTGCATAAGCCAAGGATTCCTTTAAAAAAACAAATAATAATAAGAGTACTGAATTTTAAAAGGAAAAGGAAAGGTAACAATCTCAACCAATCCCTTGTTACCGAAGCATGGTCCCCATACATTAAATGCCTTCTACAAATTAGCTTGAGTTCCAGTTCAATTATGTGTGTTAAGTAAAATTCATTTGTAAGTCTGGCATTAGCTAAAATTTGAGTTTAGCTACAATATAATTAGCATATATATATAATGCTTTAGAAAATGTAAAATTGTCCTATTTCTGTTCCAAAATAAAAAGCAATTGGTTATGCCAGCAATGATAAAATAATTTAAACCGCTAATTAGAGTAAGCTCTTTTATAAAATAATGATTAAAGTATGAACTTTTCTTGGTAAAAGTAGAACCTATGTATAAGTCAGATTTTTAAAAAAATTCAAATCTATTTACACAGTGATCCCAACTGGGGCAAGGGGTTGATATTAATGGTGTCAGGTGAGCAATCTAGTATAATAAATTGCTTACAACTAACCCCCAAAAGACAGACTTTATCCCCAAATAACCTCATGGTAATGTGGAGCTAAACAGTCCCATGCAAAATATGTCTGAAAGGGTTACCTATCCTTTTCTGTTTCCAAAAATAAGATCCTACCTACAGCAACTCTGTGAAATCAGCTTCTCAGTTTGTCTGTTTGAAAGTATAGTGGTAGTGTAGTTAAACAAAGGTCCCTACCAAACATTACTGGTATAAAAAACAATGGCTATTTCTTACTTTAAAAACGTAGATTTTGAATTGGAAAATCAAGATTTTAATTAGAAAAATCAAGCTGTTAAATGTATTTTCCAGGAAAAACACTAAGGTTCCTTGTTAAGGGGGAAAAGGAAGATATCAACCCAGCAAAATTGAAAGATCACTTTTAAGTACACGATGAAATAAAAAATAAAAACATAGCAGCTTTACTTAGAATTTCCTTGGGGAGTTATTCTGTAATCAGTGTTTCACATTGCATTTGTATAAAAAATAATTATTACATTACATTAATTAAATAATAATTAAATATTAAATAATTAATTAATAATTATATTAATTATTACACTAATTATATTAGGGTTTTTTTAACAAACCAGCTGAAAGTGATTGAATAGTACAACTCTCAGACTTCCCAGTCCCCAACCACATTTCCTTAAACAATCTTTATGAGAAACATACTTTCCTATCTGACTGAATCTATTACAGAATGTATAGCAATTAAAAAATATTGTTAATATTGTCAAAATAATTTTTAAAAGTATAATATTGCCTCAGCAAGGCATCCTCTACCTATTCTGTACCTCATAAATCTTACTGGGGGCTTTTGAACAGGAGCCTTGAAATACAGACAAATCTCCATCAGATATTATTATTTTGAGTTTAGCATCAATTTCTGCAAGGTGATAATATTCCATTGGTTCGGGTGTATATCCTTCACCTGGTACAACTATTCCAATTGTTTCTTCCTATTAAAGTAAAGTGAAATAATTATTTCCCTCTCAAATTACATGATTAGAAAAAATAGATTATAAATTATATAAAAATGTTATACTGTACCCACAGAGTAAGAAGTTGGTTTACTTTTATATGCATAGCTAATATGTAAGAAGTCATTTGTTTATACTTTTTTCTCCTTTGTTTCTTTTTCTTGCACTTTTGGCTTTGTCTTTTTCCTATTTTATTTATTTTTTCGTATCTTTATTCTAAACATTTGTTCTTATTAGCATTTATCTTTTTCCTTCAATTTTTTAAATAAAGTTATATGAAAATGAATATGTATTTCTATTGACAATGCATATTCTAAATCAGAGCATGCATTTCCATTATCTATTTAAAATCATACGCAGTTTAAATGCATCATAGTTTTGGAAAAGTGGAAGACCATTATGTCCTCTAATGAAGTTCTTAGAATTGTTTTAAATATTAACAAAAAAAAAGTCTCCAAGGCCATTTCCAAATTACAAGTGCACCCCCTACTGGCATATAAATACAGAAGGAAGACAAGGCTTGATCTTGAATTTGCAGTAGACAGAAGACAGAATTTTTCAATATAGCATGTTGGAAAATCCTGTGATAATTGGGTTGCTGGTTTATTTATGGAAAGAATTTCCATAAATATTTTGCCTTCAAAATAAGTTTCCATGTGATACTTTGAAAACATACATAGAATGACCCAGATTACTCAGGAAATGTTACATATCTTCAGCTGGGAACAGTGGTTGCAACTGCACAAACCTAAATTGTTGAAATGATGATTCTAAAAGAAATGTTTGGACCATCAATGCCATGTAGGAATCAAAAATCACATCTGCCACAAGAGATTCAGACAATTATGTCTATAGAACAGGATACATAACTTTTTTGATAATGGTTTGTCAGTAGGCGAAGACAATAAAGAAACTACTTGGAAATGTTTGTTCCTTTGACCTTACATTAATCTTGCCAGACTCAAGACAACAATCTGCATATCTGCATACTAGATATATTTGAATTATGAACTATTAGGAAGGGTCCACCTTTGCCCTTTTCCTGCATACCAGAGACTCCAAGCTTTTCTATCTCTTTGGTTTCAAGGAAAAGGCCCCTCCCTCCTGTCACTCTGGACTACATTCTCCACAGATATATCCACTGACTAGGATGGTTTCTATCACTCAGACCTCCCACTTGATCAAATGTATAGCCGATGGCTGATTTATTTGAGCAAGTTGTACTGGAATGAGTCTCTGGCTTACATTCCATGAAAGATACATCAATACCAGCTTCACTTAAGTTGTAATCAAAGCAGGTACCATCCATCCTTAGCTCCACTTTCATAACCAACAATAATGTTAGTAGGTCTTATCTTCCTGGTTATGAGGCTCTAAGTAGGATTCCTCAAAGATGAAGATGATGCCTTGGATGACAAAAGTTCAGATGCAGAGAGGACTCTTCCTGCTTCATGCCATTTCCCACATCAACTTAGACCCTAGGATACTGTTACTCTTTAATTATAACTTGCTCATTAAGGAAAGTTGGATATAATCTGAATAGATAAGGCAGTGAATGCAAAGGTGCATGATTACATGTATACTGCTGTACTTTGTCTATACTGCATACTATGAGCATAAAATTTAAAGAGTACCAATATAATGCTGATTTGAGCTGGTTTGTTGAGTTTGTAAATGCAACGTATGCATGCCTTTGTAATGCACTGAAGTTAAATTTCAGGGTGCCATTAAAAGTGAAGAAAATTTACATTGTTTCCAATAGTTGGAAACACATTTTGATTTTTATTCTGACAGAAACTGGAAAACAAAGTTTTATTCCTTTGCAACACAGTAGATTTGGAACATTGATTTCAAAGTACTCTGCTCCAAACTCAAAACAAAATACACTTCCATTTTCTTTAACCCTTAAAATCTCCTGAGAATAAATGGCCCTAAGTCACAGTGAATTTCATCATCAATTGGAGATTTGAACATGGATCACCAATCCTGGGCTAGTATCTTCTCCACAATACCACATTAGTTTTTCTCACTGCAGCAGAAGCCTAAGAAAATAATACTACAGTGAATTATTTCGGTTTCCCAGACCTTGTGTTGAAAAAGTGCTTTAAATCAATATCATTTGTTCTTACCTCAACTTGAAGTTTATTACTATCATTTTCTGTATCTTTCAGTAATTCGGATAGTCTCTGTCTCTCTTCATCTAGCATAACTTCACTTGACGAATCTTTGGCCAGCTGCATAAAAAGGAAAGCAATTTGAAAATTGATAGTCTTGGGAGATCAACAATAGTCTTTTGAATATCAGTAAGAATTAGAGATGTGCATGTTTCAAAAAACAATATGGATGGAAAATGTGCTTTCAATCTTACAAATCTGCCTGCTAATTCAATAAACAACAGGCTTTCTGACCAAGAGAGAAGAAAGGGGCTACAACTTTAAGGGACGATTCTTTAAACAGTAGCAACCTTTTTTCAACATCATCCGGAAGTATGGAAAAAACAGGTACATACAGTAAATGAGTATTGTAGAGGTGCTGCACCCGACAGGCTCCAAAGCATTTTTCCAAATCATTTTTGAACCAAGCACATTCTGAATAAAGAAGGAAGGGGACTACATGTAGTTCTAGATTAGCAACATCATTTGGAACTCCCACATTGATTACTAAATGAACCAATTGCTAAGTGTAAAATCACATGATCATGATTAAGCTTTCTGTCAAAGCTGAAAAAAGTAACCAATTTCATATCTTAGCTTTTGTTTGCCTCCTAACTGATCTCTCACCCTATAAAATGTTCACTAAGGTGCTGGACAATAGATAAGAATGGAATTAATATTTCTATTTACATTTATTGGAGAGAAAGTAATTAGAAAAGAGTAATCACATCAAAAGCAATGTGTTGATGTCAGCAGCCAATTGACAAACAGCCTGTGTATTCACCATTGTGTGCTTGTTTACTATACTCTTCTTTAATCCCATTATCAGCAATCTCTCTATTCCGATGGGGGATGCGGGGCAGAGGAGAGATTGCCTATAGAAATCACTTGGCAGGGCTCTTTTTTCTGAGAGCAGTGAGGGAAGAAGAGGGGATGCAGTTGGCACATGGGAGGGAGCACTGGAAATGATTGGAATGATTGGTAGCCATCAATTATTTTCCCAATGGGGTGCTATGTCATGATGGAGCTTGGGGTTAGAGGAGAATAAACAGGCATACAATGGCTGCAGAATACCTCAATGTTCCTGAGAGTTTTATCAGCACATTACTTTTCATGTCTACTCCCCATTGTGTGCCTGCTTACTCTCTTCTAATCTCTTCTTCTCCAGTCTCCCCATTCTGCAAGGGTAGAAAAAAAAAGATCAGACGCAGGGCAATATATATTAATTGTAACAGAGATCACATGAATGAGGGAGGCTGAGAATGTCATAAATGGTCATAAAGTTATTTTTAGCACTGTTGTAACTTTGAATGATTGCTGAATGAGTAGTCGATAAGCTGCACTACCTTTACTGTACAATATACTCACTCAAGTTGACACTACATGTGCCAGAAGCTATGTATATTCCATAGAAATCTTTTGACAGTGTTACCCTTCCACTACCTCACTCATAACTTTTAGCTACAATGAACTTTGTAAACATTCTTATCAACAAATATCAGGCACAGCATAAGAACAAGAAATAGGATGTGCAATTAACAGAGGACATTCCATTATGTAGATATAATTATGTAGTGGTTTAAAACATTCTATTTTTCCAGCAAAACCTGATATGGAAAATAATTAGAATCCAATCATTAATCTCATATATTTCAGATACACTGCAGAGAAATTTTAATAAGGTGATTTTCTAAATGAGTAACAAGATATAAATGTCATGGAGCTTAGGTCCGAGGAAGAGGAGACGGAGCCAGGACTGATGGAGAAATGACCAAAGCAGGATGAAGCAGTCACAGGTCCCTTGGGCCTGGGAAGGGTCACTGGTGATTGAGAGAGGGTGCAGGATGGCCAAACAAAGGGGGAAGAGAGGGCAAGGAAGCAAAGTAGAAAAGCAATGGAGCTCTGGCAATGAGCAATTACCTCCACACCAATCCCCAAGCACCGAGAATGGAGACGATGCGGGATCAGCACAGAATGCCCCAACAACTCGGAAGGTGGGTGCCCCACTCCTCTTCAGAAGGTTCACTTGGGGAATCATATTTAAAGAGATGCTGTTGGGAGGGGCATTTGTCAGGAACAAATTTTAATCTTACGTTTAAATACATACCTCTATGTTCTTTTTAACAAAGTTTTGGTTTTTTTTTAAGCTTGCTGTTCTTTTTGGGCAAGTGTTTTCCATTTTCTTCATTGAACCTCTTGCGCTATCAGTTACGCTATCAGCTGAATCACCTTCAGGTATTGAAAGAGAAAAAGAATTATTGAGGAAACAAATAATAAAGAAAAAATTAGCGGACAAGAAGGCGGGGCTTAGCAGTGAGAAGATGGAGTTTCAGGCTACTCCTGAAATTCCTCTATACCAAAGGATTTTTGGACGGGTTCTTTGAACTCTAGCTGTCCCGGAGACGACAGTGAAGGTGGGGAGAGACCCAGGACTCCAGAGTATCCGCAAATCTCTGGGGGAGGGTATTAACTCCTCGTGCCAATTCCTTTTTGGATTAGCTGCGTGCTAACTGAAACTGCAGGTTGCCCCTAAGAATGGAAGAAGTGATGTCATCTGGTAAGCTGATTTTATTATCCAAGAGAGACTGTTCGTGTTAAAAAATTAAGCTAATTGAAACCAAAGAACAAGAAGATTTAGCGGCGAATTGGCTTTTCTAATGGATTTATGACTGGTGGTTACTTTACTTCTTAAATGCTTCAAGAAACTCCGCGACATCCTCCCCCCTCTGAATCTCCCTAAGTGGATCGTAAAACTTATCTCCTTCTAATTAGCCCGTCACGATTCGACATTTTTACTACTTTACTACCTAGTTCTGTTTACAACTAGATAAGATTGACAGCCTGTAAGAGACCAAAAAAAAGTGCTTCGAAGCCTGTGGGGGGAAAAAAAAGAGAGCTTCTAATTTTTAACTACGACACATCATGGCGTCCCAAAATACTTCTAAGATTTCATTTCAGGCTCTTTTCTCTGCGTGTAAAGGACTCTTTGATTCTTACCAAAAACTGGAAAGAACCCTGGATCAACTGATTCTAAAATATGAAGTTAAAACTGAGATCGTTGAATGCTTAAATGTTCCTGAAACACAAATGGAAAATGTGAGAAATGGTGTCTGGTCTATCTCAGAGGAAGAAAGGAGGGGGGAAGCTATAAAGAAGATTCATTTAAAGAGACAAAGTGTAGGAGGAATGGAGAATCCACCCTTGAGAATTAAAGTTAACTTGGGAAATTTTATAAGCCTAGGACAACATTATTATTTCATCACCGACATTCAGAATCCAAAGGTGCCGAAATATTTTTGTTTGGATTTGCTTATGGAAACATTTGGTAAATTTATCCAACGAATGGCTATTGGGCTGAGGAAATCTCGTTGTTGGAGGGACACAGGCTGACAGATGGGACAATACAACCTAAAATTAGCTAAATCAGATTACTTCAATTTGTAATAGATATAGCTGAATAATGACTGATATGGATAGCAATATATATAATTTGGAACTGGCTGATAGATTGATGAATACAATTGAAAACTAGTTAAACCTAATTGCTTTTTCTTGTAACAGATATTGCTGAATAATAATTGATACTGATAGTAATGTATATAATGTGGAGTTGATATGATAACTGACAATTGGATATGAAAAAACGCCTTTAGATTATACATAAAGAGTATTAACTATAATAATTAGCACTATTAAAAAAACTAAATAAAACTCATACAATCAAATGTTAATCAATACTGGGAAAATGTTATGATATATGATATAATTGAATATTATGGATGTTTAGCTAAAATAGGATATGAGGATTTGATGACAATAGAGGATTTTACAAATAAGTAAATGAATTGTCAGCATGTGTTATGGATTAATTCTTTAGCATAGCTAAGGATGAAGGATGTTTAAATAACCATAATAATTGAAACTGGAGGTATAATGATGTTGATATGGTAAATATGCGAGTTAAGATATTTGAATTAATATGAATTAACGGAAGAGAAGCACCAAAACATGTTGTAACCAGTTGATATACTTCTTTTTTTTTTCATAACAGACACCTGTGTTTTGTTTTGTTTTCCTGATTGTCGTTTTTGTCTTTTTTGTATTATCTACTATCTTTTATCTTAATTTTTATTTTCTACTTGTCCTTTTTTCTTTTTTTCTTTTTTTTTTTGATTTCTCTCCCCTCCCATCGGTGTGGGTAGGTATTGTTCAAGATTATTACTCCTACCAATACTCCTAAATAATAATTACAGTTAAATGAAAATGGATATATAATAATGCTTGAGTTAACATGAGTTATGTTGGTTGACTGTGGAGGAGATGTACCAAAACTTATTTGTAATCGATTGATATATTAAGAAAGATGCTGTACCCGTTTCAAACTAAAATTAAAAAACATTTAATTAAAAAAAAAAGAAGAAAAAATTAGCCATCTCAATTAAATTTTGGAATTGTGTTTCAGGTTTAGGTTTATTAGATTTATATGCTGCCCTTCTCCCAAGGACTCAGGGCGGCGTACAACATTAAAAGAAACACATAATACAAAAGTTAAAAAAAATATTAAATAGAATATCCCAAACCCAATTGAAATTGACAATGATATTTTTTTAAAAAAAATTCGAATTAAAATTAACAGTGATCAATAATTTATTTTGTTTTGTTCAAGCCAGGCTGGCTTGCTGGAAAAGCCAACTTTTTAGGGCGCGCGGAAGGACCGGAGGTTGGGGATTATACGAAGCTCCAGGGGCAGCTCATTCCAGAGGGAAGGCGCTCCTACAGAGAAGGCTCTCCTCCTGGGGTTCGCTAGCCGACACTGTCTGGCCAACGGCACCCTGAGGAGGCCAACTCACTATTTTGTATAAAAGTTTTTATTTTGTTACTATATTGTACATTGTAAACTATGTTTCAATATTATCCCTAACAAAATATTACAGCTTTACCACATTGATAACACTAATTAAGAACAAATTACAAAAAAAGAAAACTACTATGAAATGCAAAGCCACACAAACCATTCTCAAATTCAAAATGCATTTTTCTATGAATGGAAGTGAACATGAAACTGAAACTTTTGATCTCACATCAGTGTAATAAAATGTGAGGGGAGGCTTGTACAAAACAATTCTTAGGAAAAAGGAGTTTTTACAGTATTACGTCTAAATATCTCCAATGGTGGACCAACATTTAGGCAAAAATACCTTTGAGCAATACCCAAAAGGCTACTTCGCTATTTGGAAATTTTAAATTTATCAGACTTGAACATTCTGATTCTACAAAAAACAAACCTACTTGGAACAGCTTATATCCTCCGATGTTACCTTCCTAGGTCCTTGGTTAGGACTCGAGCTGTTGAGCTACCAACCAGCCCCAAAGGCTTTGAATCTCACCAAAGATTAACATAATAATAATAATAATAATAATAATAACAACAACAACAACAACAACAACAACAACAACTCCGCCATTGCCGGTCCCAAACTCCGCCATTGCCGGTCCCAAGCCCGGATGAGAAAGGAGGAGGGTTGGGGTCAGGTTGGCATCTGGTCCCATAAAAATACCCCGCCAATCCATACAATATGGTGAAAAAAACGAATAAGAATTCCATACCGCATCGGTCGTCACGCGGTTTAACAAGGGCCGCGGCGGATGTTGGGGTCCCTGGACATCCGTCGACAAGTGGGCTACAAGTGGACCAGCCAACAAAACGACAAAAATATAGTGCAGATGAAAACTGTGCCATAATGGCCTGTTACTACAACTCAGAGCCAGAAAAAAGAGGCTATTTAAAGCGAATGTATGAATTATGGAAACAACAATATCCAGATTCAAATGTTAGTGAACAACGACTAGCAGATCAAAGGCAATTTATTATACAGAATAAAGTGTTTAGTGAAGTTGAACTAAAGGAAATTCAGGCAAATTGCAAAACCAAAAAAACAATATCACAAGCAGAAATAACTGATATTCAAGACACAACTAAATACATTATAGTAGAACTCCCAGAAGAAGCTCTCGGGGAGGACATAACACCACCACCACTAGAACCAGTTATCACTGAACCAACTGATGAACTAACTCAAAAACAAAAAGAATTGAAGGATAAGATCATGGAGCATTTTCTGCTTAATGAGGAAAGGCAACGTTTACCATCACTAAAAACTGTGCCTAAGAAAATTTTGGCCCCTATCATGAAAATGGTTAATGCAGTGTTTTCAACAATTGAATCGGGATCCATCTTGGAAATGAACCAGTTAATGTACAGCGCAGCTGTAATAGTCACTAATGAACTAGGCATTAAAATCAAAGTACCTAGTCACACAACAGAAAAAGCATCAAAGCCAAAGTGGAAAATCCGATTAGAACAAAAAATCAAAAAATTAAGGGCAGATGCTAGTAACTTAAAGAACATGCATGAGCAACGGCTTAAAAACAACAAAACCATAGATCGGCTAATCAGAAGATATAGATTGGATACAAGAAACATCAATGAAGCTGTAGAGATAGTAAAACAGTGGATAACAGCAACAGCTAGAAAAATTGAAAGATATGAGGCACGAATCATCCAATATAAACAAAACCAGCAATTTCAATCAAACCAATGGCGTTTTTATTAAAGTCTTAATGTGAATGGTGATACCAAAAGTGAAAAACCAGAAAAGCAGGCCACAGTTGAATTCTGGAAAGAATTGTGGGAAAATGCAAAGGACTACAATAAGGAAGCAAAGTGGATACATGACTTTGAGAAAAGCATTGGCAACAAACAAATGCAAGTATTAGAAATAACAACTGAGGTGGTCAAAAATCGAGTAAAAAAGGTAAAGAATTGGACATCACCTGGAAAGGACCAATTACATGGTTTCTGGCTCAAATATCTGACCAGTTTACATGCAATATTGGCCAGGCAACTGAATGAAATTTTACAAAAGGGCCAAATTGATGAATGGTTGACAACTGGAAAAACATACTTGATTCAGAAAGATGCAACTAAAGGAACAACACCTGAAAACTACAGACCAATAACATGCTTGCCAACAACCTTCAAATTACTCACAGGCATTATTGCAGATAACATGATGGATTATTTGGAAACAAACAACATCTTGCCAGTAGAGCAAAAAGGCAACAAAAGAAGGAGCAGGGGCACAAAAGATCAGTTCCTAATTGATAAAATGATATTAGAAAATTGTAAGAACAGAAAAACGAACTTGAATATGGTCTGGATTGATTACAAAAAGGCATTTGACTCACTGCCACATAGTTGGATCATAAAATGCTTAGAAACAACTGGCATTAGCAAAAATATTACATCCTTTACTGAAAAGGCGATGAAACAATGGAGAACTGAGTTGGCAGTAGGGAATGAGATCTACGGAATGATTAATATCAAGCGAGGAATTTTCACTTGATATTAACCATTACCTGACTAGTAACCATTGGTTACTAGTCAGGCCCCTAGGTGGGGCCTGACTAGTAACCAATGCCAAATACGGCGAAACAACTGGCCGCTGTGATACAATTGTGTAATAATAATAATAATAATAAAAAGCATGCTTTCATGTATTTGTTATTCTTTTAAAATTATTTCTGGAGAACAAAAGTGTATTGTACCTTGCTTTGTTTGTCTTCCGTTAGTCTCATAATTTTCTGGAGGAAGCTGAGTTTTAAATATGTTAAACGTTCCATTATCTTCGCAAGCAGAAAGATCTGTTAATGAAACATATACTGTGAAATAAGATGATTTCTATTCAGGAAGTGAGGGATCAGTTTGGATCTAAACTGATCCAAAGAGGCTGCTGGATTGGATCCCTTAGCAACTGTGTTAGGCTGAACTAAATTAGCTACCATAATCACTTTCCCAATATTTTCAAGGTGAATTTAAAATTAACAGACATACTTGGTCAGGAAAGTGTATGCTCTTGTATACCATACAGTCCCGACTGATATGAGTTGAAGGAGTTTTGAATTAGAGGACAAACTACCATTTTGCTTCAATATATCAAATAAGAGGGGTAAACAACCTTTTGACAACCAAAAGTTGCCCTCAGTGTTTAGGAGATGCTATGAACCACAGTGATAATACAATAATGCAAACTGGGTAGATTTTTAAAAATATGTGAAGAACATACGCTACAAATCTGATGTTTTCTACTCAAAATGCCATTAAGCCACCAATTTTCATCTATCACATTCAGAGGAGGTTCTGAAAGCTGTTATGAAGGGTTCAAAGGTTGCAGGTTGCTAGCCCTATATTAGAATTAATCCCCAAAATTTAATTTTTTAATTCTTACCAGGAGTTCCAGATAATGGTGAGTTCAAAGCTAAAAATCTGCTTCTGTTTTCTTCCTCTTCAGTAATTATTGAAGAACTTCGGGATGTCATTGACTGCATTCAAATAGTGAAATACATACATACATATAAGGATAAATGGACATTGCAGAGTATTTATGCATACTGCTAAACTAAAGAATTCCCCCACAAAACTGCAGGTTTTACCACTTTGTTTTTTATCCACACATGATTTACACACACTTCTATCATTGGGCTATGTATCCAACAAAATTTGTTTGGAAATTGCAGCTTTTAGCAACAGATTACAAAAGTTATAAGCAAGGATTTGAGCAGAGTATTATCAGAAAATACTGCACGATATGCATCTGTCATAGAAACTCTACAATATAGTAAATTCATATAAATTTAGCACAAAAATATTTTATACTAAGAGATTTTGATATTCAGTTCTGTAACAATTCATGAAAAATATCCATAATTTATCAAACTAGATGAACTTCTATCAGGCCATATTTACAGACTTACTAAATAAATCAACAGCTAGCTTAATTGAGCAAAAAATTAGCAGAGAAGTCAAATACTTACGTAATAGATAAGTTATTTTTATATGCCAAAAAGCAATTCAAATGTAAACAAACATTGCCATTCATCATCCTATATAAATGATGGTTCATAGAAGTATTCTGGAATCAATCTTGTATTTCTAACCTGAAATTCTTCCCATAGTTTTGTTCTCAATTCTCTGCCTTGCTTTTTGACTGCTCTTTCCCGGGATTGTTTATTTGCCAATATCTGGTCCAACCTTTTCATCTTCTTTATTGCTTTCAGAATGAGAAGATCTACATCTTTCTCCTTAGAATCATCTAGGTTTGCAGACCTGGATGTCACTTAAATATAAAAGTGACTATTAAAATCAAATCATCTTTCCATCAAAAATATTCTTAATAACATTTCAGGTTGATCTACTAAAATGTCATCAAATGAAGAATATTATTAAGAAATCCACTAGGAATACAACACCAATGCTACAATATTTCAAAGAAAATATTGTTCTTCATTAATGAAGCTGAAAATTGTTTCAAAATTATTATTGCTAATACAAATATTTATGAAATAAATGGATGTCCATCCGTAATCAGACAAGTGATGCAGTGGCAATGCAGGCCAAGTGCCTGGAGGTTGTAAAGATCTGGATGGGGAAGAACCAGTTTTGACTCAACCATGGCAAGACTGGCTTTTCTCCCCAGGACCAAATGATTCTCTATCTTTGACTCTGGACAGGGTGGCATTTCCCTGGACTGTGTGAATTGGTGCATAATTTGGGGGTCCTCATGCTCCAGCTTGAGAAGCAGGTGGCAGCTGAGGCCAGGAGCCTTTGCACAGATTTGTCTAGTCACTCTAGTGCACCAATCACATCTTTTTCTGGCCTGGAAGTCCTTGCTCAGTCAACCATGCATTGATCATCGCTTAGTTGATTATATGCAAAGGAAGATAGAGGAAATTCTAGCAAATATTTATGCTGTAATACATTCTACATGAAGCTGTTCATCAAGACCCCCCCAGAAAATTCAACTGATCCAGAACAAGATCACACACACAATAATAGGGATACCTAGGTCTGCGAGCTACATAGGCTTTCAATTTCTTCCTGGTTGCAACTCCAGGTACTACTCATCACTTTTAAAGTCCTATATGGCACAGGGTCAGGCCACTTGGAAAACCACCATTCCTTAAGGCATGCCAGATAGGGTGGGCATGCTCCTGAATCCTTCCCCCAAATATTGTTATCTAATGGGAAGCATGCCTTTCCATGGTGGTCTCTGCCCCATGGAACATCTTGTCCCCTGAAATTCAGCAAATTCCCACCCTTTTAGTCTTCTGTAAAATCTTAAAGCTCTGGTTTCCCCCCAAGTATTGGGAGATTAGACAATCTTATCTCTAATCTCTCTAAGGGAGATTTGCTTGGATTGGTGACAGGTTTTTGTTTTGATTGTTTTTTAATGTTTGGTGTTTTAATTTTTAAAATTTAATGTTAAGTAGTGTATTGGACCGATTTTTAAAGGATTGTATTGGGAGCCGTCCAGAGTTGTCTGAAGGATAGGTGGCTATATAAAAGTTATACATAAATAAACAAGTTAATAAATAAATACTAGAATTTTTCCCATCCTCCCGTTTTATATGTGCATAATCATTCAAATTATCATTCTGATACAGATAGAAAGCTCAGAAACAGAAAACTGTATTGCAATCATTAAAAAGTAGAAGGGAATTGGTATTCAAGTATCCAAACAAAGTAACAATATCAGGACAGGCAGGAAAATAGAAACCTCTGAAGTGCCATAGGATCTCAAGCTTTCATCAAAATGACAAAAACAGCATTATAGCATCACAATGCAATCTCCATTCCTTTTGTACAAGTGTGCACCATCATGAGACACATTAAACAATTGCAAGATTTGTACTTACACTATTTCATAATTTGCACTTCCTTCTCATTACAATTTTTAATGCTTGTAAACTAAGCTGGCTTTCTAACCCTAATTATAAGAGAGAGTACAAAAGATAAATACCTTTTTGTGGTTCAACTGGCTTATTCTGAGAAGCACTGCTGCAAGAGAGTTTATTTTCAGCAAAATCATCTTCAGAATCTACTGAACTTGAAGAATGTTCTAAAAAAGGAGAAACAGTTCATAGAAGTGCTATTTAAAAGTGTTATTAAAGAATTAAACCAACTGTAAAAGAGAATTACTCCAAGGTGGCTGCAATCTGCAACAAACTATTTAGTCTTATGTTCAGTGCACTGATCCTAATCTTGTGAAATATTTATATATTTTCTTTAATGGGTTTAACGTTTATATTTCTATATTAATTGTTCCTTATTTTTCCACATTGTCCTAAAGTTTTATAAAGATTCAAGGAGAGTTGGATCGCTCTTCTTTGCTGGCAAAACTTAACAGGCAAACAGAAATTCAGCAATTGAAATTATCTTAGCATGTAATTGCTATAGTAAGAAAAACTATACAACTGTTCAATGCCACAGCCAAAGCCTAGACATAAGCACTAATTTAGCCAGTTAAATTTACTTTTATTCTTTTTTTATAGTCATGTAATTCACCTGAATCTCATTTTTATTAAAGTTCATAATTACAGTAGTAAAAATCAACGTAAACTAGAATTTCCAATTCTTTAAATTCCTACACTTATAATTTTGTTTTGTTTTTTGCTCCAGAAGAGAAGTAAAAATGGCTTTTCAAACATGTCATTTGAAGATTTCTAACAGCCTTAGAATAGTAAATACCATAAGCGATTTCCAAAAATAATTAGAAAGTAAAGTTTGCAAACTCCGCATCCTTTGAAAGTCTCCACTACAGCTGTGAGCATGATGGCTAATTTTTTCATCTCTCAGTTCTTAGACCTGCAGAAAACTGCTATCTTGCAGTGTCTGTACAAGGAAAAACCATCCAAAGCACCTGGTAGTCATCCCCCATCCCTCACTATTTGGAAAAGTTCTGAGGAACTTTATATACTCTGGTTCTTTGGTCTTTGCCATGGTCATTGTCTCCATCTTTATTGGAGACATGTTTCATTTGCCTTCTTTCCATTGGAAGTTCCTTTTGAACCCAATAAAAAATATATTTATATTGTTATAACATCGTCGCAGGTCTTATTATACATTATTATTTACTCTAAGTAAACATGAATAAGGTTACATTGATCTTGTAGTACTTGCCATACCTGTGACCTGATCTGTATGCTGTCCCACCAGATGAAAATCACAAGGTTTTTCTTCAAATATTTGTTCTGAGAAACTCATTTGTTGAGTTTCATACTCCTCCCCATTTTTATCATAATTTTCTTTTGAGTTCTCCCCTATATGGTTATTGCAAACATCAGCCTAGAAATGATATGAAATGGAAAGTTTTAAAAGGCGTATCAATCTTTTTATCCAAAGCTCCCGATTTATTATCATAACCTAATATCCTTGAGTAAAATCCACAAATTTGACTTTTTATACTTTTTTTTAGAAAACAAAATTAAATAAAGCATGCAATTATTCAATTACCTAGTGGCCTGTGGTAAACATCTGAAATTCTATGCAAAACTTTGAAAGGCCTATAGAGAGTAGAATAAGTAACAGGGCAGAAAGCGAAACTACCTTAGACTGGTCTGGTTCTGGCGTTAAAATCTCTAGAGATGAACTTAACATTTTGCTTCCATGATTATTTCTTGAGTTAGATGCTGGTCTTGAAATTCCATCCAGACTTCCTCTTGTGATATCCATTGTAGCCTTAAATGATTAGAAAAGGAGAACTTAATTATATGGAATCTATTTTTAAAATTCTGCATGCTTCATTTTCAGTAATGAACTTCCATTATCTTCTTAATTTTGCAGTTTATATCAGTGATTCAGTTTAATAGGCCAAAGAAATGAATGGATATTATTTTATACTCTGTTGACAAAAGCAATGGACCTGCTATGGTCAGGAGACTGCAAGACCTGACCTTGACTGGTTGGCACATGACTAAGAAATGGGAAACAAAAGTCTGGGATTTTCACAGCTTTGAAGATACATGAAGAATCTTCCTCTTCTCTTTTATTCAGAAAAAAAAAATCAAGCAGGCTAGATCAGAATGAATTCTAAATTTCTACATTTTTCTTAATATGAAGGAGAAACCAAAGTATGTCACTAACTTCTTGCATAACGATGGTTTTCCCATATTGCCACTACAAACAAATCCAACGACAGCCCTTGTTAGAAATATAGGGTCAATATCAGTTACACTATGTCTAGATTGAAAAAAATAAGTAATTTCATGAAAGTTAGGGGGATCCTTGAAAGCCAAACATCAATAGTAAAAAATGTTACATCTGGAAATAGCCTGATTTCACCATGGAAACCATGACATAGTTATATTTCCATATCTACTTCATCTGCAAATATATGTGTTTAGGTAACTTTATGTTCGGGATATTTCACTATTTGCTGATAGTTTGCCATTGCAAAATAAAATACTGATTGTTTTACTATCACTGTGTAGATAATTGAAACAGTCATAGGATAATGAATTAATATTTAGAAATTATTATTTTTGTGACTCTTTGGTCCATAACAAACTTCATAGCATGGTTTTGTATTCGAGCATCCAGAAAATTGATACAACAGCCCAGCCATGAAACATCAACCGTCAACCCTCACAAGGTCATTGTTATGGGGAAAATAGAAGGAGCGAGGAGTATTAGGTATGTTCACTGCCTTGAGCTATTTATAAGGTAATGAAGGCAGGATAAAAATCTAATAAGTAAACAAAGAACTTAAAAGCATTGCAGTCAAGAACCAGTAGATCTGGTTTTAATTGATGTTTTACACACTGTGTAGATGTATTTTAAATACATCTACACAGTGTAGATGTATAATATTTATATTATATATTTAACATAATTTTATTACATGCTAACCTGCTATTGACTGTACAATATAGTACATTTTGTCCCAATGTTTAGACTAAATAGAAAAGTGGTCAATTATTAGAGGTTTTCTTTCATCTTCGATTTTCAATGCCAATGTATTATGGAAACTGTCGTCTGCACAAATAACCCTATTAAGAAAAGATCCAGATCATAAAATTCAAGCAAAAGCCCAAAGTAACTATAATAGTGTCTCAAAATGGGTGTGGGGGGGAGGATCATTATTTGAAGACCATATGCAATCTATGCTTACTGCTTTGGGAGTAAGCCCCACTGAAGGAAAATAAATTAATTCTGGTGTTGCCTGTAAATGCAGACATATAGAAAACAAAACAAAATGCTATTGTATTGGTATCCAACATGATCATGAACGCAAAAGGTTCATCATTAACGATCGCTGAAAAAGATAATTTCCCCCCACCAGACCCAAAAAAAAAGGGGGGGGGATCGGCTACATACAAGACGCAGTCTACTTATACCCCGAAGCAATATTAGAAATGCACCTCCAGAGGCAGACAAAACAAGAAACAGTCCCCATCAAGAAACAGCAACAAGTCACCCAGCTTCTGTGTTGCTATGGCAACCCAAGGAATCGAGCCGAAACAGGACGTAGGGCAGCTACTAAGGGCGGAAGTTAAAACGCTGGCTTTTTGACGCTTTGCAGGTGACGCTCAGCAGTTTAGTCGTCGGCGTCGCTACGCGGAAAAAAGCAAGAGCTCGTTGGCAGAAGTGAACTGGAGCATTGATATAGATCAGGAGTCTCCAAACGTGGCACCTTTAAGTCTTGAATTCTGGGAGTTGTAGTCCACACGTTTTAAAGCTGCCAAGTTTGGATATAGATGCTCGGGGATTGATAGGTTTTTTGTTTTTTGTTTTTGCTACACCATCAGAGTCTCCGTCTCTTCCGATTGGATTGCAAAACTCTGGAGAGCGCAATGAATTCAGTACAGTGGGGATCCGGATTTTTGCACTCCGAATCTAGTGCCCGTATATAACCTAGGCTCCTTTCTTACGGAGCCCCTGATGATTTTATGGAAACATTCATGTAATTTTCTTTGTAGCAATATCTTTGCCTTCCATTGTTTTGCCATTGTCCAGTCTTGTTCTCTAAGGGAGTTTTTCCTCAACCTCAGCAACTTCGTGGACTCTTTAACTTTCAGAATTCTTCAGCCAGCATGCTTGCAATTTAGGAAGGTGTGGGATATGGGGGGTTTTAAGTGGACTTTTTAAAAACAGTATTTCTTTGGGGTGGGTGCGTGAATGAATAACGAAGATAAAAGATTCTAAGCACTTTCCCTGGGTATGACCAAACAAATACGTTATTTTTTTAAAAAACAGTTCATTTTTTATTGTGGGAGGTTTTTTTAAAATGTTGCTTTAATGTAATCTTAGTATATCAGCAGACATGCTGATGCATATGGTGTGATACACACTCATTATAACTAAAGGTTTTCTAGTATCTATTTCCCTGGATTTAAGAATTTCAGAAAGAAATTGCTTCGCTTGAGAATAAAAGCAGAGAAATGCCTCTCTTTCCTTTATATGTGAATAAGCAGCCTAAAAACTGACAATGGCAGTGAATGGATGGTACAGCTTAACCTGTAGACAACCAGAAATTCTTTGATTGATTCTTCTTCATCCACCAGACGGAGTCCTCTGAATTGCATTCTATTACTCTTTTTTTTCCTGAAACAATGGTTAATTAGCTTATATCAGTACAGTGAAGACCAACTAAAATAGGCTGCACAAACTTTGATTTTCTTCTTCATATTCAGAGAAGCATAGATTTGCTATGTCAAATTCATTCTGCTTCTTTTCCAGATAAATCTTTACACGGGAAGCCAGCAAATAGAGGGGGCAGACCAGACTTGAGAAATTGAAAAATCCAGGACAAAGGCAAATGACAAATCACTTCTACTGTGTTGTCAAGAAAACAACTTGGACATAAACACATATAATTGGGGATTGAGTTTGACTTGGAGTTGACACCTGTGGAGTTATTTCAAAGGGGTAGGTGGTGAAAGTAATGTTACAATGGAAGCCCTACCCCTTTTGTCTGTACAAAAGGAGCAAGACATGCATCGTGATATTGCTTCTATCTTCTCTTTTTTTGACACACACAAACATAATTGACTTTTTAGATACATACATTGTGAATAATAGAGCGCTTTCTTGTTTTGATTTTCTTCAGGGATTCCAAATGCAAAGTGAAACTGACTATATGACTGACCCACACAAAGACTGCATTTGTGTGAGATACTTGCTCATGGAAATCTAACCATGATTTGCTCATTAGTTTGCATAATACATTGAAACATAAAGAAGCTGTTTCGGGTGAGTTTGTCCAGCATCCTAAATTGACTAATTTATAGTTCAGTGTGTGATGAGTAAATAAGCAATGAACTGAAAAGAGGGAAATAAGCACTGGCAATTAATGGAATGCTATTTAGTGATGCTAAATATACAGTGGTTGTGGGAAAGAGATGTAAACATGACATACATATTGACATTGTTGATGTCATTGGAATGAAGGAGCAGAATAGAGTCTCTTCAGAAAAGCTGGCAGTGGCAAAGTCCTACATCAGATTTGGCATCATTTCTTCACCAACATTTTGCCTAGGAAAGTTGGAGTGCCTAACTGCATTTTCAGAATATTAACTAAACGTGATTCACAATCTTCAGAGATAATGTTAAAATATGTCAGCTTTCTGCTGGTCTATTTGCAAAAAGAACTCTCACATTGGTTTTCCAACATCCTCCCTCACAGTGGTGGGATTCAAAAATTTTACTACCGGTTCTGTGGGTGGGGCATGGAAGGGGAAGGATACTGCAAAATCTTCATTCCCACCCCACTCCAGAGGAAGGTCAAGATGTATTAAACCTAGTTTAGTACTGTTGTGATACAGTCTAGCTCTTAATATTTTTTATGGATACATGTAAACACACAGACATAAAGATTATGTTATATTTTAAAGTCTAGCTTTTATTGTTAGACATGTCATCAGATGAGGAGGAGAGGGAGGAAATGGACCTTGAATCAGGCAGTGAGAACAGGCTTGGCAGGGATTATTCCAGCAGTATTGCAGCCAAGGACTCTGCTCCAGCTGAAACCAGGACTCCCTGCTTGCACCCAATATTACCTTCTCAGATTCTGAAGTTAGTTATCCTAAGCAGAGGTGTGTGATAAAGATTCAACAGAGAAGTGAACTCTACAGCTCTGAGAGGCTTGTCAACAAGCAGGTCCATGAAAGTGCAGAGTGTGATGCAGGAATGGGCTTCAAAGATTTTAGCTAAGGGTTCTCTGCCTGGTTGCTGGGTGGATGTGGCCATGGTGGGCGTGGCCTGGTTGACCTGCACCACGGTGTGGGGGGCACATTTGTGCCCTCCCCAGATTCTGGAGGTTTTTCTTGAGCCTCCAGGAAGGCAAAAAGGCCTCCCCAGGCTCCAGAGGCCCTCTGGAGGCTGGAAATGGGCTTCCCAAACTTCTGGTAGGCCCGTTTTTGGCTCTCCCTGAGCTTCCATGTGTGCCCTGCACTTACCTGCATCCAAAACAGGCCACGTGGGGACTCATGTGATGTGAGGGCAGGGCCAGCCAGGAGTGGGATTTGGGGGTTCTCTGAACTGCACAGAGTCTTAGCTAGAGGTTCTCACGACCCGCTGCGAACCCCCAGCAACCCACCTCTGGTCTGTTGTCTAACATCATCAGCTATGGTCACGTAAGGTGACCAGACATCCCAATTTCAGTGGGACAGTCCCTCTTTTGAACAATTTGTCCCGCGTCCCGGGTTTTTTTTAAAAAGTCCCGATTTTTTTTAAGTTACGAAAAAGCCTCCAGCTGCCTTGAGGCTCTCCTAGCAACTGGGAGCGTATATTCTTCGAGCCGAGCGCATTCCCACCCGCGCGTCCTTGGGAGCTGTTGCCAATGCCTGAGGGAGGAGAAGACTTTATGTGGAGACCGCGGGCTTCCCTCACGGATTTTTTCTTCTTCTGTTGCTTTGAGCAGCCCCTTCCTCTCCCTTCTCTTTCTCTCTCTCTTGGAGCTGGCGGGCTGCCTCTGAGGCTGTCCAAGCTCAGCCCCTCCCCCTCCCCCTGGACTGCTGCTTCGCCTCGGCTGCTCGGGGCTTCTAAATTGGCATTGCGTGTTGTTTGGGGAGGGAATTACTGTGCCATAGAAACACAGTGTATGTCTCATGTGGCTGATAACCTGGACTCTATACAGAAGAGGTAATTTTAAAAACTTAGGAGCGAAACCAGAAAGGGGGGAGAAAGAGGCTGTTTGCACAGGAGGGGGAATTTATAAACGGCCCAGTGAATCCAGAGGAGTGTGTGTGTGTGTGTGTGTGTGTGAGAGAGAGAGAGGGGGGGGGGCTGAAGGTGTGCACAGGAGGGGGAATTTATAAACAGCCCAGTGAATCCAGAGGAGTGTTTGTGTTTGTGTGTGTGTGTGTGAGAGAGAGAGAGGGAGGGAGGGAGAGACTATCACTAAGTGTTGTAGCTTCTGATTCTTCATGAATGTATTCTATTTTATTTTTCTTTATTTATACTGAGAGCATATTCACCAAAGACAAATTCCTTGTGTGTCAATCATACTTGGCTAATAAACTATTCTATTCTACTCCATTCATTTCTATTTCAATTCTAAAAAGGAGTTTAGCTTCTCCCTCTTGAAAATGTAAGCTAGCATAAGGCATTATAATGCAAGCTAGCTTTAGCTTTCAAACAGTTCATTTAGTGACCAAAGTTACAATGGCATTGAAAAAAGTGACTGATGACCATTTTTCACACTTAGCGACCATTTTTCACACTTAGCGATCGTTGCAGCATCCTCATGGTCATGTGATCAAAATTTTGATGTTTGGCAACAGATTCGTATTTATGATGGTTTCAGTGTCCTGGGGTCATATAATCGCCTTGTGTGACCTTTTGACAAAATATAAAAATTTTAATCAAGCCCCCCCTCCCCTCCCCGTCAATGGTGTCCCTCTTTACCAATCTGAAAATCTGGTCACCTTAACCATGTGTTCTGTTCTTCATTCAGTTTTGTTAATTGCTTATTGGATCTCTACTGGCCCCCATGCCAAGCCTGTTAATTGTTTACCATTCCTGTCTTAAGATGTTGGTTAAAAAAAAAAGTGATACTTTTTTCTTTCAAAAACAGTTCTGCCTGAGCCCATACATCATTAGGCTATGGCAGCCAGCCAGCTGGCTATCTTGTTCATTGGTAGCCCACAGTGACAATATAAAAAATAAATTGGAAAGAGAGGTTAGCAGCTTTTTCTGTACAAGGAAGATATTTGCTTCATAAGGTTAGATGTGGGAAATGGTTTCACAATTAGAATTAGAGAAGGTGATTAATATACAGATGAATATGAAGTGAAAGGGAATAATATTCTTGATCTTTTGCTATAAAGTCTGCTATAAAACATATTATTTTAATTTCACATTAATAAGTACACAGTGTTCTTGAATCAGTAGAAGCACCACATTGATATTACTGGGAGCAAGTGTTCCCAAAATTCTTCTTTATTTAGCTGCAGCTTAATTGAATTATGCAAATCATGATTAATTAGTTTATTTATACAGCGGGCAGGACAAATAAATTAAATTTGCATAGTAGTTGATTTATGGCATACCCACATCTATTCAGTACTCTTATCACATAATCTATTATATTGAAAAAAGTTTTCTCATGTGGTAGAGCTGACCTGTAATATTGCCCAAAATTTTATAAGTTTATCATCTGTGTTCTCTCTTGTGAAATTTTAATTTGTTTTTCTTTTTATAGACTCTTGAAGTATTCTTGTTCAACATATTATTCACCAGTTATTAATAGTAAGGATTTCTCTTGCTAATACATAGATATTGCTTTTTCCTGATTCCAGGATTACTGAATGAATAAATGCAGAAATATCATGGTTGTATAAAACCAATGTTGTCAACTACTGGTTATTAAAACACTGGACAACATAACAGGGCTTACTTCTTAAATAAACATATATTGTTATCCGTGGCCAGTGAAAACTGGTGCAAATATAGCATATCACCTCAGAAATATGTATATTCCTTGGTTTTGGAGTGCCTCCAAATATGTATGTATGTATGTATGTATGTATGTATGTATGTATGTATGTGAATGGTTTTACTTATTTTGGGGCTCTTGAAAATTTTACATATTTTACTGATGTCATTTATTCAATCATAGTGGTTAGTATTAGTGTTAAGTTGCATTTATTTATTTTACAAATGCATATGCTATTTTATAAGACTGACTGGCTGGTTTACATAAATAAAAGAAGTACAAAGTTGTAATATTATAACATAATTATTAAAAGGATAAATGATAGTTTAATAACCCCAGACAGTGATACATGACAACCACATAGCTTTAGGTCCCATACTACAGGGTTCCATACTACATGGAAGCAAGAATCATACATATTTCAAAAAGGAGTTTTAGGGATAAAGTATGGAATCTTGAGAGTGTAAGATGTTACTATATGCTGACAATATCCTATATTTATGGATAAACCAGAAACATAGATATGGATAAATCAGAAACCAGATACTAATAAATTAATATGAAATATGTGTTTGAAAACTTATCTGCTTACCTTATAAAAAAGACCTGATGCCGTTGGATCATAGTAATAATTTTAAAATCTTTAAGGACTGGGATATAACGCTATATTCTAACTTTTGTATTTAGCTTAGTATAACTATTTCCATGCAGTTGTCTCAGTAAATTTAAATGTATCTCCTAATTTGGAGCAAAAAAGCATTTCCTCGCGTACGACAGTAAAACTAATTACGCAGCAAGTGATTGGTTTCACTTCAAGCAGTGCTTAGAGAGCATCTATCTGATAGGCTTTAATTTGGATTTCTGGACTGAGCAAAGAGTTGGATCCAGTAGCTGCTTGACTCCTTTCAGCTCTACCACTGAAATATAAAACAATCCAGATTAAGGTGTAGAATTGTTTGGAGTATTGGGACAAATTAAAATTGAATTCCAAAATTGAATTACATTTTGGGAGGCTTTCTTATGCTTATTTCATGGTATTTTAAACAAATTTACAAAACATTGAATTTATTTTGCAAGGACAGATATCCAGCATATTTTTGGTTAGGCAAATTATAAATGCCAGTTCTTTTAGGTTTCTCACTGGTAAGGGTATGCACAAAAGCAGGAAATGCATTCTGTAGTTGACAAAATAAACACATGTTGCTCAGAATTTAATCACCCTCTTTCCAGTCCTGCATATGATCTGGGCATAGGAACTGCCCATCAATCTTTCTACCATGCTTGAACCATTCACCTTCAGCCTGCTTGCCTGCCCTTCTCTCATCTTTCCGCCATCTTTCTTCAGCCATCTTTCTTCAGCCAATGGTTTTGCCTTTTTCTTGCCAGGACAAAATGCAGGACTTTTTTTTCCTGAGTCCTTATGCAGCCTAGAATTGCAATTACCATTTTACTGCCGTGTACATGCTGAGTTATGTTGTTTATAAACAAACAACCCCCCCCTTGCACACATACCCCCCTCCAAATGTATTAACAATCTAATAGAGGAAGGTTTCTGTTATTGAGGAAAACCTACTGAACTGGAGAACTGGGCATTGTGGGGATTAATGCAAATTGCAATATTTCTATAATGGTGTCATTGTGCAAATAAGATAAATAGTCGTATAAAACTGGTTCACAGTATACAAATCAGTTACAGTGAAGTCTGGTGTAATAAAGTCTCAAAATACATCCAAAATACTTTCCAGGTTGTATCCCTGGCCTGTCCCATTTAGGTAGCTTTTGTTTGCCGTGTGAAGAATTTTACCTTTATCACTTTTAAATTTTATTCTATTTTACAACCTATTTTCTTAATATATAAAAATCATTTTGAATTTTATTTCTATCTTCTTGAGCAGGGAAAAGAATTACTGATTTGTCAGGCTCAACTTGGCATTTTTAGAGACCCATGGGTTCTCTATAATGAAGCAAACTAGTTTTGGGGGCTGGGGGAGTATTCACATATTTTTGTGGAGAATTTGATTCTTCTGCCTTATGAATTATTTTAAGTTGCTGCAAATGGGGAGAAATTGTATTCCAAGAACTTTAGACATTCAACTACATTGAAAGGGTTGAAAGGAACCTGATTTTCTAGTCCATGTAAAAAGGCAGAAACATCAGAAACCCACAAAAAATTAATGCTGAAAAAGCCAATTAGAAACAGGAATATCTCTTTTTTAATGAGCTTTGAAAAATCATCATTTAGCCATTAGAATCAGCCATTTAGCGCAAGAAGCAGATGCTTAGGGCAGAGGTTTTTTTTTCCCTTTTCAAAACTTTAGTTGATTTTTTTTGGTAATTGCTCTTATCTGCCATGTTCAACTTTAATCTACATTGTTAAGATGTTTTCTTTGGCATGATGAATGGCTAAAGTTTCAAAGTTTGAGTCTTTTTTTTTTTTTTAACAGAACTTTTTTTATTTTTCTTTAAAAAAAAAACACAAATATGTCATCATTTGTCAATCATTAAAACATTGAAGTACAATTTTTTTTTGTGTGTACCCCTCCCTCCCTCCACCCCCCCACCCCCCCTCCTCCTTCCCCCCCCCCCCCGACTTCCCAGAACCCGTACACGGTATAGAATTTTAACTAACACAGTCTAAAATCTATTGAGAAAAAAGAAATAAAGAAATTAATGACATACTAGATTGACCTTAGCTTCTTCTTACTGAACTAACTTTAAACAATTTAAATCATTTCTGATCTTAAGCATAGGCTAACTGGAATTTCTTAGTCCCGTATTTATTTTGTATATAATCAATCCATTTTTTCCAGTCTCGTTTATATCTCTCATTTGAATGATCTTTGAGATATGCCGATATTTTAGCCATTTCAGCTAAGTTTGTTACTTTCAATGTCCATTCTTGAATTGTAGGCAAGTCTTCCTTCTTCCAATATTGCGCCACCAACAGTCTTGCTGCAGTTATCAGGTGCAGAGTCAAATTGGTCTCTACCACTGTAAAGTCAGTACATATACCTAGTAAAAATAACTGAGGACTAAACTTTATCCTTCTTTTAAAAACATTTTGCATGACCCACCATATTTTTATCCAAAATGCTTTAACCTTTTGGCAGGTCCACCATATATGATAATATGTAGCATCGAGAGAACCACATCTCCAACATTTAGGCTGTACATTCGGATACATAGAAGCCAACTTTTTAGGATCTAAATGCCATCTATAGAACATCTTGTAAAAATTTTCTCTCAGATTTTGAGCTTGTGTAAATTTCACATTTCTTACCCAGATTCTTTCCCATGTATCCAACATTATTGGTTCCTCAATATTTTGAGCCCATTTTATCATGCAATCTTTAACTAATTCTGTTTCCGAATCCATCTGTATCAATACATTATATATCCTCTTTATATGCATTAAGCTTTGATCTCTTATTTGTTTAAACAAATTATCCTCAACTTGAATAAAACCAATTTTTTGATCTATTTTCCACCTAGCCTGTAATTGCCCATACTGGAACCATGTTTGAACTACCTTCTCCTCTTTTAATACCTCTAAAGATTTTAATTGTAATACCCCCCTTTCCGAGGTAAGAAGCTGTCTGTAGGTAATTCTGTCCTGTTTTTGTGCTGTATTCATATTTTCAATTGCGTGTCTAGGAATTGCCCACATGGGTATCTTGTCATTTAATTTATATTGATATTTCTTCCAGACCCGCAATAAAGCATTTCTTAAAATATGACTTTTAAAGTTCTTATCCAATTTTTTGTTGAATAACAGGTAAGCATGCCAACCAAATACCAGATCGTGTCCCTCAATGTTCAATATTCTATCATTGGTTAAGTGAATCCAGTCACTAATTACAGATAATACCACTGCATCATAATATATTTTTAAATTAGGTAGTTTCAGTCCTCCTCTCTCACGTACATCTTGCATTATTTTCATCTTTACCCTCGGCTTCTTTCCTGCCCACACAAATTTGTTGATACCCTTCTGCCATTCTAAAAGGTTCGCATCTTTTTTAAGTATAGGTAACATTTGGAAGAGAAATAAAAATTTTGGTAAAATGTTCATTTTCACTGCCGCTATCCTACCCAGCAAAGATAAGTGCAATTTCTCCCATTTTTTCATCTCTGTCTGTATGCTATGCCAAAGTGGTTCATAATTATGCTTATATAATTTCCCATTTGAAGTTAAAATGTTAACTCCAAGATATTTAACTTTTTTAACTACCTCACATCCTAGCATCACTCCTAATTCTTCCTTTTGTTTAATATTCATATTTATAGCTAATATTTTGGTTTTTCCTAAGTTTATTTTAAAGCCCGACACTTGACCATATTGATTAATCATATTCATTAAAACCATACTAGATTCCTGCGGTTGTTCCAATATTATGACCAAATCATCCGCAAAAGCGCGGACTCTATATTCTTGCTGCCTAATCTTGATCCCTTTTAAACCATCCAAGCCCCGTATTTTATTCAACAATACTTCCAAAGTTATAATAAACAATAATGGGGACAAAGGACAGCCCTGTCTTGTACCTTTTCCAATTTGAAAAGAGTCTGTTAGACTTCCATTGACTATAATTTGTGCTGTTTGCTGTTGGTATATTGCTTTAATTGACTGTAGAAAGTTATCTCCTATCTGCATTTTTTGCAGTATCTTCAACAGAAATTGCCAGTTAACTCGATCAAAGGCCTTCTCAGCATCCAAAAATATAAACGCAGCAGGGATCTGGTTGTTCTTTCCCAAATATTCTAATGCATTAATAATTAATCTAACATTACTTTTCATCTGTCTCCCTTGTATAAAACCTGTTTGGTCCGTGTGTATCAATTGTTGAATGACCAACATTAACCTATTTGCTAATATTTTAGTAAAAATTTTATAATCTACATTCAGTAATGAAATAGGTCTATAATTTTTGGGTTGAGTAGTATCTTGTTCTTCTTTGGGTATCAAAGATATAAACGCTGTCTTCCAAGATGGAGGGACTTTACCTTCCGTTTGAATCATATTAAATAATTCTCTAAGAGGTTCTACCATTTCTAACTGTAAGTTTTTATAGTAAACCGCTGTCAAGCCATCTGTACCTGGTGCTTTCCCTAACTTTAATTGCTTAATTACCTGCAGGATTTCCCCCGAGGTTATTGGTTGATTCAATTTTTGCCTGTATTCTTCTCTAACTGAAGGTATTTTCTCTTTGTCTAAATATTTGTCTATGTCTAAACCATTAATTTTATCCCCTTTATACAGTTCTGTAAAAAATTCCCAGAAAGCCTTTTGAATCTCTTCCTGTTGAAACACCTCCTTCCCTCTGTAAAACAGTTTAGATATATTTCGAGTTTTCCTTTTTTTCCTAATCTGATAAGCTAACCATCTGCCAGGTTTGTTTGCATTACAAAAAGTATTGTGTTTTGCATATAATAGATTAGTAGCCACCTGGTCAGAGATCAACATGTCAAATTGAGATTTTAATATGTTAATAGCTTCCTTAACCTTTGTATCGTCTGGGTTCATTGTTAACTCCAGCTCTTTTCTCTTAATTTCCTCTTCCAGTTCTGTTCGTTTTAACCCTTGCTTATTTCTATGTGTTTTATTTATATTCATCAAAACTCCTCTCATATACGCTTTGCTTGCGTCCCATACAAATTCCATAGATGTACCCTTATTCATATTCAAAACAAAATATTCAGATAATAATTTTTTACAATCATTAATATACTTTTCATATCTAAATAAGTTTTCATTCAATCTCCAAGACCTTCTTGCCTGCACTACCCTTCCCAACTCCATCCAAACTGGATTATGGTCAGAAAGGACCCTAACTGCAATCTTTGTTTTCTTGACCCTAGAAAGCAAATCGTTAGTGGTTAGGATAAAATCAATCCTTGAAAGGGATTGATGCCTGTCCGAGAAGAAAGTGAAGTCATATTCCTCTGCATTTCTTTCTCGCCAAATATCTCTCAATTCAAAATCATCCATAATGTCAAAGAAAGATTTGGGTAACTTTGCTCGCATCTTGGTATTTAGGCGGGAAATCTTCTTATCTCTCTTAGTGTCTATCACTCCATTCCAGTCACCCAATAGTATACAGGAACTATAGTCCCACTGTACTAATTTAGCATGAAGATTTCTATAGAATCTATCTTGCTGTTGATTGGGAGCATAAATTCCCAAAAGTAATGTCTTTTTCCCTTCTAAGATTAAGTCTAAAGCAATATATCTTCCGAAGGGATCTGCTTCTATTAATTCAGCTTTCATATCTTTTCTTAAGTATACAACTATACCATTCTTCTTTTCCATAGCAGAAGCTGCAAAATGTTGACCAAGTTTTGAGTTGATCAAATATTTTTGATCAGTTGACTTGATATGAGTTTCTTGCAAACAAATTACATCGTTCTTAAACTGTTTGAGATAATGAAATATTTTCTTCCTCTTCTGTGGAGAGTTCAGTCCATTGACATTCCATGTTAAAATCTTAGTTGTCATTTTTGGTTGGTTGAAGCATTTTTAGAGCTTCCTGCACGGCCTGTTTAACCTTAGGTCTAGCTCCTCCCATTGCTTCCAGATTTGTTGTTGTAGATCCTTGATCGATGGCCGATGATTGTTGATGCTGTTGCTTTTTAGCTTGTTTCTCCATACGTCTAGTGGTCATGCGGCTAGGTCTTGGTTCCATAGCACCTTGCACTTCTAGAGAAGAAAGATGCTCCATCTTGTCTGATGGTTGTGTAGTTTGCTGTCTATCCTGTCTTTCTTGTGGTCTTTCTCTGGGTCCAGATGGTGCAGGGTGTCCGGCCTTCAATATATTATAATAAAAATCTCGGGCTTTCCATACAGAGTTGAGGCGGTACCTTTGCTTATCAAATGTAAATATGATGCCAAATGGTGCATCCCATCTATACTGTATCTGACGATTTCTGAGTTCTTCAACCAAAAAAGCGTAGTCTCTCCTGGCTCTTAACATTGGAGGTGGTATCTCTTTCAAAACAACCAGGTCTTGACCGCCAATTTGAAGCTTAGTGTTATAAGATGCTTGCAGTACCATATTTCTAAACTCTCTTGTAGTAAAATATATAACGATGTCTCGAGGAAGCTGCTTCTGCTTTGCCAGCCAGGAGTTGACGCGGTAAGCTTTGTCAATTTGCCAGCCTTGATTGGTCCCTGGTCTTCCCATCAGGCGGTCAAAAGCTTCCGATAGGATCTGTTTCAGGTTCTCCTGTTTCTCCTCACGCAGCCCCCTTACTCTTAATGCGAACTCCATTTGTCGGTACTGTATCATAATAATTTCTTTTTCAGCATTTTCCACTTTTTGTTCCACCACCTCTGTTTTCAATGTCAAGTTAGCATTGGCATCATTAAGAACCTCTAAAGTATCTTCCACTCCAGAAATATGTTCTGTTAATACAGTTACAAGACTCAGCATGTCGTCTCTAATTTTATCAACCTTAGCCTCAAATTTCTCATACAACTCCTGTTTAAGTCCTTTTATTTCACTTTTAATTTCATTTTTAATTTCTTCTTTCATTTCTTTTATTTCCTCTTTTCTCTCCTCTCTATTATCTCTAAATTTATCTTCCATTTTAAAAGTTTGAGTCTTAATGTCTTGTCAGTTAAGCAATGGATGTATCGAGGGGCACCACTGTGGGACTGTGCAATAGGGCATTAGTTGGCCTTAATCTGGCCTTCAAGAGCATCTCTGAAATGCCAGAAAGTAGGTGCAAACTATAATGTTGTCGTTAGTTGCGAAGTCGTGTCCGACCCATCATGACCCCATGGACAACGTTCCTCCAGGCCTTCCTGCCCTCTGTCAGCCTCTGGAGTCCATTTCAGCTCACGCCTACTGCTTCAGTGACTCCATCCAGCCACCTCATCCCCTTCTTCTTTTGCCCTGTCTTTCCCAACATTAGCCTCTTCTCCCGTGAGTCCTTCCTATAGACTATAATATTTTAAGGGTATTATTTTAAGGAAAATGTTTTCAGCTATGCCTTCCTTGTTACATTTCATTACTTGTTTTATATTTGTTTCTGGGGGTATATAGGGAGGTGCTGATTGAAGGAGAAACTGCTGGGATAATTTCCTTAGAAGTCATTGTTATTTTCTTTTGCTTTTTTCCTTAGTTGTTTAGCTTTGATATACCCCCCAAAGACTTGTATTCTTATTAATTCAGAAGCATTCATTTAGAAACAAGCATCTTCTTGCTTGGTTAATACATAAGGATACAAAGCCAAGAAGAGTCGCCACTTTATGTTATGTATAATTAACATTAGAGAGGATATTCTCTATGAAATATCTGCTGGTGTTAGGCATTACTGAAAATACATTTTCCCCCAGGTGTGTGTGACTGCAGTACTAATTCTGGAAGACATCCTCAGGAATTCCTACTCAAATGAACTAGAGAGTGCAAACCTACCAAATCCAAGATACATTCTTTTGTACATAAATCCTTTTACAGAAGCCTATTTAAACAAGTCAGACATCAATTTGTGGCTCTTCTTACGTAGGACAGAAAAATGTGACATTTAAGGGATCATCATATTGTATTGCTCAGAAAGCCAATTTGATCGAGTGATTAAGGCACCAGGCTAGAAACCGGGATACTGTGAGTTCTAGTCCCTCTTTAGGCATGAAGCCAGCTGGCTGACTTTGGGCAAGTCCCTCTGTCTCAGCTCTAGGAAATATGAGGCAATGGTAAACCACTTCTGAAAACTTGCCAAGAAAACTTTAAGGACCAGTCCAGACAGTTGCCAGGTATCAATACTTTCAAAGTACAAAAACACAAAACAAAACTTGCCATTTTCCAAAGGCAGGAAACCACATGCAGTCCTGCCATTCTGAGATGCTCACCCGTGTTCTATAGTTCTGTGTCCCATCCAAAACATCTTTGTAACATACACAAATTTGGCAAGAAATCTTTCATCTGGTGACAAGCGTCATTAGTACAAATCTTGAAGGATCAAATTCTGTAGCACCGCAAGTGATACCATTCTCCAGTTTGCTGATGAGAAGGAACCACTGAAGAGCAGAGTAGTTTTTGAATTAGCTCTGTATCAGATGTGGGTTGTTCCCTGTTTGGCACAGTTCATCTGAACTGGTAGTGGAATTTGAGCCTGGGTTGCAGAACTGGCAGCGAAACAGGCCTGCCACGCCCCCCAAACCAGTTCTCTCGCCGCTGCTGGGCTGCCACCATTTTGGTTGTCATGCCATTTAGCAACAACTAATCATATAAATATTTTCAAGAATTCAGGATTTAATTAAAAGCAAAGCCAGCCAAAAACCATTTTTATCATGAAAGGTTGAGACACAAAGAGACAGAAAAACTTGGTCCAGTGGTAGTAATTATTTATTTACTTTATTATTTATAAAGTTTATTGCAAAGTTGATAACATATAGAAATAACTTAAGATTTCTTAGAAACTGTAGATTCCTTTGATATTTCAGAAATAATTAAGAAAGAACACCTTTGTTTTATAAGCTCTGCTTATGATGTTTTGTTCCCTAGAATTAAACATGGTGCTATTTAAATACGATTGCTACAAACATAGCAGTTATTTCAGGAAATGGTATGTTAAAAATAACAATATTTTACTAATAGTTAAAATCCAGAATCCTATTATATTCAGTGGCTCAGAAGCACAAACTATTTGAAAGCAGGAATGTCTAAGTTTATAAAATCAACTTAGGACTTTGAGAATAAATTGCAATAATCATTTTTACAACAGACGAATGGAGGAGAGTAAAGAGACTGCTTGCAAACTAGTAAACTAGTGGAAGAGACAAAGGGTCTTCCAGATTGGAATTTGTTCCACAATGGAATAAATAATAAACCAGTGTCAAGATACAGAAGAGGGGAAACAGACAAGAGTGAAGTGTCTGGTTACATGTAAGATAATTGTTATTCCAATAGATTTTGACTTCTATAATGTGTAATACTGTAGAGTTAACCACTGCATTAGATAGTCAGGAATGATTTTCAAATATTTCTTCGTTTGCTCGTTTTATGTTTCCTATTTCCAACCCCTCCCATCTCCCTCAGAGATTACTATGATGTGAACTATTCATAACATGCTATGCTTTTATGTCTATACCAAAAAGGGGGGATGGTGCTCCTCCAGCTATTGAAATAACTCATAAATTCCTAGCATTTGGCTATGCTGTATAGAAATTGGAGTTCCAGTATCTGAGATTCAGTTTCCCTAACCTTATAATGTTCAAAACTTCTCTGTCTTTATCACGACATTTAGGCAATTTGGTTCCAAATAGAATCACAATGAGTTAGTTGTGATAAGTTATTGAGGATATTTTTTTTCAAATTATGTTTAAATTAACACACAGACCTCTCCTAAGCCTTTTCAATGACTGATATTGTCTTAAATATTGTAAAACTATTATTATTATTATTATTTTATTAATATTTTTATCTGTAGTTCCATATTCAGTTTGCATAAACTGCATGCTAATTTGATTTAAAAGAACCTAGATCAGATGTATTTTGCATCTTCTCCATAGGGGGAAGGGAAGAGGATCCAGGAATGGGTGTTGCTTAGCTCTTCTGCCTGGAGATTGAGCTCATCATCTTTTTTGGAAATGCCTCCTTAGATGGGAATCTCACCCAGTTTCAGCTGTCTTTTGCTGGTGGAGACGTAATTTTTTTTCCTCTAGTATGCTATCCTTGGAATCTCTTCCTCAATTGCATATAAATTGGGCTTCCTTAAATTGCAGTTGAGATCAGAGGCGCATTGCATGATCGTGCAGCTAAGCTTCTCAGCCGGGTGCTTGTCATCCCATGCCTCAGTGAAGGGAGACCTCACCCTGCAGGGTGGTAGGTCCTTGCCTTAAAAGTCCAATCTGCCCAAGGTCAGTCCAGGCACACTGATAGCAGTGGCATGCGTTGGCGCCAATTTCAAAACGCAGCGGTTACCACTTTTTTCGCTGAAGCCTGCCTGCCTTAATTTGCACTATGGCGGCTCCTCAGCATGCTAATGACCAGGACTGTCAGGTACCGGGCGGGAACGACAGTGATTCCTCTCTTTGTATCCCCTCTACTAGTCAGAGGTTTGCTGCCTCAAAGGCAGCGCTTGATCTTCTAAGGGCGCAAAAGCCTCTAAGGTGACAGAAAAATGTGCCCTGAAGCGACAGAAGGCCTTGGAAAGGCAGATTGCCAAGGTGAAGAAGGCTGCAAGGGGATCAAGGCAAGGCCTCTCTTCTCAGGAAAAATCCATTTTTCCCCACCCTTCTGAATGTCGGTTAGAGGCTTCAAGCTTGCTGTAGCCTGAATATTTACGAGCCTGGTCACCAGAGGGCGCCAGAGAGCACTCTTTTGCTAGGCAGAATGTCTTTGACAGTTCAGAGCCTTCAAATGTTGCAAGTTTTAGCCAGGCAATTACTAACCAAGCCTCAACTTCTAGGGAGTCAGGCAAAAAAATCTGTGCCTGGGGCTATTTTCACTTCCAATGCTGCTGGCTTGAGACCTGAAGGGACTGAAGCACCTGTTTTGCCTGATCCTTTAAGAGATCTTATTTTACAAACAATCTCACAGGGCTATGCTGCTCTTCAGCAGACTAACCATCCTGTCCAGGTTTTACCTCCTTACCAGGCTCAGCAAATGGCGCCCATCTTACAGGGGGGCTTGGGTGGACCCTATCTGCGTACCTTTTCAGGAATCTTCTGTATGCAGTGAGGATTCTTCAGGTGAGGATGATCAAGCCATGACCTTATCTGGTGATGAAGGTACATCCCCATGAACCCTCACACTTCACAGGTCTGTTTAGACCCGACTTATTCAGAGCCTTATTAACCAAGGCTAAGGCCACTGCTAATTTGGACACCAAACCCACTTCTGAGACCCCTCAGGTATCCAAGGATTCAGGTCATTCTCTATTTGCTGAACCCATGGTGGAAATTGAGGTAGTTCCCTCTCCCCAGCTTTTCCTTGACACTGTCAAAAGACAATGGACTAACCCTGGGGCTGGTCCTGCCCCAACAGGGATGGAGAAGAGTCTTTATAATGTGGCCCCAGATCTTGCTGACCTGCTTCAACTTCCCACAGTAGATGGGCTGCCACTCTGCCACTCCTGTTACCTCTGATGCCATATATGGACTTAAGGGTGAAGAGAAGAAAGTTGAGCAAGCTTTAAGGATTCACCAGGTTTGGGCTGTTAGGGCTACTTCGTCAGCCTCTCTTTTCAACCACAACTCGGTCCTTTGGCTTCATCAGTTGCAGGCAAGACTTCTCCCTGAGGATATTAGGCTACATCAGATATTAATAAGATCATTGCGGCAACTGAGTATTCTGCAGATGCCACCCTGAATGCAGCCAAGTTCTCCTCCAGATTCATGGCATCCTCCATCACAGCTAGACACCTGCTCTGGCTAAAATGCTGGCAGGCCAACAATAGAAGCAACTGGAAGTTAGCTTCAGCGCCTTTCAAGGGTAACAAGCTATTTGGCAAAGCATTAGACCTTATTCTTATTGATACCAAGGGCAAGGTTCTCCCCACAGTGTTCAAGAGATCTGATAGGCAACCAGGACTCTATCCTAGGGGGCAGTTCTACCAGTCCTTTCGCCCATATGACTCGGGATTTCAGAACTTTTGTCCCTATGATCCCGGAGGTCCTTTGATACAGGCAGGACAGACAGTCAGACAGATCTGGCTTTAGGAATCGCCCAGTATCTCAAGGCAAGAGGTCCTTTCGAGGAGCAGGAAACTGCCCCTACTGCTGCTCTCACTGACTTTATGTGCGACCCTTCCATTGGTGACGGCTCCAATTCTTCGCACAGCAGTGGGAGGAAACCACGTCGGACATCTGGGTTCGAGCCACGGTCAGGCAGGGTCTAGCTCTGGAATTTAAATCCATTCCCCCAAGTTTCTTTATTCCCTGCCCCGTGTCATGGGACCCAGTCAAGAGGGACCTCACGGACTTGGCCATCCAGTAACTCCTGGACATCCAGGCCATCCACCAGGTTCCTCAGGACCAACAGGTTCAGGAGTTCTATTCCATTCTCTTTCTGATCCTCAAGAACTCAGGCGGATGGAGGGCTATCCTAGATTTGAAATGTTTAAATCATTACATCATGTATAGGCACTTCAAGAAGCACTCCCTCCAGTCAATCCTGGAGTGCATCAGGGAGGGTGACTTTCTAACATCAATAGACCTGATGAAGGCCTACCTCCACATACCAATCTTGACCACTCACCAGTTTCCTCAGATTTAACTATGCAAGCCGGCACTTCAAATAGAGGACCTTTTGGGCTGTCGTCGGTGCCCAGAACCTTCATGAAACTGCTGGCGGACTATATGGATCCAGTGCTACCTGGATGACATCTTGGTCCAGTCCACCAGGGAGGCTCCAGTGCTACCTGGATGACATCTTGGTCCAGTCCACCAGGGAGGCTCGAGCGTCTTTTCTTTCCCTGCTTCCTCTAGAATAAGAGTTTAGAGCCGGTGTTAATGCCTATGGTCAATTGTGCTGATCACCCAGACAACAGTGTTACTAAGGAATCGCTCAGGATCCTGCAGTTCCTCTTCTGTCACCTGAATGTTCAGACGTACGGATGCAGGGCTGTCAGTCTTATTCTGTTCCTGTTGAAGTATTTCCCTGACATACCGTATTTTTCAGAGTATAAGATGCTCCGAAGTATAAGAAGCACCTAGATTTTGGGGAGGAAAACAAGGGAAAAATGCCTGCCTCTGCCTCCCAGCAATTTGCCTCCTTGCAACAAACAGTACAGACAATATACACTGTTTGTAGTGTTATATTTCAGACTATACTTGCACAGACACTGTTAAAATGTGCTTTCTGGAAGTATAGTTATTCTCTGCTATTTAAAAGAATAGCACTTTTTAAAACAATAGCACTGGGCCTCTTCAGATCAAGCAATTATTTTCAAATGCCTCTTCATTTTGTTAAGTTGTCTAGAGCAATAATAAAGCAGTCTTTAAAAAATAAGTCTAACAATGTGAACATTCTACAGGCATTTATAGTTGTTGACTTACCTCCTTGCAGCAAACAGCCTGATTAGCACAAGAAAAAAAAATGCCTCCCAGCAATTTGCCATGAGAAGCAAACAGCTAGTTTCACTTTCAATTTCTCCCGATCATCAGCTGTTAGAGGCTGCAGGGATTGCTATAGCTTATTGAAGCCTCTGCAAGCCCCCGTTTGCTGCAAAGAGGTAAATTGCTGGGAGGCAGAGGCCCAAGGGTGGGGGGGGGGGCAGTGGGTGGCTGGGGCTACATTCGTTGTATAAGACGGACCCAAATTTTCACCCTCTTTTGAGGGGGAGGGGATGGTGCGTCGTATATTCCAAAAAATAAGGTAAGTCAATCAAATCTACTTTTCTCTCCCTCCATCCATCTCTTCACTCTCTCCCTCCCTCCCCCTTTCTTTTCTTTCTCTCCCTCCCTCCTTCCCTCTCTCTCACACTCCCTTTCCCTCTTTCTCTCTCTGCTGGTGGCCTTGGCGGCCCACTTTCGAGCACAGTCTATACAGATCTAGTGCTACCTGGACAACATCTTGGTCCAGTCCACCATGGAGGCTCGAGCGACGAAAGATCTGCACATTGTGATCCAGATTCTCCAGGACCACGGCTTCTTAGTCAACTGGATAAGAGCCACCTGCATCCGACCATTTGTCTGCTGCACCTGGGAGCAGCTATCGATACAGTAAGAGGCAAGGTATCTCTCTCGCCAGAAAGACAGTTGAGTATCAGAACAATGACACTTCCCATATTACAGGAATGCCTTATGTCTCTGGCACTCCTGTCACAGCTCTTGGGCAAGATGGTGTCTTGCATAGCCATTGTCCCATGGGCTCGCCTACCCTTAATATCTTTCCAGTGATTCCTGCTCCCTTACCAACGGACAGGCAGAAGCCATTTGCTGACCAGAGTCCATGTGCCATTCAAGGTGAGGCGGTCCTTAACATGGTGGACATCTCCGGCAATATCCAGCGGGTGTCTCTTTAAGGGCCCCACTCGCCTAACCATCACAACGGACGCCAGTCTATTTGGTTGGGGGGCTCACTTCCAGTCACTGATGGCCCAGGGTCAATGGACTCAGGTAGATCTGAGCCACAACATCAATTGGCTAAGTTGCAGGCTGCACAACTGGCACTAAAGAGATTCAAGGACTCCATGTCAGGTCTGTCCTTGAGGGTAGAACACATTTCTGGGGTGAGCAACATGAAGGTGGACTGGCTCAGCAGGGCCACAGTGGACCAATCAGAGTGATTCGCCGATCTCGTATCTTTGTCGGTGGTTCAACCTTGGAGGATTCCTCGGGACAAAATCTCGCTCAGCTAGGTGGCACTGGACCCTCAGGTCAGCACATGTTGATCCTCACAATGACAGACAACGTGGCCACCAAGGCCCATATCAACCGGCAAGGGGGGACACGCATTCAAGATCTCTCATGCAGGAGGCAGAACTCCTAGGTTCATGGGTGGAGAGACATCTTCTGTCCTTGAGGGCAGAACACATTTCTGGGGTGCGCAACATGAAGGTGGATTGGCTCAGCAGAGCCACAGTGGACCAATCAGAGTAATTCACCGACCTCGTATCTGTCGGTGGTTCAACCTTGGAGGATTCCTCGGGACAAAATCTCGCTCAGCTAGGGGGCACTGGACCCTCAGTTGCCCTCTCCCAGGATTACACGTACAATTCAGGCTCCCAGGAGCCTTCCAGTGTCAGGATATACAACACTTCTTGGTCAGACTTTTGCCAATGGTGCTCTGGCACAGACATTGACCCCTATTTGGTCTCCATCAGTCAAGTTTGGTATTCTTCCAGGAGGGTTTGAACAAGGGCTTGATGCCCAATACTGTCCGTCAACAGGTAGCTGCTCTACCTTCCTTGAGCCGGGTAGCTCTGATGGAGAACCAGAGTTGATGCCTTCTCAGAAAAATCGTAGTCGAAAGAAATGTCTTTCTTCTATTAAGAATGATCAACTTGCTACAAGAAAGCCAGCCCAGCCTCCCAGTGACCAAAGGAAAATGGCTCTCAGAGCCTGAGAGAAGAAAAAACAGCCAAAAACTAACCTGAGCCAAAGCCAGAACCTGCCGAAAGTGAAGATTTTGTAAGACCTAGGCAAGAGAGCTTCGGAAAGCCAATTAGCTGGAGGAACGCTGCTGGAGGAACACTGCTGCGAATGGCTTTCAGACGGCGTTGCTGCTGCTCGCAGACGGCAACTCCAACCCCGATTGTCGTGGCCTCAGCTCGCTACTGCAAGGCGCCGCTGGGCTTGCACTGGTGCGGCGAATTCTAGCTTCGCTGTGTTCTACAGCCTCTACAGCCTCCTGGGGTTGGTGAGTTGGAGCTGAGGTATCGTGGGACTGGGCGGCTGGTTCGTCTGCCGCCGCTGCTGTCCCAGGTGCACCCCCCCTCTTTCTCCATCGCAGCCTCTCTGCCGCTTGGCTACCATTGCTCTTCGCCCTTCGCTCTTCTGCCCCACGGTTCATGCTGACCGTGTCATCCTCAGGTTAGACCTGGCTTTTCTACCAAAAGTGAACTCCTTGTTTCACAGGACTCAGGAAGTAGTGCTCCCTAACTTCTGCCCTCATCCTCAGCATCCCAGAGAACACACCTGGCACAAGCTAGATGTCCGGCGAACTGTCCGCAGGTACATCAAGAGGACAGAGGCTTTTCGTTGATCCGAAGCACTTTTCGTCTCCTATCAGCTGGGCTTGATGGGATGGAAGGTTTCCCCTTCTACAATAGGTCGCTGGCTGAGGGCTTGTATTAAGTTGGCCTACCTGCAACAGGGCAAGGCAGTACCACCTAGGGTGACAGCACACTCTACAAGAAGCGCTGCCACCACTGCCGCATGGGTGACTCAGGCCCCCGTGGAGGAAATATGTTGGGCAGCCACTTGGACTTCTCCAACCTTATTCATCAAACACTATCACATTGACTCCTATGCCGCAGCCGAGGCATTCTTCGGGAGGAGGGTGTTACAACAAGTTGTAGCGACTCCACGCTCCTTAAATGTTCCTGTTTCCCTCCCTGGGACTGCATAGCTTGGGTATGTCCCATGCTTGGACTCTCCAAGCAGCGCACAGAAGAATGACCTTTGGCTTACCTGAACGGTCGTTCTCTGGGCGCTACGGGAGAGTCCAACCCCACCCTGGGGTTTACTTTCTTTTTGACGGATTGAAGCGGCTGTGTGGAGCAAAGAGACTATTAGCGAGACTGGAAGAGACACCGGAGGTTGGAATCTTTTTTTATATTTTTTCAGCCTTCTCCCTTGAGTGCCAAGGTCACCTTGACGACGGTGGGGTGATGGATTCAAGCAACCATTGCTAGAGCCTACGAGACACAGGGACTTCCAGTGCCTAGATGCATTACTGCGCACTCAACCAGGAGCACAGCCACGACGACAGCATGGGCCATGCAGGTGTCTATAGAAGAAATCTGCAGAGCGGGCCTCTCCATCGCCATTTATCCGAAATTAAAAGTTGGACACTTATGCCTTGGCCGAAGCAGCTTTCGGCAGGAGGGTCCTCAAAAGGGTCCACGAGGATCGGGAGACTTTGGCCCAGATGACAACCAACTCTTGAGTTGGAGGGCTTTGATAAGTCCCATTCCTGGATCCCCTTCCCCCTATGGAGAAGGAACATTGGTCCTACCTGACGTGCTGCTTCTCGTAGGGAAGGGAAGAGGATCCAGCCCCACCCTTGGAGATCGTCTGGCCCATAGTCCGAGAGGGGCTAATGTTTTCACAGGTCGCAAGCCTCGTCATCAGCGTGTCACAAGCATCATCATCATGGCACCTTCGCTGAAACTGGGTGAGATTCCCACCTAAGGAGGCATTGCCAAAAAAGATGACAAGCTCAGTCTCCAGGCAGAAGAGCTAAGAGCTTCCTTTCCCTACAAGAAGTAGCGTGTCAGATAGGACCAACGCTCCTTTTCTACTGTATTACACATCAGTACTAAGATATCGCTTGGAATCCCACAAAATACAACAAATCAAAGGCAAAATACATGTTAACATCTTTTCTTTTCCTGCAACAAACCATAACAAACTGAAATAAATTTCCTAACAGTTAGAACAATTAATCAGTGGAAGGATGTGCCTCCAGATGTTGTGGGTGCTCTAAGATTGGAAGTTTTTAAAAAGAAATTGGACAATCATTTGTCTGAATCAGTATAGGGTTTCCTGCTTGAGAAGGCGGTTTGTACTAGAAGAGCTCCAAGGTTCCTTCCAATTCTGTTATTCTGAAGCCACACCCAGAGAAAAGGCAAAACGATTAGACAGAATTAGTAAATTAAAATATAATTAAAAAACAAGGCAGAAAAGCAAAAAAGTGCTGTATGTTATTAAGATTTTTAGAATCATAATGAAGAGATGTGTTTTATATATTATACACTTAGAATGTGCAAGTGTGTAGAGTGCAGAATCAAGACTATTCTTAACACAGTGGCTCCTACTTCAGTCTACTGTTTATCAGACAAAACAGCAACAACCATCAGTGCCTTTTCACCAGAGATGAACACATTATCAAGAGAAGCAGAGAAAAGACTGAATACAAGAGAGAGAGGGAGGGGGGGAGAGAGACTGATTTTGAGGGCATGGTAATGTAATAATCATATATCTATATAGGTAGTTCTTGACTTACGACCACACTTGGAAGCAGAAAAGTTGTTAAGTGATGCAATCACTTAATTTTACCACCTTTTTTGTCACATATTTTGCGAGATATCACACATGTCTATGACTTGCAACTACCTGCTGGCTTCCCCATTGATTTTGCTTCTTGGAAGCCAGTTGGCAGGGTTGCAGATGGTGAAAAATGTGATCCTGGGATGCTGCAGCCATCATAAATACCTGCTGGTTGCCAACCACTCAATTCATAATCAGATGAGCATAGGGATGCTACAACAATCATAAATGTGAGTACCAATCGTGAATCACTTTTTTTCAGCACCATTATTATTTTGAACTGTTGCTAAATGAATGATCATAAGTCAAGGACTATCTGTATTCAACATTTGCTGTATCCATGTTATGCAGTAGCATCATCAAATGTATCTGTTTTCATATCCCAGTCACGTTGCAGCAGCTTCACTGATCAAAAGCTTGCAGAATTCACAATATTAAAAATCAGTCCTTTAAGGAAATCTAAAATCCTATGTATGAATTTGACACATGCTTACTGCAAGAGCAGCAACCCGCCAAAATACTTAAAAATAAACAGACAAAATGCTTAGTAAATTATAGAATATAATTGGAATGCCCATGGTCTTTTTAATTGTTAAAACATATTCCAAATCGCCAAGTCAAATAATGCTCCGAAAATATTCTGGGTGTTTTTTATGTGAGAATCCCAAGTACTAGTTGCTAGATATTCACTGAATTATTTTCCCTGGAATTCTATAACTGAAGTGCTACATCTCTGTAAGGTGTGTATTTATGCACATGTGCATGCATGAAGTATAACACAACTCCAAATGACCATTAAATGTCAGCAAAGGTACTAGACTTTCTGGGCTGCCTTGCTGTCTTCTAGTGCATGGATCCCCAACCCCCAGTCAGTGGAATGGCACTGGCCACAGCATGCCAGAAACCAGGCTGCACAAATAAGCGAAGTCCCATCTGCGGGATGCAGGCAGCATGTGAAACCACACCACCCCCTCTGGTCCATGAAAAAACCTCTCACTGTGGAACGAATTCCTAGTTCGGCCTCACTTTGTATTCTGGACTGCTTTGTGTTCATTCTAATCTTTGCAATCCACTTTTTTTTAGCCCTAATTAAGCAAGCTTGCTGTGCTTAAAAGTCTTATAGATCGCAGTAGAGGAAGCAATCTGTAGGGCAAGAACAAATCAAACATACCTCTTTGGAAAACAGTTCATTTGTTTTTTTATATAATGGGGGAAAGGGGGATTGTGAAATAAGGAAATACGTGTTCATAACAAAACCCGTGTATAAGGAACACTTAAGTTTTAGCTTTTGCCATAACTGGCACAAAAATAAGCCTTTAATTTCATTTTAGCACAGATCCATAGGATCATATAAATGCAAAAAGGCAGTCTTCTCTCATCATACGGAGCTCCTTCTTTGGCTAGGAATCCATTTGGGGGAAGATGCTGACTTTATTGTTCCTGCTCATTTTTCGTTCTGATTTACCCCTGGGTTGCTTTGTCTGGATCAGCTCCTCGGGGGTATTTCCTAAAGGAGGCAGAAGTCGTTTCTTACCATTTCGGTTTTCTGAAAGCCACTGTGGGGGCAACTCAAAAGGTCCAAAACCCAGTTGCGTAGAATACTTTTCTTTGGCCAATTCGGCTTCTGTAGATAAAGCTGGTGCTATTTGAGCAGCAGAATCTGCAACTGCAAGACAAACAGATGTCTGGATTTGGGCTTGTTCTACATCTAAGCTGGTTGTGGGTATCTCCTCCTGTTGGTAGTCATTGGGATCCACAGATTTAGCTTCATTTTCGTCCTCTGTAGGCTTGAAAATTTGCTGCTGCCCAATGTAAAACATTTCTAGGAGTTGGCTGCCAGAACGAACGTGAGATTCCAGATTGGCCTCCCCAGCACTCCCAGAACTGACTATGTTTCTTCGACTATACCTTCGATGTAATTGCAGTATCGTCCCTACTAAACATTTCCGTACAGCTTTGTTAACAGTCAGGAAGAGAAGTGGGTTGGCCAGCAGTGATATTTTAGGCAACCAGATAGCAGTGAGAAGCAAGTATACAGAAGAATCAGAAGAATCCAGGGTAGCATGATAAACCACCATAGTCATATAAGGAATACTGCAGAAAATGAAAATCATAACCATAGACAGAAGCATGGCATGAAGTTCAGATTCTCTCTGGGAGGCATAAGGAATAGAGACTGTATTTTGAGGAGTTCTTAAGGCAGCTATAATGACTTTTTTCTTCTGGCTGGCGCTCAGTGCCTTCCGGATGAGGATCATAAAGAGAAATACCACAGTCACTGGTAAAATCACAGTGGTAAGGTTGTAAGTGATAACATATGCTAAATGGCCAATAGAGTAACTCCAGGGCCCAGTACAAGTGGATATAGCATATATGTCTGACACATGGGTCACAGCAAAGACTGGAATGCTGGCCACCACTGCATGAGCCCAAATATAGATCAACAGATCTCGTGATTTGGCATCTGATATCTTTCTTTGCAGTGGGTATAAGACTGAATAGTACCTATCCAAAGAAGAGAGAGCAGAAACATCTATAAGGGATACAGAAATGCCATTCCTTCTTATTCTACCATATTAGACTCCATCTCCAAATAGTTACATATGCAGAATACTATTCCTTGACCTATGATGTAAATTAATATTATCAGAGATACCAGGATTTTAGATGTTTCAATGTTAGATCTAGTCAGTGGTGGGTTTCAACCAGTTTGCACCACTTCGGGAGAACCAATTGTTAACTTTCTGAGCAGTTTGGTGAACTGGTTGTTGGAAGAAATCATTAGGGCAGAGAACCAGTTGTTAAATTATTTGAATCCCACCACTGGATCTAGTGCAGATAGTCCTTGACTTATGATCACAACTGAGTCCAAAATTTATGTTGCTAACTGAGACATTGTTAAGTGTGTTTTGTTCCATTTTACAACTTTTTTGTCACAGTTATTAAGTCAATCATTGCAGTTGTTATGTTAGTAACTCAGTTGTTAAGTGAATCTGGCTTCCCCATTGGCTTTGCTTGTCAGAAGTTTGCAAAAATTGATCACATGACCCCAGGACACTGCAACCATCATAAATACAAACCAATTGCCAAGACCATGGCCATGGGGATGCTGCAACAATTGTTAGTGTGAAAAATAGACATACCCATTTTTTTCGGAGTATAAGATGCACCAGAGTATAAGACGCACCAAGGTTTTGAAGAGGCAATTTTTTTTTAAAAAAACTAGGTAGGTAGATAGAGGGATAGAGAGGGAGAGAAAGAGAAAGAAATACAATAGGTAGGTAGGGAGATAAAGGGCTAGAGAGAGAGAAATAGAGGGGGTAGGTAGAGAGAGAGAGAAATACAGTAGATAAGGAGAGTAGGTAGGTTGGTAGGTAAAGGGCTAGAGAGAGAGAAATATATAGAGAGAAATACAGTAGATAGGTAGGGAGAGAGTAGGTCGATAGGTAGGCAGAGAAAGGAATAAAGAGAGAGAGAGAGAAATTGAGAGAAATACAGTGGGTAGTTAGGGTGAGAGAGTGTGTGTAGGTAGGTAGGTGGATAGAGAGAGAGAAATAGAGAGAAATACAGTAGATAGATAGGGGGAGAGAGAGAATAGTTAGGTAATAGGTAGGTAGATAAAGGGATAGACAGAGAAATAGAGAGAGAGAGAGAAATACAGTAGGTAGGTAGAGAGAGGATGTGTGTAGGTAGGTAGGTAGGAAGAGGAATATATATAGAGAGAAATAGAGAGAGAGAAATACAGTAGATAGGTAGGTGTTTCTGCTGGCACAGCACATGACCAATGTAATCTCATCAATCAGTTAAAGAGCTTTCCAAAAGGGGGGGGGAAGTTTTTGCACTCTGCAAACCTCCCAAAAATGGCCCGTTTTTCATGAAAATGGGCCTGTTCTTTTTTCAAAAAAAGGCATGAATAGCCTTGGGGGGGGCTTGCAGAGTGCTCCTGGAAGGGGGGGGCAAAAATGTGCAAAAAACAGCCAGTTTTTTGCAAAAACTGGCCCATTTTTGTCAAAAAAATTGCATGCATAGCCTTATGGAGGCTTATAGAGTGCTGCTAGGGGGGGGGGGCAAAAAACGGTCTTTTTCTTGCTCATTTCTGCCCTCCCCAGCCCGCAGGAGCTCTCTGAAAGTCTTCATAAGAGTATGCATGGCCATTTTGGTGAAGGGGCGGGGCTTTGGGAGTCAAAAAATGCTGTATTTGGTGTACAAGATGCACCCAAATTTTCAGCCTTTTTTTTTTTTTGAGGAAAAGGGGTGCGTCTCATACTCCGAAAAATACAGTATGTCATTTTTCTCAGTGCTGTTGTAACTTTGAGCAGTCACTAAATGAAAGGTTGTAAGTCAAGGAGTATCTGTATACACAACTTTTTAGCCACTAATTTAAACCTACATGAAATAATGAAAAATGCAACTTATATTGATCAATTTGTATCACAGATGGGGGTTAGAATTTATCCTGAAACTTCTGTTTTTTGATATCATCTTATAACCTCTTTTGTTTCAAACTATGAATAGAATTGAATCAACCATGTTTCTTAGCGTGTAGCAATTCCTGCCATGTTACAAAAAGCGTAGGTTTCCTAAAATACCTAAATGTTGCATGTTAACATGAAAATTCCACTATGGTACACAATAGCTCAGTTCACATATCACATTAAGACATAATAGTGTTTCTTACTTTGATAAGATCATTGTGGTTTATAAACAATGCATTATGATTTAACCTTAGTTTAGCTAACTATGACATTAAATAAATGATTGGAAGACAACCTATCCAGCATCTGCTTTGCTAGTAATGGGAATTAATGAATAGATAAGAGCAGTATTAATTAGCTAGTGAAAAATCAACACAGAACTTCTGTCATGTCCTTCAAATATTATTACAGATTCCAAGACAGTAAGGTTGAGAGTTAGAATCCATAATATATCTTAATAAGTACTTTAAAAAGTGGAAATATCTTCCTTTCTTCTAATAGATGCACAAAGAAAATTATCTTTTTAGTGAGCGGGAATATTAGAAAACCACCAGTCAGGTTAAATTAGCAACGTTATTTAAAAAGAAGAGCCAACACCCATATTATACAAATCCGTTTGTCTCTCTTAACAAAACTCCTTTCACAAATTGTTCACATTTGATTGTATATTCAATCTTTTTATTTTTTATTTTCTAAAAAGAAATATCAAGTTGCTATGGAAATAAGACAAACAGAAAGCAGAAAAATAAATCAGAGGAATGGTAATTAACAGATTTGTCCAGGTTGAACTATGAAGGGAGAAAGCTGAAAGATAACCTGTGAATAATCATAGTGTCTTACCGATCCAGAGCAATGACAGGAAAGCTAAGGATGGTCACAGAGCAGAAGACTTTATGCAAGAATTTGATAATTTTGCAGAAGATCAGGGTATGGACCCACCCACAGCAGTGTGGACTGGTACTGAGAACAATGTCAAAAGGCACACAGACAAGGCTGGCACAGATCCCAGAACAAGCCAGGTTCTTAATAAATCGGTTTGTTGCTGACTTAAAAACTGATGTCCTGCATGTCGACCACAAGACCACAATGTTTCCTGGATGAAGAAAAACAAAAATCAAACTATGAGAATTAAGAAATACATGTGTAATGATACAGTTGCCTGCAATTCTTTCATTTTATTCAGCAAACAGCATTACAGATTAATTCAAACATAACTATATACCTTGCTGATATCTTTCTCAAACTAGGATCACATTTAATTCTGTAGATATTTACCCAGAATTAAGTGCTATTCATTGCTCACCCTGGTAAAGGGGTGGGTTTGTGCGGGCATTACTGCCGGTTTGGTGCGCACATGATTTGTGCGCTCCGTGTGCTCCGTGTGCGTGCACAGTTGCCTGTAAATAGGTCTGCGCATGCACAGCACATTTAAAATGTCAAAAAAAAAAAAAAAACATGCCGCAGGGACCGGGGAACCGGTTCGGGGGCATGGCGAGCCTGACGTTCCTACTGGTTCTGCGACTACGTCACAATTTCCACTAGCGGTTCGCCCAGAGTCCCCATGTGTGAGATTGGCACCTTTGTGTGTGTGGGTGGGTGTGTGCGCGTGCGCATACATATACATGTAATATATACATGTGTATATATACATTTTTTCTCATGGTATATATATATATATACTAAATTGTGCATGTAGCAGTTATTTTCCCTGGATCATTTATGTACTACATTATATTACATGAACTGTGATCTTCTTGATTGAGTTGTCTGTAAAGGTCTATTTTGAAATATTTGTACGTTACCGGAGATACTTTTTTTAAAAAAGAATTTCACAGTGGATATATTGAATATTATGGACTGGTTTTTTACCTCCTTGTTCTATTCTTCCTGATAAGTATAAATATTTGAAATTGCTTGGCATTAGACACTAGGCAAAGCATTGTTAGTACAGGTGAGGAAAACAAAATCAAGATGCAACAGTGCTAATTTGGGAAAGGTACAAGAGACTGAAACGCAATAAGGTGGAAAAGACTTTAGTAAAGGTTTATATGAAGTGTAGTTTCTCTTTAGTTTAGTCAATGAGTTCTCTTAAGTGTCTGAGTTGTCACATAGGTATTTTCCCCTCATTTAATTTGGGGTTTTCCCTGCAAACATCACATTTAAACCTCATAGATTTCAGCAAGAGACAAAAGATATACAAAAACTTGTTTGTTAAATCTATGCTCAGTGACTTATTCTCCTATATGTGCAGAGAACTACAGCCTTAAAAATGCGAGATCTTCTGAATAATTAAAGCAAGCTCTGCCAATATTTTCTTCCCAGCTCACTCTGGCCATTAAGTTTATGGTACTCACCTATTAGCAACAGCTTCAAAGGGGAACAAACAACACAGGCTACTCCACGGTTACCATAGCAACAATAATCTCATGAAGCTAAAATCATTTTCTTTGGCTTGATCGCTAACTGTGACTCAATCATTTTGGCTTTGTGTCTAACATGGCAAATGAGGACCTAGTACCATTTCTGTAGCAACTTGACTTGTTAAGGATTTTTTTTTTCCTCCTTACTGAGCAGAAGAACGAGAACTCTGATTTATTCACAAATACATGCTATGTTTTTATTGACCTTGACAGCTAGCTTAAAATTATTTAGTTCAGTGACGTGCAGTCAGGGGAGGCAAGGAAGGCAGAGCCTCACCACTGTCATCATGAAAAGAAAAGAAAATGTAAAAGGAAAAAAGCAAGAGCTGAGGTCAGGCTGAGCTAGTTGCTGCCAGCAACGTGGATGACTCTGCTTAGTGCTTAACTGTTTAAAAAAGCCTCTAAAAGAGCCCTCTACAGGAGGAGGCAGGAGAATGACGTGCCTTATCTAGTCTGACTTTAGACGTTTTATGATCACTCGAGCAGAGTTAAGCAAGAGTTAAAAGCCCAAAAATTCCTGATGTAGATGAGGCACGTCATTCTCCTGCATCCTTCTGTAGAGGGTGCTTTTCAGAGGCTTTTTTAAACAGTTAAGCAGAGTCATCCACAGTGACTCTGGCAGCAACTAGCTCAGCATGACCTCAGCTCTTGCCTTTTTCCTTTTACACTTTTTTTTCTTTTCATGATAGCAGACAAGAGCAGAGTTGAAATCATCTCTGAAACAGCTGGAAAAGGTTCGTGTGGGTCAGAGGGAGGGGGAGGAATTCAAACTTCATCCTCCTGGTGTGGGGCTTTGGGCAAAGGCTGGAGGGAAGTGCTTTCTCTCCCCAAGTGTAGTTTGATTGCAGGCAGAGCCACATTGTCTTTTCAAACCTGTAATCAGTGAAGCTGGGCTGGATCTTTCTGGGGCTGGGGAAAAGTGTGTGTGCTCCAGTATGACTCTTTGACTGGCTTCCTGCCTCCTCCTGTGGTCTCCCTGACTTTCTCCAATTCAACTTTGTGTGTGTGTGTGTGTGTGTTTGAGGGGGGGAGAGAGAGGGGGGAGGAGGGAGGGGGAGGGAGAAGAAAAAGAAAAAGAAGGAAACTTATTTCGCAAAGGAGAAAAACAAATGCTGTCACTTTAAATCAGAACTGAGCATGCCTGGCTGTGGAATTCTGGGAGTTGAAGTCCACAAATCTTAAAAATTTGTGTCAGTGCCTCACCAGCCATAAACCTCACCGCACGTCACTGATTTAGTTATATTTGGTTTTATATGAAGATTACTTCAAAGTAAAGAATGTGGGCATGTTTATATCTTCCCTGAGACTAGTAGAGTAATCCTTGGTGGGAGAATACTAAACGGTATTTTTACTGCAGCAGGCAAAAAAGTTTCCATCTCTTCCCCCAGCATAATCAGATCTGACTAAATATTCATTTCCAGTTGCCTTTGTGTAAAGAGTGTTTTCAAATCCTAAACATAAATATGATTTCTCAAAAATGTATGGAAACTTATTTCTAATATGTATGTTATTATGAGTGGGGACTGGAGAAAACAAACTTAATTAAAATTAAATGAGTTACAGCAATACTCTTCGAGTGTTTAATATATTCTGTAAGTTTTGTCAAGCTCCTTGCCAAGCTCCTCATGCCAAAGTGATGTTTTTCAAAGCATATGTCACCATAGTTGTCTCTAGCAAAATTTATTGAGATGAACAGGGTATATAGTGCAAGAATTTCAGAAAGTCAACATGCTTAATTTAAAAGAAATATATATCCATGTCTGTTTCTGATTCTTTTTTCACAACTTCATGTAAATTGGCAAGGAGGTCAGTCTTAATTGATATTTGAGACTTCACAGCTTGTTGTTTACATAAACCATGGTGCCTGGGTTTTTGTAGAGCTTTGGGAAGTATTGCCTGTTTTGGATCACTAAATGGAGGTTAAAAGATCCAAACTATGTACACATTTAGTCTAGAGTAATATTTTTCTAACAGTGATGTTGGCTGGGGAATTTTGGGAACTGAAGTCAAAGTTATTTTACAGTTGGCAAGTTTGAAAAATACTAGGCAAGAGATACTAACTGGTGTATATTAGTAGAAAGTATGCAATTTATGGAAGTCAACCCATCTGGAGTTTTCATTCTAAGATTCTAGGTAATCCAACAGTATACAGGTGGAGTCAAAGGGAGAAACGTTGTTACAAATTAATTACAAAATACGTAAGTCGTCAGCATATAATAATAGTTCATGGTTAACTTCTTCTGTTATGTTGAAAACATCTTCCATTTGTCTAATAAATCAGTTCAATCACTCCATTGCCAAATAAAAAACAAGAGGAGATATAGAACATCCTTGATGAATTCCACAAGACATTCTGATAGCTGAAAAGATAATCCAATTTTTATTAACCTTAACAAATAGAGTAGAGCATCTTATATTAACCCAAGGAATAAAAATATATTTAAAATTGGATTTAAAAAATTTCTACTAGAATATAGACACTTATTCCTCAACCCACAGGATCACTATTGCAGATACCATTTTTTCCTATATCCAGAATGTCAATGAGTACTCTAATATCATCAGATTTGTGACTTTCTGTAAAACCAATTTGTGACAGAACCATTATCTAATTATTTTCTTTCTTTATCTATTAAAGGGTTTTTGGAAGGAAGATAAAATATAGTATTAACAAATATAAAATAAGAAAAAGAAAGTAATTAAAGAGAAAAGGGGGAGAAACTAAAGTAGAAAAGAAAAAGATAGAAAGAATTAGCTTCCAATATTCTTTGCATCAGTAAGTATGATAATAAATATACCTCTTTCTCTAAAATTACATCATGACTCTCTTATACCCATCATCAAAACCATAAATCACATTCATTATTTTTTCATTTTTATGCAAAAAGTTCATAAGGAGTTTCCAATCAACAATAAATATAGCTACTGTCTTTTCTCTAATCAAAAAAAGTGAATTTAGCCATCAATCCTCAAAGAAAAAATCCCTAATATTAATTGTATATTAATCTTCAAAATCCTCTGAATCAGTTTATATATATATATATATATATATATATATATATATATATATATATATATATATATATATATATATATATATATATATATATATATATATATGAATTTTCCAGGTTTTTTACACGTCCACCAAACATTATAAATTGTCCCTTCTTTTTGGTCACATTTCCAATATAAATTTGAAGTGCCTTGATACATTCTAGACAATTTCTCTGGTGACATACCAACAGTATGCTGGAAGCATAGTGGAATATTATTATCAGTTATCTCTATGTTAGGTTCACGGTCATAAGTTTTGTATTAATATTTTGCAGGGAAATTGGATGATACTTTGCAGAGTCAGCAACTATGATTTTGAAGTAAATAACTTGCTGACTCTGCAAGTTCTTATCCAATTTTTTTCTACTGTAAAGTGTAAATGCAAAAAAAAATGACATAGGCTTGGCACCAAGAAAATATTTTGAAATGCATAATTACTGATCTCTAATAATCACGTACCTTGGTTCTAATTTACATGAAAGCTGGAACATGACCACGGAAGTAAAAACAAGGATAGAGAAAGCTCAAACAGCATTCTTCAAAATGAACAAGGTTTTCTGCATTCACGACATAAGCCTAAGATTGAAAATCACGGTTGCAGATGCTACATCTTTTCTATCCTGCTCTACGGAGTGGAGAATTGGTCTCTGACAGAAAGCCACTTGAAGAGACGAGAAGTATTTGAAATGTGAATTTACAGGCAGCTGTTACGTATAAGTTGGGTTGATAAAATCAGAAACGAGGAGGTGATAAGCTACCTGGGAAAGCCAAGGGAAATCATCAAAACCATAAAAAAGCAAAAGTTAGAATATTTTGGACATTTGATGCAACACCCAGAAAAATACAGTGTACTTCACTTAATATTCCAGGGAAAGAATGAAGGCAAACTGTCCAGGCAAAAGAACAACATCATGGCTTCAAAAATCTAAAGGACCGATTTGGACAAAACTCAACAACACTTTTCATGTGACGTTGATAAAAATAGGATCGCCAACATGATCACCAATGCAGTGGTAGGTTTCAGGAGGTATACCCCGGTACGGGTGTACCAGTGGCAGCTGGGAACAGCTGCCACCGTACCGGAACAGTGTTTCCATTGGGCCCACGCGCCCATCCTCGTTCCTTACCTTTTTTTAAGCTAGCAGGCCATTTGTACACGCTGCGTACAGTGCCCGTGTGACCTCCGCCGAGCAGCTGGAGCATCGCAGTCGGTGGCGTGCGCAGCGCATGTGCACAAGGTGGACACCTGATATGCTGCGACGGGATCCGGAACCCACCACTGCGCCAACCTTCGATGACAGATAATACTGGGGCAAAAAACTCATCTACTAGTGGAATATCTACCTGAAGGAGGAGCTTTTCTGTTTTTGTAGGTTTAATATCTAGCATTTGTTCAAGAAAAGATTGCATGTAAGAAGTTTCATAAAAATTGAATAAACTCTTCCTTAGTTTCTTTTTACCCAGCATTATACAGTCAATAATTTTAAAAAATTGATTTATTTAATTAAGTTCATTGCATTTACTCTGGGTGCTCTTATTTTTTTGCAGCTGTTTCAGCTAAGATGCTAGTAATTTTATTAGTCCTTCATTGTGCATCCAATATCTTTGCTTTTCATAATTTGGTGGATATTCTACAGCAAGTATAATGAGAGAATTGTGTTCTTATTTAGCACTCATAAAAGCTAATGTTCATCTTCCTAAGAAGTCTAATCTGGATCCCTCAGAGATGAAAAATTATAGGTCAGTTTATAACCTTGAATGATTGGGTGATGTGACTGAGAATAAGTAACTTCTTGGCTTCAGGCAAGCTAGAAGTAAAAGATTCTTTGATCCATGTCAAACTGATTTCAGGGAACAAAACCTTGATAAGTCTGATCAAGCTGATATATACATGGGGCTAATTAGGGAGTATGTTTCTATTGTTTTTTCTTGACTCTCATGATTTTTGAAAGCATTGAGCAAGATGTACCAGGTTAGGTTACCTAAACAATTTGGAAATGGTTTTGCAATTATTCTGTTCTTGTCTCTTATGTATTCAAATGTATTTCTTGGACAAACCTATTCCTTGAAAAGGCTCATACGATATCCCTCAGGGCCCTATTTTGTCTCTAGTACTTTTAAAAAACTTTAAACCATATTTTTAATAAAACCACTGGAGGAGATACTTGGAAGATTCAAAGCTGAGTAATATTGATATATTGATGACATCCACATATGTTTCTATATGACATCTCCAGAAAAAAAGCATGGTTCCCTTGAACACCTGACTACTGTCAATAAAGGAATATAGTAATTGGTATTTTATTCGAATTGATATACTGCCATTGTCTTATCGCATAAGCTTTCCTCAGCCAAGGAAGATAATTGGGAAGAGGTGGTTGCAAGAATCCTGAACCTCAGCCATGATGTCACTTAAACAACCAGCAGACTCTGATGCAGACCAAAATGTTTCTTCACCTACCGTGTTTTCCCCAAAATACAACCTGCCCTGAAACTTAATGCCTTGCCACATTTTTCGTGTGAGCAAAAATATAAGCCCACCCCGAAAATAAGCCCCCTGGACAACCCCCCTCTGGCCAGGCAGAGCACCACTCACCGACCTAGCGGTATCCTGAAAGTGCCAAGCCGCAGGAGCTGGAGGGGAAGGCACTCATGTTGCTTGGTGCCTTTGGGATACCACTAGGTTGGGGAGTGGCGGAGGGGGGAGTTGCTGGGCGGCTGCTCCCTTGCGAACTGACTCCCGAAGAGCCGGGCACAGCCTCAGGGGCGAAGCAGCTATGAGGTGAAAACGCTCATGAGCAGCCACCTGGCAAACCCCCTCTCCAGCTGGGCAGAGCACCATTCACTGACCTAGGAGGTATCCCTAAGGCACCAAGGCACGTGGTGCTCTGCCCGCTCCCCAGCTCCCGCGGCTTGGCATATTCGGGATACCCCCTAGGTCAGTGCATGGAGCTCTGCCCGGCTGGAGGGGGGGTTGCGCAAGCGCCTGTTCCGCCTCCGCTGCGCTCCGAGAATAACTTCTTCTCCGGCTTCCAAACTCTAAAACTCGGCTGCTGAGTCTTCCAGCAGCAGCCGTTCTAGGAGTACGCTCTATGGTGTGGGCTGGCTGCTGGAAGACTCTCTGTCCGGCAGAAGGGGCCTCTGTGATTTTCTTTGCATAGCATGAGTAGCTACAATTTTTTCCTTATAATTCAGCTTCTCTTTTGACATCTATCACCTTTCTAATGTAATCCTTCTTGTGAGTCTGCTTGAATACATGCTTAATTCGGATTAAGTTTAAGGTTAGACTGATGGATTTATTAGGGCAATAATGTAGATATGAAGAACTGTTCACTTGCCAGTGCATTCAAGATATTATATCCTTTTAGTTCACCTTCCTATCTACTGATTTGGGTGATCCATTTTATCAACATTACCAGCTGATACAGTATTTCTGTTCAGCATCGGCATTAAAAGGTTTATAAACTGCCCTGCTCTATCACTCCCAGGAAAGCTTACAAAAATGGAACAGATTAAAAGGAAAACAAGCATCACTTCACACTGTTATTTGTACACTAAAATTATAACACTCTTAGGGCCTGGATAAGTGACTCTGGTGAGGCAATCCCATAAACAGAATACTGTGTCTCCATTGAAATGTACGGTATGCTTCTTAGCAATTATAACACATTTCACAAAACAAACTTGTATCCATTCCAGAGGTTGCTCATATAATAATGTATAAATGAAATACAGGTAGGTCTCAGTTTATGACCACAACTGAGTCTGAAATCTTGGTCATTGAGCAAAGCAGTTAAAGACATTGTGTAACCACTTTGCTCTCCTCAATAACCACAATCTTGGCATTCCTGCTGTTAGTCAATCTTGTGGATCGTTAAGCAAAGTCTGAGATAAGGATCATGTGGGTAGCTTGTGGGGGTGGGAGAGGCACTGGAAGGCCTGTTGCAGGCTACAGGGTCCCCAGTGCATAGAAATCTGCTACAGCATTGGAGGCCTTGACTGCTGACTATCTGACAAGCCTGGAAGGCTTCAGCCATGTACAGGGCCCACCAACTCAACCAAATTGCTGCACATCTTTTTTCCCCCTCAGCTACTGACAGACATAACCAACCTATTGCCTTCCTATCCAGGCCGCCTCAGGCCTTTCTGCAAATGGACATCTTTCTTGTGATTATTCTGAAGAGTTGTTCTCCAAACCGTGCAATTTGGAGAAGGCATTTTCCAAATGACCCTAAGAACATCACCCCCTTTTGTGAATATACCCATCCATTTATGAATAATCACAATAGCAAGAAGACCGCCTGCTGTCATTGTCTACTGATAGGTCTTAGGCACTTGAGCTACTGTATTTTTAAACACGGGTTTAGGAAGTTTACAATGATTGGGAGGAGCTATGGGGGGGGGTACATTCTCCCACTTCACTGAGCATCCCCCCCATTAAACTGATAAGCATCCCTTCTACTTCTTCATTCTAACTATTAACACAAATAAAAATTGACCCTTGTCACATACTATGCATTATTGCAGTCCAACCTTATAGGGAGACATTGATGAAAACTCTTTAAGCATCATTTTGAGTACCTATTTATCCATGTAATTATCATGTCCAGCCTACACTGAATCTGAATGTTATGACACATCTTGCCAAATTGTTTCCTGAAATCAGGATATATTGCTTTTAAAGCATTGTGTAACTAGATAATAATAATTTAAAAAACCTTTAGTATAGCTTAATAATATTTTTCTCTTGACAATTTCATATACATTTCTGGTAATCACCAAATAGTTTTTAAAATGCTTACAAATCACTATATTTATAATCTGCTATAATGCTCCCCGTATGTTAATGTCAGATATATCAGTTTGCTAATTCCCTCAATTTTACAACTTTTTGAAAATAAGGTTAATATTAACAGTTCTCTAGACATCTGGCATTTAATCCAGTCTTCTGGGTTTCTCAAAATTAACACATAAAGTTTTAGCCAAGCCAATTGCCAGTTCTTTCAGAACCCTAGAATGCTACTGATCTGGATCTTGAGCTTCAAAATAATTCAAAGTATTCCCTAACTATGCTTCTGTAAATTTCAAGGTTTAATGCTATTTCTTCATTCTGTTGCTCATAATCTGAAACACATTTCCTTTCATTGGAAAAAAAGTAATCTGAAACATGAAAAATTAGCTCTATCTTTTCTTTGTTACCTGTTAAACACTTTGATTTATCCACCGAAAATCTGATATTCTGATTGCTAAGCCTTATATGTTGCTTCTAGTATCAATTCATTCCGAGTTTTAGCTTTTTTAACACTCTCCCTATACTACTCTGTTCCTACATGTTTGGTTTGCTCTTAAATATATTTGTTTCTGTTCTATAGAAACTGATCTCCCAACCTGTCACTGAATGGTGAGATGATTAGTTTTCATGGTTGTATCAAAAAGCTTACACAGGAGAGGCTTTTTAGAACACAAACTACGCATTGAGTTTATTTAGGCTTCCAAGCCTGAATTTACCAGATGTTTTAGATTTTACTGTCATGCCACACCAAAACTTATAGATTGTCATGCACAGCCTGTACAGAGTTCCTAGTAATTTGCAATTGTTCAGATTAGCAATTTTGTGCTGTTGACATATGATGTGTTTGAACGTTGCAGCTCCCCAAATGTCTTGAAAAATGTGGATAGACCATTTTTTGAATCTCAGTGAATCTACTGAAGGAGTAAGGTGAAACAGATGAAGGTTTTTCTCCTACTACCGAATAATGTGATCAAATGCAACCCTCTTGATCCTTGCTGACATGTAATTGTAATACATTGCTGAAGTACACTGGGGTCCTTACAAAGAGGGAGCAGGGAGAAAACTACATCCAGTTCATCCTCTTTAGCCAGATGTCTAAATTCTGAAATAAATGGGGAATCTACAGTCAGCTTCTAGCAAGTCTGATTTCTGTAAAGCAGAATTAAAAATACCATTAATTAAAAGAGCGATCTTTTATACATAGTGAGGTCAGTCTATCATTTTTCTATTATGTTACTCTGCTCAATGCTCTATTTTCAGAAAATATAATATAATTTAAAATTCCCCATCAACTACTAAAAAGGAGTACCCATGGTATCCGCCATATGCAACTTCTACAAGGTCTTGTTATTAAAATATATATGTAGAACTCACAAAACATATCTTATTGTACTCAGGAGGTCCTAAGAAAAGAGAACAAAAAGTCCTTAAGATTGAAAGAATGTTCTTTTAATGATGTTCTTTCATAGTTTCTTTCACACTTCTTGCAAGTTTGGATATCTGCCCACAGTGCCTTTGGAAACCTGAAGAGGCAATTAATCTGAGTTCCAATCCTGGAACAAACTGTAATGCCTGATGCTCAGCAAATTAAAGGGGAATAAGAAATGGCAATAGGACTGAGTAGCAAATGTACACTAGAGGGATTGATTTGAAGGCCATATTCCGTTTAAGAAGGAAGGCACCTATTTAAGTGCCTTGCATTTTTATGAAACCTCAGTCAGATAACCTAAATGGAGAAGTCTGATTAACACTTCTCTTTAAAACAAATACATTTAAATACATGTGAAATAGCTTCAGCAATCAAAGGAAGACTATTCTTTTGCTGTAGAGTTTTCTTGATTTAAGCCATCAATTGTCACAAACCAAGTTTATTCTGTAAGGAAAAGTTAAGATATTGTAGGCATACACATATTTCATATCTTAGATAACATGGGGGTGGGGGAGACAACCTAGATTAGTAAACTTGACTGGGGCACAAGAATTAATCCCAATTCATAAAGCAAAAAGGGAAAAAAAAAACTTTTCTTTGGTTCTCAGGCTGGCTGGAGGATTCTGAAAGTTGAAGTCTACACATCTTAAAGTTGTTGAAGTTGAAAAATACTGGCTTTGATCTATGACTGCCCATTGCTCTTAGTGGAAGCAATCCCATGGTCACGAAGTTGATCCTCAGCCAAACCATGAATATTGCTTGCCAGACTTTGGCTTCTATTCTTGGGAGCCAGCTTCTTAGTTTAAAGCCTCACCGGATATGCATTTGGATATCATATAGAGGGCTCTTTAAAATAGCAGTTTGTCATAGGCACCAAACTTGAAAAAGAGCCTAGTTACACTCAGCAAAAGAACTAAGCTACTGTTTTTGTAACAAATTTATTTAGCTGCAACTGGAACCCAATTCCCTCCTCTCTGGCAAAATCTTATTCTCAGTGCCATATTTTGGGCTAAGGAAGAAATACAATTTATTTCAATACTTTTCTTTCTGGATTATTGAAAACTATTCTTGGATGTTTAAAGCATCCAACTTGTTCAATGAATAAATTAGCTACCACTGTAGTAGTTATTAGTTTTAGACTTGTTGGAGAAAAATCATAGTTTTAAGGGGGTGATAATAAAAATTGTGGTCCCTACAACGTTGAACCAAGATCCCAAAACCTAATAGGCTAGTCCTGTGATGGTGAACCTATGGCACGCATTCCACAGTTGGCACATGGAGCCATTTCTTAGGGCACGGAAGGCATTGCCTTGTCAGCTCCAGCATGCATGCGTGCGCTCGCCAGCTGATTTCGTCCTTCATTTTCAGCCATTTTTTGCCGACCAGCCTCCAGAGGGCAACTAACAACCCAACGTGCAAAACAGAAGTTTGGGAATGAACTTCCGGTTTGCGCGTTGGGCCATTTTTCTCCCTACGGAGGCTTCAGGAAGAAATGCAATTTCCAGTCTTTACTACTGTCCTTCAAAATTTTCATGTTTTAATTTCACAATTGCTTATCCACAGGTGAGGCATTTTCCTCTTATTTTGGTTAAAAATTCAAGGGTCTTCTTACCTGCAGATGGGCTTATACATGGGTAAAGTATATGGGTATACTTTTAAAAAGTATTACCATATATGCATTTATTTCAAATGAATGGCTGAAATATGTTTGCTTTCTGCATATGAAATGTCTATTTTTATCAAGAATGATCAATATTATTTAGTGTGATTAAAGTTTTTTCTATATATTACAATATGCTTTTGTTTGGTTCTCTATTTTGGGAGGGTACCTTTTAGGGGGTGTTTCTTTTTATATACTAATGCATGAAGATAGATAGATACTGTAGATAGATAGATACTATAGGTAGATAGATAGATATTGATATGGCTGAACTTAAAATAAGACTGTTTTGTTTTAGATGTAGAAATTTTAAGTTATGTATTTCACAGGTTATGTTCTATAGCTGATTTATCTCCTAGAAACCTGTTATGGGAGAACCCAACCATGCTGAATTCCTGACCACTGATATCTCCTATTTCCCTTGGCAGTACTCAGATGTCTTAGCTTGAAGCTTCTTTTTTATTCTAGGAAGTACACAAATGGATCTGAAGGCTTTCAGCAACAAATAGGACACCATGAGAATGAAAGTCAGTAGATGTTTCATAGACAGGACCATGATTGTCCACATAACTTCACCAAATCATTGGCTGATGCAATGAAAAAGTACCAGCATCTGTCAGTGACTGCCAGTTTCTACCCTGCCAGTAACTGCATAAAACAAGATGGAAAAACTAATTGCATCCAGAATCATTATTGTCTCTTTATGTTCATTCGAACGCTTTTATTATTCTCTGTGACGTCACTTTCCATTTCCCCCCTGCAGTCTATTTTTGGTTAAATGGATCTCAAAGAAATCAAGCAACCTAAAATTCTGTGGAACTCTTTTCATTAATTCAAATTTAAATTGTTGTTTTCTTCTTTCTGTTTGACTCTGAGCACATTGCTTTTGTCAGAAGGAAACTCAACTGCTTACACATGGCTTACTTTCTTTAGTCCCCGTGGGCCTTGGGATAATTTTTTCAATCTATAAATTGTGGGAAATGACCAATTTTGTGTGAGTCCATTCTTATCCAAAAATGATCAAAATAGTTATGCTAAGCATTAAAGATGCTTAAAACAGCTAGTTTTCAAATAAAACTATTCTCAGAGCCCAAAAGGGCTGCAAACATTCAGTGCATGCTTCTCTAGACACACTGCAACCTATATAATACACTCCCCCCCAGCAGAAACATATTTTCAATGCTCAGCATAAACGTTTTTTTTACTTATACCAATCTTACTATCAGCAAAGAATGGATAGAGTAACCCCTGCCCTTAGAAAGGTTGTTCGGAGCATTCTTTATCAAATCAGAGTTTGAAGCCTGCCCTGGGCTTCAAACTCTGATTTGATAAAGAATGCTCTGAATTTCTTTTCCCTCCTAACTCTTCCTTAACAGTTTCTCTCCAGGATATAGAGACCTAACCTGATCAGAATTTGCTTTCTATTTTTCTTGAACAAGATTAGCACCTAGCTTTACATCACATGCTATGCCCAAACAAATAAACCCATGTATAATTCATACAATATGCTTTGACAATAACTTACTTCATATAATAATGCTGCACCCACAGACTATCGAATCCTATCTTAATTTAGATTATGTTATTCCTTCTTGGCTTACATATAGCTATTTTCCATTTGTGTATGTCAGAGAAAAAATGTCCATGTTCAGAATAAACACATTAATCCTAACCCCATTTAATTGTTAATTGTTTTTATAAATTAATCCCTTTCTACATTCATTGTACAGTATTTGTCCTTTTCAGTTTATTTTGCTTCAATATAAAACCAAACAAAATAAGCAATGTACAGTACAAATTATGGAGGAAGAAAAAGAAACAAAGTAAAGTAAGAAACAACATATAGGAATTTGCAGAGATATAGTCTCTCTTTCTCATACACACACACACACACTCAATAAATGGGAGCCATATTTCATTATAAGCAACATCCACAGATAATCTATGTCAATACAGTGTGCCATTTGCTTATTAATTGCTAATAACATCGCCTCTGTATACATGTATTTAGATGCTATTCAATGGTATATAAAGTTGAAGTTTTCTCAGATTACTTAATTTTCCCCATTCAAGATTGGTGTGCAGTGTGTATGTGTGTGTGTGTGTGTGTGTGTGTGTGTGTGTGTGTGTGTGTGTGTTGGACTCACAGCTCCTATTTGAATAAGAGATGGCAACTGGGCTCAAAAGGGCCATTGCACAGATCTATCTAGTATGTCAGCTGGGACCTTTGCGGATAGCTGGCCATTTGACTATTCATATCCTATTTATCTTAAGAATGGACTGCTGCAATGTAAATAACTCAATAATTCTTTATATAACTTAGAATCAATTCCCAGTGTCAAGTCTTTTAGTGCAGAGTAGGGGAGACACCAACTGGGCAAAATGATATAAAAGCTCAATGAACAAGGCTCACAGCCATTCATGTGGAACTGCAGAAGGGATTTTACATATCCAGCCTCAAAATGGCTTACAGTCTTAGAAGAATGAGAATTCTGTATCTACAATTACTGTTTGTGCCATAAATGACACTATGTTTCTATTCTGCAATAATTTGATTTTCATTTTACCCTTTATTTTCTTTTATGGATTTCCTTTGATTTGCATTTTATTCTTCATTTTGTTTTTTATACTTAATTATTAATTTGCTCCAGCTCAAGTCTTTATAAATTATTAATTTGTTGCTCCTTCTAAAGGAAACTATTTTAGTTCTTTGATTCTGTTTGAATTATGTGTATCAATGAAAAAATATTTACCTGGAAGAGACTGTGGTGTGTATGAAACTTAGATTTAATTCCCCAAAATTCATTTAAAGTTTAAAGTTCCTTTGGTGTAGGTGTTGTAGAGAGGCCTTAAACTTGAATGCTCTCCTGAGAGGTAACACACAGGCCTCAGATGAACAGAACTGAAGAAGCTTCTTGAAAAAGAAGTGAAATGTTCTCAAAGAAAGAAAGAAAAAAAACCCCAAAAAGTCCAGTTGCCTTTTGGAAAAGCACCTTTGGAAGAATACATGGCGTTTCAAAGATATTCAATGAAAAATTCTCTTTTTTCTTTTTTTTTATTTTAGCATTCATAGTATTACAGAATTGGAAAAATGATTAATTACATTCTCAAAGGTGCTTTTTCAAAAGGAAACTAGATTTTTGAAGACATTTCACTTGTCATCCAAGAAGCTTCTTCAGTTCTCCAGTCAAAATTGAATAAGCTTCTTGATGAAAAGTAAAATGTCTTCAAGGAAAAACGAAGTCCAGTTTCCTTTTGAAAAATCATCTTTGGGAGAACCATGACTTGGATGACTGAGAATCTCCAAAGAGATTCATTACAGGATTATATGTTCATCAGCAAAGTTAGTTCATATTGCAGTTTGCTAATTTATTTCTATCATGGTTGCAAACTGAATTATTTTATTATACTTTTATAACTTATGTATCAAGGAATAATGCTGAGAAGTTATCTTTTACAAAATGCCAGTGAACCTCATGTAAAATTAACTTGGATTCAGTTCAGAGCAGATACAAAGAATATCAGCTATAGGAGGTACATAAAAGTGCAAGCAAAATAAACCTGGAAGCATCACAAAGCAGGAACCTTTCTTTGGAAACAGAGATAACACTATATAGACCCAGTGTGACAATATGATAAACATATCTAATAGGTTAAAAAATCACAGACAAATAAAAATAATATAGTAATATAACTAGGAACTCTAGGACTCATAAATGTACTTCCAAAACAGTAGAAGAAACAATATTTTAATCTAATAAGGAAGCATCGGATATGAAGAGGGAATTACAATTGCAGTTGCTTGAGCTTCAGAGATACCTAGAAAACAGGGGTTTAGCTGTAAATTCCAAGTATCTCCAAAAAATATACAGGTGGGGAACTTTTTGTCTAAACAAATCTAGCAATTTACTTTAAAAATTAAACAGGAATTACTGACAGGACTTAGACAAAAGAAGTGTCTCTATACTAACAGCTTCTGTGAGGTAAAATGATCAAACCATTTGTTATCTAAGACAACAATCAACTAATCAATAAGTAGTGATTCTCACTAAACTTGGTGTAGTAATTTTAGTATCAAATATGCATATTTTAGAAGTCATATATTAAGATCTCAAACTCTACTATATCCAATTGAAAAAATGGAACCCATAGCCTTTCTTTTTGCTTATGTTTTGTTAGAAATTCAACCAAATCCTCAAATATTTCTATTTTAATTAGTTCCTCAATTCATAGTAAGATGAATGCCTGGGATTTTTTTCATTATGTTTACTTTCTAATAAATAAACATTAAGTTAAGTAATATCCAAACATGAACACCACATAATTCTTCAGCTTTACCTCTCACATCTCTGCATACAACAGGATTGGACTGGGAATTATAACTTAAAACCTCATATAGATTTTCCAGGGACTTATATATCATTCACACAAACAGAAAAACACACATTTCTACAGAAAGGTAGTAATCCTGAACGCATGATCAATAGAGTTGGCTTCAACCAAGGAGAGAACTAATTGGAGATAGTGATTTTTCTGTCTAGAGCAAGTGATCATTATAATGTGGGATGCTGCAGAGGACTATCATTATGCAACTTGGCTTGCCACTAGAAAACTTTTCTAGTGTTGCAGTTGCACAGAATGTAAACAAGGAGCAGAAGTAGTGCATTGATAGGGAGCTCCTATGAGAAACTAGACTTCTCGATAAAAGTTTTATAAATGAATATAGGCAAACCCTTATCTCTCACTCCCTATCCAGAAAGTGCAAAAGGCTACAATCCTGCACGGAGTTCAGCTAGGTAATTTCCTTTATTGGAAATAGGTCAGCTGTGCAGAAGATAGCAATCTCGGATGACCAAAGCACAGCATGTTGTCATCTAGGAAGCAGCATAATATTGAACGGTGGCAATCTTAAATCTGCTAAATGATCTTCCTTCTAAGTGTATTACCTCCTGTAGACCATAGCCCTTGAAAGAGTTAAATCCTGAATAAACAAGACCACTGGGGGACCCCACCCTACAACCGTGTTTACTTACCTAGCAGAGAACCTATTAAGATGACAACCTGCATAACGGTAGTAAAATGTCGATAGGTTTGTTCTTCCCTATATGCCTCGTATTCTGACGTCCCGAGCGCGTGGGCGCTTCGGTTGATTCCCACGATCTGAGCACTGGATGCGTTCAGGGAGCTTTTGACAGCCTGAAAGGGACCGCGCTCGCTCGCGTTGGCTGAAGCCCAGCTTGCATTGTAGCCCATGGCGGGGTGGAGGTGTCCTTCTGCCTCCCTCTTATTTAACAGTCACCTCCGCACGAAGCCAGCGCTCTTCGCCGCACAAGGCACGCAGTTAGCACCTGCTTTCCGAAGCGCAGCAGTTTTTCCATTGTGTTTCCACTTAAATGTCTGGACCCTGGAGAAGCCGTCTGACGTTTCAGGTCTGCATCTCATTCCAAAGAGGGTCACACATCATGGCAAAATGGGAGAGGGGGCGGGAGGAAAGCTGGCTGCATCTGGCACTCCGTTGTCCCATATTTCTTGCTTCCCCCCCCCTCCCCTCGCTTCAATGCCACTGCGCGCCCGTCCCCTTGCAGAGTGTTTGCACCGCCAAAAGCGCAAACAAAGCCTAGCCATCTGCTCGTTTCCCTCTAGTAAGCTCAACCGGCGTGCCTCCAAGTGGGGCACTTGACAATACTATTTTGGGGGTGGGTGGGCTCTTTCTGGCATGGCGAAGCTCAGGACAGAAATTCGCACATCTTGGTGAGGCATTAGCCTTCCTTCCCTATCCTTTTTCTTAACGCAGGTGCCGTATCAGGTTTTCGGCGAGCCTCGGGTGGTTTCCGATAAGCGTGGTTTCAAAGCAAGCTTGATTGTTCTCGGGCAATCCCATTTGAAGAGCTTGGCGCTTTTGCCTCTCACTTTACAGATGGGGATCAGCAACCGTTCAAAGGTTTTTGAGAACCATCTTGTTCGCCTCCCGCGTTGACTACAGGCAGTTTTCTGTTTTCTTGGAAAGAAAGCACGAAGCACATGACACGTGACCCTCAGCGGGGTGAGCTCTGATTTTTTAAAAAAAAAATATTTTTGGGGGGGAGGCAGCCATTTTGCCTTTTGGACTTGTCAATTTAAGGACTGACTAAAACCACTTTTGGGGAGGTGGAACACCATTGCACTGAAGAAAGTGGCTGTATTTATGTATATTAGAGGAGATAAAAGTTTAACCTACTGAAGTTTTAATTGACAAAGAACTTTGGAACTTAGCAAGCCTTGTGTGGGATTCGTTGTCTAGTCTGGATATAAACAATCACCAGCCAAAACTTCCAAGAGAAAACAATGCTAATTTTATTCTTCACTTTGCAAAGTGGGTGGACCACGCACCCACAGGTACATGGACACACTCTAAATAATCACTTTGCTTTCTATTCCCTAGTACCATTACAAATTTACCTCCCATCTCTTCTTCATTGGCTTACTAATAATGATGTCACAACCTATCCAAATTGTCTAAAATAAATACATTATCTCTGCCTCTGATGACATCTCCCACTACTCTAATTCTACTTCTCCCTGATTTACAAATTTCCTTTTATGGTCCTAGTTCCTAGGTGTTGCCTTTAGAGTAAGTATCATATCAGTAAATTCTGGTTATGGCTGGTTTCTAGCATAGCAAAGGCCTCTAATCCTAGCTCTTGTGTACAATTCTCAAACTTAAGCCTAGCTCATGAAATTAGAAATATACAATCAATGTATTTTGTTCACAGGCCAACATGTCTTCTTACAATTCTCTAAAAACAATACAACTTTATTTCCCACATTTGCAATAGTTTAAATTTTTCTGACCTCCCATTTGTAATACACATATAAAATACCTCTTTTGAAAGTATTTTGTCTATTAAGTTATTTATTTATTAAATGTAGGTGCCATTGACTCTCAATGAGTATCCCAACGTTTGCAAATTTCTTTTAAAACTTATATGTAAAATGTTAGTAAAGGCCAAATTGGCACTAGATTCTGCTGCTCACTCTCCAATAATTTGGAAGATCATTTATACAATGTATTGAAGCGCTTCACTAAAGAGGGTCTCTCTTCAAAGAAGGAACTCAGAAAAGAAATTCTGAGTTCCCTTTTATACTTGGCATAACAAGAAAAGTATAGAGAAAAAGTTGATCAGAGAAATCATCCTACCCATTTACATCAGAAAAATGGACAATTTGCTAAACATCCCATAACACTAAATATGAATATGCTCCCTTAGACTCCAACTTTCACTTTCCCAAAATTTCACAGAGAATATAGCAGCTTGCACAATTCTGATTTTTGTAGGTGTAGACAAATCACAGAATCTGAATATTTTTCTCAAGTCCTTTGATGCTAGTTTAACCAAGTACTAGTCTGTGGCAGGTTTTTTTTTATTGCTTATTCCTTTATTGTTGATGGTTGATCTCAAAGGCGGAAGCTATATATCCCTTCTTCATTGACCACTCCAAAGTTGGTTGTTCTACCTGGCTTTCTTCTATAGCTTAAGTTTAAATATATGCTCCTTCCATAATTCCTTTATTTTAGTTTCACCAATCATTTTAGCCCCTTTATTTTCACTTTAATTCATTATCCTGGAGGGTCCCTGTTGCCTTCTTCACCTATTTCCAAACCAATTGGTATTGAGAAAGTCTTTCAGTATACTGAGTAAACCTTTTGAGTTGGTGGGATTTGGACAACAATATATCAGCTTGCGATATATCGAGTTGCATTCATTGAATACTGGCAAATATTCAAATAATGTAGCATAACCAATTAATTCAAATAATGTAACATCAGGTTCTATACATAATTGCACAAATTACTTACATTTCATCAATTATCAGCAGTTCTTCAGAAACAATGGAGTTTGTGCATTGTTTGGGGATAGTGTGAACTAAAATGTTTTATGTGAAGTACAATGAATATGGTATATGTCTAGAGAATTTAGGGTTGACGTAAATACTGTAGGTATCTACACAAGCTTTTGATAGTCCTATTAGCAACTTTCTTAAACTCTGAGACAAATTCTTGTTTACCCTGTTTAGCAGATTTAACAGATTAACAGAGTTGGAAGGGAGCTTGTTGATCATCTAGTCCAACTCCCCTCCCAAGCAGGTGACCCTACACCATTTCTGACCATCCCCTATCCCACCCACGCAACAGGATACTAAACCAGAAAGGTTGGGGACCACTGAGTTAAGGCATCAGGCTAGAAATTGGGAGACTGTGAGTTCTGGTCCTGCCTTAGGTATGATGCCAACTGGGTGACATTAGGCCAGTCATTCTGTCAATCATTCCAAAATCATACCAAAAAAACTGAAGACTTGTCTAGGCGATTCAAGGGCACCAAAAGGAGAGAAAAAGAATTACTAACAAAACAGTTCATCCATGTTCCTCAATAGCTGCAACTATTTGTCTCCTACTGCTTTTTTGTTACCTGTTTTATTATATTAATATATGCTTTATAATGCATTTTATTGTCTAGATGTTTTTAACATTTGAAAACAATTTTAATTTCATAGACTTTGGCCAAAGCAAAGTATTAAAATATTTAAGTTATGAGATATGGAAGAAGTAACTAAATCTGGCAAACATAGGGAAATTGCAAATAAACATCAAAACCCATTTCTGTAGTTCTGAAAAGCATTATGGGACAGCATATAAGTCAAAATGCTATTGCTATTATTGCTGCTTCAGTGTTTCATTTTCTGAATCACTTTAATGAGAATAGGTGCAATTGCTGTATTTAAAGATAATGATACATTTTGGAGTTTTGTTAAAGTAGAATAACGCAGTCAAGCAATCAAAATAATACACATCAGTATTACAAGTTTCAAGCATCTGTGTAACTACATGTCTATGAATAATTGAACCAAAAACCACCTTCTCTAATTTCGATTGTAGATGGCATCCCATCTTAACTTGATAAAAGGTACTCTGAGCCATTGATACACCTTGCCTATATGCAAACAAAAGGAATTTTCATACAAGCATAGTTCACAATCCCCAGCTTGCTTGACTATAGTTTAGTAAGATACATGGTCTCCCAATGGGAGGACAATAAATGGTGATTTACAAAACCACTGTGGATAGATTTCATTTTGGCTTAATAAGTTCTGTCTCCTGCTTGCCAAGACACATCCCAGAAGGCAGGCGCCTACAATTGGGAGCCTAAGCTGTTAATTGAAGGCAGCAGCTGCCACTAGAGAAAGCAAATGGAGAAAAAGTGCCTGGCGGGACCCAACCTGGCTTCATGAAATCCACAAGCCTTTGCATCCTCTCTCCACAACCAAACCACTCAAACTAGAAAACAGCTTGAACTTCATTTAGGAAGAAGAACATCTGGAAAGCGCGGGCCAGGCAGCCTCTGTAGGGAGGATTAAACTAAAGAGATATATATATCAGCCTTGCCTTTTCTTTGTGACTGAGGGGACGGCTTGGAAAGCCCGCGGACAGAAGCTTCATCCGCAAGCAGCGCCAACTCCACTCTCTGGGTTCCCGTTTCCCCGCCGTCGCAAGGGGCAGCACCGGCCTTCAGCGGGGCCTGCAAGCAAGGCGGAAGAGCGGCGTGGTCCCGCCCACCACCGTGGCGACTAGGCAAGGGCCCGGCCTTCGGCCCGCCGGGCTCTAATAGCTGGCGCTGAGATGGCCCATTCGAACGGAGTCTTGCAGCCGCAAGCCGAGACGGCCGAAGTGACCGCGGAGCAACCGGAGAGCTACCAGCTTCGCCAAGAGAACGAGCTGCAGGTGCTGGAGTCCATCTACGGGCGGGACTTTCAAGACCTGCGTCTTGGCCGGCCGTGGAAGGTAATACGAAAAGACTGGCTGGGTTTCCTGTTTGTCGTTATTGTGCAGATGATGTCCGATGTTTTCAAATTAGGAATCCAGGCAGAAGCTCTTGTAGATGTAGATTTATTGATGTATGCATTAAGCGGATTTAAAGGTGGCTAGAAGTTTCTTTTTTGAGACTGAACTTTTGGGTTTTTTTGCCTGACTCGCCCCAATCCTTGTTTTCACCTGTCCTTTCCTAATTGTTGTTTGAAACCATTTAATATTTGAAGGGGTATTAACGACCTTCACCTTCCACATCCACATCCAAAAACGACTAATCCACTGGAACAGCCATCCCATGAAGTAGTATGGAATTTGACTCGTATGCAGATATGCCTTATTCTTGTGAATCTATAACAGGGATCTATTTAACCTGGTAGCATTCATAGTTTGCTACAAACCCATCCAGCACTTGCATTGGCTGTAGAGCAATTGGATGGAAGTAAATTACAACAGGATGTGCGACGTAAAATTAACAGCATGGTGCAGTATGCTTCAGTAATTTCAAGTTATGCACATATGGGTACATATATACATTCAGATACATACATGAGTTAATTTTAATGGAGACAACTTGATAGTTATTTATAAGGTGGTGTTGTTAGCTGTGAAGTCATGTCCGACCCATCGCAACCCCATGCACAATTTTCCCCCAGGCCTTCCTGTCCTCTACCAACCTCTGGAATCCATTTAAGCTCACACTTTTGTAAGGTAACAATTACTAAAATGTAATTAATGCCAAACAAAGGTGCGGTTTCTGTACTTCACTTAAATCTTCAGTATAATTTTACAGTTTTAATGGTCTGGTCTGGCAGTAATATTCTTACTGTAAGAAACCTCACTGAGATAAACTAATTAAAGTGCAATGTGTAATTTTTGTAAAAAATAAAATAAAATGAGATAACTGGGAATTCAATCAGGATTCATTCACAACCAGTGAAAAAATGTACAACCTATACTATAGAATTTCTCAATTATATATTTCTTTAGATTCCTAAAAGTATATGCTCATCATATACACATCTGTTATTAATTGTTAATAACAAGTCCTACTGTTGCAAGTGCTAACAATTAAAAGACTGAACATGTACACCCAACCCGCTACTTACTTACTTTACCCTTTCGTATTCTTGGCTGAAAACCAGAGATAAAACTTGTAGTTTTGTGGGTTAAACTCAAACCCCATTGAACTCTTTAGCCTAGCCTACTTTAGTTTTAAGGGGATAAAACTAGATGACACCTTCCTCTGTATAATCTATGTGAACCTCTCAGGAAAAAGTAGATCTTAATGAAATAAGTATATCATCTCCATGGATCAATTTTTTAAGACAAAGTGATGAGAATATTTTTTGTATTCCGGCAATTACAGATATAAAAATTATACAACCCCAGTTTTACTATCTGAATTTTAAAAAAAAAAATAGCATAAGAAATTGTGAGTAATGTCCTAATACATATTGCTTTAACAGTGTCGCAAAATATTTGGCAGATTTTTTTTTAACAAGTCAGGTGTCAATGGTATGACAATGTCCAGCCAATGATCTTCACCAAGTAAATAATTAAATCCATTCCTTCTGCTTTCTTCTCTGGTATTAATCACTTGAGATTAATAAACTTTAGCTTTTACATAGCCCAGGGCTAAACATAGAGAAATATAATTGGAGAGTAAGATTATCCCCAACTAGATAATTTTTTTTCTAGTGTGCCTTATTTCATTTTTCCTTCTTGAATTTAGTTTGAGACACGAGTATCAAATGATTTCTTAATATGACTGTTTATCAAAATGAGCAATTAGGATAAAAGTATGAAAGGGAATATTTTTTTCTTTTCCCAAGTGTTGCTGGTGTTTGGTGAATGTGCCGTGAATGTTAAAAGAAAACCATCAACAACTTATTTTCAATAAGTAATTATGTTTTACTTAAATATAATTAGCAAGGTTATTACTTCCCCAAAGACTTGGTTTTCCCCCAGAACATTTATATATGATGTGTGATACAATCGTTTCTTATTAAAAGCTCTGTCACATATTTAGTTTGTAATTTCCCTTGAGAACAAATTCAGCTTACCAGAAAAATAAAAACTTTGAATACATTCTTGTCAGGTAGAAAGTCTTTGTTGAGCACATTCAGAATTATTTTTTTTAATGTTGTAGATACGGGAATCTCCTGAAATCAATCTTGTCTTGAGACCTCAGGGATTAACTGGTGACCACGAAGTCTATGCCAAAGTTGACTTATGGGTGAAATGTCCGCAAACCTATCCCGATATGTGAGTAAATTAAAAAAATCTATTTTATACTTTTTCTAAAATTAAAAGAATGAAAACATTTTTGGGAGGAAAATCTGGACATAACATCAATAACAGTCAATAACATGTTTTCATGGTTTATTGGAAATAATAGTACTGTTTTATAACTTGGGTAACTCCTTGTAAAACTCCTGTTCTAGTGATTTCTTTTTCTTCCCTCTAGTGTTCCAGAAATAGAACTTAAAAATGTGAAAGGCTTATCAAATGAAAATATAAACTTGTTAAAATCCAAACTAGAGGTATTAGCAAAAGACAGTTGTGGAGAGGTAAGTGTGTAAATTTAACTCTACATGTTGAGTGACATTGTTGGTATAATATTTGAAGTTTCAAATGAATATGGCGAATGTGCATGTGTGTTTTGTGAATATGATCATCAATTTTGAGCAAAAAAATATTTTTCCAGTAATGTCTATTAGCTGAAAAGTTTGTACCAGAAGCATTCATCACATATGTTGCATATTATGCACTGCTGGTGCTTCACACCATGTGTGACAACACCTTTATCTTTTCTTCCTAAGCAATCTGAAGATCACTTTTGCTTCTAATAGCTACTTCCATGATCTTCAGACCTTTTCATTTCTTTCTGTAAATCATTACCAGATGTGAGTCTTCTTGCTGGAATGCCACTTTTAGTGCTGTGTATTTTATTTTTGTTTACTGAATTATAGCAATATAGCAATAGCAGTAGACTTATATACCGCTTCATAGGCCTTTCAGGCCTCTCTAAGCGGTTTACAGAGAGTCAGCATATTGCCCCCAACAATCTGGGTCCTCATTTTACCCAGGATGGAAGGCTGAGTCAACCCTGAGCCGGTGAGATTTGAACCGCTGACCTGCTGATCTAGCAGTAGCCTGCAGTGCTGCTTTTAACCACTGCGCCACCTTGGCTCTCATCTCTAAATTATTTATTGCACTTCTGTAGTGCATTCTGTAATGCTGTAATAATAATAAAAATTCTCAGTGGTAATCAGTCGGTGAAAATACAAAGAACCATACCATTGCAATACTATGATAATGAAAACAAAACGGTAATGATATGAAGATCCATAAAATTAAATAAAGGTAAAAATAGACAAGCACAGGTATCAAATCCATTATAGTAAAAGCAGCTCTAAAGTTGAGAAAGCCCTAAATAAAAGTCCTGTCTTAACAGCCTTGGGGAATGAAATTAGTATAGAATCTAATTTCTATACTAATCTAATCAATCTATAGAAGGAGGCGTTTTATAATTATTAATTAATTTATACATTACTTTTATATATATCCTTGTGTTACTTTTTATCATGCTTGATTAGAGGATTTTAAAGCCTCTTTGATTACTTTGTGAGTTTTCATTATTTAGCAGGGATTTATTATAAAATTCTCACAGAATATTAACAGTCTCATTAGAGTTGGCAGTACACCATTAATGCTGAGAGAGATGGTAATATCTAGTTACTTTTAGTAAGCTCAGTGAGGTAGATTGAATGGGACACATGCACAGGCACACAGACGTACCACAAAAGCTGTAGGATACACAGAAAGTTGTGGGGGGAGGGAATCATCCCAGAAGAAGCAGTAGTGCATCACATAAATGTTTCCCAAAATATACATATGTACCTGGGAAGCCACTAGAAATTAGGCTTATCTTGAAACATTACATTGGTGATGATGGCAAGCCTTCTGTTTAAGGAGAAAGAACTCTTTAGAATTAAGGATTTCTGAATGGACTGTCTCTTAGCACTATGTGCTATTGTTTCCTGCCCCTCTTTATCAAGGGAGAATATGACTTTTACTCTCTTAGTGAGATTTAATTGTAGCCAAGTCATGTCATCTCTGTCATAAATGCTTGCTTTTTAGTATTACTTATGTTAGCATGTGTTTTGAAGTAATCTAGTACCCTGTTTCCCTAAAAATAAGACCTCCCCAGATAATAAGCACAAACGGGCTTTTGAGCACATGCACTAAAATAAGCCCTCCCCAAAAAATAAGCTCTTCCTGAAATTATTGCAATGTAGTAGCAGCCTTAAGATGACCACACTTGCCACCTCCTGCACTTCAAAAATGATAAGACTTCCCTGAAAATAAGGCCAAGCGCTTATTTTGGGGGTTAAAAGAAAATAAGACCCTGTCTTATTTTCAGGGGAACATGATGCTTCTTTAATTTAGGGTTGTTTTTTTTGCTTGATCTTGTTTTTATGCATTGCAACACACTATAAGATAATTATTTCTTATCCTTCTTCAACAAATGAGAATGTATAGGTGCAAATGGGTTCTAGAATGTTGTTACGAATGAATGTGGAGGAAACTTTTCTAATTATCTGAATAGTTCCTGTTTTCTCAAACTAGAAAATCCTGTTCTATTGTTTGATGGAGCTACATATTATATATTATTTTCCAGTAACAGTGTGCCCAATAAAATAGAGCAGATTTGTGTGTGTTTATGTGATCAAAGACCTTGAGACTAAAACATATGAAGAACAATTGCAGGATTTGGGTTTGGCTAGTCTAGAGAAAAGAACAACTAGAAGTGACTTGATAGCAGTATTCCAATATTTGAGGGGCTGCCACAAAGAAGAGGGGGTCGAAGTATTCTCCAAAGCACCAGAGGGAAAGACAGGCAACAATGGATAGAAATTAATCAAGGAGTGAAGCAACCTGGAATTAAGGAGAAACTTCCTAACAGTAAGAACAATTAACCAGTGGAATAGCTTGCCTTCAGAAATCATGGGTGCTTCATCACTGGAGGTTTTTAAGAAGAGACGGGACAACTACTTGTCTGAAATTGTATAGGATCTCTTGTTTGAGGAGGGGGTTGGACTAAAAGACCTCCAAGGTTCCTTCCAGCTCTATTCTACTCTCTTTGAGTCAGTGTTGATTCCTGGACATACAAGTGAAACTCAAAAAATTAGAATATCATGCAAAAGTTCATTTATTTCAGTAATGCAGCTTAAAAGGTGAAACTAATATATGAGATAGACTCATTACATGCAATTAAGATAGTTCAAGCTGTGATTTGTCATAATTGTGATGATTATGGCGTACAGCTCATGAAAACCCCAAATCCACCATCTCAGAAAATTAGAATATTACATGCAATCAATAAAACAAGGATTGTACATAGAACAATATCGGACCTCTGAAAAGTATAAGCATGCATATGTACTCAGTACTTGGTTTGGGCCCCTTTTGCAGCAATTACTGCCTCAATGCGGCGTGGCATGGAAGCTATCAGCCTGTGGCACTGCTGGGGTGTTATGGAAGACCAGGATTCTTCAATAGCGGCATTCAGTTCTTCTGCATTGTTCAGTCTCATGTCTCTCATCTTTCTCTTGGCAATGCCCCATAGATTCTCTATGGGGTTCAGGTCAGACGAGTTTGCTGGCCAATCAAGCACAGTAATCCCACAGTCATTGAACCAGGTTTTGGCGCTTTTGGCAGTGTGGGCAGCTAGAAAATGAAGTCAGCATCCCCATAAATCTCGTCTGCAGAAGGAAGCATGAAGTGCTCCAAAATCTCCTGGTAGACGGCTGCGTTGACCCTGGTCTTAAGCACAGTGGTCCAAAGTCCTGTTGCTCAGTGGTCCAAAGTTCTTTTTTCTGATGAGGGCGACTTTTGCATCTCATTTGGAAACCAAGGACCCAGAGTATGGAGGAAGAATGGAGAGGCCAATCAAGCACAGTAATCCAACAGTCATTGAACCAGTTTTTGGTGCTTTTGGCAAAATTTGCTGTCATCAGAAAAGAGGACTTTGGACCAAGGAGCAACAGGACTTTCAGCTTTCTTGGCAAGATTTTGGAAGTCCTTTGTCATTGCTTGGTTAGTAGGGTTGAAAGAGAAAATGACTGGCCCAAGGTCACCCAGCTGGCTTTATGCCTAAGATCAAACTCACTCGTGCCATAACCACTATACCAACTTGGCTCTAGAGCAGAAATTGGCATGAATAAATGAAGTGATTAATCTCCCCCCCCCCTTTTTTTTGCACCCAATTAAATGTAACAAAGTTTCATTGTCAATTTCCAAAGTTTCAAATGCAATTTAGGCTTGAGAAAAATGAAGGCTACATATCCACAGCAATTATGACTATTATATTTTTCTGCCAAAAGAAACAAAGGCATTAATTTTGAACTTGGAACATTTTGATTATCTATTCAAAGCAGAAATGATATATTTAGAAGGATATGAATGTGCAATCATATTTCATCAAGGTGAACTGCATAGGTAAATTAATGGGACAGATCAATACAAAGTTCTTTTTTTACTGTTACAATTGTTAAGTGTAAATGTTAAAAATGATTAATATCTTCTTTAAATGTCTGTATAGACAGTATAATATTAGGGTTATACGAATACTGTCAAATGCAAATTAATAATGACTTTTTAATACATATACCGTATTTTTCAAACTATAAGACACACTTTGCCACCAAAAATCTGTGGAAATGTCTGCGCTTCTTATAGAGCAACTATTGCAGTGGGGGAAAGGGGGGGGGTGTTGGTGCAGCAGTGGCATTTGTAAGTGCCACCGGGAAACATAGGAGACTTCGCTGCCGAGCAGCTGATTGGCGGTTGGATTGGCCTCCTGCCTATCAGCTTTATAGGCAGTGGTGGCCAATCGCCGCCACCGCTCGATTGCCATTGCCCGTTCACAACCGCTGATTGGGGGCAGGGATTGGCCAGTGGCGAATAGGTAGCGGTGATCAGTAGCAGCGGTGAATGGACGGCGGCAGCAATCCCTGCCACCTAGAACAGCTGATTGGCAGTATTCCGGGAGGCGGATCCAACTGCCAATTAGCTGCTTGGCAGTGAAGGCTCCAGTGTTTCCCAGTGGAGGCAGCAGACATGGAAGAGGCAGACTGTTTGCTGCAAGGACGCTAGCCAGATGAATACTGAGTGGATGCTGGGAGGCAGAGAGAGATTTTTTTTTCTTGTTTTCCTCCTCTAAAGCTAATGTGCGTCTTAAAGTCTGGAACGTCTTATAGTGTGAAAAATATGGTATATAGTTTCATTCTCAATCACTGTTGAGAAATTATTTTGTTTCTGCTTTAACTAGTAGGATTTAGAACTATAATATTTGTAAATACATGCCTTACCACCAAGGTATATATTCAATAGAAACACGCATGATACTCATTGTTGAGATGGGACAGGATCTTCTGAAGTCAAGTTTACTTTAGTCTTGTGCTGGTTTAATTATTTAGTTTAAAAGAAAAAAGTCAAAATCAGTTGTGTTTAATTGAAGGATGTGCTGCTGTTTATATAAGTATAGCCAGTGCAAGCATTTAAACAGTTGTGTCTAGAGTAGAATAGAGTAGAATAGAATAACAGAGTTGGAAGGGACCTTGGAGGTCTTCTAGTCCAACCCCCTGCTCAGGCAGGAAACAATTTCAGACAAATGGCTATCCAATATCTTCTTAAAAACTTTTAGTGTTGGAGCATTCACAACTTCAGGAGGCAAGTTGTTCCACTGTTTAATTGTTCTAACTTACCTTCCTAGGTGATGATATTTGAGCTGGCAGAATACATACAGTCATTTCTCAGTGATTACAATAAACCGCCTTCAAAGTCTTTCCATGAAGAAATGCTAAAGAATCAACAAAAGGAACAAGAAAGACTAGCCAAGGAAGAACAACAACGAATTCAAGACCTGAAGAAAAAAGAAGAACAGATGGTGAGAACGTTGCAGTATTTCTATCTTCCTCATCTTATTCATTTCATTTCTGTTCATCTGAACAGGAAAAAAAACCCATGCCTACAATCTGAATTATTCATTTATATGAGTATTGTTACTAATATATTTTGTACTATTCTTCCAAAGGTTGAAGAACTGTACACATAAATAAATCAGTCTACTTTTCCAATAGAAGAGAATGTTCTAGCTCAGAGTTGAACTATGGAGTCCTTAGTGCTCTCTGAGCTTAGTTGTTTGCTTGCAGATGTTTTATTATCCAACTAGGTAACATCATTAATGCTAGTGAATGTGGAGTTTGCTTCCTGTTTATATAGTAAAGCAAAACCCTGCCAATGTTGATGAAGGTGTGATTTCCTCCTTGGTAATTCCTTGATTGCTGTATTCTTTTCTGCTTGATCATTTACCTGGTGTTAATCTTCCAAACTCCTGCTTAGTAAAATAAGATACTGTTCTATCGCATATCAATGAATGTATTTCAGCAACGTGAAATTCTTGACGAAATTCAGAGAAGGGAGGAAGAAAAAAGAGAAGAAAGAAAAAGGAAGGAAATAGCAAAACAGGTATTATAAAAATATTTTCCGTATTGCCAAAGAATAGGGAAATACGTGTATCAACCAGTTCTTTCTTTCGTAGAATTCTTTATGATTTGGTTCAAAACGCCTTGATCCAGATATGGAGACTGCAAGCCATAAACAACATCTGTATTCTTTAGAAAGATTGGAGGCAGGCCTCTCATTTCCTTTACACCCTGCCAAGGTTTTTGTGAAGCAGTTCGTTCTTCCAAATTGAAACCATTTCTCAGAGAACTTTTAAGATTAGAATTTCTCTCATGATGGGTTTACGAATGTTGGCTGTGGAATTCTGGGTAACATCTTAATGGCCAAGTTTGAAAAACACTGATCTAAATTCTCGGTGGACTTGGGAGCCACATACTTATTTGCTGTTCATCTCAGTGCAGGAATAAGCAGAGGGGGATAAACGGAATTGAGGATAGCAAGAGAAGGTTGGCGTGGTATTCTTACCATAGGTTTATATGTACCAAATCATAAAATGTTAGAATTTTACCAATGCAAACTCCCCCTCTTTCCTAATGGCTACCAGTATGTTTGACCTAGACTACCCCGATGCTTACATTTGTTCTTGGACTCAATAGAGATTTTGTATACAAAAGCAGGGTAGAATAAATGTCTCTGCCTGTTGCCTCAGGTTGCAAACTTACATTGTCAACACTGACTTCTTGAATAGCAAGGAAAATAATATTCAGTTAAGAAAGCACATCATTCTTTAATGCCTCCCCCCTCCCCCCAAGGGAGCTGCGGTCAGGAGCCCATCTACACTAGTCCGTGACTTATTGTTTTACGACCTTTCAAAGTTATAACAGCCACAGAATGGGTGATTTATGGTTTGTGAAGCACTCTCAGCCATCTTAAATTATTGTACTGCCCCTCCCCGCTATCACATGACTGTATGTTGGGTGGGTCAGCTTTACAACTGGTCAGGGTACCCTGTGGTCACATGAATACAATTTGCATTTTAATTTGTTTCTGGCAAAAAATACCCATCCAAATGAAAGGGATAGCTTAATGACCACAGCGTTCACTTAATAACCACTGCAAAAAAGAAATATTTACCCCAAATTACTTCTTCTCATGTGAGTGCCTCAATTTATGACCATCATGATTTGCAACCAAATTTTTGATCCCAATTCTGGCTACAAGTCAGTTATTTAAAAGATTTTAGTGCACTAATGTGATTCACTTTCATCGCTACCTATCCAGGAACGCTTGAGTAACACCACTCTGACAAAGCAGGATCCTTCTACTGTTCAAGATGTTGCAGGGAGCAAAACGACTGTCAGCGTAACAACTGGTGCAACAGACCATATAGGGAATAATAAATATCGTGCAAATTCCACAGGACGTTCAAAGTATGTATTTATCACAACGGGTTAAGATATTTTAAGAGAATTAATTGCTTTGACTCATGAAATGTCTTGTTTTTGTAGATGCTCATGTCATTTCAAATGATATACAAATTTGTGAAAATTAACAAAAGAACAAAAATAATGAATACTTCACACATTACAATTACAAAAATAATATTTGTAAGGCTGGATGAATACTTGTTTTCCATCGGTCTCTGTCTGATTATTCTAGTGGCAGGAGACTTAGACATTTTAGAAATTTGTTTATACCATTATATATGTTTAATTTTCCACTTACTGCAGATGAGTTAGATAAATATAGCAAACTTTGGTTTTTAAGTCCCCCCTATAGTGGACTTTGGATGCAATAAACAAAATCAAATTTCAGACAGTATCATCAAACAATAGATTTTGCCCATTATTAGGCAAATCAGCCTGAACTACATTCATATTTTATGCAAATATGTAATTTATGCAAAAGCTATATAAGTTGTTAATTTTTAGTTCATTGTGTAAATTCAGAGTTCATAGACATTCAGTTATAATTGACTCTTTTTCACAGGAAGTCCATGAAGCTGAAGGTGTACAACATACATAAATGAATTATATGATAAAATAGGAACATATATTTAAAAAATCTTCCTTGGTTATCTTTTTCTTTGAAAATAATATACATTTTCTAAAGAACAAGATAATGACTTATCTTTCTGCAAATGCAGAATGATTGCATTTCTCTTCTGTTTAATAATAGTTTAATTGAAATTAAAAAATGAACCAGGTTCTTTGGAAATACATTAATTTGCTATTAGTACCACATACTTAGACTAGTATTTTGACTACTTTCTCAGTGAATTTAGTGGCTGTTACAGGGGGGGGGGAGGGACACACGTGTGTGTGTGTGTGTGTGTGTGTGTTTCTCAAAAGAAAATAATATTGATGTTGCTCATATAGGAGAGAGCGTCAGTATTCTAACTGCAGCAGTGAAGAATCTCCAGGAACATGTGAAATTTTGAACTTTAATAGCAGTGCAAACGGTCAGCTTAAAGTACACAAAGGAAAATGTATAGGTAAGCTGAACATCAATATATCAGAAATGCTAATATATATTGTGCAGGTTTGTCCATTTCTTTTCAAGGTAAAAACATATATACTTTGTGAAAGGGGATACCTATATACTTTGTGAAAGGGGAAAGCTAAGCCACCTCCCTTTTTGTGATCCCGTATTTATTTGACAGTTCAAAGGATCCAATCTATTCATTTTTTATCTTTAAGCATCGTTAAATGTTACCAGCCAAATATTACATTTTTTTCAGTTTTGACATTGTGATTTTACCATTGTTTGCAGCAAATTATGTCAAAAAGCTATGATTTTTCCACCAAATGGAATCTCCACTGGTTATGGAATAGCTGTGATATCAGATGCTTATGCAAGTAAAACCCTAGGGCAATGATGGTTAACCTTTTTTGGATCGTGTGCTAAAAGTGAGGGGAACACAGGGGGGTTGTGTGTGGGCGTGCCCACACCCATAATGCTATGCACGTGACCCCAGTGTGCATGCACATGCGACACCTCGCCCACCTGCGCATGCGTCTGCGACCAGCAGTCCCCCCCCTCTTTTGGCACACCTTTCACCCTCCCTGGGCTCCAGAGGCTTTCTAGGAGCCTGGGAGGGTGAAAATAGCTTCCCTCCCCCCGCCGGAGGGCCCTCCAGAGGCTTCAGGAGCTTCCTTGAAGTCCGTGGAAAGCAAAATTCCGACCCTACGGGCAAACTGGAAGATTAGGAACAGACTTCCGGTTTGGCCGTAAGGCTGTTTTTTGCCTCTGGACCCTTCAGGAGGTTTCACTGAAGGCTTCGAAGAGTGAAAAACAGTCGTACGGTCGAAACCAAAAGTGACTTCCGGATTGCTCGTAAGGCTGTTTTCCCCCCTTTGGAGCCTTCAGGAAAGCCTCCAAAAAGCTCCAGAGGGCAAAAAACAGCCCTAGGAGCAAACTGAAGTCAGTTCCTGAATTTCCAGTTTGTCCATAGGGCCGGTTTTTCACGTTCTGTAGGCTTCAAGAAAGCCTCTGGCAGGTGAAAAACGGCCTTAAGAGAAGGCCAAAGTCAGCTGGCCAGCGCGCACATGAGTGCTGGAGCTGACGGGAACGCCTCTTGTGCCCTAACAAATGGCTCCGTGTGTCACCTGTGGCATGCATGCCATAGTTTCGCCATCACGGTCCTAGGGTGTGGCTAAAGTTGTACTGGTCATTCTGCTGAAGCAGCAAGCCGCTTCTGAATTTGAATAACAATATGATGGCTTTTATGGTAGTAATAATTGTGAGAATGTTTGTCTCTCTATCATGAATGTGTGGTCTATTTGGGCAATTGTGAATTTCAACATCTTTTGATCATTTCCCCTTCCATATGAAAGATGATCAAACGCTGCATTTTTTTTCCACCAAAAATATTGACAATTTTTTATTAATTTTGAATGCAACCTTACCTCACCCTGGTGTGTCTAAAACAATGGCAACAAAAGGGGACATGACATACCAAATGGAAGTAATGTCTAATTTAATATGAACTTGGAATCCATAGAATATTTGCATTAATAACCGATATCTTTATCTACCTTCATCTAAAGGCAAAGATGAAGAACTTGGTAAATCAATCTACAATGCTTTAGATATTTGTTCTGGCAACTTTGTCCAAGTGCATGAATGGGTACTTCAGTGGCAAAAGAAAATGGGAAAATTTCTCACGACTCAAGAAAAGGAAAAGGTTGAAAAGTGTAAAAAACAGGTAATCATTCTTTTGTGTGTGTGTTTTATTATTGCTACCTGAAAATTATAACTGGACATCAGGCACCTTAAATGTGCTGTATAACAAAGAACCGAATATCAGTAATGAATGTGAAACTCTTCCTGGGTACTTTGGAACAGAACAAGAAAGATAATATTTCTCCAATCTGCGGTCCTATAGATGCCATGATTCTGTGCCAATTCAGAGCACAAGTAAAAGACATTGGATTGAGCAGGTTAATATAAATTTCCAGTATAAATCTGTAGGCATGTTATTTTAATCATTAGGATTTTGCATGCTATGAAAATGACTCAGAAGCAGTGTTTTGCACTCATGCAAATGTGTGCGCATGCTATCTCTTTGCTATTCATTAAGAGTAGTCTGTCTGTCTTCTGGCTTCCAGGTCAGTATGTTTCAAGAAATCAACTCATTAATTCAAACTCTTTCAAAGATGCTATGCTTGCTTCCTCTGAATAATTTGGGTAGCTTGAACCAGTGGTGGGATTCAAATTTTTTACTACCAGTTCTTTGGGCGTGGCTTAGTGGGTGTGGCATGGCTTGGTGGGTGTGGTAGGATACTGTAAAATCTCCATTCCCTCCCTACTCCAGGGGAAGGTTACTGCAAAATCCCCATTCCCTCCCAATCAGCTGGGATTCGGGAGGCAGAGAATAGATGGGGGCGGGGCCAATCAGAGTGGTATTTACCGGTTTTCCAAACTACTCAAAATTTCCACTACCGGTTCTCCGGAACTGGTCAGAACCTGCTGAATACCACCTCTGGCTTGAACAGCCCTAAAGGCCAGTCCCATAATCCTTTCCTTCCATGATTCAGTTCTTAATGAAACGTTCTGTATAAAAACAGAAAAATAATAGTTTGGACACATGATTAAAAGCTTACAAATGTCTTTTATCTAGCTTCCTCAGTTGACTTGGGTTCAGTTGACGGATTCAGTTGACTGAGGTTCAGTTGACCGGAGTTCAATGCTTTGTACGAAAAATATCTTAAGAGTAAGCCTATTTCTTCCATAATTCAATACTAATTGAAATGTTTGTTTCCTTTCAACAGATACAGGGAGCAGAAACAGAATTCAACTCTCTGGTGAAATTAAACCATCCTAACATCATGCATTACCTATCTATGACCTTTAAAGAGCACAGTGACTCAATTGTAGTACACATATTGGTGGAACACATCAATGGATCTAACCTTTCTATGTACTTGGACAGAGACATCCCGCTTCCCGTGGATCAGTTGCGCCATTACACAACTCAGCTTTTGTCAGCTCTTGACTATTTACATAGTAATTCAGTGGTCCACAAAGTTTTGAATGCATCCAGCATTCTGGTAGATACTGAAGGAAACATCAAGATGACTGACTACAGTATTTCCAAACGTTTAGCAGAAATCTGTAAGGAGGATGTTTTTGAGCAAACCAAAGTCCGATTTAGTGAAGATGCCTTACCCAACAAAGCAGGGAAAAAAGGAGACGTATGGAGATTGGGTTTGATGTTGCTTGCTCTCAGCCAAGGATGGCAAACCAAGGAATATCCAATCATAATTCCAAGTGATTTGCCTGATGATTTTCAAGACTTTTTGAAAAAGTATGTAAATAACCCATAACATTTAACCATTATTGAACATAATAATGCATAATTATAATTTAGGATACAGGTGGGAATCTTAACAATTTAAATAATTTAATAATTGCTCTTTGTGATTTTAACATGATTCAAGAATTACAAACCAAGATAATTGTTTAGGTGTGCAGGTAGAATTTATGCATACAGAAATATGGCGGGTATTTTTTTTTTGAAGTTTTTACCCTATTAGCTGAAGACAATAAAAAGCATGCATTACTCTAAAATCAAATGTTGGTAAATAATCAGATGTATTTTTACACCTTATATTGATTTTATAATGCTGTGTTAACTAACGGGTGGGTTGTTGTTAGATTTGGTTCTATACTTACATTTTTTCTTCTGGATTTTTTTCTATTCTTTTTTTTAATTGTTGGCTGGCTACTTATCGTATTTTTCAGAGTATAAGACGCACCTAGCTTATGGGGAGGAAAATAAAGGAAAAATATCTGCCCCTGCCTCCCAGCAATTTGCCTCCTTGCAACAAACAGCAACAGTGCAGACAATATACACTGTTTGTAGTGTTACATTTCAGACTATACTTGTACAGATGCTGTTAAAATTGATGTGCTTTCTGGAAGTATAGTTATTTTCTGTTATTTATAATACAATAAAATACAATAGCAGAGTTGGAAGGGACCTTGGAGGTCTTCTAGTCCAACCCACTGCCTAGGCAGGAAAAGCATTTATTTTAAAAAGCTTCTTCATTTTGTTACACTGTCTAGAACAATAATAAAGCAGTCTTTTAAAAAAGTCTAATAATTTGAACACTCTATAGGCATTTATAGTTATTGACTTATCTTCTTGCAGCAAACAGCTTGATTAGCACAAGGGGGAAAAAATCTGCCTCTGCCTCCCAGCAATTTGCCTCGTGGAGAGCCCCCGTTTTGCTGCAAGGAGGTAAATTGCTGGGAGACAGAGGGTTGGAGGCGGTGGGTGGGTGGGGCTACATTCAGTGTATAAGACGCACCCGAATTTTCACCCTCTTTTAGGGGGGAAGGTACATCTTATACTCCAAAACATATGGTATATAATTTTCTTTTTTTACATTTCTTTATTTTTCCCCCTTGGCGAGATATAAGCTGTGCTTATGTGCTTCAGTACTTTGAGTTGTAGCCCAACATAATATTTCTGTTAGTTTTGTAGGACATAAAAGGCCTCAGACCCAGAAGAAGTATATTAGAAATAGAAAATAAATAGAAATCCTAAACTTTTATGGTTGTATTAAGTTCAAGAAGATACTTCACAGTTATTTTGCATGCCTAATTTTACTTTGACTGTGTATCATATAATTATGACTACGGATTCTAATCAAATTTTGGGTCCTTTATTAGACCAGAATATTATCCACCTTTTTTTTTGTAGATAAAAAAATATTGCAAAGATATGCTGCAGTTTATTTTGGAGTATATAGTTCAGCTTTTAAGTACTTTGTGATAATACACTTTTTTTAGTTGGATGTAAGAGGGTTTTTGATTTAGACTGTGTTTTGGTATCTTGAACTTTAAATAAATTAATACATATAATATTGGGATTTAAGATCACATCCCAACTACTAGAACAAATAGTGATTCTTTTTTTCCTGCATGGTATTTATCAGGTACATCTGATTAATGTTTTAATGTTTCAATGTTTCATATTGTTGCTTTTATTGATTGTAAGTAAAATAAAGTTGCCACTAGGTTGAGATGTGTGATATAAAAGTTTAATAAATAAATATCAGGATCAGTGTGTAAATTCATAGCAATCAACGTATGTTGTGGATTATGTGCAATTTCTGTCCATCTCCTCACATCCTCTACATTCTGTTCAGGAAGGAGAATTGGTTTGTGTTCTGCTGACAGAAAACTATACACAAAACCTGGGATTTTTGAAATGCTAAAATGTGAATATCTGAATAAAGTTATGTCATTTGGCATTATTATCTAACTTTATTTTTTTAGGATGTTGCTACCTAATTTTTCTCGTGATAAATTGTATATTTCTGTATTAGGAGCAATTGTTTAAAGAAAACATTTTGCTTCCTACTTAGCGATTTTCCTTCAGAAAGATCTGAGATTCTGTCTCCCAAGATTTCAACCCTTGAAGAGCACAAGGCTATAGAAGGCTATATGGGTAGTCCTCAATTTATGACCACAATTGAGCCTGAAATTTCTGTTGTTAAGTGAGACATTTGTTAAATGAGTTTTGCCCTATTTTACAACATTTCTTGCCACAGTTTTTAAGTGAATCACTGCAGTTGTTAAGTTAGTAACCCAGTGGTTAAGTGAATCTGGCCTCCCCATTGTCAGAAAGTTGTAAAAGGTGATCTCATGTCCCTAGGACATAGCAACCGTCATAAGTATGAACCAGTTGCAAAGCATTTGAATTGTGATCACAAGACCATGGGGATGCTGCAAAAGTTGTAACTGTGAAAAATGGTCATAAGTCACTTTTTCAGTGCTGTTGTAACTTTAAACGGTCACTAATGAACTGTTGTAAGTCGAGGACTATAAACATGTTTTGCAGCTTTAATTGTCAAAGATTTATATAGTTACAACCTAAATAGCAATATTAACCTCTATCTGTCTGGATTGCATTCAGGTGTGTTTGCTTGGAAGATAAAGAAAGATGGAGTCCTCAACAGCTACTACAGCATAGTTTTGTTAATCCACCACTAGTAAAAGCACCCATACTGGAAGAAAGCCCAGACGGTAAATATTTCAGTGTTTCTAATGTGCCAGCCTTTTAGGTAAACATATAAATGTGTTTTTAAAATTAATGGCATGTATCTTTAGATTGTGTTACGAGAACTGCATATCTAAATATAAAATGCATGTCAAAAATATTGAGGTGGTTTTCTTGTTTTTGGTAGAGGTTTATTTAAAGGTTTTGTTTGAGAGAATTTCAGATGTGCAATATCATAATTTCTAACACCAGTTGGAATCAAGAGGCAATAAAATAATTCTAAGCCATTATTTATGCCTGAATGGTCACAAAATCTTATATTTAAGTATCTTATATTTTTCAGATGGGGAGTATTTTTGATGTAAATATCATATGAGTTCTGGGCTTCCCTTAGGCTTGAAAGCTGGATGGGTGATTTTGAGGCACCTGCCAATACAATTTTGTAGTAATCAGCACTTTAGACTGCAATAGAATAGAGGAGAGGCTTCAATCTCCCACACTGAGGGTCACACCAGCTTTTGTTAATTTTAAATATCAGGTTGTGTACAAGTCATCTCCCTTTCTATTATATATATATATTTTAAATTTCAGATTCATCAGCAATAGACGATATCGAAACTGTTATTTCTAGCAGTCACATTGCCAGTGATGTTCACGTCACAGAAACACAGAGGCAACTTTCACGTTATTACAATGAATTTGAAGAACTACAGCTGCTTGGAAAAGGAGCTTTTGGAGCAGTCATCAAGGTAAAGCAGTGTTCAGTGTGAAACAAATTTTACTCTGTAGAATCGCTTTGACTTATGTGTGTAAGTGTGGTGGCGCAGTGTTTTGAATGCAGTAATGCAGGCTACTTCTGCTATCAGCTGCCTGCAGTTTGGCAGTTTGATTCTCACTAGGCTCCAAGTTGACTCAAGCCTTCCATCCCATCGGTAAAATGGGGACCTAGATTGTTGGGGGTGATATGCTGACTCTAAACCTGCTTAGAGAGGGCTATAAAACATTGTGAAGCGGTATGTAAGTCTAAACACTATTGCTGTTGCTAAATAAAACACAGATTGTGTAACAAATGCTGATCTTATCCATTTGTGCAAACAATAAAGAGAAAAAAATAGAATTTATTTTTTGGGGAAAAGAAATGAGCGGGTGGCCAGAAGGAATTGTTTTTATATGATTTCCATTAGTGGTGGGATTCAAATTTTTTTACTACCGGTTCTGTGACCGTGACTTGGTGGGCATAGCTTGGCTTGGTGGGTGTGGCAGCGGAATGATACTGCAAAATCTCCAGTCCCTTCCCACTCCTGGGGGAAGGATACTGTAAAATCTCCATTTCCACTTCACTCCAGGACAAGGATACTGTAAAAATCTCCATATCCGCCCCACTCCAGGACAAGGATACTGTAAAATCTCCATTTCTATCCCACTCCAGGGCAAGGATACTGTAAAAATCTCCATATCCACCCCACTCCAGGACAAGGATACTGTAAAATCTCCATTTCCATCCTACTCCAGGGCAAGGATACTATAAAATCTCCCATTTCCACCCCACTCCAGGTCAACGATACTGTACAATCTCCATTTCCACCCCACTCCAGGGCAACGATACTGTAAAATCTCCATTTCCACCCTACTCCAGGGCAAGTATACTGTAAAATCTCCATTTCCATCCCACTCCAGGGCAAGGATACTGTACAATCTCCATTTCCACCCCACTCCAGGGCAACGATACTGTAAAATCTCCATTTCCACCCTACTCCAGGGCAAGTATACTGTAAAATCTCCATTTCCATCCCACTCCAGGGCAAGGATACTGTAAAATCTCCATTTCCATCCCACTCCAGGGCAAGGATACTGTAAAATCTCCATTTCCACCCTACTCCAGTTCTCCATTTCCATCCCACTCCAGGGCAAGAATACTGTAAAATCTCCATTTCCACCCCACTCCAGGGCAAGGATACTGTAAAATCCCCATTCCCTCCCCACCCCACTAACCTGCTTTCCAGCTCTGTTCTCCTGTGCAGGGCAACAAAAGGATCAGCTGGGAATCCAATCAGCTGGTACTTGGGAGGCAGCGAATGGATGCGGGCGGGGCCAGTCAGAAGTAGTATTTGCCGGTCTCTGAACTACACAAAATTTCCGCTACCAGTTCACTACAACCGGTCAGAACTGGCTGAATACCACCTCTGATCTCCATTGAAACATCTGTCTTATAAAATTTTTCAATGGGCAGGTCCAGAACAATCTAGATGGTTGCTGTTATGCTGTGAAGCGTATTCGTATAAATCCCACAAGCAAGCAGTTTCGAAGAATCAAAGGGGAAGTAACGCTTTTGTCACGACTAAACCATGAGAACATTGTGCGATATTACAACGCCTGGATAGAGAAATATGAGGGTCCTCTGCTTAACAGTTCTGCATCAGAAAGCACTGAAGAGAAGAAAATAGCTGAGAAGCTGGCTGAGAACGGGAAAGGTGAGCAGGTGTTTGTGGATGACATAGAAGCAAACGCCCCTCCTCCTATCCTGACCAGTTCGGTGGAGTGGAGCACCTCTTGTGAAAGATCGTCCAGTGCCAGGTTCAGCGGAGCTGATCAGGAATCCAGTGATGATGATGATGACGACGATGATGAAGGGGAAGGAGTCTTTTCGCAGTCTTTCTTGTAAGTAGGAACATTTTGTTTCTCTGCTTTCCTTTTGCTTGTTTACCATTAATTAATTAGATGAGTGATGGCAAACCTTTTTTGGCTCGTGTCCCAAAAGTGGGGGGAGTGCAGGGGGGTCGTGTGCAGGCGTGCCACACCCATAATGCAATGCACGACCCCCAGCCCGCATGAGCGCATGACTAGCACTCACCCACATTTTTTGCATGCCTTTTTTGCCCACCTCAAGCTCCAGAGGCTTTATAGGAGCCTGGGGAGGGAGAAAACAGCCTCCCCCGCCCTCCCGGAGGCCTCCAGAGGCAAGCTGGAAGTTCGGGAACGGACTTCCGGTTTGCTCGCAGGGCCGGTTTTAGTCCTCCAGAGCCTTCAGGGACCTTCACGAGGCTTCCCTGAAGGCTCTGGTGGGCGAAAAACGACCCTATAAGCAAAGCGGAAGTCATTTCTGATTTGTACATTTTAGTCCTCCGGAGCCTTCAGAGACCTTCAGGATGCTTCCCTGAAGGCTCCAGAAGACGAAAATAGGCCCTACGGACAAATCGGAAGTGGAAGATAAACCACCTTTTAGGATTTTTGCCTGTGAGATGCTATAGTCTTTATTGTCATCTTTTATTTTAATATGATTTTAATATGATTATACATGGCATTTAATTAAATAGGTCAGATCTATTCTAGTGTACTGGATAATTAAAACTATAAAAACTCATAATTAAATTAATAAATGAAACTAGAATTAAGTATCACAGCAATAGAGTAATTTTTGAACTTGATGAATTACCATTAAACATACCTCTGTGGAACATGTGAGGGAAAAATTAAAAAAGCACCTTCTGCAAAGATTTCGATATTTAAAAGTTCTTGTTTCTTGATTTAGGCCAGCAGCAGATTCTGAAAGTGATATCATTTTTGATCATGAAGAAGGCAATAGTAGAAATCAGATGATGGTAAATATTCTATTGAAAATACATCTTTAAGCATCCTCTTTCAAATATGTGGATTCAAAATCTGATAATCAAAAGCTCTACAGCATGTATTGTCATATGATTCTGCTTACAGTTAAAAGCCACAGTAATGTTGCTATTTGCTTTATTGATAAGAATATTTGTACCCAGCATCATGTTGTGATGTTGGGTAGTAGAATATAAATAAAACGGGTTTATTTGGCATTTCAGCACTTAAGAATGCTGTTTTTAAATGAAAGAAATGTTATCTGTGGATTTATGGACTGATTAAATATATGTAGTGAAGAATTAAGTTTGCTTATATTGTACTTCTGTATTTTTGTGATCTAGGATGAAGACTACAAGGAAAAAGATAGTTCTAGTGAAGAAAACAAAACATCAGTGATTCAGACTGTGCACCATCTTTATATTCAGGTTGGAAATTATCATTTGGTACAGCCAGAATAAATATATTCAGAATAAAATGAACATTTTCTGTTTCTGAGATAGAAGTAACGTTACAGTCAGTATCCAGTATCATCAGAAGCCATCTAAGAAATCAGTGAGAAGTAGTTTTTTTCAGCCTTACAAGTTTTAGAAGCAAACAATTTATGATTTCAGAGCATGCTTAAAATAACAAAATCTCTCAACTCAAGCCCAGCTCCTAATAACTACATGGAAACATGCATGTTGTTTTCAATATGGACATGAGATGTTGTGCTGGGATGTGTTTTGATTGCTCAGTTTGGACCTTATTACTGTAGGATTTTCAACTCTAGGTTAAAGTTTTGTGATTTCCTGATTGTCTCCCCTCCATGTATTAATTCCATTAGCTTCTTAAGATCAACCAGATACTGCCCCCTGCTGCGGGAAAAGAACATTCTACCTGTTGCATCTGATGTGAGAAATAATCCACATGCAGAACAGGTGTTAAAAGCTTTGGCTGATCTTTAAAACAAACCACTTTGTATAATATTTGCTTCATTCCGTTGCAGGAAATATTCAAAATTGATGTGTCTGGGTTAATCAAATACATTGTACCTTTGAAAACGGTAATGGCTACCGTGACTAAGTGTTATACACCCTTAGAATTGATCAAACAATATAAGTATGCAGAAGCATTCTTATGAATCACATAAACTTCTTTCTTCTTAGCATAACAAGGTGAAAAGACATTGGTTTTTTTAAAGGGCTTATTTTTTTCCAGTCAGGCAGCTAAGCAAATGAAATTCAGGCAAACAAACCTATAGTTTTCCTTCTTTGTCTCCTTCCATTGTCTGCCCTCAAAAAAAAAAGGATTAAATTTAGCCAGTCAGAATACATATCTTTAAATAAATTTCTTTTAAAGGAGAAGCCTCTAGTATTTGAATGATTAATCACCCCAAATCTGGGTTGTAGAATAGTAACAGTTATACATGTGATCTTCCCAAATGCTTTCAATTTTTCCCCCCTTTTGCATTTAAAGATGGAATATTGTGAAAAGAGCACATTACGAGATACCATTGATCAAGGTTTATACCAAGATACCAATCGTCTTTGGAGACTTTTCCGGGAAATATTGGATGGTTTAGCTTATATCCATGAAAAGGTCAGTGATGGTCATGTCAAGCCCATGCACATATCTTGTACTTTATTGGGTTTAGTTAATTATTTACCAAAAAATTATTCTGGCCTTGATAAAGGCAGGGGAAGTTTCAATTATTGCATTGCTATCCAGTTTTCATTTGTGCTTCCCAGTATATCTGACTCAGAAGCCACATCTTTAAGCCTAAGCAAAACTCCTTATCTATTTCAACAATCCAAAACAATATATGTTTGCTTTTGCCAGCAAGATAACCATCTGACTAACCATCTGATGTGTCTCCTTAGTCAGAGATAGGTAACCTGTTAAATCCTACTTTGCAAATCTGGTGTCCTTCCTGGTTGTACCAACAAAACTTGGCACATTTTGCTATATGTAGCTTTATTTTGAATTTTCTTAACCACGTAATATTAGATTTTATGGGATATTGTAAAACCTTTTCTTAATTTTTTTTTTTAGATTTGTTTATTTAATATTCTGGGCATGCTACTGGCTGAGCTAGTGAAGCTATATACAATATAATAGAATGAGACAGGTTTTAACTGATTTTCCTCTCCTTTCCCATCCCCTTGGAAAATAGGTGATTCTAGGAAGATACACACCATTTCAAGCAAGTGTTATTTTGCAGCATAAAGCTTCAGTGCCAATTCTGCGTGCACACTTGACCTCTCCAAAACCTCCAGGCTAGATAGGTTATTGTTCATATCCCAAGTTTGGGATATTATTGATTTGCTATTAATACCATTACGATATCTTTTTTCTTTATCCATGTTCCCCATGTTCTAACATTTTCTGGGTATTTAGTTATCTCTGGCTGGTTTGCAATATTACTTCTATTGTAATAATATTGAATCAAAGTTGCGCACATATATCTTTGAAATCACTTTGTGTGCTGCTGTTAATAATGAAATTATAAACAGTTATGGTTATATTAGATGGTTTTAGGAGGAGGTATCTTTAAATCAGTTTTTGACTCCTGGTGACTACCTAGACTAGATGCTGCAGTTTTCTTAAGATTTCTTCTTAAGGCTGAGAGAGAGTGACTTGCCAAGTTCACCCAGCTGGCTTTGTATTTAAGACCTGGTTAGAACTCACAGTCTCTCAGTTTCTAACTTGATGCCTTAACCACAACAAACTGGCTTTCAGTAGTATTAGTGCTGTATTTGGTAATATATCCTGTTTTTAGAATACAAATCCTAACCAAGGAGGCTCACAAGTAGCATTAACAATAATAAAAGTATTTATAACATATGCTATAATATTCTAGGCAGTTTTCAAAGACTGTGCCCATATAATCATCATCATCATCTTATCATCTTGATCATGACTTCTGATAATCATCATCGAATATAGAAATGTAAACAAAGTTTGCCCCACTACTCTTAAAGGCTGAGCTGACTCATGCTTGAGGGTCCAATCTTATATTCTGTTTGAAGTGTGATTCATATGCACACTGTTTCATATCAAACTTTATTTGATTTTATTAAAGGGAATGATTCACCGAGATCTGAAACCTGTCAACATTTTTTTAGATTCAGAAGATCATGTGAAAATTGGTGACTTTGGTTTGGCAACAGATCACCCAGCTAATACAGTAAGTGTTTATAAAAAAAGGTGTATGCTGTAATATATAATTTATGATATATTATTATTTATAGAACAAGGCAATGTTTTAATTTTAGCTTATATATTTAATAAATACATCTTCAGGAAATATGTTAATTCGTACACTGTGCATCAGAGGTGGTATTCTGCCAGTTTGCACCGGTTTAGGAGAAACGTTAGTGGCGGTGGCGCAAGGCTCCGCCCTCCCACCCAGATGTTATCACGGGCACATGCCCAGATACTACCGAACCAATAGTTAAAATAAGAGACTACCATTACTGCTGTGCATCATATTATGGTTTACATACTTGTCAACATCATATTTGTATCCTCACTGACTAGTTCAAGATCCAGCTAATGAGTTCCATAACTGAATAGGGACTGAAGTCTAATGCATTGCCATTTGCATACATTTTCAAACAATGCTGTTTTTGCCACAAAAGTAAAAAATAATTAAAAAAAGCTTCTTCCAACATGTTAAAAACAAGAAAAAGGTTAAGGAAACAATTGGTCCATTGCTGGGAGAATGTGGCAAGAAGGTGACAAGCAACAGGGAGAAAGCAGAACTATTTAACTCATTTTTTGCATCTGTCTTTACAAAAAGGGATAAAACAGTCCAACCTATCAAAAACAGCACCACAAAAATCAGATTAGGAACACAAGTTGAAATAGGGAAAGAAATGGTAAGTGAGCACCTGTCTACCCTAGACAGGTTCAAATCACCAGGACCGGGTGGATTACACCTCAGGGTTCTAAAAGAACTGGCAGACAAGATCTCAGAACCACTGAACTATATCTTTCAGAGATCCTGGAGCAGAGGACTGGAAAAGAGCTGATGTGGTTCCCATCTTCAAAAAAGGGGGAAAAAACAGATCCAGGAAACTACAGACCTATCAGCCTGACCTGAATAGCAGGAAAGATTCTGGAAAAGATAATCAAGCAACGAATTAGCGAACACCTAGAAGCAAACAAAGTAATAGCCAAAAGCCAACATGGGTTTGTCAAAAACAGATCATGCCAGACTAATCTTATTGCATTCTTTCATAATGTGACAAAATTAGTGTACCAGAGAAATGCCGTCGATATAGTTTACTTGGACTTCAGTAAGGCATTTGATAAGATATCCTACTACTAGATAAAGTAGAAGAATGTGGGTTAGACAGCATCACCAGCAGATGGATTCGTAACTGGCTGACCAACCACACTCAACGTGTAGTCCTCAATGGAACTGCATCTACATGGAGGGAAGTATGCAGTGGGGTACCTCAAGGCTCTGTTTTAGGCCCAGTACTCTTCAACATCCTCATCAATGATCTGGATGAGGGGATAAATGGGGAACTCATCAAATTTGCAGATGACATCAAGATGGCAGGAATAGCCAACACTCCAGAAGATAGGCTTAAGATACAGAAGAATATTGACAAACTTGAATATTGGGCACTATCTAACAAAGTGAAATTCAATGGTAAAAAAAGGAAGGTTCTACATTTAGGCAAGAAAAACAAAATGCACAGGTACAGTATAGGTGGTACCTTGCTCAATAGTAGTAACTGTGATAGGGGTCTTGGAAACCTAGTGGACAACCATTTAAATATGAGCCAGCAGTGTGCAGCAGCTGCCAAAAAAGCCAACACAATTCTAGGGTGCATAAACAGAGGGATAGAATCAAGATCACGTGAAGTGTTAATACCAATTTACAATGCCTTGGTAAGGCAACACTTGGAATACTGCATTCAGTTTTGGTCACCACGATGTAGAAAAGATGTGGAGACTCTAGAAAGAGTGCAGAGGAGAGCAACAAAGATGATTAGGGGTCTGGAGGCTAAAACATTTGAGGAACGGTTGCAGGAACTGGGTATGTCTAGTTCAATGAAAAGAAGGACTAGGGGAGACATAATAGCAGTGTTCCAATAACTCAGGGGTTGCCACAAAGAAGAGGGAGTCAAACTATTCTCCAAAGCACCTGAGGATAGAACAAGAAGCAATGGGTGGAACTAATTAAGGAGAGAATCAACTTAGAACTGAGGAAAAATTTCCTGACATAAGAATTAATCAGTGGAACAGCTTGTCTCCAGAAGTTGTGAATGCCTCAACACTGGAAGTCTTTAAGAAGATGTTAGATAGCCATTTGTCTGAAATGGTATAGGGTTTCCTGCCTAGGCAGGGGGTTGGACTAGAAGACCTCCAAGGTCCCTTCCAACTCTACTATTGTATTGTATTGTATTGTATTGTATTGTATTGTATTGTATTGTATTGTATTGTATTGTATTACTTTCCAGCCATTATTCAGATCTAAGAGTGTGATCTATATAACCAGATATGGTGCATTTTTCTTTTTCAGGTAGACTCTAAACCTGGAGAAGTTTCCAACCAAAATGTGGTTGCAAATGATCCATTGGGTAGGTATAAAGCAGCATGTTTCCCTGCTTCTTTAAACATATAGTTTTGAAATGCAGATTGAAATGAATTTATATCTTTCCAATGACAGGATCAGGGATAGCATTCAAATGCTGACCAAGCTTAATTTTTAAGTAACCTTATGTCGATTGCTAGCAAGTCCCAATAATACCCTACCATTTAGGATTAATTTTCATATTTGAACACTAAGAAATGTTCATATTTATGACTTGTTCTAACAAATGTTTCTAGCATTCTGTTGTGAACAATAGTAGCTCCATTGTATACATTAGCAGTTTGAACCTCTCTTGTCTTTTCTTATTACCTTCTAGTCTGCTTCTGATCAAGGACTTTTCTTCAACATTTCCCTAATCATTTTTTAATGAAACAGGGATTGTGACCATAAAATAATTTACATAATATTGGTAAAAATACAGTGAATACCTATAATATAAAGAGTTTCAGTAAATACTGAAAGCTTAGATTTTAAAAGAACACATAGCCACACATACATATTTACAGCTCAGATTACAAAGCAAAGGAGATACAAAAAGTCTAATTTGGTAAAATATTTAGACAAATATCTCTACTTGTATTCAAACTTGCAAACTGACTGTAGAATAATTGCATTTTCAAGCTATAATGTAAAATGTGTGAGTTACTTTCTAAGCATTTAAAAGGCAGGAAAGCAGTTAATAAAGTTCAATAATTAAATCTTTGGTTTTTAATAGGAAACTTAACAGGAATGGTTGGCACTGCTCTTTATGTGAGTCCAGAAGTCCAAGGAAGTACTAAATCTACATACAATCAGGTAAAAATGTCCATAAGACTTACATTCTTATCAGGGAAATTGCCTCAGTGATATCATGTGAAATCCACAATGGGGGTTTTTGGAGCCAGGTTTGTTCCTTAGATCCAAAGATTGCCATTTACTCTATTAAATAAATAAATAAAATTAAACTTGAACTTGAAACTTGAAACTATTACAACACATTGGTTTTGCTTTACTGAAGTTTCCTGCATGTTTTATAGTGTGTGTCTCAATCTTGGCAACTCTAAGAAGTGTGGACTTCAACTCCCAGAATTCTTGGGGTTGAAAAGTCCACATCTCTTAAAGTTGCTAAGATTGAGAAACACTGATGTATAGGCAGACAAAGAGGATATAAGAAGCAATAACAATTTTAACAACCTTTTATTATTGATAGGGGAAAGCCTTTAGAATGGCACTTGCTATAGTGTAGAAGTTTTAAAAGAGGATTGATTTTACATATTGACTATTTACATTTTTAGGCACACTTTTCTCTTGCCTAGTGAGATATTTGCATACTATATTTTGTTTACTTCAAACATTAGTATTATATAAAAGTATAATGGCAGCAATTGTACAGTGTCATTGTTATTTTCTCAACTGTCCTAGAATTCATTTTTCAGTCAAGCGTTCTTTGCACTCTCTTTCACAATATTTTTTTTAATGGGACCACTATAAGATAAGCAATCTGATTAAGTAAGATACCGGGACTGTTTAGATTCCAGATTCTATTTCTTGCAAGTATACTGACTTTCAGTTTTCTTTTTCTAGAAAGTGGACCTCTTCAGCTTGGGTATAATATTCTTTGAGATGTCCTATCATCCAATGACTACCGCATCGGAAAGAATCTTTGTTCTTAGTCAGTTAAGGCTTGTATGTATAAATTTCATTTATAATTTGTCTGGCAACAACTTATTAGATAGGACAGTTTTTTAAAAAGAAAAATTCATGGCAATTGCTCTCTAGGTCATATAAGACTAACTCATATAAAATAATTATGGAAGCTATCGAAATAGAGAAACACCCACACAACATGAATAAACGTGACGATATCTCCCACCTACCAGACATCTGGAAACCAACCCTAGTCAACAAATGAACCCCACCTACCACCCAGGCCGTTACAGCACAAAACAGCAATGGACACACAGCCAGCACCAATCTACCAATCATGATAAAACCACACAGCTAATCAATCCACTTACTGAAACAAAGCCAGCACTCCACACACACCCCACCAAGATTTATAGAAAGACGCCAGCTCCGAACTGGTTTCTGACAAGTAAAATCAATGGGGGAAGCTGGAGACTGTTAACTACCATGTGATTCTACCAAGAACCTTGTTGCTTTGCTTAATGACCATGGGAAAAAAGTTCATAAAAGCAGGTGTGACTGTCTTAACAATTATTTTACTTAGCGATGGTAATTCTGGTCCCAATTCTGGTTGTAATTCAAGGACTACCTGTATTAGGACAAAGCATTAATAAGAGGTGTGTCATAAAACATGAGCTTAAATGAAAAATTTCTCTTTGGACTATTTAAGCTGCCACATCTTTTGCAAGGGATGCTTAGTTGCTTCATAACTGTACCTATATGGACACAGTAGCTGGGCATGGATGTATGTATGGATATGGATGGAAACAGCTTTTGAAGCTGGCACTTGAACCTTCTGAAAGAGGTGACTGCTTTAGCGCTTTGAAGACCGATGCTTTGTCTCCACTTAATGTATTTTGTGAAACACTTCTTTTTTTACACTTTGCTTACCTCTGGTTTACATTAACTATGTAATGGTATAAAAAGATACAGGATTTACGCCATACAATTGCTCGTATTAGGTATTGTAGGGCACAGTAGAAAGACAGGTGAGAAATTGGCTTACTTACCAGTCTGTTATTCATATATTTACCCAATTTGGCACCTTCTAGATACGATTTCAACATTCATAATGCCTAGCTAGTATGACTCTTGGATCCGCTGCTGGGAACTAAAAAAATCGAGGTGTAATTCTCCTGAAAGTCATTAGGTTGGGAAAGGCTACCCTACATAATTATAAATGACAAAGATATTTTCATTTTGATATAACCTTTAAGGTGATCACATTATTCTAATGTGTTTTGTTTTTCAGCCATTTATTGAATTTCCAGAAGACTTTGATGAAGTAAAAAATGCAAAACAGGTATTCACTTTTTAAAAAAGTAATGGTTATATTGTGTGTTAACAATTTAATGTATTTGTTTATCAAATTTAGAGACTGCCCGTCTTACTGCCAGAGCAACCCAGGGTGGTATCTGTTTCCTCCATTGAGATTAATACTGGTCTGTTTCCTAGTTAAATTTGAAAATAATGAATAATAATGAGGGGTCCTTGGTGCTCTCTGAGCTTGATTGTTTGTTTACACCAGTTTCATCACCCAAAGTAAATAACATTAGGTAAATAACAGTGATTGATGGTGTTACCTAATTTGGGTAATAAAACATCTGCAAGAAAACAGCCAAGCTCAGAGAGGAGCAAGAACCCCTCATTTTAACCCTGAGCTACAAATATTTTCCTTTATTGGCAGTTAATAATATATAATCTATCTAGAGGAGATATCTAGATCTCCTAATATCTAGAGATCAACCCTGACTGCTCTTTAGAAAGCTAGATCCTGAAGATGAAACTGAGATACTTTGGCCACCTAATGAGAAGGAAGGAGTCACTGGAGAAGAGCCTAATGCTAGGAAATATTTTTTTTAAGATTTTTTTTTAATTTTTAGACAAACATAAACAAGACATAAAACATAAAACCATCTTTCATCACATACAGAGTGTCGATTGGTTACAGGGGTTTTATGCATCCTTTCCATAGTCATCACTTGCAATTTATATCAATTCACATATTATCAAATCCAATATATTATATACATTATTATCATTGTACCTTATTTGTTTGACTATCACTATTTATTACTTCACTTTCAATGAACTACACTAAATATTGGGATCATTTATATTATAACAATTCATTACATCATCTTCAATCTATCCAATAATAATATATATTTATATTATATTCAATGTCATTCTATTATTTTTGTATTGGTAACTTTCTCTAGTATCTTTCATTTCCATGTTTTTTTATCTAACCATTGATAAAATAAATCCCATGTCTTATAAAATTGTTTATCTTCTTGTTCTCTAATTTCAAATGTCAATTTACTCATTTCTGCACATTCCATTATTTTGTAAATAACTTCCTCCTGCGTTGGTATTTTCTCATTTTTCCAATTTTTAGCAAATACAATTCTAGCTGCCGTTAACACATTTACATTCAAATATTTCATTTCTCTATTGTATATTTCCGGTATAATTCCCAATAGAAAGATTTCTGGTTTAAAGTTTATATGTTTTTGTATCGTTTTTTCCAACCAGGTGTGGATTTTAGTCCAATATGTTTTAGCTTCTATGCAAGTCCACTTCATATGGTAATGTGAACCTGGTATCTGATGACATTTCCAACACTTTTCCAATTTATTCTTGAACATTCTTTCTATTCTTGTCGGGGATAAGTGCCACCTATAAAACATCTTATACAAATTTTCTTTATATGCTGTTGATTTTGTCATTTTATAATTTTGAGACCACAATTTCTGCCAATTCTCTAAATCAATTCCATGTCCAAAGTTTTTCCCCCAAGCAATCATAGATTCTTTAACATATTCTTCTTCTAGCTTAGCTTCTAATAAATATTCATATAGTTTTTAAATTACCTTTTCATCAGTACCTATCAAAATTTTATCTAACTCAGTCATTTTATCATGGAAACCTTCCATTTTAAGATGTAAACCAGTTCATCTTTATACCCTGCTGTTCCGATTCTTGCATAGATTTAAGTTCACCCTTTGCATTCAATATTTCACCATATCTAACTGTTAGTTCCTTTTTGTATATTATTGGATATGAAAAAGCTTCAATAGTTGATAACCAGATTGTAATTTTTAAGTAATGTTGCCTTTTAATCTTTTCCCAATTTAATAGCAAAGCCTTGCATATATAATGTCTTCTAAAATACCCCTGCGTTTTTGTTCCCTTATACCATATGAAAGCGTGCCATCCCAACAACAAATCATCTCCTTTTACAGTCAATAATCTAGAATTTCTTAATGTTATCCATTCCTTGACCCACATCAAACTTGTTGCCTGATAATATAATTCCCAGTTAGGTAGACCAAATCCTCCTCTTATTCTAGCATTTTGTAACAATTTTAGTTTTATTCTCACTTTTTTTCCCTGCCAAATATACTTCAACACTATTTTGTTTAAATCGTCAAAATAATATTTCCCTAATCTAATTGGAATTGTCTGGAACAAATATACAATCCTTGGTAATATGTTCATCTTGATTGTTGATATTCTCCCTATTATTAATAATTGTAAATTTCCCTGTTTTGCCAAATCTGTCGCAATCTGTTGTTTAAGTTTATGGTAATTGTTCTCTTTAAGTGTACTACATCTTAGATTTAGATTTTTAGATTTTACTTTATTTGTATGCCGCCCTTTTCCCTGAGGGGACTCAGGGCGGCTCACAATTCAAGGGAGGGGAAAAAACAGACAAGTTACAAACATGAAAACCATGCACCGTTAAAAAACACAACAGTCATACCATTCGAGTGGGGTTGCAAGTCTTTAGCCCCAGACCTGTTGGAACAGCCAGCTTTTAAGGGCTATGCGGAAGGCCTGGAGGGTGGTGAGGGTACGAATCCCCACGGGGAGTTCGTTCCAGAGGGTCGGAGCAGCCACCGAGAAGGCCCTCCTCCGGGTAGTTGCCAGTCGACATTGGCCGGCTGATGGAATTCGGAGGAGGCCTAGTCTATGGGATCTTATTGGTCTAGTGGAGGTAATTGGCAGTAGGCAGTCTCTCAAGTACCCAGATCCAATACCATGAAGGGCTTTGTAGGTGACAACTAGCACCTTGAAGCGCACCCGGAGATCAACAGGCAGCCAGTGCAGCTCGCAGAGGATAGGTGTTACGTGGGTGAATCGAGGCGCACCCACGATCGCTCGCGCGGCTGCATTCTGGACAAGCTGAAGTCGCCGAATGCTCTTCAAGGGCAGCCCCATGTAGAGCACGTTGCAGTACTCCAGCCTAGAGGTCACAAGGGCACGAGTGACTATTGTGAGAGCCTCCCGGTTCAGGTAGGGACGCAACTGGTGCACCAGGCGAACCTGGGCGAATGCCCCCCTGGTCACAGCTGACAAATGATGTTCAAAAGTCAGCTGTGGGTCCAGGAGGACTCCCAAATTGCGGACCCTGTCTGAGGGGCGTACTATTTGACCCCCCAGCCTGAGAGATGGAACACTTGGCCAATTAGTGGGAGGGAAGCACAGCAGCCACTCGGTCTTATCTGGATTGAGTACAAGCTTGTTAACCCCCATCCAGTCTCTAACAGCCTCAAGGCCCTGGCTCATCATGTCCATCGCTTCATTGAGTTGGCACGGGGCAGACAGATACAGCTGTGTATCGTCCGCATACTGGTGGTATTTTATCCCGTGTCGTCGAATGATCTCACCCAGCGGTTTCATGTAGATATTAAAAAGAAGGGGGGACAGGACCGAACCCTGCGGCACCCCATACGTTAGGGGCCTAGGGGTCGATCTCTGCCCTCCGACTAACACCGACTGCGACCTGTCCGAGAGGTAAGAGGAGAACCACCGTAAGACAGTGCCTCCCACCCCCACCTCCCGCAGTCGTCGCAGAAGGATACCATGGTCGATGGTATCGAAAGCCGCAGAGAGGTCAAGGAGTACTAGGATGGAGGCATGACCTCTATCCCTAGCTCTCCAGAGATCATCGGTCAATGCGACCAAAGCGGTTTCCGTGCTGTAGCCAGGCCTGAAGCCTGACTGGAATGGATCTAGATAACTGGTTTCCTCCAAGGACCGCTGGAGCTGAAAGGCCACCACCTTCTCAACAACCTTCCCCACAAATATTTGCTGTCAAATATATCCTTACATACCTGACCTTATTCATGATCTGGATCTTCAATGCTGGGAAAGATTGAGGGCAAAAGAAGAAGGGGACGACAGAGAAATGAGGTGGCCAGATGGAGTCACTGAAGCAGTAGGCATGAGCTTAAATGGACTTCAGAGGATGGTAGAGGACAGGAGGGCCTGGAGGAACGTTGTCCCTGGGATCACGATGGGTCGGATATGACTTTGCAAATAACAAAATATATAATCAATGTCTGTTTGCCCCATTAGGATTAAATAATACGTATCAAAGTAATCTAGTTCCTTGAAAAAAAATGAATATTTAGAAAGTAATATTGAAGTAATATTTTTTAAAAATGACTGGAATATTATACAGTTTACAGATTTTATTAGCATGACTGAAAGATTATTCCATATTTTTGTATTTTCTGACAATAGCTGCAAATATGATATATATTGATTGTGTATAACTAGGAAGACAGATCTAAAGATAGAAGTTAGAAAGAAAACTCTGATTTATAAATTTAAAATGTCACCATGTATTTTGGCTTTTTAGAAACTGGTGATTGCTTGGCTATTGAACCATGATCCTTCAAAACGGCCAACTGCTATGGAGCTCTTAAAAAGTGAACATCTTCCACCACCTCAGTTGGAAGAGTCTGAACTTCATGAAGTCCTTCATCATACTTTAGCAAATGTGGACGGAAAATCATACCGGACCATGATGGACCAAATATTCTCCCAGCGCATTTCTCCCGGAATAGATTATACCTATGACAGTGATATCCTCAAGGTGTGTTCTTAAGTCTGCATTGAAAAAAACAGCAACTTAGATATGATTGGAATCTTATTTTATTGCTTTTAAAATAATAACAGAACAAGAAACAACAAACAGAAAAAGAAAAGCGGGGGACTAATGGGGAAGAAAAATGAAAAGCATTGGGAAATATTGCTTTGACTAATTCTAATGCTTCCAGTTACACAAAGTATGAAAATTGGCAGGGGAAGAAAGTGTTAGTGGTTGTTTTGGTTGCTGCTCTGTGGCTTCCTGTTATGTCTTATAAACACTTTTCATTTACTTTTGAAGCCGTAATACCGCATTTTTCACAGTATAAGATGCACCTTTTTCCATCAAAAAAGAGGCTGAAAATCTGGGTCTTATACACTGCATACAGCATTTTTTGCTTCGCTCCTTCATCAAAATGGCCGTGCATAGCTTTTAGAAGGCTTTCAGAAAGCTCTTGGGGTCTGGAGAGGACAGAAATAAGCGAAAAATGGCCCGGTTTTTGCCCTCCCAGCCCCCAGAAGCATTCTATAAGCTTCCTAAAGGCTATCCATGCCCCTTTTTTTGACAAAAAATGGGCCTGTTTTTGCAAAAACAGGCATTTTTTGCTCGTTTTTAGGGGGCCCACCCCCCAGGAGCACCCTACAAGCCTTATAAGGGTTATTTATGCCCTTTTTTTGAGAAAAAAAAACAGCCAGTTTTTCGCAAAAATGGGCCGTTTTTGGGAGGTTTGCAGAGTGCAAAAACGTTTTTCCCCTCTTCAAAACCTTGCTGCGTCTTATACTCCAGTGCATCTTATACTCTGAAAAATACAGTAATAATTTTGTTTTATTACTCAATTTATAGGGCTGCCCATCCCTAATTAATGACTCTAACCATGTTAAAAATATAAAAAAGGAAAAAATCATACACACAACAAAAGCCAAAGTAAAAACAGACCCACCTATAATAATTAAAATAGGCAATGCTCAACCCCATCTTAGGCCTAGTGACAAATCAGGTCTTTAAGCCTTACAGAAGATTGACAAGAGTTATGGCCAACCTGATCTATTTTTGCTTAATAATAATTTATTAGAGGAACGTGGTGGCTCAGTGGCTAAGATGCTGAACTTGTTTATCAGAAAGGTCAGCAGTTCAGTGGTTTGATTCCCTAGCACTGCGTAACAGAGTGCGCTCCCATTACTTGTCCCAGCTTCTGGTAGCCTAGCAGTTCAAAAGCATGTAAAAATACAAATAGAAAAATAGGGACCACCTTTGGTGGGAAGGTAACAGCGCTCCGTGTGCCTTCAGCATCTAGTCATGCTGGCCACATGATCACGGAGACGCCTTCGGACAGCGCTAACTCTTTGGCTTTGAAACTGAGATGAGCACTGCCCCCTAGAGTCGGGAACGACTATCACATCTGTGGGAGGGGAACTTTTCCTTTTCCTTTAATAATTTATTAAACTTTTATGCTGCCCAACTCACATGCAGTAGATTGTGCTTCCTTTTCAATCTGAGTCCTTTCAAGGCAGAATTTCTGAAATATATTTAAACATTATACTGCCATTTATTATAACTAGTAGCTTTTTAAAAAAAATCAAAACATGGCACACATTCATTGCAGAAATGTATTTCACATTTTTAAAAAAGTTAATAAAAAATCCTAGGATCCTATTTCCTGCAGATCAGGAAAACACAGTTTAACATGTGCAAATAAAATACAAGCATTGGAATGCCTAGTCAGGCACTGTTTTCAAAGTCCTCTGTATTAATTTGTGAGTTGAGATGGAATGTAGGAGTAAATTGCAGGCATGAGAAACAGATTTCAAGCATATAAACTCTCAAAAGCTAATGAAGGGAAAGAAACAAATAAACATTACTCAGTATTCCCTTTTTGGGAATAGAAACCTCCTTTGATGATTTGAAACTGCAAATATTTACTGAAAATATATTTGCTAATTAGTACAGTATGTTAAGCTCAATGAATATAAATCTGCTCATAGTTTAGATGCACTCTCTATTTTTGTAACTGAAGGGGAAAATGCATTGCTTACCTCTGATCACTGTTAATTTTAGGGCAGCTTTACAGTTTGGTCAACCAAGATTCAACAACATGTGTGTGAGACAATTAGCCGAATTTTTAAAAGACATGGTATGTATGCTTATATAGATATTCTTGAATTAGGCTGAAATATTTTTATAAGAGAGGTATGCAGCATTATTATTCTGACAGCAGAAATAGGTACTGTACTTCTGGTACCTTCCATACCTTGTTCTTGAATTAATGTCAGGCATATTCAGTATTATATTTACAGTATATGCCTACTAACTGGAGTTTTCAGCTATATATAATTAGATTTATTGAAACATTGAGCAAATATACACAGAAGTTCAAATGTCTCTACTTGAAACAAGTCGTAAACACATACTTTATTTGAAAAGTGAGAATGAGAACGTTAAGTGAATACTGAAACAATTTCTTTAAAAATATTTGTTCAATGAAATTATACTGTTATTATCATTTATGCACAGGAGCTGTCAAGATGCATACTCCCCTGCTGATGCCTAGGAATAGAAAACTTTATGAGCACAATGAAGCATCATATTTGATGGACCACAGTGGAATGCTGGTGATGCTTCCTTATGATCTCAGAGTGAGTATGAATATCATCTTCAAGGATCTTGGACTGGCCTTGCCATCTTCTGTAGTTCTCAAGCAGTATGGGCAAATCAACTACTGTGGATTAGAAACTGATTTAAAGAGCTTGCACAAGGGGATGCATTGGGAAGGAAGAAAAGAAATGTCAGTATAATTCCATGTTCGATAGGAAGATAAGCTTACATGCTGAGTAAAACATCTTGGTTTCTTTATGTTATAAACTATATTTTCACTTAAAGATTGCTATTGATAACCATAAAAATTATATTTTGCTTTATACTGCTTTTTTTCAGTTTATAACCTGCTTTTATATCTCATTTCAGATTCCATTTGCTAGATTTGTAGCTAGAAATAATATAACAAACTTGAAAAGGTAAGGGAAATCTCCCAGGTATACATTTTTTTATTTTCAAAACTGGACAAAGATGGATTGTTTATGCATTGTACTTCTGTAAAATAAAGCTGGCTTAGAAGAGGGACCAAAGTTTACCGAAAGCCACATATTTTGAATGGAATTTCCTGGCATCTGCAGTTAAAAGGAATCTTCAGTAATATATCCTTATTTAGGGCCCTTGAAGCAATCTATCCCATAATACACCTTAGGTATATTGGAGCACAATCCCCATCATTCATTGTCATTGTGGGCCTTTCAGATAGAATCTCATGTCTGGTTACCTGATGGCTTGACTATTGAAGTATGGTCTACTTGAGGCTGCCCTTAGACACCACCCAAAAGTTTCAACTGGTGATGCAGGAAGTGATAAGGTGCTTCAATAAACCCATGCAAAACTTCTGCTTTGCAAGCTGCATTAATTGCCTGTTTGCTTCTGAACATGATTCAAGATGCTGAACATTACCTGTAATGCCCTACAATATATGGCATAGGGCCTGAGTTGCTACCTGTCTCCCGTAGTATCTATCTGACTTATTTGATCTTACATGGTTGGTGCACTTCAGGATCATTCAATTAAACTACGTCATCTCTTGATCCCAGAAACACACTTTCTCTGTAGCAGCACATGCTTTTTGGAAGGAGGTTCTTTCAAGATCTAAGTGATGCCCCACTTTGCTGTTGATTAGAAGAGCCATAAAATCCTGGCTCTTTGCTCAGGCTTTTTGTGAGCAAGAGTGAGAACCCTCGCTTCATACTGATCCTTTCTGTCAATCTTACCTTTTATTTTCTTTTTTTTAATCGATGTTTTTGAAACATCTTTCTTGTAAACCATCCGGAATTGTTGAGGGCCAAGCTGCATACATTTGCAGCCAAAGTTTGATAATTAAACCATGTCCCCAAATACAGGGGAATTATGGGAGCGTAGGTTAACAAGTCTAAAGAATGGGAAATATGCTTTGGGAAATCATGGCCAATTGGAGTAGATAAAACTGGACAGATTGATTAATGTACACTACCACAGAAGATGGTTTCGGGTGTTTCAACTGCACACTTTTATCTCTCTAGATACTGCATTGAGCGAGTTTTCAGGCCTCGGAAACTAGATCGTTGTCATCCAAGAGAACTCTTAGAATGTGCATTTGATATCATCACACCTACTGGAAATAGTTTTTTACCTATTGCAGAAACCATCTACACAATCTGTGAAATAATCCAGGAATTTCCTGTGCTGCAAGTAGGTGTTTTTTCTGTCTTGACCTTTCCAAAAGGTATCGGGCCAGAGGTGGGAATGTTATTTTCTTCACTTCCTATGTGAGAATCCAGGATTTAACTCCTCCTATTTTCTAAGAAGACTAGTAGACGTATGACTTGGTTCCTTCTGTGTTCCTATTCCGAGTAGGTGCAAACAAATCATCATTCCTATTATTAAATTTATTTGCCACTTGTCTCACCATGGGACTACTGAAGGTGGCTCACAAGTATAAACAAAAATGAAGAAATAAAAAGGAAGTTTAAACAAAAATAAAATAATAAAGAAAATACATTGATGTGACTAGTAAAAAGTGAGTGCTATAATTGTATAATAAAGGCCTCAATATTGCTATAATATAATATACAATATTACTCCAAAAAGTAGTGATTTATTGGTGACTTATAATTATTGATATAGGAGATGCTTGACTTAATAACTCTTATCTGGCCATAAGGATATTTTTCATTAATGAAATCCAGTGCAATTGGATTAAATCTCATTCATTGATTAAATTCCGTTAAATTGAATTAAATATAATACATTAATGAAATCCAATTCAGAAGCTTTGTGTTATCCCAGAATATTGTTGAGAGGGAAGCTTGTATTCCAGAAGAGCCTCTGTGGATTCATGGGTCTTCAGATTCTTCATTTATGAATTAAATTCATTGTCAAGTAACATTCTCTCAGTGTAGGTAGTCTCAGTAGTGATATAACACAAAAGAGGTGGGATAGAAGAAGAAATACTGGATACTAACATTTAAGTTTCATTGTCATTAAAAAGTAATGGAAATGCAACTGAAATGCATTTGTGTTTTAGGAAAGAAATTATAGTATCTACTTAAATCACACTGCCTTGCTGAAAGCAATCCTTCTGCATTGTGGGATCACTGAAGATAAGCTCAATCAAGTTTACACAATCCTGTACGACGCTGTGGTAAGGCATTATGTTGTTCTTGAATTGCATTTTTATGTTGTGGATTACAGGATGGGCCGACAGGGTACCTTTGTCAACGAAGGAAGGATGTTTAAACAGAACAGGAAGAGTAGCTGTTCATTAACCTCATAAAAAAGAGGAAAAAATGTGTGGCCATTAAAATACCCTTTAGAACATGGGAGTCAAGCTTGCGGCGTTATGTTGCCAACATGTGATGTCTTGTGATGTTTTTTCCCTTCGCGGAGCTGGGGTAGGTGTGGCCTGCACATGACGCATCCAGCCCACAGGCTGCCAGTTTGACACCCCTGCTTTAGAAGCACAATGACCAGAAAAAGAGAGCAAAGATCTATTTCTTTTACAATGAAACACACTAAAAAGCCTCTACAAGAGTAAAAAACGAATGCTCAGTAATGAAATATATACTGTCCTTCCAAATACACATACACTTTATCTCACCTAGATGGACAACATTTTCTATTTTATTCCCCATACATACACAGACTTTTTTTTAACTAGCAGGTCATGGCAACATTAACTTCTCTGTAAATAAAGGGAACATGCTTGGAAAGTTACATCAGGCTGCAGCTGCAGTATTTGTTTTGCCTTACCTACCTCTTCCTTGCCCATATCTTCAGCCTCACCACTACATAGACTCTTTGAACAAACAGCCAAGTTGGTCTTATTCCTGCATGCACTTTGACTGTCTCCAAGTCCCGTCCTACAACTGGACTGAAAAAAATGGATACCAATTAAATGACAACAGAGAGATACAGAAACGTCCTGCTCTTTTACGCCATCTGTTGCTTGTTTAGATTTTTGTAGCTAAGTGAAGGGAATTGTAGGAAGGGAATAAAAAGCAAAGCAAAACAAAAAAGTGGAAATGAATGAAGGGCAAACTTGAAAAATCTGGATCATGCATCCATTGTTTCCTGGGACTTTCTAAGAGAAATATTTCAAGTTACATCAAAACAGCCCTGTTGGATACGGAGTAAAATATTTCTATTGCAAGTAGGCAATGGTGCAATCATTCTACTTGTCATGAGCCTACTAAAAAGCTATGGTGCTGCTAAACTTGGCAATGGCTGGAGATTCAATTCCATACGTTGGATGCTTGTGTTGTATGATTTTAACATAGAGTTAAAAAGAGTAGAGGCCCTCTGTTTACCTTTTTCTTCACTACAGGAGAAATGGAAATATTGCATGTGACATCTTTTTTTTTTCTGTAGCTTTCAAAATCTTTAAGAATTAAAGGAAAGGGACGGAAAGACATGTCAATTTAACCATCTTATAATGTGAAATTGGTGCCAGAAAGAATAATAGATATAGTGGAGGATGCAGGGGGGAATAAAAGAAGAACCAGAAGTAGCGTGATGCACCCAGAACTGTGTTTGGCCCTGTAGAAAGTACTGTTCTTGGGGATTCCTAGATCTTGATATGTTCACTGCTAAGCAGACTCAGCCATAGGTTGCTTGCATTTGTCTCTTTCATTGCAATGAATGCTTAAACATGCACTCATTCTCATATGAATAGTTATGCATTCATTTTTAAAGTGGCATGATAGTTGACAAATAGTATCAAGTGGAGGTTTTATTTTGACATTCCTCCAAGGTCAAGATAAAGTTGGGAGATCTTACATGAAATCTAATTTAGGGTAATTAGTAGCATTAATCATATTTACCTATAATTTCACTAATGATTAGCCTGCAATTCGTGAACAGGTACCGTATGTGTTAGAATGGAAACCACTTTTAACATTTGCAGGATTTTTTTAAAAAATCAAGAATAAAGAAATATCAATGAACCTGTTACAATTATTTGTGTTACTGCAGACTGAAAAGCTAACTAAAAGAGAAGTAGAAGCCAAGTTCTGCAATCTTTCCCTTTCAGCAAACAATGTAAGTAATTTGAAATTTAATTTTATTGTTTCATTTATACATTGTTTAAGTCCCATTCATCAGTCTTGCAATCTCTCTTTGATTAGTCCATACACTACTGAAACTCTCATTCCCGTAACCTTTAAGTGGGCAAAATGGTGCATAATAGGGTAACAATTTTTAAACCAAGGTACCTCAAATGGACTATCTTACAGAATGTGTCCAAAATCTGAGGGCCATGTCTCTCATGAAATTCAAATTTGATGAGTTTTGTGAAACATTTTATAATTGTAAACATTAAAATTATCATAAAACGCTTTATGACAAGATACAAAATGTCATACAACATTTCCTATGCTGATGATCGATTGTGTTATAATTCAATTCAACCTGGACTACTTTCAAGGCCCAGATACATCTCTGAAGTATCCCACCATTTCCAGTGAAGGCAGTTATATTAGAAGTTCTGTCTAAGAGCATCAAGGAATCTAGTAAAGAAATACTTCTGAAAGAATGGCCTAACACAGTGATAGCTAACCTTTTTGTGCCATGCCCAAAGCATGCCCAATGTGAACCCCCCCTCCCAAATGCAATGCGATTGACCCCTGCGCAGGCACCCTGCACCCCCCCTCGCCCATTTTTTGCTTCCAGGTTGGTGCAGGAGGCTTTCCAGGCCCCAAATGGGGTGCAAACTCCCACAATGCAATGTGAGTGTCCCCTGCACATGTGCCCCACCCACTGCACATGCGCGGCAGAGACCCAAAGACCAACTGGCCAATGGGAGGCAAACACATGCGCAGCAGAGCTGGGCTGGAGCGATGGCTGGCATGTCCTTAGAAAGGGCTCTGCATGCACCTGTGGCACAAGTGCCATAGGTTCACCATCATGGGCCTAACAAATCATGGGTTATCTAGTTAATTACTAAACCCAATGTTTTCATATTTTTTTGGTCTTCCACACAAACTATCAAAAGGTTAAATTGGCCAAATATTTCTATTTGTCTGAAAACATAGTTAACTTTTTCTTTTTCTCCATCGTCAGATGAGGCACAGGACTTCTGATGTCTCAACTGAGATGGATTAATGGGCAGAGTGCAGATAGAATTCATAGCTATTTTGTGGGAACAAATAAATCAAGTAGTTCTTTAAATTAGTAGAAGATTGTGTACCCGCTTATTTTACAAATTTATTGTCTCACCTCATCACCTCCTCTCCTGCCAGCTATTTTACAATAAAGAGGTGAAGAGCAAAGAAAAGTCTTTCCAATGGTTTTCTTTGAATTACCCAGTAGTCCTCAACCACAATTGAGCCCAAAATTTCTGTTCCTGAGTGAGACATTTGTTAGGTGAATTTTTCCTCCTTTTATGACCTTTCTGCCCACAGTTGTTAAGTGAATCTGGCTTCCCCATTGAAAGAATGGCCAACAAATCATGGGTTATCTAGTTAACTACTAAACCCAATGCTCATCAGAAGATTGCAAAAGGTGATCATATGCAGTCCAGGAGACTGCAACTGTCATAAGTATAAGTCAGTTGCCAAGCATCTGAATTTTGAACACATGACCATGGGGATGCTACAACTGTCATCAGTGTAAAAAATGGTCATACATCACTTTTTTTTGTGCCATTGTAACTTTGGTCACTAAATGAACTGTTGTAAATCAAGGACTACCTCTATATTTCACAGTTTTTTAAAAAAAAACTGAAGTCAAATAATTAATACTTAGTAGTTAAATAACACAAAAAGTTGGCTTTTGCACTTTTAGTTCAGAACTCCAGCATGCACCCATTCATATTTATGTGTCTTTTCAGCTTGTTCGACTTTACAGATTTATTGAGCAAAAAGGGGAGCTGCAAGATCTAACCCCGTTGTTGAATACTATGGTGAAGCAAAAGACAGGAGTTGCCTCATTAGTGAAACTTGGCATGAAAGACCTGGAGGAAACAGTGGGTCTGTTAAAAAAACTTGGCATAAAATTCCAGGTTTGTAAAACAGTGGATTGTATAATTAGCTGTTGTGGCCCAGCAGGAGCCGTTGGAGCTGCCAGCAGACTCCGACAGCGAGGGGCCCTATGAGTCGGCTCTGGAGGATGTGGAGGACCCTGGACAGGGTTCCGACTCCGAGCAGGGCGCAGAGAGGCTGGTTGGCCACCAGGAGGCACCTGAGCCTTGGACCAGTGGGGAGGAGACAAGGGAGAGTGATCCGGATGCCAGTAGTGAGTTGTTCCTGGATGCCCGGCACTAATAGGCATCAGGAACAGTTGCGCAAGTACAGGAGGTAATTGCACTCAGCTGGTGGTCATTAGGCTCCTCTCCAGACTATAAAAAGACTGGTTGTGCACACGCCTCTCTTGCAGAAGTCAACGCATTGGCTAAAAGTTGGAGAACTTTTGTAACTAGCTTGGCAGGCTGGATTGCTGCCAAGGCTTGTCTGAGTTGCTGCCAAGGTCCTTATGTTTGTTATGCTTGGCTTTCAGCCACGAAGTTTTGGTTTCTTGCTAATAAAGTACATTCCAGTTAAGCTTGTCTCGGCATTCGTTACTGGACGGAGGAGCGGGTCAGAACAATTAGCATTTCTTACAGGGCTTTAAGTCAGCCAACTGTATAAAAGAATATTCAAACATCATAGAGGAAGAGGGACCTGGGTGTAAAATTTTACGTAGTATAAGTTTGGAAGCTTGGGATATTTTTCAAAAAATAAGCAAATTCCAGATTTAACTATATTATTTGATTCTATTTAAGGGTCAGTAAATATATCATTGCAAAGGAGATGTCACTAGTTTACCTCACAGGAGCGGGGCAGTCAAAAAAGTCAAGATGGTAGCCACAACCTCTGCATTGGTGCCTAAACCTGCAGAAAAACAAATGGTGTATCCAAAAAAATTAGCTTAGCTCACTCTAGGAATTTCAGGAGGCTCACATGTAGCTTGAGGCTTGGCCACGTCTGAGGTGTGATTAAAATGATGAAATAAAAATTTTCTCTTGCAGATATCCATAAATTTGGGCTTGGTTTATAAAATACAGCAGCACAATGGAATTATATTTCAGTTTATTGCATACATTAAACGGAGACAAAGAACAGTTACTGACATTCTTGCTGCTGGAGGTAGATATGATCATATGGTAAGCATTACAAATTTGTCCTATTAGGTACAAGAAAAGTCTCTGATCATTTTCTAGCGTGTTTCCTTTTCTGGTTTCTGCAGATTTCACAATTCAGAGGTCCAGAGGCAGTTGGTCTTGTTCCTTCAGCTGTTGGAGTCAGCATAGCTGTGGACAGAATAAGTTCCACAGTTTTGAATATGGAAGAGCCAGTATGTTTGTTTTTCTACTTTGCATATTTCAGGTAGACTCCATAAAGGGTAGGAAATATAGATCTTTCTCAAGCAATCTAAATAATGAAAATGAGATAGCACAGTTTCAAATTGGCATTACTATTTCCATTACCTAATTGTAGATAATTGTACCTAATTGTAATTACAAATAAAAGAGGACAGTCCAGGATATGGTAATTTCAAACTGCTTAATATATCTCTGCAGAAGAACCAAGATGTTGGGAGTGGGGGGGTGGGGTGTCCCTTGTATCCCCCAAAACATCATAATTGTAATATGAATCGTGTTAAGCGACCAAGAATATCTTAACTTTAGAATAACATTGCCTGCCTTTCTAGTTTAAGTGATTTCAGAACAATCCATTCAATTAAGTAATACTCTGGTTTCCATTTCTCTTTTCTTCCAGTTTACAGTGAGCTCCTGTGATTTGTTAGTTGTTAGTGTTGGCCAAAAATCTATGGAAAGAGCCATAAACGTTGTTCAGAAGCTCTGGGCTGCAGGAATTGCAGCTGAAATTATGTATGACTGGTCTCAGGTAAGTTGTCATTTATTACATGTTAATTAGCATTGTTTCTGTTGCATATAGCTGTTCCTTTTTCTAAGCTCATCTGATATAGAACAATAAGCAAAGATAAGTTAAATAAGATTTGGGGTTATCACTAAAGGAGGAAAAATTTTAACTACCAGAAAATTCACTTGTGAACTTCTTGTCTTTACCTTTGAAAACCACCAATCACAGTTCGGTCTATTATTACAAGGTGGTGGGAATTTTGTAAGGTTTTTTTTTTAAAGTATGGCATCCTACAAGCTGACCATAGCTCTGAGTACTTGCTCTAGAACTGGAGTGTCAACCTGGATTTCTTCGAGGGCCAGATCAGCATTGTAGTTCAGTGGAAGGGAGGGGTGGGGCAGAGTGCCTCCTGTAGCATTCTGCCAGCTGAAAACATTTTCAGCTATTTAAGAGTAATTTTGTTCCTTTTTTTCAATGTGCTAGTCCCAGGAAGAATTACAGGAGTATTGCAGATGTTCTGGAATCACCTATGTGGCCCTCATTTATGATAAAGAAGGAAATCATGTTAAGGTAAATATGATGGTGGCATCATACCATACTTCCTTTCTTCTCTCTGTCCACTCAGTACATTTATTTATTTACTAGAATTTTATGCCACTTTTATTTTTATGAATAACCGAAGGAGATCGTGCCTAATTCTCCTTCCTCCTCCTATTTCCCCTATAACATAAATCCTTTGAGGCAAGTTAGGCTGAGAAAGAGTGACTGGCCCAAAGTCACCCAGCAAGCTTTCATGCCTATTTGAAAGTTTTTTATGAATATAGCTAGAGAAGATATTGTTGTAGCCCGCTAGCTGAGCTGGCAACAGATTCAGACAGTGAGGAGGTTGGGGAGGTTGGGGAGGAACACGGGCCAACCCTGGAGTCTGGGGAAGGCTCTGATGAGGGCTCTGTGTCGGAGGCAGAGAGGGGCCCAGAGCCATATGCCAGTTATCAGCTGCCTTCAGAGGCAGACATCAGTGAGGCAGACAAACAGCTGGAGCCTGTTCCCAGTGTGCGCATGCAGAGTTGCCAGAAAAAGGGAACAGCTAAAGAACGGGTCAACTTGGGAGTAAGACCACAGGTGGACGATGAATGCTGACCCTCAGAGGAAATAAAAGAGGAGTGAAAGGGGAATGGAGTTTGCAGGAAAAAAATCGTTGGCTTAATCCTTAAGGCTGCTGTTTTTTTTAAGGAATCATTTACTTGCATCTCATCCATTTCTGATTTAAATCTGATAATTCATTATTTAGATTTAGCAGATTTATAAAGACTAAAACACTTTGTGGGGCTATTTTGCAGATAAAATCATTTGAAAGGGAAAGGCAGACAGAAAAAAGAATCTTGGAGTCTGATGTAGTGGACCATCTGGCTCAGAAACTGAGGACCAAATTCTATGATGAAAGAAATAGCAGGTAGCAACAAGTACCATAACTTGAAAAATAAGAATTACTTGCAGCAGGAAAATGATACACCATAAACAAAGTGGTTGTGATGCAGGTTTTGCAGTTATTCACCTCAAAGACTATAAACAATGCATCATACAGTGATTTTGCTTTATTGTAATATGTCTTAAACTGAAATGTTATAGAAGTTGGGGCTGTAGGCTTGGGGGAGGGGGAGCTTCCCTGTGTAAATATTGGATGGAATTCAAATTATTTATTTGTAATATGCACTGAATTAGTTCGAGACTTCCCTAAAGTAGAAGGTTTGAGAGGTCTTTTGAAACAATTTGGTATTAGGGCTGGAAAATGCTGAAAAATGACCTGATCCCACAAAGGATTAAGTCTGGATTTAACTCTGTGAATGTTACAAAGATACTGAATTAATATATGATGAAAAGTAATCTGTTTATTATATTTTTCCAGAATCTAGTAGTTCTTTTATTTAAGCATTTATTTACAAATAAATGTACAAATGCTTTCAATTATTAATAAAATATCGATTTCTGTCCTAACCTGTTGCTTTGAAAACAGTACTGAATAACACATTTTGATTTTTGAATCCTATTTTAGAGAAATTTGTGATAATGTCACAACACAAAATCTGAAAGGATCATTTTCCAGTAATTCAGGTATGTAATGACTAGTGTGTTGTATTTCCAGAGATCTTGGTATTTATGTAGCAGAGATGGAGATTAAACTGGGAAAGCAGTCCTCCTCCAAGGTAGTTAAATAGAATAAAGGAAATAAATGAATGTATAACTGTTTTATTTTTATTAGTATTCATATAAGGCCTTTAATCATACAAGATATGTGGGGTAGTTTAAAAGGAAAGGAATAATAATAACAACAAACCTTTACAATACTTGTATTTGGTCCAGCAACGAAAATCTAAATGAGTGTATAGACAGATTTTCAAACAAAATTCTTTATAGTCTCAGTTCCAGTGTGCACCTATAAGAAATAGTGGAATTTTTAACTAAATCATTCTGCATTTCAGGTTTGTCTGAACCACATGGAATGGCAGTAATACCAAATGTATACATTTTTCCACCAGAAAAGTTGTCAGCAAGTGCCAGACGACGTTATGAAGCTCAGGTATTATAGATGTATTTCTTCTCTCAATAATAATATTGCAATATGACTTGAAACTTTGAAACTATACCACAAAGATGATGTAGAAGTAGAAAGAAATGTAAGAAATAGTAAATAGGCAAGCAGAATTCTGGTTCCTTTGGTTCATTATTTTTCATTATTTTGTACCCTTTCTGCTAGTGACACTTTAGGATATGAGTCAGATTTTATCTTGAATTCCAAAGATTGAGTCAGGAAACTTTGCTCTACAAAATTTTTGTTTAACTCCAGGCCTATTATTTGTAGAGAGAGAGATTAAATGACACAGACACATGATGCATTTCTTAATGTTTCCTTCTCATAGTTGCTTCTCTTCCTAGTCAAATGGTTTTTCCTTCCTCAAGCAAGTTAAGTTTTCTTTCTAGCACTTTTCCTTCATTGATTTTAAGTAAGAATTTCTCTAAGACAGTTGGAAGATTACAGGATCAGGAGTTGGGTTGGGAGGTGCAGGGGACAATTGGATTAAAGAAGAGAACCTGGAATTGATTTTCTTTTTGGGAAAGAAAAATATACTGCTTTTTGCTGTAGCTTTCAAAAGAGATTTCTTAGTTAAATCCAGGAATAAGGCGGCCACTGTAAGAAATCACTCCAGGAGGATATATTGGAGAAAGACCAGGTGTGGCTTTCCCTCATTAAGCTGGAAAAGGAGATGGAAAGCAAGAAATCCATGAGTATAGGGATTTCAAAAATGGAATTGAGAGTGCACCCCCTTCTCCCTCTGTTTATCTCAGTAAATGTGAAGATAAATCCCTGCATGTCACTTTTGCATTAAGAACAGTTAACAGGTATAACAGGTACCTGAACCGGGAGGCACTCGCAACAGTCACTCATGCCCTTGTGACCTCAAGACTGGACTACTGCAATGTGCTCTACATGGGGCAGCCCTTGAAGAGCATTCGGAGACTTCAGCTTGTCCAGAATGCAGCCGTGCGAGCAATTGTGGGTGCACCTTGGTACACCCACATTACACCTATCCTCCACGAGCTGCACTGGCTGCCTATTGGTCTCCGGATACGCTTCAAGGTGCTAGTCGTTACTTATAAAGCCCTTCATGGTATTGGACCTGGGTACTTGAGAGACCGCCTGCTGCCAATTACCTCCCAAAGACCTATTAGATCCCACAGATTAGGCCTCCTCCGGATTCCATCTACAGGCCAATGTCGATTGGCGACCACCCGGAAGAGGGCCTTCTCTGTGGCTGCTCTGGCCCTCTGGAACGAACTCCCCACGGAGATTCGGACCCTCATCTCCCTTCAGGCTTTCCGTAAAGCTGTTAAAACCTGGCTGTTCCGGCAGGCCTGGGGTTGACGAGTTCCCTTCCCCGCTCGAATTGTGTGACTGTTGATTGTTTTTAAACTTTTCTCTGTATCTTGTTTGTTGTGTTACCTTGTGTGTACTACCCCCCTCCCCTGGGTTTGTTAGCCGCCCTGAGTCCCTCCGGGAATAGGTTTGTTAGCTGCCCTGAGTCCCTCCGGGAATAGGGCAGCATATAAATGCAATAAACCTTTAACCTAACCTTTATATTTGTTTAATGTAAAAATAAAATATTCTCTTTCTGTTGGTGTCAGGGTTTGTTAATTATTGTAATCTATTGTGACTTCCAGGTACAAACCAAACTCCAAGCTTGCTTTACTAATTTCCCGCTGAAACTGAGTGAAGTTGAAATTTTAGCAGTAAGTTACTTTGCTTTTTTTACAAGCCAATTGAATCTAATAACTGGATAAGAAACCAGCAATTAGAACTTAAAATAACTTTATTGTCTTTTTGAAAGTACACTAATTGGCATGCATTAAAATGAAATATTGTTGCATACAGCTCTCAATTTAAAGCCGTATTGTTGCATACAGCTCTCTATTTAAAGCTGTATCGGAGATACAGATATAATTTCCAGGAATCAATTTGCTTCATTGGTGGTAAATTTCCTGTTTGTTTATCTGGAATCCATTGAAATCACTTTCTTTGTTCTGAAACTTTCCAAAACCTTTAAACAATTGGCTATAATTTGCCTGCAACAAAAGGCAATAATGGGCATATGGAGCATTCAGTGTGAGAAAGGAGTGACAGTATTAGGGTCTTCATTGAACTATTAATTTTTTAACCAAGCCTGGACCCAATTATTCTGAAGGGAATCCAAAATCTCTTTTAGAACCCCTGTAATGTCAGAGTTTCAAGTTCTTTTCTGGTTGGAGTTTGAAAATTTATTTATTGGTCATCAGAATCTGGTATGAATGAGTGAATCTGTGTGACTACAGAGCATTCTTGCAGTAAATGAGAGCTTGAGGCTATTTAATCTAGTTAATTTTTGTGCTGGTAAACAGTCCCAAATTTGGATGATGTAGATCTAGCCTTCTTCAATACCCAATTTAACATGGACTAACTCTATCTCATAGTTTATATCATCGTAATGATTCAGTGTTTATTTTTTGCAGGTTGATCTACCAAAGGAAACTATAATACCCTTCTTATCATTAGAGGTAAAGCTAGGAATTAAGTTACTGGCCTTTACTGGTGGATTTAATTAATAAACTGAGTTTTTAAAAAGCTTAAGTAAAGTTGAACATTAATTATATACATTTTTGTAAATTGCTTTTCCAAGAAATCAAAGATTATAGTCTATATTTACATCCTCCCCAAAAATAAAAATAAAAGCATCCTGATGTTCTCAGCATTATTTTTTTCACAGTCCCTGTTTCAGACTGATGTTGCTTTGAATATTTTCCATCTTCTCAGTTTGATGACCAAGCTTTCTATACAACTGTGAAACAATTGATGTCTCGACTGCCGAAGCAAAGATATATTAAACAAGTTTGTGATGAAATTTATACCATCAAAATAGAAAAAAAGTAAGTATTCCTATGCATACTAGCAATATGGTATAAGACTCTCAGGTTGAATCTGGAAGATCATTTTGTAGATTTTAGATTATTATAAACCACGAATGGCAAACTCACCGTGTCATGTTGCCTTCACGTGACATTCTTGCAACATTTTTCCCATTCGCAGAGTTTGGGTGGGCATGGCCTGTGCATGACGCATCTGGCCCACGCACCGCCAGTTTGACACTCCTAGTATAAACACTGTAAGAGTTCTATAGTATCAAAGACTGACATTAGACTCTGGTATTAAAAGGCCACTAAATTCTCCCTGTGTGAGATTCAGTAAAGGAACTGCAGTCTGGAACCATTATAATGTGAAGTGCTGAACCATATGGCACAGTGGTGGGTTTCAAATTTTTTTAGAACCTCTTCTGTAGGTGTGGCCTGTTTTGTGGGAGTGGCTTGCTGGCCATGTGACTGGGTGGGAGTGGCTTGCAGCCAAGTGACTGGGTGGGCGTGGCCAACTTGTAAAATGTGGTGAAACTCACTTAACAACGCTCTTGCTTAGCAACCAAAAGGTTGGCTCAGAAACTCTGGCATTTGAAGCACACAAGTCTTAAAGCTGTCAAATTACAAAACACTTGCACCCCTAACCCTTTAGAAAAAACCCCAGGGGTGTTCAAACTTGACAGCTTTAAGACTTGTGGACTTCAACTCCCAGAATTCCTCCTCTCGTTCTTCATCTTGATGATGTGCAAACCAGTGGGGGGAGGGAGCTGGAACCGGTTCTAAATGGCACTGTAGATTTGTGGAACCTCTTCTATAGAAGAGGTTAGAACTGGCAGGAACCCACCCCTGATATGGCACTATGATTTCAATTGGTATAGAAGATCTTGTAGAACAAAGATAAATTTGTCCAATAGCTGTTGGACAAATTTATTTGATCTCCTGATGAGTAACCCTAACACAAATTTGAAATACAATAGGATTTTTTATGAAAATTGATTGTTCTCTCAACTTTCTGCCTGTTTATTTCTTTCAGAGTGCCTATCCTTGTTCTCTACAGTTACAAAGACGATTACTTCAAAATCCTGTTTTAGTTATGTCAAGATTAAAGTCAGGATAATGAATGGGACAAAATGTGTGCTTCCAATTATGTTAATATAAAGAAAACTTGCATTAATATAAAGAAAACATGCTGATTCCCCATTCCTTGGACAATCGCTACCTTTCTAAGTATTACGTTGAGCTCATGTGCCATAGTTGGCATCTTTAATGGTGTAAATCTTTTCAAAATATGTTGTACATATATTTTTCAAAATAAAATAATCTTCTGGTACCTCAGGGTGTACTTGTTTTTGCTTAAAGTAAAATTGACAGATTGTGTCATTTGGTTATGAAAAAGTCAAGTAACTGCAATTTTCATTGTTCAGTCCATGAATCTCCTTCCATCTTTTGAAATTGGGAAAGAAGGCTAAGCAGAAAAGCAATAATCTCCAGTCATCCCTCTTTGTGAACTGAAAGGAATTTATAAGGAAGAGGCTAAGACACTTGGATATCTATATTTTTCAGTAGAATCAGCTAAGATCTTCTCTAGGACCTCCTGTTTTTCTTAGACAGGAGGTAGTTACTGTGCTTTTGTAAATCTGGAGTTTGTGAAACAACTGGTTTTAGTCAAGTTTAATTTTAGTTGTGTCTTTAATTTTTTTTGGCTTATCATTTTTCTGCACTCTGCATAGCACTGCTTCTCCAAAAGGGAATATTGTAGTTTGTACATTTGTAAAAGGGATGCCTGCACATGAATGCAAGCATGCCCAAATTACTCTGACATCAGTACAATGGCAACCTTTCCCCTATCAGCATTTTTTTTTTTTGGGGGGGGGGGGTTTAACTTAATCAAATGACCTGGTGCTAAGGTAATTTTTTTTCTAGGAATTACAGTGCTGAGTCATTAAGCATTTAAAATGTTATCATTGATATTATGTCTAGATTAAGGAAATCAGATAAGAACTGAAAGAAGGAAAAGAAAAATAAGTACTTCTAAAAGGGGTAATCCCAGCTGTTCTTCCTTCGGTTATATGCACAAACACACACACACACACACACACAGAGCAGAACAAGCAAACCCAAGTATAGGAAAGGCAGCACTGCATATCATTTTTTCATAAAGAAACAATTAGTCCTAAGATTGCTGTATTTTTCCTGGATCTCTGACTTGCCTCTAGGCAGGGGGGTTTGTTTCTTTTGCCAATGACAAAGATGAAATGGAATTCCTACTTTTTAAAAGCCTATCTGAGAAGGAAAACTTCCTCTTCCCGGTTGGCTATTTAACTATTTTTGTCAGTCCTGCCTCAATTTGAACCTTGGGCACTTCCCAATCCTGGGCCCCTTCATTGTCCAATCAATTTCCAATATATTTTTGAATCGTTCACTCCTATGGTTGGCTGGCTTGCAGCTGCATTCTTCTCTGACTTTGAAAGGCTGTCTGGGAGAGGCACCTTCATTTCTTAACTTTCACTCCCCCCCCCCCCCCAGGCACTACTACTTCCTCTCTGCCCACAAGGTTAATGGCGGACTGGAACTGGATGATCAGTGAGTGCAGAGATGCGGTGGAAGTTTTGACAATTTTTCTTGTATTTTGATTGTCTTTGCTTACTACCTAGATTGATTATATGTAGGTCCGATATCTCAGAAATTGACTTTTAAATACTGTACCTTTCAGCCTAAAATCTTTTAGATGAGATTTTTCTCCATTCAGTGTAAAGGCACAAGCTAGTTCATTATTCATACAACATTTAACATAAAACTACAGAATTACTAAGTATAAAGATACTTCTATTGGAGCATCAATCATTTGAATCTATTGATCATAGGGGTCAACTGAATGTGAGTTTGCTTAACCAGTTAGGTTCTTTAAAATGGCTCTTCAGCTGACCAGGTTTCCCTGAATATCACATTTTCCCAATATTTTAATGGCCAAGTTTTGTTTAGTTGAAAAAAACCTGTACAGGAATATACAGTCAAACAGCTACATTTTTTAATGAAAGAAAAATATCTATAGCTATGGATCAAATTCACTTATGTAACTATGATAAGATGCATATTTCTAATTATAATCCTCTTGTTTCTTGCTGAGAAAATATAGTTTACTAAAGGTCAAGTGAAATACAATAAAGCAAAGCCAGAACTGAAATTCATTCTCAACCTTCATTCTACTTATAAAAAATTTTCAGATACTAGTTACATCAAAATTATTTTTCTGAGTAAAGATATTCCAGTAATTCACTTATTGAAACAAGTCAAAGATATGAAACAAATCAGGTGTGTAAATTTATGCATTAGAGATATTTATTTTTGTGTATCACAATCCTGAGAGCATTCTCTGTACAAGAAGCTTACTCTTCAATTACTAGTTGGTAAATTCAGTTATTAGTCAAAAGGTAAGTGGTTACATAAAGAAAAATGTGGGGTAAAACATGGGTCCATCCTTTGGAGAAATGTTTTTTATATCATTGTGTTGCTTTACTTTTCTTGTTTTTGCTTTTCTTGTCTTTCTTCTTTAAACCATCCATATTGGCTCTAATCAAATTTGAATATGCCTGCAATCAAAAACAAGATATTTTTTTTAAAAAACCCAAGTTTCAGGAAACTGCTAATATTTGCTGAGAGAAAGCAGCTACACATTTCTATAGGGTTCTAGTTAGTCATGCATTCAGTGTAAAAATTAAAATTGATTAAAAATTTGACGTCTAAATGAATAGATACAAACTTACCATCTGGAATTTGTTAACTTCCCTTGAACTCACCTATAAGAAATCAATTTCATGATAGAATTATGGGATGATGAACCAATATATTCAAAAACAGCTGGTTCTGCTGATCACAAAATTCAGATAAGAATTTATACTTTATGTACTAGCTTTGGTGCATTGGTTAAGTGATGGGCTAAAAACCAGGAAAGTGAATCCTAGGTTTCCTTTAGGTAGAAAGTCATATGGGTAAGTCATATTTTCTCAGTCCAACCCATCTAACAAGACTAGTCAACCCCAACTTTCTTTGTATTGATCTTAATCACTATTCATTAAGAACAATTCACTAGTCAATAACCATGCCTCTTAAAGATAGGTACTCCACAGGTTAATCTACTGAATAAGCTGTATATCCTCCGCTCATACTGCTTTAGGAAGCGTTGAAAGCATTTCTCTTTCTAGACCTTTTAATTCCTTTGAACTTGATTACTCCGTTTTTGGTAATTGCCTACATTTAATTTTAAAGTGTTATTAGCTACCTTGAGGGTAAAAGTCAGCCTGTATCTTGAAATACATAAAAAAACCTCATTACCCATTTTATATAAAGTCTTTCTCCCCCACTTAAATAAAAATTCAATGGTGAAAAAACATCCTTTCATAAAAGAATAGCACCTACCACTGTGCTTATTTTTTTCTTCCCATCTGTGGCTCTAAGAAGACATTTGTTGTCTACAGGCTCAAAACTCTCAAGATGGCCCTTGCGTGGAATTGGTCTTGTCCGACCATCATCTACATTAAACAGAAGCATCAAAGTTATATATCGTATTTAGCAAAACTAGCCAGTTAAATTACATAACATCCAAAGATGGCAAGATAATATTTTAATAAAATACATTTCTTCATTTTTTAATTCTGCTTCATATATTAGAAATCTAAAAGTGTAGATTGGAGGGGGAGAGCCTTCTCTATGGCTGCTCCAGCCCTCTGGAACAATCTCCCCGTGGAGATTCGGACCCTCACCACCCTTCAGGCTTTCCGCAAAGCCGTCAAGACCTGGCTGTTCCAGCAGGCCTGGGACTGATGAGTTCCCAGCCCCACTTGAATTGTTGCGATAATTGTGTAGCTTTTAATCTGTTTCTTGTATCTTGTTTTTGTCTTGTTCGTTTTTTGTATTTCCCCCTTCCCCACTTGTTTGTTAGCCGCCCTGAGTCCCTCAGGAATAGGGCGGCATACAAGTATAATAAACATAACATAGCATAAGGAAATAATTTTGTTAGAATGCTGGTTATTATATTAAACTGGGCACAATAATAAGGTTGCACAATATTAAGCACACGTGAAGCTGTTCTTTAATTCTTAAAAGGACCCACCAACTCACTTCCCAGTTGTGGCAATACCATTACAGATTGCTCACTTGGAAGCATTTTTCTTCCCATGCTACAAGACCAAAAATAACATTTTTCTTAAGAAAATTTATTATCTTTTCATAATGTTTAGGATTCAAGTGTGGGGGGGGGGAGTTTTCTCCCACTCACTATTCCAGTGTTCCTCCATCATAGCAACATGTGTGGAGTTCTACTCTCAGAATTTCCCAGCTAAAGGCTATTATCAATGACGGGTGCACACCATCACCTAGCTCTGTCAAAACTCTCAGGAAAAAGTTGGACGTTTCTAACCAACAAGCAGAAAATATTCAGATTAAGAAAAACTATGCTTAAGAAGCATTAAACACCCCTGACTCAGTACAGGTCTAAATCAGGTTGTTTTCATAGATTAAGTTTGAAGTAATCAATTCCTATATTATTACTGAGATTACTGAAGTTGGTTCTTATCCATTTACTAACTGAACTGCAGTTCCACTACTCAGCAGGGCAGAATCTTCATGTGACTTGTTATGAGAAAATATTGATAAGCCAATGTGAGACAAACAGGAATGTAATACTTACATTTCTTTAACGTTATATAGACACTGCCTGTGGTCCTGCATTTCTGAAAAAGCCTGGTTAGCTCTGTCAAGAACTGCAAAAACAAACAAAACATCTAATTGTTACAAATTTTGAATTTTTCTTTCTCAAGCTAGTGAACAATTAGTTGCACCCAATATTGAAAACGCTGCCCTTGACCATTAAACCATAGCATTATAATCTGTTAATGGAACTAGATATGCACTGAAACTACAACTTTCATTGTTCTTTACTCCCCCATCAGAGATTCTAACTTACTAGACCTCGTTAATCAGAGCCAATACTCTTAAGATGCAATGTAGTGTAAACTACTTCAAATGAGCCATATGTAATCATTAATTTGCCATGGCAAGGAGTATTCAACAAGTACGTTGACAGTTGCCAAATCAGGTGCCACCAGAAAACGAAGTGGCACGTAGCAAAGAACTGACGCCATGGATTGGAGCGTCTGGCATTCACTGTGCATTAAGCGGCCCACATGCAAACGAATGCCGGGGGGGGGGGTGTTTAACAACTTTCAAGAGTGACATAATACTATAAGGGGGAAGTGATGGGCACCCCTCCCTGGCTGTCCAATTGCTTTATGCGCTGCTTAGGGTCCGAATACAGATTTTGAGCAGACCAGGTGCAGAAGAGCGATAAGGCCCCTAGAACTGCCACCTTCTTTTTGTTAATCTTCCCCCTCATCCCACCGCTGCCTATTCTGCTCCACAAAGCAAGGAACTGCGGGAGAGCAACCTTCCACTCCCCACCCACCCCTGCAAAGGGGTCAGGTCGGATTTCCGCCCACAGCAACGGGCTTTGCGAACTCAAAGAGCGGCCCCTTCCCTAATAGGCACCCCCGGAGACGGAGCGTTAGGCCGCGGTACCTGCTCGCTCTCCAGCAGCACCATCGCCCCGCGCGCTTCTTCACGGCAGCTGACGCAAACGCAGCCCACTCCCAACCGCCGCCGAACGGACGGACACCCGGCCAGGAAGTGGAAGTAGCGAGGATACGAGAGATGGAAACTCTAGAAAGAACCTCCCTTTCTTTCTCTCTGCTGCCCCCTGCAGGGCTCCAGGCGGAATTGCACTCAGAACTGTTCTCTGAATCGGAGGTTGCTTGCGTGGGTCAGCCGCGAAGACGTCCCTCCATCGGGGTGGGTTTTGAGGGCTTTTCCGCTGCGCACGCATTGGAGGCTGAAGTCTGTCGGGTGGCATTTGCTTAGCAGAGAGAATTCTGCGCTCCGATCCATTTTAAAAAGGGAAGAATCCTAGTAGAGGTATATAGAAGAGTTTCTGATAGAAAATTCAGCAGTGCTTTGACTCTTCCATCCCTCGATGCTGAAACTGGGCTGCCAAAAAATCTGTAGGGTAGATTGTAGTGACAATTTTTCTTCTTCTTTTTAGTATCTCTTTGCTATCAGTTATATTTTGACAACCCAGATCCAGTAAATCCTTAGTTATGGTGCATAATCGCCACATTTTGACAACTATGGAAAGTTACCATCAACGGGTGGATGGTGAAGAGCGATATTGAAACCTAATAAAAGACTTTGTTATGATATTGATTTTATTTTAAATATTTTATTTATTTTGGTTCCTTCCATTCACTGGATTCGTGGCCACTGCTTGGACAAGTCCCTGCACTTTTCTTGGCAAGATTTTCAGAAGTTGATTTGCTACTGCCTTCTTCTTAAGGTTTAGAGAACATGGCTGGCGCAGTAGCCATCCTGCTGGCTTCATGTCAAAGGTGGACTAGAACTCATGATTTACCAGTTTCTAACCTGATGCTGTAACTGCTACATCAAAGTGACTCTCTTTATTAGGGATTATCTCATAGCCATAGTATATTTTAGCAAAGTGTATTTTTCTATTCTAACAATGTCTGCATCCTGTCATCCATTACTTTAGGTTATCTGGTCCCTCCTGCATAACAAGAAACCAGTGGATTACCTGCAAGGATGCTATATGTCAGATAACGCCATTCAGATCTAGCCTGAGTTAGGCACTTGTTATGTGGGTTCAGGGAGTTGATTCAGACAAGCTCTAACTGGATTGGGAGGAATTTGAGCCTGTTAGTACTGAGGAACCAAAAAGAATCCCAGAGTCACCCATGTTACAGGCCCATGTATCTTCTACTGGGTTAATGTGTCTTGGGAGATGATATGTGGTTGGTTCCACTTGATGGCGAATGCATCTTTGGATGGAGGGATTCCATTATCTTTAATGGAAGATTAAAGCCTACCCATTTCTTGGGAAGCCATTGGTGGATCCACAGAACTGGATGAGTATGGCTAGCTGATGAGAGCTAAATAGCTTGAAATAGATCTATACTAGTCTCCCTTTATTTATTTATCAGCATAAATATAACAAATGTAACAAAAAGGCAACAGTAAAAAATATTGGGTTTCTGTCTGGATGGTCTCTTGTGACGAGCCGAAGACAGAGAGTGGAAGTGTGACCTTCCTTCCATATTTGGGCATACCAGGGGTTGTGACTTTATATATATATATATATGTTATATTTATGCTGATAAATAAATAAAGGGAGACTAGTATAGATCTATTTCAAGCTATTTAGCTCTCATCAGCTAGCCATACCCATTCGTGGTGACTCCAGTTTGGTTACAGAAGAGATGTGGGAGTTAACATTTTCAAAGATTTTCAAGACACACCTTAACCTAAGTTCGTTTCCAGCACCTTATTAATTAGCAGATTTTTCTATTATTTTCTCAAAATAATAAATTACCATAGATATCAATATTTTAGTAGGTTACTATTTAATATGAGCTATTATAGGTTCATAACATATAAGAAACAATTTTAAAAATAGTTCCAGCTGTGAGCATTATTTGAATAAGTTCATTTTTTTCTTTAAACCATGGGTCATCAACCTGGTCCCTACCACCCACTAGTGGGCGTTTCAGGATTCCAGGTGGGTGGTAGGGACTTCGGAGGTTAAAACCTCCTTTTGAGCAAGTGGGCAGTTGCAAAATAGGAGAAGCAAACACGTGTGAAGGGGAAGGGGGTGAGGGGATAGCAGGGACAGGCAGAAGCTGAACAGAGCAGTTGCAAAATAGGAGAAAGAAAAGTTATAGGCAGGAGAGAATTGTTGGCTAATAATAATAAGTGGGCTAACTAGCTCAGCCTTACTTTTGTACGTTGCCCTAAGGAAGGTAAAAAAATGGAGATAAAAAGGAAAAGATTAAAAAAATTAACAAAAAAAGAGAAGAAAATTTGAGAAAAGGGGATAAAATAAAAGAGGAGAGTAAGCAGTGTTTAGTCTGGCTCATAAAGATAAAAACATTATAAACATGCATAAAGTAGAAATAAAAAAGATAAATGTATGTACATTTCTTTTTTAAAAAAAACAACACCCTCCTTTCTAAAAAATATTCCGCACTTGCGCAAAAACTGGTGGGCGGTAAGGAAATTTTTCCATCAAGAAAGATCCATTAGCGGGCGGTAGGTAGAAAAAGGTTGACTACCACCGCTTTAAACCATAGGGTGAAATAAAGCAGGTGATATCTCCTTCCAGAAAATCAGTCTTGGGAGAAATGCATTCTGCCATTGTAACTTGGGGAGGCACTGTGACTTCATAGCAAAATGAGAGTTACTACTGTACTTTGTTTTGGGGTGGGGGGGGATAATGAAAAGAAGTTAACAACATTAGTTCTTTATTGCAATGCAGATCCAAGTAAGTTAGTGCTATCATAGGAAGATCAATACTAAACAACCATCATTTTTTGAAATATTTAAAAAGAAGAACCATTACAACCAGAAAAATGTCTTTAAAAACAAATTTTACGAACTTTCTTTTCCAAGGGCACTATTCATATTTCTGGAGTTATATGTAATTAAATTGTTTTACAGGAGAGAGCTATTTCTTATGGTTGTTACGGCTATGCTGTTTTTAGTGGGAAGTATTTAAATAATATTCAGTTCTACAGGAACAAGATTTTTATCATTTAATTGTCCACTTTATTTGCTTCTCATATGGTGTCTAGAATCAAGAAAAGCACATCACATTCTTAATTAGCTTTATAGTTCATTTCTTTTCAAAGCTGTTCAATATTATGAATCTTAGTGGAGACTATAAACTACATGTTTTCCTTAAAATAAGAAAGGCTTTAAAAAAAAAGACTGTGAGCTTTTAATAATTATGTTAGAGCTATAGATTTCACAAATAGAGTGTTTTTCTTGCCTCAGCTAATTAATTTCTCCTTGCTACAAAAGTGTTAAAAATCATGCAAGACGAAAAGAAAAACAGTTGGCAAACAAATCAAAAGTTTTGTAGGTCAACTGGCAAGACTGAATTAGAAGTTTACGCTGGGGAATTGCATAATACAAAGCAGCAAAGAGTATTTCTAGGTCACTCTTTGTAATGGATCGTAGAAAAGCCAGAATTCTTTGGTTCGTGAGAGACAGATATTTGGAGACTGTTGTACTCCCAAACTCCTGAGAAAATAAAAGAGTGCAGGAACTGTATCCAATATAACACTGGGCAAATCCAAATAGTTGTAGTCTTTGCTACTGAAAAGAATATAAACAAGTCTGGCCCCATCAATGAGAATGACTGCGAATCGGTCTCTCGGTGTGTAGATATGGGGAAGGGAACAGATGTGAGGTTTGAGAAGACAAAGCTCTCTGCATCATACAACATGCTCTCACTGTCCCCTGAATTAGCCTGCCTTCTGCTGTAACAGAAGTTGATATTCTATCACCAAAAATGAAACAAATCTAGTTGACTTTCTTGGACATTCTCTTTATTTTTGGCACAGGCAGCAAAAAATTTTAACACACAGCTTAAGAGAAAATCTGTAGAAGATTCAAGAAATGAAATTTGATTTATTTATTCAATGCATATTATAAATTATAAATGTATAGATGTGTATTGTATAAAAAGTAGATACATCACCTTGCCAACAAAAGTGTGTATAGTCAAGGCTATGGTTTTCCCAGTTGCAATGTATGGCTGTGAAAGTTGGTCCATAAGAACGGCTGAGCGCCAAAGAATTGAGGCCTTTGAACTATGGTGCTGGAGAAGATTCCTGCGAGTCCCTTGGACTACAAGACAATCAAACCGATCAGTCCTAAAGGAGATCAACCCTGACTGCTATTTAGAAGGCCAGATCCTGAAGATGAAACTCAAATACTTTGGCCACCAAATGAGAAGGAAGGACACACTGGAGAAGAGCCTAATGCTGGGAAAGATTGGGGGCAAAAGAAGAAAGGGACAACAGAGAACGAGGTGGCTGGGTGGAGTCACCGAAACAGTAGGGGTGAGCTTAAATAGACTCCAGAGGATGGTAGAGACAGGAAGGCCTGGAGGAACGTTGTCCATGGTGTCGTGATGGGTCAGACATTACTTCACAATTAACAACAATTGTATTTCCACTAAGGCCTGAATTTCTCACAGTACAACCTTAAAACAGAGGTGACAAACTGATTTGCCTCCACTTGAATATACCACTGCAGGATTAGACTATAAAATTATTCAGCATTAAAGACAAGGATATTTTAACTGAGGCAGAGATTAAACACCTAATACAAGTCGTCCTTGTTCAGCAACTGCCTCCTTTATCAACAGTTTGCACTTTGCAGTTATGATGGCAATGGAAAAGGAGTAAAATCTACAAGAAAAAAGTGAAAAGACAGAGAAAAGTAAGACTATAATTATACTGTAGTTACTATTTCATGATTCTATTCTTAAAAAGGCTTCTTTTTATTAGTATAAAATTTAAAACATTTTTCCAGATTGCAAATCTACCCTCTGCCTAAAAATTTCAGTGCTCCTTAGTGTCCAGTTTTTGAAAGCATAAATTGCTTATCTTTGTTTTGTCTTATAAAAACCAAAACAAATCTATTTCCCACAAGTAGCTATTTGTTCTTAATTCCAAAACCATACTGTAAAAATTTCAATATCCCAATTTTATCCGAACCCTTAGTTCATTTATAACTTTCTAAGATCAAAATCTTATTTTAACATTTTGCTGTTTATTTTATATTCTTTGAACTCTTATGCTTATTATTTTTTCTTTCATTCATCATTGAAGGCACGCTTACCTGATGTTTTCAAACATCATTCCGAGAATCTCTAATAGCTTAAAAGTAGTTAATGGGTAATTTCCAAAAATGATTAGAAAGTGAGGTTTATGAACCTAGTGTCCTTTAAAAGGCTCTGAAGCAATTGCAAGCAAGATGGATGGTTTTTCTTGCTTGGGGTATTCTTGTTCTTCATCTTCCTTTATTTCTAACTTGCTTGCATCTGATCTTAGTATTCTAAGGGTGTGTCTACCGTGTTTTCCTGAAAATAAGACAGGGTCTTATTTTCTTTTGACCCCCAAATGACCCCCATATAGCCTTGGCCTTATTATCAGGGGAGGCATATTGTTTTGGGTTGCCGGGCAGCTGCTCTCTTGCAAGTGGGCTCCCGAAGAGCCTGGTGCAGGGACAGGAGGGTGCAGGCACAGCCTCAGGGGCAAACAACTGTGTTGCGCTGTCGCTCACCAACCTAGCGATATCCCGAAAGTGCCAAGCCACAGGAGCCGGGAGGGAACAGGCACTCACATGGCTTGGCGCCTTCAGGATATTGTTGGGTCAGTGAGTGGTGCTCTGCCCAGCTGGAGAGAGGGAGTTGCGTGTGCACCCATTCCGCCCCCTGCTCACATGCCTCCCAGTCTCACCATGACCTGGGCCAGCTCTCCCTGCAGGGTCAGGGCGCTGGTGCCAGTGCCACCATCCCAGCACTGAGGATGGCTTCTTCTGCATCTTCCAAACCCCGGAAATCTGCTGCCAAGTCTCCCAGGAGCCGGGGCAGAAAGTCTTCCAGCAGCTGGTCCACAACCATAGAGTGGGAAGCATACTCCCAGAGCGGCCACTGCCGGAAGACTTTGCCCCAGTTCCTGGAAGATTCAGCAACAGACTTCCGGGGTTTGGAAACCGCAGAGGAAGCTATCCTCAGTGCTGGGATGGCGGTGGCGGTACCCTGGCCCTGCAGGGAGAGCTGGCCTAATCAAGGAGAGAAGCAACCTAGAAGTAAGGAGAAATTTCCTGACAGTTACAACAACTAATCAATGGAACAACTTGCCTCCAGAAGTTGTGAATGCTCCAACACTAAAAGTTTTTAAGAAGATATTGGATAGCCATTTGTCTGAAATGGTTTCCTGCCTTAACAGGGGATTGGACTAGAAGACCTCCAAGGTCCCTTCCAACTCTGTTATTCTGTTTTCTATTTTGATCTTATTTTGCAGCCCAATCTTCCATTTTGGTGATGCATTGTTTGCCTTTTTTTCTTGTTGGCTAATTTTGCATTCAATATATTCAATTATAACCAGTGGTGGGAGTCAAATAATTTAACAACCGGTTCTCTGCCCTAATAATCAGCTGGGTAGGCGGGGCTCAATGGTCATGTGATTGGGTGGGCGTGGCCAACTCAACATCACTCACGTTGATGGGCGCTTCGCCTTAGCTGTTATAAAGTAATAAGGGTTAACCGGAGAGGCAGCTTCTGTAAGCAAGGCAATAAAGATTAGGCTAGAAACAACACCAGAATGTTTCCTTCCTGCCTTCCATATAGGATTAGCCCTGTAAAATGGGGAAAAAAAGATTTCTTCCAACAACCGGTTCTCCGAACTGCTTAGAAAGTTAACAACGGTTCTCCCGAATAGGTGCAAACTGGCTAAATCCCACCACTGGTTATAACTGCCACCATGGTGTACATTAATTGGTTTGTATGCCACTGACCCTCAACAATGTTGGGTGGCTCAAAACAATTGAACAAAGACATTGCAATAAAATATGCAACATAAAAAAAAGATGGCAAGCATAATGAAGTAAGGTGAGGGTAAAGGCCCAGGGCTGCTACAGAGAAGGCGGGCTTCTAGGATCATGAGAAATCACACTGTTTAATCCAGTGTTTCTCAACCTTAGCAATTTTAAGTCCTGTGGACTTCAATTCCCAGAATCCCCCAGCCAGCACAGCTGGTTGGGGGGTTCTGGGAGTTGAAGTCCACAGGATTTAGTCACCAAGGTTGAGAAACACTGGTTTAATCAAAGAACCCAGAGCCCACCAAGCCTGCAGGATTAAATAGGTTGAGCCATGGGAGATAGGTGGTCCCTTAAATAACCAAATAATTACGGAAATACCCCCTTTTGTGAAATTAACAGATATGATGCTTCAGGAGAGATTTCCATGGTAGTTTGCAACATACAATATACAGTGTTGGGATTATCTTTAAAACAGACAAGGACACATAAAAGTTCAAGTTACTAAAAATAATCAAGTAAAAAGTCAGCTAATATTTCTGAAAATATGAAGATTGAATGGTAGAAGATTACTTTTTCAAACTGGGTCACAGACCCTTTTTCAAAGGGAGAGCATAGCATTGGACAGACTAAGAAGCATCAGAGCTCATGGATTGCTTGCCAGAATATTCTAGATGAGTTAATAACAGATAATGGCTCATAGTTTATGACTCATTTGAGTAAAGCTCTTTGATCATTATGTCCAGGAACAAGACGCTATTATGAAGAAACTGGATGGGAGAAAAGCAAAGTCAGTCATAATAGATTATGAGGTTCAAATTAAATGAACTATTATAATGTTCATGGAACATTCTGACATTAAATGGCAGATCCAGATTGAGACCTAGGCTCATGGGAAAGAAGACCTGATTGAGATCTGCCTTACACATCAGTATTAGGAACTTCTACTGGAGGAAACTGGTCTAAACATTTTTTATACCACACAATCCCAAGAAAGTCACCCCACAACAATTTCCTAAAAAAGAAAAAGTAAATGACAATATATTAAAATAAAACACTATAAAATTGTAACACAATAGATAACTACAAAATTAAAAAGCATTCAGACACACCACATACCCAAGAACAAATTGACATGAAAATTAAAAGACTAGATGGCAGATAAAAACACATCCTCTATAGGGTAAAGACTGGAGTATAAAAATCATTTTTAAAAAAATCTTAAACACACCAAAGAAGTAACAGACTACAACAATAGGAGGAAGAATTGCATAGGTCTCAATAGAAAAGACCCTGATATTAACATTATCCATTCAATACAATAATACAATAGCAGAGTTGGAAGGGACCTTGGAGGTCTTCTAGTCCAACCCCCTGCCTAGGCAGGAAACCCTATACCATTTCAGACAAATGGCTATCCAACATCTTCTGAAAGACTTCCAGTGTTGGGGCATTCACAACTTCTGGAGGCACTGATTAATTGTTCTAACTGTCAGGAAATTTCTCCTCAGTTCTAAATTGCTTCTCTCCTTAATTAGTTTCCACCCATTGCTTCTTGTTCTATCCTCAGGTACTTTGGAGAATAACTTGACTCCCTCTTCTTTGTGGCCCCTGAGATATTGGAACACTGCTATCATGTCTCCCCTAGTCCTTCTTTTCATTAAACTAGACATACCCAGTTCCTGCAACCGTTCTTCATATGTTTTAGTCTCCAGTCCCCTAATCATCTTTGTTGCTCTTCTCTGCACTCTTTCTAGAGTCTCCACATCTTTTTTGTCAATCGTGTCCGACTCTTGGCAATTCTGTGAGCAAGATCTGTCCACATCTTCTGGTCTTGCACTACTTACTTTGAGTTTTTCTATGCTTTGGAAAAGGCTCCACCCTAACAGAAATCTTCTTTATGGGCTGTATGTATAAAGAGAGCAAGAATAAGTGGATGCATTTGGAACAGTAATTAAAGCCTCAGATTAGAAATTGGGAGACTGGGTGTCCTAGTGCCACCTTGGGCACAAAACCAATTGGATAATCTTGACCTATTCTCTTTCTTTCGGCCCTAGGAAGAAGAAAAACTTTTCCAAGAAAGCTGCTGGGACAGAACTCTAGGCAGACTCTGAGAATTGGACACAATAGGATGGAAGGTAAAAATGCAGGGGAAAAACACCACTATCTGAAGTTTCTGGCACCTAGGCAAATATTATATAGGCAATGTCAAAGATATGTATCTGTATATGTAATGACAAGTGTTGTGAATTTGGGGATCTTTTGGAAGCAATGCATTCCTGCTGGGATATTTAACTTTAGAAAGTATGGAAGATGACCTTGATAGAGATCAGTTACCAAGGAGAAAAACACAACTTAAATGAAAAACAAAGAGAAAATATGCATAAGCAGTACATATAGTCACCTCCCTAATTCACATGGGTATAAGAAGAAGGGCACAGCATAATCAGGCATGAAAGATTCTATTGTCATAACAGCTGCCAATAAAAGTAGTTGTGGAATTTATTTCTTGATCTATTTGTTGGGCTGATGATAATTTCACTGGAGCCACATCAGATCTCTTTCCAAAAGCCTGTAACAGGCAAATTTTATGCAAATTGTAAAAAGAATACAATACAGGTAATCCTCAACTTACACCCACAATTGAGTCCAAAATTTCTCTTGTTAAGTGAGATATTTGTTACGTGAGCCATGCTCACCTTTTATAACCTTTCTTTCCACAGTTGTTAAACTGATAAATTAGTAACCCAGTTGTTAGGTGAATCTGGCTTTCCCATTGACTCTGCTTGTCAGAAAGTTGCAAAAGTTGATCACATGATCCTGGGACACAACAATGATCATAGATATGAACCAGTTGCCAAGTATCTGAATTTTGATCATATGATCATGGGGGTGCTGCAAAGGTCGTAACTATGAAAAATGGTCATAAATCTCATTTTTCAGTGCTGTTCAGAAAGACTGTTCAGTGACTTTGAACAGTCACTAAACAAACTGTTGTAAGTCAAGGACTACCTGTACCATGAAACTGCAGATCTTCAGGTGAAAAAAAACATTATTGTGATTTCCCTAACTTCATAACCTTCTGATGTCTCTAGATTCAAATTTAACCCAGTCCAAGCAGAGACCAATCACAGAAGGGGTTAAATATGAATCCAGAGACATCAGAAGGTAATGAAGTTGGGGAAAATCTCCCCCTTTTCAAATGATCTCTTCTTGCTCTAAGAATAGGGTTTTTTTCCACCTGAAGATCTGCAGTTTCATGGTACAGGTAGTCCTTGACTTACAACAGTTTGTTTAGTGACTGTTCAAAGTCACTGAACAGTCTTTCAGAACAGCACTGAAAAATGAGACTTATGACCATTTTTGACCAGCCTGAGGATCATTTATGACCAGCCTGAGGATGACGAGTGGGACCTCGTCGAAATGTCGGCAAGATACTCTGAATCTTACATGGGAAAAGACCCGAATACACCAAAACCTGAATATATATATATTGTGTGTGTGTATGTATGTGTATGTATGTATGTATGTATGTATGTATGTATGTATGTATGTATGTATGTATGTATGTATGCATGCCAGTTAGTAACCTGAGCACAAGGTGCATGTGTGCACTGTTCATTGTAAATTGTTCTGCGCGTATATGCACTAAAATAAAAAATGGCAGCGGCCAAGAGACAGCGAGGGAACCAGTACAGGGGCATGGCAGGCCTGGGTCGCTGCCGGTTCTGCAACCCAGGCCTGAATTCCACTACTGGTTTGGCCGAACCGAGCCGAACCGGCAGCAACCCACCTCTGATATATGTGTGTGTGCATGTGCATGGGGGGAGGGAAGGGAAATGGGGGGAGGGAGGGAAGACAGGTCCAGAACTTTTTTGGATCAACAACAAAAATTAAAGCAAAAATCTGCAAAAAAAATGTCATTAGGTATATGAGTGCATGCATGCATGCATGAGTGCGTGTGTGTAATTTTTTCCAGCATCAGAAAGATGATTTTTCAATCAAAATATTTTTCCAATAAATCTTTATTTTCAAGAACATATGTGACAAGTCACACAATTCTATTGACTACAATGATCATACATTTGAAGGGCCTGGATTAGCAAATTCAATACCTGTCTACATTTGTTTAAAAAATGGAGAGATTCAATTATGATTTCCTCAGAATGGGCTCTCAACTTCTAGACTTTTGTTAATATGAAAGAGAAATCAAAATATGTCATTAAACACCTAGGAATAATAATGGTCTTCTTCACTGCCATAACACAATTATGTTTCCCTGAAAATAAGACAGGGTCTTATTTTCTCTCCCCGCCCCCCGAAATAAGCACTTGGCCTTATTTTTGGGGAGGTCTTATTATTTTTGCGATGCAGGAGGTGGTGAGCGTGGTCACCTCATGGTTGCTGCTGTGTTGCAATATTTAGCACATGTGCTCAAAAGCCTGATTTGGCCTTTGGTCTTATTTTCAGGGAAACAGGGTACCAGATCTGAGCTGCAAAAGTAACCATAAGAAGGCTGTAAAAAGGGTAACATAATTTTTTGATTCACAATTGTCATACAGTGGTCATTGACCATTTGCAGCCTGGGTCTTGCAGCCATAGTTAAATTAACCCCACCCAGTCAATCATATTTCGTCATAGAAGTTTAAAAGCCTTTGATTCCCCCCCCCCCGCCCTTTTAAGAGCTTTCTGTTCTGAAGTCAGAGAAACCCATCTCCACTAATAAACTGTTTTCTTAAAGGCAATAGAATACTGCAGTTAGCCTTGGAATCAATCAATATTTAAAAGGGATAGGCGTTTTAACATTTGAACCTATGCTCTTACACCTCTGCCTAGCCAGGAATATCTCTGCTGATAAAGAAGATAACAGAATGTTTCTTCTAACCATAAAAGCTATATTTCTTGCTTTCTCATGTTCATAAAAGCATATTTCACTCACACCAAAGGCTACAAATTGTATATAAACCTTGCTGATGTGCCAGTGTGTTGTTAGCTGTCCAGAAACAAGTGTTGCACTGTTTCTGACCTAAATAAAATAAGAAACTTCTTCCCAAGCAGCTGCCTTTTGTGTGTCCGTCCCCCTCTCAGAAAAAGGATTCCAGGGAGATTCTTGCAACAGGGGGAATACTTAATCCAGTCCACTGTCTCACAGGGCAGAGCTCGTCTCCCAGAAAAAAGAAGTGAAGGAAAAGAACAGCTGAAAAGTCAAGCCTGTTAGAAAATGCAGTGTCAAGGATTGAAAGCAGAAATCACACCTACAGTGTACGTAAGTAAGCCTACTCTCCGGTTATGGAGAGGTGCTAATGATACTATCATCAGGACACCTGCCTACATAGATGGGTGCTCAGTCAATCATTGCTCACTTGTTTGTGGTCAGCAAAGTAAAGCAGACCATCTTAAATATGCCACAATTGCAGATGGAACATCAGGAAATCTGTCACCCAGACCGCAGTCCACCCTGAAGCCAAATCTACCGATCGCATATTGATAGTGAACGCCTATACAGTATCTGATGATGTAAAACCTTGTCAGTACTTTTCCAGTGCAACAGCCTGGGGGATACTAGGCCAACCCTGGAGAAATTGGGTAGGCTTACTATTCCCAGAATGGTCTTTTTTCACAGAGTGTGATGAATACACTAGTGGCTGACTGGCTAATGTGATTTTTGGGAGTGGGGCCAATGTCTTATCTGACATCTAGGGGGTTGCACTAGAAGACCTCCAAGGTCCCTTCCAATTCTGTCATTCTGTTAATGCTAGTGCCACTCTTATTATCAGAACTATGGATTTATACAAGCAAACATACATAGATACATAGGAAGGTGATTTATTTGTTACCTCCGTGCATTTCCTTTTAATAACGCCTTATCTTTATTGCTGAATATATTTCATAAATATGTATCAGACAGAAAAAGATATCAGGGAATTGGAAAATTCAAGCGAGTTGTATAGCGTAGACCCATGATGGCAAACTTATGACATGTGTGCCTAAAGGGGCACAAGAAGCCATGTTGGGTGGCATGTGTGGCATCTCCCATTCCTCTTCAGGGTTTCTGGCAGTGACGTGCAGTCAGGGGAAGCAGGGGAGGCGGGGCCTCACCACTGTCATCATGAAAAGAAAAGGAAAAAAGGAAAAAGGCTGAGGTAGTTGCTGCCAGTCACAGTGGATGACTCTGCTTAGTGCTTAACTGTTTAAAAAAGCTTCTTAAAAAGTGCCCTCTACAGGAGGAGGCAGGAGAACCACGTGCCTCATTTAGTCTATCTTTATGATCACTCAAGCAGAATTAAGCAAGGGTTAAAAGCCGAAAAATTCCTTATGTAGAAGAGGCACATGGTTCTCTTGCCTCCTCCTGTAGAGGGCGTTTTTTTAGAGGCTTTTTTAAACATTTAAGCAGAGTCATTCATTGGGGACTCTGGCAGCAGCTAACCCAGCCTGACCTCAGCAGCTCTTGCCTTTTTCCTTTTACATTTTTACATTTTCATCATGGCAGACAAGAGCAGAGTTGAAATCCTCTGTGAAACAGCTGGAAAAGGTATGTGGGTCGGAGGAAGGGGGAGGAATTCAAAATTAATGTAGTTTGTAAGTAATTGTATTATTGTAAGTAATTTGTTTGTGTGTGTGTGTGTGTGTGTGTTTTACCTGCCTCTGCTGGCACGTGGGCTGGCACTTTTTTTTATGTCGGACACAGCGACAAAGCTTTTGGGCTTTTTATGTCGGACATAGCGCTGGGGCAGCGGGGCGGCTTTTGCCTCTTGAAAGCGTCCCGCCTCTATGGCAGACATAGCGCCAGGGCGGACATAGCGTCGGGGCAGCAGGGCGGCTTCTGCCTCTCGAAAGCTCTTGAAAGCTGTGCTGTGGGCGAAAGAAAGCGCTTTAATCAGTGGGATGCTGGGGGAGAGAAGAGAATGCTCAGGCATTCTCTCCTCTCCCCCGGCATCCCATTGATTAAAGCGCTTCCTTTCGCCTGCCTGAGCTCTGCTGCGGGCGAAAGAAAGCACTTTAATCAGTGGGGTACCGGGGGATAGGACTGCCTCACCAGCCATAAATTTCACCGCATGTCACTGGTTTCTGGAGTGCATCCACATGCAACGATTGGCTGTTTTTTGTATGCACAGCAGTGCTGGAAACCGGAAGAGCTGGTCTTCTGGTTTCCTTTGTGTGCATGTGCACCAGCCATTTGGTCATCGCGCGTGCATGCATGCCAGTAACTGGAAGACAAGTTGGCCGGTGCACATGCATGCTCCGGAAACCAGAGGTTCATTTCACTGCATGTGCATGCGCACCGGCCAGCTTGACTTCTGGGGCGCATCCTTAACACACACACCCCCTCCCTTTTTGGCACTCGGTGCTGAAAAGGTTCGCAATCACTGGTGTAGACTAGTATTCAACCTGCAATTTAAAGAGTGCCTAAATAATTTCTATTTATAAAAGTTAAAAGGTAAGGCCACAATTGTCAGAGTAATTTAATTTTTAAAATATTCCCAATAAAGCAACTAAGCATCACTATAAATATTCTGTTTGGCTTATATTCATCTTGCACAAATTCTTATTCTCTTGTAGAAACTGAGAAGGTGTTATGTCTTGATGGAACAGGAATGCCAAACTACAGAGAAGGCAGATAGTCCTGATATTCTCAGAGCTTAGGTTAAAGTGACACAAGAAGGGGAAGGAAAAGACCATGTCAAGGACAGGCTGACTCATACCCAATCTATTAGTTTCAAGTCTTTCCAAGTTCTGGTTTGTAAACAGGACTCATAAAACTTGCTCATATCCCATTGGTTTTCTCAAGTCTCTGTGTTTGATAGATGGTTCTTGATTTGTGTGCCTACCACAAACCAGAGTCTAACGTGACTTCACATTCATTCTTACCACAAAAAAAACTTCTGTGTTTATCTTCCCCAACTGGGAGCCCTTAATATTACCAAGAATCTTGAAAGTTGAATCCACAGAGTTGGCAAACACCCCGTTTGGGGAAAGTTAGAAACATCTAACATATAGATGTTAGAGTGCAACAGGAAACACCATCAAAGATTTCTCTTTAAAGTGCGACTGTTCCTCATTGCTCAGTACAATTACCTGTATCCAAATTTCCATATCATGCCCGAATGACACCTTTCAACTTTTATATAATTGGCTTTAGATCCAAAATAATATACTTTTTTTAAACTGGAGTTATATTATCATTAAATACAATACTGTTCTGCATATGTAAAGAAATGGTAGGAGTATGTAATAAAATAAGCTTAACACATGAAAGAATTTCAAAATTTTACAACCCTGCTGTTACCATTCAGAGTGACTTCCTTCTAGTTGCAGTGATTCTTAGGATTCCATAAAAGTTGGGAATGTCTTTAGAATTGTAAGAATATGTGATGGATGCAGTCACAAAATGGCTGCTGTGGCTCATATGGTAAGTAAATTATCTTCCACATTGTGATGTTTTAATACAAATAAAGACAGACAGCAAGGAGCTTGAACCAGAGGCTTGTCTTTACTCAGCAGCAGCCATCTTACAACTACTTCCTGCCCCCAGATCACATGACTAGAAATGTTAACTGTTTCCTAACATGCATAAAGAACTGGGCATAACAATTGAACGTAAAATATAATATAAAACATATACATCATTACACACATGTCCCTTATGATTTGAAAGGCCTTCACTGTTCCAGAGTGCAGGACAGAAAACAGTAGATTCAAGTTGCAGGAAGGTAGATTCCAAATGTTTATATGGAAAAAAAATCTAAATAAGAATTGTTTAATAGTGAAACCAATCACTCAGGCTGCCTTGTACTGGTTGTATCAAAGCAAAGACTAAACTGCCATCCATTTAGATTCCTACAGAAAGCAGGGAATTGGGCTCAAATGGCCTTTCCAACTGGAGGATTTTATTGTGGTGGGAAAAGTTTTTGCAATAAAAGGCACCTTGTGGGGCAGAGTCATTTTAATTGTTGCACACCAATCTTTTAAAGAACTCATATGGCACTACATATTGTTGCTCTCCTGTTTTACCTGTGCATGTTTTATATCTTTATTATAAGTCTAAATGTGCCTCTCTCTTCCCCACCTTTATCTTCCAGAGAACCAGGGAGGGTCAGATCTGAGAAATTGTCTCAAATTACATTTCTGCTTTGGACTCAGATTTTATTTATCTGAGGTATTTTCTTGTGGAACTTCTGTTCCCATATTATTACAGATATTCAGAGTACCTATCTATACATCTCAGCCTCAAGCCAAACAGTAAATTTGACATAAATGCTGCCTCAATGCCTAGGCACTGTCAGAGTCTCTGAGGGAAGGAAGAAGTTCAGTCTGAATTCCTCCACAGCAGAATATTTTTGGGTTGGTGAAATGCCATGAAATGTTATCTTCCACTCAGAGTTATATTTGTCAGGTAATGAGGATGTAACAGCTGCCAGCTGATGTAAGGTTGTAATCTGTAAACTGATGCAATGTAATGTAAGGATCATGTCATCATGTGACGTATCGTGATTTGTTTTGCCCCAACCATACTGAGCTTATTTGAGATATGGTGCAAATCTGTGTTTCTTAAACATTTTTTTACCTCAAAACCCATTCCAGTTTTAAATATTAAGGAAGACTCCAAAAGAGCATTTCTTTATATAGTTATATGTATTGATACCACATTAAAAATTAAAATTGATGCATTCATAAAATATTTACTGAATCATGTTAAAAAGAACGCTAAATTCATTAAATATTTTTCATTTTTAACTTTATATTTTTAACAAATAAAAATAATAATGGGAAGAGTCACATTATTTTAAATTTTTGCAACTGCATTCAATGTCTGGCAAATAATTTTCACAAAAATCCCAGAGGGTTTTGGGAAATTCCCTGGAATCCTTAGATCACACTTTAAGAAAAACTGATGTAAACAAACTTTTGTGAAGCTAAATGAAGATTCTGAATTTGTGTATGCATTATGTTTCAACTTCCACTCTAGTCCAGAAGTCCTCCTAGGATTGCTAGAATCTGACCCAACTCAAGTCTGTCCCCTAGCAAGTCTTCCTTAGTTAGGCTCATACAACACCAGCATGGCAGAGTGTGTTAACTTCCCTATTTGTTCTGCAGGAGACCAACCAGCAAGCAAAGCATCAAAAACAAGGAAATGAAAACACCATCCTGCTCTATGCTGCTGTGAAATTTGGTTGCAGGAAAATCTCCTCACTCCCTCCAGAAAGAGAAGGTAAAAAAAATCTAGCAGGGCCTATTCCACTAGTTGGTTCCTTATGGAGAGAACAAGATGCAGGCAAAATTCTTGTCAGGCTCAAGTCTATTTTTTCTCAACATTAACAAAATCTTGCTTGCAATATGCTACATATAATTGTAACTGCACTTGAAGCGTAAGACTTGATTCATGAGAGTCCGCTGCGTATAATTCTTTTACGGGGTGTTGCTTGGAATCGTGGTAGAACTCTTGTGGCTCGTGTCTGTTCTATGTATTTAACAAGCTGCATTTGTCTCTCGTGGGATGGAGTGAAGAGCACTTTGGCAGACAGTATGACTCATGAGCAAGCTGAAGCTTACTTTATGGTGACTGCTCCTGCCAAGACTAGTATGCTACAGAACACAGTTGCTCAAGGAAGGAAGGAGAGCTGCAGATAAGTCAGAGGGGGGTCTAATAGAATTGAGCTGGTTATGGTATATCCCCCTATATTATATAATTGATGGCCTGAGAGATTTAGGTATACATCTAGATGTAGGCTTTAGTGTATAACCATATTTTTCAGAGTATAAGACACACCTTTTTTCCTCAAAAAAGAGGATGAAAATCTGGGTGCGTCTTATATACTAAATACAGCATTTTTTGCCTCCTGAAATCCTGCCCCTTCACCAAAATAGCCGTGCATAGCCTTTAGGAGGCTTCCAGAGTGTTCCTGGGGGCTGGGGAGAGCAAAAATGAGCCAAAAATGGATTGTTATTTTGCTTATTTTTGCCCCCCAGCCCCCAGAAGCACTCTCTAAGCCTTCTAAAGGCTATGCATGACCTTTTAAAAAAATAAATAATGGGCCCATTTTCACACAAAACGGTCCGTTTTGGGGAAATCTGCAGAGCGTAAAAACTTTTTTTTAATTTGCCTCTTCAAAATCTTGGTGCGTCTTATACTCCGGTGCGTTTTTGTACTCCGAAAACTATGGTATGTTGCAAGTAAATAATAGTGTATCTTCCAATACTGTACAGATCTTTAGGATGGAATATATTGTATTTCCCAGGCATACAGATGACTCATCAGTCATTACAGTATCAGGTTATTGTTTGGGTGCATTCAATTTGTCACTTGGTTTTGATGAACAGCCACCAAATCGTCTTCAGACCTATTTTACCCTTCCATTCTATTAAAACAGTGCCAGTCAGAATCCAAATGATAATACAACAAGTCCTCAACTACGCCTACAACTGAGCCCAAGATTTCTGTTGCTAAACAAATCAAATGAGTTTTCCCCATTCTAGGAACTTTCTTGTTACAGTTGTTGAGTGAATCATTGCAATAGTTAAGTTAGTAACATGGTTGTTAAGTGAATCTGGCTTCCCATTGACTTTGCTCGTCAGAAGGTTGCAAATGTGGATCCCATGATGACCCTGGGACACTGCAACCGTCGTAAATATAAGCCAATTGCCAAGTGTCTGAATTTTGATCACATGATCACAGGGGCACTGCAACAGTTGTAAGTGTAAAAAATGGTCATAAGTCACTTTTTTCAGTGCCATTGTAACTTTCAACAGTCACTAAATAAATGATTGTAAGTAGAAAACTATCTGTAATTTTTAGCAGTTTTTTTTTTTTTTTTAGCATATGGCATGTGTTAGCCAGGGATCACCAAGGTGGCTGCCTGCCTTTGTGAAAGGAATTTTTTTGAGTGGCGTTATCTTATCAATGGGACTCCGGAATGCCAGTAGGCAATTGCGGGGAGGCTCCTTTCCTGTCCCTACGTGGTTTATTCGCTCACGGGAATAGAGCTGCCGAGCTGCCAACCTCAGCGAAGTGCAAGCTTAGCATCTTACCATGTGAGCCACCATGGCACCCAGGTTGTTACCATATAGCACTTTCCATGTTTGATGGAAAACATTTTACACAAAATATATGGCTTATAACAGCCTCATAAAAGTGGCTAGTATCCTTATATAATAGACTGTAGCAGAAAAGTAGCAATAACACTTAGACTTATATACTGCTTTACAGTCCTCTCTAAGTGGTTTACAGAGTCAGTATATTGCCCCCAACAATTTGGGTCCTCATTTTACCTACCTCAGAAGGATGGAAAGCTGTGTCAACCTTGAGCCTGGTGAGATTTGAACTGCCAAATTGCAGGCAGCTGGCAGAAGTAGCCTGCAGTACTGAACTCTAACCACTGCCCCACCACAGCTCAAGTAGTTTGTTTACAGCCAATCAGTGGTGGGATTCAAATAATTTACCAACCGGTTCTCTGTCCTAATGACCAGGTAGGTAGGTGTGGCTTAGTGGTCATGTGACCATGTGGGCGTGGCCAACTCAACATTACTCAGATCGATGAGCACTTTGCCTTAGCTGATACAATGTACTAAGGGTTAACCGGAGAAGCAGTTTCTGTAAGCAGGGCAATAAAACCTAAGCTAGAAACAACACCAGAATGTTTCCTTCCTGCCTTCCTTACAGGATTAGCCCTGTAAAGCAGAAAAAAACCAAAAGAAGATTTCTTCCAACAACCAATTCTCTGAACCTCTTAGAAAGTTAAGAACTGGTTCTCCCAATAGGTGCGAACTGGCTGAATCCCTCCACTGCAGCCAATCCTTACAAATATAAGAAGATATATTGTAAACTGATGACAATCCATTCAGAGTAGACCAGTTCTTACTTTACCAAGCAAATTTTTCAAAATCATTTTTTATTCAGGTGAAATTAAAACTGTATGAGATGCCCATTAAAATGTTGAACTGTCTATTCTTTACTTTTTCATATTAAGGAAAAATTGGATTTTGAAGAGTGCTTTCACATTAGGAATATATTCTGAAATTGCCATTATTTTATTCATTAGTTTTCCACAGGATATCCATGCAATGCTGTTTCAACCTCTCATAATAGATATATAGTGTACAACAATGCACACTGCCCATAGGAAAAATGTAAAATACCAGAAAAATTGCAAAAAATAGTAAAAGTTTATCTTATTTTTCCATTTGTCCCAAGGTAAAAAGAAAAAGTCAAGGATTTCTGCTGTTTGAGAAAAAAAAAAAGAATCACATGAAAAAAAAAAGAGTGACTATGATTGGATTGCAAGAAGCTCCTATAGAAAATAAATGAATAAAATAAAAGAGTTTTATGCCAAAACACATAATGCGGAAGCATTCAGAGCACAGAGCCATAAAACAAACTAACTAACTAGGGATATTGTTTATAGAACAGCATCATTATACAACTGAAACCATAAGCCACCACATGTGCTACAGACAAAAAGCAAATCCTATGGTTGCTAGTCAATCAAGCTGCAGAGGATTCCTTACTTATGATCAAATTAGAACAGTAACAAATTCTATAAATGAACAAATGCTTACTGTGAATTATTTAAACTCGGGTAATATACTCCTCTACTTATGTGAGTTGATAAGAAAGAAAAGGAGGGGAAAGGGTGAAAAATGAAATCATTCACACCTAGTGAGGGAAAGTAGTAAGGGAAAGTCGTTTTCTTAACTTAGCTGGTTATAAGGAGGACTCATTCAGGGATTCATCCAGTTTTTAGAAATCAGATATATGCTTTGTTCTTCCACAGCCCTTTGTTCTGAGAAGGCTTTTATAATAGCTGAATTATCATCATCAGAATCTGCAAACTAAAACACTATAATGTGAACCACTTAAAGTGGAGTTCAAAACCTCACAAGTTCCTTGCGAGAGACAGGTATCTTTAAAAGAGACAAGAGTTCAGCTCTGCGGTTAATAAAAACAGAAATCCCTGAGTCAAACGGTGTAATGAGGCTAACAAAGCTTTAGATTTCCTCCAGGCTCTGGTGAGATCATGTGCCTTCAGGCACATTGTGCCTTGAGTTCCCTTCCCCTTCTATTGCTGTGCATTTGTCCCCAACCTCCACCCCCTTTCAAATGAACTGTGGTGGAGCTCAGAGGCTGTGGGTACTCACTGCTGATTAAATTCTGCTGACAGAGGAAGATGTCAAAATCTACCCAAAGCAATGAGCCGCCAAGGAAAAGCTGCTTTTCTTTTCTTTTGACAGCTGAAGCCATGAATTTAAGCAGAGGTCTCACCTTCAGGCAAGTCAACAGCTAGGCATGGAGTATATACCCCTTCTTAAAGAGAAAGCTCTCTAAACTTTGTCAGGAGTTTACTGTTACAGAGAGGTGAAAGAGCAGAGCGTACAGCTGAGAGATCCAGGACAACTGTTCTTTGAAAAGAGTTTTATGACTGTGTTTATAACCTATTGCTTTTTCCCCCCCTTCTACCTTATTTAAAGGAACCTTCCTGGAAGTGTTGTCCTCTGTGATGCGTTGGACATCAATTCCCATCAGCCCCAGCCATTTTAGTAATGGCAAGGGGTCATGGGAATTTAGTCCAACAACATCTGGAGGACCAAAGGTCCCCCACTCCTATTTAGATTAAATGTCTGCCTCCCGTGGCAACCAGCAGGTGTCTCTGGGATTTTTTTGTGCAGGACATAGAGCTCATTCTGGACTGGTGCAAAAAATCTCATGATGTCAGATGTGTTTGAGAACTGATCTCATCCATTCATTTCTGCCCCAGAAGCATCACATCTGAAATCACTGCAAAGGAATTCTATTTGTTTAGATCACTACATTTCTGCAAAACTAATGGGTAGCCTTCCGGGGTGGGCTGCTGCAGGTCTGCACTGGTTCGGCCTATCCTCTAGCTAAGGATCTGCCCAGTTCAGTGAACCCGCAAATCCCACCTCTGGTTGGCCCCACCCACTCCTCCCAGGAATCTCCACACAGCCCCTTTGGGATGCCAGGTAACTGCAGGGCCTGTGGGGAGGCTCGGGGAGGGCGAAAAACAGGCCTCCCAGAAGTTCCAGAAGACTGGAAATGGGCCTATTTCTGGCCTCCGGAGCCCGGGAGAGGATGTTTTCGCCCTCCCAGAGGTTCGAGGAAAGCTTCCAGAGCCCGGGGAGGGCAAAAACACCTCTCCCTGCCACCATAATACAAGAGGCCAACTAGGCCACGGTCGCTATGGCCACACCCACCCAGCAACCAGGCAGAGAACCCATTGCTAATAATTTTGAAGCCCACCCCTGGTATTTTAGGGATGGGAACCTTGCCTTTTCCCATCTGCTAGCTCCTATTTTTCAAGGTCAGGATGGGTGCTTGGAGCTCTCCTGAGATAGATATTTGCAGTGGGGGAAGAAAGAGCAAAGAATGACCTGTGTCATGACATTATCATGCAACTGATGTGACTTGTATAGTTACATCAGATGTCATTAAATCATTACTTTAATGCATTATTTGCATGATGTTGTCATGACATATATGTTGTAATATTGACATCATCACAGCTTGTAAGATGCTGCTATTCACCTGGGTGGATCTTTGAGAGTTATCTTTCCTGTCCCATATTTCGCATGGGAAAGATGCTCTTCACCAGATGCTTAATTTTATCTACACTGTATTGCTCATGCCAACCCCCTACCCAAAGAACAGAGGTGGGGTATTTAAGCTTTTTCTAAGGGTTTAATTTTATATTTTTAAAATCTGTACTTGGAAATAGATCTAAAGAAGAATGACATCAAGCAAATTTGGTTCAAGAAAGCTACTTTTAATTTGCATCCCTCAGATGGCTTGTACAAACAAGAAAAAAAATGATTTATATCTTTGTATACATGTATTATGATCCCAGAAAGATGGTAGTGTTCAGTTCCATTTTAGCAAAATTAGTAAACAATTACATTGTTCATTTTACTCTTGTACATATACTCTTTTAAACATTCACAGAATAGCTAAACAAAGTTCTGAAAACTTTTTAAGATGTGCTTTTTAAGAGCTTCTACAGCTCACTCAATTAAATGTTATTAAAACCAGGCCAGATAATATATATGGGAAGGTTTTATGGGTGAAATCACTGAAAACTTTTATTTTTCTACTAGAAGAATTCACCTGTTTGAAAAGGTGGTACCTGTTTGAGGTGCTACCAGGCACCTGAGAAAGTGCTGACCTCTGCATTAAATGTAACAACATAAAGTGAGAATGAACCACAAAATATACCAGAGGACAATGCAACTTGGCTACAATCAATACTATTTTTAGTTATCTTTTTTCTTGTTTCCAAATTATAATCACTTTATATAATCTCTGTATAGGAGCAGAACAGACTAATCTGAGTAATGTGCATTTTCAATGAGTGGATCTTTGGATATGTTATTAAGCTTTTCAGCTGTTTCTATTCTGAAGTCTACTTAAGAGTATTTGGTAGACATGTGTATTCATTGTAAAATTCAGTTAAAGAGGTTATAAATGATTTCAGTGAACAAGTGATCAGTTGAAAATATGAAGATATGCTGCCTAGTTTTAAAACGTAGAGCACAGAGAAAGATGAAGGAAATTTTCTCCAGAAATTAGCATCTTTCCTGGGGACCTCGGTTAAGAAAAGTGATGCCTGATTATTCAGTCTTCAAAATGTGGTACTAATGGAAGTTCACTTCATGCTTATTCTTGCATGTATTGCTGTTTTAACAGTTTATTATATTGTCAGAGTTCTTATTGAATGTGTATGGGTGTGTATGGGTGTTGCATTTTTGCTGATAAATAAATGAAGGGAGACTAGTATAGATCTATCTCAAGCTATTGAGCTCTCATCAGCTAGCCATATCCTTACTGGGATTTGAACCTGGGCTGTTTTTACATATTAGGCAGTTATATTAACCTCTAAGCCACAAGCTCTTCTCCCTTTTCAGCTGAGCCAAGGAAATGATTAAGTGTTATGTCAAAGCACCTGGTATGCCCAAATATGGGAGGGAGCATACTGCTTCCCTTTTGCCTTTCAGCTCCACCCTAGGAGCCTTCCAGGCAGGTGCTTTGACATAACACATATGTATGTATGTATGCATGTATCAGTGGTGGGTTCCGGATCCCATTGCAACCGTACCCCCGGCGTCCTCCACATGAATGCTCCAGCGCGCGCATGGGTCTTATCGTCCAGCGACACCTCAGTAAGCCTCCATGACACTCAGCTGCTTGCCGGTGTGTCGCGCAGGTGCTGTATGCGCCATGCGTGTGCGTGGAAACGCCGAAGAGCTTAAAGACAGGTAAGGAGTGCGGAGGGGCAGATGGGCCCTCCGGAGCACGTACCGGAACAGTACTGGGTGCTCTGGGCAGGCTCCGGTACGCCCATGCCAGGGCGTACCATCTGCAACCCACCACTGGTATGTATGTGTGTGTGTGTGTGTGTGTATATATATATATATATATATATATATATATATATATATATATATATATATATATATATATATATATATATATATATATATATATATATATATATATATATATATATATATAATATTCCTTAATAAATAGTTGCAAACAATGTGTAATTACCCTACCCAATGCACAAAATTTTGGGAGATCCAGATGTTGCTGTATTCCATAGCTAATCTGCCTGTGTTTTCCCACTGGTTCCCTCTTTTAAAAAAGGATAACATCTATTGGGGAAGATAAGCTACAACAGTTGCACTGGGCCTTTTTAATGGCAAGAGAAGCAGCTGTTTAAAAGCCTCCTCTACCTTGGAAAGTAAAAAAAACTTTTTCTGCAGCAGCTGATTGAGGGTGTGCCCAGATGCATAGTTCTTTGTGCTTTCAGTCAAAATGACATATATGTTCTAACTTTTTTTGGGGGGGAGGCATGGAAAGGTAACTGAAGCAATGGAGGGAAGATGATAGGATTGCTAGTGGAAAATAACATTGTCTGGGCCACCCATAAAATTCTATCAAGAAAGCAGAGGGATTGCATAATATAAGCCTCATCACGAATCGTCCTTAGAGCCTGTCCATAGCCAAGAATTAACTCCCAGAAGGCAAACATGTTATCTGTTTATGTCACACATACCATTTGCCAAGCCTGTGAGCTAAGACCAGAATCCTGGATAGTCTCAGTTAACAAAATAGTTTGTCAGCAAAATGTAAACACAAGCCATTTACTGAAAATGTGGTCCTCTATTATTTATCAAATGAGCCATTTTGTCAGTGCCATCATGACATCAGAGTTTGCCCAAGCTAAGGCTGCCAACTATGTTCTGGCCAGCTTCTGCCCTTTTATAGTCTCAGCCTAACAAGAAGAAATTTAGCAGGTGAAACATTTAGCTTTAATTTTTTTGTCTCTATGCCAGGAAAAGCTTCACCTGCTATATTTCTGCCTCTCCCACTTGTCAGTTAAACAAACCAAGAGAAACAGCCATGGCTTCCAATTCCAGCAAGATATTATGCTGAACAAACAAATTAGAGAAGGTCAATGAGGTGTTTATATACAGTTGTCAAACACATACAGTGTTCCAGACAAAATATTCCTGTGAACCTTAGCTCATTCTTATTTACTTGTAGTGCTCCAGGTGGAATGGAGTGGTCACTCCACATTTTTTTTTACAGGCAGAACCTATAATTAATCCATTTTTTAAACTGAGTTTGGCCACCTCATCCTACCTGCTTTTTTTCACCTCACTTTGAAACCAGCAGTGTTACCAGAAGTTGATTTTTGTGTCAAAGTCCAGGGCGACATAAAGTCATAGTCGTTAAATAGCCATTCAAATAAATCTTCAGAAATAATACAGAAAATCTTCAGAAATAATACAGAAAAAAGAGTAGTAGCCGCTTCTAAGTTGACATGTGTACTAGGATCACCAAAGTTAACAGTGGTCATCACAGGTTCCCTCCTCTTATATATTTTATTTACTTTTAATCATATTTATAAACCACCTATCTCCCTCACAGAGCAATTTTGAGTGATACACAAATAGACATAAAAACAAAAGTCAGATATAAATAAAATAAAAACAATTAGCAACAAGAATAAGTAAAGTTAACGGTTCCCCTTACACATATGTGCTAGTTGTTCCCGACTCTAGGGGGCAATGCTCAGCTCCGTTTCAAAGCCGAAGAGCCAGCACTGTCCGAAAATGTCTCCATGGTCATGTGGCCACAGTGGTGGGTTGCAGGAGGTACGCCCCGGTACGGGCATATCGGAGCCAGCTCGGAGCACCGGATACCGTTCCGGTACAGTGCTCCGAAGCACCCTCACTCCATACCTGTGCTTTAAGCTTTTGGCGCCTCCGTGCACGTGCACAGCACGTACGGCGCCTGTGCAACGCTCCACCGAGCAGCTGGAGCGTCATGCATGTGGGTGATGCCGGGGCCATTCCAACTGTACCGGTTGGAACGGAATCCGGAACCCACCACTGTGTGGCCAGCTGACTAAACTCCGAAGGTGCATGGAACGTTGTTATCTTCCCATCAAAGGTGGTTCCTAATTTTTCTACTTGCATTTTTTTTTACATGCTTTCAAACTGCTAGGTTGGTAGAAGCTGGGACAAGTAACTGGAACTCACTCCATTACATGGCACTAGGGATTCAAACCGCCAAACTGCCGACCTTCTGATCACAAGCTCAGCATCCTACCCACTGAGCCACCGCGTCCAAAACTATAATAATTAAAATTAAAAAGGCACAGGAGAGGCTTCAGCCTTATCCTCCATAAATGGGACATCCCTTAGATACCTGCCTTATAACGAAGACAATCAACCCAGCCTGTATTGTCTTTGTTGGCACTTCCAAATTATTGGAATTATTGCCTCCCTAAAAATTTGAAACATGGCCTCATGGCTTTACAACACTTCCTCCAATTGGTACTCTCGCCAGATGTGCTTGGACTATAATTCCCAGAATTTTAGGTCACCATAAAGTAGTTCTAACATACTACAGGATGCTGGGACATAAAAGACCTCTCCAAAGTAGAGTTTCCTGCAAACTTTGTATTGGAATTGTGTATCTATGTTCAGTTTAATGGGAATATATTTCCCCACAGGGCCCAGACACACCTGCACATTTGTGGTGTATGGTTTCTTTTGCCAAATGCATCTGTGATTCTGCAGGTGACAGACAGGGAGTAGAACTCCAAATAAAACTTTATAACATGACACTCTAGTGCTAAAATGCCTAAAGGCTATTTCCTATAGTGGAAAAAAGAAAAGAAAAAAACTTCTGTCATCACAGAAACAAAGTTTTGAAAGTTAAGCATTTTGACTAAAATGCACTTCTCAGATCTTATCAAACTACTGGCCACAAAGAAAACATTTCCATTTAAGAACAGAATATTTTTTCCCTCAACCATTCACTCTGCAGGCCTGTATTGACCAGATGATACCAGAAATTTTTACAAATATACATAGCTATTCTCTTTTGGGACAAACCAAGTTTTATCTTACATGCTCACACTAAATTATGCAAGTTAAGATCTCTAAAATAAAGGCTACCTTGCAAACCACCACGATTGCTGGCATCTTGCAAACTAAGAGGGCAAATGTAATATACCGGGAAGTGAACAAGATGCAGTATTTTAGTAAAGTTTTATTTATTCATTTTTAGAGTTAATTATTGGGCTAGTTCTTTGATCAACAGCTTGATTGCCTATCAGTTATTTATACTACTCCTCATTTAGATACCAAAATTGGGATGGGCAACTCAGTAATTAAGCAAAAAGGTTGCTAAGTGAAACCATGCTTTTAAGCTTATTTCAGTTTTCCTTTGCTTTACAAACCTGTGGAGTTCATAATTGTGAACATACGCTAACCAAGGACTACTTGTTTCTAGCATAACTCTACCTCTACATCTACATCTAACTATAACTATAAATTATAACTATAACTATGTATGGAACCATGCAGAAGAGTCAGCTAGGAAGGATAGCTTTGGGACACATGGGTGAAAAACAGTAATCGGCAAATGAAAAATAGTGTAAAAGGTAGTTATGTATATTACCATAACCAATGACAGTCTCCTGGTGTTTAAATTGTACAATCATTAAAAAAATAAGACCAAGACATATAAAACTCACAAAAGCATGAACAGTAATACCATCAACCAATAACTATAAATTACAGATGAATCCAACTCTATCATCCTCGGAAAAAAACCTTCAGTTTTAACCAATGTCCAGGAGACCGAAACCAACCTACTTTGAAAGGGAAGAATATTCTATATGACGGCTATGGGGGAAAAAAAGACTGCTTCTGGGCCCATTCCTTTTTACCTCACAAAAATGGGGAGAATGGTGTTTCCTATCACTTTTTTTCCCTCTTCTTCTAGTGCATGCAAAGAGTAGTAATTTCTTCAACTTGGCATTCTGTGTTATAGCACTCTCATTGTTTGGTGCCCTCCATACTAAATGTGCGTCAAATGTCATACTGGACATTTCCTCATTGCTGAATGAACGATTTTTCACCTATATTTTTAGCCAGCAGAAAACCATATTAGCATGACATTTGCTGCTCCCATTGCTGATTCTGCTCTATTGCCTCTACTGCTTCTGTTTTCAGTCACTGCTGACCACCTGACTTCATGATGATAGGTGATAAAGCCAAACCGATTTTATATTACCTAAGGCTGCCCTGTGTCTAAATAAGAGTGAAAATGCCACTTAATGGGTAAAACAGTGGTTTAAGATCAGTATAACCAAGAAAACTGGGAATAAAATGAAGACCACATCATGGGGACATGGCAGAAAAGAGATGTTGCCCAGACACATTTGCAAGTGGGTTACAAATACACTAAGAATCTTGAAAAGTCATATTTTGTTTTGAGACTAAGCAGTGGCATTTTGAAGATACATAAAATCAAGCTAAACTAGTTTTCCCTGCTGTGGTATATTTCAGATGTGACTACTACTAATCATGCTGTCTAGGAATCTAGGGAGGCACAGTCAAAACATCTGGAAAGTAGCAGGTTGGAGAAGGCTACACTAAATATTGTAAAGATGCATGAACAGGATTGCCTCTTTTAAAAACTATTTCCTTTTATTCTTTTTTATAAATATATATTTTATTGAAAGTTTTAATAGGAGCAATAACTAATAGAAAGTAAAATAGAACAAGGAAAATGAAAGAGAAAGAGCAAAATAAAATGCCGAAGTGCAATAATAAAAAAGGAGAAAACAGAGAAAAATATAGAGAAGTGGCTTCCGATCTTTACACCAGTTATAAGTACAATTACATGTTAATTTATCTGTGTAAAGCTATATCGTAATAGCTGAATAAATAATCAGGAGTAGAATAAATAGCTACTATAATAGTAGTAGAATAAAAATAAATAAATAGTGGAATAAATAATATAATAACAATTATACTGATATGAGGAAGTGCTGGAAATAATGATTTAAGGATTAATGTGAGAATGACTTTTTCAAAAGTGGAGTTGAAAAAATATAAATGTGGTCCCCTTGAAATGATGAAAAAGAAGTCATAAATACAAGGGGAATGTCTAAAAATAATAAGACTGTAGAAGTAGATAGTTTAAGTGGAGAGTTAAAATCTGGATATCGCCTTGCCTTGGAACCATTTGTGCAACTTGTTCTACTATGTGTTCAAAAACGGTATCTGTGCCTGATAATTGGAAGAATACTATTATTATCTCCCTGTATAATGAGGGAGATAGAAAGAATGAGTGCAAAACCTATAGGACAGTATTGGCGAACCTTTTCGGTATTGGGTGCCGAAATGGGAGTGTGTATGTACACACGTGTGCTGGTAACTAGAAGTGTAGCCGAAGGTGCTCATGCATGTGCCAGGAAGATGATCTTCCATTTTCTGGCACACATGCTGGCTGGTGCATATGCATGTGCCGGAAACAGGAAGATCTTCCCGGCATGTGCATGCGCACTAGGTGTCTGCTCTCTTGGTTTCTGGCGCCCCTGCACATGTGAAGACCAGCTGGCTAGCACGCTGGAACCCAAAAGAACAATAGGCAACGGCTTGTGTGCCTGGAGAGATGGCTCTGCCATAGGTTCACCATCACAGCTATAGGAGGTTTAGATTGTTAGGTGTGCCTGGGAAGGCATTTGGCAGGATTTTAATTGAAAGCTGTAAAAGGTGACCCCTTCAAAATTTGGGATGTACAATGCTGGACAGAGAATTGCTGACATAGTTTTTCCTTAGCAGTTCATGAAAAAATGTGAGAAAGAAAATTTAGATTTAGCGAAAGCATATGAAAAAGTTAATTCAATTAAATCAGTGGTTCCCAAACTTGGCAACTTTAAGACTTGTGGACTTCAACTCCCAGAATTCTCCAGCCAGCAGCAGAGCTGGCTGGAGAATTCTGGGAGTTGAAGTCCACAATTCTGGGAGTTGAAGTCCACAAGTCTTAAAGTTGCCAAGTTTGGGAACCACTGAATTAAATTATAGAATGTTTACATATGGAGTCAAAAGTTGCTGAAGTGAAGAATATATGTATGGGTATCTAAATGAATGTGGGCACATATATGAGTGTGTGTAGATGGAGATAAAGATAGAGATAGATGGTGTTGAGAACCTAAATTATTTTCTGCAAAAGTTAAATAGATCCAAGATGGAGCACATGTCAAAAGATATTGAGGTAATCTAGTAATACTGACACTGCACAGGATCAAGCTCTCTCTAAGGATTTCTTACTTGGCTGATTGATTTACCAGTTTTGACTTTAGCAGGATCAGGATGTCCTGTCAAATACTATGTCATGATGCTTCACTTGACTGAAGCACTTAATCCACATGATACATCCTTGGAGATAACCTAGAAACTCATGAGGTATAAATGTAGCAGCTAGACTCCTGAGAAACAGGAGGTGGCAGTCCTTTCAGTAGTAATCTCCTTAGGAACAGTTACTTTAATCATAATGGTAGGTTTAGTTTAGTTTAAGTTAGATTAGCCATAGGTGTGTGAGATTTTTTTTTAATTTAGATTTTGAATGATGTATATATTCTATTTTCATTTCTAGTTTTTCTTGATGTGTATGATTTTATTATATGCAGGCCAGGCAACCTAGAAAATATTGATTCTAAATATGAGCTCACTGGATTCAGGGGTGAGTTCCAGCTGCTGCAACTGCTGGTTTGCTCAGGGACACGCTTGAGCTTGATGTGCTCTAAGTGCACATGCGCAGTATTAAAAATGTTTCTGTGCATACTCAGAAGCCAAAAACAAGATGGCACTGCCTGTGGCGCCGCCGAGAGAACCAGTTCAGGGGCATGGTAGCCTGGGTTGCTTCCGGTTCCAGCGACCCAGGCTGCCAAGTTACTATCTATTCAGCCAAACCGATTTTACAGTATCCTTCCCCTGCCATGCCCACCAAGCCGTACCATGCCCACCAAGCCATGCCCATAGAACTAGTAGTAAAAAGATTTCACCACTGCTCCAAATGTAAACAAAGTTTTGTCTGAAATTGATGGTTTTGTTGTCAATGCTCACACAAACTATTTAAGGAGTCTTAAAGGGGTCCAGGATAAAAGAGCACCATGTTTACCACGCGCAACAAAGAAGAGTTTATATCTCTTATATCATTTTCATCAGCTCTAAGTGATGATAATGCCAAAAGCAACAAAGATATCAGTTCATCCAATCTCTTGCCTACATTTGATCAAAATAATCCTAAGAAACTTGATCTGTGTCCAGTGCTGTGATCTGCCCTAGACACCAGGCTTATTTCTTGCATCCTGTATTTTATGGCCTCTCATAATTGGGAAAGGTGAAAGTCAAACAATAGAGCCATTGTACCAGCCTTCCAATCCTTTTTAAATGCATGTGAAAGACAAATTTCCCTAGAGACTTGAGGGAATATTGCCTTAGGCAAGAGAGAGAGTGAGATTGAGAGAGAGGGAGGGAGGGAGAGAGAAAGATCACCACAGTCCAGAAGATAAAAAGTGACATCAAAGGAAGCAATGGCCAACTGTCTATTTGGAGCTGTGGCTTGTTATAAAAGTGAAGGGAAACCAAGTTGGTAGCTTTTAAGAATCTTACATGATAATAATAATTCTTTCACCAGGAGAAGCAGGATAGTGCTCCACTGCAAACCAAAGTTCTTAGTTGGCTTGATGCCCAGACAAAATCATTTAAATCATGTTTAGTGCCTCTAGTATAAGTCACTGCCTTTGTTTATAACAATCACAAGAGAATCAAAACTAATATATTCCTGAAATCAACCTTTGAATGTAAGCTCAGGATCAAAAATTAACATCATAAACTTCCAAAAGCCTTTAATTCTAGCAAATATCTTTAACCTTATCCCTGGGTCATTTTAGTGCCTCACTTAAAGAAAGAAATCCTACAAAACAAGCTTTGCAGTAGAATGTGAGCACTAATAGCTTTCTGAGTTTACAAAGCCAGCTTCACTTTATAAATTATTTTGGTACATGCGGGTAATTGCTACTAGTAAAATTTGGAAATGTCCAGAGAACTTTATCTACTTGGGCAATATGTAAATTTCATAAAGCACAATCTAAAATGTTCTGTATAGACAGGGGTGCCAAACTCGATTTCATTGAGGGCCGCATCAGGGTTGTGTTTCACCTTGGGGGGCCAGGGTGGGCGTGGCCAGGGTGAGGATGGCCAGCTCAATGTCACTCATGTTGGGGGTGCCTGTGGTGGCCCAAGCACTCTGCCAGCGAAAACAGTCTCCCAAGCTCCATTTTCGGCTGCGACAGCCATCTACAACCCTCTGCCAGCAAAAACAGAGCTCGGGAGGGCTGCACGCCGCCCTCCTGAACTCTGTTTTTGCTGGCAGAGGCATCACAGGCCAGTCCTTCGCTGTTTCCAGGGTGGGCCCATGGGCCAGATCTATGCACCCTGGATCCGGGTCCCGGGCCTTGAGTTTGACACCCCTGTGTATGGACAAAGAAAGTAGTGTCACCTTGATCTCGAAACTGCTTTCAATACATTAATCATATCTAGATTGGCTTTGAGGTTTAGGAGTGGATGATCTATCTTCTTCTATAATTGATTAAGTCAATTTTGGGAAATGAAAGAAATAGATCTAGCCCAAGGTCTCTACTCTGCAACTTTCCCCAGACTCTTTTCTCTCTCCATGCCTATTTAATGCTTACATGATATCTCTGGGCGAGGTCAATAATAGCAATAGGACTTAGACTCATATACTGTCTTATATTGCTTTATAGCACTCTCTGGGCAGTTTACACTGTCATCATATTGCCCCCAACAATCTAGATCCTCAATTTGACAACTTTAGAAGGATGGAAAGCTGAGGAAACCTTGAGCCCATCAGGATCGAACTCCAGGCTGTGGACAGAGATAGTCTGCAATACAGCATTCTAATCACCACACTACCATGGGCTCAGCCTGCAGGGGTTTGGATCCAAGATTCTTGAAATTCTCTATCTTTGATTCTGGAAGGTGTGCAATTTGGAGATCCTCTTAGAGTCTCAGAGTTTGTTAGAAGAGCAAATATCCAGGAGGGTCTTTACACAAATCTATCATGCCAATTGTGCCTATTCTGGATTGGGAGACTCTATTCACAGTGATTCCTGTCTTGCTCATCTAACATCTACACTACAGCAGCATGCTATACATGATAATGTTCTTGAAAATGATCCAAAGCTATAATTGGTCCACAATGCATTGGTTCAAGTAGATGTGAATGCACCTCAATTGCATTCAAGGTGTGGATTATCATCTCTGAAGCCTTCATGGCTAAGGCTATGTTACTTCTAGTACCACCTGTATCTGTCTCTGCTCTAACAGAGATCAAGCACAGGTATGCACACTTTGGATTACTTCCTTGAAACAGTATTGCCTTATGGGTCCAAGGAGGTTTGTCTTCTCCGCTGAAAACCTGCCCTATGGAACCTCATTCTTCCCATTTTTATCAGCTGGCCTCAACCCTTGTATCCCCCAAAGACCTGATTCTTCCCCAAATGTTGAAACAAACTGTGAGGTCATAGAGAGTTGAAGACCTTTAAATTAGATGTGTTGGTTGACCTTGGTTGTTTCTGTTATTATTGTAATTACTGCATTTTTAATTCCTTGTTTGTATAGTTTTTTTACTGTAAGTTTCCCGGAGAAACTGTTGTGAATTGGGTTACCACAGAAAACAAATACATAACACACAATCCCTTGTGTGACCCCTTGTCTGATCTGGATCTGGATCTGGATCTCTCTCCCTCTCTCTCTCCCCCTCCCCCCCCTCTCTCTCTGTATCTGGATGTGTGTGTGTGTGTGTGTGTAAATAAAAAGGTAACACAATGTTATCCTGTAGCTACCTTATTCTGGCTCCCAGAAATGACCTAACCTGCACATTTTCTGTAGATGGGTGAAGAAGATAAAAAGGAACATGATGACTCAAAACAAGGAATAAATCTCTTTGGGCTGAGGTCTCCCAGTGAAATTTCCACACATGGGATGTGTAGAATCTCTGCAAGGCAATGTCTCTTACTTTTAATCCTTGTAAAAGTTCCAGAAGAATACATTATGCAATGACTTCAGAATCCACTGAGACAGCCTGGAAGATTAATTGACCCCTCCGTATTAATTTTCCTAAATGTTGGCCTTAGGCCCTATTGAGCTGATTCCAAAGTCACCTGCAGCTGATAAGTGACTGTACACAAAGGCATTTTAGCCAAAAATAGCAAATATGAAACTGTTCTATAATATCTCAAAAAAGGGGATGAAAAGTAAATGAGCACTAGCCAATCTCAGAATAAATGATGTAGTTCTATAAAGTACTACTTTCCAAGTGAGAGAATACATCCACTCTGAACTTTGAGACAAGGTTGGGGGAATTTTGCTATTTTAATCAATGCCATGTAAGGATAAACAAAACAAGGATTTTCCTGAGTTAAAAGAAAATTGTTGTGGTGCAGTTAACATTTTGGAAAGCAACTTCACACAAATGTGACAGGGGGAATAATAGAGCCCACTGATTTGAAATGTTAAGTTTTGTTCCTTGTTTCCAACCATTCTGATCATTACTTGGGATATTGTAGTTCAGAATCATAACCAGAATCAGAATAGAGCATGAAGGGATTTTGGAGGTCTTCTAGTCCAGCCCCCTGCTCAAGCAGGAGATCCTATACCATTTCAAACAAGTGACTGTCCAGTCTCTTCTTAAAAACCTCCAGTGATGAAGCACCTTCAACATCTGCATGCAAGCTGTTCTATTGGTTAATTCTCTTCACTGTTAGGAAGTTTCTCCTCAATTCCAGGTTGCTTCTCTCCTTGATTAGTTTCCATCCATTGTGTCTTGTCGTGCCCTCTGGTGCTTTGGAAACTAACTTGACCCCCTCTTCTTTGTGGCATCCTCTGAAATACTTCTATCATGCCCCCCTCCCAGTCCTTCTTTTCTCTAGACTAGTCAAACCCAAATCCTCCAACTGTTCTTTATATGTTTTAGGCTCCAGGCCTTTAATCATCTTAGATGCTCTTCTCTGCACTTTTTCCAAAGTCTCAACATCTGTTTTTATAATGTGGTGACCAAAACTGGATGCAGTATTCCAGGTGTGGTTTTACCAAGGCTTTATAAAAGTACTAATACTTCACGTGATTTTAATCTTTGGAAAAGAGTCTTCAGCATGCAATTACTCAGTAATCCCCTTCACAGAAATGTCAGCAACATTTCAGTACCACCTTTATCAATGATATAACAACTTTGTCTTGACTCTTTGTCCTCCAGGCTATCTCCTGGCCTGGCCTGTGGCATCAGTCTCTCATGGAAGGCAGGGGTTAATGTCTAGATGTAGCAGCAAAGGCTGACTTGGCTGCAACAGACATTAACTTCCACATAAAATCTGGCAGGAGTAGAATGACGGAAAAAGCAGCCAGAGGTCATACCCAGCCTAAACTCTAGAGTAAAGAGTAGAAAATCAAAACAAAGGGGGAAGGGAAGTTACATCCATCCATTACCTTAGGTCTGGGTTCCTATCTCTTCTGAAGTATCAGGAGCCTGTCATCAGTTTGTTATGCTGCAAAGGTGCCTCCAGGAAGATGAGGTAATATTAAACATTAACTGCACTAGTAGTCACTGCACAGCAGGCAAACCTTCATCCCCAAGACTTTTTTCTTCCCTGCAATGGCAAACAAAGTGTTTTTTCCTGTGATTTTATTTTGAGATCTTCTCAGAGTTGTTATCTTGCCTCTTGAGTTCAGTCAGTAAATGAACAGCAATAAGGTAAAGGTAAAGGTTCCCCTCGCACATAAGTGCTAGTCATTCCTGACTCTAGGGGGCGGTGCTCAACTTCATTTCAAAGCCGAAGAGCCAGCGCTATCCGAAGACGTCTCTGTGATCATATGGCTGGCATGACTAGATGCCAAAAGCGCATGGAACGCTGTTACCTTCCCACCGAAGGTGGTCCCTATTTTTCTACTTGTATTTTTACGTTCTTTCGAACTGCTCGGTTGGCAGAAGCTGGGACAAGTAATGGGAGCTTACTCTGTTACACAGTGCTAGGGATTCAAACCACCGAACTGCTGACCTTTCTGACTGACAATCTCAGCGTCTTAGCCACTGAGTCCCCGCCTCCCTTGAACAGCAATAGCATTTCCTAATTTTATCTCTTTTAAACCAGTTACTGCCATTTTCACTGGGATATAATTCCCAAAATTTCTAGGTCTCTGGGCCACACTGAGAAATCCTAAGAAGCGTTAATTCCAGAACTTCTGGAAGGCTTTGAATTGGAGAAGCCTGCCTTAATCACACAAGAGACATCTTTGCCTGCCATACTAACCTAGACATAGTGCAAAACCTGTGCAGGATGCTTATTTGTGGTTGGTATACCCCATTTGTGGCAACTCACAGCCAACTAGCCAGCAAGGTTTATCAGTCACAGGTCTTGGCAACCAGCAGCTCTATCAATCTTGGAGCAGCTGGCATAACATCATGTTGTGCTTTTGTTTGTTTTAGAACCAAAGAGATTAATATTTTATAGAGCTGGACATTTCTCCCTTATTGGTTAAGAAAACAGCCTCCTGTTTTAGTCTAAACAGCAGATTCAGGTATATATTTTTGCTCCATTATCAGAAGAGTTGCTTCCATTGACAGGCAACTCTTTATGGAAGGCAACATCATCCTCTATCAAATTTTGCTTCCCCTAAGCGCAGACTTTACACTATTGCTCTCCTCTCCTCTCCTCTGCTTTGCTCTGCTGCCAAATCACAACTTTCTTACCTATGCGGGCTCCAGAGCATCAGAGATGGCTGTAGGTTAAAGCCAGCAGTTCATTGGTTACTTTGCGCAACCAAGACCATCCCTTCAATTGAGCCACTGCGTCATCTGAATTCTCGTATTATAGGTAGTCCTCAACGTATGACCACAACTGAGCCCAAAATTTCTGTTGCTAACTGAGACGTCTGTTAAGTGAGTTTTGCCCCATGTTATGATCTTTCTTGACACATTTGTTAAGTAAATCACTGCAGTTGTTATGTTAGTAACATGGTTGTTAAGTGAACCTAGCTTCCTCATTGACTTTGCTTGTCACAGAGTCACAAAAGGTGTATTTTTCGGAGTATAAGACACACCTTTTTCCCTCAAAAAAGAGGCTGAAAATCTGGGTATGTCTTATACACTGAATACAGCATTTTTTTTGCCTCTGAAACCCTGCCCCCTTCACCAAAACGGCCGTGCATAGCTTGTAGGAGGCTTTCAGAGAGCTCCTGGGGGCTGGGAAGGGCAGAAATGAGTGAAAAACAGGCCTCAAATTTGCCCCTACCCCCCCCCCCCAGGAGCACTCTATAAGCTTCCTAATGCCCTTTTTTTGACAAAAATGGGCCGTTTTTTTGCTCATTTCCCCCCCCCCCAGGAACATTCTAGAGGCCTCCTAAGGGTTATTCATGCCATTTTTTTGAAAACAAACAGGCCCGTTTTTGTAAAAAAATGGGCCGTTTTGGGGAAGTTTGCAGAGTGCAAAAACATTTTTTTTAAAAAAATTGCTTCTTCAAAACCTTGGTGCGTCTTATACTCAGAAAAATACGGTACATGAACCCGGTGTCAATCCCCGGCGCTCTCAGAAGCTCGGGGCTGCAATTCTGTTGGTGGGGGGATTCATGACTGGGGAGTTTCATGGCTTGGATTGCTGCTGTGCCACAAGTTTCGGTGCTGCGCCAAGAGCTTGAAGGACCTTTGGATCCTGCAGTGACTTTCATACGGAACGGCACCAGTCCAGGCATGGCAATGTAAACCAGCATGGTCTGTCATGTCATCGTAGTATCTTGGTTTATTGTGTGCGCGTAGTAGAAGGCGGGCCACAGGAGGGTTTAAATGGTGGAGGGAAGTATGGAATTACAGGCTTGACTTTAATTCACTCACGTTTTGCACTGTGTGATTGTTGGAAGTACCAGAACAGGCTTATAAAGGCTACATTTACTACGAAGTACCTGCTTAGTTGTCTCATTTGTTTTCTTTGCCTGAACAGAACCTGACACCCGGGACACTGCAACCGTCATAAATATGTAAGCTGCCACGTGTCTGAATTTTGATCACTTGTTTCAGTGCCATTGTAACTTTGAACAATCCCTAAATGAACTGTTGTAAGCCGAAACCTGTTTTAAGACTTCCATTTCTTCTCTGTTACAATAGCCTATTATAATAATGACTTAAATTTTGTCCGGGACCCATTGCTGGCTGGGGAATTGTGAGAGTTGAAGTCCACACATCTTAAAGCTGCCAGGTTTAGAAAAGGCTGTTCTTTCCATAGTGGTTGAGTTTGGGCAAAAGTCTTGTTTGTAAGATTGCCAAAGCTTTTTGAAAATCTAAGAATTTAATATTTAATACTGAATTACCTTTGCTTATATTGTTGATTCCTAAATATATAGCAAGGGAATCATTTTGTTTCTTTATTCAGCAAGTCTTGCTTATTTTCTCTTTAAAATATTTGCAACTGTTTTCACTGAAGCAAATGTGAAGCTGCCTGGCTTATTATTTTCCTTATTCTCTCACAATCTTTTAAAAATTGGGGTCGGCCTGGCTACTTTTGAGTACAGTATTGACAAACAGATGTTGATGTTAAGGGCAACCTGCATGGTTTTGTTTAAAAGTCTGGCATTTTCATGTATAAGTTATTACTTGAGAATTCTTGGATGAATCCGTCTGAACAGCAATTTGTTTGTTTGTTTGTTGTTGATTTTCCTTATAATTGCATTTCCTGTTGCCTATGTTTGTCTCAAAATATTCAATCTTCCTCTTAAAAAATGTAATCAATGTTCTATTCTACCTACATTTAAGGATATTTTTATGGCTTATCTTAATGTTCTTTATGATGCAGTGTATACCTTGAAGATTCTTTTCATATTTTATTGTCAGTATTTTATTAATTTGCCAAATGTAGATACTGCCCATGTCACTCACAGAATCTGCTTACATTTTTTAACAGAATTTATGTTGTTTATCATATTATTAGGGCAAGACTTCAATTAAAAAAAAAACCCTCCTGCCTTTAATATCTAGCCCTGCCCATTAAAAACTATGTTTTTACTTTTGAATCTTATGGTATATTTCCTGTTCTGAAGTATACTTCCTAACTGAGATTCTATTATTTTACTTTTGAATAATTTTCAATCTGAAATTTCCCTTTTTTTTTCACTTCTACCTCTATTGTCTGCCTGCCCCGCTCTCCCTCTCTCTCTCCCTCTCCCTCCTGCACCTCATCTAAAACTTGCTGTTCTGAAGCAAAGCATTACATTATTAAACCTTTGAGATATTTACTTAAGGCACATTGAAGACATGATCACAGTTCTCAATTGGCTCAAAAGCTTTTTGGATTTTGGACAGGATTCTAGGCATTATTTAAGAGTAAATTCAGTGTTATGTTGTCTCCTTACCTTCCTGAACAACAGTTCCATGGCATAATCATTAGGGTGTCAAGCTACATAGGAAGTCCTTGTTTAGCAACAATTGGCACTCGCAACTCAGTCATTAAACGGAGCAGTCACTGAGTGAAACCACAAGGGTGCTCATGATCTTACTTTAGCTTTCCTTTGTTTTACAGATCTGTGAAAGTCATAGTTGTAAAGATTGGTCATAAAGTTACATTTTCATCACCATCATTAAGTGCAAATGGTCAGAAAACAAAACAGTTGCTAACAAGGACTTGTCAGTTTGTCACACGTGGGATATGCATTTTTCCATTCTAAATGAAGATGACCAACACCATTCTTTGGTATTGTTTCTTTTTTAAATAAATACATAACTGTTTCCATATGTACACCAGCTTTAGTTTCTTGATCAGGGAGCAATAGCACAGCTCTAGTCTTAACTTGCTTTCTAGAGCTGACATACTGTATAACCTACTCCGATTTAGTAAAAGATTTGGTTTCATTTTTAAATTCTACTTCATGGGGCCCTATGTTCTTTTTGCTATAAATGGCAACTTTCCTTCCAGAATCAACTGAATCTCATTGGTTATTTCCATCCCACTAGATTTCTGCAAAGCTTGCTATATCTATGATTTCTTCTAATAATGAGAACACCAAATTGCTCATTTTGGCTTAAAGATTCCTGACATTTACATATAAACACCTTTGCACAGTTTAATCTTTGGATTTTCTCTGGCATGTGCTTAAATCCTTGTGGCTTTCTTAATTGGCTACACACATTTGTCTAAACCTCACAAATCTAAACCCCTTCATCTGGCACCTCTATCTCCTTCTGGCATGATTACTCAGCTCTGTTTGCCTGAGTTTCTTAGTTTGTCAGCCCTAAGCATCAGGAGTCCTCTCTGCAATTTAAATTTTGTTTTCAGAAACTCTCAATAATTTTCCTTCACATTATTGATGCCAATCTGCACCACAACCATTAGTTGTTCCCTAGGACTATCTACTAAGTTATTTGCGTAATGTTCAATTTTTTGGACTAGGCAGGCAAGCCACCATGTGGTTGTCATACTTTTCACCTACCCCATCTATCTGTGACTCTAATAAATATCATACTATAATAAATCTTACCATGTCACTGCCAAAGTTGTGCAGAGGCTTAGCTTCTTTTTCACTGCAAACGATAAAAGATTATTGTATTGTTGAGACTGTAGATGCTTTACTGTCATTTATAAAGAAACATTGAGACTGTGTTGAAAGGTACCAAATTTGCATACCTGTTTCATTGTAATCTACAAAGAAATACCAATGCTTGTCACTGGGGATGGGGCGCTCTATGAGGTGGGGCTTCCTTATTCTTGGGGAACAGTTCCCCTTAACCCAACTCTAGGATGCAGCAAATGAGATTGGAATGGCCAAACTTTACAGAATTACAGAATAATAGCACTGGAAAGCACCTTGGAGGTCTTCTAGTCCAACTTCCTGCTCAAGCAGAAGACCCTATATCATTCCAGAAAAATGATGATCCAATCTCTTCTTTAAAACTTCCAGTGTTGGAGCACCCATAACTTCTGGAGGCAAGCTGTTCCACTGATTAATTGTTCTCTCTGACAGGAATTTTCTCATTAATTCTAGGTTGGATCTTTCTTTGTTAGGCTTAGTTTAGTTTAGTTTATTAGACACTTATAGGCCGCCCTTTTCCCTGAGGGGACTCAGGGCAGCTTACAATAATGAGGGAAGGGAGTGCAAGACAAGACATAAAAGAAAACGTGAGTAAAAAAAATTAACCATAAAAACACAACATTCACTCAGCATTCGGGCGGGGAGAGAGTAAAGTCCTATCCCCAGGCCTGACGGGATAGCCAGATCTTGAGGGCCGTGCGGAAGGCCTGGACGGTGGTGAGGGTACGGATCTCCACGGGGAGATTGTTCCATAGCGTCGGAGCTGCAACTGAGAAGGCTCTCCTCCGCGTAGTCGCCAGTCGGCACTGACTGGCAGATGGAATTCGGAGGAGGCCTACCCTGTGCGATCTGATGGGATGCAGGGAGGTAATTGGCAGAAGGCGGTCTCCCAAATAGCCAGATCCACTACCATGGCTTCTATCCATTACTTCTTGTCTTACCTTCAGGTACTTTGGAGAATAGGTTGATCTCTTGATCTCTGTGGCAGCTCCTTAAATATTGGAAGACTGCTGTCATGTCACTCCAGTCCTTCTCTTCACTAAACTAGACATTCCTCTTTAAAATGAGATCATGTGCATAATTTAAGGAGGAAAGGAGATTAAAGACGCCTCTGGGATATGAATATTTTCCTATGTCTGAGTGGTCAATAGTGTTTTAGAATGGAAGCTTGGTATCAGGAAGAATTTGTACCTTTGAGATGGATGCCCTGCTTCTTTGCAAACCTGTCTTAATATGATCTTTTCTAAAGCTGCCCTCTAGCTTTTTGCCTTTTTATTTTAAGTTGAATTTTAAGATAGGTTTTTGTGGATTAAAACCATGATTAGACTATGCTGTGAAATATAATGATTTTGAGGATTATGTTTGATTCAGAAGGAAATTTTGTAACTAGATTGGTGGCTTTCTTTGAAAGTCTTTTCTTAAAATCCAATCCCCAATTCAGTCAATATTTAATCCAATAGTTAAAGTATTGGAAAAACATAAGTTCCAGTTCTCATAGGGCAGAAACCATCTGGGTGACTTGGGACTAACCATTCTCTCCTAGATTATAGCCATCCTCTCACACATCATAAGATGGTTGTTTGGAGGGAAAATGGGAGTAGGGAATGTTATGTACACTGTTCTGCATTGTCCAACATAAAGGGATATAAAAAATATTGATGATAATAACAATTGTCAGTAAGAAAGATTAAAAAGTCTGGATAGTAGTCATGGCAGTGCTTGAAAACAGCAGAAGAGAAAAGAAGGAGAAAATCACAAAATATAAAGACCTGCAAGTAGAAACAGAATGACGGTTGCAAAAGAAAGTAGAAATATTAATAGGTGTCTTGGGTGAAATCCAATGGTGAAATTCAGCCGGTTCTATCCAGTTCGGGTGAATCGGTAGCGGCAGCAGCGGGAGGCTCAGCCCACCCACCCCGGACATCATCATGTCCATTTTTGATGCTCTACGCATGCGCGTAAGTGACACGTGTGAGCGAAGTAAGCATGTGTGAGCGCTCACATTTGCAAACCGGTAGCAAAGGTAAGTTGATTTCACCTCTGGTGCAATCCCAAAACAACTGAAACACTACTTGAACACCATTGGCATTGACAAAAATCACCACCAATCAATTGCAAAATGCAGTTTTACTTGAAACAGTTCACATCCTGCAACAATATTTTTAACACCATCAAACACCACCCTCTGCTGATTCCAGATACTTGAGAGACATTTGATATGTGGATAAAAATGTCAAATCTTGTCTAAACATCTGGTTGACTATGCAATGAATCCTAATAATAAAACTTCCAGGGAGGCTCTATGTGGTTGTGGAGCTTGTGTGTTCTAAGGAAGATGAAAGCTATGCCAGAGTTCCATACCATACTGGAGAGGTTTCATCAGAGGAGATACACAAAGAATGTCTCCCACATAAACATTACAGTGGGACATACTGGATCATTTGTTGCCCAGTTCAACAAGGCCACTCTTGGTGACTTGTCTTTGGTGACAAGTATGCTACTGTTGGCTGAACAACCAGGGCCAATAACTGCAGGATACTGAAGAAAAGTTGTTTACCCATTACAAATATATAACGTTTGAAAACAGTAGCAAGACAATCAAAATCCAATATTTAGAAAACATAATGTGCAATTGAAAATATTTCTGGGATTTTTACATTCTTGTATATTTAAGTAATATTTATGCATTATTTATTAATGTAAACATTAATGTGAGTCCCTTGGACAGTAAGATGATCAAACCGGTCAGTCCTAGAGGAGATCAACCCTGACTGCTCTTTAGAAGGCTAGATCCTGAAGATGAAACTCAAATAGTTTGGCCACCTAATGAGAAGGAAGGACTCACTGGAGAAGAGCCTAATGCTGGGAAAGATTGAGGGCAAAAGAAGAAAGGGATGACAGAGAATGGGGTGGCTGGATGGAGTCACCGAAGTAGTAGGCATGCGCTTAAATGGACTCCAGAGGATGGTAGAGGACAGGAAGTCCGGGAGGAACGTTGCCTATGGGATCGCGATGGTTCAGACACGACTTCGCAACTAACAACAACAATTTATTAATCAAATTTGCATGTAATGGGTGGATTCATTGCAAGGATGAAAGTATGAATTGAGGAAAGAAAGGGCAAGATCTTAGAGATGAATGGAGTTTTCCTTAAGATCCCAATCAATAGTTCTCAGATATCACCTTGATGGGTTGTTTTTAGGAACAATTGCATGAAGAAAGAGAGTTTCCAAAATAATAGCTTCTTACATGAAGGGGCTGCACAAAAGCAAAGTGTGTCCCATAGGAGCAGTTCTATTCTTAAAAATTAGTGGTAGTAGGGGAAATACTTTGTGGGGGAGAAAAGCTATTGATTCCCTTCACAATGATGTTATGGCAGATGCCATTTTCATATGATGAACTCACATGGATACAATACAATACAATAGCAGAGTTGGTTGGGACCTTGGAGGTCTTCTAGTCCAACTCCCTGCCTAGGCAGGAAACCCTATACTGTTTCAGACAAATGGCTATCCAACATCTTCTTAAAGACTTCCAGTGTTGGGGCATTCACAACTTCTGGAGGCAATCTGTTCCACTGATTAATTGTTCTGTCAGGAAATTTCTCCTCAGTTGCTTCTCTCCTTGATGAGTTTCTACCCATTGCTTCTTGTTCTACACTTAGGTGCCTTGGAGAATAGTTTGACTCCCTCTTCTTTGTGGCAACCCCGGAGATATTGGAACACTGCTATCATTAAACTAGACATACCCAGTTCCTGCAACCATTCTTCATATGTTTTAGCCTCTAGTCCCCTAATCATCTTTGTTGTTCTTTTCTGCACTCTTTCTAGCATCTCCACATCTTTTCTACATCGTGGCAACCAAAACTGAATGTAGTATTCCAAGTGTGGCCTTGTGTGGATATATTACACACTCTCAATTCTATTTGTTGTAATGAGTTCATTTGACGCTGGCTGACTGATTGTCACATGCATAAAACACTCCTTCTCCTTGGGGCCGTTCCAGTTCAAAGAGCAAGATTCATTAGAGTCTCTTGTATGTTAGAAACAAGAACAGGAGGCCCTTCAATTGCCTACTGAAGTCTCCTTTAAGGCTGAATGCTTGTAGATAAAGCTGAAGGGGGGGGGAACTGTGTTTACTCATTAAACCTTTAACAAGCTTTCCTCTATGTGGCTTGTCTGGTGTATAATAGGTTGCTTAATGAAGCAGAAATACACTAAAATAGGAATTCCCTTATTAAGAAGCTCGGGGCCATGAACTTCCTCAAAGAAGAGGCAGAGTCTTAGCAAGAGCAGCAAAGGGGGTCCAAGGTCAGCCCTGGGTTTCACTGAATGCTTTTGTCTGACATTTTCAGGTTACAGTGCCATTCCCGACTAAGTTTACTTTGTGCTAAATGCTGGGTTTGTGATAAAATGTTCAACACCTTACATTTTCATCGGTGCACATGATGATGGCAGTTGCCTTTTTGTGAGCAGCTGCACAGTCTCTTCAAAAAGCAATTCAGCCTGCTGAATATTCTCAGAGCTTTATGCCAATGAAGGGGATCCGTATTGTGTATTCATTTTCCATATGTGGTTTCATTAAGTCAAAACATTATTTGGAAGGCTTCCTAGTTGAATGTTTAAGCAAATGCATTCATTAAGTGCTTCATTCTAGACAATTGGTTCAGGGATGTGCATTTTGCACTGGCTAAGATCCAACTTTCAGCCCACATTGGGCTGTGGACTATATACAGATTATATCTTGACAAGCTAAAATCATACATACATGTTTAAATGCGTTAATGATCACTTAAGGTCATCTTATGCTTCGGTGCACATTAAGTGAAGCAGGGTAAGACTCCAAATGATGCTTCTTCAACATGAAATGTCATCACACTCACTCCAAAGGGGTGTGGGAGAAGATATTCCTCCAATTTCTTATCCCACATGCTAGCTCATATTGCTTTTGAGTAGGCTCAGATGTAGTTATATGGTTGGTGACAGTCCAACAATGTGAGAATTTGACACAGATGCAATGGTTTTAGTGGCAGCCCTGCACTGAATGTAATATGTAGTTTGGCTTTTTCAAATGTTGCTAAATCTGGATCAGATTAGCTGAGACTTATACATAAGTAGGTGAACTGTCAGAATACTTATAAAGCAACTGGTAATAGATGTAAGATTTGTAGCTTTCCATAGCTCAAAAATTGAAAGATGGGAGATTGTCCTGAAAATAGGAAACAGACCTTCTTCAATAGATCACTGCAGCAGTTCTGGTACTGATCTAATTCATTATTATGTGACAGCTTAATATTTTTCATGGAACAGCCACATATATCTGGACAAGCTGAGGAACAAGAATGTGTCTGTGATCACAACATGTCTGTAGTACGGTATACATATGAATTAGATTTGATGAAGGCTGAGTAGAATTCCCTATAGACATGCTCTTTCAATTTACATGATAATATACATGCTGACTCTAAGAAATGAAAGTATTTGTTGTTTTCTTCAATAAAGGATGCTAGTTCTTTTACCTAACCCTAACTAACTGCTTTTTTGTAGATCAGATGCCAACTGATATGAATGGTCACATCTGGAACAGGAAACAGTAGTTGTTCCTTCCAGCCTTCTCTCTCAGTCAAAGAATTCCAAATCAGAGCCATACAAATGATCCAGGCATCTTTGGAGGCTGTTGATCACAACAAACTAGACAATAATCCATGGACAGTGGGACCGTCTTACATGCATGGTATCATTTTTTTTTTAAAAAAAGAATAGGCTTAGGAATTAAGTCTTAGGACAGTGTTACGGGTATCCTTGACTTACAACCATTCGTTTAACAACTGTTCAAGGTTACAACAACACTGGAAAAAAGTGACTTATAACAAGTTCTCATGATCATTGCAGAATTCCCATGGTTGTCCCAAAGGTGCTTTTTCAACAAGCAACTGGACTTTCTGGTTTTTCTTTGAAGACATTTCATTCCTCATCCAAGCAGCTTCTTCAGTTCTGAACTTCTCAATGAAAGAAAACAGAGCTGAAAAAGCTTCTTGAATGAGAAGTGAAACATTTTCCAAAAAAAACCAGAAAGTCCATTTGCCTCTTGAAAAAAGCACCTTTGGGACAACCATGACCTGGATGACTGAGAAACTCCATAGACAATTCCCATGCCTATGTGATCAAAATTTGGTCGCTTGGCAACTGCAATGTATTTATGACAATTGCAGCATCCTGGGATCATGGGATTGCTACTTGTGACTTTCCCTGACTGCTTCTGATAAGCAGTGTCAATGGGCAAAGTCAGATTCACTTAATGACTGCATGACTCACTTAACAACTACGGTGATTCACTTAACAATCATGACAAAAAGGTCATAAAATTGGGCACAACTCAAACAAACGCCTTACTTAGCAACAGAAATTCTAATCCCAACTACAGTCATGTTGAAGATTATCTTTAAAATAGGTAAGTGAGGGGTCTGCCAAATAAACTAAACATTACTGGTATTACTGGTTTTTGTGTGTTTCCAGTCTAAGCATGCTTGGTTTTTATTTTCTTCTACTTTAGATATATTTCTAAGCCACTGCCACTATTTCTAGTTCTATGCCACTTGGAGTTTACATAGAAAAAAATATATTATAAAATATACAATATAAAACACACCCTGTACAAGGAATAAAAGCACAACACAGAGTACAGAGAAAATAGAATAAAGATGGCAACAACGAATTAAATCAGGGGAATACTCTCCAAAACTGCTAAACTACATTAGAACAATAATGGGAGGCTCTGGAAGACATAAAATCAAAATCATGTAGCTGTAGATTAGTAGTACTTAAAATGATAATAGGAAAATCAATATAATGAAATTCAGCTGCCCTTTGTGTAACTGGAGAATTGAACTAATTTTTCATCGACTACAAAAGAGAATGTATTTTATTATAGGATAATGTATCATACATTTATTTCCACATGGTCCTTATTGACAAAAATAAATATGTGTGTGTTATTCACACATGATATTTATACAACCTTTATCCCACCACATTCCTTCCAGGCAAACCCCTGGAATTAGCAAGAAGATGAATAATATCCAAGATGATAGGCGCTTAAGATGTAACGGATGAACTTTATTCAAAGTAAAACTTGACATTTACAACTTAAGTACAAACTTAAGTTGATTCATGTACATTTTAAATGTCTCTTTTTGCATTCTTTCAAATGTCACACATTAGGGGAAAAAGTGGTTGGAGTGTGTTGCTTTGTAAATAAGTGGGGTTTTTTCCATAAAGATATTTGTAAAGTTATATGTATGTTTTGTTGTAAAGTGTTTTATTAAGTGTGTTTATTTGTAAATATAAGCCTCTATGTGTGTGATTCAGAAGAATTTATTGTGAGATGACTGAGAATCTGTACAGACTTATACATACTGAAAGGACTGAAAATATTTATAAGTTGTGAGTATACTAACAAGCACTTTCATTTCAAACTTTACACATCAATACTAATGGAATTAAAAATGATATGCTTATGTGGATAATTTCTTCTCTTCCTCATCACAGGTGTGCATCACACAAACACACATCTTTAAGAACATTATGAATATAAACAATGCCATGTTGAATTAGATCCCTGGCCCATATAGTCAAGCAGTCTGTCTTCTTAGATCATTAGTTTGTCAGCAGATGGCCTTCAGAGGCAAGCTCACTTCCATCAAGACTAATAGACATTTATTCCTTTAATCTAGAAGGACGGAAAAAGAATATGCACTTAGTGATACGCCAAGAAGACTGGGATGGTAATTGCAATTCCATATTTAGCTTATAGAGAAAGACCAATGGGATAACCCTGGGAGTAACTGGTCTGATGTACGGTAGAAGGACCAAACCCACCATGAAAGCTCCAGGTACATAGAAAAGGCAACATCCCACACGTTTTAGATGTTTTGCTAAATGTATTTATTGCAAGGAAACAATCCAAAAGTTTGTTCCAGAAAATGTTTCAGATTTATTTAAAAGATTTCCAGAACAGACCCAGCTATCAAATCTCTTGATTTCTTTAGCAACTGGAAATGACATACCAAAGCTGTCCTCTGTGGGGAACTGGTGCTGCTAAATGGGCTCAAAAGCTTCCTCCTTCTCCTCCTGCTGTTAAAATTTGGCCCTTTCCAACATGTGATTAATTTTAGATTCTGCTATATCATCCCAAGTAACATTTTATGGCTAGATCTGCTTAGATCCAGGATAGATGGCTTTTAATCCAAGGAAGGAAATATGTCCCATAAGAGTTTCCACAAAAAAGCATTATTAAGCAAATGGGGTTTTCCCATCACTTTCACTCTCTGTTGGCAGAAAAAAACATATCTTTGGAGCTTTTGCTGCTTCTCTACTCTTTAAAAAACTTCCCTTTGGAGAATATGCACTTTTTTTTTGTTTCACTTTGCCAAAGAAGGGGCCTTTCCAATATCCATGTCTTGTGCAATTACTGATGAAAAACTAAATTGGGCCAGTCTGATACAAATATGTTTTCTCCCCTGGAACTCCCCTGGAACTGCCTAGGGCAGTGATGGTTAACCAAGGGCAAGCGTATGTGCACAACCGCAAATGCAATGTGAGCGCCCCCGTGCATGCACCCTGTCCCCCTGGCCCCATTTTGGCTTCCAGGTTGGTGCATGCACATGCGCAACCCCCCAAAATGCAATGCGAGCACCCCCTGCACATGCACCTTGCCCCTGTGCATATACACACACGTTCCCCACACATTCCCTGCTCCCCACATATATGCAGCAGAGACCGAACAACCAGCTGCCTGGCAGGAGGCACACACATATTCATGGTGGAGCTGGGCTGAGGCAACAGCTGGTGTGCCCACAGAGAGGGCTCTGCATGCCACCTATGGCGCACATGCCATAGGTTTGCCATCATGGGCATAGGGTATGTTTTTCCTTATCCCCTTGTCTGATTATCTTGAATTCTCTGTGAATTCAACTTATTTATATTTCCTCACAGGTACCCATATGACTAAATTATTTCATATTAGTCTATGCTTATGGTTCCCTGACCTTTGATCTTTCAATTCATAGGTGGCCATTGATGAATGAAAACAAGACTGCTTTGGGCATGTTCACAATTAACCTGAAAACTGCTTTGGAAACCTTCTTTGAGATGTGTTTATGGCTTTTGTGGGGGGGGGGGGGGGAAGGGACATACTTTTGTGTTGTTAATAACAGGGCAGAGAATTTAGAAACAGTAATAATTTTGTAATACAATTAATCTATGGAAAAATGCCCTCAGTCATTCTCTTAGAGCTGCTAGATCTGGATGTAAAAATGCAGACAACCATCAGAGGGCAGCAAAGAGAGAAAACAAAGCTCTTTACTATCCTCCACTGGTCTTGTGCGATTTTTGCAACCCTCATCTACTAGCCCCAGTCTTATTCTCCCTCACCTTCCTCAACCCCCACCATTTATCCACTGAAATGTTGCTCTTGGCAGGAACTGGGCCACAAGGGAGGTTACATTAGCATCAGCACGCATTGTTTTCTGAAATGTTTTTCTTAATGTTTCAGGCAAAAAAAAAGAAGTCAGGTTGAAAGGTTCTTTGACCTCTTTGTTTACTTTGGAATTCTGGACCGAAACCCTTCAAAATGTTTCATCTACTTTTCATATTCCTCAAAATGTTTCTTCTTTTTTTTGCACTGTTAACCTACACATGGCCCATTTCACAAAAGAAGGAGGATCTGGAAAAGATACTCCTCTGAGCATAATAAAACAATCTCTTCTCTTACTTACACATTAGGGATAATTTCAAGAGTTGGTCCTGTGCGCATTTACTCAGAAGAAAGACCAATTGAGTTGAGTACACCTACTCAAATTGCAGCACCATCCTGCAAGTCTAAACTTTGTTGGAAACAAATCCTATTTAAATTAGTTGGACATATCTATGTAAAGCTAGTCAAGAGTAAATTGCTCTGTTGAGGAGTCAAAGAGAGCAACAGCTCAGATGAAGCCTGAGTAAGCAGACCTGTAAATATTTAAATATGTAATTATTTATATCAGAAATACATGGCTAAATATTTTGTGTATGTGAAGCAGGAATCAATCCTTGCCAATTTTAAAATATTTGTATTGGACCTCTACTCTACACAAAAATTTGTTACTTTATAGGCAACAGCAACAAAACTTTTTTTAAAAAATCCTAGATTCAAAGTTGGCTCAGTATGTTTAAGCTATACTAACAAACTACTTGAAAAGCTCTAATGGTAAATAAAACTTAATTTAAAAGACACAACATTCAGCAGTATTCATAGATACTATAAATCAAAAAGTATGTTCCTTAAGGTATAGTAGTAGTTTAGTGGTTTCAGAAAGTCTACCCTCTACAATCAGAAATATAGAGCAATAGTTAATATAGGTAACAGCACTGAACCTGATTCTTATTAAAATGTAAGAGAAATTTATAGTGTGTCATGAAAGCTCATTGGGAAGAAGGAGTAATAATAAAAATAGAAAGAAACTTCTAAATTATGAAAGGAGATGAATGGAGAGAAATCATGGGAAGGAATTGAATATGGGGGGAAAAATGAAACACATTGGATCTAAGCAGCCAGAAATGAAGAGTAAAGCTGGAACATAGGCTGTTTAAGTAGAAACCATCCAGAAATGGCTGGATAGAAAAATTGCTGCTCTTTGACAGCAATCCTGTGCATAAGGATTAGTTCATTGCTGTTGAAACTTTAGAAGCCTGGTCAGTTCCCCAAGTGGTAGAAATTTCATGACAACACGAGATTTGTAAGATTTCCTCTCTGTAATTCCCACAATTAAAATCAAGGTTGTTTAAACATCTGTTAAGGATGAATAGTATCTTTGGAACTATAGGACTACAGTACCGATATACAGTAGTATCCAAGTGAAGTGGCCTGTTGTAGCCTGTTGGCCGCTAGCCCCTCCAGCAACCAAATCAGATGAGGAGGAGGAGGAGGCGTGGGAGTGGGAGTCAGCATCAAGGCAATCTGAGAGCTCTGAGGGGGAAGAGGGAATGGAACTGCAGGGAGGGACAGACAGGCAGAGGTGGAGCCTGGGCCATCTGTCAGCCCTGAGATGGAGAGTCAACAGCCCCCAGGTCTGGAGATGGCTGATGAGGAAGAGGAGGAACAACTGGCTCAGTGCCTCACCTGCGGGTACGCAGAAAGCAGAGGAGAGAAGAGCAGTGGAAATTTGTGGGCTGATCCTTGGGAAGGAAATGCTACCACTGCTAGCGAAGTCCCACCCTAGCTTCAGGATAAAAGGCAGGGGGAAGCGATTAGCAATAGCAATAGCAATAGCAGTTAGACTTATATACCGCTTCATAGGGCTTTCAGCCCTCTCTAAGCGGTTTACAGAGTCAGCATATCGCCCCCACAGTCTGGGTCCTCATTTCACCCACCTTGGAAGGATGGAAGGCTGAGTCAACCTTGAGCCGGTGAGATTAGAACCGCTGAACTGCAGATAACAGTCAGCTAAAGTGGCCTGCAGTACTGCACCCTAACCACTGCGCCACCTCGGCTCATTAATAGGTGTGGCAGGCAACGATTTATCTCCCTGCCAGACAGACTTGTTATCCTGTGGTGAAAGAGAAACTTTTCACTGGTGCTGTTGGTGCTCCTAATAAAGGAATCATTGCTTCAGCTACAGAGGGTTTGTCGTGTTTGGAGAGCTGGGTCAGAACATGGCCATACTATTACGCAAATAGGAATTAGCAGGTCTAAGCTACAAAAATTCCAAATGACCAGGACATGGGCAGCAAAGTGATGGAGACAATCCTCTTTGCTACCATGCAGTGTTGCTCAGATTACTTTAGTTCGGATATGATATGCCTGACTCAAGGGATTTCCTACACAAGGATAATTTCACACCTATATACATGAAAAAAGGTCTTTGTAGCTTTTTAGTTTTGAAAGCAAAAAGGTGCTTTATAGCAGGGGTCTCCAACCTTGGCAACTTTAAGCCTGGTGGACTTCAACTCCCAGAATTCCCCAGCCAGCTTTGCTCCTTCAGGTTTAAAGTTGCCAAGGTTGGAGGCAGAATACCACATTAGTTGAAAAGCTGGATCTTTTTCTGCAATGGTATTGCTGCCCTTTGCAATATCACTGTGATCCAGGAAAAAAAAAAGATGTATTCAAAATGCAAAGCTCACCACAGCCATTTGTTTATTCTTTTTCCGTTTTTGCTTTCCTCCAGCACTTTTTAAAACATCATGTTGTTATGCAAATAGATCTTCCCTTGAAGAATGCAACTTAACATATTAGTATAAGATGCACTTCCCCCCTTAAAAGAGGGTGAAAATTTGAGTGCATCTTATATACTGAATGTAGCCCCGTCCATCCACCGGCCCTCACCCTTTGGCCTCTGCTTCCCAGCAATTTGCCTTCTTGCAGCAAACAGCAAACAGTCTGTTTCAGCTTCAGCACAGCCTGATTAGCACAAGGAGCTGATTTTCAGTTGGATTGGCTTCTCAATCATCAGCTGTTTCAGGCTGCAGGGATTGCCATTGCCTATTGTAGCCTCCACTTGCCCCATTTTCGGTCTCCACATCCCATTTTTGGGTTCTGTGTGCCCCATTTTCTGCCCATTCCAATCCTCGCCACCCAGAACGAGCGGAAAATGGGTTCTGCGGAGGTGGCAATAGGCTATGGCAATCCCTGCAGCCTAAACAGCTGATGGTTGGGAGGCCAGACCATCAGCTGCTTGTACTAATCAGGCTGTGCTGAAACTGAAATATGCTGTTTGCTGTTTGCCCTTTGTCTCACTCCGTGTTAACCAAAATACTGTTGCATTCAACAGGACCTACTGCCTAGAATGTGAGCAAAGGATTGGAACCAGTGGTGGGTTCCGGACCCCGTCACAACCAGTGCACTGCACACGGGGCTGGGCGCCCTAGTCCTAGCACTGCACAAACATGTGCATGTCACCACCCTGCAACACCCAGCTGCTCGGTGGAGGTCGCACAGGCACTGCACTCCGTGTGCGGGTGCACAATTGGCTGATGGTGTTACAAACAGCTATGGAACGCAGGTGAGTGGGTAGGCCAAATGAGCCACCATACCAGTATGGTGACCACTGCTCCCGGCTACTACGGCCTGGTACAGCCGTACCGCCCAGAACCCACCACTGATTGGAACTCTGATGAATTATCAACAATGAAATGGCACAGTTAGAGATGCAATTTTTACAAATACATCAGTGGTGGAATTCATTTTTTTTTTACTACCACTGTGGGCATAGGTTTTTGGGAGTGATGTGGCTTTGTGGGCATGGCTTTGTAGGCATGGCAGGGGAAGAATACTGCAAAATCCCCATTCCCTCCCCACCCCACTAACCTGCTTTCCAGCTCCGTTCTCCTGTTCAGGGCAACAAAAGAAGATCAGCTGGGAGGCAGTGGGGGTGGAGCCAGTCTATTGCCAGTTCTTCGAACTACTCAAAATTTCTGCTACTGGTTCTTCAGAACCTGTCAGAACTGGCTGAATACCACCTCTGAAATACATATACCTTTAAATCTAGGCATTTAAAAAATCTACTATAAAAGCTGTGCTTTTAATTTGCACCGAAGATGTTTTCCTTCCTGGTATCTTAAAATAACCTATTGGGCAAATAATGTGGTCACTTTTCCATGCCAAAGTCACTTAATTCCTTTATATTACAGCAAGTGGCCATGTCAGCTTCTTTCATCAGATGCCAGCCGTTGTTCATGTTGAGAAATGGTAAATAAAATAACCAGTTAGCTTAACATCAGAATGTTATTTTCTCATGTGAATGTTATTGTTGTTAATCTCTTTGTTTACTGTTACATGGAAAGCAGCATAAATAAACTATGTGTCCTGTGGAAGATCAGGCTGCTTAGCAAAATTGCAGGCACCTGGGCTGCCTTCTTTCCCATCCATCTGAACCTTTCCCTGAATGTCAGCACAACAAACTTGCCAGTAAAGCTACAACCTTGACATAGGCTGGTGTGTTTGTGTGTCTATTTTGGAATTCAGGACAAACCAATGAAGGCATTGTTCATCCAGAAGGTATGGAGGGCCCAAGCAGATGGTTTTGTAGCCCGGCAAGATGAAACACAATATTAAAAAAAAAATTACATGCTGGCCATTAACAGAAAAAGAAGAAGACATCTCAGAGAAGGGGGATTTCAGGCAGAATAGGCTTAAGAAAAAAATATTGATACAAATAGTATAAAACACGGTACATACACGGTACATAGGTAAATTGAAATAGAGATGTAAGTAATCATACTTTTGAAGAGCAAGAGGAAGTGTGAAGCGAACTGGCAACAACGCCCACAGCAACACACCCCTGACCTGAGGGTAGAATAAGAAGCAATGGGTGGAAACTAATCAAGGAGAGAAGCAACTTAGAACTGAGGAGAAATTTCCTGACAGTTAGAACAATTAATCAGTGGAACAACTTGCTTCCAGAAGTTGTGAATGCCCCAATACTGGAAGTCTTTAAGAAGGGATTGGACAACCATTTGTCTGAAATGGTATAGGGTTTTCTGCCTGAGCAGGGGTTGGACTAGAAGACCTCCAAGGTCCCTTCTAACTGTTACCTGTTAATAAGAAGCTGACTTTTGTTATATTTATTTATTTATTACTGTATTTATAAAAGGATTTTCACCAGATCAATTATGTCTTCAGATTTTTCTTTCATTCTTCTTTTATTCGTATGCATATGTTCTGTGGATTATGCCTAGTCCATTCTCACTTTATCCATATTTATGGTTTCATTTCTAAAAAAAACCCTGATGATAATTTTCAGCAATGGCAGGCAAGATCCCTGCAAATCAACACAATGTTTTTTTTTCTCAAGATATTAAGCCAAATGCTCAAAGTCAAGCCAAATTGGCGAGCAAAAGGAGTTCTCTCATGTAACGTTTCACAGTAAATATGGAACTTCACTACTATTGTTTCACAAAAAATATTAATGTTTCTGCAATACACCTGAGAAGATCCAATTTTACCCTTCTTGCTATCCAGCCTGCCTGCCTTTCCAATACAAAAAGGAATATTTTATCCTTTGTATACAAGCTATAACCACTGATACCCCAACTCAAAACACGAGAAAAAAGGTAAGTGTTTTGTCACTGATCTCAGTTTAATCAAACAATAACTATACATCTGTCAATTTTTCCACTGGATAAAAGAGGAGCATTTTTTAACTTTCATATTAAAAAAATGCAATAGAGAAAATATAGAGCATAAAGAATTGCATGTGACAAAACTTTCTTTTTATGTTCTTAATAGTTCAGGAGTGAATATTTTCTACCTCCACAGAATTACAAAAAGAGGCCCAGGTGCAATCTGCTTGGTCACCTGTAAACTTGCAACTGTATGTAATGGCACTGACAATTATCTTTGCTGTGAAGCATCCTTGAGGAAACAAGAAAATTTGCAGGTATTTGCAGATATTACTAAGCACCCTGCCTGGTTCCCAACATTCTTTCAGAGAATGTCTCATTTGTAGCTTTATCTTGTCTTCCACTGGCTTCCTTAAGCAATTAAGGTTCTTTTAAGAAAAGGTTCCTTAGAACTAACTTTGACTCTTAGCAACTTTAGGGACAAAAAACATTAACAACAGGACAAAACAGTGCAGACTGCCCACCTATCTCGCTGATATTCCTGTTGGTCTCTCATTCAAGCATTACAATACCATATTTTTTCAGAGTATAAAATGCACTGGAGTATAAGACGCACTAAGATTTTGAAGAGGCAATTTTTGAAGAAAAGTTTTTGCACTCTGCAGACCTTCCAAAAAGGCCCGTTTTTTTGTGAAAATGGGCCCATTTTTTTGCAAAAACAGGCCTGTTTTTTGTCAAAAAAAAAAAAAAAGCCAGGCATAGCCTTTAGGAGGCTTATAGAGTGCTTCTGGGGGTCGGGGGGCAAAAATGAGCAATAAATGGCCCATATTCTGCTTGATAAGATTAATGATTTTATTGGCACTTCCAACAAAATCAGTGTTGAAACATTAAAAATGCTGTGCAGCAACAGCTAATCAACATGATAAACATTTGAACAATACACGACGCTTGAAAAACACAATAATATTCATGAGGTAAGCCATACAGTTGCTGTACTTATATGATACAAGGTGCATTGAAGGGTTCACAAAAACAGATTAGTATGGTGACCCCAAGCTCGTGGGGCCCATGGGCAAGTGCTTGTGTTAAGACAACCCTAATTGTAGGTTCATAAGGGAAGGAGCGGGGGGAGGGACTTTAAGCTTCCCATCCCCCTGTCACTTTTTAATGCAAATGTTGCTTTTCAGACAAGACAATATGTAGGGCTGAAGCTGCTACCAAATGGTATTGCACTAGGAAGGTTATCCTAAATCCTAAAAATAAGCCAGGTTTTTCTCTATGGAGATTCTCAGTTATCCAGGTCATGGTTGTCCCAAAGGTGCTTTTTCAAGAAGCAACTGGACTTTCTTGTTTTTCTTCAAAGACGTTTCGCTTCTCATCCAATCAGAGCTGAAGAAGCTTCTTGGATGAGAAGTGAAACGTCTTCAAAGAAAAACAAGAAAGTCCAGTTGCTTCTTGAAAAAGCACCTTTGGAAAGTTTTTATTTTCGTATGAAGATGCTAGTAACCTGTGGATGCTTTTAGTAGCTTGTCCTACATTACTAGAAAAATGAACATAGAGCCAATAATTTGTCCCCTACGAGAGAATAAATATCATCATCAGAGGAGAGACATTTTGCATTTCACAATTATGGAATGGGAAAATGCATTGTCCTGATATTCACTCTCAAGTTGTCTCTCACAAACTCCTTCGGTTTTACTGCAATCTCTATAGGGAGCTAACTGTATCAGTGATGGGACTGCACATCCATAGGGTGGCTTCAGGACAGAACCACCTATCTTTAGAAAACATTACAAAATAATTATCTTCACTTTTTCAGATGTGAACTTTGGTTATAGCAGCCACAAAGAGTTATAAATTGTTCTACTGACTCATCCTGAGAATACTGCTCTAAGAGAGTGGGTTGCTTTTTGTTTTGCAAGTTTGTAATAATAATCTGGCATATCATTTTATGATCTCCAAAAGGTAGATCCATCTTTTGGAAGTCATAAAATGATGAGTCAAAAATGATATTATTATAAACTTTTGTCCCATTCTACTTAAGAGGGGGAACAATTAAGACAGGGTGACGAAGACTTAGTAAACCTATATAGAAACTGTATAGGAAGGAAGGAAGGAAGGAAGGAAGGAAGGAAGGAAGGAAGGAAGGAAGGAAGGAAGGAAGGAAGGCCCTGCTGCAGTTTGTATGCTGTACTTTATGGAGATTATGTGTGCGTGCAGCTCTGGGCTTCGAAAAACAGACATTTTACCCTCTCTTTAGGCACAATGGCCAACACCCTGGCAGCTCTCTGAGTACTCTGACTCTGTTACCTAATCTCCAGCTGTGGGCCCTGCTTTGTGCCAAGTCTCCTTTGGCTCTGTCTTGCAATAATGGCTTCTGGAGCCCAGCCAGGAACTCCTGCCAGTTCCAGTCACACTCTGCTAATGCAAGAGGCAGAGTTTATTAATTCACCGCCAAGGCCTATTGTCTGGGACTGCCTGGCTGTTTATTTACTCCAGTTGATGGGGCTACATTTATTCAGAAACAGCAAGCCAGTAAAGGGGTACTGATTAAAAACTGTGGCTCCTTCTGATTGTGGAGAGCTGGGATCCTTTCTCAGTGTAAACGTTCAGAACTTCTCTTGAATTTCTTTTCAAGGAGAAAATTAATCTCACTGCTATATCATCTTCTCAAGTCCCTTTATTTCTTTTCTGAGCCACATCGATTTGGTTTTTTTTAAAGGATCAGCAGAAAATTGAGATTTTAAAGTGCTAATGTAGAAAAGAGATAAGAGAAAGTACAGTACTGTGCATAAAACTATAATAGTAAAGGGAGACTTTGATTTGCTTTAACTCTCTCATAGATGTTTCTCAAGGAAACTAGTCATGGCATTAGATAATCAAGTACACTAAACTGCAGCCTTTCCCAATGTGTTGTTGTTAGTTGTGAAGTCGTGTCCACCCCATTGCGACCCCATGGACAACGTTCCTCCAGGCCTTCCTGTCCTTTACTATCCTCTGGAGTGCATTTAAGCTCACGCCTACTGCTTTGGTGACTCCATCCAGCCACCTCATTGTTCCCTTCTTTTGCTCTCAGTCTTTCCCAGCATTAGGCTCTTCTCCAGTGAGACAATTTCCCAATGTAGTTGGTGATAATTTCCATCTTTCCTATTCCTATGACCCATGGTCTCAAAGGCAGTTTTTACTTTGGTCCAACGCAAGGAGACATCAAGTTGGAGAAATCTGCCATGATACATATCAGTACATAGAGGTAGGGGCACATATGAAAGATTGCTTACCTACTGTAAATGCCTTAATTTAGTCTTATCTCAATTATTGGGGACAGGAAATTTGCACTGCAGAGCTAGCTCTATGAGATATAGTTCCTTATCTCCCTTGCATCTTTACCATATATAAGACGTTATCGTCTCTCCGGTCTATTCCACTGGTTTTCCCATGGCTTTTTCATCTTGGAGAGAACAACATTTCTACTTTCAATGCAGATGGCCAATATCATATGTGTGGGAGAATAAAATATGTTGCGAATAAAAAAGTAGCCCAGAAAAGCACCCAATTTCTTTATCCAACTCATAGTTGAAGTTGTTGTTGTTGTTGTTGTTGTTGTTGTTGTTGTTGTTGTTGTTATTATTATTATTATTATTATTATTATTATTATATGTGGTAATGCCTGCCAGTTGGACTGTCTGAAATGGAATTAGACATTCATGGTGGATGAGACTATTCTTATGACTATATGCTACTTGTAGAATTAAAAGCAGAAGATATTGGGAACCAATATTGGGTATTGGACCTGGGTACTTGAGAGACCGCCTGCTGCCAATTACCTCCAATAGACCGATTAGATCCCACAGATTAGGCCTCCTCCAAATTCCATTCATTGGCCAATGCCGATTGGCGACCACCCGGAGGAGGGCCTTCTCTGTGGCTGCTCCAGCCCTCTGGAACGATCTACCCGTGGAGATTCGAACCCTCACCATCCTCCAGGCCTTCCGCAAAGCCCTTAAAACCTGGCTGTTCCGACAGGCCTGGGGCTAATGAGCTTTTGTCCCCTCTCGAATGGTATGATTGCTGTGTGCTTTTAAATTGTGGTACTGTTTTGTTTCGTGCTTTTTTTTTTCTTTCCCTTATTTGTACCCCCCCCCTTGACTTGGATTGTAAGCCGCCCTGAGTCCCCTCCGGGGAAAAGGGCGGCATAGAAATATAATCAATCAATCAATCAATCAATCAATCAATAGGTGGAGACAGTAAGAGCTTTTGTTCTCTTAGCAGTTTTTCATAGCCATTAGGGTGGTCAATATCTGATGATAGAAACCTGTGATCTGTTCTAGCCGAGCTCACCACACATTCTTCTGCTGGTGGAGAATTTAAAAGATTGACCATCATTTATCTGAATAAGGATAAATGTTGGGGCTCATTTGCCCCAAATACATTTAAGAGGTTTGGTAATCTCTGTACAAGAGACTTTGAAGTGTCACTATTTGATTGGCATTTTATATAGTGATTAATGTGCTGCACTAGAAACTCCCATAGACGTTCTAGTACTCCCTTAGAAACAGAAGCCATCCGGGTGATATTGGGCCAGGGATTTTGTCTCAGCCCCGACACCTCACAGGACTGTTCTTGTGGGAAAAATAGGAGGTGGGACCATTATATATACTTCCCTAAATTGTCAAAAGTAAAGGTGGGTAGAAATGCAATGGAATGCAGTACAATGAAAGAAAGTGCATTCTTAATTTGAATCTGATTCTTTTGGCTATTGTTGTCTAGTTTAACATTTAATTTCCTGTGTTCGTAATTTTAGACATAGCCTCCCAGTGATGCATAGGTTCTTGAAAGGACCTTACTACAGAATTGTAAAATACGTTTACAATTAAAAAGCAGAACTGTATTTTTTTTTCTCAACAGTAGATGGTTCTTGTTAATGAATAATCTAGGGAAGAACAGATTATGCACATAATAAATAGCAGACCTTAATTGTAATAAAATATCTCTTGAAGGAGTTGTCTTATTCTCTATTACACAGACAGGGAATCAGTGGTGTATTAACCATTAAGCAGACTAGGCCCGTGCTTAGGGCACCAGGCCCAAGGGGACATCACAAAGTTGAGGGGAAAAAAACAATTAAGATTTGTAAGGTATGTACAAAGGAGGGGGCACCAAGATTTGTCAGTGCTTAGGGCACCAGTGAGCCTTAATTGACCACTGCAGGGAATGTGAAGTCCTCCAAAATATAACTCCCTTATCACTTGCCATACTGGTGAAACACTGGGGAATTGTAATAGCTATTTGGAGAGCTACTCATTTCTTATCGCTGCTGGAAGAAGAGAATTGCCAGTCTTATCACTCTCTAAGGACAACATTTATCTCCTACAGTAAACTTTAAATTACTCAACCATATTATTTTAGCCTTGTAATTGGTTCTATGGTTTGGTGTGAGATAGTATGGCAGCTTCTTATGAACAAGAAACAATGAAGTTGATAGTGATTACTGGCCTGGATACAAATAAAAATAACACTACAAAAATATTCTGGTTGACATCATAGGCCAGAAATTCTTAAAGTGGGGGTTCTTTGGGCAGATCCTGGGGATAATAGAACAATTTGTAATTGCTTGTTTGAGAGTTGAGGATCCAGTTTATAACAGCCGATGCCGAGAAATTTGTGTAAAATAACATTCTGTGTTTTTTTAATGGAGGTAATGATATTACAGTATTTGAGAGCAGGAAAAAGGGTAAAGGATCAAACAATTTAAGAACTTTAGTCATGAGGAGTCTTGGATTTCGGCAAGTTGATGGGTCCCAATTTTCATAAACCTTTCTGATGTTGTACAGTACTTTTTTAAAAACCTGGATTCTGCAATTGTAGAGAAATCTCTTGTCAAATTTTAGACAAATATGCCCCTGGTCTGTACAGAAAGGCATTCTCTGGGGGCTAGAAGGAGCCAGACAAAAGAAAATTGGAGACTTAGGGGGCCAAGCGCCAGCCAGTATGGAAGAATTTGACCCTTCTATCTCTCGTGCAGGCCCAGGTTGCAACTGGAACTTTTCTGAGTCCCCTGAGTGTCCAAGAATAACAAATTGAATCAAGAGTGAGAGACATAGACATGCCAGGCTTCAGGAAGAAGCTCCTTCACATAAATAGTCTAGCTGGGTGTCCGCATTCTGACATGAGCATATTCAGGGTAATTGTGTTAGGGTAGAGGACTGAAGACTGCAGGGGAACGTGTGCCTTTTGAAGAAGACCCAATGCTGAAAAAGAAGGTTTGGCCTTGAGCTGTTTTTATATCCAGCTACTAAAAATCTTTCCTTTTTCTCTAAGACAGTGATGGGTAACCTTTTTTGGCTCCCATGCCAAAATCGGGGAGGGGGGGAGCACAGCGGGGTCATGTGCGGGTGTGCTATGCCCATAATGCTATGCATGTGACCCCCTCCCTCACATGCATGCAAACGTGACCAGCGGCCCCTCCTGCTTTTGGCACTGTTTTTTCACCCTCCCCAGACTCCAGAGGCTTTCTAGGAGCCTGGGGAGGGTGAAAACAGGGCCTCCCTAGAGGCCCTTTAGAGGCTTCAGGAGCTTCCCTAAAGCCTCCCGAGGGGGGAAAATGGACCTATGGGAAACCCGGAAATTCGGGAATGGTAACTTCTGGTTTGTCCATAGGGCCAATTTTTGACCTCCGGAGCCTCCAGGAGCCTTCCCTAAAGGCTCCACAAGGCGAAAAATGGGCCTTTGGACAAACCAGAAGTCACTTCTGGTTTGCTCGTAGGGCCGGTTTTTACCCCAGGGAGCCTTCAGGAAAGCCTTCTGAAGGCTCTGGAGGGCGAAAAATGGCCCTATGAGCAAACCGGAAGTCCTTTCCTGAAGTTCCAGTTTGCCCATAGGGCCGATTTTTCGTGAAAAACGGCCTCAAAAGAAGGCCGAAGTCAGCTGGCCAGTGCACGCATGCGCGCTGGAGCTGACAGGGCAACACCTCACATGCCCTAAAAAATGGCTCCGCGTTCCACCTGTGACAGGCATGTCATAGGTTTGCCATCACCACTCTAGGATTTATTACTTAATGTAGATCTGGTGGACTTTGCTCTTCTCTATTATTCTGGGATCTGGGGCTATTTGGATCAGGCAGAAAAGGGTAAGTTCAGATTTAGTAACCCATATCTACCTATTACACAAGGCAAATCTTTGCCAGCAGATTAGGAGTGGGGTAGTTGCTGGGGCGTTTACTGGTCTCCACAATAAATCTGGTTGCAATAAAACCAGGTTAGCTAGCCAGTGAAACTTTTTAAAAACATTTCAAATTAAATGAAATGTCATGAAATAAAAGTCACAATTAAGGATTTCTTGACTTCCCGCCTCCTCCTACATGACCTTGTCTGCTAAGCAAAATTATATGATTCAGGTGACCACTAGTGTTTGATCATGGCCTAATCATTTTTTATAACTAGACATTTTATCCCAAAAAGATTTTTAAAAACTAAAAGAAACTAATAACTAAGGTAAGAGAAAGAAGAAAAAGAAAGAAAGAAAAAGAAATATAAAGAAATAATTTCTGGTTTTCTTTTACAGCCGTTATAAATTTAAATTGATCTCTTAGTCTAAGGTTACTTTTATGTTTTCTATTATCAACTATTTTTTCTAATCATCAGACCCACATATCATATTTTCATTTTTTTCTGTCTCACACAAAACGTCCAAAAGAGGTTCCTAATCAGCATTAAAATTAATTAATATCTTTTCTCTAATCAAAGCTATTAATTTTGCATCTCTCTTCCTTGGTGAGTATTGTTGAATCTTTCTCCTGTGGCACATATAAAAGTTTAGCTGCCTTTATCAGATATAAAAACAAAGTTTCACGAGTTTTTGTCAATCAGTACCAAAAGAAAAATCTCTGGTTTCAATTATATCTTAATCTTTTAAATCCTTTGAATTAATATATGATTTCAATGCAAAAAAAGGGGACACAATGGCTCAGTGGTTAAAGATGCTGAGCTTATTAGCTGGAAAGCTGACAGCCTGAGTTCAAGATCTGAGCATTGTGCAAAGGGTGAGCCCCCATTACTTGCGCCAGCTCCTGCCCACCTAGCAGTTCAAAAGCATGCAAATGCAAGTAGATAAATAGATACCACTTTGGTGGGAAGGTAGCAGTGTTCTGTGTGCCTTAGCTTATAGTGATGCTGGCTACAGAAATATCTTTGGACAATGCTGGTTTCTTGGCTAAGAAATGGAGATAAGCCCCCTAGAGTTAGACATGATTGGCCCTTTCCCTTTATCTTTATTTCAATGCAAATGTTTTAAGCTTTTTTTACATGTCCACTGTTGGAAGAAAAATCTAGGTGCGGTTCCAAGTCGGGAATAAAACGGAGCCTGATTGGAAAGAAAGATTCTGTTTATTTGTGAACAGAACCAACACACAGCATGCAGTTCTGGGACAGCTGACAAAATGGAGTTGAGAGTACGTGGGTTTTATACCTTCTGGATCCCTATGAGGTCAGATAGGGGTTATGGCTGGCTGTATAGGCAAAAGGGGAAATGCAAATTCTAGATGTTTGTCTAAGCTAATCTTGTCCACCTTTGGCTTGTTGCTTATCTGAAGTTTCTGTCTGACCCAGTCTTTCTGAATGAATTACCAAATCTGCATTTCTAAAAGTTGGCTTCCTCAATTTTTTGCTTGGAGCAAGGAGACTGGGGCCAGTGTTTGGCACCCTTAAGATTTTTTTTCTTCCATTTCTCTTTTAGGGGAAATATTTTATCCTGCCTTTTTAATATTCCCCAAAATATTTCATTCTCTAGGAAAAAACTTTCTATGCCACCTAGAGTGATAAAAAAAAATTCCCCTCTTGTTTTTATTTCCAGCATATATTCAAAATATTTCTTTTTACATTTTAGACAATTTTTTGTGGTGACAAATACCAGTGATACATTCTTTTATAAAAATTGTCTTTAAGATTACAACATAATGTGAATTTTAGTCCTTTCACCTATATATTCTCCCATTATTCCATTGTGTATATTATAACCAAACTTTTAGCCCATTTTATCATCTATTCTTTTACTTGATCTTCTTTTATTTCAAATTTTAATAAAAGTCTATAAGCCAGTAATAACATGCTCATCATCTGCACCTATTTCTGTGTCAAATTCATTCTTACATTATTCAAAACCAAAAGTCTTTTCATCTTCTTTAAATCTTTCTAATAATTATAGATAAGAATGCCACTGTCATGTATGTATCCAATATGTCACCATAAGTTAACTATTTATGTTTAAGTTATCATTTCTCATCAATAATAAGCTTCTTGTGGTGAGAACTGCAACAGTATTTTTGAACAAACCTAAATTGACATCTATTCTATAATCTCAACATGGCACATCTAATAAAATGATTTTTAACATCTATATTAACCTTGACTTCATGATACCATAAATAGCCATGCCACCTAACCTCAAATCATGTCCTTCTCAGTCCAATAATAACCTTCTATTTCTTAGCTGCACCCAGTCTTTCATCCAAACTAAACAATAAGCTTCAAAGTATAATTTCAATCATCATCATGGTCTTAATCATAAAGGCCACTCTGACTGAAGAGCAGAACCGTCCAATACTGAATCCAAATATCCCTCCTCTGGATAAATAGCTTAAGCTGTGTCTGCCATGGTATTGCCATTTGGAGCATGCTGGCACTCATGAAAAAAATTGATTGCGACCACAGCTTTGTTGGCACATAACTATAGAAAGCAGGCTCAGACCAATCTGCTTTGCTCTACATAAATTATCCCACATTCCCTTGGAACTCAGGCTTTAGCAAAATCCAGTGCACACCCTGAATTAATACCTTCATTAACTGCTATGTGTATATGATGAAACCATATTTCTGGAGTAAAAAGGGGAGTACATATTTAATTCTGAACAGTATAAATCAGGGTTTAAATATTGGATTAAGGCAATCAGAGGTTTACAAAAAGGTACCAAATACAAAGAAATTCCATGAGAAAAGGGGAAAATGTTACAGAATAGAGTTGTTGGTAAGAATTGGACAATAGCAGGGGAAAACGAAAAAGTTGCTTAAAGCATTTGTTTTAGGGAACGTTGTGATTTCATGAATTGAATTATTAATATGCTAAACCACATCTACATTCCCTGTTGAACATGACTGCAATTTGTATTGAGAACAGAATTTTAGAGGTTCTTTGCTACAACACACTTATTCTTGTCCGGCCGTCCCCCTATAAAAGTCTCAAAAGATTGAAGTCAGAATGTTTATAGGCTGCATTTAAATGCTTGGTGATTGTTCTGTTAGGGCATATCTCTGTAGTGTGTGTGTGTGTGTGTGTGTGCGTGCGTGCACGAGCACACACATGCACGCACACGCACACACTGCTGGTTCTATGCTACTGACAATTATGCTACCATCCCAGCTTTTGGGGTCATCCTTGATCCTGATTTGCCACTTTGAGGCTAATAACATAATTTGAAAACTCAATAGTATGAAAATATTGCACACTACTATAAGAATTCATTAATCTTCCCCACCCCCGCCTTGCTAAGCTCTCCCTGAAGAATCCAATGCTTTTTTCTTATAGCCATTTCATATCCATTTGGCTGAACCTTTTGAAGAACCTGTTTGCGATTACACCAGCTGATTGTAATGCTGTCATCATTCTACATAGCTTTAGAAGAATGTTATTGATTTGTGTTTCAGGGCACCATTAACATCTGGGTCAAAAAGCAGAGCATTACTTTACTTTACTTTTAGTTTAGTTTTTCATTTCCTGCCCATTATCCAGAGAATCCAAACATGCATGCATGGCTTTCTCCAACAATACCAGGCCAGTATTTCTCAACCTTAAGAAGCATGGACTTCAACTCCCAGAATTTTTCCAGCTTGCATTGTTGGCTGAGGAATATAGGAGTTGAAGTCCATGCATCTCAAAACTGCTAAGTGTCAGGGTTTCAACCCATGCCCTAATTAAATCATGAGCCTCAAGCCAAGCTTCAAAATAAATCCTGCTATTTATTAGGAGCTTCATGTCAGCAACAAACCAAGTGAAGCCAACTCTGACTTCACTTAATTTGCGCCTTGGCTCTGACCTGTTTCCCCCTCCCCACAAAGTGTGTCATCAGTCACATTCCCCAATGAAGCAATTTCATATGTCCCTCCCTCCGGCCACTGTAGGTCCCCCTGGAGATGACCTTGACCACCACACTTCAGACACTCAGTAACCAGACTGCATTTAAAACCGTTTGCAGCATGACCAGATTTTTTCCAGTTTTGCAAAAACATTTACTTTCAACTGGCACATACCATTGGTTTGCTTAAAGACTATGGTGTTCTAGCACTTTTTCCCCTTAGGAATAATGGACTTGTAGTTCAACAAATGTCGATATGTCAGCAGGAGGTGGCTAATATGTTTGGTCTTTAATTTATAATTATTTCAATATCGTCTAATGTACAACTTGGTTCTGGAAGAAATTTGTTCCCAGCGGCTCATATTTTGATCATATGATATTTTTTCTCTAGTTTCTTTCTCTCAGAAACAAAGGAACTTGGCTTTAACTCTATAGGGATGTCATTTGTAGACAGCGGGTTCAAATCCTGTAAAGGAGTTACTCAAAATAGACATGTTAAGGTTTCTAGGATCTTAACCAGTGGTGGGATTCAAATAATTTAACAACCGGTTCACTGCCCTAATGAACGGCTGGGTGGGCGTGGCTCAGTGGTCATGTGACTGGGTGGCCGTGGCCAACTCAACGTCAGTCACGTCAATGGGCGCTTCGCCTTAGCAGTTACAATGTAATAAGGGTTAACGGGAGAGGCAGTTTCTGTAAGCAGGGCAATAAAGATTAGGCTAGAAATAAAACCAGAATGTTTCCTTCCTGCCTTCCTTACAGGATTAGCCCTGTAAAGTGGAAAGAAACAAAAGGAGATTTTTTTCCAACAACCGGTTCTCCGAACTGCTTAAAAAGTTAACAACCGGTTCTCCCGGATAGGTTCAAACTGGCTCAATTCCACCACTGATCTTAACGCATCTATGTACTGTATATATGTGATATGCACGGGTGGTATTCACTTGCTTTCCCTACCGTTTCGCAAATGTGACCGTGCATGTGTGTCCTCAGCCTCAGCACATGCACTCAGTCTTCCGCTCATGCGTTTTTGTACTTGTAGTTCAACAAATGTCGATATGTCAGCAGGAGGTGGCTAATATGTTTGGTCTTTTATTTATAATTATTTCAATATCGTCTAATGTACAACTTGGTTCTGGAAGAAATTTGTTCCCAGCGGCTCATATTTTGATCATATGATATTTTTTCTCTAGTTTCTTTCTCTCAGGAACAAAGGAAGGCCACCCACAATTTCCATTACTGGTTGGGCGAACCAGTCCGAACCAGCAGAATATCACCTTGGTGACATGGGATCATCTTTCCCCCACTATATTGGCCCATCCCACCAGGGCTGGCAGGAAAGATATGTTACCCACCCTGTCAGTTAAAGAATTCTGACTGGCAGAGGCCAGGAAGAGAGACTTCTCTGCTCCGACCCTTTGGAATATTCCTCCCCAGAGGAGAAGTGGGCCCCCACTCTCCTGGCCTTTCAACAATTTGAAGACCAAACTCTGCCAACTCACATGGGACTCTCAGAAGAACATACAAGCTTGGGGTTGGTTAGTGCCTTTAAGGTCCTCCCCTTGCCTTTTTAAATTTAATTATTCTATCCTTGTTTTATCTGCCTCCTAATACCTAAGTTGACATTTTTATATTTTGATTCTATACTATCCAGAGCCACTTTATGAACAAGATGGGCAGTCTCTAAATTTGATAAATAAAAATAAGTAAATAAAATGTAGGGCAATATTGCATTGAAAAACACAGACACTCTACATTTACAGTATCCTGCCAAATTTCACTGGAGTAATCTGTTGCTTTCAGACCAGGGGTGAAATTCAGCAGGTTCTAACAGGTTCTTGGTGGTTATCAAGTCCTATGCAGGAAGACAAGACCAAGAAAGCAAGAACTATGTAGTGTTCTTGGTCTAGGGTTAAACACAGAATCTTGGAAATTATAATAGGATTTTCCTGATTTTATTTATAGTCAGTTAATTAAAGGAGGCACGTTGGCTCAGTGGTTAAGATGCTGAGCTTGTCGATCAGAAAGGTCGGCAGTTCGGCGGTTTGAATCTCTAGCACCGCATAACAGAGTGAGCTCTCGTTACTTGACCCAGTTCCTGCCAACCTAGCAGTTCAAAAGCATGTAAAAATGCAAGTAGAAAAATAGGAACCACCTTTGGTGGAAAGGTAACAGCATTCCGTGCACCTTTGGCATTTAGTCATGCTGGCCACGTGACCACGGAGACATCTTCGGACAGCGCTGGCTCTTTGGCTTTGAAACGGAGATGAGCACTGCCCCCTAGTGTCAGGAACAACTAGCACATATGTGCAAGGGGAATCTTTACCTTTAATTAAAGTAGAGTCTTTTGAAAAATGTTAGGTTTTTTTCTCCACCTGATCTTAATTGTTGTTCATAAGATAAGCTGCCAAGTGACTTGCTCACTATCTTTTCCTTTTTTTACTAATCTGACCACAATTTCTCCCATTGATGGATTGGTGGTTTTATATATATATATAGACATATACACCCCTTCATATGCATGTAACATATACTGTTTACGCCACACCAAATCATAAACAAGTTTGTTTTGGTTTAAACCAGGCCACTGTAGATTACTTATAAAAGAATGATGACTATTCATAATCAAAACCTCAATAACATACATATCTTCACAAATTTTAAGTTCACACATATCACCTCTTCCTTCCTGTTTCCTGAGCCAGCTCAATCAAATGAGACTAATCCTGAATTACTATTATGATCATTTAACTGCAGGAAGTGGACAATGTTTGAAAGGTCCCCCTTCTTGCAAGGTTCACTAATGAGTTCAGTCTGTTCGGGAAAGAAATCAGAGCATCAATAAAACAGATGCTAAGAAACACCTTAAATGTTCAGTGTTCGCTCATCCAGTGGAAATTCAGCCCGATAAAAGAACTGCCCTAAGATCTCATTGCTGTTTTGAGAAGTGGGAGTACTGGGTATTGAAATCAATTTGTTTTAATTAGGAAAAATGTTGATCCACAGTTAACAAAAAGGTGGGAAACCCTGTTTCATATCAAGTTAAATGATATTGTTTCTAACAATACAACCTCCTCTTCAAAACTAAATAAAAAATTTGTAACATGCTTTTATCAGTTTCTTGCAGTACTATACTATGAAGTGCCTTGAATTTTTCACTCTGAAGAAATTCTTCTTTTCTCCATTTAAGATTTAGTCTTCTTTTGTATCTTTTCCCATTAAAGTAATATTACTCAAATTTAAAGCACTTCATTTCAAGGCTCTCCCAGTTTGTCTAAGTTTCCTTACATTTTCATTCCCCCTGGTACTTGTTCCTTGCTTATAGTTACACTAATGAAGGGGGAAGAGGTTTCTAGACTGAAATTTCCACTCTGTAATCTTTATTTTAATATTGTTTAATTCTCGTATTTCTCTGAGCAGCAAATGTACCTGCTTTGGTCTGAACCTGTTACTTCACATGAACATGTTCAGATCATTTTTGGCACTTGTAAAAATTTTCCTTGCTGTGCAAAGACTTCAATTTCTCTTTTTTGGACTTGCACAATTTTGATAATGTGTATTCTTGGTTACACAGCAATGTATGGCTGTGAATGTTGGACCATAAGAACGACTGAGCACCAAAGAATTGAGGCCTTTGAACTATGGGGCTGGAAAAGACTCCTGCGAGTCCCTTGGACTGAAAGGCGATCAAACCAGTCAGTCCTAGAGGAGATCAACCCTGATGGTTTTTTAGAAGGCAAATCCTGAAGATGAAACTCAAGTATTTGGTCACCTAATGAGAAGAAAGGACTCATTGGAGAAGAGCCTAATGCTGGGAAATATTGAGGGCAAAAGGAGGGGATGACAGAGAATGAGGTGGCTGGATGGACTCACCAAAGCAGTAGGCATGAGCTTAAATGGACTCCAGAGAATGGAGGAACGTTGTCCATGGGTTTACGATGGGTTGGACACGACTTCGCAATTAACAACAACAAATTCTTGATTACCCAGAAGATTTTGCTTTTCATACAAGTCCTTCATTCTCATTCTGCACAGATTTATTTACAGTCCATAATAAGTGTTGCGCTTTGTTAAGAATGGGCTAAAGGCAGCCTAAGAGGCCTAAGTAGGTGAAATTGAGCCTTTGTTTTCAACCTGCTCCCCACAGCCTCCCACTTAATCTTTTTTAAACAAAACCACAACTGCTGAAAATTAGATAGTGGCATTATTGTTCAGAGATCATTAGGAAAGTGGATTCAGCACAAGATAATCTTCTAATTTGCTAATGAGATCCATGACATCAAAGATGGAGCATTCTGTTAGACACTAGGAGAAAGAACAGTTAGTTCAATGAGGCTGTCTTTCTCTCTCCATCCTAAGCTAAACTTCCCCACTTTTCCTCAAATATATTCAGAAATGTTTTCCCTTAACTTGCTATATTTTGTGCTCCCCATCAAAATTTTATTCTGATCTGTACATTTCCTGTCTCTATCTCTATATGGTTTAGCTACAGCATTTTGTAATTCTTATTTGTTTTCAGGTCCTGTCTCCATTTCCTATCAAACCTTTTGCTTTTCAGCTTTTAATGAGATCATTATTCATTCACACAGGTCTTTAATGTTTTTCTATCTTTTCTTCCCATGGAGATAATCTGTGCCTATGTTTTCAATGTCTAATTTTTGTTGTTTATCCCATAAAATTCAAGCCATGGCATGCTGTTTACCTTTTGCCTGAGTGCATTAAAAGCTGTCTTTCTGAAATCCCTGGAGCAAGTCCAACTTCTTTCAACTTTTTCTTCCCCTAGTTATCTTGAATTCCAATATGATTTAATTGCTTCCCCCCCAAACAGATTTTCATCCTTTAATCAATTCCTGTCTGTAGGTGGTCAGGATTAATTCTAGATTAGATGAGTGTCTTCTTTCTTCCTCTTTCTTCTGAAAAATGAAATTATCTGCAAGAAAACTCTGTGCCAAGTTGGCACAGTGGTTAGAGTGCAGTACTGCAGACCACTTCAGCTGACTGCTAGCTACAGTTCAGGAGTTCAAATCTCACCGGCTCAAGGTTGACTCAGCCTTCCATCCTTCTGAGGTGGGTAAAATGAGGATCCAGATTGTTGGGGGGGGGGGATACACTGACTCTGTAAACTGCTTAGAGAAGGATGTAAAAGCATACAAAGCAGTATATCAGTCTAAGTGCTTATTGCTATTGCTCCAAACTGCTCTAGTTTTCCAACAGGTATCAGGATCTCTTGAAGTTCTGCAATGCACAATGGAAAAGAAAAGAAGAAGCAGCAGCAGCAACAACAAAATGGACTTGCCTGACAACATCAAAATGAGTTGTTTCAATGACCTCTCTCTAAGTCTGTTCATGGGAATGAACTGTAAATGTGTGCAGAAATTCAAGAGCTTATTCAAGAAAGAAATGGACTATTATTGATCTCTAGCGATGATGATTATTTTATTCAGAATTTTGTATGGGATTGTTTCCTTTCATTTTTCCAGTGTATTTCTCTTTCCAATAAAATTATCTTTTTTACATGGAGATATTTATTGGTGTTGTTTGTTCAAAAGGGGAAATACTCATTGAAACCTACACACATGTAAAATTGCACAAATGCATAGAAAATCTTTATGCTTTTTCAGTTGATTATTTATGGCCTTTAGTTGGGAAGAGCCACAAACATTTCTTTTTCTTTTCTTAAATCTGGGCTGAAGGGGAAAATCCTTGGTAAAACTTCCCCCCAACAAGACATACTAGACTAGAGAGAATCAGAAAGTTATTCAGATTGTAGCCAGTCTATCGTAAGTATATTTTTTCAGAAAGCCTTAGGAAAAAAAGGGGAGGTTTCAAATCAACACACTTCTCCATTCATAACACAATGTTTTCAGAATCAGACATAACATATTTCTTGATTGATTTCTTAAATAGGGAAAAAGAAGAGGAGGACTTTAGATTTCATATATTCTCTCAGAGAATATTTCACAGGAATTTAGTTAACTATTAAAAGAAAAGGATACTGGACTAGAAGACAGAGACAATGCAAAGTCATATTCTATAGCCTTTTTCTTATAATTTTAGAGAAATCAGGAATCTTCATTGAAGATTGATGAAATTTTAGATCATAGGTTTTGCAGGCATTGTCACTAGATCTTGAGATGCATCCAAGAAATATGCCTATATGTCTTTTTCTTTCTCCTTTTGCAGCATTTTCCAATCATCTAGGTGGGTTATATTAAGACTTTCATCATCTTCAGGGCATATGAGCCAATGTAGCTTGGAATTTGGGAATATGTCAGGAGGACACCCGCATAGGAAAAACTGATTTACTCACTTCCATCCTTGAAATTGCCATAATTTATACCACCAGATTAACCATTTAACAAACTGGAAGAAACCATTTAGGCTATCAAAGCCAAAATACACCCAATTGTGACTGTCTCAGTGTGGTGGATACCAGCATCTGCCAAACCTTGCCTTAACTTACTAACTAAATATTAGTACTTGTATGAGAAATCATCCAGAAATTCATTCAAGGCTATAGATTAAATTTGGGGGGGGGGGGGGGGAATAAAAAAATATGGAAGAGGAACAGTGGTAAACCACTTCTACATAGTTATTTGTATTTATTAGTTTGTCAAACATGTAAACAATAGCAGGTATAACTATAAACACGGATATGAACGAAATAAATGAATACAAATAAATGGGGACAATAGGACAGGGAGAGTAGGCATGCTAATGCACTTATGCACTCCCCCTTTACGGACCTTTTAGGAATGGGGTGAGGTCCACGGTAGACAGTTTGAGGTTGAAGCTGTGAGGGCTAGAGGATGTAACAACAGAGTCAGGTAGAGCATTCCAGGTGTTGACCGCTCTGTTGTTTAAGTCCTATTTTCTGCAATCAAGTTTGGAGCGGTTTACCTTGAGTTTGCATCGATTATTTGCCCATATATTATTGAGGTTGAAGCTGAAGAAGTCGTTGACAGGTAAGTTGTTATGGTTACTGAATGGAAGTGTCTGTACTATCTCCATTTACATAAACAAATATAAACAAACATGTAAATGGCTGCTTAGGCATCTCCTTTAATACATCTAATGGAGTAACCCTAATGGAGTAATTTTGGCTAGGGCACTCTTGCATTCAGTCAGAATCTACTTACATGTAATTAAAACTCATTATTCCTTGCCCTGCACACTGAAATCAGAGAAAACCCTTCCTGTGTGTGGCAGTGTTTCAGGTATTTGAAGAGTGATGTCAAATCTCCCTGTCCTCTCAAAATGAAACATGTCCAGTTCTTACGTTCTCTCTTCATAGGACTTAATTTCTAATCCCTTTATCAACCTCGCTTCCCTTCCCTAGCTCAATTCCAATTTCTCTAAATCTGTCAACTGCAGAAATCAGGAAACTCAGACAGTTCAAATGCATGTAAAGGTCTATTGCAAGCATAAGCTCTCTATAAGCATCTGAACTACAAATGGTCAAACTAAATTAGCAATAAACAAGAGTCAAAGGAATTCAAGGTGGGCTAGACTTAGATCTTTTCTGGGCATGAAGGGACTTAAGAGTGATGACATGTTTGATGCTGCCTTCTGGCTCAGCCTAATCATCTCCTACAGTAATTATAAAGCCAGAAGATGTAATTATATACTGTATGTTAGAAAGACCTTGAGAGGCAAGGCAAAGAAAGGCTGCTTAGAGAATGGTCAGATAAGAGAGGGCATAGTCTGCAACTACATAAAGCAGCAGCAGCCAAATAAGCCAATGCAATCCTAGGTTGTATTAATAGAGGGATAGAATCAAGATCACATGAAGTATTGGTAGCTCTTTATACAGCCTTAGTAAGACCACACTTGGGATGCTGCATCCAGTTTTGGTCACCATATTATTAAAAAAATGTTGGGACTCTGGAAAAAGTGCAGAAAAGAGCAACAAAGATGATAAGGGGACTGGAGGCTAAAACATACAAAGAACGGTTGCAGGAATTGGGTATGTCTAGTCTAGTGAAAGCCACTTATCTGGAATAGTATAGGGTGGGGGTGTCAAACCCATGGCCCATGGACTGGTTGCATCATGCACTGGCCACGCCAACCCCCAGTTTAGCGAAGGGGGGAAAAGTCATGATACGTCACGTGATGAAAATGTGACACCACAAGTTTGACACTGTTGAATACTAGCGCGGGAAAACTAGCGCGCGAACAAAGGGCTCCTTCCTGATTGGTTCCCGGGCGGAGCCGGTTCAATCCTCGCCCTGATTGGCCGAGCTACTCGACGCCCCATTGGCTCCTCGTTCAAACCCGGGGGTATAAATGTAGGGCGCGAAACACGCCACGTTGAATCGCAGTTTACTATGAGCTGAATAAAGTCACTTCCCTCTTAACTCTTGTCGCGTCCTTCCCTTCGCTCCAAGCTACAAAACTGGCGACGAAGGTGGGATCCCGATTCCCGCGACCACGGAGAAGAACAGCCAGCTGCCACCGCGTCTGAACCAGCTAGCACGCTATCCTCGGACCAAGGACGCCGGCAGCGAACGCGAAATTTTCTCCGTCATTCTCTCCCTCTCTCCGGCTCCACATCACGATGGCGTCATCGCTTCCTCCTTTCGCGCCATTCGGCGGAGCCACCGGAGAATCATGGGACGGGTTCATGGAGCGGTTCGAGTGCTACCTGATCGCCTCGAAAAACCAGGCTCAGACCGACGAGGAGAAGTGCAGTTTCTTCCTGTCCTGCTGTGAGCCGTCCATGTTCGCCTCTGCGAGAGCCCTGGCCGCCCCGAGGCCAGCCTACAAACTTGGGTGGGCCGAGCTGATGTCCAGGCTGAGGAACCACTACGCTCCCTCACCCTCTCTGTTTGCACGCCGTTTCGCTTTCCGCCGCCGAGTACAAAGGGCCAACGAGTCCATTAGCCATTTCCTGGAGGCTTTGCGCACCGTGGCCGCCCAGTGTGATTTCGCAGACCTGGAGGAGAATCTTGCGGAACAGTTTGTGTGCGGGGTCCGCGACGCACATTTACGCGGCCGATTACTCCGGAATCACAAGATTACCCTGATGCAAGCCGTGGAGATAGCGCGAGCAGCCGAACTCTCCGAACAATCCACGGCCGACATGGAACGCCTCCAGCTAAACCCCCCCGCACAACCCGCCGCGGGGCCGTCCACCCAGACGAACCTCGTCGACGATCTCTCCCCTGCCGAAGACGAGGAGGAGGAGGAGGAAATCGTTGGCCAGATGAGGATGCAGCCGAAGCAGAGGCCACCCCAGCAACCGCCGGCGCCCGTTCAGCCAGCATCAAACGCACCTTGCCGCGGATGTGGCGGCCGCCACAGCCGCGCAGCCTGCCCGTACCGCTCTGCCGTTTGCCGCCGCTGCCGAGGAGAAGGGCACCTCGCCAGAGTATGCCGGGCTCCCCTGCCAGCCCCGTCGTTCATGCAACCCAGCAACCAGCGCCCGGCGCCGCAACGCCGCCAGCAACCACGTCCCGCGAAGCGCACTGAGGACTGCTACTCAACCTACCAGCCCTCCAGCGCTGACTGCGTGGTCTACCAGGCATCCCACGTTCCTGCCGGCCACCGGAAAATAAGCACCGCCGTCCGGCTCGAAGGTCAGCTTTGCCAAATGGAGGTGGACTCCGGTTCATCCCGTTCTCTCCTATCTTGGGCTTTGTTCTCCCGCCTTTGCCCCGGGGTTCCCCAGAGAAAGCTGCGCCCCGCCCGGGTCTCCCTCCTAGACTACCAGGGAAATGGGATTCCCACAGCCGGGATATACCACATCCGGGTGGAATACGGGAATTTTAAAGGGAAACTCCCAGTTTTAGTCGTTAGAAACAACCTGCCCGCTCTCCTGGGGTTGGAATGGTTCTCCGCTTTGGGCCTCACCATAGAAGGGGTACACAGGGTAGTTCCCCTCGCCGTAGATAGCGTCCTAGACGAGTTCTCAGACGTATTTGATGGGAGATTGGGCTGTTATAAGGGCACCCCAATTTCCCTCTGCCTCGATCCCCAGGTCGCTCCCGTTAGACTAAAGGCACGCAGGGTTCCCTTCGCATTGCGAGCAAAAGTAGACGCAGAACTGGACAAACTTATTGAGCAAGGGGTACTCGAGCCCGTAGATCACGCCCGTTGGGAAACCCCCATAGTCCTCCCGGTCAAACCCGACGGATCGGTGAGAATATGTGCCGACTACAAGTCGACCATCAATTTGGCCCTGCAGGCAAACCCGTATCCGGTTCCCGTAGTGCAGCACCTACTCCACTCCTTAGGACAGGGCCGCATTTTCGCCAAGCTAGACATGGCACAGGCCTACCAGCAGCTTCCCGTAGACGACGATGCGGCTACAGCCCAGACCATCGTCACCCACCGTGGGGCCTTCCGTTGCCGCCGCCTACAATTCGGCGTCTCGGTTGCCCCTGGGATTTTCCAGAGCCTCATGGAGCGGTTGCTCCATGGGCTCCCAGGCGTCGTTCCCTACTTCGACGACGTCCTGGTCGCAGCCCCCAGCCACTCGGAACTCCTGAAAACACTGCGGGAGGTCCTCACACGTTTTAGGGAGGCAGGACTGAAATTAAAGCGCAGCAAATGCGAAATTGCTGTTCCCAAAGTTGAGTTCTTGGGGTTCCTCATTGATGCCCAAGGCATCCACCCCACTCCTTCCAAAGTTGCCGCCATCAAAAACGCACCCGCACCCACCTCTAGGGCGGAATTACAGGCGTTCCTGGGGCTTCTAAATTTCTACGCCCCTTTTATCCCCCACAAGGCGTCACTAGCTGAGCCGCTACACCGACTACTTGACCGGTCAGCGGCCTGGAAATGGGGTAGCCGTGAAGCGCACGCGTTCGCGGCTATAAAAGATATTTTAACTTCATCGGCAGTCCTAATCCAGTACAGCGATAGGATGCCTCTAATTCTGACTTGCGACGCCTCCCCCTATGGCGTTGGGGCGGTCCTGAGCCACGTCCTCCCGAACGGCTCAGAAGCCCCCATAGCTTTCTATTCCCGGACACTCTCCTCCACGGAGCGGAACTACAGCCAAATCGATAAAGAGGCCCTGGCTGCAGTCTCCGGCATTAAGCGGTTCCATGACTACCTCTACGGTAGGAATTTCACCCTGGTCACGGATCACAAGCCCCTCTTGGGGCTACTGGCGGGCGACAAGCCAACCCCCCCCATTTTGTCCCCCCGCATGACTAGATGGACGGAGTTTCTAACAGCGTATTCATATACGCTGTTATACCGTCCGGGCAAACAGCTAGGGCACGCAGACGCTCTAAGCCGTTGCCCTCTGCCAGAGACGGACACAGCCCACGTGCCCGCGCTCTCTGTTCTGTCCATCGCCGAATCCGACCTCCCTGTCTCGGCCGCGGACGTCGCAGCCTGCACAAAGGCTGACCCCGTCCTATCTCAGGTTGCTTCATGGGTTTTGAGGGGGTGGCCCACGGAAAAGGTAGCGGAAGAATTCCGTCCATTCAAAATGCGACAAGCCGAACTCGCCCTTCATGGGGGGTGTCTTGTCTGGGGGGATAGGGTAGTGATCCCCACAGCCCTGCGGGCACAAATCCTGCCTGCACTCCATAAAAACCACCCAGGCATAGCACGAATGAAAGCGTTAGCCCGTAGCTATGTGTGGTGGCCCTTGTTAGATTCCGAAATCGCAGATTATGTAGGCCGATGTAGAATATGCCAAAATTCCAGGCCGAATTCCCCCACAGCCGCCCCTCGCGAGTGGGAAATCCCTAGAGGCCCATGGTCCCGTTTACATATTGATTTCGCCGGTCCCTTCCACGGCCGAAACTTTATGATAGTGGTAGATGCTTACTCTAAGTGGGTGGAGCTGGTGATCATGACCTCCACCACAGCGGAGAGTACAGTGAGGGCCCTCCGTAAGATGTTCGCTACCCATGGGTTACCGGATGTGATAGTTTCCGATAATGGGCCCCAGTTTACCTCCACCACGTTCCAAGAATTCCTGGCCGAGCAAGGAATCAGACACGCGGCCACAGCCCCCTATCACCCAGCTAGCAATGGCCGGGCGGAGCGCGCAGTTCGCTCAGCGAAAGAAGCCTTGGGCCGCATGGGCCAGGGCGACTGGCAAGAAAGAGTGGCGGCTTACCTCTTGAGCCAGCACTCCATACCCTGCCCAACGACGAATAAAAGTCCCGCAGAGCTCTTGATGGGTAGGAGATTGCGAACCTCCCTAGACAGGCTCCATCCACTCTACGCAGGGGATCTGCCGAGCAACCTGGGGGCCCTCCCTTCCCACGCGTTTAAGTTAGGGGATCCGGTATGGGCCCGCTCCTTTTCCGGGGATCCACGGTGGGTTCCCGCGACCATCACAGCTCTGACCGGCCCCTGTTCCTTCAGGGTCGGCCTGGCCGACGGAGCACAATGGAGGCGCCACGTGGACCAATTAAGGCGTCGCCTTCCCGCGGAAACAGACGGCCCGAGCCCTGCGCACACCCGCTCACACCAGGAGCCAACATCGTTGATTTTTTCCCCATCGGACCGTTTCCACCCGGGGAACGAGAGGCAAGCCGATGCGAACTTTCCGGACAGGCACGCCTCAACCGGCTACTCTTTTCCTCGAAGCCCTTATCGAGACCCTGTACCTACACCCCAACCAGACTGCACGGGACCGCAACCGGACACTCCGGTTGCCACGGAAACGCCACCCCAGACAGTTGGACATTGGACAGGGGACCCGGGGCCAGCTCTCTCCCGCGGGCCCGAACCACAGGTTCACCGCCCTACCACGGACACACCTCCGCCAGCGGTTTCCCCCCCGTCAACGACCGCCGGGGAGCCCCGAAGGTCAGGGCGAGAACGCCACCGCCCCGCCTACCTACAAGACTATGATTGCCCTTCCCAAAAGAACTCTTTGACTGGGGGGGGAGGGGTGTTGAATACTAGCGCGGGAAAACTAGCGCGCGAACAAAGGGCTCCTTCCTGATTGGTTCCCGGGCGGAGCCGGTTCAATCCTCGCCCTGATTGGCCGAGCTACTCGACGCCCCATTGGCTCCTCGTTCAAACCCGGGGGTATAAATGTAGGGCGCGAAACACGCCACGTTGAATCGCAGTTTACTATGAGCTGAATAAAGTCACTTCCCTCTTAACTCTTGTCGCGTCCTTCCCTTCGCTCCAAGCTACAAAAGACACCACTGGTAGAGGGTTTCCTGATTGAGCAGGGGGTTAAATTAGAAGACCTCCACTGTCCCTTCCAACTCTGTGATTGTTATTTCTGTTACAATACATGGAGGAGAAAGTGATTGAGAAGAAACTCTCCCTAGTTTCTCATGCTGTAAAGGAGATGGTGGAAATTTTGTACTTTCAGTTTTGCAGGATTCTAATAATGTGAAGTAAAACTAGCTTATCGGGTCATGATTCCTGTTTGGTCAATCTGGGACGGCTGACATCAGTTGGATCTCTATATGTTTGATAGCAAGTATCTGTTCTCCTGAAACATCATAAATAATTTAATTAGATGGAATCCATAGATGTGTTTATTAACTTGGGTTGGACAGAATTTTAACAATAAAGACACAATAGAAATGTAAATGATAGAATTTTGGTGTTAAGATTCCCATCCAATCAGATCCAACCATTCGTCTTTTTGTTTTGTTCTTTTGTTTTTGTTGCCATGGCAGCCTGCGTTGATTCTGTAGTGACTGTTACGGTAGCAGGAGAATAATACCTTGTTTTGATACAAATTCCACCTGGATTGGGTTAGGCTTCAACAGTCATTCCCAAATGGATGCCATGCAAAGCTACTAAGATTATAGCTCTCAAAATTTTCAGTTGGCATATTAAGAATGAAAAATTTAGATTTAGATGCTTTGATGAGCTACCTCAACAGGTCCTTCATTAAAAAAAAACCCAGTCAGATAAATGCTACATCCTTTTGTTCTGGTAGATGATAGGGTTGTAGCTGCCTACCTTCTTGCCATTTTTTGCTCGGCAAAAAAGTCTGATGATGCAGCAATGAATATTATATGATATGGGTAAGCTATTTTAACTTTTTAAAACTTTCTGTAATTTCTTGTTCACATCACCCTAGAGGAGAATATAGTGGAGGAGCTGCTAAGAAAAGCCTAGGCAGCTACAAAAGGATTCAGAGAGAAGCTTAAGTCCTCACTTGAGGATGTTAAGCATGGTAGTGAGTCCCCCTGCCAGTAGCTGCTGAAGCAAAAGCAAGATGCAATCTCCTTCTGGTCCTTCATGAAGAGCAAAGACGGGAAAAACATCCTTCAGCCAGAAGTGACCTTTTCCCTCCCTACATATCCCATTCCTGAAACCCCCTTTAATCTTCAGGGCCAGGGCAAAACTTCCCTGGTGAGTGGCTAGATGCTCCAGATGGCAAACAGAAGACTCAGTAAGCACTCAGTGACACTCACCTGGGGCTAGGTCACAATGGTGCTAACTTCCTCACCATGCATGTCTTTGACCATGTGTAGAGAAATAGTCAGAGGGGACCCAGAGCACTTGAAAAGGCACAGATCCAAGGAAAGCCAACCCTACATTTACACAGCGCAGTCTAGTACTCCAACAAGAAAACTGCCCTCAAGAAGGATGATACAAGTGCCAAGAGATATCCTGGGTACTGGGGAAGAACAATTTTCTTTTTTCATTCTAAGAACCCTTTCATGATTAAGACATTTTGAGAGAAAGAAAAAGGTAGAATAGGGAACTGGGAAAAAAAGGGAAAGGACAAACAAAAAAAATGCTGGACGAAAGGAGAATATGTCAGTGAACAAACAGAATTTTCAATGGCATGAATGAAAAATTCAGGATTTCATTAGGGAATTGATTCAATTAACTACCTGAACAGAGTATATTAGGATTTTAAAAGAGGAGCAGACTCTAAAAATCTAAGCAAAATATTGATATTGGAACTCTTTATTACAATTCATTTGAGAAGTAAAGGTAAATGTATAGAAAAAAAAACCAATGAAAACGTTCTTAAAAATTGTTTAATTTCAAATTCCATCCTATTAAAACCTGACAGATAAAAATTAAGAGATTTATATGAGCATTTGATTTTTTTTATGATAACACTACTTAAAATGCATAATTCTCCCTTTCTACATATCTATATTTCCCTTAGTGTGTGCAGCATTATCTATAGGAGACATGTTTGTATCATTTGGTGTGATAGATAGATATAGATATAGATATAGATAGATAGATAGATAGATAGATAGATAGATAGATAGATAGATAGATAGATGGATGGATGGATGGATGGATGGATGGATGGATGGATGGATGGATGGATAGATAGAGTGAGTGAGTGAGTGAGTGAGTGAGTGAGTGAGTGAGTGAGTGAGTGAGTGGTACCTAAGAAAGAAGTATAAAGAAGAAAGCAAAGATTTGCAGGGAATGGGTTTCTAGATTTAGTTATTCAGATTAGAATTCTAGGAATAACAGGTTCCACAGCTGCTATCTTCATGTTGAGTGAAACATATTTTCCTACCTCAACTCCAACATACCTATGACTTAGGTTGTAAGGGAACAAATCTTTATTGGATTATTTTGCTTCTTTTTCTTAACTTGATATGCATCAGTCACAATGCTCAAGTATTTTTATGATTGTGATTACCTTTTCCAGGAGGGAAGACCAGAGTAACTGAGCATCAATGAGTAAAGGCCAATGTCAAGAAGGTGATGGCTGGAATAAAGGCAAGTTCCTTGGAAATTTTCAGAGTGTGACGGCAAGACTGTAGCCGATAGGCCATAATCAAGCAATTGATTAGTCAACCACTCTGCCCCAAAAGCGGTTTCATCCCTAAAATTAAAGAAAAGGTCTTGGGAAGCCATGGAATATCTTTGGAAAAGAGAAAACAGAAGCTAGCACACAGACTTATCTGATCATTAAGCCGCCTCCCCCTCCTGCATACACTGGTATCTGCTCCCCTTTGTGACATTACTGTGTTTCCTTGAGTCACAATCAGGGCTACTGGCTGCTTGCAGCATAAAAGGACCACTTAAACATCATATGAGCCCCCAGCCCAACCTTCATCTTTAATGTGTTTCCTTTCCAGAGTGTGCATTTGGACACTGCCAGTTTCTTCATAGGGGAAATCCCAGGCCCAGGCAACCAAATGTTGAGACATAGGCGCCAAAAGGTCTACCAGAAGAGAACTGATGGAAAGGCAGGTTTGCTAGAGAACTTGCTGAGCAGGTTGGACCATTTGCAGCTTGAAACCTCTGATCCCAAGGACTGAAGGCAGCTGATGTCTGGGAAACAAACCAAGAGGAAGCTGGCTGACGGATGCATTGTAGAAATCCATGAACTGAAGCCGGGGCAAGCTTGTGAATAGATGGAATGTGTCAGATAGTGCAGATGGGCAGAGTGGACCATCCTAGAGTGGAGGTAGCCCCCAGAATGATTTTGTATACGTGTGAATTGTCAAATCTGTTTGTGGTGCAAGAGAGAGCCCTGGTGTCAGCTTAGTCTGGCACTGTAGCGACATGGGGCGATATACCCAGGGCTCTACTTTACTCTGATCCAATGATGGCATGAATGAAGCTAAGCATCCTAAAGATGCGGAACAAAAGGAAGCCGGTAAATATTCATAGGAGGAAGCCAGTGGAATTTGGCAGGCGGATGCTGGGAATGAGTGCTCCAGACCAAGGCTAGTGGGTGTCTTTTAAGAGATGCCAGTTGCAGATGAGCTGGCCCACTCAGTGTACTTTGCTTTCTTGGCAGCATGCCACTTGGCTATTCCAGGAATGAAGCTCAGGGGCAATGGAGCATCAATGAGTAGAGGCCAATGGTCAAGAACATGATGGCTAATAGAAAGGCAAGTTCCTTGAAAAGTTTCTGAATGGGATGGCAAGATTGTAGCTAACTGACTGTCATCAGGTGATTTCCTTCCACTCCTCCCCAAGTTGTTCTCTCACTTGGCTTGAAATGTTGCAAAGAAGTGTAGGGAATTCATCCCCCACTGAGTTAGAGAAGATACCATTGTGTTCTGGAAGGAATCATGCAGTCTTGTCTAGAAGCAAATAGGAACCCAGTTGAATGGAAATACATGGGCCTTCCACAGTCCCTGGGATGGCAGCGTGCATACAACAATTTCATTGATTGATTGATGATTGTGATATTGGTCCCTCAATAGAGATTCCCCCCTAAAATTAAAAAAAAAGTCTTGGAAAGCAGTCACCCGCTCAAGTTGTGCTAGTCTCTTTCCCAACTCTTTCCATTTGCATAGCTGATTTCTGGTTTCTGGGAAACCTACAAGCACAAGGGCCCAACCTGGTGGGTTTGAGATGTTAGCTTCCATTTAGTGACATCCAAATGGTGTTCTCCAACCTCAGCTCCTCCCCCCTTCCAAATGTGTGATCTGTGGTGATCTCATGAGGTTAAGGTTTCGGACAAATGAAACTGGGTCTTTGTAAGACGGTTTTCCTTGGAAGTGAGGCAAGGGGCTATTCCTGCTGAGTTGTGGATATTTGGCCATTTCCCCAGAGGAAACCTCTCCTACTCCGAATCTGCTCATCAGGAATTTTTTCCAAGGCTCACCTAGCAAATTGCCTCCAGTGTGGGATTGCCCAAGAGCATCCCTTTTCCTTCATTAAGTCTTATTCTTTTGTCTCCCACCCTCCATTTTAAGACTAATCCTACTCCCAAGGCTCAGGGCTGCAGAGTAAAACTCACCCAGAAGGCCATTGGTGTTGTGTTCCTTTATGGCCACGAAATAGCCACTGAGGCCATGGAACAGGTTTGGTAAAGAGAAACAGAGCCTGATGTATATACGTACCTATCTAGTTATTGAGCAAAATTCCAGGTACAGACAGTTATCTGTTCCCCTTCATGACATGATTGTGTTTGTTAAGGCCACAGTCAGGGCCATTGACAGCTCACAGAATGGAAGACCCACTTCACCATTACACACAGCACTAGCCCAAACAGTCTTGCTACCATCTCCATCATTAATGTCCTTTCTTTCCAGAGAGTGCATTTGGACACTGCCAGTTTCTTCAGAAGTGAACTTTCCGATAACCAATGTCAACACAGAGGAGCCCAAAGGTGGATCCAATGAGATGGGGTGGAAAGGCAAGTTTTCTGGAAGACTTGCTGAGCAGGATGGGTTCATGTGTAGCTTGTAGCCCTCTGATCCCGAGGACTGAAGCCAGCTGATGTCTGGAAGATGGACCTAGTGAAGCTGACTGATGGAAGCTGTGTGGAAATCCATGAATGGAATGGAAGACAGACATGATTGTGAATGGATGGAATGTGACTGGAGAGTTGTGACCGGAGAGATGGGTGGTGTGGACCATCCCAGAGTGGATGTAGCCCACAGTGTGCTTTTGTGAATGGGTGTGAATTTTCGAATGTGTTCATAGTGTAAGACAGAAGTCTGTTGTCGGTTTAGTCTGATGCAGTGGCGGCATGGAAGGATAAACCTGGAGCCCTGATTAGTTGGGTCTGGTGGTAATGTGAATGAAACTAAGGATCCTAAAGATGTAGAATGAAAGGAAATAATATTCATAGGAGGAAGCCAGTGGAATTTAGCTGGCGGATGCTGGAAATGAATGGCTGACGGATGTCTTTGGGCGATGCGAGTTGCATATGAGTTAGCCTGCTCACAGTACTTTGCTTTCTTGACAGGATGCTGCTCAGCTCGCCAGATTATTCCAGGAGTAAAGCCCAGTACAATGGAGCCTCAATTCAAGGTGCAAGAAGGAAGCCTGGTCTTAGCCTGATGCAATGGTGGCATGGAAGGATAAGCCTGGGGCTGAGCTTAGACAGGCCTGATAGTGATGTGAATGCAGCTAAGCTTCCTTAAGATGCGGAATGAATGGAAAAGAGGAGCATTCTTAATTTCACATCACGACTTGTTCTTAATAAAGATAACCCTTTACTATTAAAACTCCAGAATTTTGAGAAGAGGCTTCATATTAAATTCATGGTAGTTTGGCCTCAACTAATTTTCCTCAAAAGCTTTGTGGACAGAATCTTGGCAGATTTTCAGGAAATGGAATATCAATGGAAGGTTTGACAAAAGACGGAGGAAAATTTAATGTAATACTACAGGTGCATCGACATAGACAATGCTGCCGGTTTTTGTTGTTCTTGTTATGGGTGTATAAATTCAGCATATTATTATCATTTAGTATCCATTTTGCTCTCCCAAGCTTTTAACACTTCAGTCCTAAACATTAGGGAGCTCATTAAACACAGTGGGACATTCTTCTGAGCAAACAGTCATGTGAGTTCATACTCTTATTAACTGAATCCCTTCAGAAATGCAAGATTATACTAGGAAAACTCAGCCCCGCTCACTCAGCGATAGCAAAATGTCACTGAACACATCCCCTACAATTCTCACATAAAACAAAAGTAAGCATGATTCCGAAGCTGGAAACAATGGCTAACTTGTGTTTTAGAGCAGTGCATCTCAACCTTGGCAATTTCAAGATGTGTGAACTTTAACTTCCAGAACGAGATGAATTCCACACATTTTAAAGCTGTCAAGGCTGAGGAACATTATATGTTTTGAGTTATTGTTGAAAATAATAAAGACAGGACAAAATTAAAATGAACGAATAAATCACCTTAAGAGTTTGGAATGCCGAATTATATAAGTTAGCTGTATTTCTTGATCATGTCAGCCCTGCTGCAACACATTACGTAGATAGAGAAGCATCATGTTGTAGAAGGAGGCATAGTAGTGGAGCCATCTCTGATATCATACTGATTTCCACATCGCATCATACTAGAGTTTGAGGTGGATAACTGAAGGGGGGAAAAACCCTCCACATTTCCTGACAGTGAGAACAACAATTAATCCGTGGAATGACTTGCTTCCAGAAGTTGTGAATGCTCCAACACTGGACATTTTAAAGAAAAGATTTGAAATGGACAACCATTTGTCTGAAATGTTATAGGGTTTACTGCCTGAGCAGAGGGTTCGACTAGAAGACCTTCAAGGTGCCTTCTGACTCTGTTATTCTGTTATTCCTCCAGAGCTGTCTTCTCTTGAAATAACTGAAATGCTCCACACTATTGCATGGCCCTTACAATGCATAAGCATAGCCCACTTCTTCTTCTGAGCTATGCCTGTCTATGTACAGAGGCTTTTAATTTGTGACTCACTTTTTCTGACAAGACTGTCTCATGTAAATGTAGGTGTACCATCTCTGTTAAGAATCCCGAGTCCTTCCAAGTCTAACCACTACTTCTTTTCCATAACAGATCATGGGGGGGGGGGGAGACATGGATGAAAAACTGACCTTAATCTTCACAGACCGCAGTGGAAAATACAGATCTTTTATACAAATCTGAATACCATCCAGAATAAACATATATGGTCTGAAATAATTATAGCTGTATATTTTAAGGTTTATATGAGAGACGATGCCAAGAACGGATCCTTTTCAACTGCTAAGTATGAAGATGAATTGCTCAGTGAGGTGTAAGGACAGCTGCTTGTAAACCAGGCGGACAATGGGACAAAACCAAAGGCTGTAAGTCCAAAAGACCTCATGTGGTTACAGATGTACCAAAAAAAAATGCAACTTCGATATCCATACTTTTGGTTATTACTTCAAAAGCATGTTCTAGATTGTGTGCATTCTGTGTGCTCCAAAATCCTTATCAATTAATGCAAATTAAAGAGACTGTTTTGCATTTTATTCTGCAGTTGTTGGCACTTTTCATTGAACTCAATGAGCCTTACATGTCTGTGAAATAGTGCTATTTTCCAGTTGTGAAAGGGCTGGGATGTGGTAGAGCAGCTGTGGATTGGATAAATCTATCATTTGCATAAATCTATCTTGTGCACCAATTGTGCTCATTCCTGAATATAACCTAGCTATAGTCACTCATGCGTTAGTCATCTCTCATTTAGATTACAGCAATGCACACTATGTAGGACTGCCCTTGAAGCCCCCCCCCCTTAGAAATTACAGTTGCTCCAAAATGTGGCAACCTATAGGCAAACCCCAGTGTATTTGTATAACTCTGCTACTCTGTGAACTGCACTGGTTACTAATATGTTTTCGGAGGCATTTCAAGATGGTGGCTATGATCTACAAAACACTTTATGTCTGTCTGTCTCCAAATACTTCTGCCTATCCAATAAGACCTGACAGGATGGATGTGCTTTGGATCCTGTCACTTAAAACAGAGTCATTTGACAGGAGCCAAGATATACGTGGTTTCTAACACTAGGCCAATCCCATGGAACAGTATTCTACTGCTAAAGTTCTTTGTTGCCCCAACTCTAATTCTCTTTCAAAAGGCTCAGGCATTGGATCAGGTTTTCATGTTTGTCTTGACTATTTTTGACTGACTAAAAATGCCTCATGCGCTACAAGTTTTATTGTGCTTTTAATTGTTATCATTATGTGTTGTCTCTATCTATGTTCTGCCTATCCTGAGTAGCATGTCAATTGGGTAGATATACTTGTATAACTAGATCTAATAAATAAGTAAATCTTACATGTAAATCTTAAACTCATGATAGATAACAGGTAGAAATTATTTAAAAATAACTCTGAATAAAAAATAATTTATTTATAAACAAGATAAGGGGTCCTTGAATATCCTCCTTAATCTATATTCCAGTAGTTGGAGTTCTCTTTTAAGTGTGATGTTCACAATAGAAACCCATTAAGTTCTGCAGTAATCAATCACTGTTGCTGTTTATTGAAAGGCATATAACAGGAGAAAAGCGGTTTTCCATTTGTAAATTTGTGACTTTTGTGGTGGGTATGGCCCTACATTTATCCTTGATCCAGCTTCCCAAATCCAATTTTCTCAGTTAAGAATTGTGTGGCTTTATTTCCCACACAATTCTTATTTGGGATTGAATGTTACATGTAAACAGGGACTCTCAGGCAATAGGTAGAATGTCCTTGGAGTAACCAATTTTTGTGTTAGTGCAATTGAACTTACAAGAACTCTTATTTCCAAGACGAGTTATTAATGGGTGCATTCTTTCTGTGTGAAACACATGTAATGGGTGGTTCTCAAACTTGTCTTCCCAAACTTGCGCAGAAAAGGCTTCATTTTGAATAGCTTGCTGGCAGTAGTAGGATGTTTGAAAGAAAGAAGGATTTGTTTAGAGTCTCTCCTGGATGGGAGCCATTCAATCATTTTGAGATCAACCAATTGCTTTTCATGGTGTAGAAGCTGATTGAGAGAGAATGTGGCTGCATTTCGGGTGGGGGGACCTATTTTCCTCTCAGGCAATAGAAAGAGAGCATTTAGTTTAGTTTCTCTTAATATTAAAGAGGAAATTTGTAAGGCGAGGGCAGCAAAAAGATATGTTTTTTAATACACAGAGATGCCAGAGAAGCAAGGATGGAAGAAAATATAAACAGAGTTGTTTGTAGACAAGAGGAATATAAAACTAAAAATTATGGATAAAATCTCAGTTGTATAACATTTAGCAAAAGAAGTCTACATTAGATTTTGATGTAACTTCACAAGAAAAATATTTAAAATGAAAGCCAGAAATCAATACTTTTCATTTTGTGGATAATGTTTAATAATTCATCAAGGATAGGGGAAAGAAAAAGTGGCAAGTAATTCTGTAAACCTTTTCTTCTTTTTTCTTCATTGGCCAAGTGTGATTGCCTTCGGTGTATGAGCTCTTAGGATACATACAAGCAACAAGTGGTAAATCATTTTCATAATCACAACATACAATAATCATAAATCATAAGATACAAAACTCCTTGATAGACATAGGATACTAAATCAATCAACATAAATCATAATCGGATACTAAATAAATGCAATCAACATAAATTATGAGATACAACAAAGTCAAATCATAAGCTAAGGAAATAGGTAATAGGAAAGATGATGAGAATGTCCATGACACGTATCATTCAGCCAGAAACCATGATTTGCGAGCTACAATAACTGGGCTCAAACAACAAATGTAGCCAAAAGCAAACAAGTTACAGGATGAGAAAGCATCTCCCAGTTGCAAGACCAGGAAAAGAACGGGCAAATTTCCATTAACTAAAAAAAGCTAGAGGAAAGGCCTAGAATTTAAATGCTGGAACAGATCTTAGATGTAAAAAGCTTGGTTCCTGTGTCCTACAGAAAGCAGATCTTTTGTGTATATATCATTTTAATTCTATCTGCTATAAAGCAGCTGGTTGCAACAGTCAGCTTCTGCTGTATGCAAGTTTGGAAACATGGTTTTATGACTCTGGCAAGCTACATATGATAGTTGTGCCTGACATGAAGTTTGACAGCAATATTCATTTTCTTCTACATGCACGCACGCACACAAAAGAACATTTTGAACATTTTGACAGACACATATTAGTGTAAGAGAGCAGGCTATCTGAAAATTGGCTAGCACCTGGGCTAATGGTGCCCTGCCCCTTTAATGCCTCCCCAGCCATAAGACCCCTTTAACACCTCCACAGCAATAAGCAGCTATAAAAGCTGAGCAGAAAAGCAGCTGGGTATGGAGGTGTTGTGTTTAGAGTTGTTCTGAGAGGGAAATGGTTTCTGTTCCTTTGTGGAAACAAAGCCACTGGAAGCAGCCTTGGGCAAACAGACAGAAATACTTTTCTTTTGAAAATTGTAGTAGTTGAGTACATTAGTGGTAGTAGAGTGGGTGGGTTCCTACCAGTTCGGACCTGTTCGGCTGAACTGATAATGGTTTGGCGGGCTGGGTCACTGGAACCGGCAGTGACCCAGGCCTGCCATGCCCCCGAACCGTTTCTCCACGTGCTTATTTGCAGTGTGATTAAAATTGTTCTGTGCATAAGCGCGCAGGCATGAAGCACACACGAGCGAACCAGCAGTAGTGCCTGCTAGAACCCACCCGTGGTGGTCGTAGTAGTAGACCTGGAGAAGTGGAGGAAAAGGAACTGTGATTACTACCCAATGTCTGCTTGTGTAAAAGGAGGTCTAAAGGTCAAGGGGACTTGTGTTGGTCCTCTGGGGTTTTGAGATCCCACTGACTTTGAATTTAGATGAAGAACCTCTGATAATGAGTGTGCTTTTTTCTTGTTTTGACTTTTGTACCTCTCACATTCTTGCAAACAAAACAAGCGTGTTTCTAATTTTTCATGCAAGAATCCTTTGTGTCACTTGAGCCTTCTCTATTCTGTCACCTGGAAAACATTGAGCTTCCCCTCCAGAGGTGGCATTCAGCCAGTTCTCTCCTGTGTGGGTGAACCAGTAGCGGCGGGTGTGGGAGGCTCCGCCCACCCACCCCGATGTAATGTGTGAGCACCATGCATGTGCAGAAGGTGGTGCACATGTGCAGATGTGCGCTTACATTTGCAAATGGTAGGGAAGGTAAGTGAATCCCACTGCTGCTCCCCGCCAATATCTACACTGCCCTTTGAGATTCTTGGGATTGGAAAAGTGATTCCCTTCCTTACCTGTTTAAATCTGTATTCAGAAGAGCTCATTTTCCAGCAAAAAAAAATCTTTGTTATTCCAAACCTTCCACCAACAAATTGGCTGGACTGTTGCATGTGTGGCCCTGTCTCTCTTCAAAAGAGAGATGCAGCTTCCTTGGATTTTACTAGTCTGCCAAATATTAAAATACCCAATTAAAGGTGAGCTTTGCTCCAAGATGAATCGTGTCATTCCCTACCACCACCTTCCCTCTATTCCTGAAATAGCTTGTTTATTCATCAGGTTTTCTGAAATTATGATTTGCCCAATCACTTTATTTCTGATGGAGATATACAATTCATGTCCCATTTTTGGAAAGTTCTATTTCAGCACTGTCCATTGTTCACTGTTAGATGGAGAAACAGGACAGATGCCAAGTTAGTGTAATGATTTTCTTACGTAAACTATCAGCAACAAAATTCACCTGATCTTTTATTATGGTTAAGTTTGCTTATAGTAACTCAGTTCATGCCTCTACTGAGATGTTGATGAGATTTACAGTTTCAAGCCATGCCTGTGAAATGCTTCCCAGCCTCCTCCTCCTTTCACAGGCTTCCTGTTTACTCTAGGAACCGCAAAGTATTCTTCTCCTACCTAGGATCAACTGGATCATGTCAAGCATTCCTATAGGTCCGTGATGGCAAAGCTATGGCACACATGCCCAAAGTGGCACATGAAGCCATGTCACCCGGTACGCATGGCCTTGCCTGTTCATATTTCTGTTTCTGGCGCGCATGCGCAGGTGGCTATCAGCTATCCTTCTTGTGTGTGGCAGGATCAAAAATTGGTGTGCGCATGCACACTGGCTAGCTGATTGTTGGGTGCGCATGTGCACCAGAACCCACAAGTCTAGCTTTTCCAAAGTGCGGCCCCGATGAGTGTGAGCGCATGAGCGTGATGTTTCCATACAATCTTTTTGGCACTCAGTGCCAAAAAGGTTCACCATCACTGCTATAGGCGACCTGGAAATTGAATGTTCTGGGGAAACATGAGGCATTATATACCCCTCAGCTGCTTTATTTGCATTGTGTTTAAAAATCCAGGCTGCCTGACTGGCTGCATATTCAAGCTTTTGCATCTGTCAGCAATTCTGACTCAGAGTGAGGCCTTGTACTGGAAGAGAAGGGAGATATTTGAATTGAGAGACATTCAGACAGACAGAGAAACATATCTTCCCAGAGAACCGAGTACCGGTAGGTATTCTGAAATGGACATGTTCCCACTAAAAGAGTTGGATATTTGCTCCTTATTGCTATCTAGTGTCTGAAGTAGTAAGATGGAAAGACATAAAGCGAGAGAGGTCTATCCAGATTTTTCTGTGAGGGGGAAAAAATCCTTTTGAGATAATCGGGCAAGCGGAAGAAGGATATAACAAACTGAAGAGGGCTTTTTGCATTTGTTCTAACCAGCAAAGAATTAGAAATTGAAGGAAGCATATGACTCCTTTAAGTCACCTATAACCTGAAGAAAGGAGATTACACTTCCAATATGCTCTTACAATTTTAAAATTAGGAACATTATGCTCAAATTTCTGTTAACTAAAACAACAGGCCTAGAATTGTTGCCTCTTTGATTATTGTAAAAAAAAAAATTCTGAAGAATGGTTTATGGCGCTGGACAGTTAATAGTTATTGCTTTTGCCTGGTATGAAATCTTGCCTCAGAATTAGAGGAAGTTGGCAACCTGTTCCAAATAGGAAAGGCCAGTCCTACAGCTAAATGTGGTCAAAACACCTATTGAGTCAACATATCGTACCTAACTGTAATAATAGATTTAGTTTTGGCTTATTATAGATGATGTCAACTACTGTAGTCATGTTTAAGCAAACAATGGCTTAGTATGGGAGGCAGACATTATCAGACCTGATAGTGTAATTCTTAGAATATAGTCACATGCATGTTTCCTTGGATGCATCATAAGAATTATTGTTAGGGCAAATGAGGCCATTGAATCTAAGTCTTGGCGTGGCACGACATAACCGCGAACGTCAAAAGCACGCCGACAAAACTGCGGCGCTAAAACCGCGATGTCAAAAGCGCGCTGACAACAGCGCGCCGACAGAAGCGCAATTTAAGTTAAGGTAAGGTTTAGGGTTAGGTTTAGGTTTAGGGTTAGGTTTATGGTTAGGTTTAGGGTTATGTTACAGCGCGCTTCTGTCGGCGCGCTGTTGTCGGCGCGCTTCAGCGCTCATTCGTCTCCGCGGTTTTGATGGCGCAGTTTTGTCACCGCGCTTTAGTCACACGCGCTTTTCTCGTACGCGCATTTGTGGTGGAACCAGTCTTGGTTCAGCAAAGGAATTGAAATTAAGCTAAAGATGTTCAATATCTTCTTTGTAAGACTTTTCAGTTTGCTGATCTTTGTTATCCTTCCCATTTGTCCAAATCCATGTTCAAGTGTGGTGAGTAGAACTGGATTTAGTACTTGAGGTAAAATCTGGCTATTGCAGAATATAGTTTGGCTATTATTTGTTGTGTATTTGAAACTAAACTTCTGCTGATGCAGCTAAAACTCCATTCCCCCCACCACCAGTTATTTCATCCTGATGACTCATACCATTAAGATCATTTTAAAATACTTACTTCCAAGAGAGTCAGGGTAGGATTTCCTTGTAAAAAGTTCAAACCCACTTTTTGCATGCTTGTAAATAAGGTTTAAAAGAGTAGCCTCTATTTTATTTAATGTGAAAGACCACAAAACTGAAACAATAAAAAATTATCTGTACCACTGCAGAATATAAATGCTGGATGTTTTAAAAACTCCAAATAGAACAGAAGTGAGAACAGCAATGGGTGGCCTTGTAGTCTTGAATTTTGACATGTGTTCAGGTGTGAATTTCACGAAGGCTAGCATGACCTCTATTCTCTGTTGATTTCAAAGAGTTTTTGTTCAAAATTAAAGACTTTACACTGTTTGTTTTTAGACATGATATTATAGCATAAAAAATTCAAACTGTACTGTACTGTAGCTGTACTGTGATGGTGTTTAATTCAAAGCATTCAGTCCCACAGGTATCCATGTGAACATGGGGTAGCCAATAGCTGAAAGTGAATGAAATTACATTTTCCTGAAAACACAAAATGTATTGAATGGTTTTCTTGGATAGAGATCATGGGTTGTGTTAAATAACAACAAGCTTAGTGTGTTTTAGATTGAAACTTACTCAACAAACCATGAGTGAACAAGCCACTTTAGTGTGATATGTTAGCTCAGGTATGCAGACTAGAAGTTATGGTTAGTCAGGCTGGCACAAATTGCTTCTAAGGAACTACCCTCTGGTCTCATGCCACCCACAATAACCTCTCAGTTACATTTCTGAAAGATGCTGTACACCAGTTTTCTCCAGCCACCTGTTGTCCAACAGGACTTCCCACTGCAGATGGAATAGGCAATCATTATTCTTCAACCCCAGTGATACCAGCTGCCAATTCATAGAACAAAAAGAAAACATTTGATTTGATTTTAAGTATTTATTAAAAATGGTACCAATTATGAAAAAAAGAGTCCAAGTTGAATAGTCAGAAATAAGAAAAACAGAGACATCCAGAAGTAAATATTCTGCAAAGATAACAAAAAAAGGGGGAATTCTTCTGACTTTCCCCTGGTTGAGACAGAACAGTCTAAAGACATGTAACCATAGCTAGATAAAATGCTACATTCTCACTGGGTCCATGGAAAAGGAGGTCTGTGCACTTCAGGCCCATGATGGCAAAAGATATAATAACAGAAACATCCTGCAAAATGGGAGAATATATAATATATACAATATGAATGAAATCTTTTTAAAAACACTTTTAAAAATGATGTGGCAATATTTGCCGCCTACCAGTTTTCCCAGTATAATTGGCTATTTCCAAATTACTGTAATTTCTTATTTACAAAGTTGAACATGTCAACAACACATGTCTTAAATTCTTCTTTCTTATATCACTCTTAAAAGAAATCTGCAGCATGCAGTATATGGATGTGATGGAAAGGCAGAAGATTATAACAAATATAGATTAATTATAAGTTACTACATCAGAACGGGAGATTCAAGACACCTTAAGACTGTAGAATGAAGCTTCTTTAGGATTCCAATTTCACAGTTTAAGAAAAATACATTTGACTTAATATTTATATACAGTATTTTATTGACTTCAATGGACCAGAATATTGGAGGAAAAATGAACTCCTGCTATATTGGGATTGCAACTTTCCAGACTCCCATCTAGAAGCATCCAATTAAAGAAAACTCATTTAAAGAATGGTCCTCATTGTGATTTCTGGATTATTTTGTCAACTTTGGGGAGCCACTGTCCTCTGATAAGGAACATGCTCATGTGCAGAGAGCACACATCCTTGTAACATGTTATAAGATTGTTACAGACAGTTTTGCCTTAAATAGTGAAAAGGCACAATAGATCTACAAAGTTAAGAACGAAATGACAGTGAGTATCAGGATTTGTTTTTTAAAAAGTTGATCATTATTTAAATAACCAAAACTGTGTGAAATAAAGAAACACTGATTTGGTTTGGTATGCTGTATCCAGTAAGTACAAAAGCAAAAGAGGATCCTCTATTTTTAATAGTCACAAAACGGGTGCAATTTTTCAACAGATCCAAAAAAAATTTCAAGCCCATCACAAAGGGGAGCTGGTTTCTCTTACAGTTACTGAATGCGCAGAAATCCCATCTTTACACAAAACATGCTTCCGTAATTCCTATGATTCCTATAATAATGAAATAGGCAATAATTCTTGACATTAAAAGCACTCTGAACAAAAAAGAGTTATATAAATATTTATAAAACAATATAAACAATTGCCTTACAGATTGGGTAGGCTCATAGCATTGAAAGGGTACCAATGCATCTGGGGAATTACTAGATGGCAGCAAAGAGTTACAGAAAACTCTAGCTCCTTCCTATCAGGCCCAGTATACCAATCCTAATCAATATTTTTTTAAATAAACATCCTTACCAAAAAATGGTTTTTTTTACAAACATTGTACAAACAGTGATTTTCTTAACAGCATTTAAAAATAGCAATGATCCAATATACCTTTTCTACTCTTAAACTCATCCTGTATTCTCATTACTCAAAGGTTGAAAATAATCTGAAGGCCTCTAGAAACACATCCCCCAAATTTTTCTATGTCCCAATTGTTCCTGGAGGCACAGGCTTCCCACCAGAGAGCATAAGTTGCAATTGAAGCTCATAGAAATCAACAGGACAAATGAGTAATGCCAGTTATTCAGTTGATTTCAATGGAGTTCATTTAAGCATTATAAAGTCCCCCTCACCTCCAAAGTCATATGGCTTTCTATTTGCAGAAATCATCTTCCAAAGTAGATTTCTGAAAAGTTCCTATTTATTTTGCAAATTCATGAAGGGAGGCGGGGGGGGGGGGTTAACATGGTGGCACATGAGTGCTCATTAATCCAGTTTCACAGCCAGTGAGTTGCAATAACCCAACCAATAAATCTGTCTGGGTTGCCAATGCTTCACCCAACCTCTGTAGCTGTGTCTTTAAGGCAACTCGGTTTGAATACATCAGCAGGGATAGTTTTTATGGCAACTTGCCAATTTTTCCAATCACTGTGAACAAAATACAGCAAAGGCAGTTAAATTCTGGTGATTCTATTTGAGGCAACGGGAAAGAGGAACTTGGAGACCACATTTTATTTATAGATATACACAATTATATTCCAATGCATGTGACATATTTGGCCTCTTTTCTCGTATTGCTGATGAGTAAGAACAAGAAATTTGTAGGAGTTCAGTACTGTTTCAGATACTAAACAAATGGTACTGTCACTGTGAAACCCAAAGCAACATTAAGTCATTATTATTATTTTGTGTGCATGAAATATAAAATTTAATAGCTAGAATGACATTTGTTAACAAGAGCTGCCAGGATACCTGGGGGGAAAAATCCTCATATCTTGAAAAGCAGATGAAGCTTCTCAGACCATGAAGATAAACAGTGGCTTTGATCCAAATTTAGTCATTGAAAAAAAAAAGAATTGCTAAAATACAGGCCTCTTTCCCAGGTTCCATCACAATTAATAGCTCTACTCTAAGGAGGACCAAGTTGGGATCCAACCCACTCTTGCCTGCAAAACAAAAGTAGCACTTAAAAATCAGTTAGAGTTGGAAAGGTTGGCAAATGTTTTTTTTTTCCTTTCAGGGTATGAAATAGCTGAAAAGTAAGACAGTCATATAATCTTAGATGGAAAATGGACATTTGAATATGTAAAGGACAGGTCTGTATTTTTAAGATATAGATCTCAAGCTTCATTTGTTGTTTTAAACGATTAAGATATTAAGATGACATGTAATATGATTCTACATAGGCTAACTCAAAAGCAAGACCGTTTACAGTAAAGTGGAATTACTTTCAAGTGTACATAGAGTTGAACCTTTGGTTCATTAACTTCAGATTTTACCCTCCACTGAAAAATAAATTTCTTAATAAATCTCCAACTAATAGTTAAGCATTATATGGTTATCATTAGAACCAATTATCCCTTTTCCTATTTTACATTAGAGGGTGAAATATGCCACTGATTGATAGGTTGCACCTGAAGTTCTGTTTTTACATGTTGCTGGCTCCAATGTGAAACTAACCCCAATAGAACTGAACACATATTGCCAGATGTTTAAAATATGATATAATGTAATGAACCACAAGACCATCTGCTTTCAGTACACAAAATCAAGCAGGATAGGAGTAAAATAACACATAAATGTAAGCAACCTCATATTTGGTCCTAAGCATGCTTATCCAGGGTATTAAAACTCATGTCTTGAAACAAGGCTTAGAAAATTAGGCTCTCCAGATGCCACAGGACCAAGTTCCCAGCATTCCTCAGCATTGGTCATGTCAAAAACAGCTGTTCAGCAACATTTGGAAGGCCTCAAGCTACCCATATCTTAAAAGATATGTATTGATTGTGAGATTGTAATCTTAGTTATCTGCTCTGTAAATTCCCACCATATCAGGAGAGAAGGTAGCCACAGAGAACTGGTTCAAATGCTTCCCCTATCTGAAGTGAAAAGAAAGATGCTGTAAAGGTAAAGGTTCCCCTCGTACATATGTGCTAGTTGTTCCCAACTCTAGGGGGCGGTGCTCATCTCTGTTTGTCTTCGGATAGTGCTGGCTCTTTGGCTTTGAAATGGAGATGAGCACCGCCCCCTAGAGCCGGAAATGATTAGCATGCATGTGAGGGGGAACCTTTACCTTACCTTTACCTTAAGGGGGGGGGGGGATAGGGTTGGGTTAGTGCCTGTGCAGTTAGATTATTTGTTGTTCTTATTCAGTATAAAGAAACTTCCCATGTGCCACATGGCAGCTAGGCAATTTGAGATGACAGTGGAGTTATAGCCACAATACTTGTGGTGTTTGTAATGACTCCTTTAATTTATCACAGCCAGTTAAATCTACTAATTGTTGTCCATTCTGTTTATAGCCCGTGGGTAATTTATATGAAGCAGTGGAATAAATGCATGTCCCATGTCATTGCTCTCTTTCACTTTGGGAAAGCCAAGGCACATCTGATTCTACTTTTTACGTGATTAATGCCTTTCCCAGGCTTTTCTATAGGATGGGATTGTCAGTTTGTGGCCAATCTCAGTTACAGCTTCAACTCCTGTTGTATATGTCCTTATTTTGTACCAAACAGTGATTGGAGTTAATGAATTCAAGCTCATTGTTACATGACAACAGTATCCCTGCATATCTGGGGTTTGGTCACAATGCCAGTAGGCCACAATTTTAATTCCTCAAAGAACAAAATAAAACCCAAAACCAATGTGTTGAAAGCAAAGTCACAGAGACAGTTTTCGATGGGAATGTTAGATCACCCTCTTTGGCTGATTATAACCAAAGCTTGCAAGTAGGTGAAGAGATTAGTACAGTTTTAAAAAATGAAAATTCCAGCCTTTGGGAACACTGACAAGAACTTACTGCCAACAGGCTGCTTAAGTTGGCAGAACAAGACAAGCAGATTTGCTACAATAGGAGAACACAATGCCATGGGATAAAGGAAAATCCACACAATTCAAAGAAAACAGCAGCTACATATAGAGACACAGACGTTGCGCAACAAAAGCCCGATGCAGGACAATCAGCCAGTGTCCCCAGGGCCTTTATCCTCGGGGTCTTTATCTGAAGACCATTCCTCTATTCTCTCCCCACCTTGGCCTGGCTTTTTTGGCAGCTGGGAGTCACCTCAGGCAGTACAGTTTGTTATGATTGCTGTCTCAGTTTCCAAGAACTGCAGCAAAAGCACTATTACTGGAGAGAATGCAGCCAAGGAAAGTTTGATTTAAAAAGGATTAACAAAGAACCAGCTGAATTGAGGAGAAAGAGATAGTAAAAAGAAATTTCCTTTCTCAGTGGAAGCTTTTGCTGTAAATTGCTCTGCCTCATTTGCAACATTTTACTGAGGTAGTAGCGCTTCAGATAATGTTGCAGGTTATTTGGAGCTCTCCCATGGTCTTTCTACCATGGCGAAGACTTTCTTTCAGTTGCTAAAGAGCCACTAAAGAGAAAAGACAACTGTAAACTAGTGGCACAAAGCAACCTCCACCCCAAGCCAAGGACTTTTGCTTCCTTTGAATTAAATGATCATGAGAGAAGAGCCCCTCCCTAAATGGGGCTCCCTAATTGAGGAACTTTAGAATATGGAAGTGTTCTTTTAGAAGTGTAGATGTCCTAAGCCAGCCCTGATTTTATCTATCTATCCATTCAAAAATTAGAGTTCCAAAAACTTGGGACTCATAAGCAACATCAGGTTGTATTATTAAGAAGATTCACAGAATTCTTTGAGAAGTGTCTCATTAAACCAAGGTGGTAGTCCAGTTAGAATGCACAAGATAAGGACACCAAATGGTCACAAGAAGCCAGAGGAGATAAGTAAAAATCACATGCTCTTTTTCTATTACTAGATATTAAGCAGGTTGTTCTGGTCCTACACAATATGAAAAATCTAAAATCCAAATAGGCTTCCCAGGTCCTCATCCAGAAATAGAACACATTAATTACGTCTGGTGGGATGAAGCTATTATGCCTTATAACCAGTTCAGCCCCGTTACAGGTTCTGTTCTTGATTATACACTTAAATAGATACACATTTATTATTATTATCATAACTTTTTAGTATAAACAGACAGTAATCATTGGTAATAGTGGGGAGGAGGGAACCACTGTTCAACAATAACAATTCTGATGTATTAGGTTAAAGAAGACACAATGTAAAACTCTTAAAGGTCCCAATTGGGATTTCTAGTCTTCACACAAAAAGAATTGTACAGAAGGCAACATGCATGTGCTAACATGCCCTACTTCTCCATCCCTTAGTTACTGCTTAGTCCACTGCAGAGAATAATACAATAAAGCTTTGTGCTTCAGATGTCTGTCCTGTGTCCAAATTGATGATGGGTAAGTAGGCCATGTGTCAAACAAGGCAATCTAATGCATCTGCTCTCACGGCAAAAAGGCTAAAAACTCCTTATACTGATCAGGAAGAGGAGTAGCATCTAAAGAGGTTATCAAAAATGAATCTGGCCCATTAAAAAAAGTCCAAGGAAACAATCTTCCATCTTTATATGCCACGATGCAGTCATGGTCAGCAACGTTATTTGTCTGAGTCAATTAAAGGAAGGTGCGGCATAGGAACATATTGATATGGTTGGGATTGCAGACTTGGCTCAGAAACTCTTGATTCTTGGAGCCACTTCATTTAAGTCACCCTTTCCCAACGTAGTGCCCTCTCGCTGGTTGAGAATTAGCGAACTAAATCTTCAGCATACCTAAATGATACCTGACTTGTGGAAACCTGTCCCAGGTGATCCATTTTCACATCTTCAAATTATAAGCTCTCGGGGAGATGGATTTGGGATAGATAGATTCCTTTCAAGAGGGTGAAAATAGGAGTCTGAATCCAGCAGGACCCCCCCTAAGCAGAATTCTTATTAGGGAGTTCTGTTTCACATCACCTTCTTCACTGTCCTAGAGCTCCACAATTTTCCAGAAGAGATTTTTAGAGGAATCAGAAATCACCTATTCATTCTACCAGTAGGAATGCTTCATTAGACCAGATTGTACTATAGAAGAAATCTGTTCTTTTTGTAGAGATCAGAAGTTGGATTCAGTCCAGGATTCGGAGCAGCAAGTTTCAACTCACTACATAAATGCTGAAATATAGCCCTACAGTTCCATAATGAGGCCAGATGGGGCAAAGACTCTCTTAGTGAAGGCACGGTGGCAAAGCTGGAAGGAAATCTAGCACAGAAACGCAAAAGCCAGAGACTAAGCTGCTTGCTAAACTCTAAAATCCCTCTCCGAAAATATGAAATTAAAAATGTAAGTATTAGAAACTTTGGAATAGAACTTTGTCTGAACTATTTGTTCCTTCACATTGGGAAATATTTAAACGATGCGGATATTGTTAATTCATGTTGTTTTTATTTTCTTAAAATCCATATATAAAAAGGCCATTATGTTAGAGATGCTCTCATTACAGCTATTTTTGGGAAGAAGTAGTAAACACACAATCACCCAGCTGCATTCCTGTGTTAGTCCATTTTCTTAGTCCTCAAAATACGTCAAAGCACAAACTAACCATATTGGCTAGATCTGCACAACATGCGAAAGCCATGAGGGGGAAACCGCAAATGCACTTAACATTAATCAAACTGTGTGACCGCTGACCCTAAATCTTAAAAACACCTAGAGTAGGAATATTGCCTCTTAAGATAGTGGGGAAGTATTGCTATGTAGTTGAGAATAGCAAATATCTTCAGGCGAACACTTTGAAAGGTACATGTCTCTTGCAAAAATGTAGCCAAATCTTTGCATAACCAGCCTTCTAATTCTTTTTGCGTTTCACCTGCCCTAAGACTGAAAACTCCAGAAACCTGAAACTGGAGTGCAAAACCCCTTTCAGAATCTTTTGGATTGATGCCCCTCTACCTATGGCCAGGCAATAAAAAGCATTCCCCTTCTTTCCTGCAATGTATCTGATTTTCTTGCTTTCCCAATAAAAACTTTACTTCCGTTTTTTTAAAAATGGCTAAAGAAAAATAGGTAATACGTGGCGGAGTTCAGTAGTTTGTGGCTCCATCTCTGATACTGAGTATAATCATAATGAGAGTTTAATGTAAAATTAAGGCACTTTTCTCTGCTAAGTTAAATTTTGTTGAATGTTTGGACTTAGAAAAGAGAGAAACCCAGATAGCTGAATAAGTTCTGCTGTAATTTTAGTAGCTTAAGCCGACTGGATCTCCCCCCCAAAAAGAGAATTTTCCTTTCCTTGTCCTGCCCAATGTTTCCAATGGGAAGGAAAAGGATGGTACAAGCTCCAGGCTGCCATGATCCTACCCACTTTAGAGGCAAGTTGGCATATGAGGACAGTGGAAAACAGGGTTTCTACTAGCAAGCCCCCCCCCCCCATCCTGACCTTCATAGTACCAACTGCAGAGAGTTTGTAGCTTTAGGGAAGGTCCTTGTGAAGCTGGATTTTTCTCTCCGAGGACAAACCTTTCTTCTCTCCTTAGGGAAGGAAAGCTAAGAAATCCTATTGGTTGGATAATGGCTTATTTTATTACTATAAGGATTACAGCTTTAGAGTAGTAAAGAAAGTTACATTTGATAAGAAAGTTAACTGCATTTTTCTGACTTGAGTTAAAAGACAGGAGGGGAGCCTATATGTTCCTGAGTGTAATGATTGGGTGTTATTATTCAAGACTCACTCCTTGTTTACACCAGTATCTCCAGTATTTAAAATGTTAGGATTCCGTTGTACATATTCTATATGCTGTTTCACAGTTGCTTGTTAACAAGAGTTTCTTCGAAGTTTACTTATCAGGAATCTGGTAGTTGCCCCAAACCTCGATCCTAGAATATCACCAACAGTCCATCACCAACTCTTCCAAAGCTTCCTTACATCAGCTCCTCCTTGGACCTTGATTATAAGCCAGACAATTTGGGAAGATCTTTCTTCAACAGTGTTGGACCAAAGCTCCCCACTACGGAAGGCAAGGGAGTCAGAAGGCGAGTCCATTGAAAACAAGTCTTTTGTACAACAACTAGCACCCTTGCGGGGTCCACAGGAGCCTCACATCTGTCCAGTGGCACACGCATTTATAACCTGGGTTTGTTTGGTGCTCCCAGCAGACTGGATGGAACCTGGAAGAGGGAGGGCAGGTCTCACCTCTGACCCACACGTTGTCTGTTGGCTTCCACGTTCAAGGCCAAGTTATGGAGGAAGAGAAGGATCTGCCACCAGACCTGATTTCTGTTCTGCTGGTGCTGTAAAAAGGGGGGGGAGGGGGAAAGGGATCTCAACAAGATTACTCACATAAAATGTTAAAGCCACCATTCAAAAGCTTAACCTGTCCCACTAAAAACTAAGTTATATTTTTTAAGAACAGGCACTTTTTAATCCAGCAATACTACACATATAAAAAAAGGGGGGGGGGAATGCATTGGCCCCAGGGTATGTGTGTGTGACTAGTAGTAGTTTCTCCAGGAATAATTGTTGCTCCAATATTATGAAAGAAAGAAGCAGACCCTTTATGTATTGTGCACAAAAGGATTAATCCCTCCCTTTTTTTCCTTTTTTTTTTTGCAGGATTCTGCAGAGTTTAGCCAAGTGCTGTTTTTAATCAGATTGGCTTCTGAGTGTCTCATAGCCCAGCTGCAAGAACAAACAACTTCGCCCCCCCCCCACTTTTTTTCCTAAAGGAGAGTGCCTCCCCCTTCCAGCAAACACAGGAGAGGGGGGGGAAGGGAGGGGGGAGAAGAGAAGTGTAGCTGGTGATCCATCTGTAAGTGATTTGACACTGTGAAGGTCAAAGGGTTAATCTTCAATTTAAACCACACTGCTGAGACAGCAAAACTGATTTTATCCAGTACAAGGAAACACACTCCTATACACACACACACACCCCCGCTCCCCCCCCCCCCGCACACACACTTTGCTTCCCAACATCTCCAAGATAATACTGCCCTTTTTTAATAGCTCCTTTTGACAGTAAGCCATAAATAATCAGTCTTGGAGCCCTTTCCTACTGACTGGAGCCAATTAAACCTTAAGCAAGAACACACTTGAAAACAAAACCCAACCAACCCTCCCCCCCCACTCAGGGGTTATTTCAGGTCCCCATTATCAAGCAACACATTTTAAAGCTTGACTGGGGGGGCGGGGAGGCTTCAAACTCTTAACTCTGCTACCTTGAGATAGGGCTAGCGAGAGCTTAGCTTTCATCAAGTGTCACAATCCAGGCTTTGTATGATGCAGGCTTTTTGTCGAAAGACAGAGGCATCATTGATACGACGAGCTAGATCTAGAGATCCAGCAAGCAGAGTCCCATGCACATTATGTCAAAGAGGTCATTTTCTCTTACCTTCCCTTTAATGACCTCCCCTCCCCCCCCCTCAAAAAAAAATGCTCCAGAAAATTGGCAGCCCTCCAGCAGAGAATGGAAAGGGGCTCAGAAGAGCTGCTGGAGAGAGGAAGATCTAGGAATTGATATTTGTAAGGCCACTTGGCCTTCATACATCAGCCAGAGCCCTGCTAGATTATAGTCTCCTCTACCAATGGATCTACTTGTGGAAGAAGAATGGAAGCCATGAACATTGTTTCGTAAGGCTACACTTTTCAGACGTGGGGTGCAGGCCTTGTGTTTTGGAATGCTGCAGGGATGTAGAGAAATGATCCTTTATAATAATCCTCTGGCAATTCCAGAATTGTTTTGTCTTCATGAGCCATGGAGTCTACCACAAGCAGAAGCCAGACCTCAGTCTTTTTTCATCCCATAGCAGAGGTGGCATTCAACAGGTTCTGACCAGTTCTGGAGAACCAGTAGTGGAAATTTTGAGTAGTTCGGAGGTGGTATTTACACCAGTAAAAATCCCCATTTCCTCCCAATCAACTGGGACTTGAGAGGCAGAGAATAGATGGGACGGGGCCAGTCTGAGGTGGTATTTACCAGTAAATACCACCTCAGACTGGCCCCACTCCCATCTATTCTCTGCCTCCCAAGTCCCAGTTGATCGGGAGGAAATGGGGATTTTGTAGTATCCTTTCACTGCCACGCCCACCAAGCCACACCCACCAAGCCACACCCACCAAGCCACACCCACCAAGCCACACCCACCAAGCCATGCCATGCCTCGCCCACCAAGCCATGCCATGCCACGCCCACCAAGCCATGCCCACAGAATCAGTAATCTTTTTTTTTTTTTAATTCCAGGTCTGTCCCGTAGTGCCATCTTTCCTAATAATCTAATAGCAGCTGATACCATCAACATAACCCTGACAGCTCACAAACCATAGAAAACTAAAAATCAATACAAGTGTTCCTCATTTTAGTGACCATAATTGGGACCAGGCATTCTGTCATTAAGCTAAGTTGCTTTGCACTTGAGTCAGAAGCACTGAGGTGCTTCCAGATTGAAAGGATTAGCCAGTGACATCACTGATGTCCTGGGGACATCCAGTTGAGGGTTCCTTTCATGTCCTCGGCAAGAGCTGGAATGAAGGACAAGTGCTCAACCTTTCCTCACTGCCTGCTCTCAGGTCTCAAACACAGGCTTGCTAATCTCCTGCCCAGGGTTCCAACCACTTGAGCCACTGTGCTCCAGCTAAGTGGCTGCTAAGTAGGAAATTAGTTGATAGTGCTTCTCTTTTCCCCACCCCCACCCCTACCCTTTGGTATGCTCACTCCAGTGCTGGGTGCTGAAATAATTAGCAAGAAGGGAATTAATGTCTGCATTTACATTCATTGGAAAAAAGGGGGGTTACAAGAGAGTAAGAAGGCACACAATGAGGAAAATTCATTGAGAGCAATGTGTTGGTACCCATAGTCCAAGCTTGCTACTCACACAGCCTGGTGTATTCCTCACTGTGCGCCTGCTTGTTCTCTTTAATCTCTTCCTCTCCAGTCTCTCTGCTCAGAGAGCTGAGGAAAATAAAACAACACTACATTGAGTATGGACTGTACTGATAATCGGGTGACTGAGGATCGCTGCTAAGCTCGCCTACAAGGTCATTAGTTGTAATATTATTTTTTTCAGCATTGTCATTAACTTCAAATGGTTATTGAACAAATTAGTAAGGGAAGTCTACCTGTATGGAAAACTCCCAGCATTTCCAACTTCTGTACATCCCCACAAATCCACAAACAAACAAACAAGTCTTTCTGGGCTCCAGACTTATACTTGTGAGAAAACCAGGCTGCCCCAGCTTTTGGAAGGCTAGGAGCTTGGCAGACCTCAGTGATGTATTTAAAGGACAGGCACAGGCTACTTAGAAAGCATATTGCCTAGGTCCCAGTAGATGGTAACATTTGAGGGACGGGATCTGAGAACATCCATCCTATCACACCTAGTGGAATGGGCAGATACTCTCAAGCAGAGGTGATCTCGCAGATGATCTGGCCCTGGGCCATTTAGGTCTTTGAAGATGGTAACCAGCACCTTGAATAACATCAGTAAAAAAAAAAAAGGAAGACAGAGCAGTTTTCTCCAGCAATAGGGTGATATGCAGAGGTAGTATTCAGCCAGTTTGGACAGATTCGCCTGAGCCAGTAGTGGAAATTGTTCTGCCCACCCGCCCTGACTCTATGATGTCCTATTTAGGCATATTTTTGAGGCTGGGCGCATGCACGGAAGGTGCACGAGCAAAGTGCATGCGCAGAAGGCCGGGTGCATGTGTGGAAGTGGTACTTGTGCCTGGAAAGCGAGTGGGCACACGCGGGGCAAACCGGTGATAATAAAATATGAAACCCACTACTGAAACCCAACATGGGTTAATTGTGAAGCATCCAAAACTATATGGGCCACCACATTCTGCATTAGTTGAAATGTGTGTGGTCTTTTAAGAGCATCCGTAGGTAGAGTGTGTTGCAGTAATGTAGCCAGGAAGGGACCAAAGTATGAGTGACTGTGAACAAGGCCTCCCTGTCCAGGAATGGGCGCAATTGGTGCACAAGATGAAGCAGTGCAAAGACCATCTGGGCCATAGCTTCCAGGTGCCCCTTGACTAGGATCCCAAGTCCAGGAACATATCCAAATTGTGTACCAGCAAGAGTCAAAGACTTCACCAGAACCAAGAGGATAAAAAAAACAGAACCCTTCTGCCTTTCTAGGTTGAGTTGAAGTCAATTCATCATCATCCAAATGCTTATAGCCTCCAGGTGCTGACAGCATCAGCTGGACAGCATCACCTGGACATCTTGGGATAGAAATGTACAACAAATATCATCAGCATACTGATGATAGTTCAACCATCTGCAAGGATATTGACCAATTATTTTTATTTAAGATGTTCAAAATGAATGGTAATTCTATATGAAAGATCTACTAGGTTGTTTTCAAAATATTTTATTTATTTATATGCTACCCAACTCACTCTGAAAAGCGACTCTTTCTATTTATAGAAATCTAAAACAGTTTAATTCCATCACTTTAATGCCAACTTAAATATCTGGGGTGATAAATTACATATTTCAAAAAGATGAGTTTGTATCCCCTGAGTGGATATCAAACATTTCTTTGGCTCCTTTTTGCTTTTCACAAACCACATTATTTTTACCTGGAAACTGGTAGCCAAGTTTCTAAAGGACACTAGAGTCAGGTCTCATCCTGTAGTATTAATTGCAATGGCACAAAATGAAACTTTCAGGGACGGAGCACAAAATCAAGAGCACTCTAACAACAGAATGCAAACAAATAAGTATGCTATATGCAGTGGTGGGTTTCAAAAAAATTTGGAACCTACTCGGTGGGTGTGGCCTCCTTTGTGGGAGTGGCTTCCCGGCCATGTGACCTGGTGGGAGTGGCTTCCCGGCCATGTGTTTACTCACTCTCTCTCTCTCTCTCTCTCTCTCTCTCTCTCTCTCTCTCTCTCTCTCTCTCTCTCTCTCTCTCTCTCTCTGTCTCTCTCTTTTTTTCCTTCCTTTTGTCTCTCTGTCCCTTTTTTCTTTTTTTTCTTTCATCTCTCTCACACTCTTTTTCTTTCTTCTTTCTTTCTTTCTTTCTTTCTCTTTCTCTCTCTCTCTCTGTGTCTGTGTGTGTTTGTGTGTGTGTGTGTGTGTGTCAGTGGTGGGTTTCAAAAAAATTTGGAACCTCTTCTGTAGGTGTGGCCTGCTTTCCGGGTCCACTGGTGGAACCTCTTCTAACCGGTTCGGTAGATTTGACGAACCGGTTCTACCGAATAGGTGCGAACTGGTAGAAACCCACCTCTGGCTATATGACACAAAATGTAACACTCACAGCTGCATAATTTGAAAAGTAGTTTTGCCTGCCTGTCCGGTATATGGAGTAGTCATACTCTGCTGCCCCAGAACAGATTAAATGTTAGCTAAAGCAAAGAAATCACTTACATTCCCCAGAGTAAGAGATGAACAAATATATTCCAGATGGCAAAAGAATCTGGTAACCAATGGGTGGAATAAAGGGAAGGAAAAGTCCCCATAGTGGCCTTTAAGTATCTGGAAAATGACTAGATTAACCTTGTAATTCTCCACTCTTGTTATTAAAAACACGAGAATATTGATTTAGTAGCACAGATGAAAACTAGCTATTATGCTAATGCATCTTCAATTTTTAATCTTCCAAAACCAACATGGAAGAAAAAGTGAGAATTCCTTTTAAGAGGCTGAAAATTCATATGTTACACAAAAATCATAACTTGGTTCTTTATGTGATACCCGATCATTATTTTAGGAAGAATGCCATTAATCCTTCCAGGGCAATGTCGTGCGAATCAGGAAGAACCAAAGGGGAAGAAGCCTAGCTTCATTAGCCAAAAGAGACATTTGTGCAGAATCTATACGATGGAGACTCTCTGAGCTGTTTGAAGAAATATTTAGTGAAAGGGGCTCCTAGTACTTGCCTAGTTCCCCGTCACACCTGATAGCAAGAGAGTGCAATAACAAGACAGATTGACTTTGCTTTGGAAGAGGCAACTGCTGTGTTCAGTCCCTCCCACCACATTTTCCCAGGTTCACAGCATCTCGACTTGTGTAAATTCAATGGTTTGTTTAGTTCCCTTTTCCATTTGCAAAAACAGAAAAAAAGGAAGTACAAGAATTCAGTGCTATTATTGCAAGCCATAGCATTTCAAGTTAAAACTGCAAGTAGAAGAAATTGGTGAGGTTTTTTTTAATGGTTTAAACCAGGGTTTCCCAACTTTTCTATCTTTAAGACATATGGACTTCAACTCCCAGGCTTCTGTGTCTTAAAGTTGTCAAGGTTGAGAAACTCTGGTTTAAATTGTGGGATGTGTTTACAGGATGCTCTGATGCAGGTGAATCCATTCTTATTCTCAGAAAAAGGACATGAATAGGAGGACAGCGAGAAAGTAATCATATTTTATTGGCTCAGGGAATGCCACCAAATGCCAAAGGGAAGATTTTATGGAAAAAAATAACTCATTTTTTTATGCTTGCAACCAGTGGTGGGATACGACCAGTACGCCCTGGTACAGGTGTACCAGAGCCTGCCTTCCAGCTCCAACGGTCCTTGGAGGAAGCAAACTATCTAGACCCCTTCCAGTCAGGCTTCAGACCCGGTTACAGCAGAGAAACCGCTTTGGTCGCATTGATGGATGATCTTTGGAGAGCCAGAGATGAAGGACATCCCTCCATCCTGGTCCTCCTTGACCTCTCAGCGGCTTTCGATACCATCGACCATGGTATCCTTCTGCGACGACTGCGGGAGGTGGGAGTGGGAGGCACCGTGCTACGGTGGTTCTCCTCCTACCTCTCGGACAGGTCGCAGTCGGTGTTAGTGGGAGGGGAGAGATCGTCCCCAAGGCCCCTAAATTATGGGGTGCCGCAGGGTTCGGTCTTATCCCCCCTACTATTCAACATCTACATGAAACCGCTGGGAGAGATCATCCGCAGGCACGGGATTAGATACCATCAATATGCGGACGATACTCAACTGTATCTGTCCGCCCCGTGCCAAATCAATGAAGCGGTTGACGTGATGGGCCGGGGTCTTGAAGCCGTTATGGACTGGATGAGGGTTAACAAGCTTGTGCTCAACCCAGAAAAGACCGAGTGGCTGTTGTGTTTCCCTCCCAAAGATTTGGCCAATATTCCAACACTCAGGCTGGGGGGTCAAATTCTACACCCCTCAGAGAGGGTCCGCAACTTGGGAGTCCTCCTGGATCCACAGCTGTCATTCGACCACCATTTAACGGCTGTGACCAGGGGGGCATTCGCCCAGGTACGCCTGGTGCGCCAGTTGCGACCCTACCTGAATCGGGAGGCCCTCACAACAGTCACTCGGGCCCTTGTGATCTCTAGGCTGGAATACTGCAATGTGCTCTACATGGGGCTGCCCTTGAGGAGCATCCGGCGACTTCAGCTAGTGCAGAACGCAGCCGCGCGAGTGATTGCGGGTGCACCCCGATTCACCCGCATAACACCTATCCTCCGCGAGCTGCGCTGGCTACCTGTCGATCTCCGGATGCGCTTCAAGGTGCTATTAATCACCCATAAAGCCCTACATGGCAGTGGATCTGGATACTTGAGAGACCGCCTTCTGCCAATTACCTCCCTACGACCTATAAGATCTCATAGATTAGGCCTCCTCCGCATCCCATCGGCCAGCCAGTGTCGGCTGGCAACTACAAGGAGGAGGGCCTTCTCAGCAGTAGCCCCGACCCTTTGGAACGAGCTCCCCGTGGAGATTCGTACCCTCTCCACCGTCCAGGCCTTCCGCATAGCCTTGAAGAACTGGCTCGCCCGTCAGGCCTGGGGATAAGAATCGCTACCCCGCCCGAATGATGAATGGATGTTGCTTACTATTTTATTATATGTTGTTGTCTTAATGTTGTATTCCCCTCTCCCTGGTTTTCTGTGAGCCGCCCTGAGTCCCATCAGGGAAAAGGGTGGCCTACAAATGCTAATAAACCTAAAAAAAAAAAAAACCTAACCTAAAACCTGGGGGCACCAGGTACCATTCCAGCACGGTGCTCCAAAAGGCCCACTCGCCCGCCCGCCCTCACCTGTATTTGAGATGATCGGTGCTTACACGCACAGAGTGTACGGCGCATGTGCGACGCTCCACCAAGCAGTTGAAGCATTGCGGGCGGTTAAGTATGCATGCCTGTGCTGCGCGCATGCTGCACGTGTGCATGTGGTGGACACCCGGCCCCATTGTACCGTACCAGTTGCAACGGGATCGGAACCCACCACTGCTTGCAACCTATCAGATAGTTTTGCTACTGACCATGAGCCCTGGGAATCTCAGGCAGGATTGGCAATGGCTTTCTTCTATCAAAAGCATATCCAAGGAGGGAATTATGGTAGACTTAACACTGCCTGGCAATTCGTTTGGTTCCTTAGAAGCTCAGCATTCACAGCTGTCTTCTGAAACACCCAGGGAAACTCTCCCATCCATCTACTGGTAAATTATTAACTGCATGATTCCCCTCTGGTCCAGAGACTATTATTGGATGGAACAGATGCAAAGAGAACATCTGGAACAGAGGTGGTATTCAGATGGATCTCTCCTGTTCAGGTGAACCAATAACAGCAGCTGCAGGAGGCTCCACCCACCTGCCCTGATGTGTAATGTGCGAGCACTGCACATGCACAGAAGGCAGTGTGCATGTGCAGATGAGGTGTGTGTGAGCGAATCTAGCGTGAGCATGTTCACATTTGCAAATCAGTAGGGAAGATAAGTAAATCCCACCTCTGATCTGGAAGTTTGTGACATGCTTATTGTAAGCACATCCAGCCAGTTAATTTTTTTGTGCTTTGTTTTTAATTGGAAAAGAAAAGAAGTTGACCATTACTTGATAGGTTTAAGGAACTAAATCTCTTGTGTGTATGTTTTTAGCGTGTCTGGTTTGGATATCTAAGATATTTTAGCCTTAGTATTTCTGAGCTGGGGTTGGAATACAACTCTGAGCATCATCAGTTTTCCCTGTTTTGCTACGAATGCTGTTTTGCATTTTCCCTGTTTTGCTACGAACTTCAGTGTCAAACTCAAACTGAGTTTCTAGCACATCCAAATGCCTTTTTTAACCAAACAGATCTTGATTCTGGCCATGTTGTGATGACACCCATGACAATTTTGCAGGCTCTCAGATACTGAGAACTTCTCCTCTCATAACACTTTTTCTCTAATCACATATAGCTTTGAAACAGAAAAGTAATGTTCTGGAAAGTGCAAGTATATTCACATAATCCCTTTCCATCTACAGTAGCTGCTTTTTATCTATTTCACTTCTGTTTTCAATATACTAACTTTGATTTTAAGCATTCATGTTTTGTTTTGTGTTTTTGATTTGCATTGATAACTATCCCACCTTATGAAAGTACTTATATTCATGTTTTAAATAAGGTTTTAAAAATCTTTACTTAAAACTGTAAAATCTCCCTTCTTCCTCAGTCAAGCACAAGAGATGAAGAGGAGAATTTTTTTTCTTCAAATCAAAATGGGGTGTGTCCTTTTAGCTTGATTTCTTGCAAATTCTTTCAGATTTTCTTCCCAAAATTTTGAACATTACAATATTTACCAATATTAACACTTATCCTTCCCTGTTCAGCTACTTCCCTTTAGTTTCTTTCAATTTCCCCTCTTTTCTCCCCAGTGCACTGGCCCTTCCCCTCCCTCCCCTTATCTCCATCCTGCCATTGTTTCCTCAGCCTTAACTATTTCTGTTGAAAGGAGGAAAATATATGTATGTGCATAATTGAGTTTTTGTATTTCTGTGCAAGAGTGTGGGGCTCAAATAAGAGTTTTTACTGTAGAGTAAAACCAATATCGTTGAATTTAAGTACAATGACAATAAAGAGTATACTTATAGAGGGAATTCATGTTAATCAATAGTTAAGAATTTAATATAAATAGCAATAACACTTAGACTTATATACTGCTTTACAGTGCTTTACAACCTTCTCTAAGCGGTTTACAGAGTAAGCATATTGCCCAACAATTTGGGTTCTCATTTTACCCATTTCTGAAGGATGGAAGGCTGAGTCAACCTTGAGCCTGGTGAGATTTGAACTGCCAAATTGCAGGCACTTAGCAGGCAGCAGAAGTAGCCTGCAGTACAGCAGTCTAACCACTGTGCCACCAGGCTCACTAATTACTGAATTCACTAATACTGAATTAATATAAGTAGTCCGCAAATTACAACCACAATTGAGCCCAAAAATTATGTTGCTAAGTGAAACATTTGTTAAGTGAGTTTTGCCCCATTTTATGGCTTTTCTTGCCACAGTTGTTAAGGGAATCATTGCAGTTATTAAGTTAGTAACACAGTCATTAAGTGAATCTGGATTCCCTATTGACTTTGCTTGTCAGAAAGTCACAAAAGCAGATTAAATGATCTTGCAACGGTCATAAATATGAACTAGTTGCCAATAACGTGAATTTTGACCATGTGACCCTGAGGATGCTGCAATGGTTGTAAGTGTGAAAAATGGTCAGAAGTCACTTTTTTTCAGTGCCAGTATAACTTTGAACAGTCAACTAAATGAACTGTTGTAAATCAAGGATATCTGTACCGAGTGGGGGATTATTTTAAATTATAGATCGTTGTCTTTTCAGATAAATATAGCAGTCACTTTTGGAGGAATTTTTCAATTTTTAATAAAATAGTCAATGAGAAGAAAACACTCAGGGATCAATCACCATTTTGTACGAATGCCTTAGACCAGTGTTTCTCAACCTTGGTAGCTTCAGCTTCCAGAATTCCCCAGCAAAAGCCCAGGCTGAGAAACATTGCCTTAGGCAAGTACAATTTGAGGTCAATACAGCTGCTCTACTAGTTGGTCAACAGACAAAAACTGACACCAAAGGACTTTCCTCTGATGGCAAACAGACTGGATGGCTATCCATCAGGGATGCCACAGCAACAGTTCCCTGAACTAGACAAAGGGTTGAATTAGATGATAGCTCAGATCCCTTCCAACTCTTATACACAACGATACTGGCAGCACAACTTTGAACAAGAATAAGATGCTTGATGGTGGAATTATTCGAGTCCAGTTTGGGTTTGGCTCAAACACAACTCTTTGTGGTTGACATCAGCTCTAGAAACAAATGCCAGAGATGAAGGTAATAGTGAGAAGGAGTCAGCAGCTACTGAAATGAGAATGTGGAGAAAAGATTGAAGTGATGCAGAAGTAGATCAGACAAAAGATGGAAGTGATGCAGAAATAGATCAAACAAAACATGGAACAGAAAGAAAACACACAACACAGCTTTTCCCTAACTTGGTGTCCTTTCTGGCGTAGGCAACTGTTGGAGAAAAATGGGAGTGTTACTCACAACATATCTGGAGACCGCCAGGTTATGAATGGCTGCTGCAGACCCCCCCAATGGTCCAGAGCAGGTGCTAGGAAGACAAAGAGCAGCTGAAGTTGGATGCAAACATGAGATTTCTGGGAGGAGAAAAGATAAAGTCCCAGCAGGGATCAAAGCAAGAGTCCATGTTGTTGACAAGAGACAGGAAATAATTTTAAAGGCAGGGATCATGATCTTTACAGGATGGGGAGTCAATACCAGGAAAAGGCACTTTCGCAAATATTTTCATTGGCCGATCTATAAACAAATCCACACTTTACACATCATCATGGTACAGAAATATTGGATCTGCTTCAAGAAGAAGCAACAAAGTGTGAAGGACTAGTGTCAATTCCATGCCCACAAACTAATGAAATACATTCACCTTCTGCATTCCCACCAGTTCCCTCTCCTTTGCACATTTTCTTTTACCACAGTTCACTCTTTTTCTTTTTTTGTAATATTTTATAATATTCAAATTTGCCATTGCCACAATTTGTCATTGTGTTGGAGCTTGTTTTTGTTTTCCCTGCAAGGACCAAATTGTTAGAGAAATATATTTTATTCATAACAACTCTGTTCAAATAAATGAGCAAAAGTATCCTTCTGCTTCTAATCTTTTAAGAAGTTTTAAAAGAAATCTGTCTTTGTCAAAGCTTACTTCGCATAAGGAGAGATACGGAGCCCAAAACTTCAGAATGAGACAGCTAACAAAACCAAAAAAAAACCCAACCTATTTTTTTTTAAAAAATTAGTATTACTGTTGAGATAATGCTGAGAAAATCTTTGGAAAGGTGCCTGCTAGATAGAAACAGACAAAGGCCAGCAGTCAGGTATAACAATGAAGTCTCCATTAATTCAGGCTCTTTGTCAGCAGTCAGGATGACTCAGTTACTAAATCTAGAACATGATTTAAACACTGCTGGCCGCAGAGAAATTCCTGCTAAGCTCCTACCTTTCTCACGCACAGTTGTACATATAAGAATGCCCTGAACCATTTTTTTTCCCTAGGCCTAATTAAAACAAAAAACTTGCCAGCAGTCCCAAATGAGACAATGTTTAATGATTGTGACTTGCTCCGAGGCAAAGTCCTTTCTCATAATTCCTGGGAGTTGTGTGGCATCATGCCAACTAAACAGAATTAGTAAAAGCAACTTTTTAAAAGGGGATGGTGTAGGAGAGGGATGGCTAAACTTTTTCGGACACAGTGCCCAAAGCATACCTGCCCCCCCCAAAAGCAATGTGTGTGCGGCCCCCACACTTATGCGCATGTCCCGCTACATGCACCCTGCCCCTGTGCATGTACACATGCCCCCCACATCCGCTCTGTACCCATACATGCATGTGTGCCCCCGTACATGCCCCGCCTTTAGTGCATGTGCACATGCCCCCTGCACACGCCCCCAATGCATGCACCACCACCATCCTGTGCATACGCAGTAGAGACCTGACGACAAGCTGTCTGGCAGGAGGCACGAGCGCATACATGGCAGAGTTGAATTGGGATGACAGCTTGCGTGCCCACAGAGAGGGTGTTGCGTGGCACCTATGGCACGCGTGCCATAGGTTCGCCATCACGGGTGTAGGAGACAAGAACCATGTTGCAAAAACACTCTACAACAGAAGGCAAGAGAAACAGTCCTTGGGGGGGGGGGAAGTAGAATAAAACTTCTGATTTGTTTGGTGGTATAGTACTGTATGGACAATACCACCTTTAAAGGCGTATCTCTTATTTGCCTCCCCTGCTGCAGTGGAAGCTAAGAAGAATGTAACAGTTTATATTTTTCTCCTTGCCTCACAGCTGTAAACTTTTATTGGTCAATATATACAGCTCTCAATTACGGCTCATTTTCTACAAAAACCTCCCAGAAGCCCTGAAGCATTATCTCAGCCAGATCTAGGGGCCAGGGCTGGAGACTGGAGTCAGGTCTCCTGGATTTTATTGACAGTTATGCCACTTTCATCCTGCAAAAATAAACTGCCTCCATTTTTTTAATAGACTCCCAGTCTATTAAGTAAAACCCTGGGAGCCACAAGAAAGTCAAGGAGAAAACTTATTTGCTTCTGTTTTTTTTTCCTAAAACACGAACAAACTAATTAACCATGATTTGATTTGCTAGAAATGTACTCACAGGCTGCAGGGCGATGCATTGTTACTTGGGATTAAGTCTGAAGTGATGAATTTAGCAATGCTTGCTTTGAATAGGTACAATAAAAGCAGCTATTATGCTCCCTAAAGTAAAGGTTCCCCTTGCACATGCAGTATGTGCTAGTCGTTCCTGACTCTATTGGGTGGTACTCATCTCCATTTCAAAGCCGAAGAACCAGCGCTGTCCGAAGATGTCTCCGTGGTCATGTGGCTGGTATGACTAAATGCCGAAGGCACACACAACACTGTCATCTTCCTACTAGAAGTGGTTCCTATTTTTCTACTTGCATTTTTACGTGCTTTCAAACTGCTAGGTTGGCAGAAGCTGGGAAAAGTAATGGGAGCTCACTCCTAGGCGGCGCTAGGGATTCAAACTACTGAACTGCCGACCTTTCTGATCGACAAGCTCAGCATCTTAACCACTGAGCCACCACATCCCTGTTCTCTAGATTAAACATACTAATAATCTTGCATAATCAACAAACTCAGTTTCTTAGCCCCTGAGCCACCACGTCACCATTATGCTCCCTAGATCTTCTGAATACAGGTAGTCCTTGACTTACAATAATTCGTTTAGTGACCTTTCGAAGTTACAACATCAGTGAAAAAAGTGACTGATGACCATTTTTTCACACTTATGACTGTTAAAGCATCTTCATGGTATGTGATCAAAATTAGAATCTTTGGCAATTGACTCATATTTACGACGGTTGCAGTGCCCTGGAGTCATGTGATCATCTTTCATGACCTTCTGACCAGCAAAGTCAATGAGGAAGCCAGATTCATTTAACAACATGTTACTAACTTAAGAACTGGAGTGATTCACTTAACAACTGTGTCAAGAACAGTTGTAAAATGGGGAAAAAGTCACTTAACATATGTTTCACGTAGCAACAAAAATTTTGGGCTCAATTGTGGTCGTAAGTCGAGGACTATATCTGTATCTTAACAAGATTCAAAAAATTTATTGGATGGCTATAGCAAATTTAAATAAATAATTCTCTTCTTGAAATTGGTTGAGCAGGAGAGTGAAATCTATCAACCTCCAAATGACTAAAAGAAGTTTGTGTGTAAATTAAAGAATGGGTGAGCAAAGCTCAGACATACTACAGATGGGAGTATTACTGTGTTATAGGTTTTAATATAGCCCTTACTGTACACCCAAGGTGCACTAGAAATCATTTAAAGCTTTTTTCCCCCAGTATTTGATCCTGTGTATTTCTATCTTCAAATAGGAGGTTTATGTCTGTTGTTAACCTAAAATTAAAAATTAAACCACTGGCTATTGGAAATGTGATTCAGTGATCTGATGTGTCTCACCTACAAAGATCAGAACAGTGCAAGTCATGGTATTTTCTGTTATCTACGGAAATGAAAATTGGAATTTAAGAGACCAGGATAAAAAGAGTATTGATGCTTTAGAACATTGGGGTTGAGAAGACTCTTGGGAATTCCTTGGACAGCCAAGGAATTAACAAATGGGTCAATGAATAAATCAACTATCGTTTTCACTTGAGACACAAATGATCAGGCCCAAATTATCCTACTTTACACACATTATGTGAAGAAGGCTAAATTGCTAGACGAGGCTGAAGAAACCAGCAGCATTATGAATTGACTCAGTTACAAGCAGTGATGGGTAGATTGTTAGAAGATCTGAAAGACCACACTGTCATAGAGGAAATCTATTCATATGGTCATCAATATTAACTTGATGGCACATAATGAATATATCAATTATATATACTGGAATACCTGCAAACAACAAGAAATTATTAGATAAACCGACTTTCCTTCTCCCCCTCCTCAATAGGGAAGGGAAATACAAGTTGTGTATGTCTTAGGCTTAACACAAATGCTAATCAACTACAAGACAAACCAAATGTTTAATTGGAGTCTGTGTTAAATATTGATTCTAAACTCATATATAGGTCAGGCCAAGAAGCTGAATATGAATGAAAAATATGAATGAATTTTTCCCAACACAGTTAGAGAAGGAGAAGCAAACATCTCAAGGCTTGATTTGATTCACAGAGTATCACACAGATGCAACTAAATCCAGGCTTAACATTGCCTATAAACATAGTTTCATGGAAATGTAAACTTTTAAAAAAAAGAATCAGATAAACTCCAAATATTTGTTATTGAGGCTGGTGTAGGGATTATGGTACTGATCAAGGACCAAGGAAATCCAAATTTAAGTCTACTCTGAATTCATGTATGATTCCTTCCTATTGAAGGGCCATGGCTATGGATATGAAATAAGTAGGGATATCGGTAAATTTTAGCTCTGCATGTTGTAGTGAAAGACTCTTTATCTTAGCCATGTAGGACTTCTTCAAGGCACCAGGTGGAAAAGGTTGTTTCTACTCATTCATGCTCAATGTGTGGTCATCTGGTCATTTTGATAATTCTACTAAAACAGTCATCTCTTTCCTCAACTATTTCTTCTATCTTCCAATTGTGCATCATCTTCCTTGATCCATTTTAACTAGGGCTGTAATGCTTAATGAAAGTATTGGATAGTTTAAATTTTATCATGTTTCCTTGTTTGTTCTTATGGGAACACCTTTAGGTAATAGTCATTCTTATTTTCATTTACATAGGAAAGACCATCAGTACTAAACCAATGTTCTTTCCTTTTTACACAAAAGTGCAGCGATAAGCGAATCTTTTTTGGCTCATGTGCCATAAGCAGGGGGAGTGCAAGGGGGGTCATGCGCGGGTGTGCCACAGCCATAATGCAATGCATGACCCCCCTTTTTTGCATGCTTTTTTTGCCCTCCCCAGGATCCAGAGGCTTTATAGGAGCCTGAGGAGGGCGAAAACAGCCCCCCCTCCCAGAGACTCTCCAGAGATTTCAGGAGCTTCCCTGAAGCCTCCAGAGTGCAAAAAAATGGCCCTTCGGGCAAACCGGAAGTTCAGGAATGGACTTCTGGTTTGCTTGCAGGGCCGGTTTAAGCCCTCCAGAGCCTTCAGGGACCTTCAGGAGGCTTCCCTGAAGGCTCCGGAGGACGAAAAATGACCCGGTTTGCTCATTGGGTGATTTTTCGTCCCCCGGAACCTTTAGGAAAGCCTCCTGAAGGTCCCTGAAGGCACCAGAGGGCTTAAACCGGCCCTATCAGCAAACCAGAAGTCCATTCCTGAACTTCCGGTTTGCCCGTAGGGTCGGTTTTTTGCGCCCCGGAGGTTTCAGGGAAGCTCCTGAAGCCTCCAGAGGACCTCCAGCGGGGGGGGGGGGGCAGGGGAGGCTGTTTTCACCCTCCCCAGGCTCTTATAAAACCTCTGGAGGCTGGGGAGGGCAAAAAATGGCTTTAAAAAAGGCTGAACTCAGCTGGCCAGCGCACGCATGCGTGCTGGCCAGCTGACAGAGCAATGCCTTGTATGCCCTGACAAATGGCTCCACGTGCCACCTGTGGCACACGTGCCATAGGTTTGCCATCCCGGCAATAGTGCAATCTGATTGCAACCATACCTCTCTGAGGTGACACAATAAACAAGTTACAGTTCTGGTCACCAATAATTGTCCAGAAAAGTATTGGACAACACACCACTGTCTTTATCAACAGGATGAGATGAAAGTGGCCAAAAGGAATATAAACCACCAGAACAAACTTAGGAATAAGTGTTGTGGTGTCCTTCAGTATAGTTCCGCACAAAGAAGATTCCCCATTTCCATATTTGTAGGGAACCCTTTATTCCAGACCTTGCCAAATAAATATCTTCCACATCTTTTAGGAATCTTTTCTCCAGGATTGTTGACAACACGGAATTGAGGTTCCACCAATCTGGAAGCTCGGGTTTAATGAGGAAGGATGACTGATTGGTAAGAGATCAAGTATTTCTTTTCTGTAAAGGTTCCCCTCACACATATGTGTTATTCATTCCCAACTCTAGGGGGCGGTGCTCATCTCCGTTTCAAAGCCGAAGAGCCAGCTATGTCTGAAGAGCCTGTGGCTGGCATGACTAAACGGCGAAGGCACACAGAACACTGTTATTTTCCCACCAAAGTGCTTCCTATTTTTCTACTTGCATTTTTACACGCTTTCGAACTGCTAGGTTGACAGAAGCTGGGACAAGCAACAGGAGTTCACTCCATTATGTGATGCTAGGGATTCGAACCACCAAACTGCCAACCTTTCTGATTGACAATGTCTTAGCCACTGAGCCACCGTGTCCCTCTAATTTCTTTCCTATCTTCTGTTTAAAGAGCTCTTCTTTCTGTTTAAGCAGCTCTTCCTTTTCAACTGAAATAATGGAGTGGCATAAAGGACGAGAAAGTGTGTGCAAGTTGACAGTCCCCCCCCCACCCCCGCTCTCTCTCTCTTACATTTGTATATGCACAAACTCCTTTCCTACAGATTTCTTTCCTACTTTCTGTTTCAAATACGGAGTTTGTGCATATACAAATATAAGAGAAAGAGAGAGACGGGATTGTCAGCTTGCACACACTTTCTCGTCCATTATTTCAGCTGAAAAAGGAAGAACTCCTCCTCTCTCGCCTGCCTCTGCTCGTAGTAAAGAGGGAGGCTTTTGTTTACTAACTCTCCCACATGCTTGGATGACACATGATGCTCCTACACTATTTCTGCTCTGCAGTGGTTCCTCTCTGGCTCTTGGTGCCACAGCAACGCACACGTCTTGCCTGAAGAAAAGGGGAAGGGAAGACATTTCTTTTTTTGGTTACAGCTTTTTTTTTTTCCCCTGGGGGCATTCTTGGACACATTTCCCAGACAAAGACATTGGATAGCTGCACTCCCCAGATGGAACGGGTCGTGTTACAACCAGTTCTGCAGCTTCCCTTCAGGACTCTTGACAGGAAAAACAAAGGCCTGTTAACCTTTGCCATTCTAAACAAAGTTAGCTACCCCAGAACTGACATTAGGGACAGATGCTGATGGAATGCTATCTAGGATGGGAAAAGCAATGCCAGAAGGATTTGAAGAGAGGGGGAAGTGATTAATTTCTTCTCTCACCTATCAAACATATGGAGTTCCTACATTTACCACAATCAAGAAGTTAGAATGCTATGCCAGCACTTTTGTTCTGGTAAATCTGGTTTTTTCCCACACGCTGGCAAAACTGTTCTCTTTTGCTGAATGTAAAATCAGAGATACTGTTCTTTTGTCTAGAACCATTTCTCCCCCTCCCCAAACATAGTAGTTATATCTCAACAATTGTGGGCAGAGGTCTGAGAGAAACAGGGGACGAAGTAAAATGAAGCTTGAGATTGTAGGAAAAGCAATGGAACAATCTTAAACATCTGGAACTTCATGGAAACCCAGCCACAGCAAACATATACACACATCCTTTCCTCCCTGAGCGGATTCTGCATTTGTGAGAACTTGGCAGCTGCCACAGAGTTCCTATAGGAAATAGCAATGGCTGTAACTTAAAGCCCTAGCCCTCTGCAGCCACTGCCTAGTTCCATCCCACACATGACCCTGGTCCACAACAGCTTCCTGAAGTGGTTGCAGGCTACCACTCCTGTTCAGCTGGAAACAGCCACAATCAGACAGTGAAACTTCTCTGCTTGATTTATAGCCATTAAAACTGCTCCAAGGAATTCCTTATCTTCCACCAAGTACATTCTTTTCATAAAAGCACAAGTTTCCTTTACAAATATGGCAGCCTTCATTATGGATCTTATTGCACACCCACCCCTAACCAAAGCTCTGGCATTGTGACACAACATGCCCTTGTCTTAAGAAGAGAAACAGAAGCCACAACAATGATAAACTGATACCAAATTATATTTGGGTTTGCAGGAATACCTTCCCAAGAAAACATGAACTGAGTTTCGAAAGAGACACCTACAACAACAGAAAAAGAAAGAGAGGGAGGAGGGGAGAATGAGAGGAAGAGGAGGGAAAGAAGAAAGAGGTAAGGAGAGAAGGATGGGAGAGAAAGAGAAGGAGAGAGGGTAGAAAAGGGAAGACGAAGAGTAGGAGTAGGGGAAAGGAAAGGGAAAGGAGAGGAGGAAGGAAGGAAGGAAGTAGAGAAGGAGGGAGGGAGAAAAGAAAGGGAAAATAAGGTGGTGTTAGAACAGGCGGAAGAGATGGTAAATAAAGCAACCCAAACTGTATATTATAACCTATTAAATGAAATAACAAATGTATAATGACAAATGTAAAAGAAGAATAACAATTATGTGAATGTATACTTAAAATGGTATGTAAGAGAATAAAAAAATTAAAAAAACTGGGGTGAAAAACCAATGATAAACTCCTGAATGCAATTCTTCTCAGAAGGAATTTAAGTGGCCCAAGCTGAAATCAGATCAGTCTTAAGTAGGTTAAACTAAACCGGCTTGGATGATTCCTCCTCTCCTGTAAAGCAGGAGAGATCTGCTTGGGTTTCACACAAGGAAGGACAATCCACAAGGGTAACTTACAAAGTAATAGTGGGAAGTGGAGGCTGGTGGTGGCGAATAGAGAAAAAGAGGGGAGGGAAGGGAAGGGAAGAAAAAAGCACCCAGTGTCCAACAATAACATCACCTCCTACTGAAAGACCCAGAGGAAAAGACAGCTGCTCAGAACTTCACAGCTGATTGGTCTGGTGTAAGATATTTTATAAAATAGAAAAGATTGTGGTGAGCCTTCTAAGAACTCTTCCCACTTCTGCAAATCTTGAGAATTGAATCAAAAAGTTTAACAAAATACTCTTTTGAAGATGGGTTGGCACCAAGTTCCTTTTTGTGAAGAAGCCAATAGTGAACTAGTGTAGCAGGAGTCCCTATCCGAAATTTAGTATCTCACCTTTGCTAGAAACTCAGTGGCCATATTGATATAATATGACTCAAGAAGGTCAATCAAAAACCTAGTAGCTGCATTTGTACAACATGCTAAGCTGCTGGGCTGGTTTAGGCCTTATTTTATGTATTAAAAGGCTTTGGGAAAGCTCTTCTATCAGTCTTGGACACTTACATCTATTTGCAATCTGGATAGAACAGAACTAATTAGGGTTTGCTTGCTTTAAAAAGGAGAAGTGCTTTGGATCATATACATGCATAAGGGCAGCATCTTCCTGCTCTGCATTTATGCAGCCTGCCTTTTTTAGTTTCCTTGTGAGACAGCTGCTGCTTTAACAGTCATGTTAATAGATGGATAACATATACTGTAGCAGGAGCACATTTGTTTTCAAAATTACAAGAAACTCTGGAAAAACTCTGGCTGCCTTAATTAAGAAAGACCAGAAAAGTGCTATGCGTGTGCAACTTTCAAGGCACTTGTTTTAAAACACTTCTGAAGCATGCACGGCCTCAGTACTAGTTCACTTTATTGTAACAATTCTAAGCTGCACTGGCTTCCCATCGGTCTCCAAACGCGCTTCAAGGTGCTGGTCGTTACCTTTAAAGCCCTACATGGCTTGGGACCTGGATATCTGCGGAACCGTCTCCTGCCAGATACCTCCCAACGACCCATAAGATCCCACAGGCTGGGCCTCCTCCAGGTACCGTCGACCGGGCAATGCCGGTTGGTGACTACGCGGGGGAGGTCTTTCTCTGTAGCTGCCCCGCCCTGTGGAATTATCTACCCGTAGAGATCCGGACCTTTCCCACTCTCTCGGCCTTCCGGAAAGCCATTAAAACCTGGCTGTTCCGGTAGGCCTGGGGCTGTTGGCCCCAAAATACGGTCCAGCCCCATTCAGAATGGAGTGCATGATGTTTTGTATTTTATATCTATCTTTCTTTCCTGTATCTTACTTTTTAAAAAATTTTGATTATTTTTGTACTGTAAGCTGCCCGGAGTCCCACGGGATTGGGCGGCATATAAATGTTATTAAACTTAAACTAATACAGACTACTTGTGGTACCTGGGAGAATGACACCGATGCTTTATACTCAGGGGTGCAATTCAGCAGGTTCTGACAGGTTCCGGAGAACTGGTAGCGGAAATTGTTAGTTCGGAGAACCGGCAAATGCCACCACTGACTGGCCCCAGAGTGGGATGGGAATGGAGATTTTGCAACATCCTTTCCCTAGGAGTTGGGTGGGAATGGAGATTTTACAGTATCCTTCCCCTGCTACGCCCATCAAGCCACGCTCACAAAACCGGTAGTTAAAAAAAATTGAATTTCACCATTATTGATACTGTTATTGTGACACTCAAAGGCTTTTGATGAAGAAGGGCTATTGCCATGGCATCGTGCTTCACCCATCACACCATGTTTCTTTCATCTGCTTCACAAGACAGCACCAACAGAAGAGCAAATCTCGAAAGTGACAGATACTTCAGCGCATTAGTGGAGAGAGCTGGATTATTCATGGTATTTAAGGCTGAACTACATTTGGGACTAGATGTCAAAGCATGAAATTTGGCTTCCTGGAAGCCTTGCCTACTTGTTCTGCTATCCAGCTGACGGACTTAGTCAGCAGAAAATATTCTACCTTTCCATGACTAATGGAAACAGGAGACCAGCCCCTTACAGCATACAGGGAATGGCAGAAAGGCCTTGTTCTTTCTCTCTCTCCTAACACCACTGTGAAAGTAATAAATCTGAGATAAACAGATACTCCTCAAAGTATTTTCTAAGTTGTCCTTGGGAGCAGAAGGCAAGGCTCAAAGTGGTAGATAGGTAAGCAGAAAGAAAATAAAAATACTGTATTTTTCAGAGTATAAGACGCACCAAGATTTTAAAGAGGTAAATTAAAAAAAAAAGTTTTTGCACTCTGCAGGCCTCCCAAACCCTCTGCATACCTCATTTTTTGTGAAAAACAGGGCATGCATAGGTTTTAGGAGGCTTGTAGAGTGTTCCTGGGGGCTTGGGGGGGGGGGAAACAAGGAAAAAACTGCCCATTTTCCCTCCCCAGCCCCCAGGAGCACTTTGCAGGCCTCCCAAAGCCTCTGTACCTCCATTTTTGTGAAGGGGCGGGGTTTCGGGAGGCCAAAAATGCTGTATTCAGTGTATAAGACGCACCCAGATTTTCTCCCTTTGGGGGGGAGTGCGCCTTATATTCCAAAAAATACAGTATATACTGTATTTAGAAACCCTCCTCAGGAGAAGGAGTAAACCTGCCCACTACTTAGAAAGAGTAGGTTTGATTCTTTTCATCTTAGTTTCATTGGTTATTTTTTTTCTTTGTTCAATAGACTTAATAGAAGACATTCAAAAACAAATCTACTTCTTTCTTTATAATGTAGCTCCCTGCAAACTTTATTTTATTTTTTGTTCAGCTGCAGGATAACTCAACAAAGGAAACCAGCTTTACATTCAGAAATAATAATTATATTAGTATTTCTAAGAGGCAGAGCTATGGTACCTCTGTAAATAAATTACAATAGAATCAAATAAAGAATAATAATTATAAATATATATATTTCAGAAAATAGTTCCCAGTTTTGAAACAAACTGTATATTATCAATATTAACACAAAGCACCTTCTAAGCATATTGGAAGTGATGGCACAGAAGTTACACTACTTGACTATTCAATATATTCATAAATCCTTTCTCCAATGCCTTACTGCTACCCCTACTTTACTTGCTCTTCAAGCTGCCTACCCTCTGTAGATGAAGCCTGTGGAACTGATCTGCAATGCACTGTAACTTCCGTGCAATCTGAACTTCGGTACGCAATTCCTGCAGACTTTCCTGAGGTTCCTCCTGGAGATGGGGATTCAATGTGAAACCGATTGGTTGGACATGTAAACGGTATCCAGCATTTCCTGCCAAATATCATACAAAAAAGATGTTTATATCACAATATGGTATAAGATCTTTTTTTTGACATCAATAGCATAACAATAGACAATTGTTTTTTTTGTTATTGTTGCGCCGTTGAGTTAGCATTGACTGCCTGGATTAGGCCCTTCAGTTTCTTAGCCAATTCAGAACTGGGTTTTACCATTGCCTGATTCCTAGGGCTGAAAGAGAGTGACTGGCCCAAAGTCAGCCAGGTGACTTTGTGCCTAAGTCAAGATTAGAACACATAGGCTCCTGGCACCTTAGACATTACACCAAGCTGGTTCGTTTAAACAATATAATTGAACTCAAATTTGGATTATTATACCCATGGTAACTAAGATGGTTTTAATCAACATTTTATTTAGTGTTATTATTGCATCTATACCCCACTTTTCTATTGGGAACTAAAGATGGTGCTCCCCTCATTTTATCTTCACAAGTCTGTGAGGAAGGTTGGACTAAGAGGAAGTGACTACTCAAATTTAGCAGTGATCTTTATGTCAGGATCCAATTCAAAATAACACACTGACTCCCTCATATGAATTAAATTTGAGTTGCAGTTAGTTACCAATTAATTTGAGAGGACAACTTAGATCACTTTTCTTCTAAATTATTATTGGAGCTTGCACTATTGGTTTATAAGGAACAAAGAGTCTATATAAACACATCCTAGAATCGTGGTGGCACAGTTATTAGAATGCAATATTTCAGGCTAATTCTGCTGACTGCCGACTGCCAGCAGTTCATCCTCACTGACCCAAGGTTGACTCAGCCTTCCATTCTTCCCAGGTGGGTAAAATGAGGGCCCAGATTGTTGTGGGCAATATGCTGACTTTGTAAACAGCTTAGAGAGGGCTGTAAAGCACTGTGAAGCGGTATATAAGTCTAAGTGCTAGTGCTAGTGCTAGTGCTAGAAATGTCAAGTGATGGCAATTCATTTATTAATTTTGCATTTTAGAAGCAGATTATTAATATATTTTTCATTTATCATCTAGTCCAGAATGCAGCCGCGCGAGCGATATTGGGTGTACCTAGGTACACCCATGTTACACCTATCCTCTGCGAGCTGCACTGGCTACCTATTGGTCTCCGGATGCAATTCAAGGTGTTGGTTATTACCTTTAAAGCCCTACATGGCTTAGGGCCAGCATACCTGCGAGACCGCCTACTGCCACATTCCTCCCAACGGCCGGTGAGATCCCACAGGGTGGGCCTCCTTCAGATGCCGTCAGCCAGACAATGTTGGCTGGCGGCTCCCCGGAGGAGGGCCTTCTCTGTGGCTGCTCCGACCCTTTGGAATGAGCTACCCCCAGAAATCCGGACTTTGCCCACTCTCATGGCCTTCAGAAAAGCCGTTAAAACCTGGCTATTCTGGCCTGGGGCTGTTGACCGCATTGTTGAGGTCCAGCCCCGATCAAAACGAATGTATGTGTGTTGATTTTAACCTGCTTTTTATTTTTATTTTTTTTACTATTTCTTTTTTTCTTCGTTGTAAGCCGCCCAGAGTCCTCCGGGATTGGGCGGCCTATAAATCGTATAAATAAATAAATAAATAAATATTTCTTTTTTTGATAACACTAACTCTTTTTGGATAACTAGCCCAGTTCTGCATATTATGAAGGCTGTTTCCAAGTGACTTTTGACCCCAAAATTCAAGGGAGGGTTTCATTGCTGCCAAATGTTGGTGGCCAAAGATGAGAGAGCACAGAGTCACATAGGTTTTGAGGTGCTGGCTGCCCTGTCTTGCTCTAAATAAAATACTCTGAAGATGAAGCAGGACTTCCCTCTACCTGTTTCATGTAAAGCCAGGCCAAAGGTTCTGAGATAACTATCTGACGCAACAGCAGAGGCAATTGCTGCCTTGCTCAAGAACAGCACGGTTCATTAAAAAAAGGGAACAGGTTATATCTGTGGCTCACTGCCTTTTTTCACTGTAGACAAAGAAGCCGGTAACAGCTGATGATTCTTACCATAAAAGAGTCTCTGAGGCTCTTCAGTGACTCCACAAGGTAACATGATATCCTGGCTGGAAGAGGATGCATTGAGGGTTTGTGTTGCCTTGTCCTGTTGTTTGGCATGCCTGCTGCCGGGGCCACAACAATGTGTAAGTGGGAAGAGCTGGAACCTGCCCAGGAGGCAGTTGTAAGATTTGCTTTGGGTGAAAATGCCACGAAAGGCCATCTTGCTGGACTGACTGACCAGTTCACAGTCATCAGAGTGGAACACATCGTCATCTAACCCATCCAAATGGGAAAAATCATCTTCCAGGTAAACAGGGGGATCCATTTCACCTGAAAATATGTAATAAGAATAATAAGAATATTACAACACTAGATAATTGAATAGCAGAGGCAAAAACATGCATGCCTTATATTTGTCACACAAAGCTATTTCTGAATGCTGCCTGGGGGGAAAAGTTAGCTGGTTAGTGAAAGAGGCCCTCTGACCGAGTTCTCTCTTCTTCTTTCAAACAAAATGTTGGAAGCAAATGGGAAACAAAATGCCATTTAAGGTTCAGACTGTTTACCGTCTGGTCAGCCCTATGAAGAAAGTTGAAAGAAAAAAAAATAGCTTCCAGGAAAATTATTTTAGAATGCAATAAACCACATCAATACTTTACACAAGCATTCCGCTCTCAAAAAATATTATTTTAAATTCTCTGCAGTTTTGAGAATTCTTAACGTACAGTATCTGAAAACATTAATCAAGTTTGTTCATCGAAATCGTAGAGCCAATGGAACCTGGGGCTGAGTGTGCCTCTCCAGTTTACTAGGAAATACATCCAAGTACGGCTGGTTTTTGCCATTTTGATGCAAAAAAGCGAAGTGCATGCGCAGCGAACTGGTATTAACTGGTAAAGGAACCCACCCCTGATTGGACTATCTGCAAGAAATACCTTTTGCCTCCAAGCAAGACCATAAAATAGACAAAACATAGAAAGTGAAGAACTGAAGTGCTTTGGGACTTTGAATTCAAACAGATAAACATCTGCACCACTATACCTCATACATAGCAATTGTTGATAAGAAAGACAAAAAAATCTGGATACTGGGCATGGCAATACCTGGAGATAACAAAATAGAAAAGAACTGCAGAAAGTCCCAAAGCATAAAGACCTGCAAATAAAAGTAGAACAATTGTAGCAAAAGAAAGCAAACCCCCAAGAGTAATAGCCCCAAAATGAGGCTGAACACCATAATCTCTGTCAAGTTGCAAAAGGTAGCTTGATTTGGAACAGCTTACATCCTGACTCTTCCTTTAACACCATCAAACACCATCTTCCTATTCCAGGTTCTCAGAAAGGACTTGACAGATGGATTAAAAATGCCAAATCCATAATTTAAACATCTGCCTGACTATGCAATGAACTATAATAATTTATTAAATTTATATGCTGCCTGATTCCTGATGATTCTTTTACAGCAAAAGGCAATCATCGCCCCTAATGACAATTGAAGAAACGTCACGCCGTTTTAATGTCTTCCACAAAAAAAGTAATTTTAAATTGCCTTTAGGAAAGGAAAAATCTTGTTTCCTTTTTTGCCCACCAAAATGTTCTTCCTTGCCAATATGTTTTGTGCAACAGTCAATTCCATCTGCTTGTTTCAGCTATGTTATCTCCCACCCACCCCTACCCCAATGTTAGGGTTACAGTTATCTCTATGAATTTATGTAAACACAAGGCTATTGCACCAAGTGGCAACACCCATAGCAGGCAAAAAGGTTTTGGGCATGAGATTTTAACATTAATAATGGGCATAAAAAGGAACAAGAGCCAAAAAGAAGAAAAAATATTTTGAAAACAACAAATCATAGAGAAAGGATAAAACGGCTCCATTTCTAGCAGATAAAGAAAAGGGAGGGGGGGAAAAAGCATTGTTGGCAAGCATTACAGTGCTGTTTGCTGGCACTTGACTATTCTCTAGAAAGATAAAGGACACAGCGCAGAGTTCAGAGCCAGAAGATGCTGCCAGAGGAAGGAGAAGAGGAGGTATCTATCTGCAGGGTGGCCTGCTCTGCAATTTTCTTCAATTACCTGACTCTGCTCTGGAATTTCACTTTAATTGATTTATGAGCCTCAAGAATCAATTGGGGGTCAGAAGACTGAGGAAATCAAGCTGCTTTGGACACCCCTTAATGCCATATTGTATTACCTATTTATATTTATTCACATATATCACTACATAGACATGAAATGGTGTTTGTTTACGTACTGAAAAGATATACAGGTAGTCCTCAACTTTCAACAATTCATTTAGTGGCCATTCAAAGTCACAACGGCACTGAAAAAGTGACTTAGGGTCATTTTTCACACCACCATCGTAGCATCCCCGTGATCAAAATTCAGATGCTTGGCAACTGATTCGTATTTATGACCTTCGCTGTGTCCCAAGGTCACGGGACCACCTTTTGCAACCTCCCGACAAGTGAAGTCAACGAGAAAGCCAGATTCACTTAACAACCGAGTTTGCTAACTTATCAACTGCAGTGATTGACTTAACAACTGTGGCAAGAAAGGTTGTAAAATGGGGCAAACTCACTTAACAAATGTCTCACTTAACAGGAAAAGTGAACAGCAGATTGCAACATTCCGTTGCTCTTGTTGGAGTACTTATTTTTTTTCCCTTATAAAATATCTTACTACTGGCTTTGAGAATAAACTACCCTCCCTGGTGGTTGACAAAGTTAAAAGAAATGGAAGAATCCATTTCTTACCAAACTCAGAGCTATTTTCAAATAGCTGTTTTCAGGCTGTTTTCAAAAATTCATTTTAAAGCCATTACAGGTGGTTCTCACCTTACAACAATTCATTTAGTGACCATTCAAAGTTACAATGACCACTGAGAAAAAGTCACCTATGAGTGTTTTTCATGCTTGCCGCATCCATTGCAGCATCCCCATGTTCATGTGATCAAAATCTGAATGTTTGGTTCATGTTTATGACGGTCGCAGTATCCTAGGATGACATGGTCACCTTTGGCAACTTTCCAAGCAAAGTCTAGGGCAGTGTTTCTCAACCTTGGCAACTTGAAGATGTCTGCACTTCAACTCCCAGAATTCCCCAGACAGCTTTGCTGGTCTAGGGGGAAGCCAGATTCACTTAACAAAGTGTGTTACTAACTGAAAAACTGCAGTGATTCATTTAACAACTGTGGCAAGAAAGATTGTAAAATGGGGCAAAACTCATTTAACAACTCTCTCTCTAAGCAACAGAAATTTTGGGCTCAATTGTGGTCATAAGTTGAGGACTACCTTTATTACCTTAGTAGCTATTTAATCTGGGCTGACAAAATCCGGATGGCAGTAGATGGTAGCAAAGAGATAGTAAAAACTAGTTTGTCAATGCTGCTCTGTAGCGGTCACCTGGATTTTGGCAGCCCAGACCTGATACCAACACTGCAGTATTAAAATACTGTAGTATTGTTTGAAACAACAGCAACAACTCTAGGCTGTAAAATAAAGAGGGATGGCTATTTCTTAAGAAAACACAAAGGACCATTCAGTTCATTCAAGGGCTGTTTAAATACCTACTTCACATATAATGCTATTCCATCACTTGATTTGTTTTTGTTTGCTTTTGCTGTTGTGCCCAGCCAACGTTTGGTTCTTCAAGACATACTTTTGGTGTTTTTTTTAAAATATGCTTATTGAGAGTTTAAATGAGTAAGAATAACACAAACTAAAATAGAGTAAAATCAAACAAAGAAAAAGGAAGAAATAAAAGAGAAAGCTCAAAGGCAAAAGGATAGAGGAAAAATAGAAAAGAAAGGAAAAAGATATAAAGAAGTGTTTTATTTTTATTTTTCTTACAGCAGTTATAAATACAATTGCAGGTTTACATCTTTCTCTAAAGTTATAACACAACTCTTTTCTTTCTACAACTTATCCTATCTAGTTGTCCAAGCCACAGATCATAAGTTCATTTTTTTTCTGTTTTACACAAAATGTCTCTAAGGCATTTTCAGTCAGCAATAAATGTTTGATTAGAAAAAAAGACAAGATCTACAAGTCAATTTGGCTGCTTCAGCAAGTTCTATCATATTCACCAACCATTCTTTGGTATTGCCCAATCTTTGAAGCCACATTTATGTTGAATGTGAACAGTGTCAGTGGCCAGACCCAAGACCAAGTGGAGAAGGAAGTGGTTTATAATTTCTGGGTTGGTGATTAATTTTCTCATTAACTGGATTTTGGAAGTTCACGTTGTGCAATCTCACTTTATAGTAAGACAAAAACCTTGGTCAGCAAATCCGCTCAATCAGGTTGACTAACGAACAATAGGAGTGACTTGACTTCAGAATCGGCTTAGTCAATGCAGGTGCAAAAATATTTTTGCAGAACTTTTTTTAGATATGTAACAAATGTACTAAATCTAAGCATAAGATCTAAAATTTTAATTAAAAAACAAAACAGTATATAAACTCAGTTATCTAGCATCTAGATAACAGATTATACTGATAATAATGAAGAATGCAGTCGTTCAGAAAATCTCTAACAAAATTAATAACTTCGAACAAATGCCACACCATGGCCATGTCTTCACTGAATGTACAATTTTAATGACATCCATGCAAGGTACAGGCAATTTCTCTCCTATTGAGTTACGTTTAAAGAAAAACAAAATGTTTTTAAAAGAAGGCTCTTGAATCAACAACCAGCCTGCCCACAACAGAGCACGTAAAACTACGTAACTCCATGTGCAATCACAGTAACCACCATATAAATATCCCTTGGCAAAGAGGATTAAATGTGCACCTCAAAAGATGGCATGGGGTGGCGTGGATTTATTTTTCTCATCCAACGCCTGGCTAGAGTGGGAAGTGAAAAAAAGAACATCCCCATGGAAGCCAACAGCAAACCTCTTCCACATCGTACTATACCAAGAACACTGCATAGAAATACCCATGTAAATCACTATAATTGAGCTTAGCTCTGAGATCATATTATGCATTCTCAAGAGCTTATATAAAGAAAGTCTGGCAAGCAGAACCAGGGTAAAAAAAAAAAGTGTCTTTCATAACAGGACATGCTGCACAAAAAAGGATGCGCTTTGCAAAATGAGTGTTTCTTGAGAACATCTGGCAATGTGCTCTAGCAACTGAAACCGCTGGGATAGATAAGAAAGGGAAAGTGTGCTGTTTCCTCTGGCCTCAGGCAGGAGCTCTTGGGAATCAGGGCAGGGAATTTGGTTAGCCTAACTTGCCAGGGTGATCCTGTAAGTGGAACTGCCCAAGTAGCATCCATCAGACAAAAATAGAAAAAAAGGGGTAAGGGTAAGAAAGAAGCCATAGGAAGATTGGTGTGGTCCTGAGGCTATTTTATGGGCAGAGAAAGTGTTATCGGAAGGCTTAGACTATTGCATACAGTTTCTTGGAAAGCCTTGGGAACTCCTTGACTACACTATTCTGACATATAGCTTGGGGACATTAGAGATTATTGCATATACTGTGTGATGATAACATTGTAGTGCCATCTTCAAATTAGTTGACAAGGTTCAACACCTTTTGAGTGAAAGCAATGTGGAGGTGTGTTAGCAGGTGGTAACAAACTAGAAAGGATAATACCAAGGAAGAGAGGAAAAAGCCCTGAACAAGTCAACTACACCAAAATGCACCAAGATCTTGCAAAACAGACAACTCTTTTCCTGAAATCCCAACTCCAAATATTGTATTTTGTCTTCTTTGTTAAAAGTATATACTGTGCCTAAAAACTGCCCTCCTTCCAATAAATAAATAAAAAAATACATCTACGGAGCCTTGTTTCATTTTTATAAGCTCTCAAAATGCTTGGCCTATTAAAACCAGAAGTGTTTACTGATGCACATTTAGGTTATAGATTATAACAGGCAGTGCATTGATTTTTATTTATTTTATTTATTTATTTAGAAAATTTATATTGCCGCCTATTCGCACATGGCGATTCAAGGAGGCTTACAAGGATATAAAAGCACAATATAAAAGAAATAAAAATAAAAATAATAAAAAAATAATCTTCCAACAATTAGTCTTTCATGGTTTGAGGCCAACAATTAGTCTTTCGTGATTCTCTCAATGTTAGCTTAATTTAAATACACAGAAAACACACAAGAATTCTCCAGATCTAAAAAAAGTAAAATTCATTATTTGGATAATTTATTGTGCTGTGGTTTGTATAATCTAACCTGCAATTACTGATAAGATCTAACAATATAAGGAGTAGCATGTTTTCCTGAAATCTAAGGGATTTTTTTTTGAGTTTGCACATACAGAACTGGGCTATAACTCTTGTCCCGTTTTGAATATCTGTACATAAAAGTATTTGAAATTTAAAATAATAAATCTAAACTCTAACCTTAACCTTCACGAGATCAAAAGACTTGGTCTTAATTTCAGTTGTAGTCCACTAAAGCCCACATAGTTAAAGGCCAGGAAATGACAATTTTATATACTGTATTGCAATTCTAAGTTTATTTAACTGTAAACAATTTTATTCTACATTAGTAATAAGTGCCATAGATTATAAAATTTTTCTTGTTTCACTGCCAGGGAACAAAAATAAGCCTAAAGTCAGGTACAAAACACACACAACAAAATTATTTCAAGGATCAGTCTTCTCTGTTGGTAGATGGTTGTTGCCATTATCGTTTTTCTTCAATTTTCTAAACAATAATAACAGTTGAAATGTATTTGAATATTAGTAGTTTGGGTTGATAGGCTGTTCTGAGTTCCGAGCTTAGCAATTTGGTCACAAACGTTTCGTGACCATTTGAGGAGACATCATCAGTGCACTTTGAATTGTGTTTGTCTGTCACAACACTGGCCTTTAAATGTCTTTTTATGTGATGCAAATTAGTGTGGATGTTGTTTGTTCAAGCTACTTCTGAGTCTTGGTCTGATTTTGGACTGGCTGTTGTTATTGGGACATGGTCTTTGATTTTAAGTACCATCTGTATGATGTAAATTAGTGTTGTTTGTTCACATATTTCTGAGTTCAGATTGTTTGATTGATTGTTGTTACTGAGACCTCATGGTCTGATTTCTTGTGAGCTGGTGGGTTATGATGCGTTATATTAGTTTGTCACTTCTGGCTGTGATTGTTAAGCGAGTCACCACAGGTTAAGTGTGATGTCACTTCACCATAATTTGTGAACTTTCCCATTGACTTTGCTTATTGACGGATGGTTGTGAAGATCACAAATGGCAATCACATGAACTGGTCCTCTCTAACCATCATAAATGTGCACTACTTACCTAGAGTCCGAATCATGATCATGTGACCATGGGAACACTACAAAGCTTAAAACTTTGAGGACTGATCACAAATCTCTGTTTTCAATGCCGTTGTAAGTTGAACAATGCTGAAGGAGTGGTTGGTAACAAGGAACTTTGGAAGAAACAGAATAAAGGCTGAAAACAGGGATAGAAAATTGTTCTATGGCATTGGAAAATAATTAGCTTTCCACCTTCATTTTTTAATATTACTAAATGCATATTCAGTTTTCTAATTACTCTAGTGACTTATCAACAAGCAAAAATACAGAATATTAAAGATTAAAAATAATACAAATAAAACCCAAACCAAAATGAAAAGCAATCAATAAAATAATTGATAAATATTGAAAGATCTGGAGCCAAACATGGCTCCTTAGGGAATTCTTCCTAAGCTTGCTTTGGAGCCATAGAGAAGGTGGTTCTTTCCCACAAAGATGAACCGTGACAATGGGGTACTTGAGAAGGGCCTCTCCTGCCAATCTGAGTAACCCGAATGGTTTGCAGCAGGAGACGCAATGCCCCAGATAATCTACCATTAAGCAGTTTAGGGATTTAAAGGTCAGTGCGACCATCTTCCATTGTGCCTGGGACACATTTAGCAACCAGTGCAGATTTTTTAGTCCAAACATCACAGGATTCCTATATTGCATAGCCGACCAGAAGCTGGATGTTTCATTTTGCGCCAACTGCACTCTCTGGATGCTTAACAAGGGAAGGCCCACATAAATTAGAAAAGTTGTAACCAAGGTGCAAATTACTGTCACTAAATTCCACTGGCTAAGGGACGATCCCAGCTGCACCCTAGCCATAACTGTGCAAAGCGCTGCTCATTGCAGCTGCCAGCTGCAAATCCAATGACAGCTGGTGGTCAAGAACCACTCTAAAATTGTAAACCCATTTCTTCTTGGGGAGTGCAGTCCCATCCAAAACATCACCATTCCAGAGTCCAGCGTTCTTCTTGCCAATGGTATCTCTGGATTGTCTGGATTCAATTTCAGCTTGCTCCGTTTCATTCTGTAAAGAAGTTCTTTTGATCTCACCTTCACTGAGCAATCTCATGTTTGAGCAGAATGAAATCCAATTTACGTTTGCCATGCCATGCACCATTTCCACTGTATTTCTTTTATTCTGCCTTGGAATAAACAACTCCCAAATGACTTAACTTTTTTTAATGATTTCATTTTACTCCATTTATGTATCTGCTGTAGGCTGTAAATGGAAGAAAGGATTGCAGAAATGAAACATCAACATGAAAGGGTAGAACAATGTTCTAGTCCAATCTCATGTCTAGGGTAAAAGTCCATTTCTACAACATCCAGTCTGTTTAAATATGGAAGAGTCCACCACCACCCAAGGCACTGTGCTCCTACTTTTAGGGCTGTTTTTACCCTAATGTCCAGATGACATTGACTTCCTTCTAATTTCAACCCATTATCTTTTTTTCCATCATATGGAATAGGATTTTGAATAACTCTCCCCCATTTTCTATATAATAACTGTTGTGATACTTGAAGACACCGATCATATCTCTCTACAACTGCCTCTTCTGTAGGCTGGGTAAAGGTAAAGGTTCTCCTCGCACATATGTGCTAGTTGTTCCTGACTTAGGGGGTGGTGCTCATCTTCATTTCAAAGCCGAAGATCCAGCACTGTCCAAAGACGTCTCTGTGGTCATGTGACGGGCATGACTAAATGCCAAAAGTGCATGGAGTGCTGTTACCTTCCCACCAAAGATGGTTCCTATTTTTCTACTTGCATTTTTACATGCTTTCAATCAGCTAGGTTGGCAGAAGCTGAGACAAGTAACAGGAGCTCACTCCGTTATGCAGCACTAGGGATTCAAACCGCCAAACTGCCGACCTTTCTGATTGACAATCTCAACATCTTAACCACTGAGCCACCACATCCTGTTCTCTAGATTAAACATACTAATAATCTTGCATGCATAATTAAGACTGCTATCCAATAAGTATTCATAATATCTATCACCATAGTTAGGGTCTTTAATGTATAACCTAGAGAGAGAAAGGTCCCTCAACACAGATCCTATGTTTGTAAGTATGTTATGAACAATATTCACTTACTATACAGTCCTATGTGTAAGTCCTTTTGTGTTCAGTGGGGCTCACTTTGAAATAAAGAGTCCTTGAGTCTGTGAGGTTCTGAACAGTTAGCAGTATGGAAAAAACAGAATTGGAGCTTGGGAACTCATCACTTTCTTTTAGGCTAGGTTCACAGATCACAATAAATCATGATTCATTTAGTCATGGTTTATGGAATAAACCCAGTGTTGTAAGGGTTCTTAAAGCAAAAACTTTCATTTTTTTCATAAGTGGCAAATTTCATAAGTGGCAATAGTTGTATTTGCACTATACACTGAGCCAAAAGCAAACCCACATCATTTGCTTTAATGTGATGTGTGCACTCAAACACTATTTTGCAGTTATGGGGCCAATCCAAGATCCTTGAAAGGAGCGCAAATTATAAATATCTTCTGAGCACAAGGGCAAGGATTATGCAGTTCCTTCTCACACTATAAATCTATTATTTTTGTTTTCCAACAATGCCAATGTGAAATGCAAGGGCACTCTTGAGAAATAAAAATTATTCTAGATGTTTAGAATTATAATAATATTTAATAATAAGAGTGGGGCAGGTGGCAGCAAGAAAAGTATCCACGAATACACTGGTATCCAAAGGCAACATCCTGGGGATTTAAGTGCACACGATGCAATTATATTGATACCATTCAGCACATCTGAGCACCTGGACTGGAATCCCCTGAAAGTCCCAAGCAAGCAGTTTTATATTTCCTGAAATGCTATAGAAGCATAATAAATAACCATCATGCTCTTTGGAAAGAAGGAAATCAATTCAGCAACCAACTTCACAACCCCGAATGGGAAAGAATGAAACCAATTCTGCCGTTCTTTCCACTTGGAAACACCTGTTGAGGAACCATACAATGCAGGCATTCTTCCATTACCTCTAGCATTCTCTCAGGGGGAAAAAATCAATATACAACCACTTGCCTTTCTTCAGGAATGGAAGAACAAGGAAGAGGGTGGGGGAGGACATAACACACGTGCATGCCAGTTAGCCAAAACAAAGTGACAAGTTGGTTTCATGATTTCTTTAGCTCTTCCTTTTGCCTTCTGCCCAGCGCTTAAATCACTCAATCGGTGCTTAAATGACTCATAAAGAATCTTTAAGGTTGAAATGCATTATATCAGCCCAGGAAGAGGTCAAACCAAATTCTTACAGTGAAAAGGAACGAGGGGAAAAAAACCAGATACTCATATTTTATCCAAATGAGTCCACAAATAGCAAGGCCTTACTGCATCCATGGTGCAAGAAATAAATTGAGTCTTTTAAGAATTAAAACATCAAGTATAGCACCTTGGTGGCCAGTTCCGCAAAACCAAGTGTCTCTTTTCTATTTTGCAGAACACAAATTTGCATTCCTTAATGATTATGTGGGAACTATTTAAGATGGTTATAGTCTTGGTATCCGAACAACTATTTCGCTAGATAACAAATGATCTTTGTTTGCATCCCATTTTTTCTGTATATCTAAAACTATCACAAACCATTGGCACAAATTTCAGATGCAGTGGTCCTACTAGTTTGTTGTCCTTATATCTTCGACAACTTTAATGGCCAGCAAACAAAAATGAAAGAGAAGAAGTTTCCATTCTTCAGGTCCTGCCTATCAAGCAGTATTGGAAGCCAGGTAGCAATGACACACCCCTCCCCCCACTTTTTACTTAAGCCAAGTGAGGACTAAGTTATGTCTTGGAAAGTTAACTGCAAGATATACAAAGCAGTCATATCTCATGTGAGAGTGCAAGGGGGAAAATATATACAAATATACACTATATTGCCAAAAGTATTCGTTCACCTATCCACTTAATCAGACTCAGTTGTGAGCGAATACTTTTGGCAATATAGTGTATCTTTCGATGAATATTTTGTATAATGCTAGCCTGTGCAACTTTAAACCTGACTCACGCAGAGAAAGCCACATGTGGGGGAAGATCATTTAACCGACTTGGGGGGGGGGGAGAAGCCCCTTGCTTCAATGTAACTTCCTTAACTGCGCAAGGGGACCCCCAGAACTTATCAAGTAGAAGAATCCGCCGATGCGATGCCTGCATCTCTAACGAAGGCTCTCGAGGGACTCTCGACTAGCTCGCTAAGGAAATCCAAATCCCAAGGAGCACGTTGTGATTTAGAACTTATAAATAACAGAACTTATAAATACAAATAACGGAGTTGTCACTCAAGTCCTGCCCTGCCAGCCTCCTCCCCGCTACTCCCCAAATACTGACCTGTTGCCCCCACTACGCCTCTGCCCGGGCAGAACAGCTGCAGAAGCTTACGATCGTACCCCGGAGACAAGATCCAGGAGTCCTGGTCGCTTATTCAAAGCGGCGATCTCCGAAACGGATCCCGCCTTTCATCAGGTCTACTACTTGCTGCTGAAGCGCCAACAAGAGCCGCCAGCGGAAAGAGCGGGAGCCGGAAAGTCCCCGGGCTTGCAACCTGAGGCGCCGTCGCTTAGCACCACACGGTATTGTTTCCAAAAAGACACTCGCTTCCTGGCATTACCCCGCACAGCTGATGAAAGACACTCCTCCCCGCCGTGACGTCAGGGAGGGGGTCTAGCCAATGGGAAGCGGCAGGCGCGCACGTTCCCAGCTCGGGGCTGTCACAACGTGGATAATTTTGTCGAGTCCGGCTCGTGATCTCGGTTCACAGCGAGCCAAAGGCTGGAGCTGTAGCAGAGCCGTTTCCAAAAGCCGCTGCCTCTAGACGGGGCAACCGCCCCCTTCCCCCAAATCGTGGCGCTAAGAGGGCGAGAATTAGTTGGGAGACCTGAAGCAAAAGATTTTATATTTAACCGTGCCTATTTGTTGTCCTGGCATTCAGCCCAAAGCCAAACCTCACAATCAATCGAAGGCAGGGCAAGTCCAGACTTGCAGAGAAGCAATTTTTTTAAGATAAAATTTTCCTCCAATATAAACATTTATATTTTATGGACAGTACATTGACTGGGTCAAGTCTTTTTTAAGCCACTTAAGCAATAGTAATACAAATAAATAAATATGTATACTTCAAATCTTCCAACTTCAACAATATTGGTCTCTTTCCATAATCCTTTATCATTTTTCTAATAGTTCTGTAGGAAGTTAAAACCCACTCATCTCCTAGAAAAATGAAATAGCCTGGGAAATATTGAAAACGCAGAATATTATATTTCCCTGGATAAGAAATGGAGAAACATGTTTTTAGGCAGGAAACAGACTCACTCTTAATACCCCCACCTTTGTCAATGGGTCATTAAAAGGCCAGTTTATTGAGCCAGTTTATTCTACATAACAAAGATCTCCCCCCTTCAGCTCCATAGTGATGGGATTAAGGCATAATAATATTAGCCCTTTACCCATCTCACCACAGGGCACCTGGAAAGAAGCAATGCTTAACCAAACTTGGACTCAAGTTTGGGACTACAGAGTTGCCCCTGCATGGCCCCATGGAAGTCTGACAACCAATCAGAATACAAGCTCAGGTTCAAAGCCCAGAGAGGACATAAAACCAGGGTCTTTCAGCATCTGTCTCTCTCTTTTTCTTCACTCAACATCTTAAAGCATGTGATCCCCCTTTTCTGTTCAGGAGTTCAAGCCGTGTGATCCTGTCCACCATTAAACCATCTTTCCAAGCAGCCTCCATGTTTTCAGTGTCTTCCCCCACCCCCCAACTTGGAACTGAACCCAGAAGGACATTTCTTCCAACAGTTCGTTTAAACATAAATAGCATTTCTTTTTGCCCTATATTTATTATCCCTTGCTAAATAATATCATTTAATAGTTTTAAAAATTACCCATTATTTCACCATAACTTCAATGTCCCGAATGTGTAGGGTTGCTAATAAAGCCAATTATTAACAATATTTAATCAATCCCAGGAATATAGTTCCAACTCCCAATAATTTCTATTCCTTACTATTTTAAATTCACAATATACTTTAACATATTATTAATGTTATTAACACAATTACATTATCTAGTCCTAAATTCCCACCTACTAATCTTTACTTATTGGGGTTATAACATATATATTGTCTATTAATGTATATACTACTATATATATATATTTAGTGTCACAACCCCTGGTAAGCCCCAATTATGGGAGGAAGCTAACTGCTTCCATCATCTGTCTATCGGCTCGTCACAAGAGTCCATCACGACAGAAACCCAATATTTTTACTGTTGCCTTTGTTATATTTGTGTTTTATTTGTGCTGATAAATAAATAAAGGGAAACTAGTATAGATCTATTTCAAGCTATTTAGCTCTCATCAGCTAGCCTTACCCTTACTGGGATTCGAACCTGTGCTGTATTGCATCTTAGGCAAACTTCTTAGCCATTATGCCACAGGTCTCCTCCTTATCAGCTGAAGCCAGGGAAGAAGGTATATATTTAGTGTAAATATACTAAATATATACCTTCTTCCCTGGCTTCAGCTGATAACGAGGAGACCTGTGGCGTAATGGCTAAGAAGTTTGCCTAAGATGCAATACAGCACAGGTTCGAATCCCAGTAAGGGTAAGGCTAGCTGATGAGAGCTAAATAGCTTGAAATAGATCTATACTAGTCTCCCTTTATTTATTTATCAGCACAAATAAAACATATATATCTTTTCCTTTTATTAATACATTTTCTTGTCCATATCTCTTAATCTCTTTGCAGAGAAGCAATTCTTGTACAGTCCTTAGCACCTTCTTTTTTTCTAATTCTAAAGAGGAAGCTTCTCTCCTGCTTTCTTGGTTGTTTGCAGTAGTCCTGAAATGGTATAGGGTCTCCTGCTCGAATAGCGAATTGGATTAGAAGACCTCCAAGGTCCCTTCCAACTGTTGTTATTCTGTGTTGTGTTTGTCCTCAGCCTGGTGTCCACTGGAAGACTACAGTTCCCATCTTCTTCAGCCAGAACCGTCACTGGAGAGCATGGGCCTATGTTAATGCAATATATTGAAGGATGCCAGACTGAAGAAGACATGGATACTTGTTTTTGCTTGGTTGGTGCCCCCAAATCGGGCACCTACAAATTGCCAAATGAAAAGGAAAAACTTGTAGCTGCATAATCCAGAGTAAGAGGGCACAAAGAACTGTTCCCGAGTTGTTTCCGATATTAAAAATATGTATTATTTGGTTTTTGAACAGGGAGGTTTAATTTAGTTGTGATAGCCTTTCATGATAACCTTTCATAAACTTACCCTCCTAGGATTTGATTTAAACTTTTCTGGCTATAATTTCCTTCTAAATAACCTCATTGCCTTTGCTTTTTATGTACCTTGAAGAATTCCCAGTGGATAGCCTTCAGTACTTACTTCCCTCCATTGTCAAAATTGTCAATTTATTCATACCCTTGCTTCCTGTTTTGAAACCACTTGCTGCTCTATAGGAGAAACCTGCCTACTTTGAGAAACATAAATATTTTTCAAAATATTTGGACAACTTTATATGGTAGAACTTTATACTAGCAATATTAATATATAAACCTGCCATTTTTCTCTTTCTGTCCTAGAAAGGAATTTGTATTTTGCCTAATGAGGAACACAGATCTAGATAATTTTTCATTTATTAGATATGGAGACCCCCAAATCCAAGCTTACTCTGGTCAGTTTATCATTTTAAAAACAGAAAAACACAAGGGAAACAGTCATAGAATGTCTGTCTGTCTGTCTGTCTGTCTGTCTGTCTGTCTGTCTGTCTGTCTGTCTGTCTGTCTGTCTGTCTGTCTGTCTATCTATCTATCTATCTATCTATCTATCTATCTATCTATCTATCTATCTATCTATCTATCTATCCAGCCATCCAGCCATCCAGCCATCAACCCACCCACCCACCCACCTATCTATCCATCCACCAACCAACATGATTCCACAGCCACTTAAAACTAGGCCTGGGAGAAGAGCTAACAGATCTTCGGAAGATGATTCTAGAGAACAGTACTATGACAGGGAATCATTTATTTGAATCGTAATGAAGAGAGCAAGTGAGCCTGATTTTACTGAATGGCCAAAAACATGATGAGATAGGCCCGTGATGGCAAACCTATGGCACGTATGCCACAGGTGGCATGTGGACACATCTCTGAGAGCAGTTGCCCTAGGTCAGCTGCAGCGCACATGTGCGCACCGGCCAGATACTTTTTGGCCCTTAAAGAACCTCCAGAGGGACAGGGGAGGCCATTTTCTCCCCCTCCAGGTTTCAGGAGGGCAGGGCGGTCATGCACGCATGCCCAGGGGGGCAGTGGGGGTTGTGCACGCATGCATGGGGGCAGCGGGGGGATTGTGCACGCATGCACGGGGGAATCAGGGGGGTTGGGCATGCATGCATGGAAGGGCAGCGGGGGGTTGTTCACGAATGCATTGGGGCAGCAGGGGAGAGGGGTTGGGCACTCATGCATGGAGCGCAGCGGGGGGTTCAACACGTATGCATGGGGGGCAGTGGGGGGGTTGGTTGTGCATGCATGCATGGAGGGCAGCTGGGGGTTGGGCACACATTCATGGGGGCAGCAGATGTTTGGGCACGCATGCATGGAGGGGCAGCGGGGTGGTTCTGCAAGCATGCACGGAGGGGCACACGGGGGTTGTGCACTCATGCATGGGGCAGCAGGGAGGGGTTGGGCACGCATGCATGGACTGCAGCGGAGGGTTTCTACACATATGCATGGGGGCAGTGGGGGGTTGGTTGTGCCTGCATGCATGGAGAGCAGCGGGGGGTTGGGCACGCATTCCCGGGGGGGCAGCAGATGGTTGGGTACGTATGCACGGAGGGGCACTGGGGGGTTCTGCACGCATGCACGGAGGGGCAGCAGGGGGTTTGTGCATGTATGCATGGGGGCAGCGGGGGAGTTGTGCACAAATGCATGGAGGGGCAGCAGGGGTGTGTGCACGCATGCACGGGGGCAGCAGGAGGGCTGTACACGCATGCACGGGGGCAGCGGGGAGTTTGTGCATGCATGCATGGGGGCAGCAGGGGGTTGGGCACGTATGCATGGTGGGGCGGCAGGGAACGTGTGCATGCATGCACGGTGGGGCAGCAGGAGGGTTGTGCACACATGCAAGGAGGGGGAGCAGAGGGGTTGTACACGCATGCATGGGGGGTTGAATTATGGCTGTGGGCACACATGATTTCGGCACCAAAAAAAAGGTTAGCCATCACTGAGATAGGCAGTCCCTCTAAAACCCTCATACCATGAAGGACTTTATAGTTAAGGTGACCAGACGTCCCGCTTTCAGCGTGACAGACACACTTTTGTACAATTTGTCCCGTGCCCCGCGCAGTTTTCAAAAAGTCCCGCTCCCCAGCCCATCAGCTGTCGCTCGCTCCGCTGCCCATCCACACTCTTTCAGTGGGGTGCATGCTGGGAGGAATCTCTCCTGTCCTCCCAGCACGCACACCACTGATTAAACTGTTCTCTTTCGCCCGCAGCAGAGATCGGGCGGGTGAGAGGAAGCGCTTTAGGCAGGGAGGTGCGTGCCAGGAGGAGAGGAGAGATTCCTCCCAGCACGCACCCCACTGATTAAAGCGCTTTCAGTGGGATGCGTGCAGGGAGGAATCTCTCCTCCCAGCTCACATTCGCTTGCAGCAGAGATCAGGCGGGCCAGAGGAAGCACTTTAATCAGTGGGATGCGTGCAGGTAGGAGAGGAGATATTTGTCCCTGCGCGCAGCCCACTGATTAAAATACTTGCTTTCGCTCGCCTGAGCTCTGATGCCGGTGAAAGAAAAGTCCTTTCCTTCGCCTGAATCCCGCCCGAGCTCTGATGCGGGCATCAGTGGGGTGCGTGCAGGGAGGAGAGATTCCTTTCTGCACAAGCCCCCCCACCCTCTTCTTTAGAAGAGCCGGAAGCATTAGGGCAGGGGGCTTTGCGCATCCCCCCTCCCCCGAAGCCCCGTGCCTGCTTACAGCAGCCCCAGATCACCAGTGGCATCGGACTCCAGCTCCCATCCCAGCCCTCTGCACAGGGTGACACTTGCAAAGGAGACATGCAAGAGGCGCTGGGATTGGTTAGAATCGGATGAAGCTTGGCTTTGGAAAGGTTGGGGGGGGGACAAGCGAAAGTGAAAGCCCCATAGAGTGACGCCACCAAGAAGAGTTTTGCAGTGTTCCACGACCCTCCCCCCTCGGAAAAGAAGGGTTGAGATCACAGGCACCTGACTCTATTTGCTTTGGGTGTGCATCATAATGTTGTAAGCCGCCCGGCATTACCTGTGTGTGAGGTGGGCTGCCCTAAGCATTTGTGTGTGTGCGTGGGAGAGAGAGAGAGTGAAAAAGAGAGGGAGAAGTAATTATATTAATTAGATAGATCAGTGTTTCTCCCAGAATTCTGGGAGTTGAAGTCCACATATTTTCAAGTCTTCAAGGTGGAGAAACACTGAGATAGATGATAATGAGATGAGGGAGGGAGAGGGAGAGAGGGAGAGAGAGAGAGAGATACCATAACTAGATAGACAGATAGGCAGGCAGATAGACGGATGGATAGAGAGAAAGAGAGAGAGATAGGTAGGCAGGCAGACGGACGGAGAGAGAGAGAGGGAGAGAGGGATACCATAACTAGATAGACAGATAGACAGGCAGACAGACAGATGGACGGATGGATGGATAGAGAGAGAGAGGATATGTATAATTAAGGTGACCAGACGTCCTTAGCGAGGCCGCGGGCTGGCACTAACCGCCACGGCCTAGCTTCCTCCTTCCCCCCCTGTCAATGGTGTCCCTCTTTACCAATCTGAAAATCTGGTCACCTTATTTATAGTGAATGATTGGCATCTTGAACTGCACCAGAAGCTCACCAGCAACATGCAGCTTACAGGGCAGTGGTGCCACAAGACCCAATACTGCCTGTACCACTGCATACTAGACCAGCTGTAGCTCTCAAGGGCAGCTTCATGTGGACCACATTACATTAATCCAATCACAAAGTGATTAGGCCATTAGTAATTGTAAGATATAATCTGAAACCTTCATAGTATGTTTATTTAATTTAGGCCTTATATTTTCTTCTATCCTTCATTTAGAAATATGTCTCTATAAAATATCCCGTCTCTGTAAATTATACCCTACTTCAGTGGTTCTCATCCTAGGTTCTGCGGACTCCTTGTGTGGGCCACAATGTTACCACAGGGAATCCATAAAAACTTGAAAAAAAATTAAATCTTAAGTCTTAGGGGTCCATGGTCATAGTCCGTGGCCACAAAAGGTATTTAAAGGGGGTCCATGTTGAAGAAAATGTCCTTTGATCAATTCCTCTAGTAACTATTTTAGCTTTGATAATGTTAAGCATTGATTGAATGATAGTCTCCCAACAGATGGCTTTCAGGGCAATCCCACCGCTATTAAGGCTAATAGCCATGGATCTCTTTCCCATTTTAAAAAGACTGGACGAGCTCTTCTGTGTTAGAATGTGGAACAGAAGAGAATGTCTCGTCTTAAGGGGCAGGAGATAGAAGTCTTGTATCCCCTGTTCCCCTCTAGCTCCCATCCATAGCCACTTCTTTTATAGAATCTAAAACAAAAATATTGTGACATCCTACATTCATTTTTCTGCACTGCAGCATTCCTGTTTCTCTGGGAGGAAGAATGGCATTTTCCCAAATACACAGTCGACGACTGGAGAAAATGTGATATTCTTGGAACTTATGTCACCTCAAATGAGACAGCAGATAACTAGAGAACTCTATAGACGAGACAGGTATTTGTGCAAAAATCTGATGGTTAAAAAACACCCTTTAGAAACACCTTGGGCTGTTTTTCTCTGAACTGACCAATAGAAGGCCACATAAGCAACACTGGATTGCTTTTTAGTACTTTTTAAATAGAAAGTACAGTATATTAAGGTACTGTTGCTTCTTCAAGATTCATGATCATCTTCAAAGAGAAAATATTTGAATTCACTTTTTCTTCTTGGGGAGAATGGTTTTAAAGGAGCTGGCTACATTTCTATAATTTTATTTATTTATTTATTTATTTTCTTGCTTTTAAAAAAATGACAAAAAACACAAAGATAAAAATTCATGCATTGTCAAAGAAAAAACGCAAAATATTTTAAATGAAAAAATGTAACAAAAAAGAAAAAAGGTATATTATTTAAAGTTGTAAATAGTTACAATTCTATTTATTGTTATCTAATGTAATTATTGAAGTACATATGTTATATATGTATGTATGTATACATACATACATACATACATACATACGTACATACACACACACACCTTTTAATTCTATACCTAATTTGTATAGGTGAGCCCGGCATTTCGCTATGTATGTGTCCATATAAAGTATATGTCTATTGGCATCCTACTCTTAGACGCAACCAGTCCCTTAAGTAAAAAGGGCCATATAGTTATCTTTCCAATGCTGCAATATCAGTCCTTTGGCCGTGGTAAGGGAGAATCTATTTACAGTATTCGGTTGTTAATTTTCACATACTAGGTACAATATTGTGGTTCAAAAGAATTTTATCATGTGAAAAAAAAGTTTTTGTTACACAATCACATTTACATAATCCAGTATTTTCTCCACATTTTCATAATTCATACTTTATAACCATAACTTCCATTTGAATTGCTGTGCCACAATATGACAGCCCATGACTGGTTTTTCTTTAACCCTATTATAAAATAATATTATTATGCAGGTAATGTGACTTTGTATTTAAAATAAACCTATTTACATAGGCTTCATTCACACAATACCAAATGTTTAACCTGAACCAATCAGGTGAACACAACATTCACCAACAGCTGGGATACTGCCTGTGTCTCCCAGAAATTTGGGTTCATCTCTGTGCTTTAGTAAAAGTGACCCAGCCTCCTTCTTGGTTGATTAATTCTATGGAGTAACACCACAACAGATCTTACTGACTGTGCTCAGAAGACACAAGACTGATACTTAGTCAAGACTGTGCCACTTGGTTCCTCCTGCTGGTCTAAATTATATGTGCAGAGTTTCTACCTAAATGATGAATTCTCTATCAGAAAATTATAGCTAGAACAAGACATTTTTTAAAAAGCACCGTAGTTTCTATAATTAGTGAAGAAAAGTAGCTGTTTTTCTCTTCTTCTACCCCTTGTCTGTCTCTTTCTCTGTACTCTTATGTACTGGCAAAGAATGATCCGATCATTCTTTTCAAAGATCTGATGATTTCTTGAAGAAGGGTTTTGAAATTAACAAGTTGCCTGCCTTGCTCCTAATTAGGGCCATAATAGGCAAAAGTCTTGGCTTTTATCATTTTCACAACAGACCTAATCATCTAAGGGAGGAGCTTCTTTGTAGGGCGTGAAAAACCTTCATGTGAAGAATTGCTTTGGTAAGAAAAGTGAGCACCAATAATTTGAAGATCTTTTTTTAAAAAAATCATTTAAACTGAATTTCTGGACCTACTTCTCAAGCTCTTTTAAATATGGGTTTTGTAGCACAAATGAGAAACAAGTTGAAGGAACCAGCTGTCAATTACAGAGTGGAACACTATCCTCCTTCTGTACCCAACACAGAAACCCAACTGGTTGCTGTAGGAGGAAACCTATTTTCTACTTGTATCATAAAGAAAAGTATCACTCGCCTTCCTATACTTGTTCATGTGGTACATAATTAATTTGCACAGTTCATGTCTTTAGGATGCAGTGATAGTTATCAAGAGTTAGTTGTAAAAGAGGATTACACACATTTTGAGAAAAACAAAGGTAGTTAGGCTTATTAGTCCCAATGTCTGTGGCCACGGGCAGGATTGTCAGCTGTTGTGAGCCCTTGGTTTGATACAGCAGGCCTTTTCTCTATCAGCATCTGATTAATAAACATTTTGCAAGATATTAACATTGACAGCCTGCTTGCAAATCTTTGTAGTAAATTCATGAACTTTACAACTATTCTAATATCTAAGAAAATTGTGATGGATATACTGTATATGAGCAACTAAGTTTGCTACCATAATTTAGGTTCTTAATTTTGAACATGTTTCATTAGACTAAAGTCACAGAAAATGGAATTTACTATTTGTTGGTTAGGATTTTATCCAGGAAGCATACCACTTCAGGAAACATTTCTACATTCTTTTTACTATTGACCTGTCATCTTTTACTATTCTCCACCTTGGCTGGGGTGACAGGAGTTGCATTAGGATCACATGAAGTTTTCATGGCTTTCAATATATGTGCAACATGCTGTGATGCCACAGCCTTGGCAAATGTCCATGGATAATGGGTCCATGTAGAAATGCCTTTTATATTTCAGAAATTACCCATCTACACTCACAGGTTTGATGATTATCCATTTCCATGGGGTTTTTTTTGGGGGGGGGGGGTGTAATTCTGATTTGTATTCTAAACATCCATGAATGAGAAGGACAAATGTAAGCCAGTTCATTTTGAACTAATATCACATGTGTTACATTTTTCCTATTAAAACCATTGGTTTTAGGTCCCGGCAACTTTGATCGCCCTGATTTTAATTCTGAAAGCAGTTATTGTAACAGATGTTCTGGAAAGTTTTAGCCAAGTTGCAACCGATTTCAGTATTTTGCTACAGCAGCCCAGTCATTTTCAAATCAAACAATTGTTTGTTTGGGCTTTAGAGACTCCCCGAGGCGTTTGAAGTCTAACCACTCCACTACTTAAGCATAGGAAACAATGAAATATACTAAAATGTGTGTTTATGTCTGTGCACCTAATATGAAATAAAATTAATGATCTGTTGGAACAAAAGAGGTTAGTAAAAGGACAAAAATTTCTCAAGAGACAGCTTTGTGAAAAGCCATATCAAGCAACAAAAACATTTGAGGAAACAAAAGAGGCCAGACATCACATACAATAGTGCTTCTTAGAGGATTTTTTTTCCTGGACTCAAGTTCTGGCATTAGATATAATAAGAATAAAGCTTTTGCTTCCAAGGGGAATCATATTGAGCCTTATCCATGGAAAAGTGCCATATACTGAATTGTCTTTAAAACCCAAGCAACTAGAATACTGGCCCTAAGTACCAATATCCACTATCTTTATTTTGGCGAATTATTTGAGTTTGTATTCCAACAGAGAAGAGAATGGAGAAGTTTAATATTATTTCCAGAAAACTACCTGGGTGTTACAGTGGTGATGGGTATGTCTATGTGTGATTGTGTTGAAGTTTAAGGAGCCTATCTGTAGCATATCATCAAGATTCAGTTTGGGTTTTTATGCACCTGTATGTAATATCCTTTCCTAATGCATTCTTCTCACACTAATTCTTCCTCCATAAATGATTTAACCCAGATATTTTTATTATCATTTATGGGTTCTGTATGCATGGTGAAATGCCACCATAGTAGTTGGTTGTTTTTTCCCCTCTATATATTATTTCTTTTACTACATATTAATATACTTTACTTTTAAAATGTTTTACTGTCTTATTACTTAAACAAGTAATTTGTCTGATTTGGGTGAGTAAATAAATATATACACTTAACATTGTGTGAACAATTTCATCTGTATTTTTAAAATTCTTGTTTGATTTTTAAAAGATGGAAAAAAAGGCGAAGTTGAGATATTTTGGACTTAATTCAGTATTGAAGGAAAAGTGACTTTCATTATGCAATATCATATCTGTAATCGACAACAGTTTATCACATCATATACTTTCTACTTTTTTAGTTAAAATTAATGACATTTTAAGAGAAATTCTCCCGTAGTTTTTTTTTTTGCTCTTTTTCAGGTTGAGAATAGAAGCAGTTAGAGAAAGAGAGAGAGGATGAAGGAGAGATGTGCATTAGGAAGCAACAAAAGCAGCACTTTTGCTGTTTTGCAATGCTAAAATAAACTCATAATCATTGTAATCACTTTGAGAATGAGGTAGAAATATAGAACCATTTTTCATTCAAGGAAAAACAAACAGCACTGATTTATGTAGGATGTTAATATTGCCACATAACATTTTGATTTCTATTACAGATAACTAAGAAGCCACGTATATATTATGCGGCAGTTTTGCAGAAGTTTTAGAAAGAGGGAGGTGGCAAAGGAATTAAAAGACTTTATGTATCTTAAATCAAATTAAATTAATCTTAAATTAAAATCAAAATGCAAAAAGATGCATGGCGTGATCCTTGTCTTCAGTGACATTTTTTGTGCAAAACATTTGAGAATTTGAAAAATTACATGAGAATAAAAGGGAGTGTCCAACTAGCCATGACAGTATCAGAATAATAGCTTTGCAATGATTTTCAGAGAGATATGGCAGGATTTCATCAAAGGTAATCTCAGGGGGGTTCCTCAAGGAAATTAGTCATTGCTAACCAAAGGCTCTGAATAAACAATCCAGACAGAGACAGGTTGTCTGAAAAGAAAAAAAAAGTTTCAGTTGAACAAACTATGTAGTGATGAATTTGCTGAACGCTGCTGATGAAGCTAGCACAATAGCATCAAGTACAAATGGGCAACTTTTTCTACTACACATATTAGCTCCATTTAAATGTATAGGAATAGTTTTAAAAATGCCATATTTTTGCATTTCTCCCACTGAATAATTATTCCCACTGAAAGCAGCTGTCTCAAAAACAAAACACAAAATCATGATCCCACCACTGATTTAAAATGTAAATGGAATTATTTTAATCATTTTTAGTATTCAATTGTTACACACCACTTCTCCCTTAGAGCCAAACTAGACATGACAGTGGGAATTCATCCATGCTCTTTGGAAGACAAATTTCCCAGTGATCCACAGCAAGAAAGAAAATTGTTTAGGTCTTTCTTACCCACTCTGGAACTGTTGATTTTCAACATTGCGCCACATTCAAACACAACTGCTATAATATGCACTTTAAACGGGACTGGCAAATGAAGGAGTAGTTCTGTTTTCTTTGTATTGGCTCTCTATTTTGTAAGCTTTAACTTACAAAATAAGTATAACTATTAAATTGCTTTTAAAAGTCTTATAGACATTCTTTGTCAATTGCCTATGGTGCAGGAACAGGTTCTTGTTCCTAACTTCATTGTGAACTGATTGGATCTTTCAACTTGTATATTTAAGTGAAGACTAATTTAAAAATTAAGGATCCAATTCAGAATGTGGTGATATCCGCAGAAAAGCTTCTCTGGTTTCATAGGAGATGAATACATTTTCCTGCCAACCTAAATGTAAGAACTAAAAATTGAAAACAACAATGAGCATGTCTCTATAGTCTTACAATACTTGGGATAAAGTCTCTCTGAACAAAAAAAGGGCTTATATATAAAGAAACATGGAGGTAATTACCCTGTGAGATTTTGTAGCTAATAGCAATTATTTTACCATTCCCTGTTTATTCTCCTAGCATTATTCACTTACTTTGGCCATTTTAAGTATATTTTAACTAAGATTATTCTGGTAGCTCTCTGAATATTTGGTGGTTTAAAGTTCTGAAGATTCACATTTGCTACATGAGACATTTCTGAGTAATATAAAGAATCATAAGTTTTTCTGTTGTATGTAATCCTATCCTTCTTTGTCCTTGGCGCTCCAGATATCTTGGACTACACTTCTTATAATGCTCAGTATGGATTATGGATATTGCAATTAAACACACTTGCAAAATACTAGATGGGACAAGGGTGGTGTATAAAAGCAAAAAAGAGGGTATGCCCAATAAATAAAATATACAGAAATAATCAGAATAGCTCACCCATGTTTTTGTCATGCCTATATTAGATTGATTGGCACAGATCTTCTGATCCTGATGACAAGAAAAGTTTCATCTGAAAAAGATTCTCTTAGTTGGTTCTTTTTCCTTCTACACGCCTTTTAAATGTTTATCCTTTCTAGGAAATTGACTGAAAGCCAGAGACAGATTTTCATTTTTAATAACAACTGGGCTTCAAGTTCCCAAGGAGGAAAATGTTCTTCATTGGATACAAGAAGGTCTTGTATCACCCAAATTCTTTACTTATTAAAGAGGTAGACCAGATCCTCTTACATGCTCCTCTCTCTCTCTCGTAAAGATGCCTCTTTAAATCAGACAAGATTATTACACTGCCTTCATCCTGTAGGAGAGCAATGATAATATACACCACAGGTTATGCAAGTTGGAAATCTGATAGTCATTTTGAAGTACAGGATTTCACTATGAAAATCTCATAAAGATACACCCAAGTCCTAAGTATATTTAGAGTTATCCTAAAGGATAAATCTGGTGAGTGAAGCCATAGACAGAAATCGGATGAGATATTACAGAGGGCTTTTTAAACCAGTCCTAGAACAGCAGATTTTGTGGGATAGTCAGTATTAACAGAATGTAGAAGCCCATGTTCTCCCTGGTAAATAATTGCTCATATTATTTGCTTTCTTATGCCTTTTTATATTTAAATGTTTTTTCCCTAGTCTGGCAGAGCAGAAGAAATGTGCTCGCCATTTTTCCAAATCCCCCATATTTTCTGCTAGATATTGCCCCCAAGGGTTTCCACCCTCATATCTGCAGGCTTTCTCTTCATTACTTCTACAATGAGTTGGCTTGTTTTTTTTTTCTGATTAGAATGTTGAGGCTTCAATACATTTTGATCTGGAAAATGGCTTTTGAGAAGTTTAGACATTTGTTTTTTCAAACTACATGTGACACAGATGTGGTAAGCTAACGTGTTATGAGATGACTAGGCTTTGATACCAAGAGTCACCAGAACAGATGCTGACTTTTTTCACTAAGTTTTTCAAAACCTTACTGAAGGTTTTTTCTTTTAAAGCATATATTACTTTAGCACAACACACAATGCTCACATTAGTACTAAAACAAGAAGCAGAATGTGAGGAGTTACTATAGATTTCCAAGGAAATTTTGGGCTGGCCCAGCCAATGAGGTAATGTGTTGCATTCATTGCATCATTCAGTGTGTCTAGCAATGATCATGTTGTTAAACAGCAATACTGTAATCCTTTGTTGGTTTGCAGCCATAACATGAAGGTGACAATATAGTAGCACAAAATGTTGAACGTTCTGTTACGGAACATGTTCCAGGTTTGTAAACTCCTAATGACATTCTGTCACCAAGTAGATTATTTCACTTTTCCCACTATGAAATTCTGGAGGAAGGATTTTTTCCAGAATTAGAATCAGAAGAAAATACTTGCACTCCTTGGTTTTGTGCTACAATACTACATTGATACTACAGCTCCATTTTTTTTAACTGGAGGTATTTGCAGGGAGAAGAGGTAAATGAGAAGGTATAAAAAGGTAGTGTTGGTTATTAGAGTAGATGGACTTACCACTGAGAATTAACTAGCTAAAATAATAAGCACTATTTATTTAGGTCAATAGCTCAGAAACTTTTCTTCACCATGGCCTTCTTCCTTCTGTGGACACGGACCATGGCCACAGACCCCCCCCCCCCCAAGACCTAACTCAAGATTTAAATCATAACATTTCCTCAAGTCTTCATAGACCCCCATGGGTCCACGGACCAGATTGAGAACTACTGATTTAGGTCACAGTTGGCTAAAAGAGGTACTATTTTAACTACTTAAAGTGAAATGAGCAGCCAGGAGAAATTATCCTGTAATGAAGAGGTGGTATTCAGCCAGTTCTGACCAGTTCTGGAAAACCGGTAGCAGAAATTTTGAGTAGTTCGGAGAACCGGTAAATATAAGGTGACCAGACGTCCTGCTTTCAGCGTGACAGGCACGTTTTTGTACAATTTGTCCTGCGCCTCGCGCAGTTTTCAAAAAGTCCCGCTTTTATAACTCGCTCGCTCCCCAGCCCATCAGCTGTCGCTCGCTCCTCCGCCCATCCACACTAAGTCTAAGGCAGCGCTTTCAGTGGGGTGCATGCTGGGAGGAATCTCATCTGTCCTCCCAGCACGCACACCACTGATTAAACTGTTCTCTTTCGCCCACAGCAGAGCTTGGGCGGGCGAGAGGAAGTGCTTTAGGCAGGGAGATGTGTGCCAGGAGGAGAGGAGAGATTCCTCCCAGCACGCACCCCACTGAAAGCGCTTTAATCAGTGGGGTGCGTGCTGGGAGGAATCTCTCCTCTCCTCCCAGCTCCCTTTCGCCCGCGCTTTAGGCAGGAAGGTGCGTGTGCCAGGAGGAGAGATTCCTCCCAGCACGCACCCCACTGATTAAAGCGCTTTTAGTGGGGTGCGTGCTGGGAGGAATCTTTCCTCTCCTCCCAGCTCCCTTTCGCCCACAGCAGAGATCGGGGGGCGAGAGGAAGCGCTTTAGGCAGGGAGGTGCGTGCCAGGAGAGATTCCTCCCAGCACGTACCCCACTGATTAAAGTGCTTGCTTTCGCTTGCCCGAACTCTGATGCGGGTGAAAGAAAAATCCTTTCCTTCGCCTGCATCCCGCCTGAGCTCTGATGCGGGAAAAGAAGGCACTTTAATCAGTGGGATGCATGCAGGGAGGAGAGGAGATATTTCTCCCTGCACGAAGCCCACTGATTAAAATGCTTGCTTTCACTCGGCCGAGCTCTCATGCGGGCGAAAGAAAAGTCCTTTCCTTCGCCTGCATCCCGCCCGAGCTCTGATGCGGGCATCAGTGGGGTGCGTGCAGGGAGGAGAGGAGAGATTCCTTTCTGCATAAGCCCCCCCACCCTCTTCTTTACAAGAGCCAGAAGCATTAGGGGAGGGGAATTTGTGCATCCCCCGTCCCCCGAAGCCCCGCGTCTGCTTACAGCAGCCCCAGATCGCCAGTGGCATCGGACTCCAGCTCCCATCCCAGCTCTCTGCACAGGGTGACGCTTGCAAAGGAGAGATGCGAGAGGCGCTGGGATTGGTTAGAATCGGATGAAGCTTGGCTTTGGAAAGGTTGGGGGGGGGACAAGCAAAAGTGAAAGCCCCATAGAGTGACGCCACCAAGAAGAGTTTTGCAGTGTTCCACGGCCCTCCCCCCTCGGGAAAGGAGGGTTGGGATCACAGGCACCTGACTCTATTCGCTTTGGGTGTGCATCACAATGTTGTAAGCCGCCCGGCGTTACCTGTGTGTGAGGTGGTCTGCCCTATGCATTTGCATGTGTGCGTGGGGGAGAGAGAGAGTGAAAAAGAGAGGGAGAAATAATTATATTAATTAGATATATCAGTGCTTCTCCACCTTGGAGACTTGAAAGTGTGTGGACTTCAACTCCCAAAATTCTGGGAGTTGAAGTCCACATACTTTCAAGTCTTCAAGGTGAAGAAACACTGAGATAGATGATAATGAGATGAGGGAGGGAGAGGGAGAGAGGGAGAGAGAGAGAGAGAGAGGGAGAGAGAGAGAGATATACCATAACTAGATAGACAGATAGGCAGGCAGAAAGATGGATGGATAGAGAGAAAGAGAGAGAGATAGGTAGGCAGGCAGATAGACGGACGGAGAGAGAGAGGGAGAGGGAGAGGGATACCATAACTAGATAGACAGATAGGCAGGCAGATAGACAGACAGAAGGAGAGAGAGAGACAGAGAGATACCATAACTAGATAGACAGATAGGCAGGCAGATAGACAGACAAACGGATGGATGGATAGAGAGAGAGAGGATATGTATAATTAAGGTGACCAGATGTCCCTAGCGAGGCCGCGGGCTGGCACTAACTGCCACGGCCTAGCTTCCTCCTCCCCCGCCCCTGGTCAATGGTGTCCCTCTTTACCAATCTGAAAATCTGGTCACCTTAGGTAAATACCACCTCTGACTGGCCCTGCCCCCACCTATTCTCTGCCTCTCGAGTCCCAGCTGATTAAGAGGGAATGGGGATTTTGCCGTATCCTTCCCCTGCCACAGTCACAAGCCACGCCCACAGAACCAGTAGTAAAAAAAAATTGAATCGCACCATTGCTGTAATGTTTGGGGGGGGGGAATCCTTTTAAGTTTTTAAACCTCTCTCAGAAAAAGAAGGAAAACATAGGAGGAGGTTGTGTTTACATCAAGCAGGTGCCCTGCAAAAGGTTACTTCCCTATAAATGCCAATAACTTGATTCAACACCATGTTACAAAATATTCTTCTGGATGTATCCTCATACTGTAATTCTTGTGGATAAGGCAAAACATCTCCTTCCAACTTTCTAGCTTACTCTCTTTTTACCCTTGCCTCTTTTATGGGGACCTACTTGTTTGAGCACTTTAAAGTTGACAAGCAGATCTATGAGAGGTCACATCCCAGCACACAATCTGTCACTCTCTTAAATATACACACAGAGCAATTAAGTCTTAAAACAAGTCTCTTAATGACAACAGGGAATATATTATAGCTAAATTGCAACATGGAAAGGGGAAATCTTTGAGAAGGAATGCACTGTTTTGGAGATGGTTATCATCCATCCCATAAGTCCAAAACACTTGTGCACAGTTGCAGACCTTAGGATAGGAACAAATTTACATCTCTGATCAGCTGCTAATCATAAACAATCCACCTTTTAATCTCAATATATGGGCTAAAACCATTGAAGTAAGGCGTGGAAGAATTTTTGTAATAAGCCAAATATAAAGGTTCTATAAAACTATATTCAGCAAGGAGGGGGTTGGGAAGTTCTTTGGTTATAGGACCCTATCGAATGAAGTGCAATTCAGTAATGAGAAAAGTAAGCTTTACTCTTAGGGGTAAAAATAAATGCATAGGTATAGAATAGGTGGTAGCCAGCTCAACAGTAACAACTGTGAGAAGGATCTAGGAGTCCCAGTGGACAACCACTTACATATGAGCCAGAGGTGGGCTACAGCTGCCCCCCCCAAAAAACCCAAATGTAGTCCTAGGCTCCATCAACAAAGGAATAGTATCAACTTCACGTGAAGTATTGGTACTGCTATATACTGCATTGGTAAGATAACACTTGAAATATTGCATCCAGTTCTTGTAACCATGATACAAAAAAAAAATGTTGAGAATCTAGAAAAAGTACAGAGAAGAGTATCAAAGATGATTAAGGATCAGGAGGCTGAAACCAGTGGTGGGTTCCTAACCAGTTTACCATGCTCGTTGAGCGGGCGTTTTGTGTGCGCGCAAGCCGTACATTGCTGTGCATGCGCATTTGACTGAAAACTGTTCTGCGCCTGTGCAGGAACATGCCGGCAATGGTAGAAGAGACCAGGGAACTGGTTTGGGGGGCGTGGCAGGCCTACGTCGCTGCCACTTCAAGCGACCCTCGTGGCCATACCACTATTGTTTCGACCGAACCAATCTCAACAGGTAGGAACCCACCACTGGCTGAAACATATGATGAACAGTTGCAGGAACTGGGTATGTCTAGTTTAACAAAGAGAAGGACTAGAGATGACATGATAGAAATCTTCCAATACTTGGAAGTCTGACACAAAGAAGTGGGGGATAATCTATTCTCCAAAGCATCTGAGGGCAAGACAAGAAATAGCGAGTGGGAAATTTTATTTTATTTTATTTATTTATTTATTGTTATTTTTATTTGATTTGTCAAGCATGTATGAGAAAACAAGTATAAGTATGAATATAACATATAAACATAGTATAAGCAGGTATAAGTATATGCATAAGAAATGAGTACAATAAATGGGAACAGAAGGACAGAGAGAGCCAACCTAAAACTAAGGAGATTTCCTGACAGTGAGAACAATTAATCAGTCAAAATGCTTGCCTTGTGGGTGCTCCAACCCTGGAGATTTTAAAGAAGAGATTGGACAGCCTTTTGTCTTGAATGGCAGGGTCTCTTGCTTAGATAGGGGGTTGGACTAAAAGACCTCCAAGATTCCTTCCAACATTGATATTCTGTGTTCTGTATAACCTGGAGGCACCTTACCTTGTGTTAGTTCTTCTGAACCATGCAGAAAATTAATTTGGCACACAGTCCTCTTGACTGTGAAAATTACCAATTATACAATTTGTCACCTTCTATTTGCCTCTTTTTTTGGATTCTGCTAATGTATCTTGATTTTTATACAACTCTTATGCTAGGATTTTCCATCTATACTTTTGCATCAGTATGCACATAGCAGCACAATCTGACATGTGCATTTCTATACACTATAAGTAAAGTTATTCATTAAGGTAATGAGGGAATGGGGAGATCTTGGCTCTCATCTATTATGCTAACTCTTCTTAGTGCACCATTAAATCTGCATGATGTTTTCCTTTGATGTTGCTTTACTCTTTTGTTGGACTCAGTCCACTGCTGACCAGAGCAACTCCTCTCCAGAGGGGAGAGGGAGAAAGAGCACAAATAACCTGTCAGTCCAGAACTGATTTTATAGTATAATCTGCTACTGCAAGAGCGACCAGCACGAGATATTCATTCAAAAGTGATACATAGTATGCATTAAATTGCAATTAAGTCCAATCACAATAAGACATATGACTGGAAACGAGTAATCAAAGTTTTCTTATGGCTGATTGCCAACTTTACATATTCTAACTTGATTTATGCATATTCAAAATTTACTGGGTTTTCTTTTTAAAAAACAGCAAAAATCTCCTCTTGGTTCTTTAAGACTGAATCCTGTGCACTTACTAGTAGAATTTTAATTATGGAGTTAATATACACAGGATTGATTTAAGTTAGATAAAATTGTGACATTGTGGATCGGAGTTTTTTAAAAATCCTTCTTTAAAACGCTGTTTTATCTGAGGCTGCTTTGGATGCAACTAATTATTTTTTTTTAATAAAGCATCATCCATATATTTTGATTACCCAGGGTAATTTTCTTTAATGATCACACTGGGAATGTTGATTGCTAGCCTCAATGATTGTTTGAGCACTAATATACTGCAGCTAAAACTGAACAAGATGGAATTGATGACCATAGGAAATAAAGCATTCCTAAGGAGGACTCTCTACTTTATATAAATTAAAGAATTTACTTCTCCCTCTTTTTATGAGCCAGAAGCTTCCTAAAGTAGGTCAATTCTATTCTGATCAAATGGCAGCCTTCCGCCTCAACTGAAATTTCCACAACGTTTTCCAAAGCAACAAGAAACATAAATTTGCAAAACAGATCACTGCTGGTTTATGTATGATTTAGGAGTTTGCATATCTAGGTAAGTCTGGAAAATGCCTACCAGACATCTTGAAGTTCTGTTGGTTATTAGGCAATAACCTGGCTTGCATGTTAAACCAAACTGTAATATTGATTGACTGATATTGGATTCACACCATATGTGCATATAGTTAATGTTGTTTTTGTATTCCATACTTTACAGCCAAGCATGGCTCAACCTCAGTAAGTGTGAGAGGGATGTAGGAGTTACCACTTAAGTATGAGCCAATAGTGTGTTACAGCTGCCAAAAAAAGCAAGTACAGTCCTAGACTCCATCAACAGGATAGTATCAAGATCACATGAAGAGTTAGTATGCTTTATACTGTACAGGTGAGATAACACCAATGCAAAAGGATGTTGAGACTCTAGAAAGAGTGCAGAGAAGAGCAACAAAGATGATTAGGGGACTGGAGGATAAAACATATGAACAATTGCAGAATTATGTCTAGACTAACGAAGAGAAGGACTAGAGGTGACTTGATAGCAGACTTCCAATATGTGAGGGGCTGCCACAAAGAGGAGGAGATAAGCTTATTCTCCAAAACAAGCAAAACAAGAATGGAAAATTATCAGAGCAGTCCAGCCTAGAACTAAGGAGAAATTTCCTGACAGTGCAAACAATCAATTGTCCCCAGAGGTTTCAGATGCTGGAAATTTTAAAGAAGAGATTGGTCAGCCATTTGTCCAGAATGGTTTAGGGCAGTGATGGCTAACTTTTTTTGGATCGTGTGCCAAAAGCAGGGGGAGCGCAGAGGGGTCGTGTGCCCACACCCATAATGCTAAGCACATGACCCCTGCACACGTGAACCTCCCCACGTGCATATACGTGCAACCAGCCTCCCCGCATTTGGCGCACTTTTTTCACCCTCCCCAGACTCTAGAGGCTTTCTAGGAGCCTGGGGAGGGCAAAAACAGCCTCCCCCGTCACCCCAGAGTCCCTTAAGAGGCTTCAAGAGGCTTCCCTGAAGCCTCCAGTGGGTGAAAATGGTCCTATGGGCAACCCGGAAGTTCAGGAATGGTGACTTCCGGGTTGCCCGGAAGGCCATTTTTCCCCCTCCGGAGACTTCAGGAGGCTTCCCTGAAAAATTGGCTGAGGGTGAAAAATGACCGAAAAAGAAGGCCGAAGTCAGCAGGCCACATGCGCGCTACAGCTGAAAGGGCAACACCTGGTGTGCCCTAACAAATGGCTCTGCATGCCACCTGTGGCACACGTGCCATAAGTTTGCCATCACGGATTTAGGGTCTCCTGTTTGAGCAGGATGGTTGGACCAGAAGATTTCCAATGTCTCTTCCAAAACTACTACTCTTTACTGTTTACTATAATGTGGGAATCCAGCCAACAGTGATTACAGCCACAGATTAGACTATTGTATTCTCTCTGTGGTATTGCCTATAAAGACCTTTTGGAAACTACAACTGGTTCAAGATACAGGAGCCTCAGTGCTCATAACACCAGTTTGTTAAGCTCTGCACTGACTGTCAGTTGGTTTTGGGGTATTTGAAGTCCTGGTTTTACCCCATAAAGCCCTTTATGTTTGGCACCTAGCTACTGGGCAAGACAATCTATTCTAACTGGAATGTTGGCTTCAAATTTATCATTTATTGTGCTGAATTACATTCTCTCCTCCAGAAGTCTTACTAAAAGATATATCTATATATCTATATATATCTAACTATATATATATATATCTATATATCTATATATCTATATCTATATCTATCTATCTATCTATCTATCTATCTATCTATCTATCTATCTATATATATATATATATATAGAGAGAGATGATAGATGATAGATGATAGATGATAGATGATAGATGATAGATAGATATATAGATATAGATATAGATATAGATATAGATATAGATATAGATATAGATATAGATATAGATATAGATATAGATATAGATATAGATATAGATATAGATATAGATATAGATAGAGATAGAGATAGAGATAGAGATAGAGATAGAGATAGAGATAGAGATAGAGATAGAGATATAGATAGATATAGATATAGATATAGATATAGATATAGATATAGATATAGATATAGATATAGATATAGATATAGATATAGATATAGATATAGATATAGATATAGATATAGATATAGATATAGATATAGATATAGATATAGATATAGATATATAGATATAGATATAGATATAGATATAGATATAGATATAGATATAGATATAGATATAGATATAGATATAGATAAAAATTATAAATTTATTTATTTGAGGGGAGGGATGCTTTGAGTCAGTGTTGACTCCCGGGAACTGCCTGGACAAATCTTGCAGCTTTATTGGCAAGATTTTTCAAAGATCTTTTGCCATTGCCACCATCCTAAGGCTGAGAGAAAGTGAGTGGCCTAAAGCCACACAGCTGGCTTTGCGCCTAGGGTGGGACTACAATTTACAGTCTCCTGGTTTCTAGCCTGGTACCTTAACCACTACACCAAACTGGCTCTCCTTGAGAAGATAGCAATGTATTTATTGGCATACCTAGCTAAAGTTAGGCAGTTATAGTTGGGAAGCACATCGAACCGATGTCTGAAATGAAGGAGAAACCAAATCCTTCTTTAAATCCTTCACTATGTTTGGTGTGCAGCAAATCATTTAAAACAGAAGCAAGAAAGTAAAGCAAGATAAGAGCTATCTGAGTGAAAGATACTGAAGTACAATCCTAGTGTGAATTATTGAAGTGGAATCTGGAATGCACACCACATTATTAGGCTTTCTTAAGACTGCATCTGATCAGAAGAACTGAGTTACCTGAGAAGTAATAGAGAAGTTGTTGGCTCAAAGCTTTGTAGTCTCAGCCTGCTGAGGAATAGTGACACCGGAGATGGAGGCAGGGGAGAAAGAGAGGGGTGGGGGGAGGGAGTAAAGGGAAATCAAGAAAGGAGGAACCTTCATTCAGTGCACAAGCATATTGCATTTCAAAACCAGGCACAAGTCCAAAGTTTAAAGACAAACTCACAAAACAATTGTTCAGTAATCGCTAGGGCAATCAAGAGTTGGCCTTTGAAAAATCCAGGCCAAGATTCCAATAGTAGAGAAGTTAAAGATACAATTCATGAAATAATTGTTCATTTGTTTTTGCTATAGAACATCTTTTCAAGAAAAGTAACTGCTGTTTGTAGCCCCAGCATTTCATAGATGACATTTTGAGAAACACATACGATGTTATAACTGGATCTGTAGCCAGAAAAGAATTTGGAGAATGTAGTCCTGGAAACCTATGTACCAAGCCATGCAAGATTTTGTAGGTTAAAACCCGCACTTTAAATTTACCTGGAAAGCAAATGGAAACCAGGATAGGGCACGGAATACAAACGTGATGTGTGGCTGATCAGAACTCAAACTGGTGTATTCTTGAATAATAGTATTTTCCAATGCAGTATTCTATTATAGACCCATGTATGGAGAGCATTTTAATAGTCCAGTCTTATGGTAGCCAAAACATATGTCACTTAGCCTAGTTCTTACACATTAGCTAAGACTGTAACTGGCATACCGGTCAAAGCTGGGTAAGGGTCCTTTGGGCCACAGTCTCATCCTGATAGAAGTTATGAGTTCACGAGGACCTCCAAGCCACAGAGCACTTTTTCAGAGGTAGCACTTCCCTGTCAAGAAACAGCACTGGAGGTACAGGAATTCCATAATACACCAACAAAGGCCTGAAAGCTCTTACAATACTAGATTTTAATCTTGTTCTGCCCCATCCACATTCTTACTACCAATCATCGTATGATGAAGGAAAGACTTTCATGGTATCTCCAGTCAATCCTGAGAAAAGATTGAAAATATTTTCAAAAGGGGGCACAGCCTTATTTGTAATGTCAAAATGCCAAGGGCTGACAAAATGCCCTCTAAAGAAAAGTGTTGAGTTTCTCAGATCCAGTCAGTGACATGCATCTTGGACACAAGGACAACCTATACATGGCAGCTCAGTCATAACGCCTGTTGGTTTCTTTTGCACCAGTCATTGTTGATGTGAAAGCATTTTGAGCTCAAACATTTTCAGGATACAGTTATCCTTATCTGTTCAGTTTGTGCCCACTGCTGTACTTTTAAAAAGCAGTAAGGCAAATGAATTAATTAAAACTATTTTTGTTTTAATTAATTGATTAATTGATTGACAGCCATTAATTCATTGTCAGCAAACCAGTAATATTTTTTCAATTAATTAAATATAACTTTCCATCTATTTGATAAGTTGTCATTTCCTATTAACAATTATAATTGATAACAATTTTAGGGAGGAAACAGCTACATATCGTAGGTGATAAACTTGTGATTAAAGCCATGCTCCATTGCCCATATCCTACCAGGTAATTTTACCAATTTAATCACTTCCTTAAAATAAAAGGGTTCCTGTTTTAAAAGTGCTAGAAGAAGCCAGAAACTTGAAATAAAATAAACTAGAAGAAAATGATAAATTTACTTTAGTCACTGTGGTGGTAATTTTCTTTTCTCAAAGAAGATTATATGGAAAAGATTATAGTAAGTAGTCTGCAGTCCCAAGTGATAGAGATCATTGCAATTAGTGATGTCAGTCAAAAGATGATAGCTGATCTTTCAGCATCTGTACGACACTGCTGTATAAGGAGTAAATGGTTTATTTAGTGGCTTCTCAATGACAAACGCCAGTTGTAAAGCTTTCTAGGATGCACAACACAGTTATATCAGAACTCTGTCTCAGCTGTCTGGAAACCAGTAACAAAAACCAGCCATTTGATCTTGGCCTTTTAAAATCTCATCTCATCTAGCTATTGAGTGCTGTGCTGAGTGGTACCTGACCACCTTAACAGAAATTACATAAAGTCAACAACCCTCTTGGAAGAGGCTTATTGCTGAAGTATTGTTTACCCCAGCAAATAATGGCTTCCTAATTAGAATTAGAATAGCTGTCTACTCCATTTAAAGAAAGAAGATCCTACTGGGTATCTTTGATTCATCCATATGCATTCCGTGCAAACATTATAGAACCTTGTGTTTCAGGTAACAAGAGTATATGCCCTATATTATGTCCATTATCTATAATCACTATAGTCATAAGTCATTATATAGTCATTGTCATCTATGACTATATAAACATACTGGTCCATTTATTACTGATGATATTTAGTTGCTGAGCCAGCAGATGTTATTTACATTGCAGGCATATTGTCCATGTAATTAACTCCCCCCTGATCACAGATAAAGCATCTCATCCCAACATTGAATAGAGAACAAAGGATGGAGGCTGTTTGATCCCTTGGGAAGCCAGAACATATAGAAAAGGTACTCCTGATAGTCACCAGTGTTGATGGATGGAAGGTCAGAGTCAATTATCTCAGTATAGCAATGGGAAACAACATCTATTTCCAAAATAGTTTCTTTTGCCTGTTTCTTTTTTTTTTTTAATTTGTGTTTTAAGATAATCCTTCGAAGTCTTAGAGCAATTTGGGTTCTTGCTACTCTGGAGCACAATCTTATAATTTTTATTAAGAAATAAATAATGGGTATTTTGTTCAACAAAAGTTACTCCCAAGAAAACGTATACTGAATTGGAGCTTACATCTATTATTATGTGAAAGGAAGATGGGAAGTGTTGATTATGAGGAATCAAGAGCAGATTCAATCATACCAATAGTTTGAGAGATTGCTTCAATAGTTGAATATGAAACAATTTAGAAGAGTTCATTATGAAAGTAAAAATGGAAAGTGAAAAAATCTGGACTAATGTTAAATATTAAGAAGCCAAAAATAATATCATATAGCAAATTTACAGCTTTCAGTGAACAAATTAAGATGGTAGACATTGTTTTCTACTTTTAAAAGTGGAAATGAAGATATTTCAGTGATAAGAAAGATCACTGAAAGATTGTTAAAGTTCTGACTTTCCAGTGCTTTTCCATGGCTGTGAAAGGTAGAATACTGAGAAATTACAGATCTGGTTTATTTATTTATTTAGAAAATTTATATTGCCGCCTACTTTATCAGCCACGGTGACACAGTGGTTAGAGTACAGTACTGCAGGCTACTTCGGCTGCCTGCCGGCTGCCTGCAATTTGGCAGTTCAAATCTCATCAGGCTCAAGGTTGACTCAGCCTTCCATCCTTCTGAGGTGGGTAAAATGAGGACCCAGATTGTTGGGGGTAATAGGCAGACTCTGTAAACCGCTTAGAGAGGGATGTAAAGCACTGTAAAGGGGTATATAAGTCTATTGCTATTGCTACTTGCACATGGCGACTCAAGGCAGTTTACAAGGATATAAAAACATTATATAAAAGAAATAAAAATAATAAAAAGAAAAATAATAAAATAATAACCCCCCCCCCTCCACTCTGGCAACAACACATAGTCATACTAGTCCTTTAATGTGCTCAATCTCACTCTGGGTTCCCCAGGCCCTCTGGCAGAACCACACCTTCAGGGCCTTCCAAAAGAGTGGGGGTCAGTCTAATCTCCTGGAGGATGATTTTCCAGAGAGAGGGAGCCACCACACAGAAGACCCTTCTTCTGGGTCCTACCAGATATATCTCGTTAGGGGACGGGACACTCAACATTCCTTGCCTCCCGCTCTAGTGGGCCAGCAAGGGATTGGTTACAAATGACATGGGGAACTTAAGAAAAATCAACCAGATTACAAACAAATAAAAGCTGAATCTGGCACTGAGGTAATGATCAGCAAATAGAAATTAATGTATCCTAGGTCTATGATGTTAGAGACTGGACTAAAAAAATTAATATACTTGGCATGGTTGAGAACAGATAACTAGTAAGATGGATAGATAGGTTCAAAAGGATTATAGATAATTTTTTAGAAGAGTTACTTGTTTATTACTAAAAGCAATTCAAGATGATAAGTATATGTTCATATAATCACCAGGTGATCACTCACCTGTATGGGACATAACTTACTTATAAAACTATTCAGCTTGACACTCAACGTGATATGGAGTGGAAACCAAAGATAAAAACATACTGTATATTCAAAAACAGGATTATTATTTTAGAACATACTTTGAAACCTTTTGATGGAGAAGGATGACAACCAAATTTGCACATTTATGTCATAATATGGTTTATTTGCTTATGGCTTTGGTATATGAACATACTTTCCATTGTTTGTTTAGCTGTGGCTTTTATAATAGCATGTTATGAGAACTGAGCCAATCGTTATTATGCAAACTATATTAACAAATCATGATTTAGTGCAATGACTAAAACACTGTCAATATACAGGCTATCCTAAGGTGCAAAGGATCTTAAGAACAGGAACCAGAGGATTTCCTGGCTGTGTTACCTTTCTTTTCTACAGAATATCACCATCTGATGGGGGGAGGGAAGTCCTACCCACCCTTCACTCTCTTTAATATGAGATGAAGCTGAGGTAGCAAAAAAAGACAAGTTCAGCAATGGATTAATTTTTTTTTTTGCAGAACTACAAAAAGGAGTTCAGGTATCACAGATTGCCCAACTATCCTATGCTTGCTTAGCTACTGTTAAATTAGATTTCCCCACAAGTGACAAGGAATATTATTAATGTTGTAATGTTTGGGTTTGGGGTACTTGTGGGTGTGTCATTCCAAAATCCTCTATGAACAAATTCTTCTTTATTGATTTTTTTGTTTGTTTGTTTTGATGGCATATATCTTGTTCTTCACTAACTGTAAATGCTACAGTTTTTAATTTTTTCTTGCAGACAACTTTCAGGCTAACTGAAAGACCAGACTTCAGTTTGTTTGTGCCTAAGATAAATGCTCATCTTTTAAGACTTCATGTTACTATTTTATTATTGAAGGATGATACGGGCTAAGATCTAAATTACAGTAAAGGTCTAGTATTGGCACAGTTAAAGAGGCCTGGAAACAACATTACATTAAGTCACACTTAGATAACAATAGCTGCAATTAATAGGGGATCATGTACCTAAGATATAAATAAATTAAACTGACAGATTCATCCTTCTGAGGCTTGTCACCTTTTAAGCACTCATGCATACCTTAAGCACATTGGGCTAATACTACAGCCTGGAAACAAAATGAGCAATTAATTAAACAAATGTACAGTAACAGAGGTAACAGTAACTATTTGCAGAATGGGAAAGCTTCCCAGAGATGTATCACTTAACAGAAGCCACGGTGAAAAAGATAAAATAGAGAGGTAATCATTCTTGGTCAATGTATAAAAAGCTATGATTGCATTTCAGTTTTAAATTTTGCATTCTGATACTACTTACATCAGCTATGGTGGGAAGGGTACATGTTCATGAAGTACATAAGTGTATCTGTAAGAAATACCAAGTAACACAAGCACTGTAGTTTTCAAGATTCAACTATTTAGCAAGAAAAGATCTTGCAGAACAGAGCTGGTTTTAAAAAGTTCCATATATTAACAGCAGCCCCTACTGGCCAAAATATAAAATATAAAAGAAAATATAATAAAGATATTTGCTCCATTACCTGACCCACAAGTTTCAGCATTTCTTATGCATTTTATTTATGCATAATCAGAAGACTGATGATGTTATTGATGAGATGTTAATATACATTTCTTTTCAGTATTATGTCTCTATGGAGTCATCTGCACAACATAAAAAGTCATGTTTTGTTCAATCGATTTGTATCTGTATCTCTTAATTAGTGGCTTTAGGTATCTTTCTGGATTGCCTGCAAAAGTTGAGGGTAAGAAGCAAGATATTTATTAAAATAATATCTTACTTTTCATTTCAGGAAATACACAATATACATAATGCTCTTTCTACCCATTTTCTCCATACTATAATTGTATATGTAGATTGATCTAAGAGACAGTAATTGACTCAGTCACTGAGTGAATTTATATGGTGAAGGGTGGATTAGAATCTGGGAAACTCTATTCCTAGTCTAACACTTGTTCTCATTTCTGAGTTTTATTCCTTATACTGCACTGGTGTTTAAATGTTTTGATGTATACCACATGACACCTTTTAAAACTGAGCAATATATTATTAAAATAACAACATTAAGGTAGTTTTAAAGCATTTTTTGCTGTATCCCTGTTGGAAGAAATGTCCTTCTGAGTTCAGCTCCAAGTGGGGGGAAAAAAGACACTGGAAACATGGAGGCTGCTTGGAAATATGATTTTAATGGTGGACACGACCACATGGTTTGAGGCCTTGGGGAAAAAGGTGATCATACTTCAAGATGTTGGGTGAAGAAGAAAAAGGAGTAGAGCTTGCTGAAAGTTCCTGGGTTTTTAATACTCTCTGTTTGGCCCCACTTTTCTGTTTCCTGTTCCTGTGTAAGAAGTGTATTCTGATTGGTTGTCAGACTCCCATGGGTCCATGCAGGGGCAATTCTCTAATTTGTGTGTTTGAGTCCAAGTTTGATTGAGCATTGTTTCTTCCCACCCTGCCCTGTGGTGAGATGGGTAAAGGGCTAATACTATTATGCCTTAATCCCATCACCATGGACCTGAAGGGGGGGATCTTTGTTATGTAGAATAAACTGGCTCAGGCCTTTTAATAGCCCATTGACAAAAGTGGGGGCTATTTAGAATGAGTCTGTTTGCTGCCTAAAAACATGTTTCTCCATTTCTGATCCAGGGTAATATAATAATCTGCCTTTTCAATATTTCCTAGGATATTTCATTCTTTTACAGGGGGAGTGGGTGCTAACTTCCTACATCTTATAAGTTTCCCATTCCTCTAAAAGAAACTCAGTCTCATCTTAATTTTATAAACATATTCATTCTTCATATATAACTTTTAATTCTGAAGTGTTTGCAAAGGATTAATATTCGCCCTTGCAATTTTTTTTGAAAATAGGCGTAGAATCATCCGATTCATTTCTATAGAGTGAAGTTTGAACTTTACAAACTACTTATGTAACTAGAGCAAACTGTGAAGTCCAGATACATTTTACTTGAAGAAATTGCTAAAATGGATTTTTTTCATTTTAAATAATCAACCGTCCTTTTGTAATTTTTCAAACGGATTAGGGGAAGCCTGCATGTGTCCGAATTTAATTTTTGAAGATATTTTTTTATTGATTAAAGCAGTGTGCGATCATGTGTTGCAGGGTCTGACTGAGCTGTAGTGTAGTAATAACAGCGTCTATCAATTTATCTCTTCCTAGCAAACTGACAGAGCCTCTCAATTTAGACAAGGGAGAATAAATATTGGAAAGGCGGTTTACTGGTATGGCCGAAATCTGCGATTCCTTGGCCACCTGGGACAAAGTGAGTCTACAAATAAAATCTCTTAAATAAAATCATAGTCTTATCGCCCTCTAGCTGGACATGAATTAATTACAGCGGTTCCAGCCTTAGAAAAGCGCCGCCCCGCCCACGAAGAGTTAAGTCTCCCACGTTCTCCGCCAGCCGGCGGAAGCCTGTCTATTTTCATGTTCTGTCCAATCAGAGACGACAAATATTAAGGCAAGAGCCAATCAGACCGAACGAGTTGCTGCGGTTGGTGGCGGTTAATATTTGAACGCAGACGGTGGAGGAAGCGGCTTGGAGAGTCTGGTGAATACGTTCCGGCTGTGGCGAATGAACGTTTGGAGGCTCTGTCCTGGGTTGTGTTGGGCCAAAACAGGTGAAGGAGAGATGCGCGTGTTTGCCTGTGTGTTATAATGGTGGGATTTCCGCGGGGTGGGGTGGGGGGAAGGAAAATTAAAATGATCTCTCGCCGCTCCGTGCAGCATTTGCGCTGCTTTAATTACTAAGTTAGTTTCTTGGGGGAAAATATTAAATTAATTGCAGCAATAGTTCACAAGAACACGTGAAGCCGGAGAAGCGAAAACCATTTAGACTATTATACCAGCGCTCTTCTAATCCTTTGAGTAAAGTTACAACATGCATACATACATACAACTTACATAAAATTGTTTTATTTTTTTTAAATATGGAGTTTACTCCCAAAGAGGAGTCGTTTGTAAAAGCGATGTCAGGATTTCTGGTGTAATTATAGTTATAAACCCCTGAACAGGCTATCTTTCACTCTCCCCGTTTGTTTTTACACATGTTATGATTAACCTCTTTCGGTACTTAACTTTGGATCTGTCTATATTATTGAATAATAGGCCAACACAAATTACCATGGCTTCGGATGGGAATGAATGGGAATTGAGCAAAGAAAATGTGCAGCCTCTGAGGCAGGGACGAATAATGACCACTTTGCAAGGAGTTTTGGCTCAGCAAGAGGTTTCTACTCACACAGTTATTCAGCAGCAAAAGAGGTGAATGTGACAGTCATTTATCTCATTACTATATGCATCCCATTTACAATTCTTTCTTTAAAATAAGACATGGTTTTATTTTACATACAAATAGAATAGCTGGATGTTTAATATGACTCCTGCTGTAAATATGTATTTCACGATTAAACAATTCTGGACATATATACATATATATGCCTAGTAGGTTTTTCTCTGTGTTGAAAGTTTAAATTGGGTGTAATTTCAAAATAATTTTTAAGCATGTACAACTACACTTTTCATTTACCATTGCTGTATTCTTGGTAGGATTTTTCCAGTTTATTGCATATCAAATATACACTCTGTTCCCTAAAAATCTGAATTATATGCATGCTATTTTAATTTGAAAATATATTTTCTAGTTCTTTAGACATTTATTTACTGTATCTAGACAGCAGCTTACCATAAACTAACTCAGCAATATTAGAAAAATCAACAACTAAAACAATCTATAATGTAAAAGTCATACATTTGATTATTATTTCAGGGCATTTGAATCTGAAATTCGCTTTTACTGTGGAGATGATCCATTGGACATCTGGGACAGGTATGCTTAACTTTGTAAGTGAAATATGAAAAAAACATAATTTTCAAATCTAGTTATTTTTTCCCTTGTGTTTATATTTATTTTTAATATCACTAGGTACATCAAATGGACAGAACAGACCTTTCCTCAAGGAGGTAAAGAGGGCAATCTTTCTGCTGTTTTGGAGAGAGCTATTCAAGCTTTGAATGAACAGCAGAGATACTACCAAGATCCCCGTTATCTTAGCCTCTGGCTTAAATTTGTGAGTAATGCTATATTATTTGGTGTCCAGTTCATTGGCAAACTTTATTTAGATATGATACCTTATTGTGCTGTGAACAGCAATATTTTCACACAAAACATTCTTTATGGGAATTGTCCCCATTTATGTGTTCATATAGCCGCAGTACTACACTAATTTGTAATGTGTTGGAAGTATCTGAATAGTTCATCAAATCATGCTTAATCTTCTCCCCTTAACAAAATCACAGCATTACAACAAGACCAGACTAAATCTAAACTGAGCATATGTATACATACCTTACAAGTTTTCCTTTTAATCAAAAGACCACAGACAACTGGATCAGTGCTTTCCTTGACCATTTCTCAGTAGATCACCAACGCAATATTGCTTTTTCCCAAAGTAAGCCTGAAGCCTGACTAGAATTGATTTAGCTATATGAGTTTTATTCAAACGTGTCTGAAATTGGTTAATAATCTGCTGAAAGGGTTTAGCCAGAGAGATGTATTAAAGTGGATTACAATGTTAAACTTTTAAGAATAAAATAGACAAATTTATAAGTCCTGGGTGTAATCAAAATTCCATCCCTATTAGATGGAATAAGCACAAAAGGAAAGGTAATCAACCGCATTCCCTAAGTAACATGATCACATACTTGATTCTCAGTGTCATCATATTAGTTTAGAACTGCATAAAATAGATAACATGGTTAGACAAGTAATTAGAATGAAATAAGAAAAAAAAGATTACTTGGCCTCAATAGTAAGGAGCAGAAATACCTTTGCTAGATAATATTTCAAGGCAACTAAAATGGACCCCATGTCTGTATCTATGACTTAATAATTCATTTGAGAGAACACAAGCGGGATGCAATTGAGAGAACACAAGCGGGATGCAGTAATGCATGGTAATGCATCTATTACCATGAAATCCAAGCCCCAAAATAAAGACAAATCTAGAGCCCACAAAACTCAAATTTTAGAGAAGAAAAAACTTAATTTTTGGCTACTAATTAAGACAGGCTTCTGTTTCACTTCAATAAGAATGTGTGCAAAAGAGAAACATGTTTTAAGTATGAAACAAACCTTTATGTTCAAAAAATCGTGCCAAACCATTTCAGATCAGGCATGTCAGCAGAATCAAAACTCAGAATTTTGGTGTTACTGGGTTTCAGCCAAAACAAAATTGGAGGGTATGTGCGGCCTGAATAGAGCAAAGTGGTGAAATGTCACTCCTCTGTACTCCAATTCCATCCTCTGTGTGTCTTATGTGCCCTCCACTGTTCTTTACCTCAGCCATCAATATCCCAGCAAGGATCAACTCACTGATCTCTGATTTTCCAAGTCCTTCTTTTCTTTTTGCATGTTCCATAGCCAAATAAATCTCTTAGCTTTGTTTCATGCTCCTGCCCATTATCACCTGAAACCACTTCTCAGTGTAAAAATGTTTAGGTCTGCATCTATCACAAAACACCTTTCTGAATAGTTTCTGAAATATTGTAATGTCTGTTTTATCTGTGGATATAAAGACTAGACATAGAGCTATATGGAGTTTCAAGTTACTGAATTCTGAATTCCTCTTTGAAAAATAGTTTATAAATGAGCATTGTTTTTCTTCATTGTGTTTTTTAGGGGAACTGTTGCAGTGAACCTTTGGATCTTTATAGCTATCTACATAGCCAGGCGATAGGCACTTCACTAGCACAACTTTACATTACTTGGGCGGAAGAACTGGAGGCAAGAGAGAATTACAAGAAAGCTGATGTGATATTCCAGGAAGGGATCCTTCATAAAGCAGAGCCTTTGGATAAATTATTGTCCCACCATAGGTAATTGATGAAAATTGAGAGGTGCTTGCTTGACTTTATAGATAATTAATTGAACACAGTTTTTCTTAGCCCATTGTAATAGTTAATTGGTAAAGTATTTGTAATCTGCCTTGCATGTAACCTGCAACTGCATAATCAACCTCTCTTCCTCCCCCCAAAACTTTGGCCCAATTTAATCACACATTAGCCATTGTATGCCCCATGCAGTGAGTTTCAGCTTACAAAGTTTTTTGCATTTTAATAATTTAGTTAACCAAAATGCTACCGGACTTTGAATAGGAATGATAATTGCATGGCTGCACTGGAAGAATTTAGCGGAATTTCTTGTTAGTTGCGAAGTCGTGTCCGACCCATTGCGACCCCATGGACAACCTTCCTCCAGGCCTTCCTGTCCTCTACCATTCTCCGGAGTCCATTTAAACTCAGGCTTACTGCTTCGGTGACTCCATCCAGCCACCTCATTCTCTGTCATCCCCTTTTGCCCTCAATCTTTCCCAGCATTAGGCTCTTCTCCAGTGAGTCCTTCCTTCTCATTACCGTATTTTTTGGAGTATAAGACTCACCTTTTTCCTCAAAAAAGAGGCTGAAAATCTGGGTGCATCTTATACACTGAACACAGCATTTTTTGCCTCCTGACGTCCCGCCCCTTTCACCAAAATAGCCATGCATACCCTTAGGGAGGCTTTCAGAGAGCTCCTGGGGGCTGGGGAGGGCAGAAATGAGCAAAAAACGGGCCGTTTTTGGGAGGTTGGCAAAGTGCAAAAACTCCCCCCTTTTTTGAAACCTCTTTTACTAATTGATGAGAATTACATTAATCAAGTGCTGTGCCAGCAGAAACACCTACCTATCTACTGAATCTCTCCCCCTCTATTTCTCTCTATCCCTCTGCCTACCTACCCACCTACCTACACACTCTTTCTCCCTACCTATCTACTGTATTTATCATCTATTTCTCTCTATCCCTTTTTCTACCTACCTAACTACTCTCTCTCCCCCTATCTACTGTATTTCTATCTATCTATCTCTATTTCTCTCTATCCCTCTACCTACTTACCTACCTACACTCTCTCCCTACCTTCCTACTGTATTTCTCCATCTCTATATTTCTCTCTCTCTATCCCTTTACCTACCTACCCAACTACTCTCTCTCCCTACATACCTACTTTATTTCTCTCTCTTTCTCTCCCTCTCTATCCCTCTATCTACCTACCTACTTTAAAAAAAAAGCCTCTTCAAAACCCTTGTGCGTCTTATACTCCAAAAAATACGATAGATGGCCAAAGTATTTGACTTTCATCTTCAGGATCTGGCCTTCTAAAAAGCAGCTAGGTTTGATCTCTAGGACTGACCAGTTTTAGCGGAGGTACTTTGCTGCAAGAAATCTCCTTGCATAGATTATTTTGGATTCAGACACTGCTTCATTAGGAAGCAAAAAGGCAGGAATGATAGCTGGAATCTTGCTGTTTCTGTTTGTAGGGAATTCCAAGCCCGTGTGTCTCGACAGGTTTTGGAAGAGCTAGGAAATGATTGTGATGTAGAGGAGCAGTTGGACAGTACTGTTTCTGAACCACAGAGAACCACACTGGCAGAACTGAAGGGGAGAGGAAAGAGAATCATAAAAGCCCCAATTAGCCGTGTAGGAAATGCTGTAAGAGGTAAGTTGTTGTTATGCTATTATAATTTGCCAATTATTTATGAAACATTGATAACTTCATTATGCAATGATGTGTTGTAGTCCCAAGCCAAGGACAGAGTTTCCAAAACCCACCTTCTCAGCAAGCATCAGTTCGTCCCACCTTTTCTGTGTTTGATGAAAACAAAGTTGCAGATTCTACACCTGATTTTCCAGTACTTACACCACAGCCTTGGGTTGCTCCTCCACCCACAAAATCAAAGGAGAATGAATTGAAAGCAGGTCCTTGGACCACAGGCAGGGTAAGAAATAGGAAATCTACTTAATGCTGTTGAAATATATATAGTGTGTCAATGTAAAACAACGATGTATTCTTCAGGGGGGGAAACAACCTATTATTAAGGATTCATTGTTATCTTAGCACTGTCTTTGGATAGGTTTCTTCTAAACCTTCCCCCAATAACTATTTAGGCTCCACAAATTTTCAAGGTATTATGAATGTTTTCTGCTTATTTGCATTACTTTATAAATGTGACATAAGTACATTTTTTGCTTTGCTTACATCAACTGTCTATTAATCAGACTATAGATAAAATATCTACAAATCAAACACGGTCCATCAGTTGATGTATTAACATAAAAATGGTTTTCTTTTGTTTCAGCGTCCTCGATCCAATATGGATTCCAGTGTTGTGGCTTCTGCTGCAACCCCCAGCTTTACTCCATATGTTGAAGAGACTGCACAGCAGCAGACCATGTAAGATTTCAGCCTTAGACTATTAAATAACTGAGTAAGGGTAGAAAGTACTCTTATAAATCTTCTCTAGTGGGTTCTGCTATTCTGTCATCTTACTCAAGAAATCTGAGAATAAAGTGATCCATATGGGAACTGTCTTTCTTTGAGAGATTATTTTATTTTGTGTAATCCCAAAGAACAAAAATCGTCTTCTCATTTCTAGGTCAAAGGATAAATTGTTTAGATATGTTAATACTTTTTCTTCCAGCCTCCAAAAATGAAACTAAAAAACCCCCAGTGAATGTAATTTTGCCCTGAAACAGGAATAGAGCAATTTGCAGTAAATATTTACTTACCCTTACTTACTTTATGAGATGTAACTGACTCCTTCAGTAGTGAGTGTTACCATTTGTATGTGTCTTTTTGATGGAACTGCTTGTAAGGAATAATGAGGGACAATTTAAACATTTTGGAGGGTTAGTTTTGTTCCCAGTATTCTACTGTATTCCTTTCTGATTATTTGTACTGTTCAGAATTACTGTTGTATATTTATCTGGATATATTATTTGCTAAATAAAGTAGTCCTCATGTGGGAAAGGATGAGTGTGATTGTGTTAGGATGCTATGTGAATAATATTGTTTGAAGTGTTAATTGCTTGCCAAATCAGTAGTTGTAAATAGCAAAACAAATTTCCTATTTGAAAATTTGGCCTGTCGTTGTACCCATAATATAAAGTCAGTTGGGTGCTCTGAATATTTTTATTGGCAAATATGGGCAATAATATAGAAATCAATAACTGCCTCATTACAAGCTGAGGAATAGGTGTGGGGGAAATGCAGCCCTAAAAAGTTTGAACACCTCTTCTGTAGAAGACATTGGTATAGTTGCAGAAAGTTCCCTCCATACAAACTACAATTAGTGGCGACTTTATGGGGACAAAAAACATCCTTTCAAAGGAAATGCAAAAACAGGCCTTTCTAAAACCAAGGCTTTCCCTGTTCTCTTATGAAGGATCAGCTTATGTGAACTCCACTTTTTTTTTCACATGTGTTTTCTTTACCTTTGGAATAAATTGGAGAGATTTTTTTTAACTCCAAACTTAATGATAACTGGGATTATGATGAACTTAAGTTTGCTCAGATTTGGAGCATAGGTTTTCAAAGTGGAAGCCAGTTTGGAAATTACACCTATGTTCCCTCCACCATCTCTTCCAAAGCTGCTTGCTGTTACTTTTATTTTTCTGGGAAAAAATATCATGTAATTTCTCTTATAAATTTTTGTAACAATTGTTTTTCATTAGAGACTGGGGTTTTCATGTACCTTTTCTTTTATGACAAAAAGAAATTAGGAAATAACCCTAATTCCTTCATTATTTATACTTGGTCCTTCCTCTCTTTGTTCCATGTTTCTTTCAGGACTCCTCACAAAATAGAGTCCAGCATTAACTCTGTATTAAGTGCCCGAAAACCTGGAAAAGAGGAGGATCCACTACATCGTGTGCAAAGCCATCATCAAGATGGTCAGGAAAAGAAAGAACAGCCCATGTATTGTAAAGAGAGAGTCTATGCTGGAGTAGAGGAGTTCTCCTTCGAAGAGATTAGAGTTGAAATCTACAGAAAAAAGAGAAGGGAAGGTATTAGATCCAAAAATTACAAAGAAACTTCCAGAATGTACTATTTTGTGTCTATTGTTTGTACCCCCCCTCCCCCATTTTATGTAAGCCGCCCTGAGTCCCCTCAGGGAAAAGGGCGGCCTATAAATGTTAATAAACATAAACATAAACAATTGCTAAATGTCTGTATTTTAAGAGTTATGAGGGGAATGCACTGATAATTTCCAAAGGTTGCTATATTTAGCATCATATGATTGAAAGAGATTTGAAAAGCACCTTTGGGTTATTCTACAGTTGAAACCATTCCTGTCCTGCCACTGAAATATGGCACGTATTTATTAAAAAGGTACTCTTTCCCCCATCCCACGGTAGAGGTTTTCCTTAAGCTGGAATAAGAATGCTGCAATTTTTATTTTCTAATGTGCCCTTAAATATAAGTGGCAAGACATGCCTTTATGTGCCCAAGTCATTTTTTTCTAAACAAAAATAATGGAAGATTTTAAAATTGTACAAAAACTATTTTCTTTTGTTTTATTCCAGAATATTTGTGCTAGTTTGCAAATCCTTTTTTGTATTGATTTTACACAACAATTTTGTGGCATAGGAGTCATATGTTTATTTTAATTATGCTTTAGAATGGGGTTACATACAGTGCAGCCATTATATATGGCAGCCTGTTTCTAAGTTTCTTTTTTAAAGATCTAGAGAATGCTGTTGGCGTTACGATGCTGAGTAGCTGGAATTATATATTACATAGCAGTTTGAGCATTTTTTTAATGCAATCTCTAGCATTTTGCTACACAGCTTTTTGCTATGAAGATTATATCTTGATTTTCTTTCATATAAAGAACTGGAGGCTTTAGCGCAAAAAAAAGCTGAGTTGCAGAGAAAGATTGAAGAAATGGAAAAAGTAGTGAGAGAGCAGCAAGAAAATAAGCAGAAATCAGGCACTCAGGTAATATTCTAGTTTGGCTTTACCATCTGCTTATTATTTAACTTCTGTGCACTTGCATTATTCTTAATGCATGTTGTCATTTTTTTATTTATTTAACAATCACAGCAACAAGTAGAACAAGAGGCTGCAGCCATATTTTCTGCCACATCAAAGGATTTGAAATTTTCCCCAACTGAACAGCAACATGTTTTAGATACTGAAGCAGTTGTTGAAGGATTTCTTCCAGAGTGTTTTTCTATAAAAAGGTAATAGGAAAATTGCTTTGCTGGAGGGAGGGAGGAAGAAAGAGAGATATTTTTTTTAAAAGCCAATAATTCAAAATTCTATGCTGAAACAAGTGATTACTTGCACACATACATTTAAATAAGTATTAGTAGATCTATTTATTAACCTCGTTTTCTGTTTTACATCCTGTCATCTTAAAGCAATTTTGACTTGGCTGAAAGTAATCAGTGCAAGAATTCAAACTCAAATGGTAAGTTATGTTTATAGATTTTTTTTTAAATACAATCATGAGTCCAACCAAAGGGAAGATGGGAAGTATTTTTATATGAATCTCCTACCTACTGGTAAAGTGAGTTAGGGTTTTTTGTTTTGTTTTTTTGAGAGCATGAAAATAATCAAATTGCAATTTAAACTTCCTTCGTTAGCTTGCTTTGCAGGGAAAGAAATTCTTCAGTTCTAGTGAGGGACATACTGCTTCCATCCCAGCCATTAAACAGGCACTCACCTAGTTTACCAAATTTAATCATGCAGCATCTCAAATTATATTTGTAAGTTTATACAAATATATAATGTTATGGTGTTGATGGGAAAGCATGTAACCATTTTATGGACCTTTTCCCCCTCTTCCTATGTTCCTTTATAAAGAGGCTGAATCTGGAAAACTTGGGTGGATGCTTTGATTGTCTGAAAAGGGATTTGGCCATCTGTGTGTCTCTAATCTGCTTGAAATATTTATCTGAATGTATCTTTGAGGAAAATGGATACAAAAGACCAGAACAAAGTACAAACAGCAGCAGTTGGCAGCTGCTCAAAGTTTCTTTAAAGCCTATGGGCATTGAGAAAATGGCAGAAAAAATCACCTATCACGTAACGATATTGTTAAGGACTTTTAGTGGAAAAGCCAGATAACAGTTTTTGGCATGATACTTTTTTATTTTCTAATAAGAGAAAGAATTCTGAGACTAGGAATGACTACTGTAATTATATCTCACACTGTCTAGGAGAGAGATTTACATACAGACAATTCTCATGCAGCAACCATTTGAAATTAAAACAGTGAAAAGCTTATAACCAATTATTGCATTTATAGCCATCACAGCATCCTATGATTTCATAACTGATTTGCATGCTTTGTGACCTGCGTGAATTTATGCCTATTGCAATGCTCCTGGTCATATGATCACCATTGTGTGTTTTGTGATCACTTGTGGCAAGCAATGTAATTGGAGAATGTGGACAAATGAACATAAAATATGTTGGAATCACGTGATTGCATGTATTGCAACTGCATTGCATCATTTAACAATTGAAGGGGAAGTAAGGTTGTAGTCTGTTGTAATTGTGTGACTTTCTGTTTAGTAATCAAATTTCCAGTCACAATTATGATTGCTAAGTGAGGATTACCTACAGTGCCTTATTTCCGATATGGTTTCTTCATAGCAATTAAACAGGTTAGACCAGTGATGGCTAACCATTTTGTTGTTAGGTGCCAAAAATGCCAGGGTGCGCATGTGAAGGCCAGCACACATAATGCAAAGCACACCCGCACATGTGCACAACCACCACCATTTGCGCTGTACTACTCGCCTCCAAGCTGAGCTTGTTTATTTCCTCCAGGGGAGGCTGTTTTCACCCTCCCCAGGCTCCAGGAAAGCCTCTGGAGCCTGGGGAGGGCGAAAACGGCCCTCCGGAAGCCAGAAACAGATCCTTTCTGAATTTCTGGTTGTCCCCTTGGTCCCGTTTTTCACCCTCCCCAGGCTCTAAAGGCTTTCCTAAAGCCTGGGGAGGGTGAAAACAGCCTCCCCATGCCCTCCGGAAGGCTGAAAATCAGCTGGCCGGTGTGCACATGCGTGCTGGAGCTGACCGCTCACATGCCGGCAGATATGACTCCGTGTGCCACCTGTTAGACTCAGTCAGGGTTAGACTGAGACTGTTATGGTGTTTAGGCCGATAAACCTGAATATGAGTGGGGATTTGAGCCAATTCAGGTATAAACGTCTGGATCCCTGTATTAACTTTTATGCTGGAAGACTGACAATTGTTAACTGTTATAATTGACAAAAGTTGTGTAGAATTTTTTAAAAGTGAGATGTAATTCTCTTTACTATAATAATGCAATCTGCTTGTGAGCCGATACCAGTTTCAGAAAAAAATTATAAAGTCAGTGAATTTAGAGATAGGATATTAAAGTGCTCTTGATAATTATATTAATGTACTCAGCCTCTGGAAAATACTAAGCTGTCCACCATAAAACTCAACTATTTATCTTTCAGAAGCTGAGATTTGTCCAGTTGCGACTTCTATGCCTTTCTCTATTTTTGATGAGTCATCTGCTATAGAAAATAAGACTCCCAGGTAAATCTAAATTTTTAAAATATTAATAAATGGTATATTTCAGCACGTTGCAAGTCTGGTATTTTAAATAACATTCTAGAATTCAGTGAATGCTCAGTGTCATCAAAATAGGCATTTGTTTTATAGCAATAGCAGTAGACTTATATACCGCTTCATAGGCCTTTCAGGCCTCTCTAAGCGGTTTACAGAGAGTCAGCATATTGCCCCCAACAATCTGGGTCCTCATTTTACCCACCTCGGAAGGATGGAAGGCTGAGTCAACCCTGAGCCGGTGAGATTTGAACCGCTGACCTGCTGATCTAGCAGTAGCCTGCAGTGCTGCATTTAACCACTGCGCCACCTTGTTTTATCTTTTAGTTTTTCACTTGGCCTTTCACTGGCAAATGGTAGTCATCCCCTCGCAGCCCGCAAACTTTCAGAAAGTGTCACTGCTAAGGAAAACGTAGCTCCTGCAAATTTGGTAAGTGTTCATAGTTTGTATGATGCATATTATGAATATATTTTGCTCTAAAAATCCATTATATCTTCCTGCCTCTAAAATACTACTTTCATAAAAAATATGCTTGCATGTATTAGCAGACTGCAAGCCAACAAATTTAGGGTTCTACCACCTTGCATCTGTGAATGTACATATTTAAAAATACATAGATAGGTCTAGGGCAGTGGTGGGATTCAAACTGTTTTACTACCAGTTCTGTGGGCGTGGCAGGGGAAGGATACTGTAAAATCTCCATTCCCACCCCACTCCAGGGAAAAGTTACTGTAAAATCTCCATTTCCTCCCGATCAGCTGGGACTCGGGGGGCAGAGAATAGATGGGAGTGGGGACAGTCAGAGGTGATATTTACCAGTTCTCCAAACTACTCAAAATTTCCACTACCGGTTCTCCAGAACTGGTTAAAACCTGCTGAATACCACCTCTGGTCTAGGGACAGGTGTCTGAGCTGGATCTGTAAACCTGTTTCTTAACAACTGATGATTTTCAGTTTAAGTTTCATCTACATATAAAAGCTTCGTTTCAAGCCTGAAAAATAGATGTTTTTGATTAAGGCTGCACTCCACTTAAGGTAATTTACCAGAAATTATATACTGGCAACTTGTCAAATGTAGTGCATGATAGGAGAGTTACTAGGACCTTTCCCCCACCCACCCCTACTATTTTGCATCTTTCAGGGATAAATCACTTTTACAAGAAATATGATTCATTAGTTCAGGTTTCACTCTAAAGGCTGCTTGAGATTAAGCCAAGTGCAAATCATTTTTATATGTTTTCTGCACAATCCCAAGATAAAGTTCTTTATTAGTAGGTGATGCTTTTGTCTATCTACACATATGTACATGCAGATGTTAACAAATGTATAGCATTTTCATTTAATTGACTCTGAATGAGCAAACTGTATATCAATACCTGTCTATATATTGATATTTGTCTGTCTATGAATAGAATATGAAAGCTGTTCAGTTTACACTAGGCATCAGTATATTTCAGAAAATAGTGAGGCACAAAATAAAAGGTAAGCATAATTCTAGATATAGTCTAATAAGCAGGAAAATATATTTGCCAGCTATCATAATAGTTTTAAAGAACCAAAACTCACTTTTCTTTAACAACTTACTTGTTTTTGGTTATTTAGAATTGTTCAAAATAACTAACAAAATCTACTCTATGTGTTTGAGATTCAGCTTTGGAAAAATTATGTGTAAAAGTTTCAGTTGCTGCTGAAATGGTTTAAGAGATAAATCTATATTAATAGAATTCCAAACCAATTATTTTGTGTTGCAAAGCCTATCTGAATCACAAAATCAAACTTCTCAGAGATACTCATGCTGTGATGTCTTCTGCATTTTTCTGTAGGACAAATTTCAAGGAATTGAAACCTTGAGTGAAGATGCAATTGTCACAGGCTTATATCAGAACAAAACTCTTTTCCCTAATCCTGAAGACACATGTGATTTTGTTAGGGCTGCCCATCTAGTATCAACACCTTTCCATGAAATAACAGAACAGAGGAATCATCTGGGTGACAAACTAGAGCAAGAATGTCTGGAGTCTAAGACTACACTTCTGAATCAACAAACAGTTGTTTGTGAAGGACAGTATGAGGAGTCCATCTATGTGAAAAAACTGAGGTAACTCAGTTGGGAGGTCAACACTTTCTGAATGTTTATATAGGATTGAGCATACAGCTGTCTTGGTTGCATATATTGTGGTTATATAATTTACAGAATTTCATGATATTCTCCAGGTTGCTTACCTGTTCTACTATAAAATTAGAAATAAATTCTACTTGCTGATGAGAATATCAATAGAATTATATATCATCGCTGTATCTAAGAATTTCTGTTATATAAAATTCTGTGTAGACTTGAGGCCTATACCTTGCCCCCTTCATAAGTAGAATTTCAGGACAAAATTCTATTTGAATGCTGCTGCTACTAATAATAATTCATGGATTGTGTTAAAATAATGCATTAAACACTTTTCTCCCATGCTTTTTAATATCTGTATGTGAAACTGCTGGGAAATGTTATCTGCAGCTCTGGAGTAAAGTGGCTTCAGTACATTAATGATATTAATGTGCTCTTTGGAGTTTTTGGCAGCTTGAATAAATTTGCAGAGTGTAAATTTGATACAGTTGTTTTCCAATTATGCATAGTCCAATTTTGGAGGCAAGTGTGGAAGATACCAGATCTTCGGCATCATCAAGTTCCCCAATACAAATCTCTACTGTTAAATTGGAACAAATTCCGGAGAAATTGGAATTGATTGATACTACTGATGAAATCACCAATGATGTTGAAAACGCCTCTGGTGAGTTTGCAACTGACAATTCACTTTCTTATTCCAGGCTCAAAACATATGCCTAATAAATATATATTTGTAACTATGTTCTACAACCATTTAGCAAAAGTAGTTGATTAACATTTCTTCAAGGGAGGATATTATGATACTGGCCTTGGAAGAAGTGGTACAGCCTTTATGTAATTATTATAGAAGAAAATTACTATGCTGTGTGGAATTGTTATCTGACAAATTATGGTTTTGGGTTTTTTTTTTAGATGACTCTTCTGAGGGTTTGCAGAATGCTGAACAACGCAAACAGTTGTTGCAACCTCTTCCAGATTTCTTGACCGAGGCATTTGGCTTTGAACAGGAGGATCAAATTATGCCTTGGATAGAATTGGAAAAAGAAGTTAATTTAGGTGAGACTTATTATAGTCTTGTTATGGTATAATCTGTTTTAATAAGAAAGTCTAGAGGGAGAGTGGAAAAGCCATGGGCAGCATGTAACCCCATATTTGCAGTCCCCTTACAATGTATGGAATTGTTTAATCTTTTGTTAATTTGGGGGAATTAAAGAAAGGGTGACTTGAACCTTGCTAAGATGCTCTCTGCTTAAGTCTGGTTCCGCTAGGTCAATTTTATTTTTTCATGCTGGGTTTCTAAAAAAAAAAAGGCTTTTCTGCTCTAGTGATGTCATAAACAGTACATAAAGGCAAAAGACTGCTTCCAAGATGCAAAATATATCATTCCTGCATTGTGATACATAAAATGTTGGAAACTTCATTAAGCCAGCATATATATTTTTTCTTCTACTTCACTTTGTTTGAATTCATTATGAATTCTATGTGAATTGAAAAAATATTGTAAGCATTCAGTTATTATTGTGATGCTTAACTAGGTTACTAAATTTACCCTAGGTGGAGAGTATCTAGCCCTTTAAATAACAGATTAGCTTTATATGCCCAGAGAACCAATATAAAAAAGGTTTGATTAGGATTTCAGGCAAGATTCAAGAACTTGAAAAGTTCTTATTCTTTTCAATTTCAGATAAGTAGTTGGACCTTGGATTAACGTGTACAACCCAGGTCTAGTCTGCTACTTAAGGATAAAATTGTATTAGGTTTTTTGTACTTTATCTCAGTTTTAACTTATCACGTTACCATGCAGATGCTGATCTTTAACAAACCTGATGAAGTGTATTTTGTGAACCCTGAATGGTTTATTTGAATCTAATTGATGATGCCTTACATTTCAGTTGCTTCTTTTTTTCTCTTGAGTTAATCCTTAGAGGAGGGGTACCCCAAATTTGACAAACTTGCCAAGTTTGAAGACCTCTGCTTTAGAGTGATACAGGGAATCACAAAAGTTGGCCAAGGAATTCAGCTGTTTGTCTTGTCACATTTAAAGCATTTATCCTATTAAACTACTGTAGAAAATATCAGTGCTATCAAAAGGTTACATTTACAGCTGGCAACTGTACAAATAAGGGTCATGTGTGATTGAAAATCATTTAGGAGATGTGCTTCTAATCTTGGGAAAACAGAGTGCTTTCCTACTATTATTTAAAGCAGTGCGTCTCAACCTTCCTAATGCTGTGACCCTTTAATACAGTTCCTCAGGTTGTGAGCCCCAACCATAAAATTATTTTATGTTTTCCATATTTTTTCAAAAATATGTGTTTTCCGATGGTCTTAGGCGACCCCTGTGAAAGGGTCGTTCGACCCCCAAAAGGGTCCCGACCCACAGGTTGAGAACCACTGATTTAAAGGATTCTAGCTTTTTTCAAATTGTCTCGTAAGCCTGAAGAAAAAAATGCTACTGTAAGAAGCTGCTTCTTTAATGCAGCTTTCAAAGCAGGGACAACTTTGTGCTCATGCAGATGTCTGAAAAAAGTCTGTTGCTTTAATTAATAGCAGGCTTGTGAGGTTTGAAGTACTTCTTTCAAAGCATTTCTGAAACATTGCACAGTACAAATAAATATGCAAGTAGTGCTATTGATTATTATGCAATCCTCCACATGCGATTCATTGTACTATCCTCCCAATAATTCCAGATTAATCAACTACCATATCAACTCTAGAAATGTGTAGTGATGTAGGGTTTTTTAGAATTAAATGTTCATATGCCTAAATATTATTTCTAAATGTGTAAAGATCGGAAGAACATGAAATGTTCTAGCAATTATTTGTTTTTGCAAACAATTCTTTTTCAACAGGAAATGCTATTTATCATGTTACTCATGAGTATTTGATAAGTGAACAAGACAAGATATTCTCTGCTGTATCAGCTAATGTAACAGATAAGGATTCAGCATTTTTAATAAAGGTATAATTATTTTATTTTGATCATCCTTTAACTCTTTCATACTCCCATATGTTCATTAACACTTATGAAGCCCTTCAACCTACTGCTTTAATTTGCAATGCTGTTCTCTTGCTTCTGTTCTAAAATGACAAATTACCCAAACCCCTAAGATTGTTTTCTAATTAAAAACAAAAATGTACTCTATTTGAACAACAGTTAAAAATACAAAGATGGTCACCATAAAAAAGTAGAAAGGCAGCAAACAAACACATTTTTTTATAACTGCCTTAAGCTGAACAGTAATGCTATTATTATTTTTTAAAGTAATCATTCATTGAAAAGTAAGTTGAAATAAAATTGTATTTTAATTCTGAAGCATAAGAAAAACAGAATAAAACTTCCATTTGTTCTATCTGCCTGAAATGTATCCCGGATGTTATCTAGGGAGCATTTTCCTCTGTTCAGAAAGACATAGTTGCAAAGAATGTTTTGCTAGCAGAATGATACTGTTAGATATAACCAATTCTTTTTAATTCAATCTGTATGTAGTCTCCCTGCATTATGTGAGCCACTCTAATATAATTTTGACTGCTCATCCCACCCCTATTGGGTGGAATTAGGCAGTGTTTTCAGATTTTCTAAAAGCAGTGAATCCAATGCTCATAATAGAATACTTTTCCATGGTGAAACTGCAATATATGCATGGGATTGCTGTGATGAGATCCGCCATATTGGCTCAGATTTATCTGCCACATAAGCATGCCATTTATTTACTTGTTTAACTAATTTATACAACCGGCTATCTCACAAGCAAGTAACTGGGCTGTGTACATGGGCTATAATTTGTACATTATCAGATAACAAAATGATCACTTAAATTTGGATAAGCATATCTGCTGAAGTTTGAATATTAGGAAGTCATAGTTGTAAATATTCTTTATGCAGGTGCATTCTGAGCCTGTGCCATGGGACTTCTACATATTATTGGTACTTCAAGAGCGCTTAGGTGCTGAATTTGACCAGAATTTTAGTCTCTGCACTTGTTTCTTATACCACAATGGCTGTGTGACTCTCCATGAGATAGTACGCTCTCTCACTGTTCAGGTCAGTATGTGCATTGTTGAATGAGTAGGAGTTGAACAAATTATGCACACTTATCTTCATATGTAAGTAAAATAGCTATATAAAGAATTGGAACTGAAGTAGATGATAAAAAGAAGGTATATGACTAAGAAAAGAAGCTTGAAAAGTAGGCATGATATCAAGATTTAATTACCTGAGTTGGGATCAGAATGATAGAAAATTTGCTTATGCCTAGTTTTTATCCTCCCATCTTACAGGATATGATCCAGCATGATAAAGTTATCCCCCGGGAAGTGATACTGCTAATAGTTTACAACCTCTTAGAAGTGGTAGAAAAATTGCATAAAGCAGAAATAATCCACGGGAATCTGAATCCGGAAACATTGTTCTTGGGAGACAGGTTGGCTACCTTTGTTTATTGACCTCAAACATTGTGCTTCTGGACTGGCACTATTCAAAATAATATTCCAAGTAGATGCAAGTTTGATTTTGAGTAAAATATGTCACTGAGGAAAAAAAATAAGAGCACTACAATAATTAATCCAAAATTGATGTTGGAATAAAGACTGTATGGACAGTTGGGTCAGTAAATTCAAGTTTGATTGTATTCTGTCCTAACTTGTAACTAGGATTTGTAAGGTTACCAATCCATTTGGAGCCATCAGTGACTTCAGTGTTATAGGTCACAAACATGTAGGCGTAATCATTAATATTCTAGTTTATTGAGAACTGAGTGTCATGTAACAATTGTAAAGTGGGGAAAAACTTGTATTAGGAAAAGAACTTTTATACATTGTGGTAAACCATGATTTGCTTGATTATTGTTTACAGAAAAAACACAATTGAAAAGTTTTCATAAATTGCTAAGTCATAAGCTATGATTTATAAATCACAATACAATAAACAGGAATAAATCATAATGTGATTTTGTTTAATGTATTATAGTTTATTCCATGATTAGTACAATATGAATCCAGCCGCTTTGTGATTTTGTAATGCTGTTCTTATGGGTTGCATTGTTACACCAAAAGAGGTAATACATATTGAGAACTGGATTAATGTAACTAAAAGGAAGTCTGCCATTGTAGAAATATATATTATATGCTATTCAGTTTTCAGGCCATTATTTACATATATGATTTCTCCATTTAAATTTGACAAATGGAGTTCTGTTTTTAAGGGTGAGAATATATATATATATAGCTGGGAAGTATCTGGTCCAGCATGTCCTGTAACAGATATCCTCCCATATCCTCCTTTCTAGACTTCTTCATATGTATTCAACTTTTTTTCTGATAATGATCCCAATTTGTGCTAAAGCCTTCAAACATAATTTGCGGGCCTCTGTAGTTTAAGATATTAAAATGAAACAATAAACTGTGGAGATGCACTATAATGAATAATTACTTTCAAATGTATCATTAACTTTGGTGCTTATATACTGTATTATAGCTTGCTACAAAAGGATCTATTTGCAATTTTATTTTAAATATTAAAAATAAATATAATTAATAGCATTCCAAAGGTGGTCAGTCACATGCATGTTGCCTTTATATTTTTATGCTACAAATATAGTGATCCTATGACCATTTTAAAGGAACTGCCATCTGTTCTATATATTATCTGTTTCTGGTAATAGAACAAGCAATATGAAAACTTAGGGCTGAGTGAAGAACTAGCAGAACTATATTTACTGGAAAGAAAGATCCTGAATTTAAGATACTTCCCCTCTTCCCTAACTAACATAATCCTACACAAAGATTACATGGAATAAGTTATAAATACTGTTGTGTCAAGTATTGTTCTAACTCCTATAACAATTAATCCAAAGACCACAACAAATGTATAAATGAGTTTCATTGCCCAGAGATCTCATTCTAGAAAAAGGAAGTTCAGGGCAAAAAATCAGTATTGACTGAGTACAGTTAACTGCCTGTTGTAAAATAAAGCATTGGGGTGAAAATTTTATTTCTTATATGTATATATGCACATACAAAACATTTTCTATTTAAACTACTCTTTCGTGCACCTACATAAATGTGGTGGACATCTAAGGGTGGTAAAGATAAATTATTCTGCAATGCCCTATGGAATTATTCCAGGCCAGTATGGTAGCCTTAGATTCTTCTTTGCCTTTCATTTGTAGAAGATTAAATCTTCAGTCGAAAAAAAATGCTTAACCTATAAATATTCTTTGCAAACTAAAGATCTGGTTTTCATGACTTTGATCACATAGCTGGCTTTCATGAATAGAGAGGGTCTCCATTTCAGACACTCATCCTTCATCTTTTAGAAGCAACAAGAAGAGAGACAAGACTCATGTGATGGCTCTTTTTTTACTCAAAACAGCCAGTATGGTTTCACATGCATGCATGTTCACCCATCCTTCCAACCACTTGCTTTTATTATCCTCACATCAAGTACACTGTTAAGAATGAGGCAACTTCTTAATGCAAACACTAGAGGGAAGCAATAAGACGGGCATGTGCAAATACTGTAACCATTCAATTAAACTGCAAATGTGCTCTCTTTCAGTATGTACAATTCATTTGCCATGGAGAACAATAACAAAATTCTGAAGATAGTAGATTTCTCTCACAGCCTAGATTTACAACGACAGCCAACTGAGAATTCACTAAAAAGCTTCCCAATAACTCAGACCCAGATTGGACAGCAAATCTTTAATGAAAACACCTCAGTACATCAGGTAAAAAAAAACACATTTTTCTTGGTAACTCTTATTTTAAAAATATTTAATTTGGGGGGGATAATTTACTAGAAAACCCCTGAAAAAATACATTTGAAGTTGATGTAATGTTTCTGGAGTAAGCTGCTTCCAAAGAGATTATTTTTTTCATTATATGACTCGATTGATTAAAGATTATGAAATTACAAGTCATTATTATTAACACGGAAATCCTTCAATCATTCCAGGTGGACATGCTTGGCATTGGAAACATTGCCCATTTGATTTTGTTTGGGGAATACCTGCAAGTTCATTGGGAAGAAGACAGATGGAAAACTAATAGAGATCTATCTCAGTAAGTGTTTAGCATTTCAAAGACTGTACCTTTTGTTTCCATTCTAGATTCACCATGACAGAAATGATACCATTAATTGAGAGGAATGACATATTTAAATCAGAATAACATGTTAATTAGTTAAGTAATTGTGACAACCACATGTGGTCCTGGGACTTAAGTATATGTGACCCAAAGGTGTTTTTTCAGGAGGCATTGTTTTTTCTTTTGAAGATGTTTCACTTCTCATCCAAGAAGGTTCTTCAGTTCTGACTGGATGGTCGGGAATGGAAGGATTTATATTTCTTGCAGACAGCTGATCATTATGACTGCAATATTAATCCTTCTTTTCTGCAAGCTATATAATATATAATAATTTTATTTATAATTGAGAGAAAATATTAAAAAAAAAAAAAAACAACTTTTGAAAAATGTTCACAGAATGACCAGTAATGTATGGGCTATTTTGTAAATGATATCTGTGAGAACTGTAATTTGAAGCAGCTGCTTTTCCCATTTACAAATGTCCTGCTGAGGCTCTTAACCTTGAGGACGATGAGTGTGAATATGTATCTTTCCAGGAGACTTGATCTCTGGAGAGAAAACAACATAACAATTGGATGAGGATGGAGTGCAAGAAAAACAGCGTAGATGGTTTAGAAAAGTGAATTACAGATTTGGTTTTGTGGTTTATGGTGGACAAATAGGAGAGCTGATGGTAATGGAAATCATTGGATTTAATTGTAAAGCTGGCCAGACTGTTTTTGAGGGATTTACTGTTATCTAACACAGGGGTCCCCAACCCCCGAGCTGGGGCCCTCTACCAGGCTTTGAGCTGTTTGGAACTGGGTCATGGAACTGGTGTGTGAGTATGTGCGTGTATCCCGACTGGCATGTGCAGCAGGCAAGCGCATGCTCACATGCTCCGTTTGTGCAAGCAGCAGGCATGCATGCCTCCGCTCGTGCAAATGGAGCTGCATGTGTGCATACTTGCTCACATGGAACTATCCTCTTTCTACCCACCCCCCTCCCACTTGTCTGCAAAGCCGGAGAGGTTGGGGAACTCTGATCTAACACATTTCATTGAATAATATAAGTATATTAACATCAGTTCTCCAGAGGTTAGAAAAGATATTGATTGATTGATTTGACTGATTGTTTAATTTAATCATTACATTTGGTCTGAATTCTACTTTTCTTTTTATCACATGTTGGGATTCAGAATAGTCTCATGAAATCTGGAGTATCTGTATTATATAGCCCTTTCTTGGTTGATTTAAGCCACTGTGAGATTTACCAAGAGCTATCCCTTTCTGATCTACAATGTATTAAATTGTCCGTTTATATACTTATTTGTCTTTATTTTAGAGTACTTATTTTTATCAACTATGCAATTAAGGGAGTGTATAAATTATTTCCTATAGGTTTCTTTCTTAGAGCTATAAGTCATCATAACTCATGTTTGAAAAATTAAATTACCCAGTTTTGTAGATAGATTTATCTGTTGCATTCTAAAAAAAAAGGTTGCCTTTTTATAGCATTTCTTTTTATGAGTGAGCTTTAAATAGATAAATGTGCATCAACAGCTTCATTGAACTGGCTAATGAAACGCATATGATGAGTTTTCAAGCAGATATAAGCAGAATATTTCTGGTGATCAGACTGTTCAGAATCTCAATTGAAATATTTGCATGTGTGCAGGAACACCTTATTCCAGTCCTTAAATTGTTACTTATATTGCACAGATGGAATATTTTCAGCTAGATAAATTTAACTAAAGTGTTTCCAGTGATGCTCTCTTTTCTGTCTAGGCGAATTAATTCACTAAAATTCAAATAATAAATTTATTTGCATTACGTTACATTGCATGTGGGTTTACAATTTGAATTATCATGCTTTTTGTTTCAACATGAATTATTCCAGTCCTTCAGATGAAGATGGTTTTTTGACCTGATGGGAGAAAAATTCAAATCCCAACTCTATTTAATAAATTGAGAAATAGTTTTGCTGTTTTATAGTTTGTCCTTCTGAATGTCACATAGCCTCTTGAGGTCAGCAGTCTATTTGATAGTTTAAATCAAGAATTTTGGGAAGCAAAGGACAGCTTGGTGAGAAAGAAATAGATTTTTCTATCCTTCCTCTAATCCACTTGATTTCTATATTCTGTATATTATTATGGAGTAAGGCAGGGGTGTCAAACTTGTGGTGTCACATGATGTATCACAACTTTTCCCCCTTTCACTAAACTGGGCGTGGATGTGGCGCATCCGGGCTGCGGGTTTGACAGCCCTGGAGTAAAGGAATTCAATTCCTTATTAGGACCCTGTTTGCAGAATATAACTTCAAAAACTAATAAAAAATCTGACTTGTATTTCCATGCTAACCAAATAGAAGAGACCTGCTCTTTCCTTCAGCAGGCACAGAAATGCAACATGGCATTTTTGTGGCAATGTTTAATGTGTGTACAATTGTGATATTGCATTATTACTCACACACACCCTTTCCAAAACTAGTCAGTAGAAACAAAATATAGCATATTTACAATCTTCATTTTACATAGGGGGGAATGGTTTATTTTAGGAAGGTGCACTTATCAGTGTTCATTCTTGAAGCTGTTTATCTGCATCAAAACCTGCCCTTTGAATAAACACATGCAGTGAAATACTATAAAACTGAAATAAACGGCAAAAGTAGATTTTTTAAAAGTCTAGTTTTAGATAATTAGACCATTTGTTATGAAATATCTACAGAGCTTTTACTGTGTTTCTGAATTGAGATATGTTTGCGTAATATTTGAAATTTTGTATTTCTCTTTGAAATGAACAAACGTTTTGGAACTCATGAAATCCTACAGGTGCATAACAATTAATATAATTGTTATGCACCTGTAGGTATAAATATAATATAACTCTTAATTTTATGCTCTGGATCCAATCCATGCTTAGAAATAAATTACTTCTTGTGCCAGCTTTTAATTTTTCTTAATGAGTAGAAGGCATAACATCCATAAATATAATGGTTTGTGCTTTCGGAGATCCTTTATATTTCATCTTATTTAGCAACCAGATAGGTCTCATAATGTGGTTTATGAAATTAATAAAGCATTTACATCTAGGTGGGAACTTTAGGGCTGCATTCGAGGATAACTGAGAAAGTACAAATTTATACAAGAATCTGAAAGTGGCAGTATGCAGAATATTCTCATAAAAGTGCTTTTTTCTTCTTGTTTAGGTCCACCGATGGTGATTTGTGGAATACATTCTTTGACAAAATTCTGAATGCAAATGGGAAATCAACTGTGCTGCTTCTGCAAGATCTCAGAGAGGAACTGAGCTTTGAACTATCCTTTGATAGTTCTTTCCCCAAACACCTTTGTGATTTCATACAAAGCTGGAAGCCTTTCCTCATATTGGAGACCTGATTCTGACATAGAGAAAATGCCTCTCTTAATATTTCCCTACTTTTCTACTTCCCTCTGTATCACCTAAGGCAAATGAAAGCTGATGCTTGATCTTGGTCCTGCTAGATGTGTAAACAATAGGAACATTTTTCACAATTATTTACTCATAGGTTGTCAAATGAAGTTTAGCTGATGCCTTAAGAATCTATACAGTTGCTATCCATTGGCAATGTTCTATGCCTGCTTCTCTATAAATGTCCAGAATTGACTGCTTTGTAGTATATTAACTTTTTCATCCTTAAACTGTTGTAAATCCTTTGTTTGTCTCCTTTCTGTGTAACCACTGTTCAGTAAAACTGTTTTCTTGCCACCATGAAAATTTCAAGAATTATTGGATGAATGAAAAATGTTGACACTATTTCTAGTTTTTGCAGTTATTTGGATTGCTAGGTTCCTTAAACAAAACTTGGTATCTCAACATGTTTGGAAACAGTACCAAAAAAAGTCCTGCAAGAGGCAAAATGCCAGCTCTTTGATGCGATGTTAGTTACATAATTGTCATTTTCCTACTTTTAGTGGAAGGGGGAGGGCGAAATTATTCATTTGCGTCTCTATTAGTACTGCTCCCACTTCTGCCGCCTATGGCTGCTATTTGGATCACGAAGAAAATTCTACTTTGGGCAGTAGCATTTACGTCAGTAGCAGCATTAGATCATTGATTGCCGTGGATGTTTTTCTCAAATATTAAAACATTCACTTGGCAGTCTAAATTGTGTATAATTTGTACAGGTCATTCTGTACGTATAAAATGAAAGGATATATTTCTACATTTGACAATAGATGGAAGCTGCAATCTGCTAGTAGAGAACATGCCAATCTTATGTAGTAATGCTGCCAACACTTACTCTGCAGAAGCTTAATATCTGTAGTGATTGCTCTAGAAGATTGTTTGGATCTCATCCCTGGATATTTTTCACTGAAATGTAGTTAACAATGAACTAAATTGATGGCAGAGGCCCAGTTTTCTCTTTCATAGTAATTAATGACCATGTAGTAATGGCTGGTCCCAGTACATATTATAATAATACTTCCCAGTGGTGCAGATTATTTTTTGCTATAAGAATACTTAGGAAGTTGGTCAAGAGTGAATAACTTGACAATCTTTTAAAAAATATCTTTGCACTTTCTGGTTCTTGTTTTTTAAAGTATGTTTTGGTTTTAGTATAGAGCTCACCAACCCCGGTAGAGTGGCCACATAGACATGTGGATGTAGAAGAATGTTCAGTTTTGTACACTTGGTCTTTCGAAATATTTGACAAAGACATGTCCTTTTATGGATTGCTAATTGGTTAAAGGAAAAATATTTACTGGCTGTTTTCTTACTAGAGGGAAGTAGGAAATGGAGTCCTTGAAATTCTGTATAGAATGTATAAACTGATACTTAGCTAGTTGTTAGTTACCTTGAACTTAGGATAAGCAGTAAGCAGGTTAGATTTGGCAATGACACCAATCTATGCAAAGTGATTAAAAACAGGATGCTGTGGAAACTTTAGAAAGAGTTCTGGGTTAATGGCCAACCAAATGACAAATATAGTTCCATTTAATTAAGTGTAATATGTATTTTGGGCAAAAAAAAATCCATAGGTTTTCATATACAGTAACTGATATGGGGCGTAAGCTATCTGTAACTAAAGAGGTCTTTATTTATGTATATATTGTGTCTGAAACAACGTGTGCACTTGGTCACTACATTTGAAAAAAGTAAAGAAAATGTATAAAAGTGGGTTACCAATATAACGGGAGCACAAAAATCTGCCTTTCTGTGATTTTATATACCTCAATGATCCCTCTCAGCTGACTTTTTAAAGCTAGAGTCCCAAAGTTCACTACCACAAGATATTGTGTTGACCACTAAATTCAATTACTTTAGAGAAGATAATTTCAAGGCGGACTGGTTTGCAGGGGCTATTAGTTTTGAGAACGAAATATGATCTCCAGGTCATGGACAACATGCTTCAATTCCAGATAGTCCTTGACTTATGGCTACAATTGACCCCAAAATTTCAATTGCTAAGTGAGACATTTATTATGTGAGTTTTGCCCCATTTTACAACCATTCCTGCCACAGTTGTTAAGTGAATCATTGCAATTAAGTTAGTAACACAGTTGTAAAGTGAATCCAGCTTCCCCACTGACTTTTTTTTTGTCAGAAGATCGCAAAATGTGATCACATGATCCCAGGACTCTGCAAACAAATATGAATCAGTTACCGAATATCCAAATTTTGAGCAATGGTTGTGTGGAAAGTGGTCATACGTCACATTTTTTCAGTGCCATTGTAACTTCAAATGTTATTAAATAAAAGTGTACGTTAAGGACCATTGGTACCAGTCACAGAGGAATAGTGGTTAGAAAGGGAAGACGGCTTCATTTTCTCACAAGAACCTTCAGCATCTGGCCACTGTAACCAAGTCCTAATTCAGGGGTGTCAAACTGGCAGGCTGGATGCATCACACTCAGGCCACACCCACCCCAGCTCCAGGAGTGAAAAAAATAAAGTGATGTGGCAAGTTTGACACCTGTGTCCTAGATTAAGATATGCCTTGGCTTGATTTAGCAGGACGTGTACCTGAATGTATAACCATAAACACATGATCCCACTTGGCATTCTGGATGGATTACAAAGTGATTTAAAGCATTAACAGACAGGAATGCATTGATAGCATAGGAAAATACATTAAAACATAAAAACAAATCTCCAGCAGTCAACCTCTTAAATTCAAAACTTACTCTACAAATATCTGGGAAGAAGTCCTGATACTATTTCAACGGAGGCTCTGAATGCCTCCAAGTTATTCTATTTGTGGAGTCCCACAACAGAGAAGTTCTAACCACCTGTCTAATTTCATTTGCATGGGTAAGTATATATCCTACATTCAAATTTTATAAAAGATTCTTTACCAGCTCAAAGTTTGCCCTAGAGGTTCTTTTTTTCCCCCTCATGCAGTGACAAATTATGAATGTATGTTTCTTTTCAAAGCACATGTTTACGGACTTTAGAAAAAGAAAACACTATTTAAACAGTATTCATCTTCATCAATAGTTGAGGATAGCTGATGAACCAGAATATAACTTAAACACATTTAGTTTATTGCTGGCATTCAACCAATTGCTGTAGTGTTATGCATAATTCTTTTAAAGTACTACAGATTCATTTACTGTGTTCAGACATGTAACAACCAAAGACTTGTACCATTTGCCTCAAACAATGATTAAAATCTAATTTATATATATATATATATATATATATATATATATATATATATATATATATATATATATATATATATATATATATATATAATAATACTACACAGACACACACATATATATTATTATCAGCACAAATAAAACACACACGTGTGTGTGTGTGTATATATATATATATATATATATAATATGTGTGTGTGTCTGTGTGTGTGTATATATATATATGTGTGTGTGTCTGTGTGTGTGTGTGTATATATATATATATATATATGTGTGTGTGTGTGTGTCTGTGTCTGTGTCTGTGTCTGTGTGTGTGTGTGTATATATATGTGTGTGTGTGTGTGTGTGTGTTTTATTTGTGCTGATAATATATATTAAAATGGCTGTGCGTGTGTGTATGTTCCAGCATAACTGGAACACCTTGAGCAATTTCAATCAAACTTGGTACACAGATGTCTTACTCTGGAGAAAAATACTGTGGGGGTAAGACACCACTAATACCCCTGGGGAGGGGGGAATGTTCTGTTAAAATGCAGCCTTCTGTGCCTTAAAATGACCTCTACTGTACTGCTGTAAAATGGCTTCTACTGTACAGGGCAGTGGAGTTGCCATGGTAATGGCTTCACAGTACACCACAAGGGGGTCTTTCTCTGGTAAGGGGGAAAATCCAACATTGGAAATTATATTTGGTCCAGACATTTTCTCCCTATAAATAAATACCCGGACAACACTGAGTTATCAGCTAGTGTTTTATAAATGTGATAAAGGGTCTATAGACTAAATTCTGTAACAAATGACTAAAGGAGCTAGATATATTTAGTCTTAGGAAGAGAAGACTGAGGGGAGACATGATAGCAGTCTTCCAATATGAAGGTCTGCCAGGGAAGAGAGAATCGTTTTATTCTCTAAAGTACCTAATGGTTGCACAAGAAGCAATGGATGAAAGTTCATCAAAGGGAGAAACAACCTGGAAATATTTCCTCACAAAACTATTAAGTAGTAGAACAGCTTGCCTCTTGAGGTCAGTGCTCCATCATTGAAGATTTTTCAAGTAAAGATTGGATGATCATTTGTTAGAGTTGATATGAAGACTCCTGCCTTGGGCAGAGGTTTAAACTAGAAGGCCTCCAAGGTTTTTTCCATCCCTATGACCCAATCATTATATCAAACAATGGAATTTTTTTAAACATTCTCTGTGTTTGCCTTAATTCATGAATCATATATTTTAAAAAATGTTTGACACCTACAAAAGTTCTGTTTGTGTTTAAAAATGTTTATGTAGCTGTCTCTGGTCTTATATTCATTCCCCTATTAATAAATATTCAAGAATAGCCTTTGACTAAGTTGTTGTGCTTGATGTGCACTACTGCTTACTAAAACATAGGAAAAACTCCCTGAGCCTCCTGCATGGACTAATACTTGACTATCTGATTTAAGACCGTTATATTTTTTGCCAGTTATCTAGATTGTTCCTTTCTGAAGGTTAAAATTATCATTTAGCTGTAGGCAGGGAGCACTGGAGAATTGCATTACATCAAGTATCTACTGACTCATAGATAAGATTATTTAGGAAACACTACCGTACTGTGGAAGGACTCTCGGATTACCAACTCAGATGATTTCACTCTTTTCCTTTAGTTTCTCATGTTACGTCCTGATGCCTTTCTAGCTGTGCTGGAAAGACGGTGCTCATCAACTATTTCTCTCTCCCCCCGCCCCCAGTGGTGGGTTTCAAAAATTGTTGGAATATACTCTGTGGGTGTGACCTCCTTAGTGGGAGTGGCTTGCCACCCATGTGACTGGATGGGAGTGGCTTGCTGCCCATGTGACTGGATGGGAGTGGCTTGCTGCCCATGTGACCAGATATGAAATTATGAATTAGTACTTAGGTCGGTCCAAGTAGCTATTCAGAAGTTAGTGGTTAGAAGCAATTGTAAAGCAAGATATGGAATTAAAGCCAGAAATATTTTGTTGGCTATTTGAAAGGGAGTATAATATATATTTAATTTTACACATATTAGCAGCTGCTGGAATTTTGTTTGCACAACAGTGGAAAAACAGAGATATGTAAATGAATAAATATTACAATATGCAGGAATAAATAAATTGACAATTAAAATCAAGAAGGCTTTGAATATTTTTTCACGTGGGATTGGTTTTAGCAATTGCCAACTAACGGAAACAGAAATTAGAAATCCAAAAGTATGAAAGAAAACATCAATTATGTAAGGAAAGGTCCCTAAAATGTATAAGGAAATATTACTAGATCATTATTAATGCGTAGATAACTGCAGGACTTTACACACCCACCAGTGGTGGTTTCAAAAATTTTTGGAACCTCTTCTGTAGGTGTGGCCTGCTTTCCGGGTCCACTGGTGGAACCTCTTCTAACTGGTTCGGTAGATTTGATGAACCAGTTCTACCGAATAGGTGCGAACTGGTAGGAACCCACCTCTGCCCCCCCCCTTCATTCTTGGACTGCCTGGCCAAAACCCTGCTGTTTTCCTGGCAAGATTTTTCAGAAGTAGTTTGCCATTTCCTCCTTCCTAGAGCTGAGGAAAAGTGACTAGCCCAAGGTCACTCAGCTGACTTTGTGCCTAAGGCGGAATCTACCACTTTCTAACCTGACGCCTTAACCACTCTATGAAACCAGTTCTGAAAATTTCAATAATTTTAGAGCTGCAGTTAATTAGTTTCAATCATTATGATTAATCATTAATCATTGTAATCATTAACTGCCAATTCCTTGGCAAGATTTCAGAAGTGGCTTGCCATTGCCACCTTTCTAGGGCTGAGAGGGAGTGACTGGCTCAAAGTCATTTAGTACTGGTTGAGGTCATTTGGTTGGCTTCGTACCTAAGGCAGGACTAGAAGACATAGTCTCCCAATTTCTAGTCTGCTGCCTTTACCACCACACAAACTTGCAAGTTCTGCTAATATTAGATGGTGTTGGTTAACTATGGCTAAAGTTTATTGACAGATATCAGGAAGTCAGGGACCAGATCATGAATGAAATGAAACTAGATTTTAAAAAATGCCCTTCCATTCATGTTCTGCTGGGCCAAATGCTAAACAAAAGTGTGATAAGACTGACTGAAGGCAGATTGAGATCTGAAGGCAGAAACTACTATAGGAGGATCCACATCTCCATACCAACTTAAATTTTTAAAGGTAATTCATTAGTGGTAGAATATTTTGCAAATATTGTTCAAGTTGTCTTTTAGCTTGCAAAATACTGTGTAGATTTTCAAATGCTCAAGAATGGAGGGAGAAGCATAAGGAAAGGAATGGGAAGAGGAAAGTGCCTAATATTCAAGCTACAATCTGTGTTTACTTATAGTATCGTATGATGAAATATGGGAGTAGACTGCAGACATACAAATCGGGATCTGTAAGGTACTGAGATGATTTCAGGTTGCACCTAGACCTTTTCCAAGAACATTTAGGAGGAAGAAACAAATGGTTACTCACTGACTTTTCAAAATGTGTTTGCACAGTTAAAACTGACACCATCTTGGAATATGATCAACAGCATATAGAAAAACTAAGCAGTTCTTAGCTTTTCGGCTCTGGATATAATTCTGAGCAATGTGCCAAGTTCAAAAAACAACAATGGAAGTAAAATTGGGTAGCATTCTATAGACATACTCTTCTTGTCTCAATGCTGAGATGGCATTGAAGACATGTCCTTATGACAAGATCTTCATCTTGGTGCCAGCCTACCACTCAGGAAGAATACTGGAGGATGGCATATCACTATGTGTACAGGTCCTAATGACTGAATTAGTTTTATCCCCAAAGTTTGAATTTCAGACACTGTAATGTCTATATTGGGAGTCTCCTTTATTTAAAAAATAATTTGTGATCTTGCTTTTCAAGCACAGAACTTAATCCCATGTCTTTTCCCCCACTTGCATTCTAACACTTGTTCACAGGACAAGATGAGTAAGGACATAAGAAAACAGCTACAGGTAGTGGGTGCGTGAAGTTCAATTATTTGTGAATGGTCAATAGCACTGGATGATACAATACTGCCTTACCTACTTTAAGGAAAGGCACTGGAATCTTTCAAGGTTACTATTGAAAAAACATAGACAAGTAGATAAATCTGCCTGAATAGTCTGTTAAATGATGCCGCCGTTCCCCCCCCCCCCCACTTTCTATCCTTTGCTCTGCATGAATCCAGAGCATTTCTTGACAAAATCCATCTCAGACAGGACTGAGGAAAATTACTGCTCTTCCCTCTATGACAGCACTGAAAGAAGGAGGCTAGGGTAAAATGCTCTCTGTATAAATAGCCCTGTTCCTGTTGTATGTGTAAATTCAGTGCTTTTCGTGCTAATGACATCAACTTCTTTCCCATAGCAACTTCCCACGAGGTCAAAATTACCAGGCAACATTTAGAAAATGCAATGCTTTATTGATTGGTGATTAACTGAGAAATTAAACAATGAGGGCTAAGGTGTAGGAGGAGTCCTGGCAATGAACAACTGTCAAATTTGGAAAGGTTGATTCTGTTATTACAGTTTTTAGGAATCTTCTTTTTTCCTCTGGTTGTTCTTTAATAACTATCTTTCTCAAAATGACGGATTAGGTGGGCATCTGTACTGACTTTCATGGGTTTGAAGAAAATATGCACAGGTGACTAAGCAGAAGGCTTGAGAATGACTTATTCTTAAATTCTCCCTCATTAATTAATTGCCTTCAGTTCTATTTCTTTTTCTGCAATGTTATTTCCCTCTTTGTCTTCTTTTACCCTCAGATTCTGATAATTATCAAGCATCATTATAGGCCCAGGAAAATGTGCATTTATAGAAATGTAAATTAGGAAATTAGATTAAACAAAAAAACAATGGAAACAGAAGTTTTATTTTATTTTATTTTTTTGGAGATGATGCCTTTTCTGTATCAAATATTTGCTGATGCATTTCTTCCAAGAAAACATCAGAAATCTGAAAACACTTCCACATTTGTCACCATTTCCACTTCTGAATTCCTGATTTCCGAGATTAAAGACTTGTGATCATATTCTCTTCCACTGATCTTACAAAGTGGATAGCTAGGAGCATATTCCAGGGTTCTCCAAAGAGGTCAACATTGACCTCCAAGATTTGATGGGTCTATACAATGGGTCATAATTATCATTAGAATTGTTATGATCATTATTATTATAGTACTATTAGATAAAGTGTTAGTTATCAAATTATTTTCATATGTGTGTTTGGCGGTTAATTAACTATCTGAAACTTTACAAAGGGGTCGATGAACTGAAGAATTTGTAGGTCCCTGGCTTATTCCCACTCTAGACAAGTAGAGATACTTAATAGCTTGCCATTCTTATTCTTACTATGTGCAGTATCCATTTGTCTCTGCCACAGGGGTGGGTTCCTGCCAGTTCTAACTTCTTCTATAGAAGAGGTGCCACAAATCTACAGTGCCGTTTAGAACCAGTTCCAGCTCCCTCCCCCCGCCCGTCCAGACATCATCAAGATGAAGAGCGAGAGGAGAAATTCTGGGAGTTGAAGTCCACAAGTCTTAAATCTGTCAAGTATAAACACCCCTGTGTTTTTTTTTCTAAAGGGTTAGGGGTGCAAGGGTCTTGTAACTTGACAGCTTTAAGACTTGCACACTTCAATGCCAGAGTTCCTGAGCCAGCATGACTGGAGGAGGAATTCTGGGAGTTGAAGTCCACAAGTCTTAAAGCTGTCTAGTATGAACACCCCTAGGGTTTTTTTTCTAAAGGGTTAGGGGTGCAAGGATCTTGTAACTTGTAGCTGTAAGACTTGTATGCTTCAAATGCCAGAGTTTCTGAGCCAACATTTTGGTTGCTAAGCAAGAGCATTGTTAAGTGAGTTTCACCACATTTTACAAGTTGGTGACGCCCACCCAGTCACATGACTGCCAAGCCATTCCTACCCAGTCATATGATCGGCAAACCACTCCCACAAAGCAGGCCACACCTACAGAAGAGGTTCTAAAAAAAATTGAAACCCACCACTGCACTGCTGGTATGTATTAAAAAAATCAGAGCTCTGCCTCTGAGTGGAAACAGCAAAACCATAAAATTTCTTTGAAAAACAAGCTAGGATGGTTGAAGTCCTGGAGCAGAAGGTGGGATGAGACAAGAGTTTCAGCAGACTCGGCAGAAACTCTAACATTGTTTCAAATGTGAGTTTAATTGTGATTTCAAATACTGTATATTAAAGTTAAACCAGAAATAAGTTAATGTTCATGTCATGAGATTATTGAGGCTCAGGGGGATTCTGAAGTGTCAAAGTCCTTATGTGAAAGTACCGCACGCAAAAATTGGTATTGTTGGTTGTAAATATTTTTGTGGATGAATGGGAAATAATTATTTCCTGGCATGTTTACTGAGTTTGACTTGACATGAGGACCCATTGTTTTGGAATAATGCCTACATATATGTGCGTGTACTTACTGTATATTCCACATATGAACATACCTCTAAGCCTCCCGTTCAGTCCATAGCATGAATCAGATGTTGCTTTTTTTTCTTGCAGCACTACATTAGCTCTAATTTTAGTATGCAATTAATGTGGCTCCCCTATTTCTACTGTAGGGTTGTAAGCCAGGGGAACAGAGTAATATAGTGAGTAATTACAGAGATAAGATAATTTTGCACAAGGTCATCTCTCAATCTAAAAATCATAGGACAGGCTTTTTTATGGTATCCAAATACCATAGTTGCTTCAGGCAAGGGACTCCAAACTTATTTGGAGTGGATGTAACAATGTTAATTTCCAAATTCTATTTTCAATCTTTATGTATCCTAGAAGGAGGTGGGGAAATTGCCACGTAAGACTTTATTTCTAGGTACGTAAATACCATATTCCTTGGATATGACTTTTTAGTTTAGACTAAAGCCATGGCATTCCCTGGTAGCCTGCTGTCTTAAAACTAACGAGTCCAACTGTGCTTGGACTGGTTAGTTTAGGCCATAAACGTTAATCTGTTGGGGATATTGCCTTTACATTAAATTGTTTCCACCAATGCAAAGCTAATCAATGAGAAATGTCATGTAGATGTAACATGGTTCCACGCAAGGAAAATTATTCCCTATGCATTTGTATGCACTTACCCTACTATGCATGTACATTCTGTTTATTCAGTATGACAGTACAAGACAATGCTTTCATGACAAAAGAAATATTCTTACCTTGAACCAGATGAAAAATATTTGTGGCTGCTACAATAGCATTTTACAAAGTGTGTTAATCTTTGCAGTTTATAAATGGATGCGGCTGCTTTCATTTGATATCATAGGCCCCAGAAGGGGGCCAAAGAGCTCTCCAGTGATAACACATGCAGTGTAGCACAATCATGCAAACATGCAAACACTTAAGTATTTGTGTTCAGAGTCAGGATGCAGGCAATGAAGGGTGGGGTTTGTCTTGCACATGTTGCAATGTTTTTGTCATCATAGTTAATAATGGAAGTCTATGTAATGACTTAAGTCATTAGAGCTGATGGAGATTATGAAAGTTGTAATGTAAATCATCTGGAGAAGATCAGCAAGAAGGATTTATTCTTCCATTCTCCCTTTCATTCCTTGCTCTATTTTCTCTACAGTATTAGCCCTCAATAAATGAAGGTGCCTCAGGGAGGTTGCAGAGAAATCTTTCTCCACTATGGATTCAAAATTATAAAATAAATAATAGGAAATACACAAGGAAATCTAGTCTTGTTCTCAGTAATAATTTGTAGTTAACAAATCCAATATGGCCTTTCCCCTCTTGCAAGTATTGTGCAACCCCCCCCCCCCCCCCAATTTCATCTCCAGCCTTAGGGTAACTTTAATTATACCAGTATGTTTCCTCCTTAATCCATACTGTTCAAAAGTACCCTCAAAGTGCATGAAATCTATTAGGTTTTGCACCTGTGACCATACAGGGAAGTCTAGCTGGCTATGAGAATTACAACAGAGACAATAGATATAGGAAAAGGGGAGAAAACATTTAAATGGGAAAACCTCTAAGGCTGGAAAAGGGGGAAAGAAAGAAAAGAGGATGGCCAGTACTGAGATGAATAGACACCATTACAATAGTGATGAGTGCAATGTTGGAAGACCTGAAGAATCAGGTTAGGGACAGATGATCATGAAGGAAACGTGTGAGGTTTCCAGGAGTCAAAAACAGTTTGGTAGCACAAAATCAAATCAAATCAAGTCATTTTTTAATTTTTGCTTACTCAATAATGGGTGGAGAGCATTTGAGCTCAGTGGTGGGCAAGGGCTCCAAACCATGTGAAAATGTTCCAACGTAGACAAAATTGATTAAAGGGAATCCTGCTTATTCTTCTATTTTGCCCATGAAAATCAATTAGGGTTTCTTTGGAAAGTAGTGAGAAAGTTTAACCAGGATGACTATGTGCAAAATCTAGGCAAAGTAAAGTGCACATTTAGGCTAGCTGTTTCCTGACTGGTGACTTGGAGCAACTAAATCACCGCTATTTGAACACACCACCTGCTTTCATATCTGTTAAATGGGCACAGCGACAATTGAATGACACTATTGAATGACACAGGGAGGAAAAGGGCTTAGTCGGCGTAAACAAGGACATCTGATGTATCACTCTGGCCCATCCTTCCCAAAGGAAACTTTTGTGTTTTGTTTCTTTCCCCCATTTGCTTTTCCCCACTTGCCTGGGAGAGGGGGCGTCTGGCATTTTCATAATGCCTCCCACACAGCAGCTGGCTGGTTGGCACAAGGGAATGCTGGTAGGAAGCAGCTGCAGCAAGAAGGATGCTCAGGGATGCGTGAGCCACGGATAAAGCTGAACCAGAGTGTTTCCGAAGCTCAGGAGATGAAATCCTGGAGAATTTTTGCCTGAAGCAAAGGATGTTTCCCTCCTCCTAAAACAAGCAGCAGCCTGCAGTCCCGGGAGGAGGGACTCAGCAGAGCAGCTCAGAAACAGCTCCTCTTGTCTCTAAGGTAAGATCCTGGTTTTCTCCATGATGAGCTTAGCTGATTTCTGGTCTTACAGGTAGACCTATCCCCTCACCTGCCTATACCTAGACCTGTCTATACCTCGACCTGTGTGCTTCTTTGACCTGTGGTGAAGCACTTCTGTTACCTTTTGGAATCTCTTGCTTTGGCTGCTTCGAGGGGGGTCGGGCTTCTGCCCCAAATTCCTGCGTGATGGTTCTTCCCCCTCATGTTATAGAAGCGGTGTCGCTTCAGCTAATGAAGAGAGTTGCGGGAAGCAGAGAGTTGCGGGAAGCAGGGCAATTTGCTCCTATTGCGGTTTAGTTAGTCTCTCTCTCTCTCTCTCTCTCTCTCTCTCTCTCTCTCTCTCTCTCTCTCTCTCTCTCTCTCTCTCTCTCTCTCTCTCTCACACACACACACACACACACACACACACACACACACACACACACACACAATTTCATTGGGGACCGCGCTGTGCGTGCGCGTTTGTGTGTGAGACGGAGAAAGACAGAATAAGGGCTGAAATCATCTAACCTGCGAGCATTCCAGATGCATGAGGACGGTGCTCTAACACTTCCTCTTCAGATTAAGCATTTGAATTAGCCAATAGGAGCCGCATATTTTTTTGCAGTTTATAACTTCCAACGAGTGGAAGGAAAAGGTAAGGCTTTTAATGCCAGGAAACCTGGCGTAACTTTAACCAAACGGGAATAAGGATAGTTTCCTGAAGAAACACCCTAAGCCCCAAACCGTGGATGGGAATTTTAGATAAGAATTGTGATGTACCTAGATATATCGGGACTCACAAACGAGGTTTTCACAATTATCTATTGCAAATAGAGCAGCGTTTTTCAAACTTGCCAACTTGAAGATGTGTAGGTTTTCATTAACAGAATTCCATGGCTGGGTACTATTGGGAATTGGAGTTGGCATCTTTAAGTAGCTAAGTTTGGGGAAAAACCGCACTTGGAGCGTGTTGATTTGTACATCAGAGAAGTAAATGGTGGGTGGTTGTGACTGCGAATTTGGCAGTTTCTGAAGCTTTACTATTATGCTTTGACTAAATATTTAAACATGTATTTCTCCATAATGATTTTATTGAAATTGGGGGGGGGGGGGTGTTTGCTGACGTACCTTCAGCTATTAGTAAATATGCTGAAATCTCAGTATCTGTTTAGTAGTCTGTTTAGTGCAGGTAGGTGTGCAAAGGGAACAAATCCCAAAGAATTTATGTCCTGAACATAAATAGCTTCATATAATTATCTAATTCTTATTTCCAAGTAGTAGTATACATTTGACAGATATTGATCTTAGCTGATTTGGGAAGGAATTTTTTTAAGAGCATGAACTAACACCTTTACTAATTTGTGCACTGAATTCTGAAATCTAACAGTGTTAATATTTGAAAAATGAAAAGTTGAGAGCTATATTATCATCTTCTGTGTGAATATGCTGCTCAGTTTGAACTGTTCTGAAATGCATATTTATATAAAATACCTTGCAAAATTAGACCCTTCCTCAATGGAAAAAAGCATGTGGTTGTGTGGTTTGCCCTATATGTATACAACTATGATATTGTGAAAATATTACTGGTGGATAATTGTGAAAACTAGCTGTCAGATTCAGATATATAATAGTCCTCTATGATGTTTTTATAGAGAGTATGAATAGTTTTTTTAAATCACGTGGAAATAAAGATCTCTTATTTGAATACAATATCTCTTTACAGTCCTAGGAATAATTAGAAATAGAAATTCCCTCCAATTTTACTTGTACTGCATATCCAGTAGCACACTTTCAGATGTTAAGAGTATTTTTCAAACCATCAGGATAAAGAAAAAGGAGACAAATATCTAATTTGTGTCTTTTTGTACTATAAACATTCCAGAATTCAGACTAACAAGAGTTGGAAGAGACCTTGGAAGTCTTCTATCTAGTCCAACCCCCTGCTCAAACAGGAGACACTATCTATACCATTCAGATAAATGGCTGTTCAGTGTCTTTTTAAAAGCCTCCAATAGTGGAGTAGTCCTAACTTCTGGAAGCAAGTTGTTCCACTGGTTAATTGTTCTCATTGTCAGGAAATTTCTCTTTAGTTTTAGATTGCTTCTCTCCTTTATTAGTTTCCATACATTGCTTCTTGCCTTGTCTTCTGGTGCTTTGGAAATAGTGGCTCCTCTCTTCTTTGTGGAAGCCCTTCAAATATTGGAACACTGTTAGCATTTTGCCCCTAATCATTCTTTTCCATTGGTTTTCAGTTGTGTTTCTTTTAAAGTAAATTTTAAATAAATTGCATTGGGCTACAAATGAGTTTTGTAACATGTTGAAATTTCATGAGTAGCAATTCCCAATTTGTTGAGTTACCTCATATATTGTAAGATCTGTGATCCACTGAAGTTGAGGAATCTCAAAAACTCTTAAGTACCCGAGAAGACAAGCAGAATTGGAATGGCTAGCTCCTATATTTTTTTAAAACAAATATACAGAATAGGAAACTTTGGTGATATAGCTTCTTATGCAGAAAATCAAAAGATGTTCTTGAAATTCTCATGGCATAACTATTACATGTATATAAAATCTCCATCCCTGTTTTTGCAGCTGGAAATCAAAAAAGTAACTCAAAATATAAAATAGCCGAACTTGTCTAACATACATATTAAATGGTTTTTTATATTTCATTTCTGTATTTCAGCACTTTCTCTGTTTATATCTCTTTGCTTAATTAAAGAGAGCTGGCCAATTAACTGTTAATATCCTTCATGGACACAAACTTTTGATAAACAAAATGCAGGCATGTTTTAATTAATATTGATATTGCTTGCCAGTTACCGCACTATTAATATTAGATACTGGTGAAATACAGGAAATTAGAGGTTACAGGAAGTTACCAGTACTGATGAAATATAGGAAATTAGAGCATGGATTATTAAAAGCCCTTCATATAAAGGAATGAGTAAGAGCAACATCTCCTGGAGGAACCATGAATAATAACACTCAGGAGAAGGTGTGAAAAACAGGTACACACATGAATATAACAATAAGGTGAGTTTGTAACTGACAGAAACAGCAAGAAAGTTTAAAGTTTAAATGCAATTCAGGAAATAGAAATTCTTGAATTTTGATAAAATATGTCAAATGTTCATTGGTGATTTGTTTTTCCATTGAACTATTAACTTTGTTAGAGGGCTTTCACAAAAGCTGCAAGATGAAGATTGTTGTCATAAACTGTCAAACATGAGGGAAGTATTAGGATATAGGTAGTCCTTGACTTACAAACATTCATTTAGTGACGTTTAAAGTTAACAATGGCACTGAAAAAAGTGACATACAACACACTTACAGTCCCCACAGTCAGGTGCTCAAAATTCAGGTACTTGGAATCCGACATGTATTTACGATGGTTGCAACATCCTAGGGCTACATGATCACCATTTGAAACCTTCCCAGCCAGCTTTTAACAAGCAAAGTCTCTTCCAAATCTTTGTTAGTCTGAATTCTGGAATGTTTTGCTACATTGGCTTAATGACAGAATGATTCACCTAACTGCATTAAAGTGATTTGCTAAATAACCAAAGCAAAAAAGTTGCAAAATCGGGTATGACTCACATAACAACTGCCCTGCTGAGCAACATAATTTCTGATCTCAATTGTGGTTGTAAATCGAGGACTATCTGTAATCTGGTTCCAGGGAGACCATAAGGCAATTCCATTGCTAGAATCAAAATTCTCCTACACTAACCTGCCCTTCCCAGTCTTCTTGTGTTTTTTGATGATGTCAAATTAAGAGATCCAAGAGTTTTCCAGTGTTCAGGGCACTCTGCCCAACTTTATTATCTGCTCTGGAATGGCTCGGCCAGTGACAGACTAGCAATTTATTCCCAATCATCAAGTATGCCAGTGTAGAATATTGCATAATCTTGTTATATAATACCCATGAAATATATTTTGAAAGTGCCCAAATAAAGTTGCTTGCCAGAATTTCATCCAAAAGCAAAGAATATCTTTTAAAAATCCTTAAAACACAAAAACAACTCCTGCAGCAAACAGAATTATAGTTTTTGACTGCTTAACAGATGGGCAGAGAAATTACTGTAGTGGAGGAAATTGTGGGAAAAGAAAAGTCTCATGATCATAGGATGTTTAAAGCGACAGGAACATTCTGGTTGGAAAAAACCTTAGAACTGTGAGTCAAGGCACCTATATGATTTTCAAGAACAAATATTCTGAGATAAGCTGTTGCCTTGGTGATATCAAATGTATGCATCCACCATAGCATGTGTCAGGATACGTATACTGGAATAAGACATGGTTGAAAATGATTTAATTTTCTACTAGTAGCTCCTAATAAGCAGAATTGCTCTGTGCAGTTGTTATTTTTCCTCTTCCCACCCCCTGCTGTAAATTTCTACTCCTATAAAGTTAACAACGGGCCTCTTCTGTCACAAATGTCTTGGGAACCATTAGTTCAGAAGGTAATCCCCATTCTCCTTAATAACAATTGTTTATGGGTAAATCTTTGGAAGCATTAATTATATTACAGGTCACGGTGATTAAGAAAAGCACAATATAAATACTTTTTCTTGTCAGCAGCTTTGTGCTTACTCATTTTTGGCATTACCTAGGTTAATCATTGTTTATTTTATCACCCACACTAGATTTTTTGTTCTTTGTAAGTACTTGCCTTTAAGCAGTAAATGACCTGGACCCTAAATATAGGCTGTCTCTCTTCATATGGACCAAAGCAGTCTCTAAGCTTTTTCATATCCTGCACTTCTTGAGTTTAAAGTTTACGTTAAAGTGTAGCATTTAAATGCAACAACAGTATGTGTCACTTTATCCTGAGTGTACGCTATAAAATGGGATATGTTGCTACCTGGCCTAACTAATGGTCCATGAATTTGTTGAATGAGTTAGAAATTCAGCCATCAGCCAGTATATGTGTGTCTTGAAAGTCAGCATTGACTCCTAGAGGCAAATCCCTGCAGTTTTCTTGCCACAATTTCGTAAGTGGTTTGCCACTGCTTCCTTTCTTGGCACGAGAGAAAGTGACTGGCCAAAGTCCCCCAGCTGTTTTCATGTTGAAGGCAGGGCTAGAACACAAAATCTCCCCATTTTTAGCCTGGTGCTTTAACCACTGTGACCCGACAAATGCGCGCCGACAAAACGGTGAAGTCGAAAGTGCACCCACTAAAGCGCGCTGACAAAACTGCGCTCACAAAAGCGCGATTAGGGTTTTTAGGATTAGGGTTAGGGTTAGGGTAAGGGTTAGGGTTAGGGTTGTTAACATTGTTACCATTGTTTTCACGTTGTTTTTGATGGCACGCTTTTGTCAGCGCGCATTTATCGGCATGCTTTAGTGGGTGCGCTTTCGATTTCACCGTTTTGTTGTGGCGATTTTGTCGGTGTGCATTTGTCAGGCGCGCATTTGTCGGTGAACCTTTAACCACTACACCAAACTGTAGCCATCAACCAAACTCATTACTTTTTTTGGGGGGGCGGTTAGCTTGCTGGAACCATAGATACAAATTCACATCAGGGCAGTAGGCTTAATTAGTGGTGTTCCCTCTTCCTAGATCTGGATATAAAATCAGGCAACATCGCATCTCATAACAGTTCACTTGGCCAATAAAAAATTCAGTTCCTATTTTATCCTATCCTGTCCTGTCCTGTTCTACTCTACTCTACTCTCTACAGGTAATCCTTGATTTACAACAGTTTATTTAGTGACCATTTGAAGTTACAATGGCACTGAAAAAACTGACTTCTGACCATTTTTCATACTTACAACGTTGCAACATTCCCATGGTCACATGATCAAAATTTGGACACTTGACAACTGACTCACATTTATGACGGTTGCAGTGTCCTGGGATCATGTGATCTCTTTTTGTGACCTTCTGACAAGCAAAGTCAACCGGGAAGCCAGATTCACTTAACAACCATGTTATTAACTTAACAACTGCAGTGGTTCATTTGTGGTCATAAAATGGGACAAAACTGAATAAATGTCTCTCTTAGCAATAGAAATTTTGGATTCCATTACGGTTTTAAGTTGAGGACTACCTGTACATTGAGCTGAAATACCTGTTGGGGAAGAGCAGAAGTAGAAAATCACTGCAGCAGTTTTCTTGTCATATGTAATGCAAACACACCCACAGTTAAGGTGCCAAATATTCAAGACTAAGTATGGTTTTTAGGACCTAAGATGCAGAATTCCACAAGCAACTCTTTCCTTCCTTCTAAGTAAAAATATAAATCCTTGCTTAGAGATTGTAGCAGAAATTAATGGATTTAAATTAACTTTAAATTAACTTTCAATGCAAAAGTTACATTGAGTCTATGAATGAATCTGGATCTAATCCAGCAATATTGTGATGTCTTTTTATGACATACTAATCTGCTACAGCAGGTTGTTTCTTCATTCTGCCTCTGATAAAATTGACCAGTATCTGAGGTCAACAGTACTGTATTATAACAAAACCACAAGGAAAAATAGAAATCAGTTCCCAGTAATTGTCAGCACCTGTGCAAATATAAACTCCCTTTGAAAAGTTGGAAAGGTTTGAGGAGCGATTTTACTTTTACATGCTCTCATTTCAGCATTTGTTATTTGGTTTCTCTCACATGAAGGTACAAGCTGTCACCATTTAACAATTTATTTTTGATCTGACATTAGGTGATGATGGTTGGTAATCTATAAATGGCTATTTTGCACATTTAAGTTAACAACTGAACATGCCAACCTGTGATGAACTATGCCCCAAACCTAAGTATAATTTACAAAACTACTAGGTGAGATAAGCACATATTTTCTTAGCCTTTAAATTAGCAACTTAATTACAATTTTAATAAGGTGTTTTATATTTCTTTTTTTCATCCAATTTTTAACAAGTGATTATATAGGCAAAATATTCAAGAATAAAATCTTGAATATTTTGCTTATGATATAATCCCTTGTTAAAAATTGGATGAAATTGTGATGCATGTTTTAAGGTTAAATCAGAGGCAGTATTTAATAGATTATGCATGGCATTTTAATTACTGTAGACTGAGTAAGTTTTCCCTAGAGATTCTATCTTATTAAGTAGGAATTAATTTCCTAGGAATGCTTTATTACAGCCATGTTCTTATTTTGATTTTCTACTTTTTAAAGTTGCGAAATAACAAAAACAGTGTAATTCATCTATACAGTAATCATAACTGGGATAAAGGGTATAGAGTTATGGATTAATTTAAAGATTTAGAATAATTCAAAGATGTAATTTGAATAAATGGCTCCTTTGATAATTCTAGGATCTATATGTGCAAGATGGTGAAAAGAGTAAGATTCTACATTTTGGCAACAAAAATGAAATGCACAGGTACAGTATAGGTGGTACTTTGCTCAACAGTAGTAACTGTGAAAGGGATCTTGGAGTCCTAGTGGACAACCATTTAAATATGAGCCAGCAGTGTGCAGCAGCTGCCAAAAAAGCCAACACAGTTCTAGGCTGCATAAACAGAGGGATAGAATCAAGATCACGTGAAGTGTTAATGCCACTTCATAATGCCTTGGTAAGGCTACACTTGGAATACTGCATTCAGTTTTGGTTGCCACAATGTAGAAAAGATGTTGAGACTCTAGAAAGAGTGCAGAGAAGAGCAACAAAGATGATAGGGGTCTGGAGACTAAAACATATGAAGAACTGTTGCAGGAACTGGGTAGGTCTAGTTTAATGAAAAGAAGGACTAGGGGAGACATGATAGCAGTGTTCCAATATCTCAGATGTTGCCACAAAAAAGGGGGAGTCAAACTATTCTCCAAGGCACCTGAGGGTAGAACAAGAAACAATGGGTGGAAACTAATCAAGGAGAGAAGCAACTTAGAACTGAGGAGAAATTTCCTGACAGGACAATTAATCAGTGGAACAGTGCTTCCAGACGTTGTGAATGCTCCAACATTGGAAGTCTTTAAGATGTTGTTGGATAGCCATTTGTCTGAAACAGTATAGGGTTTCCTGCCTAGGCAGGGGGTTGGACTAGAAGACCTCCAAGGTCCCCTCCAACTCTGCTATTGTATTGTATTGTATTGTATTGTATTGTATTGCATTGCATTGCATTGCATTGCATTGCATTGCATTGCATTGCATTGCATTGCATTGCATTGCATTGCATTGCATTGCATTGCATTGCATTGCATTGCATTGCATTGCATTGCATTGCATTGCATTGCATTGTATTGTATTGTAAGAAAAAAAACCCTTTTAAAGTTTGTATTTATTTAAGGTCAGTCATAGCAGGCTTTTCTCTCATAATATGCAAAGCCAGTTCTGTACAGTTTCTCTAACATGGATACTAGCAAGTAATAATACTGGATTAGTGAGTTGTTTCCAGTGTTCAGGAGGGAGATATAGGAGCTGTCAAACTCTCTTTATGATTCATATGGCTATTCTCCTTTTTCTCAAATTAAGGCTGTACATTTGTTTGTAACTATATATTTTCATAAATAAAGCATGCAAAAAAGCATTACATAATCTACTAAACCCAGCATTTTGTGACAGAACTTTTGCTTAGGCCTGTGGAGTTCCCCTTTCCCTCCTTTTAATCAGCTAGTTCCCTGGTGCACACCAAGGGCTTTTCCCCAGTGTTGATCTGACACGCTATCCACCCATCCTTGAGTCAACGAAAAACTATTGCAACAGGACATCTGCTTTCCGCATTGCCAGTCCTTATCCTGGTTCTATTGTTTCTATCACAGCATCATCTGACTTCAAGGCAATGGGAGACAAATCCTATCAGTCTTCATAGACATTGAAGCTGCCCTTGGAGACCATTAGAAAAGGGGAAATACCACTTTAACAGTAAGACAGTTATTAATCATTTAAGGCTGTTTCTCTGATCCAAAGGTTGAGGGTGAGATGAAGGCAACATGATGGGGACAGAAGACAAAAAAAAAACATGCTTGAGCCATGGTTATATGCATGTGTCAAAGGGCCCCAAGAATGCACCAGCCCCTCCGCTGTCAACAGATCCAAACATACAAGTGAGATACAAATGGAAGAGAGAATTTAACCAGCTAGTCACTTGAACATTCTAACACCTTATATTGGTGTTATTGTATATGTACTCAAAGACAAAATTCCAATTTAAAAGGTATTACTTTAAAAAGTAGCCTTAGTGACACAGTAGCTAGAATGCAGGATTGCAGACTAACTCTGCTGTCTGCCAGCAGTTTGATTCTGACCAGCAAAAGGTTGACTCAGCCTTTCATCCTTCCAAAGTTGGTAAAATGAGGACCCAGATTGTTGTGGGCAAGTTGAAGACTCTACTCTTCTATTTACAAATAGAAGAGTAGAAACTGATGCAAACTTAAAAGAACAAAAACACACAGAAATAGAATATGTAGAAAAGAAAAACAGTAAAGAGAGAAAAAGCAAAACTATGGTAGAGAAAAAGAATATATAAAGAAATAACCCCATTTATCACAATAAGTATAAACAATTTTAGTAACTTATCACTTTCACTTAAAATACAACAAATGTCTCTTCTTCCCATATCCCATCTATAAACAAATCCTTAAAATGTCAGTCCTTTGGTCAGCAGAAATCCATAAAGGGCTACCACATAACAAAAACAAAATATTTTAACCTTGATTAAATAAATAATAAATAAAATTATTTAAAGGTTTACTAAGTCTTTTTTGTAAATCCAGTTTAGGAAAATTGTTCAGGTACATTTTGGTTTGCTATTTGTGCCATCCTTTTAATTATTAAAATGTCAGCTGGTTTCTTTTGTATGATTAGTAAAATCTTTTTCAATATTTCTTGTAGCATGTACTTTTTAAATTACTTTCAAAGCAGTTTCAATCTTGTCAAGTGAAATATATTGTTTTTCCATAACATCTTTTAAACACAGTCTATCTATAGAGGCTTAAAATTAATTTCTGGGTCATTGTTCAAAAATATCCTTCAGAGTGTGTAATGTTTAAATATTTTGCTTCATTTTATATTTGTAAGTCAAGTTTGAACATTCTTCTCCTTTAGATTCTTTTAGTTCCCTCTATTGTCCAATTTTTAAAGTCTTATCTTAATGTTATTTTTTAAACAATTCAAAACAAGGAGCCATGGTAGTGCAGTAGTTAGAATGCAGTATTGCAGGCTGACTCTGCCCAAAGCCTGGAGTTTGATCCTGACCAAAGGTTGCCTCAGCTTTCCATCCTTCCAAGGTTGGTGAAATGAGGACCCAGATAGTTGGGGGCAACATGCTGATACTGTAAACTATTCAGAGAGTATCTGAACTGGCATATAAGCCTAAGTTCTATTGCTATTGCTATTTTCCCATTGGAAGGATTTTTTTTTAATAATTCCAAAATTTATTTGGATCCTTAGTCTGTTTGTAATTTTCTAAAATCCAAGTTATAACCTTTTGCTGTTTATTAAAATATTTTAAGTCCTTAAACCTATCTTTATAGCATCTTTCACTAAAGTTTGATGAAAACTCACAAGTGCTGTAGAATACCTTCCTAATAGTTCCTAATAGTGGAAAAGCAGTTAACAATTAATTTCTAAAAGCGAGTGAGAAAGAAATATGCAAACCTAATATCCTTTCAAAGGTGCTGAGTACAATTTGAGCAAGGTGCTATTCAGGGGTAGGTTCCAGCAGGCACTACTGCTAGTTTGCTTGTGTGTGCACTTCACATGTGTGCACGTGCTTGATGTGCGCTGTGCGTGCATGCACAGTGCAATTAAAATTGGTCTGCGCATGCACAGAACTGAAAAACAAGATGGTAGTGCCAATGGCGCCGCCCAGGGAACTGGTTTGGGGACAAGCTAGGCCTGGGTGGCTGCCGGTTCCAGCGACACGGGCCACCAAACCACTACTGGTTCGGCTGAACTGGTCCAAACCAGTAGGAACCCACCACTGGTTCCCCCATCTGTCAGAGCTCTAAACTCACTGAAAACTCCTCCCTTACAGTCTCCTTTTAAGGAGCAACTGTCTGGAGCACTTGTGGGTGATCTCAAGTCCTTGTTTTGTCTAGAGAAGAATTATCAAAGAGTTGGACTATTCATCTCACTTTTCACAGCTGATTTCCTTTTCAATCCAATATTTCTTCCCATATTGTAAACTTTTGATGGAATACACAACATTTTATTTCAGACTTTACACCAAGACAGTGAACAATATTTGTGGTCTCCAAAGCAATCTAGACAGTTGATGGAATTTACAAGATTTGCATCAGTTATATAAACTGAATTTTTGATCCACATTCACACCTATATATATGATGAAGAAACATAATTAACATAAATATGTAATAAATAAAATTATGTAACTGACATATCTGGATTCCTTTCAGTCGGGTTTCAGGCCTGACTACAGCACGGAAACTGCTTTGGTCGCGCTGATCGATGATCTCTGGCGAGCCAGGGATAGGGGTCACTCCTCTATCCTTGTGCTTCTTGACCTCTCAGTGGTCTTGAATACCATCGACCATGGTTATCCTTCTGCGACGGTTGCGAGAGGTGGGAGTGGGAGGCACCGTTCATCTGTGGTTCTCCTCCTACCACTCGGACAGGTCGCAGTCGGTGTTGGTCGGAGGGCAGAGATCGACCCCTAGGCCCCTTATGGGGTGCTGCAGGGTTTGGTCCTGTCCCCCCTCCTATTTAACATCTACATGAAGCCGCTGGGTGAGATCATACGACGGCATGGGATTAAATACCACCAATACGCGGATGATACGCAACTGTATCTGTCCGCCCCGTGCCAACTCAGTGAAGCGGTAGGATTTAGGATTTAGGATTTTAGGATTTTATTAATATTTGTAGGCCGCCCTTTTCCCTGAGGGGACTCAGGGCGGCTCACATAAAATCGGGGAGGGGGAATACAAACATTAAGATAAGACATATAATAAAATAGTAAACAACATACATTCATCATTCGGGAGGGGAACTATCCTTGTCCCCAGGCCTGACGGGCGAGCCAGTTCTTAAGGGCTGTGCGGAAGGCCTGGACGGTGGAGAGGGTGCGAATCTCTACAGGGAGCTCGTTCCAAAGGGTCGGGGCTACTACTGAGAAGGCCCTCCTCCTTGTAGTTGCCAGCCGGCACTGGCTGGCCGATGGAATACGGAGGAGGCCTAATCTATGTGATCTTATTGGTCGCAGGGATGTAATTGGCAGAAGGCGGTCTCTCAAGTATCCAGATCCACTGCCATGTAGGGCTTTATGGGTGACTAATAGCACCTTGAAGCGCATCCGGAGATCGACAGGTAGCCAGCGCAGCTCGCGGAGGATAGGTGTTATGCGGGTGAACCGAGGTGCACCCACAATCACTCGCGCGGCCGCATTCTGTACTAGCTGAAGTCGCCGGATGCTCTTCAAGGGCAGCCCCATGTAGAGCACATTGCAGTATTCCAGCCTAGAGGTCACAAGGGCCCGGGTGACTGTTGTGAGAGCCTCCCGATTCAGGTAGGGTCGCAACTGGCGCACCAGGCGAACCTGGGCGAATGCCCCCCTGGTCACAGCCATTAAATGATGGTCAAACGATAGCTGTGAGTCCAGGAGGACTCCCAAGTTGCGAACCCTCTCTGAGGGGTATAGAATTTGACCCCCCAGCCTGAGTGATGGAATATTGGTCGAATCTCTGGGAGGGAAACACAACAGCCACTCGGTCTTTTCTGGGTTGAGCACGAGCTTGTTAACCCTCATCCAGTCCATAACAGCTTCAAGGCCGCGGTTCATCACGTCTGCCGCTTCATTGAGTTGGCACGGGGCGGACAGATACAATTGAGTATCGTCCGCATATTGATGGTATCTAATCCCGTGCCTGCGAATGATCTCACCCAGCGGTTTCATGTAGATGTTGAATAGTAGGGGGGATAAGACCGAGCCCTGAGGCACCCCATAAGTTAGGGGCCTAGGGGACGATCTCTGCCCCCCCACTAACACCGACTGCGACCTGTCCGAGAGGTAGGAGGAGAACCACCGCAATACGGTGCCTCCCACTCCCACCTCCCGCAGTCGTCGCAGAAGGATACCATGGTCGATGGTATCGAAAGCCGCTGAGAGGTCAAGGAGAACCAGGATGGAGGAATGTCCTCCATCTCTGGCCCTCCAGAGATCATCGATCAATGCGACCAAAGCGGTTTCTGTGCTGTAACCGGGTCTGAAGCCTGACTGGAAGGGGTCTAGGTAGTTTGCTTCCTCCAAGGACCGCTGGAGCTGGAAGGCCACCACCTTCTCCACAACCTTCCCCAGGAAGGGGAGGTTGGAAACTGGACGATAATTATTGAGGATAGCTGGATCCAAGGATGGCTTCTTCAGGAGGGGTCTCACCACCGCCGCTTTCAGTGCGGCGGGGAAGTTCCCCTCCCGAAGCGAGGCGGTGACAACCGCCTGAATCCAGCCTCGTGTCACCTCACTGCAGTTAGTAACCAGCCATGAGGGACACGGATCCAGTACGCAGGTGGAGGTACTTACAGCCCTCATGGCCTTGTCCACATCCCCGGGGGTAACGTCCTGAAACTCAACCCAGAGTTGTTCAAATTGATCCTCCTGTGCCTCGGCTGGAGCTGCGGGGGTGGAGTCCAAGTCCGACCGAAACCGAGCAATTTTGTCCGCTAAGAATTGGGCATAATCTTCAGCTCTGCCCTGCAAGGGTTCCCCCGCTTCCCTTTTGTTCAATAGGGAGCGGGTTATCCTAAACAGGGCGGCTGGGCGGGACTCAGCGGACGCAACCAAGGTGGCTATATGGGATCTTTTTGCAGCCCTAAGTGCCCTGGTGTATTCCTTGGTGCAGGTGGTTACCATTGCTCGGTTCGATTCGGACTTATCGGACCTCCAACGGTGCTCTAGGCACCTCCTCCGGCGCTTCATCTCCCGGAGTCCCTCGGTGAACCAAGGAGGTCTCCGGGATCCGCCGCCTCGGAGGGGCCGCAGTGGCGCGATCCGGTCGAGGGCCTCCGATGCTGCCGAGTGCCACGCAGCAACCAGAGTCTCCACCGGACTGTGGGCGAAAGTGTCAGGAATAACCCCAAGCTCTGTCTGGAACCTTGACGGTTCCATAAGGCGCCTGGGGCGGAACCACCTGGTCGGTTCCTCCTCCCTACAGTGGGGGTTTGGCCTCCGAAAGTCGAGCCTCAGTAGGCAGTGGTCTGACCATGACAGGGGTATGATGTCGTTCCCCCTCAGACCAAGATCACAAATCCACTGCTCCGAGAGAAATACAAGGTCAAGCATGTGTCCCGCCGAATGGGTTGGGCCTCGAATTACTTGGGTCAAGCCCATGGCTGTCATGGAAGCCATGAACTCCTGCGTCCCCTCAGAGTTTTCACCGAGCGACGGCAAATTAAAGTCCCCCAGGACCATCAACCTAGGGAACTCAATTGCCAGCTCGGCTACCGACTCGAGGAGCGAGGGGAGGGCTGCTGCAACGCTGTTGGGAGGCAGGTACGTTAACAGCAGACCCACTTGACCCTTGAGGTCCAACTTCAACAGCAAAGACTCACACCCGACAATCTCCGGAGCAGGGACCCTACGAGGAACTAACGACTCTCGGATAACAACGGCCACACCCCCACCCCTTCCCTGGGCTCTCGGCTGATGTAGCACCTGAAATCCTTCTGGGCACAGTTCTACAAGGGGGACTCCTCCCTCTGGGCCCAGCCAGGTTTCAGTAATACATGCCAGGTCTGCCCTCTCGTCTAAAATTAAGTCCCGGACGAGAGGAGCTTTATGTACGACAGACCTGGCATTTAGCGACAACAACCTGAGGCCAGGGTCCTGACTGCTTACGCCATCTGGTCTCGGAGTGGGACTCCTAGGGCCGGAAGGAGGGATCTCTGTAATGTAGCGAACCCTCCTTCCCCGGTAATGGCCTGCCCTAAAGTCCCCGCCGTATCTGCCCCTCCCTGTTACGACCGTAATACCCCGACCCTCTCCCGTGTCTCTAGTCCCCTCAACCACCCCCATGGCCCCCGCATCTCCCGGCAGGTCCTCCGAATCATGCGTACTCATACACTCCCCCAAGCAGTCCCCACGTGAAAGTTAAAAAACACAAAATTTTACAACAATATGGTCATAAAAGTGGGACATTCATTCATCTCACACATATCTCATACATATCCCATACAAAGAAAGAAGAAAAAGATGAAAGAAAAGAAAGAAATTAAAAATTGCGCAATTGATTAATTTAAGGTGCGAGTTCAGGTGGTAAAAATCGGCTCTCAATGTTCAGAGTTGAAATGGCTGAGGACCAGTTATAGTTCAAATAGAACATATGGGGGAGTGTCTTATAGCCCCTCTCTTTTCCTATAACTTGGTTAGTCAGAAGGTCCTGTGGGGGTTCAAAACAAACACGCAGTGCAATCATCATCTGTCCACCCGCAGTACAAATCCAAAGTGACACCACTGCCACCGAGCTGATATTCCTCTCCTCGCCGCCGAACAGCTGGTGTAAATGAGGCAGCACGGAGATCGCTAAAGCCGCCCACGATGATGGAAAAAGCCTGATGAGTGGGTTCATTCCAATAACCTCTCTTAGCGTCATTTCCAAGAATCAATGAAGGGAGGAAGAAAACTTGTCTTCGATGGAAGAGGAGGGGGGGAGGGCGTCCCATTCAACAGTCGAGCCCAGCGTTCTTAAGGGCCCCAACACGTCAGAAAGTCAAATCCAGAGGTGGGCGATGTTTATAACCAATAATATTGGTGATGTTAATAGCCAGCAATGTCGGTGTCCTTCGAGGCTGGCAGCTCGGAGAATTGAAGTTTTACCGGTCCGCTGCCAGCTCTAAGTCACAGGCCATCCATATCGCTTCCCCACTCCCTCGACTCGGTCCCAAGGGCCAATTTCCCTCTCACCAGCTCTCCTTTTGTTTCTTTTCAGTCTCCGCAGTCACCGCAGGCTTTTTTTCATTCAGCCGCGATGTTAGGCGGCGTTAGGCGACGTCCGTGGCCAGCAATGTCAGCGGCCAGCAATAACGACGTCTCTCGGCGTCCGCGTCTCTTCCCAACTCCCTCGACTCGGTCCTAGGGGCCAATTTCCCCTCTCACCAGATTTTCTTTTAGTTGTTCAGTCTCCGCCGTCTCCGCAGGTTTTTTTTCCCCTGTTCCGCGATATCAGGCGGCGTTAGGCGGCGTCCGCGGCCGGCAATGTCAGCAGCCAGCTATAGCGGCGTTTCTCAGCGTTTTTTTTTCGGGGCTCGGCGTCTTTCCAAGCTGGCAACTCGGAGAGATCGAATTTTCCGATCCGCTGCCAGCTCCAGGACCGCTAGATGGTCAGACAGCCTCACCTCCCTTGGGCCAGCTCCAAAGTGCCAAATTCCTCCTCTCTGCAAGATTTTATTTCAGTACAGAAGCCGAGCGGCAGACCCGGCAGCCATCTTTCTCGCCCATGCGCAGAATGCTAATGATGTGATGTGCCAGTGCTTGGAGGCTGTTAGGGTCTGGATGGGAACGAACAAGCTTGCACTCAATCCCGACAAGACCGAGTGGCTATTGATGCTCCCTCCCAAATATGGTCCAGCTATTCCATCTCTTAGTCGGTTCCACCACAAAAGCGCGTAGGACAAAATCGCGCTCGACAAAAGCGCGCTGTGACGTCATCACAGCGCGACGAAAAAGATCGAAAAAATGTAAAAATAAAGCTAAAACCTTCCCCTAACCCCCCCAAACCTAACCCTAAACCTAACCCTAACCCTAACTCTTAACCTAACCCTAAACCTAACCCTAAACCTAACCGTTAAAGTAACGAAAAACGTAACGCTAACCCTTATCCTAACCCTAACGCTAACGCTAACGCTCTAAAGCTAACCCTAACCCTTACCCTTACCCTAACCCTAACCCTAACCCTAACCCTTACCTTTATGTGAATCGGCTTGCTTTAATTTAATTTTTATTAATTTTTATTTGAATTTTTCGATCTTTTTCGTCGCGCTGTGATGACGTCAAAGGCGCGATTTTGTCGATCGCGCTTTTGTCGTCCGCGCTTTTGACGGGTCACGTCTTAGTCTGGGGGGTGAAATTATACGCCCCTCAGAGAGGGATCGCAATTTGGGAGTCCTCCTGGATCCGCAGCTGACGTTAGAACATCACTTGTCGGCTGTGACCAGGGGGGCCTTCGCCCAGGTTTGCCTGGTGCACCAATTGCGACCCTATCTGGACCGGGAGGCCCTTCGGATGGTCACTCACACCCTCATCACCTCAAGACTTGATTACTGTAACGCGCTCTACATGGGGCTGCCCTTGAAGAGTGTTCGAAGACTCCAGTTAGTCCAGAATGCAGCCACGCGAGCGATTGTGGGTGTACCTAGGTACGTCACACCTATCCTCCGCGAGCTGCACTGGCTTCCCATTGGTCTCCGGACACGCTTCAAAGTGCTAGTCGTTACTTTTAAAGCCCTACATGGTATCGGACCTGGTTACTTGAGAGACCGCCTCCTGCCAATCACCTCCCTGAGGCCTATAAGATCGCACAGATTAGGCCTCTTCCGGATTCCATCTGCTGGTCAATGTCGGCTGCCGACCCCCCAGGGGAGGGCCTTCTCCGTTGCTGCTCCGGCCCTATAGAACGATCTCCCCGTGGAGGTCCGGACCCTTACTACCCTTCCGGCCTTCCGCAAAGCGGCTGTTCCGGCAGGCCTGGGGCTGTTGAATTTGTCCAGCCCCATCCTAAGTTGTGAATGTTGCGATCTTTTAATGTTGTCTTGTTTTTGTATGTCCTTCCCTTCCCCTTTTTTACTTGTAAGCCGCCCTGAGTCTCTTTGAGAGTGGGCGGCATACAAATTATTAATTTAATTATTAATTAATTAAATAATAATAATAATAATAATACTTCAATAATATATGTCAAGATTTGGTGAACAATTTGATTTAGGGGATAACCTTTCCCTCCACAATTAAACTGAGGTTTTCCTGTATCTGAAAATTGGTGTATTAAAGCATGGCACTATGAAAAAGGGCTCCTGTCATATTTTGGAATATTCCTTGCCGTCTCCATTTGCAAAGAAAGTCTGAGGAAAGTAATACGAAGAAATTGTTGACACCAGCATACTAAGAGATGGATTATACAAGTTGGAACAATTCAGTGAACGACTTGTTTTTGTGCTAATTCAACACCCAATTGCCTATTTATTTTAGCAACACATTGAAAGATGACATAGAACTGGCTTTTGACCAAGATGGGACAATATTAGTAACAGAAAACATTGCCAAATATTTGGATAACTTTGACTGCAAGTCTTGGAATTGTTTTCTGCCCCTCCTCTGCTTCACATAAATTAGGACACACACACATAAAAAAAATAGGTGGCATTCTGTGGTTTTCTTGCAAGCTTTTCTAATAGAAACTTTTTCAACATTTTTTTCTGAAGGGGTGTTCTGTTCTTACACCTCACTTATAAGTTTTGACATTTTTTTCTCCAGAGCCCATTTCTGTAGAAGGAAGTTGCTGAAGATTTACTGAGATTTAAGATTTATTTATAATGTTTCTCTGAAAAAAAAAACAAGAAAACTCTACCACATTGAGGGAGAATAGCAAATGCTCTGAATGGTCAATCAGCATAGCTTTGCTTATGAGTTAAGCCCCAACTTTCTGCCCGCTCATCATTCAGAATAATCATTTAATTGTTTCTAATGTATGTCTGCTGTGTAACACATTGTCAGAATCTGTGGTTTCTATCTGCACTAGAAATCACTGCTCCCACCTTACCATACCACGTGTTGCTGTGAGGATCAGTGCAATTTTTGTACAGTAGCTATTTGACTGGCAAGGCAGAAGGTGAATAGAGTGCAAAAACATTGGAGCAGAGAATATGAGAAGCATGAAACAAGGAAAAGTTGAAATGTTGAAGAGGAAATAGAAGATACTATATTGAATGTTTTAGGAATAAGCAAATGTGAGTGGATGGAAGAGCCATCCACTGGTTTGAGAATCAGTTTGATCTAGTGGTTATGGCACCAGCTTAGAAGCCAGAAGACTGTGAATATTAGTCCCACCTTAGGCATGAAAGCCTGACCACTTACTCTCAGCCCATAACATCAGGCTTGGGTATCAAGTTGGTTGGGTAACAAGCTGTCACAACCAATGGATCAACACTTACTGTGTTTCCTCCAAAATAAGACAGGGCCTTATTTTCTTTTGCCCCACGAAATATAGCCTTGGGCTTATTATAGGGGGAGGGCTTATTATTTTCCGGGGCAGGTGAGAAGCGAGGCACGCCTTTTATCTTTCCAGCTCCGTCGCGTTCGTCGCCAATGTGTTCAGGGAAGCCGCTGGTAAAAAAGAACCCTTCTAGCGAGTTCAATCAAACTTCTTTAAGTCACGAGAAGGGCTTTTTTTTACCAGGGGCTTCCCAGGACACAATGACAAGGAATGCAACGGACCTGGAAAGGTAAGAGGCGCGCCTAACGGCCCAACTCCGCCCACCTCGCTCCAATGGTAAAGGCAGCCTGCCTGGTTCCCTTCCCTGCCATCCCTTTAGTGAGGGGTGGCAGGTGGGGGGGGGGAGAAGCAAGGAACGCCTCTTACCTTTCCAGGTCCATTGCGTTCCTCGCCCTTTCGTCCAGTGAATCCCCTTGTAAAAAAAAAAAACTCATGACTTCAACTCGCGAGGTTTTTTTTACAAGGGGCTTCAATGGATGAAAGGGTGAAGAACGCAGCAGAGCTGTCAGTCTCTGGTAGCGCTAGGACGCGCATCTCACTTCTCCCCCCCCACCTGCTACCCCTCACTAAAGGGACGGTGGGGAAGGGAACCAGGCAGACTGCCTTTACCATTGGGGCGAGGTGGGCGGTGTTGGGCGCGAGGCGCGCCACTTACCTTTCCAGGTCCATTGCATTCCTTGCCCCTTACAAGGGGATTCCAGTGAATCCCCTTGTAAAAAAAAACCTTGCAAGTTGAATTCATGAGTTTTTTTTTACAAGGCTTCACTGGACAAAAGGGCGAGGAATGCAATGGACCTGGAAAGGTAAGAGGCGCGCTTGTTCCCCCCCCCCACCTGCCACCCCTAGCTAAAGGGGCGGTGGGGAAGGGAACCAGGCAGGCTGCCTTTACCATTGGGGTGGGGTCAGCAGTGTTTTTTTGCGCGAGAAGGAACAGGCGGGAGGGGGTGATCACATTGCTGGCCTGCGGCTGTTTTTGCGGTGGGCTCTTTTTGCGCGGGAGGGAAGGGCAGGGGTTGGAAGCACTTTGCTTTGCCTGCTGCTGTTTTTGCAGCGGGCCCTCTTTTTGCCCCGCAAGCTGTACCGGTAGGTGGTACAGTGGTAATGGCGGGGACCGGTTGTGCATCCGCTTAAATAGTTGGGGGCAGGCTTATTTTTGGGGGAGGGCTTATTATGGCATATGCTCTGAAAAGTCTGATTGGGCTTATTAGCAGGGTATGTCTTATTTTCAGAAAATTATCAACTACCGTAGTTGATAAAAAAGCAAAAGTTGCTCTTGCAAAAAGAAAATTAGGAAGAAGAAAAGTGGATGAAATGGTCAGTTTAAATCAGATAAGTGTGATATAGTGCTTAATAAACTGAAAACATACTGATTAACTTTTGGTCAGTTACTCACTCACTCTCAGTCCAACCTACCATATGAGGTTATTATTGTGAGAAGAAGTAAAGATGTCTTGACATGAGGTATATGAGGTATATTCAGAATGAATGAAATAAATGGATGGATTTCTGTCTATCTCAGACCATGGTTCCATACAAGGGAATGAAGTAGCAAGGATTATCAAGAAGCACATTTTGTTTATAGCCAGGTTTGCCATTGACTATAGCCAATAAGCCTACGTATATGAACATATTCTTAGAATGGATATCTATTGAACATCAGAGTCATACAAGGATAGCTACCTACTTCAGAGCTGTCAAGGAAGGATGCCATGCTACTAATGGGAAATTGGAATGTAGACACTGGTAAAATGAGGGAATTTAGAATTACAAAAAGGTTTGGGAAATGAAATAATGCAAGATGCATTAATAGTTGACGTACTCAGTATTTGGATTGGAAGGAGGCAAGGCTGCTTCATATGACATTTATGTATCTATACCTATCAGCTGATCTTAAAAGAATTGCACTTTTTTCCTAAATATCAATATTGGGTCCTGGAAAATACAAATTTAAGCAGGCATTAAGGAGACAATGACAAGGATTGCAGCATGTTATACAGTATCAGGAGGATTTAACCAAGAGGACATGCAGTAAGAATGTAGGTTCACTGAAAGGAACATATTCCATATATTTAAAGAAATCCAAGCAGCTTTCAGAAGAAGCTATCATGGTAGACATAGAAAATGAAGGAAAGCCTTGGAATTGACTTATCAGTAATTTCAATGGCAAGCAAAACAAACCAAACAAACAAAAACAAAGGATCTCAATCAAGAAAGTCAGCAAAAATAAGGGAAAGAACAAAAATAATAACAAACGGTTTTAGGAAGAACAGAGAAATCACAGCAGAAAATAAAAATATTCAAAGGTAGTATACAACAGGACAGAGGAAAATATGGTTAAGGAAGTTAGAAAGCTTATAGTGAAAACCCTTTGTAAACAGAATTTTAGGATTCTTTTTAGAAAGAGACATCAAATATATTCAGGAATGACTAGCTGGCAATTAGGAAAGCACAAATGACCTATTGAACTGTTTCAAGATGAAGGAGAAACAGCAGTTAAAGTATAACAGCTCTGTGTTAACAAATGAGGAACAAGACTGTGTGCCCTAGAGACTGGAGAATATTGAACAATATATCTATACTGAAGACAGCACAGGCGAATGTGCCTATTTCTGAAACTTTCTGCACGTTGCCTCTATTTGACTGATATAACAAGTGAACTATAACAATAGCAGATTTGGAAGAGATGAATTCCAGAATGAAAATTAGAAATGAATCCTAAGAAAGAAAGCAATGACAACTTTAAAAAGATTGTGCGGCACATGGATATTTCCAAGATATATACAGCCAATGAAGTTGGACCCTGAGAACAAGACAATAGAAAATTTTAAATAATGGATCTGGAGATGATTCCTAAAAATACCATGGACTGCAAGAACCAATCAATCCAGACCCCAAGAAAGATTAAGTGCTCAAGGAAATACTCTGTAAGCAATAACTCACATTGATCATGTGGTATAAACAGCTGTGGGATTAGAGAGAAAAAAATTCTGCTTGGCAACGTTAAGGAAATAGAAGGAAATGGTAATGAATAAAGTGCCTAGACAGGATCAAGGAGATTACTGGAAACCAATCAGATTGTTAAGCATCAGTCCATGCATCATCTGAAATCCGATATGAATTGTTGACATTTAATAATTAGCAATATTTAAATGTGCATCTATACTTATAAATTAGCATATAGTTCTTTAATGTAAATAGCTTCCCTCTTTTGTACTTCTTGGAAGGAACATATTTCAACTTTTTTTGGGGGGGGGGGAGCAAGGTGTTCCCATGATACATATTCCAACTTTATGGATTAAAAGGATTTCTTCACCAAGAAAAATACTTGAATGAATAATCTAGCCTCTACCACACCATAGTCCATCTCATTTCTTCCCTTTCTCTAAACAAAAATAATGTGATTCTATATTCATATTCCAGTAATTATTCAAGATAAATACCTAGAGCTATTACTAAGTAGGGATGCAGTGGCTCTGTGACTAAGATACTGAGCTTGTTGATCAGAAATGTCACTAGTTCAGTGGTTTGAATCCCTAGTGCCGTGTAACGGAGTGAACTCCTGTTGCTTGTCCCAGCTTCTGCCAACCTAGCAGTTTGAAAGCACATAAAAAACGCAAGTAGAAAAATAGGGACCACTTTGGTGGGAAGGTAACAGCGTTCCATGCACCTTTGGCGTTTAGTCATGCCAGCCATATGAACATGGAGACATCTTCTGGCTCTTTGGCTTTGAAACAGATGGGCACTGCCCCCTAGAGTTGGGAATGACTAGCACATTATGTGCGAGGGAACCTTTACTTTTATTAGTAAGTACCTTGTTTGACCAAACACACTTTAGCAAACCATACTATAACAAAATGGGTTTTCCTAGTAACCCTGGACAGGTGGTGGGACATATTTAAAATACAAAGCCTCTTTAAATTTATTTTGATCTTTGGAATTTTCCATTTTTTAAATTCTTCATAAACTCTTGGTCCTTCTATCCTGGATGGCTTGTACATAGTGATGGACTCTGTGGCATTCACAAAATCATTTGATAAAGAACAATACATGTGGAGAAATAAAAAGGATAAAAATTGAGATTTTGTTTTTTGTAGTTATTGTTTTTTAATGGAGGACTTAATTTAGTTTTCCCTACGTGGTGCTCCTCGGGTGCATTAGTTTTACAATGCTCAAAAATGTTCTGGCTGAGAATTGTAATTTTCACACATCTGAAGAATGCCAAGCTAGGGAAAGACTGATTTAACTAAAATGAATGTTTTGATTCCCAGCAACTCAGGTAAAAAGACAAGATGACACTTTTATCTTAGCTGTTTGGATAAGAGTCCTGATGTTTAACATTCATTGTTTGCTTCTGATCTTTCTAAATAAACCCAGCCTATTTTTATTTGTGAACAGCTTAGCAAGCCATTAAACTGCAACCTTATTTTTACTTTATAAATGTCCTTAGTAGCAGAATCTTTTAGAAATGTCCAGTTAGCTGGCATACAAAAAAGATGCATTTTTAGTAGTCAGTATGTTGTGAGCTTTAGCATACTTGTAGCTAAGGGGCAAGGTGGGAACACAGTACTATTGATTTGATTGGTTCATGTAGATTTTATCTGCATATTTGTAACACACACACTTATTAATGATAACACTCTCTTCCGTAGTCCCAAAGGTGCTTTTTCCAAAAGGCAACTGGGCTTTTCCCCCCCTTTGAAAAGGTTTTTGCTTCTCATTCAAGAAAGCTTCTTGGGTGAGAAGGGAAACGTTTTCAAAGGAAAATAATCCAAGAAAGGGGGGGGGGGAGGAAGCACCTTTGGGACAACCATGACCCGGATGATTGAGAATCGCCACAGACGTTCATCTTTGGTATGTCTGTGCCTGTCTAGACAAAGCGAACAAACTGCTTCTGCCAGACATTAAGTAGGAAGTCAGCGTTGCTTCTCAATTAGGTGAAGGGTTTATCAAGAGCTTTTGGCCTTGAGGCTCGGAGATCAGCTTTGGCTTCGCCTCGCCTAAACTTCGTCTCCTGCAGCTACATGGTCCGGCTGTTTCGGCCAGCCAGGAGTGACGAGCCTTGTGGTCCAACGCTTTCTGGAAAGCGGCAGGTCTGAAAGGAGGCGGTTCTTTCCGTAGGTGAGTTCGTGAACAGGGCTGGGGGTGGGGGGACGGGCTCACCGCTGCACCGCAAGTTTGAGATTCACACCCACACAAGGCCGCCTTGTGCTACAGGGCGGAGGTGGGGGCCCGACCCCAAGGCTGCTTGAAGCCCCAGCGCCAGCTTTTTCTGCTGCGGTCTGTCGCAATCCCGAGCTGCGCCTTCCCGGGCGGGTGTTTGCTGTAGGTCTGCCTCGGCACCACGCCCTGAAGTCAAAACTCCCAGGGTCAGGTGAACGTAGCTCCTGCACGGACATGTCAGGTCGGCCTCCGCCCCCTTCCCCGCGCTCCCTTGAGCGCTCGTGCTTGGCGGAGGGCCGGCGGCTCGGCACGCGCGCTAACTCCCGCTTTCCTTCCCCCTCCCCAAAAAGGGGGCTGCTTGATTAAGGACGCCGGTAAGCTGGAGCCTGAGCCCCGGCGGGCTCGTCGGTTTATTTGCGAGGGAGGCCGCCGCCGCCTTCGCTCTTCTCCGAGCGCTGGATTTGTCCGCTTCCAACTAACGTCTCGGCTCCCGAGGATTTAACTCTTTTTCTGCGGAGCTGCACTTGAAAAGCGCACACGCCCAGACAATAAAAGCACCTCCTGGCACTGTGGATGGGCTAAGCCGGGCATTGAATAGGCTCGCGGGGAGAAAGGGAGCTACTTGCCAGGGTACCTAGCTTTTGATCCCCTCCCCCTCAAGGGCTTATTTGGGGGTGGGGGGGGAAGGGGAAGGGAAGAGTCTTTCCTTGGGGGAGGCCTTCATTTCATCTTCATTCTTGTAACCCAGCAACAACCCGTCCTCCAATCAGCTTTGCTCAATGGCAGGAGTGCAATTTGTTCGCGATCCTTTCTTCCTTCTCCCCTGGAACTGCCTTCCCTAGCATCTTTTTTGGGGGTGGGGTGGGGGTGGGGGATGCCGGGATCTCCTCTCTCAGCCTGCCAGCTTCAACTCTTGCAGGAGGCAGAGGAGCTGGAAAACAAACAAACAAACCCAGACCTGGGAGGAGGCAATGTGGCATCTCTTTGAGGGAGTGGCTCTCTCTGAATTCTGTCAAATTGTGCAGTGTGTGGAATGAAAAAAATATGTGTGTGTGGGGGGAACAGCTGGAACTGTCACTGCAGACTGGAAGGAGTTAAAAGATGGCCCAACTGATGCTTCAGAAAGCAGGCTGCATGTAGGCAACATGTCTGCTGGATGTGTGCATGTGTATAATACAAATGTGTATTATTACCATTTGCCTAGCCAAGGACCTTTGAATGTTTGGACAAATCCCTGACCACGCCTATTTCAGATTTACAGTATTAATAAAGCATTGTGGAAATGATTAGATTGGTAGGGTTGGGGGGGGGGAACCCAGTTTTATAGCAAGCAATTGCAAATGTTGTTCTAGTGATATAATAGAAAGGTAAATTCTTATTTCCTTTACTCGGAAAGGTAATTGTGGGTGTGTTTAGTTCCTTGTCCTCTGTGGGAATTCTTAACTAATGTTTGTTGACTGCTGTGTATTCTTGTTTGCCAGGCTATTAAGGACCTACAGTAGTGTGCTGTGAGACTGAATACTGAAGAGACTGCAGCAGGCTGTAAACTGGTGAGAACTTCAAAATGTATTGTCAGCTTTGAAGAGAATCAAGAAAGATTGGCAACCTGCAGACCCACAGGTGGTCTTACTGTCCCTCTAAGCCCAGAGGCTGGAGCTTTGGGAAGCTCTGCCTGTTTTCCATTGACATCCAACTGACCAACCATTGATTCGGTGTTAAGGAACAGATTACTGCTAATGATATTTGAGAATCAGCTGCTCTCAGGTGGACCTCACCAAAATGGAAAGGGGGTGAGGCTTCCCACCTCTCCTAGTGGTCCAATAGCAGTAAGCAACTGCAATCTTAAGCAGGTTCATTGGTTGGAGGGAAGGAAAACTTTTTGGGGTTGCTTCTTTCCAGGCAGCCTTCTTATTTTCCTTGTTCTCCACTGGTTGGCTGCTGCTTGCAACAGTGGGGAAGCAGTGCTCCTGAGAAGGTCTCTGAGTGGGCCTGGAAATTGGGAAGATGAGTGTGTCTATTTACCATGTGTAGGGCTATTAACCTATAATCAAATTCCCAGCCATGTAATAAGTGTAATGCAAAGCTATTCGAGTAACTACTTGATCTACAGATGCTATTTGTGTATTTGAAAATATTAAATACATATGACGTTGGATGCAAAGTGGTAGATAGGTCAGTCTAATGAAAAAAAGAGGGGGAAATGTTATAAATGGTGATGTACATTTCTATGACTCTGCAGATTTGTTGTTTATTGCTTAGAACGGGTGGGTTTCTCAACCCGTTCCAACCGGTTCGGTTGGAATGGGGCGGGCGGCGTCCTCGTGCACGCGCGCGGTGCACGCATGTGTACTGGCATCTGTGCGATGCTCCAGCTGCTCCTGGAGGATCGCGCAGGTGCTGTATGCGTCCTGCGCATGCGTGGAAGCGCAGAACTCGTCAAAACCAGGTAACGAATGCGGGCGGGCGGGTGGGCCCTTCGCCGTTCCCAGCAGTTACTTACTTCCGGGTTTGCCGACCAACTGGTTCGCAGGGACCGCCGCGAACCGGTTGAAACCCACCCCTGGCTTAGAAGGACATGGCTAGATCTTATCAGGTACAAATGGCAAGGAGAAAATTCAGGGTGGACTTTAGCATACATTTTAAAGGTTTATAGCTACTTTACAGCAGAGCAGTTTGCTGCATGAAGTCTTTAGAGTTTTGTTTTCTGTATGTAGCTGAGGCTATCTGTGAGCTACATTCTTATGTTAGTAGAGAATTGGCCTAGATGAGCACCCAAACCTTTTTCCAACGTTTTTTAGATGGATTATGAATATGGTGTAACAGGTATTGCTTAATAGGTATGATAGAAAGGGCAGCAGATAAACAATTCAGAGACAATCTATAGTCCACTTTAGAGTAGAAATCTGACCATAAATATACTATAACTCCAACCATCTCCCCTTTGTTATTCCTGAATGCTTCAAAGTATATGTCTGTGGTTGCAATTATCAGTCTATGTTTGGTTCAATTTCTATGATTTACAGGTAGAAAGCGTGCCTTAAAATCTAGCTTGATTTTGCTAAAGTACAAATCTGTCTTGGTAGGGATTGTCTTCTCTTTCCTATCAAAACATTCTACAGGTTTTTGTGAGTCTTAGTATTCATAGGAATACCTTTTGGAAAGTTGTGCTAAATTGAAGATGTTTCCACTTTAATCAATGAATATTTCTGCAAGGTTGCTAGTGTAATTGTAGCCCCATTTTACTTTATGTCATAAAATGAAATGTAAACCTGCCTTCTGGAGCAATGTCCCTCTGCCCCCATGAGATTCATATGTCTTTCCTTATTTAAGTGAGCATTTAAAACCTGTCTGTTCCTCCAGGCCTTGAGCTAGAGTAAGAGACGGCCCTTTTGTGATAATTCATCTGTTGAAATTTGTGTTATTTTTCTAGGTGTTGGTTTTCTATCAGTTTATTTTAAACTGTTTCATGTTATATGCCATCTAGAGCTATTATCCTTAGACTTAATCACATTTTAAGCATACCTCATATTGTTAAGGTTCATTAGGAATGGAAGGTTATTTCCTTTAACAATATAATGAATCAGTGTTTGTGGAACTGCCCAAAAAGGGAGTTAATATTCTAAGCACTAAACCACAAAAATATAACACTCCCTATGTTAACACAAATTATTAATATATATCTAATGAAATTTGTAATGAAGTAACACTTGTGACAAAACCTGGGTATAAAATTACTGATGAATCCCCATTGCATTTAAGATAATTGTTAAGCATCTGTTCATCTATTGAACCTTTTAGACTTCAGATTTTATGGGGGGAAAACATGGTCTGTAACCATGTGCAAGGATTAAGTGGCTGTTCTACAGTGTACTCATCGCTCATCACTTTTAATTTGAAGGGTTGCTTGAATTTGTGAAATGCTTATAGCATTGATAACATACTACTTTGTCTATTCTGAAACAAGTTCTATTATATCTAATGGCACCAATGTCCAGATATTGCCAATGTGTGTAGGTAAAGTTAAAGCTTTTTCTTGTCCAGTAGTGCAGTGGTGTCCGACTTTAGGCAGTGGTGCTCATCTCCATTTCTTAGCCGAGGGAGCCAGAATTATTCAAAGATACTTCCATAGTCATATGGCTAGCATGACTATATGCCAAAGTGCACAGAACACTATTATGATCATGAATTATCACTTGTTGCTTGTATGTACAGAGAGCTTATACACCAGAGACAAAGTCCTTGGGTGTTAAATCACATTTGGCCAATAAAGAGTTCTGTTCTGTTCTGTTCTGTATTCTATTCCAATCCATTTGATTCCATTTCATTCTTACCTTCCCACTGAAGTGGTACCTATTTATCTACTCTCACTTGCATTTTTTCAAACTGCTAGGTGGGCAGCAGCTGGGGTAAGTAATCATGCTGCATTCAGGTCTCAAAGCCTGGCTGTCAGCTTTCTAACTGACAACCTCAGCATCTTCGACTGCTGAACCATCATGCCCCCTTAGTAAGTGTTATAGTTGCCAGAATTTCCAAAATATCTTGGCCGTTGTTGATTGGAAGAGGTTTCTATATAGGACTGCAATCAAAGTGTTAATTTACCTTTTTTCTTATAGTAAAGGAAACTTCTGTATCAAGTACAGATAAGGCTATTTAACAGTAAATAAGACTGGATATTTCGTGGTATGTCAAAGAGATCCTGTAATGGCTCAATCACAATGGGTTTCTGCCATCAACAAGTTATATTTAGAAGCACTTTGGTATATTTTTATAAAGATGAACCATCAGTTCAGTTTATACACTAATACCCCATAACAGAGAGTTCCTCCGCTTGGAGGAATCTGAAGGAATCACCATATGAGTTGGCTTTAATATACTGTTTCATAGAAGCTACAAGATGGAATCAATGCAATATTTAAGCATAAAGTAAGCAAGCTACATCTTAGGGTCCCACAATCTGCATGGCCTAACAAAAATTCAGATTGTTTTGGTTTTAGAATTTTGCGGTGGTATTGTATTGTAGTTTTTTAAACTCTTGTGTAGCAAACTTTTAGGCATGATTTTAAAATGGTTTTATATGTAAATTACAAGGCATATGCAGTATATGTTTTCATTTTTTGGTGTGGTGACCCAAAGTCCTGTTTTGGTACATACCTTTGTGAATCTTTGTGGTGTAACTTTTAACAGGAGTGCCCAAAACTTTATATAGCTTGCCTTAGAGAGTCACCAAATCTAAATCCATCACTATTCAAAATGGTAAAATATGTTGCTATGTTGATGTGAATATATATGGGAAGCTGTGTGTGGTCCTACCTTGTGAGTGGTAATCATCTGACCTTCTTCCCATGATTTTATTCAGTGTTACATATCTAAAACTCACATTTCACCAAGAATAAATGTAGTTGGAATTGTTGGCTTCACAAGATAAATTGAGCAAAACAGTGCATTTTATCAGATTGGAAGTGACATGCATACTTTATGCTATGGTGCAACTTTCCCCAGCCTTGTGCCTTGCAGGTACATTAGGGCTCCATTTCCTAGAATTTCAACCAACCTCCCATGATGCCTGAGAACAGTGGAAATTGGAGTTTCCATATATCATAGAGAAGGTTGGTTTACTGTTTCATCATTGAGAACTGTTTCATTATCACTTGATGTTACAGTAACTGAATTATGAATATTCATGGAGAAATGCTATATACCTCATTACTTAATTCAGACCCTCTATAAGTGTTGGATTATAACTTTCATCATTTTTAGTAGCATGGTCATTAATTCTACATGGAAATAAAAGGAATTATAAACCAATAGATCTGGAGGGTATGAGATTGGGAGGATTTACTCATCTTAATATAGTATGCTGATTCATATGTTGCCTGAAGCTTTGATTTCATAATCATTGGAAAGACAATTTCAATAGATAAAACTTTGTTTGCAAACAATGTAGCAACACATTCAATAGCCAAAATTAAAGATACCACAATATCACTTGGGCATTATGTGGACCAGGTTAGTATGTTAGGAGGGAGCCAATCTTATAACCATGTTGACTTCCAGATGGCATTTATAATTCATGTTCTCAGAGATGTAAAGGCTGGTGTGTTTGTTATGGGTTAGATATTATTTTTAATTTGAGAAAGAAACAAAAGCAAATAAAAGTTGAGGGCTTCATTTTATGTTTCCTTTTCCATTCCTTGAAATTACTTTAGATAAAATAATTGGGTTCTTGTAGTTTATTTCTCATTTGTACCTAGATATACCCAGTAAAATAATATTTAGCTCTCTGAGACTTGTTTCTAATATAATATTCACAGAAGGATTTAAAGTATCATTTCATTCAGGCATACTAGTTCTAGGAAAGTAGCAGGGCTTTGTTTCTAAGAAAATCAGGAAGAATCTGACAAATAAAAATGTCTGCAGAAAAGGATTGGGGAGGGGAAGCAGAACAAGATACTGTATATGTTACCTACCAAAACATTAGTAGATGTCAAGTTGGGGAAGAGTGGTCAGCTTGGCAGATACCATGGCTAATATCGATACCTCTTCTTATTGCTAGATTTTTATACTGGGCAAAATTCAGTTGAGTTGATTAAATTGATCTGAGAAATGAGTTATAAGTTTTGTATTTTTAAAATGCCATGAACATGTGTGTTTAGATATTTTAAAACTTAAACACAAGAATTCTACATGATATCGTGGTCCACATGATAACTGCAGTCCACAATAGTTACAAGTCAATGTTGTAAAAAAGAACCATAGTGTAATTGAAATTTAATAGTTTCCCCGATTTTCAGCTATCAGTTTTTGCAGTCTGTATGCTGTATATGCTGTGGTTTGGCTACATCATCTTTTACTTTCCCATTTTGGCTGAGGAAATTTGCACATCTTATATTCAAGCCAGTGTGGACATAGGTAGTCCTCAAATTACAGCCATAATTGAACTTACCCATCACAGTCGTAACTTGTATGACTGAACCAGTTTTCTGACCATTTTTGTGGCAGTCGTTAAGCTAATGCCATTGTCATTAAGTTGCTGCTATGGGCCAGAACAGTAGTAAAACATGGTTATATAATCACAAGACACTGCAAACAGTCATAAATGCAACCTGGTAGCCAAATGCTCCCTTCCCTGGAGGGAGGGGGAGGGAATCATCAGAACTTCGAATCTGGGTCATACCCCCAGGACGTCCATCGTAACTTTAAATGGCCATTAAGCGACCAGTCATTGGACAAGAACTACTATCTTTTCAGTGACCATGAAACCTGAAAAAAAAACAATTCCAGATCAGGTAGAAGCTTTTATTTGACTTTCAATGGAAGCAAATGGGATTCTTCCTATTCAGACCAGAGTCATTGGGTATTTATTGGGTGACATACACATTTAATAAACAAATGAAAACAAAACCAACCCAAATACAGTATTGGGGAAGGGAAAGCTGCCTTATTTGGACTTCTTTTAATTTATGTCAGATCACCTTGTAAAAATTATTAGATAATTAGATCAGAAATACTCTGTATGCACTTGGTGAATATAGCAGCAGTTGGACATTCTTCTAGTGTATATATTCAGTAGTATCCCTTGGGAGCTGATACAAGGGGTCTCAGACTCCACTTTGTTTCCCCAGTGATCATTATGGGCAGGAATATTGAGGCCTCTGGCTCCGGTATAGCAGAATTTCATTCTGCCATGAGTTTTTCCAATGTCTCTCTGATTCAATACTTATGGTAAGATGTATAGTAGAATTTGGTTTTCTTTATAGTAATGACTGGAAGTAAAAAAGTTCCAGCAGCAACTTTTTAGTTATCCTTTGTTAGGATCAGGTTTTCCTGTTTAGTTTTAACCACAACTCTCTTACTTTGCAAGGGTAATGGGGACTGCTTATAGAATATGTTGACTATATAGCTGATGGATTCTGAATATTTTTTTCCTGCTGGTATTACTTGTGCTTTTGTTAAATCCCTGATCCATTTTCAGTATTATACATGGTTCAAGTACTTGACATAATCAGTTTGTTTGCTCCTGAGTGGAAGGCACTGAAGTGCATAGAGCCATTCAGAACACCATTGGAAGAAATTCAAAGTGAATATATTTTGTTTTCCCCAGTAACACCCTGATTTTTCACATCATCTTCCTTTTTTTTGCAACAAAAGTCCCACACAAAAATGGAATCACACATTTCTAATATGGTCAAAAGGTGAATAGTAACAGCACTAGCATAGAACCACAGAGTTCATGTAAGATTCTAGGAAAAAACAAGAAAAATAAAAAGCAGTCTTCTGTTCTATGGAACTCTTGATTAAAATCTCAATAACAAACAAACAAATAAATAATAGCAATAGAAGGTAAGGAAGAAGAAAAAGGGAAAAGTAGTATGCGTATCAGCAGTTGCAACTTTTTAAGGCTTACTAAATTCCAAGTGGAGATGAGGACCTGGGATCAAACAAAGGACCAGTGAAATGAATCACATGGAGTAATTAGATCAAACCTGCAGTCAAGTATTTGTGGAATTGCATTTAATTTGGAGGGCTTTTCACCCATGCCTAGTTAATCTAGTTGAAAAATATGTGATCTAAAAATGAATGATGCATGTCGGATCTATTGCTGCTTATATGAATGTCAAGACATCATGGATGCTGAATCTCTTATGTAGTTTCTGCCTATTTTGGCTAACAAAGACCTATTGTTAGCAGTAGGATTGGTTTACATTTCTAAATTTCTCAGTTCCGAACTAGTGGCAATTCCCCCCCCCCCCCCTTTGAAAGGAAGTAAAAAAATAAACAATAGCTCTTTGTTGCTGTCTCCATACTACCCCTTTCTGTCACGTTTGCCATTTTGGAAATTTCCTACCTGGCAGCTCCTCTTCCTTATGAGAAAAAAAAAATCTCTCCTTTCCCCTTGTCTTCCCCTGACCCTTTTTTCTTGTCTCGCTCCTCCTCTCAGCTAATCCCTCCCTCTGCTCTGAATCTGCCAGCTTGGGGGTGGTGGTGTGGGAGACCCTCATACTTATTGGGAGATGTGACAGCCTTTGGAATTACATTATCTATGAAAAGGCTAGATCTGGAGTTGAAAAATAGGATGTGGCTCCCTGGCAGCAGGGATTGATCATGGAGAGAATTTCAGTCTCCAGCGGCTTTTGCTTCATGGCAGTGACTGATTATTTATGCTTGTGGCATTTCAGTGCAAATGTAAATGCAGAACTGGAAAGACTACAAGCTAGTAAGATTCTTCAAGCATCAGCATCTTGGGGTGCAAGCCATTTGACAAAATAGGATCTTATCTGATTGCTTAAGCTTCAGGTATGCATTTTTCCATTTACTTAGTAGGTCCATATACATATAATTCCATATTCTAGGAATTAAAATCATGTCATGTATTAACTCATTGCTTAAAAGTGCTTGTTTCATGTTTTTTTCTAAGAAAGAGAGAGACGCAAATATATTCTACCAATATTGAAACCTAGTATTTAATGAATGAGAAACAAAAGCTGTAAGTGGCTGGTTCGATGCAGTTGCTCAGGGATCTTGAAATGCAACCTCTCTGCTTATTAAATTGGAAAGGTTTTAAAATTTACATTTTCTGCATTTTTATGAAACCTTATACTTTATTATTTAAAATTATGCTCGATTATCTGGCATTAGCTATTGTTAAAATAGTTTTGGGAGGTGCAAAGCAACTGTCATTGATTATATTTTGTCAAATGCATGGCTGTTGAAGATGGTACTGATAAATCTATGAACACATTTGAAGTGTGTGTATCTTTCTAAATCAAGTAGGTGCTGTATCTACAGGTGCAATTGTCTTATTTGAGAAATCACTGAATGTGTGATTTGTTTCTGGTAAGCTTTTTTGGATGCATACTTGAAAGTTGGCTAATATTAACCCAAAAATGAAATCCTAATCCTTAGTCCATAAATCAATTAGATTTGAGTCAGAGGGAAATATCACTGCTAATTACAACCACTAAATTCTTCATTAATTCATCTTCAAAAAATCCCAAATTAAGAAAGTGCTCTTTCTGGTGGAAGGGAAAGCAAGATAAAACAAATGGGCCAGGATCCAAAAATAAACTACTTGAATCCAAGGGAATTGCAAATTTTAAACTGTGCGTACCACCATGCCTAAATTCTTCTACATACTACAAGTAGTCCTCGACTTAGAACAGTTTGTTCACTGACCTTTCGAAGTTACAATGGCACTGAAAAAAGTGACATGACCATTTTTCATATGTACATTTCATTCATTTCATTTTATTTGTCTTGTATGCCGCCCACTCCCGGAGGACTCCGGGCGGCTCACAACAGACAAGGGAAAGGGGATAACTAGACAAGACAACACTTAAAAAAAAAAAGACGCAACATTCACAATTTCCATGGGGCTGGGTGTTTCACAAGCCCCCCGGCCTGCTGGAGCAGCCAGGACTTGGTGGCTTTGCGGAAGGCCGGGAGGGTAGTAAGGATCCGGATCTCCACGGGGAGGTCACTCCAGAGGGCTGGAGCTGCAACAGAGAAGGCTCTCCCCTGGGGAGTCGCCAGCCAACATTGGCTGGCAGATGGAATCCGGAGGAGACCTAACCTGTGAGATCTTATCGGTCTGAGGGAGGTAATCGGCAGGAGGCGGTCTCTCAGGTACCCAGGTCCGATGCCAGGTAGGGCTTTATAGGTAGCGACCAGCACCTTGAAGCGGATTCGGAGACTATTACAACTATTGCAACATCCCTATGGTCATATGATCAAAATTCAACTGCTTGGCCACTAAGTCATGACAATTGCAGTCTCCCAAGGTCATGTAATCATGTGACCTTCTGACAAGCAAAGTCAATGGAGAAGCCAGATTCACTTAACAACTGTGTTCCTAACAACTGCAGTCATTCACTTAACAACTGTGGCAAGAAAGGTAGTAAAATGGGTCAAAACACACTTAACATATGTCTCACTTAACAACAGAAATGTCGGGCTCAATTGTGGTCTTAAGTTGAGGACTTTGTGTAAAAGATTTTTTTTAGACTCTCAAAACCATAATAGTGAGTTGTTAAAAACAAAAACTTTTTTTTGACGGTAGTACAAATTACTCTGGACAAACCAAAGTTCTGCTGAATTTTAAAAGTCTTATTCCAAAGTCAGTAGGTCTGAAAATTCTTCTATATAGACAAAGGCTATGTAGACTTAAGATTCAATCACAGAAAACACAATGGAAACAGATTTGCTGTCTGGTGGGTAGCTTCCCACTGGTGGGAACTGTCTTCTCCTTCTGTCTCCAAATGTGTGGGGAGTTTGCTTTCTTTCCTGAAATGAAAGGCCTCTTACTGCTCTTGCTTTCTTGCTTTTATGGTCAGTGTTGTTGCTGTGCCATGGCCATTTTTTGTTTGGGACAGCTGGTTTTTCCCCTTATTCTCAGCAAAAACCTCTCCCTTTATTAGTCAATTAAACTCAATTTATCATGAAAGCTTGCATATTGGTTTGTAAATTGGTGTGCTTCTTCCAGATGCCCTGAGATATGTTAAATTGGACCAGAAATTATGGGAATTGGAACATTAACACACCTGGAAGTTACTAAATTTGGAAAAAAATGTTGCAGTGCAGTTAGAGAACACTATTTTAATCTGGGCTTTGTTATTCACACTGGCACTGTTAAATGATTAATGCATGCATTTTATAAGTGAATATATTTCCTGATGTTTTCTTATGAATTCTTGGTCACTTTCAACAATTCAGTCATGTAAATTAAGTAAAAATACTGCTATTGTTAGGCTGACTTCAATGCTCCCCCCCCCTTTCTCTTTCTCTCTCACACACACACTCAAACAAAAAAGAAACATTTCTTTATATATTTATTTTTAAAAATACAGCCCAATCATGTGTGATCCCCAGTAGCTGCTGTGTGCCAATTACCTTCAGGTAGTGTTCTCTTTCCATTCACAGGCCCCTGCGGCCTATCTGAGGTAGATCTGGGTCACACAAGGCTTTGGTTCTTGAAGCGGCTTCTGAGAACACTCTTCCATGGCTTCTACAGCACCTGAAAATAGCACAAAAGAATTTTTTGCTCTCACACATTTTTTCAGAGGCTCCAGAGGCTGCACGAGAGCATAACTCATTCTCACATAGTCTCCAAAAATCATGCTAGGATATGCTTTCAAGAATAGTTGTTTTGGGGTGTTGGCAAACATTAGCTTGTCTCCCAAAACTTGTGGCATGTCACCTTTGACATGGGTACCATAGATTCGCCATTACTGCTCTAGACAAAGTAGTCCTCTACATCACGGTATTGTAGTGTTAACCTTTTCGATTTGAACAAATCAGTTGCCAGAATTTCTTCTACTAAGCTCCTGTAGCCAAGATCTGGATGGTCTCAATACTTCATATATGTTAGAATGCCTTCATATCCTTGACTGTATTTCATTAATAAGGTGATATGTCACGGAAGGTGAGACAAGGCAGATTTCACATGTTGATATTTTTTTACTAAGTTTATATCTTGGCTTTCCTCCAGAAGTCAATATTTACTTATGATAGCTCACAGTTGCTAAAGTTCAGTCAGCTGTTAAAAAAGTTATATAGTACTGGCTGTTTTATTATTAGGAACTTGGATTGTCTTAGTACAACCCTTGGTTGTAACTCTAGTCTAAGATATTGGATAGAGTTATATGATAATAAGATATGCTATTTGAATAGGAGCATAGTGATTAATGTGCCTTGGACTTCACTAAAGCAATTTTAATATGCTGTATAGCTCAGCCTTCTCCAACCTAACACCTTCCAGACATTTGGGATTACAATTCTTAGAAATCTTAGCTGGCTGAGAATTTTAGCAGCTGTAAATCCTGCGCATCTGGCAGATGTTGGATCATGCAAAACAACTACCAAATGAAGTAGTATTATCCAAATGAGCTTGTAGTTTTGTCAGTCAAATAAGAGCTCACTACTCACAACTGCTTTGTTACTTCAGCAGTTTTCTTTTAAGAATATTGGACAGGATTTGATGGTTCTTTCTGTCAGGGTTTGCCTTCAATGAACCATTTGGATATTTCTTTGTCAGATTTCCTCAGGTGTAGGATTTATTTTGAAAAAAAGGATAATTCTACTTTACCCTTAAAAAGTAAATTGTGTGTGTCTCTTTAATAGCCTAGTTATTACATTTGAGATCTTTTGTGAACAGGTAATTTATTCAGTTATTTTAGATGTTTCTGGCCTCAGAAAATAGGACAGTGTAGAATGTTTTACTTGAATGCACTCCTTTTGATTACAATACAGAATGTAGTTCTGTTGGTAAGCATGGCACTGAAGTGTGAGAGGAGATATTGTTAATATTGCTAAAACAAGCCTGTAACTGCTGCAGTACAAATTATTCCTACTAAATTCAGCTATACCTCTGACCCAAATTTAGAGCAAGAATATCTATACTCTAGTAGCGTGCGCAGGCTCAAGAGAGCTTCTTGTGAAGTTGAAAAGCTGGCAGGCAGCTAAAATCTGCTAAATGCGGAAAAGCTCTGCAAGAAGCTGCTGGTTGTTTGGCTAGAGGATAAATCATCAAATGTTTTTATAGCACAATGTTAACCTAAGGCTTTGTTGTATATAAACAGCTATACTGAAGCCCAAATTTAGACAGCGTTCAAAATTCAGCTCATCTAAATTTTGAAAAGATGTTCTGTGATTAAAAGATGGATGGCACAGTGAGGTTTACCTAGTTACAAAATGGCTGCTGTGGTCAAACTTTGAGCGTTTCTTTATCTCCCCAATTTCTCTTTTTCCCAGTACAAGGGAAAAAATTCCTTTAAAAGATCAGAGCTCTCTTCTTTCTCCTTCTCTTTCTTAGTATTATCTTACCATACTTGTAGACTGCCATAATTGTGAGATACTGGGCAGTGTAGAACAAAGGAATAACACAAACACATTAGAACAACATAAGACATGCATATGAAGGGCGGATGTCCAGAGTCAGTCAATTACATTGAAAGTGCAATGAAATTAAAATGTTATAGCTGTTTTGTGGAAAGTATTGTCATTTTGTAAGAACCCTGTATGGAGCCGTAGGGAAACCAAAGGCCTACTATAGCTAGAAGGTGGCACTTTCTTTTCTACAATCACCATCACTTTTTTAAAGTTTATAATTACATTTCAAGTAGAGACCTATAGGCACCAAGCACCTGTTGACACACTGGTACCATAGGCACCGTGTCTCTTACTCATGTTCCAACCCAAGTATTATTAACAGAAAATTAAATTTGGGTCTGTTCAAATAATTAATATATTGGACAGCAAAATATTGAATTATTCTTGCAATACAACCAAATGCAGTTCATTTCTACTAGGGAAATCTCATATCTTTGCTAGGTGAGGCAAAGCTCTTGGTATTGTGATATAGGGAAAGAAACAAGAATATCAGAATATGCTTCTGAATTATTGCAGTTCTGCAACTTGCAGCTGTCTTTGAGTAAAAACAAATCTTGACAGAGTGGTAGAAGAGGAATTAATATTATAACGTGCATCAATAATAATAATGATAATAGCAACAATGTAGTAATCATTAACAAGTGAATTTATTCCTCTCCAGGCCTTTATTCATTCACACTTACAAAATAAAGGATTTCCCCCCCTAAAGGATGAATGGGGAAATTATTTCTTTGATTGGTTATAGAAATAACCAAAATCATAGCAGGATAAATCCTTTCTCACTCCATAAACATAGCATCGAATACTTGAAGGTAGTGTGGTTCAAGGAAAACACCATACATTTCTAGACAGGCAATAAACAGTGAGTGACTCAATTAATACTTAAAGGAATATGTAACATATTCAGACAGTCACTTTATTTGCACCCTAATAGCAAAAGACAGTGTTTACTAATCCATAAAACTGATGTTAAATTCTAATCTGCAGAAGAAAGCAACCAGAAGATGGTGCCGGATGCTGTTTTTACAAGATTCATAAACCTGAGTATGAAAACATAAATATCAGTAACATGATTGCTTAGAGTACCTTACTCTTCTGATTTTCTATACTGGCAGCCATAGTGAGATTATTACTGTGATTCATTGTCTGCAACGGATCGAAATCTAATAATAAGCATCAGTAGTCCAAATAAGAAAAATATTTTATTACATGGACATTTTTTGAGTCATCTTCATTCTCTGATTCTAGGCCCAACTAAGCTTAATAATTATTATGGCTTATATAGACTTCTTAAAAATTGATTTTTTTCTTGGGGTTTTTTTTTCAGAAAAAAAATAACGCTTTTTATTTTTCAGTCTTTTTTATTCTTTTAAGCTATATTTATTCCTCCTACTCTGCAGTTCTTTAAATTGGTAAAAGGAATCCAAATTATGTAGAAAGAGAAAGTCATCTGGAAAGCAATTGTATTAGTTAAATCTTGTCATATTCACAGCCATTAAAACTACTAAATTAAAAGTTTTCAGTCTGTTTTAGCAAGGAGGAACCATGGATGCAGGGTGGCATCTATGATGCCGTTTTGCTTTCTGCTGAACTAGACGAACAACTTTTAATGGATGTGGTTCTCAGATGGTGTTACTAAATGCCACATGGTATAAATTGCTTGCAACTGATGCTGGGTAAAGTCCAATAAACTATCCAGTGCATTTGTTCTCTCTCATTCAGGCACAATGTTTCGCAAGAAGAAAAAGAAGCGACCTGAAATCTCTGCTCCTCAGAATTTTGAGCATCGTGTACACACATCATTTGATCCAAAGGAAGGGAAGTTTATTGGCTTGCCACCTCAATGGCAGAATATTTTGGACACTCTGAAACGTCCCAAACCTGTTGTAGACCCTTCAAGGATTACACGGGTACAGCTTCAGCCTATGAAGGTAAGAAGAAAATATTAGCACTCTCCACTTTCTAATTATCTAGTTCACGTATGTATCTTTCCTTGCCTCCAATCAAGGTATTCCTTGAAGCTTAGTATTCATGATAAAATACAGGTATGAATAAGAGTTGAAGAATTGGGAAAAAAATTGCTGGAGAAGCAAATCAGAACTTCATCAATCTTCAATATGATTCATTAAGTATATTGTTTGGGGACATTTCTGGCAAATATTTTCCAGTGGTAGATTTCTGCCTTAGTCTGTTACAGCAAATCTGGAAAGAGCTGCAAACTAACATGTTGATTATATTAGTTTTTCCCATGTGGCATCTTTCAGGTATGTTGGGGCTACAACTCCCCAGAATTGGTACTCTTGGCTAAATAGTGGGAATCTTGAGAGTTGTAGTTTCAGTACATCAGCAGATTGAATTATGGCATTGACTAGAATTCACTTCATCTCGTGTCAAATGTGGTAGTTTAGTTTTAGTGTGGATTTATCCACATAATATATTATGCTTTTACTAGACATATTTAAAAAGGCTCAACTCATATATATATATTTGCTGTGTAGAAAGAACAATAGAATCTATGCAGTCTGCGCATTCAATATGGGTGAATATGCTTCTTCTAATTTCCACTTCTCGGGATATTGGGAAAGGGGTATACTACCGGTCTCCCAACCAAGCAGAGGAAAAAGTTAAACATTTTGGTATTCAATAAAATAAGATGTGCAGGAAGCACACAACTGTAATAATGGGGTACCTTAACTAACCTGACATAAACTGGGAGACAAACTCTGAAGCAATTGGAAGATCAAAAAGATTCCAGGGTCAAGTACACTGGACTTAATCCTTACTAATAGGGATGAAATGATAGAAGGGATGGAAGTCATAGGAACTTTCAGGTAGAGTGACCATATCATACTAGAATTCATCATAATGCAGGCACAGATAATTGAACAAAGTCAGACTAGTGTTTTAGATTTTAATAGAGCTGATTTCAGCAAAGTAAGAAACAGTTAGGAAGTATTCCATGGACAGAAAACCTAAAGGGGAAAAATAACCAGGGACAAAAATGATAAACGTAAAATAAAATGGAAAGGAATTCATAACTAGAGCACAATATCAGAAAATAGCCTAAATCCGCAAGGATTTAAGGAAAGCTAAGGCTCAGAATGAGGCAAGACTTCCAAAAATAACAAAAAAAGGTTCTTTTGATATGTAAGGAATAAAAAGAAACTCAAGGAAATACTAGGTCCTCTGATAGGAGAAGAGGGAAAAACTGTGATAGGCAGCAGGGAAAAAGCAGAACTGCTTAATTTCTTCTTTGCATCTGTCTTCATATAGAAGGGAAAAAAATGTCCAACCTATCAAAAATACCACTGTGGGAGTCAGGTCAGGAAAACAGGTTAAAAAAGCAAAAAAAAAAAAAAAAAGAAAGAAAGAAAGAAAGAAAGAAAGAAAGAAATAAAATGGAACCAGAAACTACAGAATAATCACTTTGCCATCAATACCTTGGAAAATCCTAGAACAGATAAGCAAGCAACACGTTTGTAAGCAATTAATAGAAGCCACTATGGGTTTGTTAAAAACAAATTGTGCTATATACACTTTATTGCCTTCTTTGATAAAGTGATTAACTTAGTGGATCAAGGATATGATAGTGCATGGTAGATCAAGCATCCAGTGTTGTGGATATAGTATACTGCATTTTTCAGAGTATAAAATGCACCGGATTATAAAATGCACCAAGATTTTGAAGAGGCAAATTAAAAAAAAGTTTTTGCACTCTGCTGACCACCCAAAAATGGCCCGTTTTTTTGTGAGAACGGGCCCATTTTTTTTCAAAAAAAGAGCATGAATAGCCTTCAGGAGCCTTGTAGAGTGCGCCTGGGGAGTGCCCCCCCCCAGAAATGAGCAAAACAATTGGGCCATTTTTTGTGAAAACAGGCACATTTTTGTCAAAAAAAAGGGCATGCATAGCTTTTAAGAGGCTTATAGAGTGCTCCTGGAGGCTGGGGGGGGGGGGACAAAATTGAGCAAAAAATGGCTCATTTTTCACTCATGTCTTGCCTCCCCAGCCCCCAGGAGCACTCTGAAAGCCTCCTAAAGGCTATGCACGGCCATTTTGGTGAAGGGGGTGGGGTTTTGGGAGGCAAAAATGTTGTATTCAGTGTATAAGATGCACCCAGATTTTCAGCCTCTTTTTTGAGGCAAAAAGGTGCATCTTATACTCCGAAAAATACGGTAGGTACATCTAGCCTAATGAAGAGAAACATTAGGAGTGACATGATACTGTCTTCCAGTATTGAGGGCAATTACAGAGGTGAGGGAGCAGAATAAGAAGCAATGGGTAGAACCTCGTTAAAGAGCAATCCTACCTGGAACTAAAGATAAATTTCATGACAGTGAGAATGATTAATCAATGAAACAATTTGCCTTTGTCACTGGAGGTTTTCAAGAAAAGATTGGACATTCATTTGTCTGGGAAGTTATAAGGATTCCTGATTGGACAGGAGATTGGATTAGAAGACCTCCAAGCTCCCTTCCAGCACTATGATTCTATTTGTGTCTGGGATAAATATTGATTGCTGTCCTGGCCTTCGCTCTATTGTTTGCTGAAATACTTGAGATTACTCTTTCTATTGCACAGGTAGTCCTCAACTTACAAGCATAACTGAGCCCAAAATTTATGTTGCTAAGTAAGAAATTTGTTAACTGAGTTTTGTCCCATTTTACGACTTTTTTTGCCTTATTTGTTAAGCGGTTAAATTAGTAACACAGTTGTTACGTGAATCTGGTTTCCTCATTGATTTTGCTTGTCAGAAGGTGATCATATGACCCTGGGACACTACAACCATCGTAAATGTGAATCAATTGTTAAGCATCCAGATGTAAATCACAGGGGGATGCTGCAATGGTTATAAGTGTGAAAAATGGTCATGTCACTTTTTTCAGTGCCATTGTAACTTTGAAAGGCCACTAAATGAACTGTTGTAAGTCAAGGACTACCTGTATCTTGCCTGGTTGCTATATTTTATCCAGCATGTGTAATTTTGTATTATATTGTACTTTTACACCAATTTTATATGTTTCTATGATTTTATGGGTTTTTTTCCTATGATTGAAAACCGTTTAGAATCTATGATTAGGACAGCAACATGTATTTGAAAAGGAAAGTAAACGTGCAGGCAGGCTATATATGATAATTGTATCCATTGAATATGTAATAACCATCAGGAATAGGGCAACTCTTCCCTTCCTTTTGAAGGGAATTTCATGACCAGGATGTTGATATTTGGAAAGTCCCTGTCATCTTAAGCTTAAGCCATCTAAAAATGCCATTTAGTTGCATTCTCAAAAGTTTTGGAGAAGTTTATTCTCTAAATTCGTAAGATTTTTTTAGAATGATTTCCATTTCACATCTCGACTATTTAGCTATTGATCTGGTTTATACATTGCTTTTAATCATAGTTCATTGACTAAGTCACAGTTCATCAGAGCCATAAACCATGAGTTTACAAATCAGTACAGTGAGTTTTACACAAATCCTAAATTATTATGCAGTTTGCCTGGTCATACCTTACCTCAGGATATGGGTAGTAAACCTATCCATTTTCTCAGTCCAGGGAGGAAAAAAATGTATAAAGTAATATAAGATGAATATTCAGATTTGTTCTTCTTTGTTAATGTAACCATTGTTACTAGGAAAGATTATGGCTTTGAATAAAATGGAAGTGATAAAGTAATCTCTGAAAAAGGGACTCCTTGTGCCATCTATTCTTCTTTTCACAGTGAGAAGCCTAATCCTTTTGCTCGCAGCAGTCTTGTAAACCATAAAGTGGTTGACAGACCAAATCACACTGTTGCCAATAAGAAAATAGCCAAACATAGATGCATGTTTACACACAGACTGTGATGATGCCATTATCATCAGACCGAAGAGAGAAAACCTAATATTTTGTTACTAAGACTTGCTTGTAGTTATTTGTTGCTTGTTTCCAGTTGTCCAGAAGATGTGCAGCATGTAAATATCATATATATAGAGAGAGGGAGGGAGGGAGGGAGGGAGGGAGGGAGGGAGGGAGGGAGGGAGGGAGGGAGGGAAGGAAGGAAGGAAGGAAGGAAGGAAGGAAGGAAGGAAGGAAGGAAGGTAAGTAAGTTGATTTTAGGTTTGGATTTGTTTCAGAAATGTCATAATATAACAGAACAGGACATCTTTGAAGCAGCAATTTCTCCAAATTATTTCAAAACAGATAAGCTAGATGCTGGTATTTAGAACATTGTTTAATGAGTGACAGTTCCTTCTATCTGGCATTTCGGAAAAGACTGTAATAAGATAATCTGTGGGAGTAAATGTCCTCCATTATGGATATTAATAATCACAGATTGCCAGAGATCCCTCTCGATGGAGAAATGCATGAATCACTTTTTATATATACAAAAGTAAATTTGACAATAGTTAGATTTCCATTTTCTAATATTTATGTAAATTGAGCATAGAGAGCTGGTAATTTTTCATGACAACGCCTAGTTAAAAGATTTCTTGAGTTGAATTTAGACCACCATTTCTACCATTCTTGATTGTGGTGGTGTTTTGTTTGTTTTTAATCCAGGCTAGCAATATATATAAGGGTATTTGGTTTTTTTTTGCTAGGATGTTGTAATTTACTGGTGGATTGTGAAAACAGATGAGATATACTTGGCACATTGGATTAGTTAACTGTAGCATTAAGAGAATATGTGAATGTGCTATCACATAGCAGACATTGTGTTAAGAGGTTTCCAAACACCAGGCCATCTTTCTATGCTTCCTAATCAAGACATTTCATATACTTAAATGAGCATTATTAAGTAATAGCATTAGCACTTAGACTTATATACTGCTTCACAGTGCTTTACAGCCCTCTCTAAGCAGTTTACAGTGTCAGCATATTGCCCCCAACAATCTGGGTCCACATTTTACCCACTTCAGAAGGATGGAAGGCTGAGTCAATCTTGAGCCTGGTGAGTTTCGAACTGCCAAATTGCAGGCAGCCAGCAGTCAGCAGAAGTAGCTTGCAGTACTCCATTCTAACCACTGTGCCACCAAGGCTCTTAAGAAACTGGTTGGATTCAAATACTGTGTTAAGTCATAACACAGTGGTTTGTTTTAGTTGCTTTAGTGTAATATCTGACCGGCTATTTTCATTTTGATTAATTTTATGCTGAACAAAGTTATTGTGTGTTCAAATTAGCATGATATGTAAATCCAGGCATTGAGAGCTTTGTTGAAAAACCTTATTTATTAATTGGATTTATATCCCATTTTTACATATGATTATAAATCATAATATAAATATTTTGCATAACTCCAGGTAGTATACATAATGCCCACATTTCCTGTTTTCCCCACAATTATTTCACAGTAAGGCTGTGAAAGAATGACTTTCACCCAGTCATTCATTCCACCGAAAGACTAAAGCCCATGTCTCTATATTTCTTGTGAGAGAATAAACGGGAAGACATTATTCTTAATAACTAACTAAGTCTAGTGCGTACAGAAAAAAATTTGAACTACAGGTGAAACTCAAAAATTAGAATATTGTGCAAAAGTTCATTTATTTCAGTAATGCAACTTAAAAGGTGAAACTAATATATGAGATAAGACTCATTACATGCAAAGCAAGATAGTTCAAGCCATGATTTATCATAATTGTGATGATTATGGCGTACAGCTCATGAAAACCCCAAATCCACCATTTCAGAAAATTAAAATATTACATGCAATCAATAAAACAAGGATTGTACATAGAACAATATCGGACCTCTGAAAAGTATAAGCATGCATATATACTCAGTACTTGGTTTGAGCCCCTTTTGCAGCAATTACTGCCTCAATGCGGCGTGGCATGGAAGCTATCAGCCTGTGGCACTGCTGAGGTGTTGTGGAAGACCAAGATGCTTCAATAGCGGCCTTCAGCTCTTCTGCATTGTTCGGTCTCATGTCTCTCATCTTTCTCTTGGCAATGCCCCATAGATTCTCTATGGGGTTCAGGTCAGACGAGTTTGCTGGCCAATCAAGCACAGTAATCCCACAGTCATTGAACCAAGTTTTGGTGCTTTTGGCAGTGTGGGCAGCTGGAAAATGAAGTCAGCATCCCCATAAAGCTCATCTGCAGAAGGAAGCATGAAGTGCTCCAAAATCTCCTGGTAGACGTCTGCATTGACCCTGGTCTTAATGAAGCACAGTGGTCCAAAGTCCTATTGCTCAGTGGTCCAAAGTCCTCTTTTCTGATGAGAGCAACTTTTGCCAAAAGCACCAAAAACTGGTTCAATGACCGTGGGATTACTGTGCTTGATTGGCCTCTCCATTCTTCCTCCTTACTCTGAGCCCTTGGTTTCCAAATGAGATGCAAAAGTTGCTCTCATCCGAAAAGAGGACTATGGATACAGTTCCTAAATGAATCCAGCACTTAAAATGCAACATATTCATACATTCAGTAATGCATGGTGAATGTTCTGGAGATGAAAATAAGAACAGAACACTTGTTAGAAGATGCAAGTATTGCTCTATTTAAGCCATGACAGATACTATCTTCTAAGATGTACTGTGATTTACAGCAGCTTTTCAGACTCCTTGCAAAGGTTGGTATACCACCCTACCACAAGATTCTAGTATATATGACTAGCAGTGTACAATAAAAGAATACAGATAGTCCTCACTTAACAAGCATTCAAAGTTACAACAACCTTGGAGAAGGTATTTTATGGCCTGTAAAGCACTTCCAGCTGTTGTAAAATGATGTGCTGTGTCACTCCCCAACCCCAAAGACATATGACTGTATTTCAGGCACTTGGCAACCAGCTCGCATTTACAATTGTTGCGGTGTCTCACAATCATTTGACTGCAGTTTACCACATTTTTTGCTGTTTTGAATTGAAGTAGGGGATGGCATTGTTATACTGAGCCTCCCTTTGGAAAAATAATAACAATGCATTCTTAAGCTTCTTATTTCCTATGTAAATGAGTTGGCTGAGTTGTAAGAGAGGTAATGTATAGTAGAAGTAGGTGTCTGGACAGGAAAATGCAGCTATTGTGTTCCAAGTCAATATCTTTGCATAGTTAAAATACTTTTATAAGCTTATAACTAGTTTCCTGTAAAAAGTAATTCCTTTAATTTTTATTTATTATTGAATGTATATATCTTTGTGTTTATTCACACCAATAAGTTTGTTGGATTGTGACTTTAGAATTTGAGTTATTATAATAGATGTAAAAAAAGAACATTTATTTGTCTTTACCTTTCAACATATTATCCAGTAAAACAGCAGTAGGCAGTAAAAATAAATTGTCTATCAATTCATATAATTGGTTCATAGTGTGCATGTTTGCTATTGACTAAACTACATATTTTTCTTTTCTTGCATGTGGTAGTATGAAATGGAGGTTAGTAATTGCTTCAAATTAGAAATTAAAAATAATGGCGGGCAACACAAATGTTTTGTAGATCTGCTCTATTTGGAGGTTTAGCCTCACTTTTGGATAGACTCTGTAACATCTGATTTGTTAGTAGCACCAGGCCATTTTTAAGTTTCTGAGCACTGTGCGGTAAACACTAGTGTGATTCTCTCCTTGGATCTGCATTTTCAGAGTGAACTAGGGATAGTTCACTAATTACGTACAGTATGTAGAAATATATGTAAATTTGTCCCAGATTTAGATATTCCCTTTCTTAATGAATGAGCAGATGACATTAACTTTCCTCAATTAATCAATTAATTAATTGTTTTGTGGTAGACGGTTGTGCGAGCCAGCACATTTGAAGTGGAAGGATATATCTCTGGAATACTCAATGACATCCAGAAGCTCTCCCTCATCAGTTCTAACACCCTGAGGGGTAAGAGCCCTACTAGCAGGAGAAGAGCCCAGTCGCTAGGACTTCTAGGAGAAGATGAACCAACTGACATATATCTACACTGCGCTGAACCAGACTGGGCAGACAAATATGGAAACTACCTCAACTGCAATGGTGGAAATAAATCGTCTAGAAGGCAGACCTTATGGCCTGATTACAAGCCCATGTTGGACGGGCAGGCTCATTCCAATAGCCTAGTCATGAAAGCTCAATCTCTTGACCCTTCAGAGTTCCAAGGGGCAAATAGCCACTTTGCCCCACTCTCATCAGGTTTTCAGCACCAGCAATACATCCCTGTTCCTGAAGTAAACAGAGAAAATGCTGTAGCAAGAAGAAACTCCGAAGAGAACTATGGTCAGCCCTGCCATGGGAGCCAAGCTAATTTGAGGCCACCTGGAGAAGGTAGTCCTGGCTCTAAATCAAGGGAAAACAGTTTGAAGCGGAGGCTGTTGCGAACTGTGTTCCCGTCATCCAACCCTTCAAATAAGATTGGAAACAACCCACAGATAAAGGTATGTGTGCTTGGTTCCCTAGAAGGTATTACATTAGTACCTTTCTAGCCTGAGAGCTTCCAAGTTCCAATTCTGAAAGCAAATATTGCTTTGAGAATCTTCTTACAACTCATCTTCTTACAACTTGCAAATCATTTCAGGAGGTTTTACTGATATGATGAAGATAGCCTTAAATATATGCTAATGTTAAAGTTTCAACACATATTATCACATGCACAGCTATCTTAGAAACCCATTTCTGCTCTCACAAAAACTTTGCCTGTCAATGTCATTGTTTATTTGAACATACATTTCTTACCTTTATATAAGAATTAAATGAAACATAATCTAAAACATTACTAGAAAGTTGGGGAGCGGCATTAGCTGGGGCAGAGAAATGGCCAGAAAGGAAGAAAAAATAATGCAATTTCCACATCAGCCATTTAATTCCTTCATGCAAACTCAAAACACTCTGAAGATGATTTCTATGTATATTGTTTCTTGGACTTTCTTGTGTCTCACATTACTTCCATTTTCTCTGCTATGTGTTTTTATTTTTTGCCAAACTGCTTTCCAAAAAAATTAATCCTCTAGTAATAATTTTGTTCCTTCTTTTGATTAAATCAACCTGGTTTCAGCTTAAGCCCATTTGTTTTGCAAAATATTTCCATAACTATTTTTATTGACATCATTCATACCAGATTAATTTTGTTCATTTTTAAGATGGCAATTTAGTACTATTGATTGCATAATTATAGTGTACAAACTATCCAATCTGTTGCGTTGTGCATTTAGTGTGTCTGAAGCAGAAATCACCAGCACTGGGAGGCGTGTTGAGACTGGTACTAAAGAGCAAAATGAGAAAGATTAAGTCTATTCACCAATGCTAAGTTCCAAATGAAAATGTGGTCTGGTGTTGCTGTTTGCATCATGAGGGAACTCCCTTTGGTGCTCGTCAGACTCCAATGATTTCTTTTGCCTTGAAAGTGGCACCTTTTCAGAAAATAGCTCTGAACCTGGCAGGACCAGATCTACTATTTGGCAGAAAGAAAACTTTGGATGTCATTCAAGGTTAGCAGTTGTTAAGTGTTTAACTTCTACCTACATTTTTCCCCCCTGCCACACATGGAGAGGGAGAAATGCTTGCAGAATTTTTTTCTCCAATGTACCAAAATAAGTAGGTAACAATAGCAAAATTACATATTGTACCCAAACTGAGAAAATGGAATAATAAATGGTCTATATAACTAGATTTAATAATATGTTAAAGGATTGAGTAAGTTTTATATTAACATTTTATGGATATGGTATATTTTTTAGTTTCAGCAAATGTTGCTCATTTATTGATTATTCTATATATTCTTTTCTGAATTTATTAGCACTGTTATATTTTTGGTGGTATCTTTCCATATCCCCGGTTGTAATATTTACCAGTCATACATACATACATACATACATACATACATACATACATACATACATACATGTGTGTGTGTGTGTGCATAGATAGATGGATAGAGAGTTACAGTAAGGGTATGGCTAGCTGATGAGAGCTAAATAGCTTGAAATAGATCTATACTTGTCTCCCTTTATTTATTTATCAGCACAAATACACACACACACAAACACACACACATATATTTCTGAGGTTTTCGCGGGTGTTAGTATGTAGTCTATGGTTATTTGGGTTTTCTCCCGCGTAAAATTGGAGGTGTCTTGGCGACGTTTCGACGAAGTCTCATTCGTCATCTTCAGGCTTCATGCTTCCAGGAGCAAACTGGAATTTGCTCCTGGAAGCACGAAGCCTGAAGATGACGAATGAGACTTTGTCGAAATGTCGCCAAGACACCTCCAATTTTACACGGGAGAAAACCCGAATAACCATAGACCTACGTATGTATGTATGTATGTATGTATGTATGTATGTATGTATGTAGTGTCACAACCCCTGGTATGCCCAACCCCTGGTATGCTCATTCTCTGTCTATCGGCTCGTCACAAGAGACCATCCAGATGGAAACCCAATATTTTTACTGTTGCCTTTGTTATATATATGTCGTCTATACATATGCACGCACATGCACACATACAAACACACTTGGCCTTGGATACAAAGACATATATATCTTATCTTCGACTTCTAAGTTTTCTATGAAGCCCAGAAATAAAGAAGTCTTGCTGCTTCTACTGCAATCCATCAGGTCTGTCCCTACTGTTAAGTCCCTACTATACCTGAGGAGTTGTATTAAGTGGAACAGATGGTACTCCAGTTGTGGAATCAGGTTGAGTTGCATAAAGCTGCATACAGTGTAAAGCAAGGGACTGGCATAACATCCATATAAGACCATGCCAGGCTCAGATGCCTTCCTCTGAGGAGTCCCATTCAGATGTTAGGTTGTGAGGAGCTGTCTATATGTGAGTGTTCTAGATAACTTTTGCCCCTGTTTAGCATGGATGTGCACAAAAGGAAAGTCTGTATGTACATTGCACACATCTAGGCTTTTTCTGAGCCAATGTCCTAAATATTGTCTGTACATTATGTGCATGAATTAGACCTGAGTTTTCTGTAATGCATGATCCTTATATAGAGAGTATGACAGCAGTTCCGTTTGGAGCAACCAGTGGATTGGTATAGAAAGGTTGAAGAAAAAGGCATGGCTACCTATAGAGTACTGTCCTATCCCCACCATAGAGGTACTACTGGGTTGAAGAATTCTCCAAATGTTTATCACATCTGATTCTTCATGATACAGGCAGTCCTCGAGTTACGATCATAATGGAGCCTGTTTGTCACAGTCGTAACTCGTAATAGTTGTAAAATGGGTCACCCACATGACCAACCCAATTTTACAATCTTTTTTGTGGTGATCATTTAAAAAAAATCACCATGATCATTGAATGAATCTGCAGTAGTTAAGCAAACCAATTTCCATAAAGCTGTCATAAAATACATCTGTGCGAGCACAGGACACTATCAATAGCTGTAAAGGCGGACCAATTGCCGAGTGGGCAAACTGCAGTCACATACAGGAGGAGCCTGAAATTTTGGAATTTCAAATCTGGGTCACACGTACCATGAATTTACCCAGGTAAATCTATCAAAACTTCAAATGGTCCCTAAGCAACTGATTGTAAGTTGAGGGCTACCTGTGATGCAATTGTATCCCAAAGTAGTTGTCTGTACCAGATTAATAGAGCAGTACTTTCTACAACACCACTTATTTTTTGAATCAAATGTAGGTTTTGTCCATAGTGGCATTTGACCATTGTAACAGCCTTCTTAAATAAGCATTGAGGTTGGAATGATGTTTCAGAATAAAATGAAAATGTAAGCAGCATTATGGACTGATAACTATTGGAGTCTTGATGGAGACTGGAACAGAAAGATGTGAAGTCAACTTACTGCCCTGCCATGAAGCTTAGCCATTCTTTTTAAGCCCAATAAACACTATTATTTTGTAAGAGTAACAGCAAAAACAAATTAAAAAGATAACATCTACCCGTAGTGTCCTAGTCTCTTTGAAAGAAAGGTAGGGAATATTATTTCAAAATTTCTAGTATTGGTTCTTCAAAACAGTACAAATATGAGGTTGAGAAGACACGGTACCTGCAAAAACATGCTTTAATATCAGTTTTATCCAGCTCTTACCCTTCCATATCCCAAACCTGTTCTGAATTTTACTTTTCAAAAGTGATTATTGCAGTGAGGATCCCAGAATTTTTGGAAGAGATCATAAAGCTGTTTTCTAGTGTCAGTTAGTAGCTGCTAATGGCTAACCAAATTTGGCCTTGGCCCATCTGTGGGAAAGAAACTGAAGAGAATATGTACAGAGCCCTGCTGATTCAGAGCATATTCATAAATAAAAGAATGATGTGGGAAAGCCCAGTAACAGCAACATTATGAACTGTGAGCAAGAGAGGCCACAGATCATTTACTGAACCTAGAAAGCCTACCAGTGTGGTTTTTTAAATCTGGTCTCTGCTGACAATTCATTTTGCATCTGTCATTTTGATAGAGTCAGCTTTCATTTGTGATCTAGACCTACTTTCCCATGATTTCATATTATTGCAATCTCGTGTTCTGCTGTAAACACCTTTAAAATGAAAAGATAGCCTAGCTAGTTTAAGTTAAATGATATAGAAATAAATGAAAATAAGGGTATGTTTATGTTGCTATTTTTTAAATGGCACATAAACAATGTGCTGAATTTATAGTGTAAAGGTTACAAAAGTGGACTCTAGAATACATAAAACAAAGCTGGTGATTTGAACACTCCTTGCTATCAGGGACATGTCTCAGCTGGACTGAAAAGGTATTGTAGACAGAAATGAGGGAAGTACATTTCATCAAGCAGTACTGGTAATTTTGCATGCTGACAGTTCTCTCTCTCTGCATTCACTCGAAATGTACAATGATTGCAATATATACTTTAATATACTGTATGTATACCCACAGGAGTCAACACAAAAAAAATGTATATAAGGGGTGCTATGCAAGATAATAATCTATATTTGCTTGCAGTATAAATATTACTAGGCCTAAATAAGGAGAATTTCTTCTATCACCCTATATATTTAAATTCATATCATTGTTTTTCATCTAATTAATACAGAATTGTAGAAAATCCGACCTGGCCTCTTTAAACCATCATCTATTGTTTCTATCACTGGTCACTAAGATCTGTTTTCTGACATAGATATGTAAGAATTATTGTCCGAATTGCATGGTTGTGCCATAGGTAAGGCTAAATATTCCAGGAAAATTAGTATTGAATTGTGATGAGAACTTTTAACATAGCTCGGAGATACCATAACATGCTAAAACTACTTTTACTGATATTGGCTATAATAACAAAATTTTGCAAGTCTGATTATGCTGTACCTCCTTCTTATAGTTCAGTGAGTTAGGGAGGCATCTATCTGACCTGTTTCCAAATGTCATTTTCTTCTGGATTTAAAAAAAATGTGTCAGCTCTTTTGCCTAGGTAACAGTTCTTCCATATTCAAGGTTGTCTTCTGTACTCTGTACAGATGGAAAGGTTCTTAAAGATAATTTAGTCCACTTCCCCAACAATATAAGAATCCACTACTATAGTAGGTCTTGTTGAATCCTTTTTCCACTCGCCATAGACATTAAATTAATTGGGTGATCTTCAAATAGATCATCAAATACCTTGTTTATTAAACTTGACTTATTGTGATGATACAAACAAGTAATTCCCACTCGTTGCATTCTTTGAGGAGAAAAATCTGATAAAGATTTGCATAATAAAGTAGCAATGGTTACCAGTGGCTAATAATAAATCTCAGTAGTAATTCCATGGCAATAGGATAATCTTTTAGATACCATAAATTCATTAAAAAAACTTTTTCTAAAAACATTTCTACAATTCTGTCATTTTTCATATTGGCCATGCATTTATATTCCAATGTGCATAACTAGATATTTTCTAAATCAGGCATGTCCAAACTTTTGGCTTGCCTAAGCCGCATGGAGTGAAGAGGAATTGTCTTGGGCTGCATATAAAATATATAACAAAATATATAAATAATAAACTTCCTTTATTTTTCAATATTTTTATATGGTCTTCTGAGGCTACATTACTAGCTGTCCAGTGCTGCATGTAGTCCACAGGCCACGGGTTGGACATACCTATTCTAAATTCTTCAAAAAAAGAAATCAGATTCCTTTTGAATTAAGCCTGTACCAACATATTGCCAACACTGATTCTATAGAATAACTTGCACTGAGTATTTTCCCAGGATAGCACTGCTATAATGACAAATGAACCTATCCAGGTAGTTATATTTTCTCTCACGTCAATCTTTTATTCCAGCTAAAGTTAGATTTCTAATAAAGCATTTTGAATTCATCTTGCTTAATTCTGTCTATGAATGGTATCTTTAATATATTAATATATCTGTAATGAATGTTTTCACTTTGTGATATCACAATATCCTTCTGGACTGGCTCAGAAGATTCAGAGTGGGAGACAACTTCCTCCAGGACTGGACTCAGTTGATGTTGGGAGAAGCTGAGCTCTAGATCCCTGCACTGTAAAGGGCCCCACAGCTCTTCCCATTCTTATTTAACATTTACATGAAATTGTTAGGGGAGGTCATTCAACAACACAAGGCTAAGAACCATCAGTTGTACATTTCTGCTTTATACTATCCAAGTATTAGTTCCCAAGTCCTTTCCTGGGTTTTGGAAGCTATGGAAGTATGAATGGGAAGGAACTGGCTTTTACTCAACCATACGAAGACTTAATACATCTATTTGGGCTTTGGGGCCCTCCAGTTCAAGGGTTTTCCATCTTTTATTCTGGATAGAGTAGCACTCCCCCATCCAAAGAGATGACATACAAGTCCCTCTAGATTCTGGCTTCTAGTAGATGAGCAGGGAGTAGTTGTGGTCAGGTGCACCTGTGCACAACAATTGTGGTCAGGTGTGCCTGTGCACAACTTCATCTTTTCCATTAATTATGCCTCTTCATAAACCAATTTTATTTTGTATAATGACAATAAAGGCTATACTATAATCTTCCTGGAACAGGAGGATTAATTTTCAGTCACTCACACTTAAGTTACTTCAAAGTGCTTTACATCTGGCTGTCCTTGGAGAGTATTTGGAAGCAGCAGTTAGTCCAAAATGCAGTGGTATGCCTATGTAAGTCATGGGCATTGAAAGCTCCAACAGGTTAGTGAGTGCAATTTAAGGTGGTAGTGGTCAGCTATAAAGCTCTATATATGATGGGTCCAAGTTCTTTTCAGGACACTAATTCCCAATTATTTATTTGCTCATTCCACAAGATTTGTCAAAGTAGGCATGGTCTGAGTCCTCCTTTGAAACAGCGCCATCAAGAGGGACCTAGGAAATATGCCTTCTATGTCATGGCACCTGCCCTATGGAATAGACTCTTCCCTGAGATTTAAGTGGCCACAACTCTCCTAGCCTTCCAGAAAGTCCTGAACACCTCTCTTTATCCTCAGGTTATTAGCGGAGTCTGATATGTCTGGTTCAGTTGGGTATTGTTTTAGGAGGATTGGCTTTGCTATGATATTATTTTATTACTTTTTGATGAGGTAGTTATATAGACTTATAACCCTTTGTTTAGTGATTGTTCAAAGTTACAATAGCCCTGAAAAAAGTGATTTATAACCATTTTTTACAACTGTTGCAGCATCCCCATGGTCACATGTTCAAAATTCGGGAGATTGGCAACTGCCACTGTCCCAGGGTCATGTCATCACCATTTGTTACCATCCCAGCAAAGTCAATGGGAAAAGCTGGATTCACTAAACAACTACATGATTCACATAACAATAGTGATTTGCTTAACAACTGTTACAAAAGAGGTCATAAAGTAAGGCACAACTCATTTAACAAGTGCCTTGCTTAGCAACAGAAGTTTTGGGCTCAATTATGGTCATGAGTCAAGGACTACCTGTATACATTCTATAAAATAAATGGACCAAAATATTTATATTCTATTTTACAGAGTGGGAGAACAGCAGGGAATAAAATCAGATGGAGAGAAAGTCCCTTCAACAATAATAATATGGAATATAGGTAGTAGCTGAGTAATTGGGTGTTCAGAATAGAACCTACTGATTGAGTTTTCTGGAAGAACATAACACTACTTCCTTCTGTTGCAGATCACCTTTATATTGATCTGATAAAAGTTTCATTTGAAATTCCAACCCTTATAGCTGCTCAACTGGCATCATCCATGCACAAAAAGGGTACTTTAGCAGACCTTGAAGTATAAAAAAGCCTAAAGGGATAAAGAAACATAAAAGAAATAAGCTGCAAATTGAGGGGCAAACCTGCTGGGGACATATTAAAAGCACATTTTAAATGGTTGCCTGATTGAACTGGTGGAGATAGTTAAGAGAGAGTAAGAATAAAAAGAATGGAGAATTAATTTTAAATAACATTATTTCACACAATTATCTGTAGCAGATCCCCTTTATAATAATGTTGTTAAACATTATTATATTTTAACATATTCTAAATTTGTTTATTTAAAAGTTGTGCATATACAATCATGGCAGTATAGAAGAGTTTATCACATATTTTTATTAGAGTGCCATTGTTACAAATATAATTTTGTTATTTTTGTGAATAAGATAGATTTATTGATTTAGATTTTATTGAGGATTTATATGCCGCCCTTTTCCCTGAGGGGACATGATACATGATTGAATATTTGTTATGTAGATAATAGATATGTAAAATGTTCAGTGGCATGAAATCTAATTGTCTAACTTTGTAGTATATATATATAAAACACTTAGGCAATGACCAAGTTAAACTATCGGTCTTGTGATGTATTAAAGGTGTTCTAACAAGAAAGAAAAGTGGCTTATTCAGGTGACTTTTTTTAGAGAATATACAATAGTATAAACCTTTTTCTCTACTGAACTTCAAGTGCCATTAAAACAGTTGGGAGAGGGATTGTGATGCCACACAAGATACTTACCTCTTTGAAACTCAACTAAAGATAATAAGCACTTTGCTGGTTGACTGCATGTGACAGGTTCTTTACCTCACTTTATATGACTTTAAAAATAATAAGAATTTTGTTTCTCATCCCTGCTCTATCCATAAATATGATATTGCACAAGGTGATGATTGTACAATACCTATCATACATATGCATACATACTTAAGCCAAGAAAATTGTGGTGGCATATAAGGGTGTCCTTCAAATAGAAGAATAGAAATAGCTCAAGAAACTCGCCATCATTTGAGAGTGCAGGACAGGGAATACAGGCAATTTTTTGTTGAATGTTAGAAGAAATTTCCTAACAGAAATAGTAGTTGAAGAATGGAATCAGTTATTCTGAGAGATTGTGACTTCCCTCTGCTGAATGTTTTCAAGTGAAGACTAGATAATCATGTATCAAGTATGCTTTAATTTGGACTTAGATATTGAAGTGGCTCATTACAGTGTGTGTGTTTGTATTGGGCAATTTCCCCCCCAAGATGGCATCCTCTGCAATCTCTATATATACTATTTCAAAATACAAAGAATACTTTAATCTCCATTCAAAACAATTGTTTCAATAATTCCATTTATGTAGATTGCATCAGCAATGTATTGATTCAAATACATTTAATGTCTTTATCTGAATTGACAGTTCTGCTAATGATACATTTTCTTCTATTCTTTACAAGCCGAACCCCTTCTTCAGGGCACCCCAGCACTGGAGTTCACCGCATAGTCCTGCAGCCAAATCCCAGTCTCTTCCCTCTGACCAGCCTGTGCCTGATTACGCTAGGATTTCAGAAGCTGGTGGTTCCCCTCACAAGTCCCCAACCATTGAACATAGAATTGGCTTGCCTCAAGGTAGGCCATCGCCAGCAGGGTCCCCACGGAACAGGCACACCCAAACCAGCTCCAGCAACCTTCATCTTCCTCTGGATGCTAAAGCACAGCCAACCAGTGAGGATCCAGCGGTGGTAACTCATGAGCAGTTCAAAGCTGCCTTGAGGATGGTGGTGGACCAAGGAGATCCTAGGACAATGCTAGAAAGCTACGTCAAGATTGGTGAAGGATCTACGGGTATTGTCTGCATTGCTCGTGAGAAGCATTCTGGAAGGCAGGTAGCAGTGAAGATGATGGATTTACGAAAGCAGCAGCGGCGAGAACTCCTTTTTAATGAGGTGACTAAATTAATAGATATTAAATATTAACCTTATTTGCCCAAAAGTAGATAGTAATGTCAGTGAGATGTAGTACTGCATCTACAAAAGAAAGATTATTCATTTGGCTTTTAGAGATTGCTTTTGGTGCCATATATTGATATCATTTAATAACTCGTATACTGCACTTTCATCAAGGATCCTGTGTCAGTTTAAAAACAGTTTTGAACTTCTGCTTTCCCACCCTGTTAAAAGTGTTGGAACACTTGAGTTGATTTATTTCTAGATCAACTGTGATGTAGTTGAAATTATTGCAAAGCTGGAGGGAAGTGTTTTACTTTTTAAAAATGATGTACTTCTACTACCTTATTTGAAAGACCTTTCTCCCCTCTCTCTCCAAATTCCTGAGCTTCAGGAAAATGCTGGCAATCTAGCCTCCAGAATCTAGACCAGCGATGGCGAACCTTTTTTAGCTCGTGTGCCATAGGGGGGAGCGCAGGGGGGTCGTGCCACATCCATAATGCAATGTGCGACTGCCCCAGTGCGCATGCGTGCATGAGAGGCGCTCCCCATTTTTTGCATGCTTTTTTCACGCTCCCCTGGCTCCAGAGGCTTTATAGGAGCCTGGGGAGGGCATAAAGAGGCTCTCCTGCCCCCCGGGGGGGCCTCCAGAGGCTTCAGGGACCTTCAGGAGGCTTCCCTGAAGCCTCCAGAGAACTAAAAACGACCCTACGAACAAACCGGACTCCCGGGGTAGGGGTGGGGGAGACTCTTTTCCCCCTCCCCAGGCTCCTTTAAAGCCTCTGAAGCCTGGGGAGGGCGAAAAATGGCTTTTAAAAAAGCCAAACTCAGCTGGCCAGCACGTGCATGCACGCTGGCCAGCTAACAGGGCAACGCCTCGCGTGCCCTGACAAATGGCTCCGCGTGCCACCTTTGGCACGCGTGCTATAGGTTCGCCATCCCGGACATAGAAGGTAAAAGCAAGTGTGAAATTGACAAACATTTTGTCAGTTTTCCTCTGAAAGAACTATGGGGTTGGATTTTGTTTTCTGTTTTACTTTTATTTCAGTAAATTTTTTAGGAACCTGGGCAGAACAGTGAATTTCATTCCCTGTTCTCAGCATTATGAATTGGCAGAAGCAGAAGCGGAAGAATCTACTGAGAGTTTCAGGAATGAAAATGGTGGTATTGTAGTGTGGAAGTGCCTGAAAATCATCATGATTTAGTCAAGGACATAATGGTCTCTGTTCTAACCTTGAGTGTTGCCCTTCAGGTCCAAACAAATCAGAATTTCCAGGAAAAGAAAAAAGATTGCAACATGGAATAATTTTTTGTTCCAGTAATATGTCTTGTCAGTCCTTGAATTATAAAAGGATGCTGATGTGAAAAAGTGCATGTTGAAATCATGGATTGTGACCCTTAACCATCCAATGAAAGTCACCAACCTTCATAGGCCGAAAGAGAATCTTTTAATTGGAGATATGTCACATTAGCAAAAAGGATAGTGTGAATTATCAGTCCTTTGTATTTTGTCATCTTTCTCAGGTCGTGATAATGAGGGACTACCAGCATGACAACGTGGTGGAGATGTATAAAAGCTATCTTGTAGGTGATGAGCTTTGGGTGTTGATGGAATTTCTCCAAGGAGGAGCTCTGACAGACATTCTCTCTCAGATCAGGTAGGAAAAAAGCAGGACTATATGAATTGCTCTCTTCTGATTCAATGCACCCAACTTGGGGTGGGTTATTTAGAAAACCTCTGTCTTTGTTAAAGACCATTGAAATTCCATGTAGAGAACCTGTGGCTTATAAATTGCACATAGCTCCAGGCTTTGTTTTGCACAATTTGCTGCACCATATTATAGAACAGCCAAAGAATGTAATTTCAGTCTGCTCTTATCATAAGGAATACTTTGTGATAGGAGCTGCTGAGTAGACAAAATAAAGGGAGCACTTCTTCAAATAGCACTTAAAGTATCACATTTGTTGACATACTAATGATTCTTATCAATTTAATTCTTGGAGAATAAGAATACCGATAATGCCTAGTCATGAGAAAGAATTAGCTCCTGGAGGGGTGATCTGAGAACTATTTTGACAGATTCAAATTTGGCAGTGAAATTAATTTAGCAATTTTCCACTACAGCAGGGAAAGAGGATGATAAATTTTGTTTTGTCACCAGGGTAGTGTCTTGTATTTGTGTAAAATGTGATTTTGAAATTCCAAATCACTCGTTCTGAACTTTTTGACTTTATCTACTTTTTAAGAATGACTGTTCATAATTCTTACTCTTAATGGAGCAGGAAGTGTCATAAATATCATGCATGCTATAAGTGAACATTTAATTAATTGTTGCTGTATGAAATTAAGTTACTCCCACGTACAATTTTGGCTGCTCTATTTCAGACTGAATGAAGAGCAAATTGCTACAGTATGTGAGTCAGTCTTGCAGGCACTTGCCTACCTGCATTCCCAAGGTGTGATTCACAGAGACATTAAGAGTGACTCCATTCTCTTGACTCTTGATGGAAGGGTAATTCTTAATTTGTTTCTTTCATCTTTCCCTGCATTTTTCCCTGGCTTCTCTTTGCCACAACTCAGGAGCAAAGTGTGCTTTTGTATGTAGGAAGTCCAAGGTTCAGTCTCCGGCATCTATACTTTTAAATAAGCAAATAAGGCAAGGGGCCATATACTCGGTTAGCAATTGTGTGAATTAGTTTTAAAAGATAAATAAGCTGCCAGTTCTGCCAATTCAGAGAATTCATTTGGAATTCTCAGGCATTGCTCCCTTCTGCATTTTTTGTTCCATCTTTTTTTGATAAATGAAATTAACCTACATAATATGCTTCTCATGCTAACAGTGGGCCATCACCTGGGGAAGTATAGGGGGCAGGGATCCAGAAGAAAGCACTGCTTGGTGATTGCCACTTCTCTAAGGAATATCTTCCTAGAAACCACGTGATATAACTATAAGTTTTCTGGAGAGCTTTCAGAGAATAGTGGGGTGGACTCTTGATAAGTTAGTTATATTATCTTTATTTTTCTCTATTTTGATTGTTCTTTTGTGTTTTGTTCTAACTCTGGGCCTAGGTTTGTGATATGTGGCTGAAGTGATATTTAAATGAATTAATACATTTACTTTGAGAAAAGAAGCCTGTTATATTTAAGAGAGAAAAATTTTGCTGGCCAGTTTGCAAAAACATTGCAGTTCAAAATATGCAATATCGGATTGGATAGGTCTGGATGCTTATCTCTATATTACAGCTTTTGTCTGTCTTCTCCTACACTCTCTTTACTTACCTATTTCCTACCCCTATTTTTTAGTGTAGGATATCTAATGTTACCTTGCTTTCTTTTGTGTAGGTGAAACTTTCTGATTTTGGCTTTTGTGCACAAATCAGCAAGGATGTACCAAAACGGAAATCCTTAGTAGGAACACCATATTGGATGGCTCCAGAAGTTATTTCAAGGTCTCCGTATACCACTGAGGTAACTGTAGATCCAGAATCTGAAAGGGATGTCAGTTTGAAATATTTTTACCAATTCCCTTTTAGCACCTACCCTTTAAGATTATGGCAAAGTATGACTCGATTTCTCCTCTTGCCCTCTGTATTATTATTTCTGATCCATATAATTCAGTGTGCTGCAAGCCATGTTCAGACGGAATGCAAGGAGTTGGCTGATGTGGCTTTCTCATTTATTTCAGCAATGTACAGCTATACATCAGTACAGAGTTGGCATCACTATAAGACTGTTATAATAAAAATGTTACATGCACAAATTTTTGCAGAATTCATTACAGTGAATGTAAAAATAAGTAACAGAAGCAATGGCACGACAGTGAAAGCAAGATAAAAATGCCTTCTTGATGCAATGCTAGAAAAAAGGTTAATTAATAATCTTTCAGGTTCTTTGATATCTCAGCTGGGAAAGTCTATTAACTCTGAAGTAGAATATCTTTCTGCACATCATCCCCACATGCAGTCTTCTGTTTTGGCAGGTGGACATCTGGTCTTTGGGAATCATGGTAATTGAAATGATTGATGGAGAACCTCCCTATTTCAGTGATTCTCCAGTCCAAGCAATGAAACGGCTCCGTGACAGCCCTCCTCCCAAATTGAAAAACTCTCATAAGGTGAATATGTTTATAAAAGTTTCCAATTCTGTATGTTGTAGCAGCTGAATACTCTTCTAAATATTATACACAAAAATATTTAGAAATAGCATGAACAATGTTTGCAGGGGATTCCTCTTGCTGTTCTTACCTATTGCTGTTGTACAAATGTGCATTTTTGGAGAAACCGAGCTTGACCACAAATCCACACCCTTTAAATTGTACGTTCTTGCAATGAAGCAAATATTCATGTAATTGACACATAAGCTATCATATAATACAGCCTTCCTATTTCTGTGCTTGGAGCGGCTTTCTAAATTATAGAGATGTTTGAAGTAACTCTGGCAATCAGATTAAACAGATTAACAGAGTTGGAAGGCACCTTATAGGTCCTCTAGTCCAACCCCCCACACAAGCAGGAGATCCTACACCATTTCTGACCAATGGCAGTCTTGAAAACTTTCAGTGATGAAGCTCCCATAACTTCTGAAGGCAAGCTGTTCCATTGGTTGATTGTTCTCACTGTCAGAAAATTTCTCTTTATTTCTTGGTTGAATATCTCCTTGACCAGTTTCCATTCATTATTCCTTATTTGGCCTTTGGGTGCCTTGGAAAATAGCTTGACCCCCTCCTCTCTGTGCCAGTCCCTCAAATATTGGAACATTGCTATCATGTCTCCCCTGGTCCTTCTCTTCAGTAGACTAGTTCATAAGCTAATCATGGGATCACAGGACTGAAAGGGAGGTTTTTTAGAACAACTCTCTGTAAATAGCAGAAATCCTTATACCATATATATTCTGGACAAATAGTTGTTCAATCTTTTCTTAAAAGCATCCACCATTGGAGTACCCACAACTCAGGAGGGAAGCTGTTCCATTGAGTCATTCTCACTGTCAGGAAATGCCTCCTTAGTTCCTGGTTGGATCTCCTTCTGACAAACTTCTACCAAACAGCTTCTTCTCCTGCCCTCAGGTGCTATGGAGAATAAGCCCCATTTCCCTTCAAGTTATTGGAAGACTGCTATCAGTCTCTCCTGGGCCTTCTCTCCATTAGGTTAAACATTCTTAGTTCCCTTAGCCATTCATCATACGATTTAGTCTCCAGATCCCTTATCTTTGTTCTTCTCTGCACTTTTTATAAGGCCTTGGCATCTTTTTTGTATTGTGGTGATCAGAACTAGATAATGTATTCCAAAAGTGACCTCACTAGAGTGGTATAGGGCAGTACTATCACCTCCTGCTGTGATTTTGTTATTATCCCTCTGTTGATGCAACTTAGGACTGCATTGGGTTTTTTTGGCAGCTTAAGCAGCGGTCCACACGGACACCTACTGGTAGATCTCTTTCATAGGTGTTATTGTTGAGCCAGGTACTTCCTATCCTGTACCTGGGCATCTGTTTTTTTTTTTCTATCGAAATGCAGGGCCTTATTTTTCTCACCACTAAACTGCATCTTGTTGATAGGGCCCAATATCAAGATCCTGAATTGACTGTTTTCCAAAGTGTTAGCAATTCTCTCCAGCTTTATCTCATCTGGAAAGTTCCTCTGAGCTAAAATATAGTTGCACATCAGATACAATGAGATGATACATATGGTAATTCTCTTCTGCCTATGAGAAAAATCACATAGATCTAAGGTCTGTTCAAATACTAGAGATGGCAGAATTTAGCTTAACCATCACTCCTGCAGACTGTTGCTGGCATCTAGTGGTGAATGCAAGATACTTTTTTTCCTAACAAAGAAACCTGTAAAAATAAATTGTAAATCAAATCCTGGATTTTACAGATCTGTGGTGCACAATGTGCTTGAATATGAGAACAGATGGCTGTTCAGCCTTTGTCTAGAGACCTTAAGTTAAAGGGTACATGCAACATCATGACTTTCATCTAAGTTATTAATCAAAATCCAAGCGAGTACTTGTGGTGTTCCAATTGAGAATATTCTCAAAGCTGATGTGGGAACATGAATAAATATTCTCAGTCATTCATCCTATTATGAATCCTTCAAGCACCTAGCCTTCATTTTGCCATTTTATTAATGAAGATCTCATGAGAACCATAGATGAATGCTTTACTGTTTTACTTTGTCTACCCCCCTGTTAATTAAGTTAGTAAGTCTGTCAAATATAAGACTTAACTGGTATGATTTGTTTGTGAAAAGTGTTGACTCTTATTAAGTGTTGCATTCCTATCCAAGTGCTCATAAATATGATGTTTAAAAATGTACTTTACAACACTATTCATAGGGGCACCAAAATGACAAGTCTAAATTCATGGATACTCTTCTTTCTTTTTATGAAGATAAGAACAGTATTTGCCCTCCTCAATCTTTTGGGACTTTTCCGTTTCTCCAGGACTTTCAGATATTATAGTTAGCAGTTCTGTCATCAGTTTTGCTTGTCTACTTGTCTTTCCATCAGTGGCAAATGATGGCTAGCAAGGAGTTTCTTTTTCTTTATAGGGAAGACAGATGTAAAATACGGATTTTAATGTTCTGAAATATTCCTACAGCCTCTTTTGTTATTTTAATCATTTCCCACAAGCCTTTCAGCTGATTCTCTTCTTTAGCTCTCCTGGCACAATTCCTTCAGTTTGTTCTTGTATTCTTCTTTGGTTTTATGCTGCTCCTTCCATTTCCTATACATGACTCTTTTTACATGAGCTTTCTAAAATGCTGTAAAAAAGAGACATGTACAGGAAATGGAAAGAGAAGCATACAGTATAAGCAAAGAAGAATACAAGAACTTCTTATATTCTACAGAGATCTATAACTTGTTAAATATATTCTCCATAGAATCTCTGTATTTTAGAATTACAACTATAATTCTGAGAGAGTATGTCACAATTTTAAAGAAGTCCATATAACATTGTAACCTCTCCATGTTTTATCTCTAACTTTTTCTGTTTTCCTGGTTCTTTGTATAAAATTCTGTTAAAAAGAGAAAATGGAAGAGCCCGAAAATTATTCTAGTGGCAGCACTAGGGTCTTTCCTTCAGAAAGCAAGCATTATAGATGGGCCTCAAAGAAAGAGTGTAATATTCTTTCTATAATTTATTGTATTTATTGCAAAGATATAATGCCTTTAGCACTTTAAAAGGTTCTTCAGAGTAATAATTATATATTTATATCACATTTTAGTCTCAAATGATAGATTTGTGTAGCCTTAAAGATTAACACATGTACTATGGCACAGATTTGAGTTATTTGGGAATATGAAATAAAATTTATATCATATATCAGAATTGATCCTTTCTGTTTTAAAACTGCTTTCTAAAAGGATATAGTCATATAAATAAATCCCTCTACTAATATATAGGAGGATCTATATAGTTGTTTGAAAAGCTCCAACATTCTGTATTTTATCCTTTCCTTTCTATTACCTATAGTAAAATCAGACATAAATCCTTTCAGACATTGCTGGAATCTGTCTTGTATGCAGTGACTAATATTATCAGTGAAATTTCCAGGTTCCTTGAGCTCTGCCATAAAACATCCCCACAATGTTATTTAAAAATGACTGGTGGGGTTTAATGGATTAGTCTTACTATCTAATAGTTGGGTGTGTTTGTCATTCTTTGCCAAAGACTAAGAGGAAAACATTTATCTTTATCTCATTTGTACATCATAATACTATATTTTCTCCCAAATAAGACCCAGTCTTATATTTTTTGTTGCCACCAAAAAAAGGCACTGTTGCATATTCAATATGCAAATACCAGCTGCGACCTGATTGGCTGGTCATTCTGACAGTTGGTCTGAGTGCTAGTATAAATACCCTGACCGTTCAGGGAAAGTTCGAATCGCTGTCATCTCTGTCTTAATAAAGATCTGTCTTGCATCCACGGCTCCTGCGTGTCTTTCCCTCACACAACCCACACGTTACAATACTGGCGACGAAGGTGGGATTGATTTGCGATTCCCGCAGAGCCTAAGACAGAAGCGAGGAACAACATCAGCCAACGTGAACGCAGGAAAAATTTCTGTTCTTTACTCCATTGAGGGCCTGTCAGAGCCGCCGCCTTGGCCAGCAAGCGTCAGCAGCAGTAACCACCGCCGTGGGCCTCCGGTTTCAGCCAACCTGAGTAAGCAATCAGGCGCGGCCTCCATCCGTCCGAGGGACGGGCTTCCTACGCTTAACCTCGACGGGAGCCGCCGCCGCTACTCAGGGACGAGCTATGGACCATGACGGCTAAACCGCGCATGGGACCGCTGCCTGCCTGCCGCCAGCTGTTCCTACGGCACTCTCAGCTGTTCCTACGGCACTCTCAGCATTACATGGCTGTCGAGAGGCCCAAGGAACCAACGTTCAACCAACCGCCTCGTTCCAACTGCCGCGTTCAGAAAAACCGCTTCGTTCTCCAAGCAACCGCCTCGTTCTCCGAGCCTCGTTCTCCAAGCTGCCACCTAGCATGCACCGGCTACGCTCTCTCAGCCTGTCTAAATTTGAAGGGGCTCAGCCTGCATAAATTTTAGCGCATCTGAAGTCTGCCCTCTGGTAGCAGCCGCTCGACCGATCCCCGCTAACAACTGCACAGCCTCTCCAACACTAGCACACTCACTACATACACCAGACTGTCCTACTCCTCTGGCCACTCCTCGTTACTCTATCAGACCTAACTATAAAGCCGCTCGCACGCCTCTACACCTGAGCACTCTACTCCTATGCAATCCGCTTGCCTCCGTTTTGCCTCCATCTACAGCTCCGCCGCTAGTCTCTTCAAAAGCCTAGTTCTGCGCCGCTTATTCAAAAGAGCACTCGAGGAGCCCAGGACGACTGAAGCTCTCTCTCTACGCGGCCACCGCTTGCCTCTCGACCCAGCGAGAGCCGTCCGAGGCTCTAAAAAAACCAACGAGAGCCTTCCTAAAACTAAAAAACTTTTCGCTACGAAGGACTCACCAGCATCTTGCAACAGCGAGGCCGAGCACGCACAGAACTGGGGGGAAGGAGAGAGTCTGAGTTTGAATATGCAAATACAAGCTGCGGCCTGATTGGCTGGTCATTTGGTCTTTAGAACTGGGGGGAAGGAGTGTTGCATATTCAATATGCAAATACCAGCTGCGACCTGATTGGCTGGTCATTCTGACAGTTGGTCTGAGTGCTAGTATAAATACCCTGACCGTTCAGGGAAAGTTCGAATCGCTGTCATCTCTGTCTTAATAAAGATCTGTCTTGCATCCACGGCTCCTGCGTGTCTTTCCCTCACACAACCCACACAATAGGCACCAAGCCTTATTTTGTGGAGGGGTGTTCCACTGGCTCACCTTGCGGCGGTGGCACTGACAGCCCCGCCCAGCAGAAGCCCGCTGCCGGTCCACTTCTTCTGCGGCCGCTTGTGCGTGTTGCTCCAAGCCTCTGTTTCACCATCAGAGGCCTTCAGGAAAGGAAAGGCATCATCAGCTGAAAAACGGGTTCCGGATTGACATGCGTGTTGCCCCCGGCCTCGATCCAGAACTCTATTATAGGCTGCAGAGGACTTTCCAGAAGGGCCTCTGAAGGCGAAACAGAGGCCAGGGGCAATGCAAGTGGTGGCAAGCGGCTGCAGAAAAAGTGGGCCAGCAAGGCAGGTGTTGGAGTCTGCGTGTCCTGGTTAGTAGGGCAGTTCCACCTCCCCATCCCCATCTTAGCTTAATATTTACCCATTCACCTTGCTCCACCCCAGGCACCCTGGAGTGGGTGGGATCTTAATTAAGGTTTATTGGGGGGGGGGGGGTAGGGCTTATATTGGGTGCACATGTAAGAAATCAAGCTAGGACTTACTTTTGGGGTAGCTTGTATTCTCGGGAAACATAGTACTTCTATAGCATTTTTATTTATAAAGTCATATTGGCTTTTCTAAATCTTTCATGACGTCTTGTGACCAAGACAGGATTTGAATTATTTGGGGAAAATATTTATATGACTGTGTTATGTAACCAGACCTTCTCGTGTTCCTAAGCCTCACTGTAAAAATGTAAGATCTGAAAGAGAGACCTGTATGTGTGTGATGACAGAGTAATCAAAGTAAGACTTCAGCCTCAGTTTCAGCCTCAACATTCTGTCACTTGGAGCATGTAGATTCCAAGTACAATTACCATTGCACAGAACTTTTGAATTCAGGAAAAAAGAAAAAAGGAACTATAATAACAGTCTTATTGTTGCCGTTCAATGCTTTGTTGTTTGTTCTGAACCGTGGAAGTTTTTGAAAAAGAACTTTGGATTACATCTAGGAGAAATTGCAACTTTAATTTAAAATTTTAGAAGTACTTTGTATTATTGAAACTATCTACCTGAAATGTCTAATAGTATCAAATTTTGTTTCCACAGACTTCTCCAGTTTTAAGGGATTTCTTGGAGCGAATGTTAACACGAGATCCTTTAGAGCGAGCAACAGCACAAGAACTCCTGGATCACCCTTTTTTGCTTCAAACTGGACTTCCAGAATGCCTCGTGCCCCTTATCCAGCGATACAGGAAACGCACCTCTACCTGCTGATTCTGAACCGGAATCTAGTATTTCAGTGCAACCTTTTTCCTAGTAATTCTTTCTTGATTAGGAAAGGATGAAGGGCGACATTGCCCTGCGCACACTGCTTGAAATCGGACAGGGTTCTTTCCCAAGATGTGAATGTGAGAGAAATTGTCATCATCTTTTAGCTGCTTTTTAATGTTTACCTTTCATTTTGTGGCTGAAGACAATCAAAATCTGGATTCCTACAAATTCTTTCTATATTATGAATATTGTAAAGTGTCTGGATTCTTTTTCTAGAAACATACGTAAGATGGTTCTGTCAACTTGGGTCATATGTATCTGCAACCTCCAGAGGCATTAGATACTGACTGAACTGGAACTTTCTGAAAGAATGAAGTCTGATCTTTCTTCTTTCATAGTGACTAAAGGACAGGCATTCTCATTCACTTAACACTAAATGGCATCATGTCTGTCTTAAACTTGCTATAAAATGACCTTGTCCCTTATTTATTTTCAAATCGTTCCTCCAGCACTTTTCTTTCTTTTTCCAAGAATGAATAATATTGAGCCTACAGCTTTGCAAATATTTAGAATGGTCTGTCATTTCACAACCTTAACACAATATCTTTGGGGAGCAGCGCTTTAAGGCAGACACTTCCCCTGGAACCTTACTCTTGAAATTCTGAAGCATATAAACATAGTGCCTTCCCTAGCAGTGTCTGAAACAGAAGGCAACACAGGGGTTATCTAAATAAGGAAGCAAGTTAGCTCTAAGTACACTGGACTCATCCTGGACCCCTCTAAATACACTGGACTCCTCAGTAGTTGCAGATTGAGGCAACTGTTGGGTTGTATTTTATACCAGTTTTGAATTCTGTAGCAAGGTGAATAAAGTGTGGAAGCAATCCTGTTAATTCCCCTGAAAATGTCTGTTTTGCAGGTGAGAATATTTACCCTCTACCTCCCATGTTTTTTAGACAGGGGAAAGCATGGAACAGATTTTTAAATGTTTGCTCATCCTGGATGTAGACTGATCATTTTTAGTATTCTTTTCTAATGTCAATGCAGCAATTTTGTATGGGGAATTTTACCAGTGTAAGAACAAGGTCATTTGACACTTAAGTGGTATTATGTGCATTACTGTATGGAGTGTTAATTACAATATATTGGAGTTCAGTCTTGTGAAACAGATGTTTTGTATTTGTGGACTGCGAGGATTGTTTAAAAAAAATAGGTGAGAGTTTGAAGAGGGTTAAATTTATTTCTACTGCCTCAAAGTTTGCCCTCACATGATAGATTATCCATCTGACTCAAGTGTAGATTTGTGTAAAAATATAAACTTGAAATACTAGAGACATTTTTTCTGTAAAATATTTCTGTATGTTTCAGGATCTGTGCAAAGCAAGTTCCTTTTTTAAAGAATTGCCTAATTATCTTTAACAAATATTTCTTTTGTGTGTGTAAGTTGTTTGCTTTTGGTTTAAATTAAAAGATTTTTGTTTATTCATAAATATGTTACAGTTTTGATATAGTTTAAACATGCAGTTGTTATTTGTGGTAAAACTACCAATGGAGAATTGCAGGCTTAGAGCTCTTACGTTTAAGTAGGAGAAGAGCAATGTAGTTCAAAAAATAACCCATAAGATTATAGTAGGGTCCAAGACTACATTATTAATAGCTATTTGGGCAACAAGGCTCATTTACAGTCCACTAGTTATTAACTAATTCTTCATTCCATATCCCATCTCTTATCTATCAGAAAATCCATAAAACATTAAGTTTCCAATTCTGGTATCAGCAAAAAATCAAACAGTTGTCAGAACATTGCAGAAAAAAAGGCTTATTTCAGTTTTGATTAAATAAACCAATTTTATATTTCTCCTTTCCTTCTAACAGTCTGAATCTTTAATTCAATAATTTCATAGGATTTGATTTCAGTTCTTCTTTATCCCATTGCAGAGATTTGTTCAAGGTTTTAACAAGCTTCTTCTATAGATCCAATAAGGATTATTTTCCAAGTCATTCTACTGGTTTGTCATTTGTATTTCCCTTTTAATTTTTAAAATTTCATCCAGTTTCTTTTATATATCTGGTAAAGCATCCTTTTTGAAATCATTATCTTGGCCTGTCATTTGTAGTTCTACATTTGGTACTTTCTCTTGTCAGATAAAATGTGTTCCAAGTCCCTAATTGCTTCATTAACATCTTTTAGAAATTGTCTAAGCATAGAGTACCCATAGTCATTATTGATTTTGTTTATCTTATATCATACGTTAACTATCATGTTTTCCCAAAAATAAGACAGGATCTTATTTTCTTTTAACTCCAGAAATAAGCACTTGGCCTTATTTTCAGGAAGGCCTTATTATTTATGAGGGGTAGGAGGCGGCGAGCATGGTCACCTCATGGCTTCTGCTGTGTTGCAATATTTTTGAGGAGGGCTTATTATCCGGAGAGTTCTTATTTTCAGGGAAACAGGGTGTCTGTCTATCTGTCTGTCTGGTTGATTTGTATGGCTACTCATTTTAAACAACTCTGGGTAGTTTACAACAGCAGTAAAACCAGTAACTATAAAGCATAACCATACAATAATAAAACAGTAAAACAAATAAGAACAAAATCCCTGCCCTTAATCATCCCCTTAGTATCCTCTACAGCAAGTCTCAATTACCTTAATTCCATTCTTTCTATCCTATCCCAGCCCTTTGGTAAAAAGCCAGGTTTTGATAGCCTTTCAAAAGGCTAAAGGGAGGGAGGTCCTGAATCGTTGAGGGAGAGTATTCCACAATGTAGGGGCAGCCATGAAAAAGGTCCCAATAGATGGCAGAATTTCAGAGAAGGTCTCTAGAGCATGCCTACCCTATCCAATCTATTGGGAGAGGCAGATATTTTTGAGGAGAGGTAGTCCCACAAGTAACGACATGTGCCATGATAATTACTATGATAATTACAATAATAATAGCACTTAAACTTCTACAGCACTTCACAGTGCTTGCATCCCTCTCTAAGTGGTTTACAGAATCAGCATATTGCCCCCAACAATCTGGATCCTCCTTTTACTAACCTCGGAAGAATGAAAGGCTGAGTCAACCTTGAGATAGTGACGATCAAACTGTTGGTAGTTGGCTGACAGTTGGCAGAATTCTAACCACTGCACCAGCACGACTCCAAGAAGCCAAGAAGCATGATAATCAGCTTCTTGAATTGCACCCATAAGGAAACTGGGGACTCAGTGCAGCTCATGCAATAGATGCGCTCACATCCACATCCTCAACCTTGAGATCAACTGGCAAGCTCATCCCAGAAAACTCATCCTAGGACTCATTTCCAAAGGATCTGCTCAACCAGAGGTCAACTCTGACAAAGTCAAGCAGATGTTGAGAATATTCTTCACTAGAAGCTCACCAGCTCCTCCTTACCCAGAAGGAACCTAATCACTGAAACGAGGTTGTCTGGCTATCTGCAGATGCAATAAGGGTGGAGAAGTAAGAACACTTTGCCACCTTTATTGCCACAAGGTAAGTGTGAATTCAGACTCAACTGTCTCAGTCAGTTTCACTCTTTGTCTTCCTCCAGCTTCACCTTGAGAAGTTGCTTGGCATATCATGGCATCTATGATTTCCATATGCAGAGAAAATCCACAGGCTAATACCCTGGTTGTCTATTTATTCCAAGCAGTGACAAGGGCACCAGCCAACTACTCAGAAGAGCTTCAGAAGAAAACTCAGCTCCTCCCTGAAACCACACTTGTTCCATCAGGCACCTGGGGCAGGCCAATGTAATAGCTCCTGTCTCCATGTGGTGAGGGGCACTTCCTAAGCACTCTAGGGCCAATTTTCTATCCATGATAGGGGACCTGTGTTAATACTCCCCCAATCCAGATAATAAAACAGATGCCCTGAAGCAAATTCCAAAGCCAGTATGTGGCCTCCTATGTGAAGCAGATCATGAATAAGTTGAAGCAGGTCCAAGGTTGCCATGGGCGCCATGAACCCTGCTCCGATCCCAGGCCCAGAAACAGCAGACTGAAACCTCCCAGAACCATAAGCCAGCTCAGACACAGAGTCCAGGAGCAGTTAGGGATGCAATTATACAGAGAGGAAGGTAAGTAAGCAGCAACCCCCAGTCTTGCAAACAGTATATCACCTCTACTGATGTCTGACGCAGGGTCCCTGAAGGCCACCTGATACCAGTAACAACTGCCACTCTGTCCTGGAGTCATAGCTGATACCATACCCAAAACCTAAGAAGACAAATTTCAGAATGGGAATCCCTCTCCACTTCGTTGTCCTACCAGTGGTACAAGCCAGATGACTCCTCCATCCACAATCTGATTGAGACTAAAGTCAGCAATGCTCTGGAAACCAGGATCTGGGGCCAAACACGGAGCCAAAATGCAGTACTGGGACCTCCTTCCCTGAAAGCACCCATCTGTCTCCCACCATACTTTCCCAAGCCATTGCAATACCACTGCAATCCTCTTCCTTATCATCTCCTTTCTCTTCCTATCTACCTTCCCTTCCCTTCAGCTTTCCATCCCAAGGGACTGAGAGCCACCCACTTCCATCTTAACTACCTAGATTCTATACAAACAGGCTCTGCTTTGGCACTTCTGTAGCCCACTTACTGCCTCTACCCTGAGCAGACACACAACTTGTCCTTCACACACCTCTCCAGGACCCATAACACAATCTTTCCTTTCACCTACTTCTACCTGGTGTTTGATGGGCCAGGATTCAGATTCAGACTCTCACTCCAGTTCTGATAATGCTGCTCCAGCTGAGACTGTGTAGGCTGTTAGCCTCTGGAATGTTCAAGCCATGATTTGTCTTATGTGACCTAGGAAGTAGGTTTTCTCCATAAGTGTCTCTACCCTGTTGAAACTCCTTCTCCGAGATCCAGCCCTTTCCTCCTAGGCTTCTGGAAGGCCTTGAAGAGCTGGCTTTTTTTCTGCAAGCATCTGAAAAAGGTGAGGCTGGAAGTTTGTACACTTGAATGTGGATGAGTGATGATGATGTATGTTGTTTTTAGGATGCCAGGAGTTTCTGTTGTGGTTTTTATGTTTTTATTGTTGTAGTGTGCCACCCAACATTACAGTACCTAAGATTTTTCCAATAAATGAATAAATAAATTTATGATTGTAAGGAGAGACAGTTTATATTCTGTTGTATTTCAAGTGATAACTTTAATTATAGGTCTTACAAAATTGTCCACTTCAAACAATATTCTAAAAGTCAGGAGGACAAAGTCCTGCAGCATTTCATATTGCTACAATCTCCTATGATTTCTTCCTCTTTTAAATAGAGCCTGCTGTGAAAACAATACAATCTCTGTTTAAATTAAAATGTTCCATTTACCTAGAAAGTTCTCCATGGACACATGCATAATTAAAATGCATAAAGCACAGCCCAGTAAAGTGGTGGTCATAACATAGCACTAAGTAGAATCTTAACAGCTGAACATTCCTATGTCCAAAGTAATATGGTCCAGATTCCGTATGACTTTCCAGAGTAGTAAAAACCCTTCAATCACCAAGAGTTTCCTTTTCTGGGGGCTAATAAATTTGTCCATTAGTTACCTGAAAAGTTAAATGGTCCCTTTCCACAGACTCTAAGCCTTCCTTCCAGGGAGTCTTGTATTATTCTCTCACACTACAATTTTGGATCTTGTTTGGAGCGCTTAAGGATGGGATGTCTTCATGTTTACTGCCTTTGGGATGGCTCCAGCAAGATAGAACAATAATGAATATGTAGACATTTGCCTTTCTCTCTTTCCTTGCCCTGCTTATGTTGGGAAAAGAACCCTTTCTTGCTTAGAATTGAAGAAAAATAAAATATCTTCCCCATCTAAACATATACTAAGTCCACCTCTGGTTAGGGGCATGTTCAAAATAGAATATTTTGTCCATCTAAACGTATGTTAAGTCCATCTCTGGTTAGGGGCGTGTTCAATCTCCAGCATGTCCTCTTTGGGGGGGGGGGTGTACGTTAAAATGAAGGTTTCCAAGACACCATTAGCCATGGAGGCTGGCAGAAGAGTTTGGCTCTATTTCCTGACTACCAAGATTTGAATCTTCTCTATCCTCAGAGGGAAAAGCTGGAGAATCCAATTGTCTATGGATCAGCAGTCTCAAGACTGAATCTCCTCAGCATAAGAAATAAAACATTGGATACCATCTTCAGAAGATCAATAGATTAGCACTGTTTTTCTCTGGGATTAAAAAGTATTGGGGGGGGGATAGTATGTGGGACACATCTATATAAGACAATGCCTCCACTAGGACATCTCATGCTACTGGAAGCAACCAAATTCCTTGTGCGTCTAGCAATAGCGATAGCACTTATTTATATACCACTTCATAATACTTTACAGCAACTTCTAAGCGGTTTACAGAGTCAGCATATTCCCCCCAACAATCTGGGTCCTCATTTTACCGACCTCGAAAGGATGGAAGGCTGAGTCAACTTTGAGCCAATGAGAATCTAACTGTTGGCAGTCGGTGGAGTTAGCCTGCAATACTGCATTCTAACCAATGCACCTCTGCAGCTCTTAATAAAGTATTGGTGTGATTAGACACCAAATAAAGAGGCCAAATAATAGTATTTAGTTCAATTCAATTCATAACTAAGAGAACTAGGTTTCAATGGATTTTGAAGTACATTTTGAAAGCTAAATAGTCCACTGCCGAACGAACTAAAAGGAAAAAAAAGAAAACTCACTGTCTTAGAATGTCAATGAAAACAGAAAAATACTGTATAATGTATCTTCATAGCAAGAATTTTAAAGATGCAGAATGGTACAATACATTTCAAAGTCTCAACGCTGACTTCTTATGCAGAGCTAGCCTACAAAGACCTAAAGGATGCGGCATATCATCCTGGTGAAAATCAATCTATCTGGCCGCTAAGGATCAGTATTAACTTGATGTCATATAAATCAGTCAATCAGCCAATGCTAGCCGCTGGGAGCCCAGAGTTTGATCAGCTCCAGACTCACACAACCACTATCAGTTTCATCTTTGATACCTACTTGCTGGCTCCCCGTCTTGAGTCACATTGCACCACCACCCTTACAAAGGCAGGAAGCCTTAGTGAAGGAATACAACAAAATTACGAGAAACCCACTTCTTCCTGTGGACACTGATCTTCCTCATTTATCAATTTGCAGGCTTAAATCCAGGAAGCCCTCTCTGGCACTCACTCAACAGCTGTCTAACAACTTTGATATCAACACACAGCAGAAAGCCAAATGGGCTGCTGAACACTCAGATATAGGCAATTACATAAGACCTCCCTGGATAATAAGCCCTCCCCAAGATATTGCAACACAGTATGCCTGAGGTGACCACACTCGCTGCCTCCTGCATCTCAAAAATAATAAGACCTCCCTGAAAATAAGGCCAAGCAATTATTTTTGGGGGTCAAAAGAAAATAAGACCATGTCTTATTTTTGGGGACACAGTAGATGACCCTACACAAAAGGTGCCAGTTTTGACCTTCCACGCCAGCATTGGTCCAGGATCCATACCCAACATGTGCGCACCTGTATCCTGCAGAGCAAAGACATCTCAGAGGAAACCTAGAGTCAGGAGACAGAGCATGTTTCTTTGATTAAAGCAATCCACTTAGCAGACAATTTAGTTTTGAAGTGCAGCCCTAGGAGGCATTTACATTTTTTCCCAGTGCCACAGACCTGAATAAAATCATTCCACTGAATCTATCATTAGCTATGGGAAGGGGGCAAAGGACATATAGTAACACAAATACTTACTTCCTCCATCTCCGGGTTCTAACTAAATTCAAAAGATGCTTAAAAGGTGGCTAAATCAGGACTCCTTATGTTATATGGTAGGCTGCTAGGCATATTGTTGTTAACGACTGGCTGAGAGGACTGGCCTTATTACAAAAAAGACAGGATTTCGCCAGATACAAATCAAAACTTTATCAGAAAGTTATCTGCTTCCCCTTTTGCCCCTTCTTGCAGAAGATTCTCCTTTTGCCTCTATTTTTCTCCCTTTTCTTCACAGATGGGCAGACTTTCAAATGAAACCACAACTACCATTTTTATTGAAAAAAATCAAGAGCTTTCATTTGGCTAAGGCAGCAAGCTAGAAACTGGAAGGCCATGCGTTCTACTTCCAATTTAGCCATGAAAGCTGGCTGGGTAACTTTGGGCCAATCATTCTCTCTCTCAGTCCAACCCATCTCACAGGGTTGTTGTTGGGAGGAAATGGGAAGAGGAAGGTATGTTGAATATGTTTGCTGCTTTGATTTATTTGCAAACGTAATAAAGGTGGGATAAAAATAAGTAAATATAACCAGGCTGAAATTATCATACTTTGGACCAGTGGTGAAATTCAATTTTTTTTACTACCGGTTCTGTGGGCGTGGCTTGGTGGGCGTGGCAGGGGGAGGATACTGCAAAATCTCCATTCCCCCCCCCACTCTGGGGGCAGCCAGAGGTGGTATTTGCTGGTTCTCCAAACTACTCAAAATTTCCACTACCGGCTCTCCAGAACCTGTCAGAACCTACTGGATTTAACCGCTTTATATAATGACACATATATACAAAGACTCAGTTCTCTTGAGAAATATACAAACCTGGGAAAGGTGGAAGGAAAGAAGAGGTAGAGAGCATCACTGGAAGACTTGTAGAGACAGGCTGGAGACAGATTGTCCTGAAGAAAGTATCGCCATGTTGTAGATGGGAGTAAACATGAACTTGATGGCAACAATCAACTATCATTTCTCCTTTCCTCAGAGTTTATGAGATTCATTTGGGTTCCAGAGGCATTTTTGGAAATAATAAATATACTGACTGTTTTTGCTTTGCTACGTATCAACTCTCCTCCCCTTTTCTTCAATGTAGTTAGGTAAGGGAGAGAGCCAGGCAAGCACCAAGGGAGCTGTACATGAATACCATACTGCACCCAAGTGCCACAGTGGGAACTCATGTCAGGTAAATAGTGGCAGGAGGAAAAGGAAAGCTCTCATCCCACCTTCCAATTTCCAGTGTCTCAATCTCATTTTTAGCTCCCAATTACTTTTAACCCCCCCTCACTTCCCAAAGATATCACATAAAATGGTATAAATCTGGAAAGAGCTCTAATTCCTAGCAGCCAGTCCTGCAAGTAAAAAGACTCTTTTATAGAGAGATCAACCGCATACCAGAAACAGTCTTGTAATGCTAAGTTATTGGCGGGGGGGGGGGGGAATACCAATGAAAAGAAGCAGGCAAAACAGACTAGTTTAGAGAGTAATAACTTCTACACAAACTCATATTCTTTTCAAGGCAGGTTTATATGTGCATTTAAAATATCAGTTCCATTAGTATAATAATTGCTAACAATATAATTTACATGATAAAATTGACCATATAAGCTCTTTTAAAAATTAAGTCTTAACTTTAATACCCTTCTCAAATCTTATCATATTATTGTTTATTGTTTCTATGCCTCTTTTGCTTGTTACAGGCTGTGTATTTAGTACCTTTAGTACCTCAAAGCATGTAACTTTTAACTTTATAGTACTTGATCCTAGGTTCTTATTAGGACTTATAACATAAACAAACACAATCCTCACTATCACCATAGAAACTGCCATGAATGCATATTAATGGTCTTTCTTGCTCTTTGGCTGAAAAGTGATTGATGAACATGAGAAATAAATTTTTCCTCCTCAGAAAATCAACCATGAGAGCAGATTTCGAACTAAGCACTTTGAGTCCTTTTATTTCAGAGGAAAAGGTGAGGGTTTTTTGGGGGGGGAGGGTAGGGAGAAGCATTAACAAACTATTGCATAGCTTTGATAGGAAAAGACATAAAAACACACACACACATAAAGGGACCGAACAGGTATCCGCCGCATTTAATAAGCAAAGAAAAATAAACTTCTAATTTGCTTGTTGAAGAAAACCTTCCCGAGAAGTCACATCCAGGGCATCCACCCGCTAGCGACGCAGAAATGTAAAATACTAACGAGCTGAAGTAAACAGCACGACTTAACGGAGTGGGCAACCCCAGAAATGTGTCAAGCAAAGCTGGATCGGATGCACTCCTAACGGCGCCGTCTTCGGGACGAAGCGGGGACCAGACAGGCGTCTGCAACGAGCCGCGGCTCTTCAGGAAAAGCGGGTCACCGCCAGCTGCCCGCCCGCTAGCGCCCACGATCAGTGGCTGAGAAGACTCTGACAGTCAGGCGCCGTGGACCTGCGAATCAGCTGGCGGCCCCTTGTCGCCGAAGGCTCCTTTTTCGCCTCTGGGCCACCAAGGTCTTCTTCTTCTTCTGCCTCTTCTTCCTCCCCTTGAAATCTCAGCTCCTCCGCGCTCCGCTGGTGGTCTAGCGGCAGTTGCCGCTCGCTGGCCGCGCGAAGCGGGGGAGAAGCAGCCGACGCGGCCCCGTCGTCGTCGTCTCCGGCCTGCGACGACGGCGACTGTGGGAAGATGAGGAGCAAGGCGCCGGCCGAGCGCAGGGCCTTCACGCACTGGTGGTGGCCCCCGCTGGCGGCCAGCTGGAGTGCCGTATGGCCGGCGCGGTCGGCGCGCTCGAGGCGGAGCTGCCCGAAGCGACGGAAGGCGCGCAGGAGCCACTCCACCACCGACGTCCGCCCTTCCGAGGCGGCGTACATGAGGGGGCTCCAGCCGCGCGCGTCCACCGTGTCTGGGTCGGCGCCGAACTGAACCAGCAGCTTGGTGACCTCCAAATAGCCGCGCTCGCAGGCCAGACTGAGGGCGCTGCGCCCGGCGTCGTCGCCGAGGTTGACGGCGGCGTGATGCTCCAGCAACAGTCGCGCAAAGGCCAGTCGCCACGCCGGGTCCTTCAGCAGCACGGCGTACATGAGAGGCGAACGGCCCCGGTCCGATCGCCAATCCACAATAGCCCCATCGACGGCATCCAGGACAAAGCGCGCCAGATGCATCCGGCCAGCCCTCATGGCCTCCAGGAAAGTTTGCGTGGACGCCCCGGGGCCCAGGTCCCGCGGTTTCAGCATGGCCTCCCGCTGCTCCTGATCCCCCCGGTTCGTTTGCCTGCTGGTGACTCGAGGCGGCGGCTCTCCAGATCGGCTTTATAACCTCCCCTCAAGTCTCCATGGCGATCGCCGCCTTTCCGCTCCGGGAGAGACAGATCCGTTAAGCGCTCGGGTTGGCGGACTGGGGAGGGACGTCGCCCAAACGCTGAGATAGTTACGGACTGCAGGAGCTCCCCGCCCACCTGCTTTCGCCCGTCAGGATGGGCGAGAAGCTTAAGGCAAGTCCAAAGGACTGATTCCCCAGCCTCTTTGGCAACGGAGAGTCCCGGACGATCTCTGCGTAATTGAGAGACGGTCTAAGCAAGAAGAAACAGACGTTCCTGAATGGTGGGATAGTTTCCTCTGGCTTTTTCAAAGCTCAGTTATACAGTACAAGTAGTCCTCGACTTACAACAGTTCATTTAGTGACCGTTCAAAGTGACAGTATCATTGAAATAAGTGACTTATGACCGTTTTCACACTTACGACCATCCCATGGTCATGGGATCAAAATTCAGACACTTGGCAACTGACTCACATTTATGACAGTTGCAGTGTCCCAGCATCATGTGATCATTCCTAGTGACCTTCTGACAAGCAAAGTCAATGAATAAACCAGATTCTCTTAACTACTGTGCAACTAACTTAAGGGCTGCAATGATTCACTTAGCAGTTGTGGAAGGAAAGGTCGTAAAGTGGGGCAAAACTCACTTAACAAATGTCACACTTATCAACATCAATTTTGGGGTCAATTGTGGTCGTAAGTCGAGGACTACCTGCATTGAATAGGCAACATGATTCAGTGAGTAGAAGACAGCTTTATCTATAGGGCTATCAAATCTGGGCTGAAGAAATTGGCAGGATCATTGTATGGTAGCAGATGTTTTTCTCTTTGCTTAACTCTAATGGCTGTTTGGATTTTTGCAGCTCAGGTCTGGTAGTCCTGTACTGTATTTAATTACTTGGAATCTGGGATCTACCAGAAGTGTATTTTCCCCTCCATTAATTCTCTCTCTGCAATGGTCTTGCTACTTTGGTGTTCTGGGAATTGAAATCCAACATATCTGGAGGGCAATACCCTGGAGAAAGCTTTTTTAGTGTGTATAGTCAAGGCTATGGTTTTCCCAGTTGCAATGTATGACTGTAAAAGCTGGACCATAAGAAAGGCTGAGCGCCAAAGAATTGAGGCCTCAATGGTGCTGGAGAAGACTCCTGCAAGTCCCTTGGACTGCAGGGTGATCAAATTGGTTAGTCCCAGAGGAGATCAACCCTGACTGCTCTTTAGAAGGCCAGATCCTGAAGATGAAATTCAAATACTTTGGCCACCTAATGAGAAGGAAGGACTCACTGGAGAAGAGCCTAATGCTGGGAAAGATTGAGGGCAAAAGAAGACGGGGACGACAGAGAATGAGGTGGCTGGGTGGGGTCACCAAAACAGTAGACGTGAGCTTAAATGGACTCCAGAGGATGGAAGAGGACAGGAAGGCCCGGAGGAACGTTGTCCATGGGGTTGTAATGGGTCGGACACGACTTTACAACTAACAAAAAAAAAAGCTCTGTGGGATATTTGATGCAGATGCAAGTTGTCACTTGATGGCTATGCATTTATGCATTCAGCTTTCTTTACTGCATGGTTGTGCTGGATAAGTTGTATATACATGTAGTACTCATGTACGGTCCTCAGGACCCAGAAACCAGAGTCTTGATTTTTGATTTCTGCTTTTCACAGTGGCAGATGGTAGCAGGACCAGTAAGTGGAACAAGCACCGTTTTCATGGTTTGAGATCATCCTGGTGGGTGCATTGCATCTCCTTTTGCTCTGTCAGGATATCCAGTGTCAATGCCTATGCAGACAGGACTTTGTATGCTTCCCAACAGTTTGTGCTTGGTTCTGTACAGATACTGAAACCAGATACAGGATGGTAAGAACAGGACTCTCCAAACTTGGAGACTTAAGACATGGACTTCAATTCCCAGAATTCCCCAGCTGGCATGGCTGGTTGGGGAATTTTGGGGGTTGAGGTCCACAAGTCTTCAAGTTGCCAAGTTTGGAGTCCCCTGGTGCAGAAAGTGAGAAATTGACTTTGAAAGTGTCACTGAAATTGTCAATGACAATCTTTTCAACATATACCAGAATGTACTGAAAGTCTTCCAGCAGTTGGCAAAGGCCATAAGAACAAAGGCAGCACACTATCCAATGTCTTGGTCCCTGAACTTCTTCTAAAGGGCTCCAAAATGGGACAGGTTAGCTTAATCTTGAGTACAAATGAGCCAACTCCACATAGAAATTCACAATTTTCTGGCATTTTACTTTTGATTTTAGCAGGCTCAGTACCAAAAATTATTAAAATGTATTAATTATAATACTTATATAATAAAGTAATTATTAAAACTTTTTTTAACATTGTAGTAGTTTTCCTTAACTTAATTGTTTTTGACTGCTGGGTTCCACCACAAAATCGCGGAGGACAAAATCGCGCTCGACGAAAGCGCGCATTTGACGTCATCACAGCGCGACGAAAACATCGCGCTGTGATCGAAAAATGTAAAAATAAAGCTAAAACCTTCCCCTAACCCCCCCAAACCTAACCCTAAACCTAACCCTAACCCTAACCCTTAACCTAACCCTAAATCTAACCCTAAACCTAACCGTTAACGTAACGAAAAACCTAACGCTAACCCTTAACCTAACGCTAAACTTAACGCTAACGCTCTAAACCTGACCCTAACCCTTAACCTAACCCTAACCCTAACCCTTAACCTAACCCTTACCGCTTTTGACGGGTCACGGACTGCTGATACAGATAATCCTTGGTTTGTTTATTAACCATTTAGAGATACAACAGGAATGAAAAAAATGACTTAAATTGGCCCTCACACTCATGACTTTGCAGTATCCCCACAGCGATGTGATCAAAATTCAAGTGCTCAGCAACCAGCATGTACTTACGATAGTTACAGCATCCCTAGGGGGTCCCAGCCAGTTTCTGACAAGCAGTTTCAATGGAGGAAGCAGATTAATTTAACAATCACATGATTCACATAACAACCACAGTGATTTGCTTAACGACTGTGGGGAAAAAAGATCATAAATTTGGACGAAAATCATTTAACAACCACCTTGCTTAGTAACAGAAATTTTGGTCCCAATTCTGGTAGTAAGTTGAGGGCTACATGTAGATAGGGACGTTGAAAAACTATCTTGGAAGAAGGCAGTGGAAAGCAATATGGTTGCCAAGAGAACTATATGGAAGTTAATTTCCATTAGGCTTCTAAGCGACTGCAGATTTAAACGTGGTACCCATGAGTGCTTGAGCTAAAAAACTACCATTTGCTATCCTGCTGCCATTCTCTATCCTGTCTGTTTTACGTTGCTACCAGATGTTGTCTTCAGAGTGGTATCTTCAAAGCAAATTAAGGAAAGGGATTGAGGCTTTGCCACAGTTTTGTTTTTCACCCCTCCATCCAGACATGACCTGCTGATGGAAGACTGGAACCTTCACTCATTCTCCACGAATGGAGTGAGCTGGGGAGAAGGTGAATTTTGCCCAACAGTTGGATTGATAGGTTTAGACTTGTGTCAAAACTTGTTCTGGCTTTGTGCAATCTTTTTGCACAAGTGTATTGAAGAGGACTCCATATAAGGCCCTGGAGAAGGCTTCACGATGAAGTGGGAGATGCTTTCCAACTACACTATTCAATCCTGTCCCCTTCAAAGTTGACTCTTATGTCCTTTGAAAATTGGTTTAGCTATAACTATATCTAGCGACTAACAACAGCTGAATTCTAAGAGTTGACAAGTACAAAGGGAAAGGCTGTGTGGTGACAGTGGTGCTCTCAAGCTTCATACTGCACTTTTCCGTGGTGGAAAGCTTATGGTCCACACTCCCTTTTTCTACAAGGAGAAAACCTGGTTTGAAGAGCTGTAATCTCCTCACTGCTCAAACCAAACAGGTTCTGAACAATAGAGTCTAGGAACTAGAAGGAAGGGGCATCTCTCCATCAGTGTAGAGTGGTTAACAGGAACTGGGGTGATGTCACTCCCTAAAGGCCTTACCGTAACTCAAATACTCTGGCCACCTAATGAGAAGGAAGGACTCACTGGAGAAGAGCCTAATGCTGGGAAACATTGAGGGCAAAAAAAAAGAAAAAGAAAAGGAATGACAGAGAATGAAGTGGCTGGATGGAGTCACTGAAGTAGTAGACGTGAGCTTAAATGGACTCCGGGGGATGGTAGAGGACAGGAAGGCCTAGAGGAACATTGTCTTCCTCCAACTCCAGGTTCCAAGTAAATTCAAAAGATGCTTAAAAGGTGGCTAAATCAGGATTTCTTATGTTATGCTAGGCATATTGTTGTTAACGACTGGCTGAGAGGACTGGCCTTATTACAAAAAAGACAGGATTTATCCAGATACAAAGCATAGCTTTATCAGAAAGTTATCTGCTTCCCCTTTTGCCTCTGTTTTTGTCTCTCTTCTTCACAGATGGGCAGACTTTCAAATGAAACCACAACAACTATTATTCTTATTGAAGAAATGAAGAGTTCTTACTTGGCTAAGGCAGCAGGGTAGAAACTGGGAGGTTGTGAGTTCTAGTTCTGATTTAGCCATGAAAAGTAACTTTGGGCCAATCATTCTCTCTCTCAGTCCAACCCACCTCACAGGGTTGTTGTTGGGAGGAAATGGGAAGAGGAAGGTTGTGTTGAAAATGTTTATGCCTTGAGTTATTTGCAAAAGTAACAAAGGTGGGATATAAAAAAGTAAATATAACCAGGCTGAAATTATCATACGTTGGATACAAAGACTCAGTTCTCTTGAGAAATACACAAACCTGGGAAAGGTGGAAGGGAAGAGGAGGGTAGAGAGCAGCACGGAAGAGAGACAAGATGCAACAGGTGCATCACTTGAAGACTTATAGAGTCAGGCTGGAGACAGATCATCCCGAAGAAGGTCTCTCTATGTTGTAGATGGGGGTCAACATGAACTTGATGGCACCAATCACCTATCTTTTCTCCTTTCCTCAGAGTTTATGACATTCATTTGGGTTCCAGAGGCATTTTTGGAAATAATAAATATGCTGACTGGAGAAGAGCCTAATGCTGGGAAAGATTGAGTGCAAAAGAAAAAAAAATGGAATGACAGAGAATGGGGCGGCTGGATGGAGTCACTGAAGCAGTAGATGTGAGCTTAAATGGACTCCGGGGGATGGTAGAGGACAGGAAGGCCTGGAGGAACATTGTTCATGGGGTCACAATGTGTCGGACATGACTTCGCAACTAACAACAACAAAAGGCCTTCTGACTGCAACACCAACAAAAAGATTAGTGAAATGCAGCTGGTTATATCCATGAGAAAAAGTTTTGGAAAGTTGAAGATTGCTTAAGGTTGCCTCATTTATGGCCTAGAGATCAGGTGAATGTGAGGACACTGGAATGAAGAGAGATTGTTGCCAGAGCATGTTTGCGCCAGATTTAGATGAGGAAAATATTTTAGTCCATCTTCATAAGATTTATTTCTAATACCTTGATAAATCCTTTGCATATGTATACACCTCTTTCAATTTAAATATTCCTTAGTGTACAGGATAATATTTACATGGGATATAATTGGTGAAGGATAGAATAGAGTGATTATTTCTCAAGATTTAGAAAATATATTTCCATTGAGGCATTTAAAACCACATTTGTCTTTTTGAAGTCCTATTACACTGTTAATGCATATTCTGTGATAACGAGAATTATAAGTTATTTTTCATGTACTATTGGCTACATTTTAAGTGGTCTCATCCTGTATTTGTGTATTAAACATTTTTTTCCATTTGTCTGTGTAAAATTTTATTTGCTGTTTTCAGATCACTCTACTGATTTAGCAGTACAACTTTGAATGTCATTTCTGTCTTCTAAAAGATTAGGTTTCTCTCTCAATTGGGTGTCTTCTCCAAATTTTATAAGTCTTTCTTCCATCTTATCATCTGAATCATTAATAAAAATGTTGAAAATACATAGTCCAATACTCTGGACTGACCCTTATGACACCTTGCTTGATAGCTTTCTTTAATTGGATAACAAGTTGAGAGGGAGGTACTGTTTAAATATTATTCATTCATTCATTCATTCATTCATTCATTCATTCATTCATTCATTCAATCTTTTATACAGCCTGTTCTTGGCATAATTTGTGCACAAATCCCCTTGAAGATTAATTATTATACTTCTAACTTGTACCCATGTAGCTTGTTAACCAGAAGCTCAGAGGGAACTGAATGTCACATTCTCCCACATCTTATTCTGGGTCTAATTCAACAGTTCTTTGTATCTTAATTAATTTGAGATGAATACTGTTTTTTTGGTCTTGTTTGTAATTACTGTAATAAGTATCATCACATCATCTTTTTAGAAAAAATATAAAAACTCTTGAATGTGATTAGTACTTGGCTGACCTTGTCTACATAAGGAGACTAAAGAGGATCAGTCCTAATTAATAGCTGAGAGAACAGCACAGAATTCCAAGACGGCAGAACAGACTAAGAACTGGAAATATATCCCAGAAGAAGCCAATGGCAAACTACTACTTTATTGTTGCCAACAATTGTTGCCTGATTTTATCCATGAGTCATCTAAAGATAACTGCATGGGAATCCCAAGACTCAAGGGATACTGTACTAATCAGTGTAGAGAAAGGATGGCAAAAGTAAAGGATCTACTGAATGTTTTGTGGATAAATGGCTATGCTCTTTTACACACCTCTAATTATCCACAGTAGGAATTGCTCATATTTTATAGGGCACCATTAAATAATAGCTTCACAACTTCAGGTAGCATTCAGATGGTTCTAAATATAAAATGGTAACAGTGGCCTTTACAGCGTATCCTTCTCTGATTATTTGCATGATTATTTCTCTCATCATGAGTATTGCAGTAAGTCTGATGAAATGCCTGAGTGTGGTGATAAAATAACAGACTGAAAACAGCTGCGCCTTTGCACTTCAAATCAACAATTTAATGACCCATCCTTCGGAAGTCTTTCCTACTGACATACACCCTTCAGTTTGCTTTCTTCACCGACTGTTGAAGGGTATATAGCACCTATAATTTTGATAGTAAATTCTAATAGTTGATTAATTCAACAATAAAATGGTACCCCCCCACCCACCATTTGATGATGATTTGTGATGATTATTCTAGTTGTTGTTATTGTTATCCTCCTGGGATGAAGTTAGTCTTTTGTTCTTGATTTTCCATGTGATCTGGCAATCCCCAGACGCAAAAAGATTAAATTCCTATCTGGCTTCAAAGCATTTAAAACCCAACTGAGTTCTAATTATGGCTCATGAAAGCAATATTTTTTCTTCTTCTACCTATTACTGAAGGGATGGGGAACATGTTGCTGAACGATAGCCTTGGCATTCTCCATGGTTTGTCTTGCTGTTTAAACCTTTTAATCCAGCAGTAGTTGAAGAACCCTAGTTACCTGCTGTTTCTGTATAAGATTTGAAATTATGAATGGTAGAAATTACATAGAAATAAAAGGAAGCTTGCCAGTAACACATAAAACAGGGAATTGTTTTTCTTTCATCAGGAGGCTTGTAACCTGATATGAATTCCTGTCCAGGTATTTAAAAGGCAGAGGAAAAGGAGGCAGTGGTTAATATAGCACTAAAAACCCTGCTTTAAATAAAAAAAATATTCCATAATAGACAGAGAAAGAGAGAGAGAGAGAGAGAGAGAGAGATCATCCTCAACATATAGTAGTTCATTCACTGAAAAGAGAGACTTATGACCATTTTTCACACTTATGACTCTTGCAGCATCCCCATGATCACATGATCCAGATTCAGAAGCTTGGCTACTGACTCCTATTTATGATGGTTGCTGTGTCCCGGGGTCATGTGATCACTTTTTACAACTTTGTAACTAGCAAAATCAATGGGGATGTCAGATTCACTTAACAACTTTGCTACTAACTTTACAATTGCAGTGATTCCCTTCACAACTGTGGCAAGAAAGGTTGTAAAATGGGGCAAAATTAACTTACTAACTCATTTAGCAACAGAATTGTTGGTCTCCATTGTGATCATAAGGATGGATGGGTACATGCATGCATGCATACATACATACAGACACAGACAGACACACACACACACACAGACATGCATACATATATCTATATAAATAAAAATGTAAATGTTAGTTTGTTCAAAATCTTAAATTTCTGAAAGTTCTTCACTGATTGCTTCGAAATTTTGACACAACGTTGCATTCAAATACATGTTTTTATATACCTATATTATATAGATGTCACACCTCTGAAAGGTAAAAACATGTTTTTGAAAGCCAGAGCCGTCTGTTGGACGTAAAAGCAACACACACTATACTAAATATTTCATGATTCCATTTCAATGTTTCAGATTGCATTGTTATATTGAATTTTCATAGATTTTGATTTATTTTCATTTTGATTTAATTATTTCGTGTGACATTGCGTTGGAATTGAGCTGTGTTGTTTATCATAGCGTTCATTTTGTGAGTATAGTATATTCGGAACAGTTCGGCCTCTCTCCAGCTTCGTCCCGATGGTCCCTTTATATGTGTGGCTGGGCTGCGGCCGCACCCTTTCCCCTTTCCGCCCCTTTTCCGATGAGCTTCAGCCATTTCCGCCAAGGGGAGCCGAAGCCCTTCAGCCTCCCCCACCCCTCTCCCTTCCCCTTCCACCAGGCCTTTCCTGTCTGCGGCGGGCGGCGCCTAAGCCATCCCTCAGCCGCCTCCCCCCACCCTTAAGCCAGCCTCTCCCTGCCCAGCCCAGCAAAGGTCCAGAGGAGGTGGAGCGTCTCCTCAGCCCGGCCATGCGCGCTCTCCACCCCCCTCACAGTGAGCCAGATGCGGCTCGCCAAGGCGGCTCCAATGGGGCGGTGTTGGCGGTGTCAGCCTGAGGTGCAGCAGGGCTGGGGCGGCCGCTCGGTGCCCCGTGAGACGGTGACTGCAGCGGTGGCCTCACGTCCGCATTACCAGGGGTGGCTCCTTCCTCCTTCTCCTGCTCCTCAGGGGACACCAGCCACCTCCTTTCACCGCTGCTGCTGAGGGAAGCCGGGTTGGGGCGGCGGTCACCTCCTCCTCCTCTCCTCAGCCTGGCTGGGCCAGCTCCTGAAGTAGGCATCGTCGTCGTCGGTAACGGCATTGGGCCTTCCTCCCGCCGGCCCCAATGCAGCCGCAGCAGCAGCAGCAGCAGCCTGACTCAGTGGCGGAGGCGCAGGAGAGGAAGAAGATATCACAGCCTGCGATGCTGCCTTGGTGGGCTGGCAGCAGCAGCAGCAGCAGCAGCAGCAGCAGCGCTGGCTTGGGGGACTTCCTGCCCGGTCTGCTGGCCCAACCGACGCTGCCTCCCCCGGCCTCCGCCACTGCCTCCCCCAGCCTCCGCCGCCGCCTCGTTCTCGGTCTCCTCCTACCCTCCTGGGGTGCCTCCGCTGCAGAGCCTGGTGCTGCTCTCGCAGGGAGGAGGAGGTGTCGGGGGTCCGGCGGGTGCCCAGTTGAAGAAGAAGAGCAGCTTCCAGATCACCAGCGTGACCCCAGTGCAGATCTCAGCCAGCATCAGCTCCATCAACAGCATCACCAAAGACACAGAGAGCTACGATGACCTGGACGAGTCGCACACTGAGGACTTTCCTCCTCCGAGATTTTGGATGTCTCACTCTCCCGGGCCACCAACTTGGGGGAGCCTGAGCGCAGCTCCTCCGAGGAGACGCTCAACAACTTCCACGAGACCGACAACCCCGGCACCGTCTCCCCCAACCAGCCTCGCCCGGCCCAGCAGCCCCGAGGCCTGATCAACAGCAATGCCCACCCACCACCCCACTACACCCACCGGGGACACCCCCAGCCTCCCTCCCACGCTGGGGTCCCCCCACCCATGTCCAGAGGGGTCCCATCCAGCCCGTCGTTCCGATGGCTGCCCATCGCGGGAAGCTTGGAGGGCAGCAGGCTGGGGCCTGTGTGAGCGTCCTCCGTGATGGCTCTTGCAGGGGCCACCGTGGCTTACTTCCATGCGGGGCCCACCTCTGCCGGGGGAGCCATGGCCGGTGCAGTGAGTGGCAGGGCCCGCCAGGTGGGCAAGACCCTCACGAACCTTGCTGCTGCTGGCAACAGCATGACCCTGCCCGGAGGGAACTACCCTGGGAATGTTTCTTTCTTCACTTGCTTTTGGTAAATGTGCCTGGTCCAATGTCTTTCCAGCAATTGAAAATTGTTTCTCACATGGACAATTATATGTGTTCTAGAGTCGGCAAGCCAGACAATCTCTATATCTGCACAGACAATGGAACAACAAAAAATATTGTATACCCACAAGCATTGTGAAATTAAACATATTAAAAACTTGTGCTTTCTTTTTTATTTCTTTTCCATTTAACCAGACTGGGCCACAGCAATGCATGGCCGGATATAGCTAGTAATTTAATAAAAGGTAAAGATTTTGCTTTTCCAGTTGTGCCTAACTCTAGGAAACAGTATCATTAGTTTCTTAGCTGAGGGAGCCAGCATTGTCTGAAGACATTTCTGTGATCATACGCCAAGGCACACAGAATAGTGTTACCTTTACACCAAAGTGCTATCTATTTATAAGAGTCGTGGTGGCAGAGTGGTTAGAATGCAGCATTGCAGGCTAATTCTGCTGACTGTCGGCTGCCAGCAGTTTGATTCTCACTGGCTCTAGGTTGACAGCCTTCCATCCTTGCGAGGTGGGTAAAATGAGGACCCAAATTGTTGGGGGCAATATGCTGACTCTATAAACTGCTTAGAGAGGGCTGTAAAAGCACTATGAAGCAGTATATGAGTCTAAGTGCTGTTGCTAATCACATTTACATGCTTTTAAACTGCAAAGTGAACAAGTTCTTGTTATTGGGGCAAGTTACTTGAGCTCATCCTGTTTGTGGTGCTTGGCTCTCATATCATAACACATATTCCCCTTTTCGAAAAATGTAAATCATTCCAATCTTACAGTGATTGGCTAATCAAATTCAGCTTTCTCTCATTTGGCACTGTTGATTGCTTCTGGGAGATATAAGATTTATAGTGTAATGCAATTAGAGAGAAACTAGAGCAGTTGTGCATACATGCATACCCCCACACTTTGATGCAATATTTTAATATTTTTTTAATGTTTTAATTTGGGGAGGGGGGGGAAGCATATATTTGTAAAAAGGGTGTACTTTGTTGACAAACTGAATAAATTGCTACAACATTATGGTATTTCCAAGCATCTTAACAATCATTTCTGAGCCTCATGAGGGTACAGAATTATTTTTAATTGAATGGATTCTTCCTTTCTCAAGCATATTGTGTGGAAACTGTTCTGCCTATGAATCTTCCAGGTTTAATCCCTTATATGTATTTCCAGAGCTGATGATATGTAGAAACAATACTTTAGAAAAATGGCCAGTCTAGAAACATTTATATTGCAATCAATTCATTTTAGCCAGGCAAGATTTGAGAAGAGAATGGATCAATTTATTAGAAATATTGCCTATTATGAGGCTGGCTATACTTTCTACCAGTATATCAACCAGAGATTTACCATCTTTTCAGTCTCCAAACTGTACTTTTAAAAGCCCTCTTCCCATTAAAAAAATAAAGCACTAAAAAAATACATGCATGAATCAGGAGTGGGTTGCTGCTGGTATTACTGCTGGTTCAGTGCACATGCAATTTTGCACTCGCTCCGCACACGTGCGCAGTTACCCATAAATAGGTCTGTGCATGCGCAGAACATTTAAAAATGGGGGAAAAAACATGCTACGCCTACCAGAGTACCGGTTTGGAGGTGTGGCAGGCCTGGGTCGCTGCTGGTTCTGGTGACCCAGGCCAGCAAACCACTAATGGTTCAGCCGAACCAGAGGTGGGTTCCTACTGGTTCGGACCGGTTCAGCCGAATTGGTAGTGGTATGCTGGCCTGAGTCGCCGGAGCTGGCAGCAACCCAGGCCTGCCACGCCTCCGAACCGGTTCCCCGGTTGGCGAGGCATGTTTTTTTCCCTCATTTTTTAATGTTCTACACATGCGCAGTCCTATTTATAGGCAACTGTGCACACGCTAGAGTGCTCATCTGGTGTGTGCGCGAGCAAAGCAAGCAAAATTGCACATGTACCGAACCATCAGTTATGCCAGAAGCAACTCACCCCTGGGCCGAACCGGTCCGAACTGATAGGAACCCACCTGTGGCATCAATGTTGGTGGTGGGACAGTTTCATACTTTATGAGAGGCCAGTGACTTGCTAGAATTAATGATACAATATTTTCTTAAATATTACAAATGAAGAAATCTTACTGATGATATGTATCTGTTATTTGATTATTCCTTAGTAAAGCAGTTCTAAGATGGCTTTCTAGCACCTTGAACTCTCAGAAGTTTCGATTCACCTGAGATCCATAAAATCAAGTCAGAAAGTGTCTTAAGGGCAGCTATGATAACCACTGAAGAGTTAGATTTCTTCCTTTTTTAATGTAAGGGTGAAGCCTTTCTCTGCAGATGTTTGAATTGCTCCAAACACATCACTCCCTCTCCTTTTGCACAGAGGCCAAGGGTGGGTTCCTGCCAGTTTTAACCTCTTCTATAGAAAAGGTTTTACAAATCTACAATGCCGTTTAGAACCGGTTCCAGCTCCCTCCCCACGCCCATCCGCCCATCATCAAGATGAAGAGCAAGAGGAGGAATTCTGGGAGTTGAAGTCCACAAGTATTAAAGCTGTCAAGATTGAACACCCCTGGTTTTTTTTTTCTAAAGGGTTAGGGGTGCAAGGGTCTTGTAACTTGACAGCTTTAAGACTTGCATGCTTCAAATGCCAGAGTTTCTGAGCCAACATTTTGGTTGCTGAGCCAGAGCGTTGTTAAATGAGTTTCACCACATTTTACAAGTTGGCCATGCCCACCCAGTCACATGGCCAGCAAGCCACTCCCACCCGGTCACATGGCTGGCAAGCCACTCCCACAAAGCAAGCCACACCTACAGAAGAGGTTCTAAAAGTTTGAAACCCACAACTGACAGAGGCCATGATCTAGTGTAGTGATTGTGAACCTTTTCGGATCCGAGTGCACAAACCGGAATGTGTGCACATATGCCAGAGCACTGGAAACCCAAAGGCCATCTGGTCTTTGGGTTTCAGCAAACCCATGCGCGCCAGCTAGCTGCTCTTCAGGTTTCTGGTGATCCGGCACGTGCAAAGACCAGCTGGCCGGCATGCATGTGTGCACCAGAAAACAGAGGAAGAACTGGTGATGGCGCGCATGCCCACAGAGAGGGCTCTGTGTGCCACCTCTGGCACGTGCGCCATAGGTTCGCCATCATGAATCTAGTGGCACTAATAGTTCCTAAGTTAGATTGATGGCTGCCCGAATGAATGAATGAATGAATTTGCATACATTGTTTTAATCAAGAAGTCATTCCTAAAGTGAAAATTATCTCGTATGACTGTTTGCGAAACTGCACAATTGTTTCATATTTGCTGGACACCTATGTGCAAGTACCCCCCTCCCCACCCCAAATAATTTAAGGGTTACTTTTGCCATTCCATGGCCTGAGAATAGCCATCTATTTCTTCTGGAAAAACAAGATCTTCTCAAAACATCCACTAGTCTAATTTCAGTTGCAGTTCCCCAGATGCCTTCTGGTTTTGTGAAAGATGACAAATTGGTGCACATTGCAAATTATTCTTTTGATAGACTTGAGAGTAGCCAGATTTAGAAAATATATTTCTATTCGTAGATTTTACTGTTTTGTTTTTTTGTTTTTTTCACAGTTGGGACAGCAATACTGAGTTAGCTGTTTTGCTGCCCACAGAACTGCATTAGAAAAAGACAGCTGACTGGCCTGCTTACATAACCTGAAAGAAACAAAAGAGGACTAAAAACTAAAAGCTTCTAACAAATCTAAGTGTTTGATTTGTTCCCCACTCACCCCTAAACTGGACATGCAATTAACAGCAGATGGAAAAAGGCATCATAGTGATGAATAACTTGTCACAGTATCTGTAGTGATCCATTGGACCACTCTAGAACCACAGTCTCCTCTGGCTCATCCTGGAACACGTCAGGGGTCTTGGATCTATTCAAGGGTAAGGAAACCTGCAGCAGCTAAAAATCACTGAGTCTAACCTGGTTTGTCAGACATCTCTTCTCCTGCAATCAGCTTTTAGCCTGTAAGCTCCCGACTGTCCCTCATGAGTATTGCTCTGTGAAAAGATAAAACTCATCTCTCCCAACTAGTTTATAAGAGTGCCAGAGAGAATATGTATCTAGGTGATTATGTGATTGGATGGCAAGCAGTGGCATTTTGTCACAAAGGTTTTATGATAATGGGATATCTGTGAGGCGATTCATATATATACACGGGATAAAGAAGAGCAACTTGGGTTAATTGGCTGTGTCTGTTCAGATTACGAGAACTATTTCTGCTCTTTTCTGATGATTGTCCCCCTTTAAGATGTTGAGTCAGCTGATGTCCCACAACAAAAGTGGTTTAACAAAACAGCCAAACCTAGAAAAGGGTCCTCTCCTATCAGGGAAGAAATCTTGTTTTTCAATCAGATTTAATTTAGATTAATGGGAACAGTACACATTTTCTCTGGATTGTGGTTGACCTCCACTGTGCACTAGGACTCTTGAGATGCTTCAGAGGTGTCTACTGAATGCCATTAAGAACTTACTACATACTAATTGTTTTCTGCAATCAGCTAATATATAGTATGTGAGATTTTGAAAGTGATCCCTCTTTATGTAGAGAATTTGGTAAATAGAATAAACTGGGTGTTATCAGCACTCCATAGTATTGTTGGAAAATCTTCTGAAGGGAAGGGTTATAACCGCCAAAACTTCAGCATGGGCTATATGTGGTGTCTTCCACTCCAGAATTGATGCCTTTTGATTTTCCCTCCTCCTTCCAACATTTTCCATTTAACAACTAAGCCAGTTTTTTCTGGCTTGGACTTCAAATTGCTTCAGAGTAAGATTGGTTTTTGAGATAATGGGGCTGTTACCTTCCTGCCTGTCAAGGTGGAGAGTTGAAAAACTTACCATATTTTTCGAAGCATAAGACGCACCTTTTTTCCTCAAAAAAGAGGCTGAGAATCTGGGTGCGTCTTATACACTGAATACAGAATTTTTTGCCTAGCTGGCTGTTGTTGAAATCCACCCAATAAGGCTCATTCTACGTAGTGATAGTAGGAAATATCTCTTGGTGCTGGATTTTAGTGGTAAATCTAAATAGAGTGAAAACCTCCGATGTAAGTCTGCCAGATCAAAATGTCCTACTATTCAAAAAATAGGATAACTAACAGATATTCCACGATGTTCTATGTAACTCTGAAACAAAATGAGATTTATTTTTAAAATATAGGAACTTTAAAATAAGATTTCCACTGAGTTTTACAATCTGCTCTCTTGGGCATAAGTGGTTTCTTCATCCCTGATAACATCCTCCTTCACCACTTCAGTTGCATATCTTAGAGTCTCAGGAGTCACCAGGTTCTCACATGGCCTTTGATCTCCCTCACCAGAAGCTCCAGGGGCCTCTCTCTTTGCCGTGTCAGCTTCCAAAGGGTAACAGACTTTCATGCAGTTCTTCACTGAATCTTGCACTTCTGCACTGATAGTTTTCATCTTGTTTTCATACTCGGCAAACGCTTCCTGCTGGAGCTGCAGAAAGAGTCAGGAAAGGTTCACAATGGAGAAACCTGTTTGTTACATGTTTACAAATTCAGTCATTTGTCTTTTAGCAATGCTAACTTTAAAAAAAATACTCCTCTCCGAGGACAAGATCCCTGTGGTAAATTACTTTTTCCATTCCTCTGCTGTAATTATAGGTGTGAGGATAAGATCATTCCCACTGGGGCCTATAGGGAACTCCACCTTGCTAACATGGAGGGAATGAAAGGTTCAACCTCTTTTCCTCATGCACTGTACAGCAGTCCCAAAGAAAACTGCATTCTGATAAAAAAAAGAAAATGAAAAAAACTCTATTCAAGTAAGCCTTAGCAGCTTCTTTATTCTTGCTTTCATGTAGAGGCTCAGAACAAATAGGATTTCACGAATGAATCTTCAAGGAAGTGAATGCAATCTGAATGGCAAAGATCAGGTGTGTCAAACTTGATTTCCTGGAGGGCTGCATCAGGGTTGTGTTTGATCTGGGGGGGAAAGGGGGCATGGCCAGGGGAGCATGGCCAGCTTAACATCATTTGTGTCAGCACCTGTGGTGGCCTGAGTGCTCTGCCAGTGACAACGGGCTCCTGAGCTCCGTCTTCAGCTGCGACGGCCTCCTGCAACCCTCTGCCAGAGAAAAGAGAGCTCTAGGGGGCCACTTGGCAAGCTCTGTTTTTACAGGCAGAGGGTTACAGGAGGCCGTTGCAGCCAAAATCGGAGCTCAGGAGCCTATTTCTGCTGGCAGAGGCATTGCGGGCCGATCCTTCACTGTTTTCCAGGTTGGCCCCATGATCTAAGGACCCTGCAGACCCGATCCAGCCCGCAAGCCTTGAGTTTGACATCCCTGGCATAGATGGAGGCTTAAAAAGTAGAGGACTGGAGAGCAGGGAATAGGCTGCCTCAGCCTTCTCCAATCTTCCATGTGTTTTGAGATGTCAATGTTAGGCCATCGGCCGGAACCTGAACAGCCATGCTGATCGAGCTGTGCTGGCATTTGCAATTCCAGTACTTCTGAAGGGAAATAATTTGTAAAGCCTTTGAAATTATTCTAGATCTCCTGCTATACTATTAATTCTGAAAGGACATTTGCTGTAAATTAGTCACGTGATACCTGGCTTTCTTTTTCCTTGATTTTTCCTAGGCAGGTCGACTGCTTTGCTTCCAAGACTTGTTGATGCCTTGACTGTTTCTCATTCATCTTGAAGCAAGAGAAACATTTACGTTAGAAGGAATAACCTTCCATGGGATTATATAAATGCAACATCTCAATGCAGTATCATTCTATAGGCACAACAACACCAGTGATGAAGTCTGCAGGGTATTTTAGGTCCCAGTCCCTCCTAATCCTCCCAGAGCCCCATATTCCAGTATGCTTTCTATAAATATCAGATGTATGAAACTGCTGTTTTGCTATTAAATATTACAGGCAATCCTTGACTTACGACCACAATTGACCCCAAAATTTATGTTGTTAAGTGAGAAATTTATTAGGTGAGTTTTGCACCATTTTATGACTTTTATTGCCCAATCACTTCAGTTGTTAAATTAGTAACACTGATGTGAAACTGGCTTCCCCATTGACTTTGCTGGTCAGAAGGTCACAAAAGGTGATCACATGACCCTGGGTAAATATGAACCACTTGTCAAGCATCTGAATGTAAATCTTTGAATGACCATAGAGATGCTGCAAACAGTCATAAGTGTGAAAAATGGTCATAAGTCACCTTTTTCAGTGCCATTGTAACTTCCAATGGTTACTAAACAAACTGGTAGAACATTCAAGTACTACCTGTACTAGACTACTTTGCTATATATCAATGCTGAAACCAATAACTACTGAGATTTAGACTCTGAATCGCAGGCGATAAGAGGAATGCTTCAATGTCTTTTTTCTTAGTTTCATGACACTTTGATCCCAATTTTATTTTTCTCTGCATAGGACATTATGCCTAGACAGCTGACCTGACATCAGTTTGTCCCATGCACAGGCGAGCATTTGGAATGTCTTAAGGCGGTGAGAAACATTCTATGATCACGTGACTAAGCCGAGGGGAGGGGCAAACGGTCAATTGCTTCAGTTCCAATTTGAAAATGGTAATGATATACCTCATACACTTATTCCTGTTATTATTCACTAATAACAACTCTGTGAATTAGATTAAGTTGTGAAAAAGACATTAATGAATTAAAATTCTGCCATATGAAAGTTTATTTTGATTGATTGATTACATTTCCACCTGACCTTATTGGCTTTAATATTTAGTCACATTAAGTTGATCAGAGGGAAATATGTTTAATTAAAATTAATGTACTTATTTATTCTTTTTTTATTTCTTCATGTTATGTTAATCTACTTCCAATGTGTTTATTTTGCTTATAATGAATAATTATACTTATCCCCATTGCACGTCACCCTGGACCCCAGATGGATAATTGTCTAAAATTTGAAAACTTCAGTATGTTTTAACACCCACACAAATCACAGGAAAAAAAGATGAAATGGGTATCAAGGCTACTATAATGTAAGAGTTGTAGCTACTCAAGGCGCCATATAAAATAGTGCAGTGGGAATACAACTTTGAAAATATTGCAGAAGAGAGAAGTGAAATACACGTGATCTACTAAATAAAGGTCAGAGTCCAAAGCAATAGCATTTAGACTTATAAACCGCTTCACGGTGCTATACAGCGCTCTCTAAGCAGTTTACAGAGTCAGCATATTGCCCCCCCAAAATTTGGCCCCTCATTTTACCCACCTCACAAGGATGGAAGGCTGAGTCAACCTTGAGCCTGGTGAGATTTGAACTGCCAAATTGCAGGCAGCTGGCAGTCAGCAGAAGTAGCTTGCAGCACTGCACTTATCCCTCTTCTAGGGATCTGTGTAAAGCTGTGGGAGGCCTCTTTGATTTGGACCCTACACTTGGATTAGAACCAAGTGTCTTGGAAGGAGGAAGCATTTGTAAATCACTGGACACAGCATTTGCCCAAATCAGTAGAGCAGACCTAATAATTGTTCTTTTAGATGCTTCAGAAAGAATCCAGAAAGCTACTTACATGCTTGACTGCTTTTACAACTTCCTGAATATGTGAATTATTGACTTCTCTTTTTAACCTTTAGGAAAAACAAATCAAACCTTATTTATTAATTAAAATTTACAGCTTAGATTGTTCTTAAGGCATCCGCTAAATAAAGTGTTTTCATAACATATGCAATCACTTAAAATTAGAAAGAATTTCATTATAGGAAATTCTGAAAACAAATTTTGTCTGCAAAAGAGAAGCCCCTTACAAACTCTACTCCAGGACTGGCTAAATTATACTAATCACTTGAACACTTACAGATGGCAGGATCATCCATAAGATGAGCTGCTTATTATTTGTTCTGGACATGTGGTCACAATAAAGCCCTGAGACTAAAATACTGGTTAATAGCAGGTTGAAGTGAAGAAGCAGCATATTAAGAAATGATGGAAAGAAAGAAGATACTTTGAATCTGCCAGGTGTAGTTACTGTAAGAAACTTTGGGCTTGCATTCCTTCCCATCTCCTCTCCTTCATGTGATCAAATGATCCAACTTCATCATGGATTATCAAGATTGATTATGTTAAAATCATACTCAACGAGGACTGATGGAACGTGGAAGCCATCCTCATTAGTAAACATGCTGGAGAGGAGATGTGAAGGCCTGACTAAAATCTTGATTGTTTTTACACATACAACTCCTCATACCTGAAAACATACTTCTTACTTGTCATGCACAATGAATTGCAATTAACCAAAACCAGGGGTAGGCTTCAAAATTTTTAGTAAGGAGGTTCTCTGCCAAGTTGCTGAGTGGGTGTGGCCATGATGGGCATGGCCTAGTCGGCCTCCTGCACCATGGCGGGGGGAGGGTTTGCCCTCCCTGGGCTCTGGAGGTTTTTCTCGAGTCTCTGGGAGGGCAAAAATGGCTTCCCCAGGCTCCAGAGGCCCTCTGGAGGCCAGAAACTTCTGGTAGGCCCATTTTTTTTTTGCCATCCCCGAGCCTCTGTGTGTGCCCTGCACTTACCTGCATCCAAAATGGGACGCATGAGGACTCCTGGGAGGGGAGGGGCGGGGCCAGCCAGAAGTGGGATTTGGGTGTTCTCCAAACTGCACAGAATCTTAGCTAGAGGTTCTCCCGAACCCCTGAGAACCTCCAGCAGCCCACCCCTGACAAAACTAGAAACAAATGCTTTCAATTATATTGCAGCTTGAAGAATGAGACAGGTCATGTTAACTATGTTTTAAAGCGATGACTAAACCTCCCTACGTTTCTCAAGTTTTAAGTTCTCAAGTGAGGAGAATGGCTTCTTTCCCGTGCTCAAAACATCTGCAAAGCAGGTATTGACTCTAAATCAGGAGCGTGCAAACCGTTTTTCACGTGGAGAGTCATGCTTGGTTTTGTGGGGAGTCATGCTTGATTTTCCAGCTTGAAGTCTTGCTGCAGAAAGTGGGCGGACTATATTAAAATTAGGTTCAAACATTAATTCAATACAGTACAGCAATATATGCATTTATTTTAAATTTTCCCTTTTCATTAAAAACCACAAATCCAGTTGAGGGTGAGGTCAAAAATACCTTTCCTGAGCACTCTTATCAGGATTCTTAGTCACAGCTTGGATTTTGTCCAATCTCTTCACTTCTAATTTCTTTTTCATTTCTTTAGTGTCGCTGTAAAGAAAGATAATCAGCTTGAGTTTACAAATTTAACAGTGCATTGTGGTTAATATTAAATGTTCGCTCCTTTTCTACTCAGATCACAGAGGTTTCAAGGTTATAAAGAACAGATTTGACAATGGACAAACAAAATAAGGCTGAAGAAAAGCTACAAAAATGAATAGAAAAAAATCTGCACACACGGAGATTAATTTTATTATTACCTTTCCCAAGACTCCTTTAGTGCCTTCAGCTCAGATGTTTGCTTCTCTCTTGCAAGCTGTAACATTTTAGCAACTTTCTGTTTAAACAAAGCACAAGGAGAATATTTTATTTTATTATTTATTTATTCAAACATTATCCCAAGTTAACCCAAAAGTGCTTTTTAAAAGTACTGAGAACTGAAGAAGCTTCTAGGATGAGAAGTAAGATGTCTTCCAGAAAAACTAAGAAAGTCCAATCGCCTTTTGAAAAAGCAGCTTTGGGACAATCATAACACAATAGCAGAGTTGGAAGGGACCTTGGAGGTTCTTCTAGTCCAATCCCCCACTCAGGCAGGAAACCCTACCATTTCAGACAAATGGTTGTCCAATCTCTTCTTTAAAACTTCCACTGTTGGAGCACCCACAACTTCTGGAGGCAAATTGTTCCACTGATTAATTGTTCTAACTGTCAGGAAATTTCTCCTTAGTTCTAGGTTGCTTCTCTCCTTGATTAGTTTCCATCCATTCCTGTCCTGCCTTCAGGTACTTTGGAGAATATGTCAATACCCTCGTCTTTGTGGCAATACCTTAGATATTGGAACATGGCTATCATGTCACCCCTGGTCTTTCTTTTCATTAAACTAGACATACCCAGTTCCTGCAACCATTCTTTATATGATTTAGCCTCCATTCCCCTAATCATCTTTGTTACTCTTCTCTGCACTCTTTCTAGAGTCTCCACATCTTTTCTACATAGTGGCAACCATCATGACCTGGATGACTGATGATCTCCATAGACATTATCCTGAGTTGGAACTAGAAGGGTCCTTTCCACCGAAGGCACTCAGATTTAATAGAGGCTCATAAAGGAAGGAAGAGAACATTGATCCTTTCTTCTCCTTGAAATGTTTTCTACAACTTCCCACATCATTCTAATCATTTGAAGTAGGTTTGCTATGGGCCTTAATGGGAAAGTTGAACAGGGAAAACATGGGAAAGAAGAATGGGCCACTTTCTTACCTTAGGAACTATACAGCAAGTGATTAATTCAATGGCTCCAGATGTTTCCAAAGCTGTGTTTGTAATATACAGTCATGTTGCACACGGGTGTGTGAGAGTGAGTGAACAAACGTGTCATTTACACAAATTTGCAGAAGGGAGGGACTGATGAGATCTCCCACCTGTGACTCTCAAACGATAAATTTTCTTCAGAATTGCCAAGGAATGATCAGTTCTGACATCAATTTAATTGAGTGCCCCAGAAATACGTGAAATATCATTTTGGTAATATCAGGAAGCCATATTCACACACAGTATGACCTTTCCCCCCAAAAACAACAATGTGAATTCAAATAGCAGATTTGGATTGGGTTTAAAGCCATCTGACAAGTTTAGCATGTATAACAATGCAATCTTAATGAAATGATTCAGGTTCATTGGTGCTGTTTATTAAGTAATTAAATCAAAGAATGTTAATACAAATATGGTATACCTCTATAGCATGCTGATCTTTCTTCTTCCAGATTGCATCATACTGTTCTTCTCCCAGGTGGAGTAATTCTTCCTCCAATTTCTCTTTTAGCTCCATCATTTTATTATCAGCATTCTCGGTCAATTCTGCAGCGTTTCCCTTTGTGATGCTTTCATCCAAAACTATCCTGTAACTTCAGAGACACAACAATTTTCAATCTAAAGCAGAAATAGCCAGACCCTGACTGTACTTCCCTTTTCACCTGGCATATTGTCATGATATATACTCAATGAGCAGATCAGTAAATGAAAGAGTCATCAGTAATACTCCACAATTTTTTGATCTGCTTCCTCAATAGACATGCACTATTTGACAAAAGAGCAAAACAATTGCATTCCAGCAGCTAGAGTGGCGTTCAAACTCTTACTTTTATGTCAGAGAAATTTGGAATTTCTTACTCTGATCTTGCTATTTTAGAAAGTAAAGTTTATTTATATATTAATTTAATTCTGTCTGGTATCTGGAACTGTGTAATGCCTGTTCTCCTATTTCATAACATTCTTGTATGGCGCATTTGAATAGCACTGGGAATAAACCACTTAGTTAAAGGGCTGCTTCCCACACCTTTTTCTGGCACTAAGAATAATACAATGCCACCATATTAACACATATAACCCCATATTCTAATTTCTACCAAATCCGTACTGGAAAAGCATAACATTCATATTGTTAAGATAGTGTCCTTTCATATACTAAATGTTTATGACATGAATATACCAGTACTTCAAGAAATGCACCAGATCTGCCATTTAAACGCAGGAAAGTACCTACTTTTGGCAACGCAGAAATTCATTTTTAAGAGCCATTCAAACACCATCACCCCCAAATATTGGAAAAGGAAAAACTTGATTGTGAAATTAGGGAACCCGGAAATTGCATGTATGTACAGGAAAATACTCTTCTCTATGTCTATTTTTCTGAGCGGAAGCAATGTTTTTCCTAGCTCAGTTTTTCAATCTAAGCAACTTTAAGATCTTTAAGAACACATCTTCAAGTTGCTGAGAAACACTGCTCTAGACTGTAGTCTATTATATAGGCTGCAGATAGGATACAGATAGATGGAGCTGACTATATTGGACTATATTGTTGGAAGAACTACAGGCCAGGAAGGTGGAACATGGGAAAATAGGAAGAAAAATATGCCTAGATAATTTTATTTCAGGCAATCACATGTCTAGTGATTGAATTCCATTCCTCCAGCTCTTTTGCTTGGCTAAACATATATCCAGAGGCAGGTGCAGTGAAAGTAAAGGTAAGTGGCAAGCCCTCTTATTGACCCTACCATTATGAGTTGGTCATAATCCATTTAGCATGCTAACAAGTTAAGCAGAACCAAATCTAGTTAGGTCTAGATGGGGAACCACTATGGAGCTCCATGTTATCTTGACCCCTTCCAGTCAGGCTTCAGACCCGGTTACAGCACAGAAACCGCTTTGGTTGCATTGACCGATGATCTTTGGAGAGCCAGAGATGGAGGCCATCCCTCCATCCTAGTTCTTCTTGACCTCTCGGCGGCTTTCGATACCATCGACCATGGTATCCTTCTGCGACGACTGCGGGAGGTGGGAGTGGGAGGCACTGTGTTACGGTGGTTCTCCTCCTACCTCTCGGACAGGTCGCAGTCGGTGTTAGTGGGGGGGCAGAGATCGACCCCTAGGCCCCTAACATATGGGGTGCCACAGGGTTCGGTCTTATCCCCCCTACTATTCAACATCTACATGAAACCGCTGGGTGAGATCATTCGAAGGCACGGGATAAGATACCATCAATATGCGGACGATACCCAGTTGTATCTGTCCGCCCCGTGCCAACTCAATGAAGCGGTGGACGTGATGAACCGGGGTCTTGAGGCCGTTATGGACTGGATGAGGGCTAACAAGCTTGTACTCAACCCGGAGAAGACCGAGTGGCTGTTGTGTTTTCCTCCCAATAATTCGACCAGTGCTCCATCGCTCAGGCTGGGGGGTCAAATTCTACACCCCTCAGAGAGGGTTCGCAACTTGGGAGTCCTCCTGGACCCACAGCTGACTTTCGACCATCATTTGACGGCTGTGACCAGGGGGGCATTTGCCCAGGTTCGCCTGGTGCGCCAGTTGCGACCCTACCTGAATCGGGAGGCTCTCACAACAGTCACTCGGGCCCTTGTGACCTCTAGGCTGGAATACTGCAATGTGCTCTACATGGGGCTGCCCTTGAAGAGCATCCGGCGACTTCAGCTAGTCCAGAACGCAGCCGCGCGAGTGATCGTGGGTGCACCTCGGTTCACCCACATAACACCTATCCTCCGCGAGCTGCGCTGGCTACCTGTCGATCTCCGGGTGTGCTTCAAGGTGCTACTTGTCACCCATAAAGCCCTCCATGGTAGTGGGTCTGCGTACTTGAGAGACCGCCTCCTGCCAATTACCTCCCTGCGACCAATTAGATCTCATAGACTAGGCCTCCTCCGAGTTCCATCTGCCAGCCAGTGCCGGCTGGCAACTACAAGGAGGAGAGCCTTCTCAGTAGTAGCTCCGACCCTTTGGAACGATCTCCCCGTGGAGATTCATACCCTCACCACCGTCCAGGCCTTCCGCACAGCCCTTAAGACCTGGCTAGCCCGTCAGGCCTGGGGACAAAGATAATTGCCCCCACCCGAATGATGAATGAATGTTGCTCATTATTTTATTCTATGTTTTGTCTGTGCTATTGTTTGTATATCCCTCCCTTGATTTTATGTAAGCCGCCCTGAGTCCCCTCAGGGAAAAGGGCGGCCTATAAATGTTAATAAAACCCTAAAACCCTAAACCCTTATGTCACCAAGATGGCAGAAAGACAAAATTGCAATGCAACAAAACACCATTTTATTCTGATTGCAAATAAAAAACTCTTTGCTTTATTATTTCTGAACTAAAGTCTACCTTTTTCTTCGTGGTGTTCTTGATGGACATGGCATTTCTTTTCTGCCAAGCTGGCTAACTACTTCAGTGAAAAAAGCAGTGTATTTCTGTAATAATTCTTCCTTGCGCTTTGTCATCTTCCGCTCCAGCTCCTTTAGTTCCTTTTCTTGCTTTTTCAAGAGCTTCCCAAAATTTTTCATCTGCTGTATCTCTTCGATGCTGGCTGTCTGTGGCTCTGAAGCACAGAATGAAAAAGGCATCCATCAATTGAAATAAAATACTAGGCTGCCATTTTCTTGAAGGATTCTTTTCCACAACTAATTTACTATGCCTATTTTCTCTCAAGATTACCTTTTGTTGCATGAATATATTCTGTCTTTTTCAGCATCTCACACATAAGGAAAAAAAACCAATACAAATCCCACTAAGGAATGTTCTAGAGCAGTGGTCCCCAACCAGGGACTAGATTCAGAAGAAAAATGGTATTCTACAGAGCACTGGTGGGTAATGGCTCCGAGTGCAACCTAGATGCCATGCATGCAGAGATGAAGCTTTGCTCACTCGTCTGCTGCTTGTTTGCCCCAGTTCCTAATGGCCCAGGGGTTGGGGATCCATGCTCTGGTGTGAATCTGTAACAATTTTAAAGCCACCTGATGAATACTGTTCTTAATATTGATGGGGATCCATAATACTTTGCTCAATGGTTGGTCCATTTATCTGGGTTTTCCAGCTGGACATAGAGCTGGCTTAATAGGAAGCTGGTTTAGTGGCACCTCTTCCTCCAATTATAAATTAGGTTCCATAACTCCGTTTTGAATTCTAGCTATTATTCTGAATAAATGACTAATTTCTTCTTATGCTCTGGTGGTTCAGTGGTTAAAGTGCAGTATTACAGGAAAACTCTGACCATATCTGGAATTCGGTCAAGGTTGACTCAGACTTCCATCCAGGGGTGGGATGCTGGGAGTTCATAGGGGTTCAGGAGAACCTCTAGCTAAGATTCTGTGCAGTTCGGAGAACCCCAAAATCCCACTCCTGGCTGGCCCTGCCCCTCCCAGGAGTCCCCATGCAGCCTGTTTTGGATGCAAGTAAGTGCAGGGCGCGTATAGAGGCTTGGGAAGGGCAAAAACAGGCCTACCGGAAGTTCGGGAAGGCCTGAAATGGGCCTATTTCTGGCCTCCAGAGCATGGGGAGGACGTTTTCACCCTCCTGGAGGATGAGGAAATCCTCTGGAGCCTGGGAAAGGCAAAAATGACCCCCTCCCTGGCTGTGGTGCAAGAGGCCAACAAGGCCACACCCACCATGGCCACGCCCACCCAGCAACCGGGAAGAGAACCCCTTGCTAAAAATTTTGAAGCCTACCCCTGCTTCCATACTTCCAAGATTAGTAAAGTGAGGACCAGATTGTTGGGGGCAATGTGCAAATAATGCTTCTACATTGTAAACCAAGTTCTGAAAAGCACTAATGCTTCACTTTTTTCTGGATTTTTAACTTACTTGGACTGAACTTTTCAAAATCTTAAAACAATAATCATATAAAATACATTTGTCCCAGCTGTGTCCTTTCCACAATGTAGTGGAGCACCTACTTTCATAATTCCCAGGTAGCATAAGCATTGACAACTTCATTAACCTGAACCTGTACTCTAAGTAGAAGTGAAACTTCTATGTTGCTGGAATATTACCATAATTTCTCGTTTGCACCCAGCATACTCAATATGCATAGGCGAAAAAATGTACCAGTACAGCAAGTAAAAATATAGCTTGATGTTTATTTATTAAAGACCAGCAAACAACAGAAAAGAGATAATTGGCAAAACATGACTAAAAGGAGGTAAAAGCAGGAGAGAGGCAAGAATAGGCAAGAATTTACAACACCGCGCCTCCAAACAGGCCAGAGAATTTCCCAGAAAATAGAACCATTACAGTGAGTAATTAGCATGAGCGGTCCCAAAGAGAGTGACCTTTGGTTATTCCAGTCTTAATTGTTTTATGTTCATAATGGCAACAGAATAGAGATGAAAAACAGGACATCTGGTGTTCCATCCTCTACACTATGAAGGAAACAACTTGGTGGATGAGGACAATGTATCTTCTCCTTTAAAAAAAAAATCTAACTTTTACTTCGGGTAAAAGTTTTACTTTACTTTACTTTCAGGGGAGGAATGACAAACTGAAGACAGCTAATGACTGCTGCAAAGACCAAGAAACCGGGGAGTAGACCGGTTCCTTGAAACCTGCCTGAATAAGGAGAGGGTGGGAGATTGACCACATCTGCTCTGGACAGCTGCTCCTTAGGGGAGACCGCAGGAGGGGTATGGATCTAAAGAGCAGGTGGCTGAGCAAACAGTTGTAAGAACCATGTCTACTTCCTTGGGTCCAACAGGTTCAAACTCTTCCCAGATAAAAAGCCAAGACTATGCATCTCCACCAAACTGCAATAAAGCCAGTGCCCAATTGAGAATGAATCCAAACAACTTTATCCAAAAGATCCTAGTAATTTCTCAAGATGCCCCTGCAAGAAGTTCTCCAAACAATCCTTATCCAAGAGGTTTATGTCACTTGAAAAAGTATGACTATCTGCAAATGCAATAAGAGCAGAGACATAATGATCAGTGGTGGGATTCAATTTTTTTTACTACCGGTTCTGTTGGCGTGGCTTGGTGGACATGGCTTGGTGGGCATGGCAGGGGAAGGATACTGCAAAATCTCCATTCTCTCCTGAACAGCTGGAACACGGGAGGCAGAGAATAGATGGGGGCAGGTCCAGTCAGAGGTGATATTTACCAGTTCTCCAAACTATTCACAATTTCCACTACCAGTTCTCCAGAACTGGTCAGAACCTGCTGAATACCACTGCTGATAATGATGCTTCACTGCCTTACTGTTACTAGGTAGGCCTTTATAATGGGTCTGACCCATGTTCAGTATCCCTTGGGGAATGCCAGCAATGCTCGGGATGTATCTTTTCTCACTTCATCTTCCTCAATTCTTCCATAAACCACAGGGAGTGCTAAGATCTGCAGTAGGGAGAAGTTTCATGGGTAACATCTGATCCAAAGCTTCAACCATCCCCTTTTTCAAGTGGTAATCAACATTTAAAATGGACTGTGCAATAAATCAGCAGAAACAACATCCAACTCTCTCTGGAATCTGGACCCATTAGTCATTAAATTTTCTAGCCAAGCTATGCCAGCAAAACTGGAGAAGGACAGAGTAGCCAGCAGATTGCAATAAGTCAGTCTACATACCAGACCAAAGAAAGAAGACTTAAAAGAATGTGCAAACTACCATCTATCATCCTTAATTTCATATGCTAACGAAAAAATGCCTCAAGGCAGATTAGAGCACTGCATGGAAAGGGAGATTCTAGCAGTCAAAGCTGGCTTTATGAAAGAATGAGGAATATCATTGCTGATGCACACTGGATCATTTTTTTAATGAATAGAATAGAATAGAATTTTTTATTGTAAATGTGTTTTTATTTTCCATTTCCATTTTCGTACAGTCACATATATACTGTGCATAACCGGGGCCATATAACATTAAACAATAAACACAGCCATTCCTCTTGTCAACAATACCCCCCAAAATAGAAACCCAATGTACCTCTTCGACCCTCCATACACCCTTTCTTTTGCCCCCCTCCAACTTTCCATCTTCCCTCCATCATTCCCCTCTACCCTACTTCCCCTCTCCCTCTACCACTCCTCTCTCCCGGTAAATTCTAGAATAGAATTTTTTATTGGCAAAGTGTGATTGGGCACACAAGGAATTTGTCTTTAGTGCATAGGCTCTCAGTGTTGCACTCTGCACTTTGCTGATGACATTGCTCTGATAGCTGAAAATGCAAATGATCTGGAACTCTAGTAGTAAAAGTCAAAGACCATAGTGAAAAAAATGAGACTAAGATAAAATATAAAGAAGGCAATAGATACAAAGTAGCATCTGTCTTTCAAGAGTGAATATCAAGTAAAAGAACCACCAGCTGAGAAATATGCCACAGATTGGCATGTGGAGTATGATAGCAATGACAGCCTTGGAAAAGACATTTAGATTCACTTGAGTCACAAATGATAAGGCTCAAATCACCCTACTTAGGAAAAGGAAAGACAGAAAAAGAGCAGCCAGGGCAAGGCAAATAGTCTCTTAAGTATTGATAGATAAATTGTTGAAGTCCTAAAGGATCAGTTTGGGTACCTATACCTTCCACATCGTATATTCTCTAAAAACCCTAAGTGGCCTAGATAGAATGAAAAGTCTCCTTTTACTGTAATGAAAGTTTCTTAATTCCCATTGCAATTTTTTTCACCACAATGAAGTCTCATCCCTGAATAAATTTGGGGAATGGGCTTTGAAAAATAATGTGAGAAAGCCCACCAGTAGTTGATATGAATGTATCATATTCTGGCTGAATCACCACACATTTTGTAATAATGATACCTGTGTAGAATCGGTTCCACCACAAAACCGCGTTCGACTAAAGCACGCTCGACGAAACCGCGTAGCTGAAGTCATCACAGGGCGACAACAGCGCAGAGACAGAAGCACGCTGTAAACGCTAAACCTAAAATTAACCCTTAAACCTAAACCTAACCCCCCTAAACCTAATCCTAATCCTAACCCTAAACCTAACCCTTAACCTAACCCTAAACCTAACCCTAAACCTAACCCTAAACCTAACCCTTAACCTAACCCTAAACCTAATCCTATCCCTTAACCTAACCCTAAACCTAACCCTAACCCTTAACCTAACCCTAAACCTAACCCTAACCCTAACCCTAACCCTAACCCTAACCCTAACCCTAACCCTAAACCTAAACCTAACCCTTACCTTAACTTGAATCGGCTTGCTTTCAAAGCGCTATTTAAAGCACCCTTCTTTCTCCGCGCTTGCTGTTGTCGCCCTGTTGATGACGTCAGCGACACGGTTTAATCAGGCGCGCTTTAGTCGAGCGCGGTTTTGTCGTGCCACGTGTAGAATCTGGTTACATGTGACATTGTGTCAGATTGCTAAAAAGAGAGAGCTTCCTTACCTGTCATTAATTTTGCAGCTTCTTTCATGGTCCCTTCTTTTGGTGTAATCAAGGTGCCTGGAGAAGGAAAGCAACATCACAGTGGACTAAAACTTTATTCCTTTATAAAATACTTTTTACTATAGTCAGAATGATCAACCGGTCCCAGTGATGTGGGTTGATCCTACTTCTTGTCACACAGAACTACACCATCTCCTTTCAATATGTGAATTATATGTGTTCTCCCATTTTCAGCTCCTATCATTTCCATAGCATTACCTCCAGGGCCATTTGAAGAAGTGCAATAGCTTCCTAGGATGTTAGGTATCCCATTGATTGAAAGATCCTTTTCCAGTATGGATTTCTATAAAATAAAGTTCAGCAGAAAATTGATGTCAATGCAAAAATAGTTCCTGGGAAACAATTGGCTGCTTCCTTTATTCTTCTTTGGCATTTTAATGTTCCTGCATGAAAGTAGCAAGAAAGATGAAGTACCATAAAGTGCATTTATAAAATATATAAGGTAGAGATATTCCATCATCATTCTTCAGGGTGAAGAATGTGAATGTCCTGCCAGTGAGTAAAATTTCTCAAACTGAAAAAATGTTATTTCCTTTTTCTATTCACTTGACTTCTTCTAACTCAGGTTGTTTGGTTCTCTGACAGCCCCAAATATTCTATGACTTCCTCAATAGGCACGCATTGCTATATGTTTCACTTTGACCGCTCCAAATAAATTGCTTAGCAGCACCCAGAGCTGTGATAACTCAGAAAGTAAGAGGAAAATGTGCCTTCTAAGTACTGTCTTATTCTTAGCTTTAAGAAAATCCCTTTTACAGCTTCTTGGTAATTAAATGTGAAATCTGATGAAGACTTGATGAAGCAGTCACTGTGAATAACTAAATCGGAATAAGAAGTGGAGAAAAGTAAGTCTGGAAAGCAGCACTTCAGCTACTCCCTAACACGGTTATACATCAGAAGTGGTATTCATCAGGTTCTGACCAGTTCTGAAGAACTGGTAGTGGAAATTTTGAGTAGTTTGGATAACCGGTAAATACCATCTCTGACTGGCCCCGCCCCCATCTAGTCTCTGCCTCCCGGGTCCCAGCTAATCAGAAAGAAATGGGGATTTTGCAATAACCTTCCCCTGGAGTGAGGAGGGAATGGAGATTTTACAGTATCCTTCCCCTGCCACGCCCACAAAGCCATGCCATGCATACCAAGCCATGCCCACAGAACCGGTAGTAAAAAAATTTGAATCCCACCACTGTTATACATCCAGGATTTTATTTTGTTCCTGGAGGTGAAGGGTGGTGTCTACAGAAAGGGAGCGGTGTGATGGACAATAGTAAATCAGCAGTTTCCCAGGAAGGAGAAAGCACATTCTAAGAAAAGGGGTGAGACAAGAGGCAACACAACCCACAGTTGGATAGGAGACAGAGGAAGAGAGTTAGGATGGCCACGCCCTAGAGTAATAAGGGTTTAGTCTGGCAGATTCTCTCTGTTCTGTGTACGCAAATAAAGAACTGAACTTTGGCTGGATTGTTCTATGTCATTCTTGGACTGGACCTGACACTGTCTGGTGTGAAAAGGGAATTTGGATAAGTTCTGCTGTTCAAAATATCTAGCAGCTAGGTTTGCAGCTGAAATGGGCTGAAAATGGATGCTATTGACAGCTGTACAAAGCAAGTCATGGTTTTAACATGGGTTAAACCAAGTCATTGTGTTAATCCATAATACAGTTTGTTTCAGCATATGATAAAGCATAATGTGATATTTCATTTGTTATGTGAATGTAGCAACTATGGTACATTAATCAGGTTTAAAATTTAAGATTCCTTGTGATATAATCACTAAAAATACTTCAGAGGCCAAATAGAAGAGATTGTTAGTTTTTTCCCCATCTATTTTAAAATTCCAACGCACTGTCCTACATTCCTTGAATCCTTTGCTAAATCCCCTTCCTCATCTCCATATGAGAGTGTAGTGCAGACCTTAAAACAGTCCTTTTCAATCTCAGCAACTTTAAGCTGTGTGGAATCCAACTCCCAGAATTCCTAATCTAAATCTTTAGGATTTCAGCTCCATTCTTGCAATCTACCAAAGGGATTCCCCTCCCTCCATGCACGAAGGAAAAACCCTTCATGGGGCTACAAGAACAGAGCTGAAATCTTCAGGATTCAAAGGTTGCAACTTTGTTCCTCCAGCCCTATGAAAGATTTCAGCTTACCTCCATACCTCTGCTTACAACCTTTCCTGCTACTCACATGATCAGTGAACTGGTTGCCAAGCATGCAGTTCATAATCATGTGACTTCAGGTTGTTGTTGTTGGTGCAATGTTTTGTAATGGTTGGAAGTGCTTCATAGGCCATAAACCACCCTTTCTGAAGCCATTATTAATTTGGTCATTAAGTCATTAAACAAGGACTAACTATAAACTATTTTCTATTCCAATTTCTTAGATGTGTCTTGTCTTTCAAATAACCCTGTTAACATTCAGAATGTATGGATAACATTCTGGATCCTAACTGAAATATTTTCAGAAGTATTAATTTTATGATTCTAAAACAACATTAGGCCCATTTTATTAAAGCCTCTTTGAAATAATTGATCTCTGTTTTTTTCTTGGTTGCTATTAAGAGGCATGTCAAATTCTGAGATGGAATATACTAGAATACAAGAATAGAATAACAGAGTTGGAAGGGACCTTGGTGGTCTTCTAGTCCAACCCCCTGCTCAGGCAGGAAACCCTACACTACTTCAAACAAATGGTTATCTAACATCTTCTTAAAAACTTCCAGTGTTGCAGCATTCACAACTTCTGGAGGCAAGTTGTTCCACTGATTAATTGTTCTGCCAGCAAATTTCTCCTTAGTTCTAAGTTGCTTCTCTCCTTGATTAGTTTCCACCCATTGCTTCTTGTCCTACCCTCAGGTGCTTTGGAGAATAGCTTGACTCCCTCTTCTTTGTGCTGACTTAAATTCTATCACTAGTAGCCTGACTTGAGCTAAAATACAAAAACAGATATTTTACACAAACTGAATATTATTTGGAGAACTCACCTCATTATTAGCATCTGTATTCTTCATCTTTTTATCATGTGCATTAAAAAACTTTATTGGATTGGATAAAGCCATGGTGAGATCTATTTTAAAAAAACAAAATGTACAATACCATCTCATTATCTCCTACTGATTGATTGTTACTTCCTTTACTAAGAACATAGTAATATTTGCCTTTTCTTATATGCTTTTTTATTCTAAATCAAGTAATAAAAATAATTCAAGACATAAAACTTGCAATAATAGATTGTTAAGCTTTTGCATTTTGCCTGCACTGGGATAAAACTGAAATGGGCTTGCATTCGGTTCAAAGATATATCATTTATATGAGCAACAAAATGTATTTTTTTCTTGCAAAACATTGTAGTATTTTTAGAACAATGCTGCGTGACCTACATCCTCATTTACAGTTTTTCTTAAGAAGGACTTATATATCCTCCTTCAGCTACGAAAAGAATCAAAAAAGACTTTTAAATCTTCCCTGTCTTTGTCCTGTTTGGTTGACTTTGTCTAGGATCAGAAACCAAATAAGAACAATAGCTGAAAATAAGAAAAAATATCAAATAAGAACAGGTCTGGTTGTGTTTGGATAGGAAGCCTCTGAAGAACACCAGGTCTGTGGGCTCAATTGGGAAATAAATAAATAATCTTCAAAGTAAGGCAATGGCTAATCACTTCTGCACTTGTGGCAAGAAAGCTGCATGGATGTATCCAGGAGCAAAGATCAATCTGAACCTACTCTTGTCCTGGGAGACTGATAAATAGCTGAAAAGAAGATAAACGCACCCTGTGGTTGCTACAAGTATGGCAATATAGGCCAGTTCTTATTGACAGTACCTCCATAATTAGACCAGTCTAGGAAATCAATGACATGTAGGTCTAAAATTACATTTCTTGGAACCACTACAGTACAGAATATTGCAAGTCTGAGTATGCTTTCATCCCCCCTCATTTTCTCCTTGTGTGAATGAGAGAGGGGCCTATCTGAGACATTTTCTCAATTTAGTTTTTTTGAACCGGACTTACGTTGTGTGTTTTTGCTTATTGCCTTTGTAACAGCTCTTCCTCCTGTCCCACAAGGCCATTCCCTAATCTTCTACACTATATTTTGGTAACAGTTATTATAAGATTGACATGTTTATTGAAGCTGCCTTAAGACTCTTATAGCTACCTAAAAAACACCTCATCCAATGCCTCATTCAAGTTATTTCGCAATTTTAACTAAGAGAATCTTTTCAACATCCTTCATCAGGTATTGTAAATAATTTTAGTTGGCCAATATACACCAGACCTCAGCTTAAAAATCTAGAAGCAAATCAAGACTAATAGCAATAAAGAGTGAAAGCCACCTTTTATTCTTTTTTTAAAACCCTGCAACTGAAGTATAGATGCCCTCCTCTTTCATCCTCAGAATACTGTACCTGCCCATGAGTCAGGAACATAATCCTTCATCTCCACATAGACAAATAGAGACGGCATTGTAAGAGGCCGGTTGCTCTCACTACGAAGGCAAACATGATGGTAGCCTAAAAAAGAAAGTGGATGAATCCAGTAGGAAAATATATAACAGTGGCAATTTGGATGCCAGAGTAAGAAATGCAATGAGCTTGCTCAGAAAAACAGCATTGTTGTAGGTTCTTCGATATTGTATTATTTCTGCTTTTGCAAACTGTGTGCCAGTTTCATACCAAAGTTCACAAAAGTCACTCATGATGAAATACCTAAACTCTGGTGAACTGGATAACAAAAAAATGAAAGGAGTCCTTCAGCATTTCTTATACATCTACATCTACAGTAGGGGTGGGTTCCTGCTGGCATTACAACCGGTTCGGGGTGCCAAAAAATGTGTCTGCGCATTTGCACCTAAAAAGGTCTGTGCATGCGCACAACATTAGAAAAGGGGGATTTTTTTTTCTAATGAAGATTGTTCTGCACATGTGCATCTAGATGGTGGCCCCGAGGATAGAACTGGTTCAGGTGCATGTCTGGCCAAGTTACTTGGCTGAATCGGTCCGAACTAGTAGGAACCCACCTCTGACACACACACCACACCTCCCTCTCTCTCTCTCTCTCTCTCTCTCTCTCTCTCTCTCTCTCTCTCTCTCTCTCTCTCTCTCTCTCTCTCTCTCTCTCTCTCTCTCTCTCTCTCAAGGAATGAGCTCTCTTTGTGCATTCTTTCAAATATGAGAAGAAGAAAAATAAGGAAAAGGTCTGGTGGCACACATTACTCCATTTCCTATAGTTCTCTCTACCCTCACTTTCAGATCTTTTAGCCCTGAGTAGGGTTAAAGTACTGTGAAGCTACTTCCATTTGTAATCAATTAGACATGAATGAAAGGTTGTCAGATTTTCTAGTTCTCACAAGGAGATCCTACTTTAGTACTTTATGCTTTTGAAGAATGCCCAAAGATGGCTTTGAACCAGCCTTCTCCTATGGCTCTGTGAAGGACATCAAGAGTTATGGGAAGCCACCCCAGGGTTGTGTTAAAAAAAAAGGTCTTACCAGAGCACACAGCAGTAACTGGGATAATGCGGTGACCAATGAACTTCCCACCTTCTTCCAAAACTACAATTCTGAGAGAAGCCAACTCTGGCATCAAAATCTGGCAGGGAAAAAAATTGTATGACAGTTTGTAACCTAAAAAAACCCAAGGTGGAGAAAATTAGTTCCATAGCTACAGAGCTTCCTTCTACAGAGGAATTATTGAATCTGTCATCTGCATTTCTATAACTGCCTGGTTTGATTCTGCAACCCAAAAAGGCAGACTTCAGAGGATAATCAGACCTGCAAGAAAGACAATTACTTCCAACCTGCCTTCCATTGAGGGACTGTACGAGTCAAAAAGAGGGCGGTGAAAATATTTTTTCAACTCCTACCCTCAAAACGACGCTACAAGCACTGCACAACCAAGACAACTAGACACAAGAACAGTTTTTCCCCAAATGCCATCACTCTTCTAAACAAATATTTCCCTCACTACTGTCAAACGATTCACTAAGGCTGCATTATTATTACTATTAGTCTTCTCATTGTTCCTATCACCCATTTCCTCCCACTTATGACTGCAGGACTGTAACTTTGTTCCTTGTATCCATACAATTTATATTGATATTGATTGTTTCCTGATTGCTTATTTGCATCCTATGACTATCATTACATGCTGTACCTTATGATTTTTGACAAATGTGTCTTGTCTTTTTATGTACTCTGAGAGCATGTGCATCAAAATTCCTTCTGTGTCTAATCACAGTTGGCCAATAAAGAATTCTATTCTATTCTATTCTATTCTATTCTATTCTATTCTATTCTATTCTATTCTATTCTATTCTATTCTATTCTAGCTACAGTTTGGAGGTCTCCTTATCTTCTGTATATGCACTATCTGAGTCTTTGGTTTCTTCCTCAAAACCCCATAACTTTAACCTTAGACTGTCTACTGTCAACCTCACCCCATTCCTAAGAGGTCTGTAAGGGGCATGCATAAGCGCACCAATGTGCCTACCGTCCCTATCCTAATGTTTCTTTTTATTCGTATCCATTTCATGTATCCAAAATCATGTTTATACATATATGTGTGTGTTGTCTAATACATGCTTGACAAAATTATTAAATAAATAAAAATAAGTAAATAAAATAAATATCTAAAAGGGCTTCTCTTCGGTGTTTTTGTGGATGATATGGCTTATTTAGATTTTAAAAGCAAGTTGCCGAGCTGTTTCCCTTTCTCCCCATCACATTCCCAGCTATTCCTTTTCATCAGCTGCTTTCTCCCTTCCTGATTCAGCTTAGCTCAAGAATAAAATCCCTTTTAAAAAAAAGAAATATTCTGCCAGTTTCAAGGTCAGCTACCCCTTTGCAGGGAGGGTTCACTATATGGGTTGATCCTGCCTAACATAAACTTTTCTCATAGCCAAGAAATATAAACAAAAAAATGACCTGCTTAAAAGTATGATATTCTTAGAAATATATAGATAACTATACTGAAGCCTTCTTTATATCTCTTGGTTCTCTCCTTCCCCACCACTCTCTCTGTCTTCCTCTGCTCACCTATATGCCTAAAGTCATTGTGGACAGTGTGAATTACATAAGCACCACTGCTGATCTGTATATGGCTGTTTTCTGCATTCCTAATTTTAAGAAGATAGTTCTGCATTGGTTTTCTTATATTCATACTAGGTATTACAAATGTGTTGCAATTCACGCGCAGAATAATGAAGATTATAATGCAATGAAAGGGGCATCTATTTCCATATGTTGTGATCTTGAGCTTTTGCAAATGTTTATTTTTTTTTTGAAAGCACAGAATTTGTAACCCTCGATCTGACATATTTTAGGAGGGCTCCCCCCCACCCAATAGAAGCTTTGAATTGAATATACCTCACTTTTCCTTAAATTTCCCATTTGCAGCATTGAAATATTAACGAGTACCTGAGAGGGTCACTAGAAACAAGGAAATTAAGTCTGCAAAGTATTCTGCCCATATGAAACTACAAATTATAACAACCTCTATTGCTTGGAATTTTTGAGGACAGCTCTTACTCAAGGAAATGTGTTCCTGAATATTTTCCCCAATCCTATCACTAAGTGATGATTCTAATATTTCCTCTCATAATGTGTTGCTGATCCTGCTTATTTAATTCCATTTTACACTGTTTCCTATAACAAGAACAATAGAAGAATCTCCCTTCCCTTAAATGCCTAGGACCTGGAAACAGCAGATATAGCACCCTTGGAAGTGACACAACATGTTACCTTTTCAAACACAAAAGGGTCTTCATTCCATATAGGGTTGATTGAGTTGGCATTTGGTGTCACTTTGGTTCTGTATCTACGCTTTGGATCTCCTGGTAGGCCAAACAACTCTACCTCTACGTACGACTTCACGCTGCGTTCTGAAAGGAACTGGCCAGAAATGATCTGTGCATGGAACAAGAACAACACAGCAATTTATTACATAAAGATTCAGCATTAGCTCTTAAGTCCTTTTTTTCTTTTCTTTTTGGCCTGAGGCACACATAATTTTTCTCAGGCTGAATCTGCCCTTTGAGCGATCAAGCCAAGAACTACATTCCAAAAAAGTGTGGGTGGGGCTGGGATAAAAGCTAACTTTCATTTTGTTTCACTTCCAATATTCTGTTCATGTAATTACTATTAAGTACAGTCACATGTTGAATAATTCCCACTTTTGTGTCATGTGTAACAACCTTTGAAGTACTTGAATCTTTGTTTTAAGATATTACGCACTTAAATCCTTCCGGTTCATTTCCCATTAGCTTATTTAAGACCCATTAGTCTTATATTACTATCCACTTTATTTCTTAGACTGTATATTTGCTCACCTCACAAAGTCATCTATCTATTCTATTGGGACAATATTATTGTGGAATACTGTTCATAGAAATTCATGTCTCAATGCTTTTTTGTATCAAAAACTGCTTGACATGGAAAATATGTCACATCACTCAGAAGTATTCTAGTTTAGTTTCTCTTTAATTTTCTAGATTTTAGTAAGCAGGTAATTTGAAGCTTAACATAAAGTATCAATGAACATTATAACTCCTTTCAAAAAGAGCTTTTTCCTCCTTTCAGTGGAAAGCATGAATTCAAAATTTGTGTAACATTTGTGTATTTACAGTGAAATTAGACTATATAAGTAGTATTACCTGAATTCAAGGATTCTTATCTGAGCTGCTTTCTTTAGTTCTAATGACACAGTTAAATTCCTAAGCATGCTGATGCTACTACTTCTAGGAAAAGGAATTATGTTTTAAAAAAAGGATTAGATGTTCACACCAACTGCTACATGAACATGAGGAATTCAAAGAACTGAGAGACTGATTTGGGAATATTTCCAGCTGCTGGAGAACACCAGATTCGCAGTCAGATATAGCCATGGCCATATGGTAGCTTACTCAGTGAGGAGACTTCAAACAGATTTGTTCTGTTTGGACATGATGTGCATGTGTCCAATACTCTATTGCAATAGAATAGATGCACCCATCTTTTGCCTAAAATTGCAAATTAGTTTATTTGTGTCATTATCATTCTTTCTATTGCTACAACTGGCCAAGTGAGTGCTAATTGCATGAGATGGAATTCATTTATTCAAACACAGAAACAACTATATTTTTCTATAATCAGAATGTCCTTCAGGTCACTGTAGAACTACTTTGCCATGCAGATCTTACTGGGCAGTGGATACACTGTATATTTGGCACCATACCTCTGGGCAGCAAATCCCCCAATCTAGGGGTGGGTTCCTGCCAGTTCTAAACTCTTCTATAGAAGAGGTTCCACAAATCTACAGTGCTGTTTAAAACCAGTTCCAGCTCCCTCCCCACACCTGTCTGCACATCATCAAGATGAAGAGCAAGAGGAGGAATTCTGGGAGTTGAAGTCCACAAGTCTTAAAGCTGTCAAGTTTCAACACCCCGGGGGGGCGTGGTTCTAAAGGGTTAGGGGTGCAAGGGTCTTGTGACTTGAAAGCTTTAAGACTTGCGTGCTTAAAATGCCAGAGTTTCTGACCCAACTTTTTGGTTGCCAGCAAGAACATTGTTAAGTTTCACCACATTTTAAAAGTTGGTCACGCCCACCCAGTCTCATGACTGCCAAGCCCCACTCCCACTTGATCACATGGCCAACAAGCTACTCCCACAAAGCAGACCACACCTACAGAAGAGGTTCTAAAAAATGTTGAAACCCATCACTGCCCCAATCAATCCCAAAGTGGTCACTTACGGTGACTGACAAAGTGCTTGCCACAACTACATCAATCCGATCCACTGAAAAAGGATCAAAGTGCTTGTCTGGACGACGCATGAAGTCATGTTTAAGAAGATAGCCACTTTGCCCATTGAATTCAAACAGAGCCATGTTCTGCTGCATGGGGACATCTAGAAAAGGAAGTGGCAGAGGAGATTATTGGGATTCAACATTATTTATGCTGACTGTTTTTAAATTGTTTTTCAGTATATTCAGTTTTTGTTTTCCATCAGAGTTTTTTCTGATACAGGGGCAGCTGTATAGGTTTGTTAATTAAATACTGTAAGTACATTTATGCAAAACAATAGCAGAGCTAGAAATTTAATTCAGCAGATGGACCCAAGTCAAAGAAGTGCTCTACTCACCACTTGTCTGAAAGTTTAATGCCACCATTTGACACCCAACATTCCAGAACATCTGTGGCATATAGTTAGATGAATCCATCCGAGTACCTTTGGGATAAATTCGGCTCATCTGTCTTTTGTTGTAGCTGAATTTCTTTTAATAGGAGTTCATTATTTGAATGAATGCAATGACTATTCTCATTTTACAGGATAAACAGCTGTACACATTTAACCAGAATGCCATTCCTGCCCATTCATTATCGATTGAATTCATATTATGCTGAAACAAATCATTGTGCAACTGAAAGGAAGCAAAGAATATTCTGTGTACATTGCAATTAAGGGACACAGAGGCAATGAAGACAGGAGATTATCAGAAATAAACCTTATAACTGTTCTGCACACATAAAATAGTGGCAAGAGTTTTTCCCAATAGATATTGATGCAAGAATCATATCCTCCAAATAGAATGATTAATAGTGAACAGCTTTTAAATGAATTCTTAATATCTAATATTATTAACACACTACAGCTAGCTAATACCAGTAACAATCTCTATTACAATAATAAAACAGCAATTACTAAACTCTGTAGGTATCTGCACATTATGTCTGACACCATGGAATGTGCACCTATTATCCCAACTTCATTTGTACAGAGAAATTCTCTTTGGGCATATATGTATAAATTGGAATGAGTTCTCTACCAGTACATAGATATATAATATAACTAATCACTAAGGAGATGCCTTTAAAAAGGATACTCGACAAACTGGATGGGTGACCTGGTCAACAACTCATAAGCCTTCAACTCAGTGAAGGAGGAAACAACATAACTCTGGTTTTTCTCTGGAATAATAAGGAAGAAAACATAGAGCATAATCAATCTTTTGTTTCCAAATCCATCCCTTCTTCCGTTTAATTTCCAATCCTTGTTATCATTTCTAAATAAAAATGCTGGTTGCTTCTTCACATAAAAAATAAAAGAAGAAAGGGTTGGAGTCAGGTGGAGATTCATTTTAGGATTCCATCGAGCATGGAAGCAAATGCAGAAGATTACTTATGGCAGGGTTGTCAAACTTCATTGAGGGCTGCATCAGGTGGTTATGTTTGACCTTGGGGATTGGGGTGGCCAGCTCAACATCACTCCTATTGGGGAGCCTTGTGGTGGCCTGAATGCTCTGCCAGTGAAAATAGGCTCCCAAGGGGATGGCATTTGTATTGCCACAAATTCTACTTGCTACAAGCTGTAGAACCTTCACAACATAATTGTACAATAAACTTCCACTTACGTGCAGTGAAGCTATTTTAGTTGTGTCTAGGAGCATGTATGAAAATGAAGTAGAATCAATAGATTAACTTTGAAAGCTGGAGTCCTCAAGATACTTCAACTTCAATTCCCAGCATTTCCAACAACATGAGTTAATGCTGACAGTATTTTGAAAAACAAAATCCAGCCCTCCAGTTTTTTTAAATTCAGGAAGGGGATCAGAAAAATTTAACACTTTTAAATTTTTCAACCTTTGACTAGAAGATAGAATCACCTGAGTTTTTCCACTGTTAATATTTGCACAAAATGAATATCTTTCATAAGAAATAATTTATTTGAATTCTTTATCTCAGTTTCATTATTATTTATTAACTATCTTTTATTCTAGCATAAAACAAATGGAAGGGACAAAGTCTGCAATTTCTTTGAGTTTTCATCACTTTTATGAATTCTCATTCAATATTTGACCCAAAGTAGAGAACATTTTATATAAACTTTGGCAAATGTAATGTAAATGCAGATAGTGATATAGGGCTACGGTTATACATTTTTCTCCCTCCTAGCTCTCAATGAATCAGTGATGCACAAAAAATCCACAAGAAGGTAAATCTTGTATATAATTTTGCATCATGTAGAAGCAGGGTCAATTTCTGCTCACTTAGAGAATCACTGAATCATACAATTCATCTAGGGATGCAATACATTTTCCTTAATTGATACTGCCCTGTATCATATTCCCCACCCCACCCCATATAAGTCCTAAAGAACAGTGTTAAAGAATGACATTTACACAGTTAATAAACACACCATTTTCAGGGCAAATATATCTGAGGCTAGCTTTACCATATGAAAATGTTTTCCTTAACAGGAGAAAACAAATCATTCTTACGTGCTGAAATTTCAAAACTCTCAAATTTGATGGGCTGAATGTAATTCACCAGACTGGACATTTCTTCATAGGCAGTCACTTCCAGACCTGCAGTTCCCTAAACAGAATTTGAAGTGTTACAGAGCAAATTGTTGTGATGCAAACTCCAGTGGCGTGCAAAATAAGAATCAGAAAGGACTAAGTAGAATTCGGAAGAATAATAAAGGGCAACCAGTGAATATGGATATACCCTGCAGATCTGAGTCTTTCAGAATGGGATCTCCAATTAAACTGGGGAAGCACAGATACACATCTATTTACATATCCTTAGTTCAGTCTTGTGGGAGTTGTAGTTCAAACCTACCTGAAAAGTCATCAGGTTGAGCAATGCTGTTCTTGTAAAATTAGAACTAGTATATTCAAAAGCGGGATAAGCATAGCCCTATTTATGATTCTGCCTCTGGAGGGTTAATTGGTTTTCTCTTGCCCGCTTCTAACTAATTGGGCAAGAATACCTGATTGGTATTACTGACACACCAGAGAGGGTAGAGTTTAGAAGCCGGGTGGCAAAACAACTAAGCTAAAGACAATACAAACTTTACAGGCTTCCCCGATAGCTGTGTCAGAGTTATGCCTTCCAGACTTCCAAAGGAACTTCATTTATTTATTAAAACGTTTAGCCTACGTTGTCATTATTAAAATAATCCCAAAAGTCACACTCTGTCAGAATTCAGGAGGAGACACAAAATATTTAAAGAGCTAATCTTTTATGATAGGGCAGATGACTCCAAGGTATATTTCAATCCTGCAGAGTGAACTATTCTGTTACATTTCTTGAGCGAATCATACAAAGTGCAAAGTAATAACACCATCAACACCAAGATAAAATAATCTGTGCAAAGTATACCAATAGTCATGATATATGATAAACCAGTGTTGGCGGGGAGCGCACATACATGAGGGAGCACTGGAAACTGGAAGATCAGCTTCCCGGTGCGCGCATGCGTGCCAGGGAGCTGCTTTTCCTGTTTCCTGCACTCCTGCGTGGCAAAGACCAGCTGGCTGGCGTGCCAGCATCTGCAAGAGCAACAGGTGATGGCTGCCATGCCCGGAGAGTTAGCTCTGCATGCCACTTCCAGCACACGTGCCATACGTTCGCCATCACGGTGATAAACACATAAAGTATACAAAAACGTGTAATCATGACTCTAGTGAAAAAAAAGGATTATGGGTACATGATAGATTAGCAGTGCTCCAATATTTGAGGGACTGCCACACAGAAGAGGGGCTCAACCTATTTTACAAAGCTCCAGAAGGCAAGACAAAAAACAATGGATGGAAACTGAATAAGAAGAGAAGCAACCTAAAATTAAGGAGAATTTTCCTAACCATGAAAACAATTAACCAGTGGAATGGCTTGCCTCCAGAAGTTATGGCTGCTCCATTACTGGAGGCTTTTAAGAAGACTCTGGACAGGCGCTTGTCTGGAATAATATAGGGTCTCTTGCTTGAGCATGGGGTTGGACTTGAAGACCTCCATGGTCGCTTCCAGCTCTGTTATTCTGTTAAAAGTTTCATAGAGCTTAGCAGAAAATCACAGTGCTTAATTATTTCATTAAAAAGGAAGGTTTTTTTACTTTTTATGAGGTCCTCTGATCATCTTCCTTTAAGTGAAGGAAAGTATGAGGTCCAAACTATTTCATCTGGTTAAGGGCAGGACATTATCCTATGAATAGTTATTACTGTACAAGAGATCATTAAGCTAAGGCCTTGAAAGCTAAGCTTAAATCTTGGAATAATTACCTTATACTTAGGCTAGATACACAAAATCATAAATCATACCTCATCAGACTGTAGCTTTTTAATCTCTTCCTCATTTAGGTTTTCCAAATTTCTCTCTGCTTCAGGAACTTTTTCACCCTCCTCAACTGGCTTGACTGACAATATGAAAGAAAAAGCAATATGCTTATGAAAATTCTCATCTAATCTAATTTCTCCAGACTGATATTTTCTGCTTTTCTCCATCCAACTATCTATTCTGGAGCTCTAGAAGCTCATTCACCCAGGCACAAATTATTGACCGATGTGAACTACAATATAGTAATAGTCAAGGGAGGCAGGTCATAAAAATGTTAACTCAAAGCAAATTAAGAAGGTGAGTTTGGATATATACCAATGTAGCTCCTTTATCTTACAGGGATCTGTAATATATAAGAAAATAATTAGCAGTGGTTATTGAGCCCCTATCATTTTTTTTAAGTTTACATGGTTTTTTGGGGACATGAATTCAGATTTTATTTCTTTAACAGCAAATACAAAAGTAGATGTTGCTCTTTGAACTGTAAGCTCATTAGATGACTTTGGGACAGTCACTGTGTCCCAGGCCAACTTACCCAGCAAAATTATTATTGTAGAGGAAAATGAGAAGAAAGTGTTAAGTACATCTTGAAGCTTTACATCATCTTTATATACTTCTATCATTAGTCTTTCATTTTGTTAAAGAGAACCAGACTTTCATGCAGCTCTGTTCTCTTTTATATATGTTCTCTAAGACCTCCATAACACCTATATTTTTATACAAGCATGATGCTGTTTATATGGTCTCTTAGAGAATCCTGAATCGCCACAAGTAGTCCTTCACTTCCAACTACAATTGACGCCAAGATTTCCATTGCTAAGAAAAGCAGTTGTTACGTTAGCTTTGCCCCGTTTTACGATCTTTTTTGCCACAATAATTAAGCAAATCACTGCAGTTGTTAAGCTAATCATGTGGTCATTAAGTGAATCTGGTTTCCCCCATTAACATCACTTGTCAGAAGTGTCTTGAATTTCTGGAAATTATAGTCCTAACACAACTGGAGGAGGAGCCAAGTTTGGAAAGGCTGCTGTATGATATGATACCTGTGCTATCCTTTTCTAGAAGTATGGGTTGGTCTGTGATTTCATCCTCCAAACTCTTCCTCTTCTTCAGAGCATCTTGGTTCTCCCCAGGCATAAATTGGTTCTTCTTATTCTTAATCAAGATCTTCCCCATGAGATCCTGAGGACTTGGCAGTGGAATTCCTGGTTTTAGCTACCAAAAAAAGAAATGGACCAAGTTAACATTCATATAATCTTCACATTAACACAGAATGCAGATGGTTAGAACAAGTGCATCCAATGACTACTTAACTACAGGTATTTAATTTTCTCATTCACTTACTAGATATTTTTCCAGGGGTTCGGTCAGCAACATTTCCCCAAAGATGGTCCTGCAGTACTCAGCCATCTTTGTCTGCTGCTTAGGCCTAACAGAAAGTATAGGAAAAGTATAAAAGTATTAAGAAAAAAACTGAGCTTAGCATCATCCATGCTTCACCTGTTTTACTCTATCTTTACATTCTAGCATATGCAAGACAGATCTAAATTTACTACCAGAAACTTTTTTGGTTTTTTTTTTCTAAACTTTGGTCTGAACCTCTTCTCTACCGTATCCCATGCTTGCTATTGCATGGTAATTGTATTAAAAATTCCCTTGAAATTATTTGGAGTTAATTTAAGATTTTTTCTCTCTTTCTTAATTAGTAAGTAATTTAACAATTACACTGCTGCGTTCCACATTTATTCAGATGGAATACGCTTCCCAAGTCCATTTTAATCGATACATTTTCTAGGAAATCTAGGAATAATTGTTTCGATGAATGGGAAGATTGGATGAGAATTTCCTTTTACTTATAAATAAGCCTTGAAAAGGAAAAAGTTGGTGTCAACTTTTACCATCTCCTGATTGCGAATCTTGCTTAGCCTTTCAGCACCAAACTGAAAGAACAACTTCAGGAGAAAACCCAGAGCTGGATGAAACATTTTTCCTGGCTGAAAACTAGCATGGCAAATGCAGTGGTGGGATTCAAATTTTTTACTACCGATTCTGTGAATGTGGCTTGGTGGGCCTGGCAGGGGAAGGATACTGTAAAATCTCCATTCCCTCCCGATCAGCTGGGACTCTTGAGAGACAGAGAATGGATGGGGGTGGGGACAGTTAGAGGTGGTATTTACCGGTTCTCTAAACTACTCAAAGTTTCTGCTATTGGTTCTCCAGAACTGGTCAGAACCTGCTGAATATCACCTCTGGGCAAATGTGTATACAATTGCTTTCTTGTGTAATTGACTGGGATTTTGCATGGCATTTGTTTTACTTTAAAGAGTAGGCCACCGTCGATTTCGATTTGCTAGAAGGTTGCCAGTAAATATTGCAGCAAGAATTAATTTACCCCTGACTGAATACACTCCTCCCCACTTCTAGTTGATCAAAACAGACTTTCAATCCTTTACCGCAGAGTAAGATCCTAATACTCACAAATCCACATGGTTCTCAAAAGACAGGATTACTGGGTAGGGAGAGGTTTTAAAAGCGCTTTCTGCAATAGCCTCAATTGCATCCTGTATGAGACAAAGAGGGAGAATGAGTGCGAGGCAGAGATCTGCTTTTCATGAATGTAATGGAATGTTTGCTTAAGAAGAAGAAACCTACATGATTCAAATGCTGATGTGCATCTCTCATACTTGGTGTGCTGGGTTGTTCTGGGGGAGAATTTTAGTTGAGCAATATCTGGAAAACTGCAAATTACTCATGTCTGGGGAAAAGCCTTCGCATATATAACTGGAACTCAAATTGGTAATATGTGCATATTTGTGTTGGAATTGTCAGTGCAATACTGTACAGTGACCTCAGAGTTTCTAATACCATGTGAACAGTCATTTATAGACTGATGCCTGATAAAACGCATTGGCAATTACTTTGTAATGTTTTGAATTATTTTGAAAAGCATAAATATGCTAAAATGCAGAGATAAACAATTTTAAAATTAGCAATTGTGTGTGGGTCCTTTTCTAATTTTGTAGATTGAAATTGCAATGAAACTCTTCTAACTTTAGCCTGGTTACATCTCTGTCTAATTTAAGATGCAACTACCATGGCAATTTACTTGCATTTTATAATGCCCTATTTTTTACCCCAAATTAAACACTACAATGACTGAATCCTTGGTCAAATTTATCGTTAAAGCTAACAGCTCTAACCATAGTCTATAGATCTACAGATTTAGCCATGGCATAGAATTTAGAAATTGCAGCAAAGGGAAGGATGCTTGCAATAGCATTTTTTCACCCCCTGAGGTACATCAAAGGTTATTTTCAAAAAGAAAGAACTGTGAAAATATATAGCTGATCAGCTAAACCTACATACAACTGCCTTTTTGTTTGATAAGGGAGGGGGAGGAAATACTGGTTGGCTAACCATAACAAAGGCAACTGTCCTTTTCATTGGATAGAAGAATAATCAAACTACCCTTATTTGTGGCAAGACACATGTGCATAAAATGAATGAATATAGTTCTTAGGAAAGAGATAGAATATGGGAGGAGAGGCATCCTTTTAAAAAGTTGATCATTAATAAAATCTTTGCACTAAAAAGTTATTGCCTTTTGCTAATCTTGAATTTGTAAACTGTATCCTTAGGCAAAGGGAGAACCCATAACATCTCACTGTCCTTATGGGAATAGGACAAGATAGAAAGTCACAATCTGGATGGAACATGACAAACTGAACCCAGGTTGGCCAAGGACTGAGAAAAAAGCTATCTATTCTTTCCTTGTTCATGCAACCTGTACAGGTAACCATCCACTTACAACTATCCATTTGACAACAGACTGATATTAAAAAGCATCATTTGGAAGAAGCATCATAATAAACAGTTATAATAATTGTCGTATCCTCTGTTAATATGTTTGATCTGCCTTTAAAGTCATCTCTGTTCTTGGTCTGTCTTTACCTTTGTAATGGTAAAGGTTTCCCTGTCCTGTCATGTTTGATGCGTAGGGGGCGATGCTCATCTCTGTTTCTTAGCTGTGGGACTCAGTGTTGTCTAAAGACATTCCCATGATCATGTGGCCAGTATGAAGGAACACTGTTACCTTCCCACTGAAGTGGTAATACTTATCTACTCGCATTTGTGTACTTTCAAACTGCTAGGTTTGCAGGAGTTGGAGCAAGTAATGGGAGCTCACCGTGCCATCTTATGGTCAGGTGTCAAATTTGGCTGTCAGCTTTCCAGCTGACAAGCTCAGCTTCTTTAACTACTGAGCCATCACATCCCCTATCTCTTTATATTGTATAATGGAATCAAGTTTATGAATGAGGTTTTTGCTTGTTCCGCCACTCACTTTCTTTGGACAATCATGCATTGTGAGACAGCATTATATATTTTTTAATCTGGAATTTATATCTACGTTTTTTTTACAATGTGTTTTATCTCATTGCTGTGTGCCACCCAAGAGATTGGGGGGGGGGCTATATAAATTTGATAAATAAATAAATAATACATTTGTGGTAACCCTCATTGTTTATTTTCAATACTCCAATACTGTAACTGATAGTTCTTGATAATACTTCTTTCTGTGTAAGTATTTACCCTCGTCTGTTGCTCCAGCCATTCATTGGCATTATTTTAAATAGAACATTTAACTTCTAGTGGGTAAACTGAGCTTCATTCTGCAGCTACTGTAATGCCAAATGAATTTTATCAGCACATAACAAGCCAAAAAATGGGATCAATGCAATTACTATTATGATAGAGGTTAAAATGGTGAACTCACTTCATAAAATCATCAAGAATCAACCGTACTGACTGGCCTATAACTTTAGATTGTCTTTTGTAGAACTTTTAATCGAACAAACAGTTGTTCATGGATTGGGGAGGGGAAAACTGATCCTGCCTCTTGACATGATCTGATTTCAAAGAAAACTAATGTAGGTTCAGATCAGGAGAGAGCCACCCCTTTCCACCCACAGGTTATTTTTGAGGGGGAAACTAAGTAGGAAGAAAGAGGAGAGGGGAATGTCCAAATGTTATATAAGCGATAATGAAAAGTACATGCTGTGTTAACACCCTGTAATTCCTTTTCAAGTTACATTGTTGTGGTGCAGAGCAATCATTCCCTATAATTATAGCTACACTTGAGCACAATAGCTTTTATTTGCTCTGTAGATTGTGTGGTGCTATGGCATGGTAATTGTGATGTCATCAGATGGAGAATGTAAAATTATTAACACCAAAAACTATTACCAGGGTAATCATTTAAAGGGTCCATTTATTCTTTTCCCTGCTGCTTAAACTACAGCTGAAGGTTGGAACCTACTGAGTGACTTCCTTTCTGAATTTTTGGAATAAAAGAAAATGTTTAAATACTTGAAAGGGTAGTAAGAAAGAATAGGATTTTGATCATTTAAATGCATTAGTCCATCATTTATTATGCATGCATCACTGATGCAATATATAGATCTTAAGCACCTATATTTGAATTGCTGTGTCTTAGGTGACTTGACTACAGTGATATCAAAGTATTGCTGTGCAGAACACAAAAAAGTATTGTAATGGAAATCTTTAAGGTTTTTAAGATCAGACTCATTTAGGCAAAAAAAATGAACTAATCAAATGAAATATTGAGTATGATTAAAAACCAACATAAGGTGAATGAACTAAATCTATATTTAGAATAGCGGGTACCTGATTTTGTATTAGTTAATCAGAATATCTATCTATCTATCTATCTATCTATCTATCTATCTATCTATCTATCTATCTATCTATCTATCATCTATCTATCTATCTATCTATCTATCTATCTATCTATCTATCTATCTATCTATCTATCTATCTATCATCTATCTAGGTTGCAATTGATGACATGCTAACCACAAACCAACTTGGGATTGTATTTAGCATGATCTCCTCCCAAATTATGGGTGCAATTCCTGTATTCCAGATTTTTAAGATCCATATAACTAAATGGAAATATGTCCATAGGAAGACAACAAAGATAGGCAGGAATATGGAAAACAAGTCCTATGAGGAATACTTAACAGACTTGGAGCTTTTATAACGTTAAGTTAAGAAGCAAGTGCTGTCTTTGGATGCTTCACTTAAAATCACTGGATTCTTCAGAAGCTCCAAGCCCTAGCTGCTGCTGCTCAAAAATCTCTTGGAGCCACTTGGATTCCAGCTAAGCAGGCCTGAGTGATTTGGCTGACTCTTTCTCTGTTTCCTGCAATTCCTGAGGAAATAGACAGGATCCTTAGTTCTATCAACCATGCCACCAATTTATTAGATCCATGACCTTCCTACTTAATTAAAATTTCTTGAAAGGTTACCTGTGGTTTGGTTCAGGTGGTGGCAAATGCTTTTTTATATGAAGAAATGGTTCTTCGTGCCATGAAAGAGATGGTGGTTGACTGCCTCCTAAAAATGCCATATCTGGACCCAACACTTCTGGACAACTTTTGTCCTATTTCCCTTCCTTTTGTGTGTGTGTGGGGCTGGAGTTGTTGAGGAAGTGGCTGGGCTTGAGCTTCAGAAAGCCCTGAAGTAGGCTTGTACCCATTGTAGTTGGGTTTCAGGCTGGAAAATACTACAGAGACAGAGTGTTAAGGTTGTTTTCCTCCTTCCTCTGAAGTTGGTTCCAATTGGTATAAGTGGGAATGAGGAGAGGCTGATCCTTCAGCCCCTTACCTGTGGGATGCCTCAGGGTTTGAAACTCCTATCTTTCCTCTTTAATAGCTATATGAAACCACTGGAAGAGGTCATCCTCCAATGTGGGAATGTAGTAACATCAGGATGCTGGTAATACCAGTTGTACATCTTGATCCTGAGTTAAGTAAGGCTTTCAAGATCATGTCCCAGTGCCTGGAGGATGTGAAGATCTGGATAGGGGTGAATAGTTACATTCAATTCTGGTAAGACAGAGTGGCTGTGGATTGTAAGTTATCCTGGTATAAGGATTTTCTATCTTGAATTTGGGATGGGGTAGTAGTTTGTCAGATGGAACTATATGGGCTCAAAGAAAACAAATAGGAAAAAAAAAATCACCAGCATATGTGTACCTTGAATAGTATTTCAGTTGTCATTGTGTACCCGTGGGTGATGATTGGTTCCTCATCTGGAAGACGTCCCTTCCAGCAATCAAGTTCCACACAACGACAACCAGCCAAGAGAGTTTGGCGATACATTTCAGGAGACGAGAGTCCAGAAAACTGTCCAGCTGTTTAAAAAATAAGACATTAATAGAACCATAAAACAATAACCAGAAAAAATTACCAAAAAAGAAAAGAAACAATTAAAAGACAGGAAAAGCAACAATTAGAAAGTGGATACCAGTTATATAAATGTGAGTATGACTGAGTGTATGGATGTAAAGTTGCTCTGTGAATGTATGATTAATATACAAGACAATGAAAATGATTGTTCAGCAGGCAAATACATTAGGTGATGTGTATGTTATAAGCACCCAATAGGCTTATAGGCATCTGCTATATGTTATGATTATGATTGTCAGCCTCTTTGATACTTGCTTGCTATCGGCTGCCATAGTAACGGGGAGGGGGTAAAATTGGCATTTGGGTGTGTGTGCTGGAGGAGATGGCCTGTGTGAACGAAAAGGGAGAATTGCTCTCGTGAACGACTGCGCAGCTAGATGGACTGGTTTATACACAGTCAAAGTCAACCATCCCGGAATACCAGATGAGCAAAACCACCTGAAGATGCGCCACACATGACACCATATGGCAGTGATGGCTAACCTTTTTGGTGCCAAGTGCCCAAAACACAAGCATGCATGCAAATGCATGTGTGTGTGAGAGAAACCACAAACTGCAATGCGAGCCGAGCACCCCCTGTGCATGCATACGCTCCCATGCATATGCCCCACCCTCTGCCAACTGTTGGCTTCCAGGTTGGTGCAGGAGGCTTTCCAGGCCCAAAATGAAGCACTGGGGGGGGGGGGGGAATGCGCTGTCAGGCATACCTCCTTCTATATCCAAGGAAGAAAAATCTCAATTCCATTTGTATAGAGATAAAGTACTTTTATTAGATATGAATTGAAAGCAGTGAAAAGGAAAGCAAGATCTGAGCCAAAAAAGGTGTGAACAAGTACATATCAAATGATTACCCAGCCCCCTCCCTCCAATTACCCCAGCCCAGAGTCCAATCTGCAACTCCCTAAGGCGTCATGTGGGGTGCATCTTCAAAAGGCCTCATCAGGTTGGTATGTGAGACAGTTGGCCTTGACCAAGACCAAACATCAGCCATCAGCATGCGCAGAAGATGGTGAGAACAAAACTCCTTTCTAACTCCTCCAGTACCACACAATTCCCTTCCCAAATACCATGCCCCTACCATCCCCGTTTCTATAGCAGCCGATAGCAAGCAAGCGAAGCAGAGGCTAACATGCACCCCCTGCGCCTCATTGGTGCAAGAGGCCTTCCAGGCCTAAAACAGGGCGTTGGGGGGGGGGCTCGTGCAGCACCACTGGCCCCATTTTGCCTTCCAGGTTGGTGCAGGAGGCCTTCCAGGCCCATAACTGGGCACGTGTGTGTGCGTGCACACCTATGAACCCCCAAAATGTAATGTGCACCCCGTCCCCGTGCATGCATGACAGGGATGACGGCTGGTGTGCCTGCAGAGAGGGCTCTGCATGCCACCTGTGTCACATGTGTCATAGGTTCACCATCAAGCCCATAACGTGTTGGGGATTGAACATTCAGCTTTGTGAGGAGGGATTTGGGAATACTTTCAATATGTAAATTTCGTGCCTTTTGCTTCAGAGCTTGCTTTCCTTTCGTTGCTATCATTTCAAACTCAGTAATAGTACCTCTTCCCTACCGACATGGAGTTGGGGGTTTTCTGTTTTGGGTTTTGAATGGAGGCACACCTGACATCGATCCATTTTGCCTATTTTCTTTGATCATCAATGGCTAGATCTTGGATGACTATCTTTCATAGCACCTGTTAACTAATCTTTTTTGAACTGAAAGAACCAGGAAATGTGGGGAATTGTAAGCCTAAACACATATAAAAGTTGGAGAAAATGATCCTAACTGGGACAAATGAGTGCATCTTGGTAGTATCACCATACCTGTTAGGTAAGTGTTGTGGGATGAGTTGATGAAATAGTGGGAGAGTGGCTGGTTCATATCTTGGTATAGCAGCAGTTTGTTCTGAGACACGATGCTGTTTTCAGGACCACACAGGAACCAAACCATTCCCTCAGGAGATAGTTGCCCTGCAGAGGCAAACAATTGTATTGTGACTGGAAGTGGAATTCGAGAAGAAAACGACTTTGAATCAGGGATACGTATTTTGCTGCTTTCCAAATGTTCTGGATTTTTATTCCCATTAACCTCAGCCAGCACAGCCAATGACAAGGAATTGAAGAGGTTAGAGAATAAACCTTCTGGAGGAAACTAGGTTTCTGTCCCTGCATTCGACACTCCAACTGCCTCCCTGCCCCCCCCCCTGGGGCTATTCTGACTTAAAACCAAAGGCAATAGAGGTATGATTGTTGTGAGTTATAATTATTTCACAATATTTATTCCTGATTCCATTCAATCTGCTGGAGGTTCCTTGTTTAGGCACCTTCACCCAATTTTTGTTGGCTGACAAAGAGATTGTTAGAAACTCCATTGTTACTTCCTCTAAGTTCTAACCCCCACAGTTTTAACCTTAAACTGTCTACCGCGGACCTCACACCATTCCTAAGAGGTCTGTAAGGGTGCATGCATAAGCGCACCAGCATGCTTACTGATCCTGTCCTACTGTACTCATTTATTTGTACTCATTTAGTGTACTCGTGTCCATGTTTATACTTATACTTGTTATCTCGTACATGTTTGACAAACTAAATAAAATAAATCAATCAATCAAGAGGAAAAGGCTATAAGGAAGCATTCCACAATGTTAGGACTACAGTATATATATTTACTGGGAGAAGAGGACTGTTAATCAAGAAAAGACCAAATGGTTTCTGATGGCATACCCTGAAGTATTCACAAAACTTTCGGAAACCCTGAAGTATTCACAAGACTCTCAACACTGCCCTGTTTTATAGGTCTTACAGATATTCTATTGATATTTGGAAGGCGATTCAGCAATATAATTACCAAACTTCCAAATATCTGCGTGTGTATAGAATGTATATGTGTATAGATATTCAAACAAGCACACATGAACACATTCACTCCTGCTTTATGCTTCCTATCCTGTTAACATCAGAGGTGGTATTCAGCAGGTTCTGACCAGTTCTGGAGAACTGGTAGCGGAAATTTTAAGTAGTTCAGAAAACCAGTAAATACCACCTCTGACTGGCTCCACCCACATCTATTCTCTGCCTCCTGAGTCCCAGCTGATTGGGAGGGAATGGAGATTTTGCAGTATCCTTCTGGAGTGGGAAGGGAATGGAGACTTTACAGTAAACTTCCCCTGCCATGCCCCCCCAAGCCATGCCACACCCACAAAGCCACGCCCACAGAACCGGTAGTAAAATTTTTTGAATCTCACTACTGGTTCACAGCCACATAAGAACTGGACAGTGTGCAGCACTCTGTTGTCTCTAATGGGCTTGGGATCATGACAAAACCTCATTCTAATGAAACAGACTCACCTCTTTGAATATTCATCCCACTGGGCTCATATTTTTCTATGAGACCCTGTACTCTGTCTGGTTTGGCAGGAGGGAAAAGCGTGTCATTGAGTTGGGAATTTCGCTGTTTCTTGTTGATAAATTTTGTCAAGTGATCTTTCGTCATGTACGGCTTGGCTTTTGAATGGCTAAGGAGAAACAATGAAGAAGAGTGTCTTTAGAGGTCCCTGGAAAAGCCCTCCTCCCCTTAGAAGCAAGGCAACTTTCAATTTGTTTTTAATATTGAACAAGCTTGTTCCATCTTATCTTTTTCTGCACTGCAGATTCAGCACTATAAGACATGAAACAATTGGTGCAAAAATAAAGCTCAATCTAAAGTGCTTCCTTTATCATCCTAAAGCTTTCCTAAATGTCTGCATACTGAACAAATGAACAGCTAACACCCATAAAGAGTTCCCTTTGGAGAGAAAATGGTATGTAATAAGATATACTAGCAATAGCAACAGCATATAGACATATACTGGCCCAAAGTATTTTACAGCATTCTCTGGGTGTTTTACAATGTCAGCATATTGCCCCCAAGAATCTGGAGCCTAATTTTGGAAAGATGGAAGGCTGAGATAACCTTGAGACCTGTTAGGATCAAACTCCAGGCAGTGGGCAGAGTTAGCCTGCAATTCTGGATGACACATAATGCAAATACAGAATCCCCAAAGACTCATATGAATCCAACCAAACACAAAGCACAAGAAATGCTGAAGAATGAGAACTGTGCTAGATTTCATTGGATTCACTCAGACTCCCTTTACCTACATAGTATCTCTTACTCTATGAAAGCTTACTGTGAGGTAAATATTTCATCAATATCTGGCCGAGGACACAGGTTCATCAGGAATGTTTTATATACTTTTTCAGGAAAGTCTTCTGGATTGATACCATCATTCTGGAAATGAAAGAACAACTCACGATAAGATTTAACAATATATTCTGAATTATAACATGAATTCCTTCTCCTGTGCCTCAATATGTCACTGTGCCTAAATATGACACAAAAAAAGAGATCGCAGTATGTCATAGAACAAAGAAAAAGCTACATGTGAAATAGAAAAATATATTTAGCAAGAATTTTAGTTTCCCATAAAGAATGTTTTTTTTCTCACAGAATGGATGATGTAGCTATAGTAAATGTATGGGTCCCTCCACCTGGAGTCAGTGGAGGGATTCAAATAATTTAACAACAGCTTCTGTGGGCGTGGCTAGGTGGGCATGGCTAGGTGGTTATATGACTGGGTGGGCGTGGCTAGGTAGAAGCCAGGGAGCCAGACAGAGAGCAGCAACAGCTATGCCAGGCGAGCAGATGAGATGAGGAGTGACTGGGTGGGGCAGGCGGGATGGAGTGGGGAGGGAGGGGTAGGGACAGCCATAATTTTAACAACCGGATCGCCAGAACCGGCTGAATCCCACCACTGCCTGTAGTGTTTGTAAAAGTGCCATGCTGTTGTGGTTCTTTTACCTCAATGTGTTGTTGCAACCCTTCCCTAACTGAGATGATTAGCTTACGATTTAATTCTGGCACAGCAGGAAACTGCAAATGAGAAGCAAATTCTTTTCCATCAGTGAGAATTTGCAATTTATCCAGATTGCTTGGCTTACCCTTCTCTTCCCACACCTGAGCTTATGAGAAGTACTAAGCATTGCAAAAATGGCAGTAGTGACAATACTTCTGGAATAGTGAAACTTGCTTCTGAGGGTTTAGAGGGTAAAGCTGGTGGCTGCATGCAAGGGCATTACATAACCAGACATTTGTAACCTGTGTTTTCTGAAATTTGGGGGATTCCCAAAATTATTAGCCATAATTCAAGAATGTGTGATGCTTCAGTCCAACACAACTAGTATGGGGAATAGTGGTACAAAACCAAAATGATTACAAAGTGAAACATCTTATGGCTATAACTGTGCTTACAATTTTACACAGGGCAATATGTACTAACTATGTCAAGGTCCAGACTAATGAACCCAAGCAAATCAGAACTCTTAGACTAGAATCCTCCTCAAAGATCTTTTTTTATTGAGTACATCATATTGGCACAGCTCTAAAGGAAAACCAACTCTAAATCTCTCCCATGGTTTCAGCATCATTAACAATAGGGAATAACCCCATTCCCAACAGGACACGTTGGGCAATTGGATCTCCTTTCCTGCCAGTAGAGATTACCTTGGTTGTCACAAGAAAGCTGTCTGTTATGTCTAGTAATGCATTCCAACCTCCTTTCTCCCTTCCCCCTCAGTGTGGCAATTGAGGAATAGGAAGATGGCTGCTGCCAGGTTTGGTTCAAAGTTGACAAACTAACTGTAATGGCAAACACATGCTAGAGAAGATTATAAATGTGGGCATTGGTTGCAAGGTTAGTTTTTTTTAATCACTACCATTAGCTTTGAATTGTTGCTGTCTGAGGCAGTTCCTAAATATGAAATACAGTTTTATTTCTCTAGGATACTGGTAGATTGCCAAAGATTCCAATTCACTATTTGTTTAAATGTTCAACAGTCTTCCTCTCTTTATCTTCAATACACGGGGTTGTATCAAACACCTTACTCTTAATACCAACCAATATGAATATATTTACCAGCAATCACTTTATTAAAATACGAAGCCTAAATAAAATATGCACATTTTTATAGAAGCACAAGGGTATATTCACAGAATTTGGTAATCCCAGTGATCTCATACAGACTGTTTCTACCCATTTATTTCCTGACCTGTCAGACGAAGCTGCATGGAATCCTTTTTTCAGATTTGGCTGTTCAGCATAGCAAAATTTTGGGCTAAAGGATCGAAACCATTTGCTCAAGAGCTTTGATGAACAGTCTATGGAAATCTGTGTTTATTACATGATTTACATACTGTATTCAGGTTTAAATTTTAGTTCCGTTTATGAGTTCTGGGGTATATACATGTTTTTTTTTTAAATTACTGACCTTCCCCTGTGGAAGATGACAGGCACTTAATGCTGCTTCTACCCTTTTTCTGTCCGCGGGAAACATTTGAAAAATACTGAAAAAGAAAGAAATGATACATTAAAGAGAGACAGGGCAACTAGTGGAAAACTTCAATGTTCTAATGGGAAGACTGCCTATAAAGAATAACCATTATAATAATAAAATAAACAAAACTCTACTGAAGAAGAATATTATGTCAGAATAGAATTCAAAACTCCAAAGCTTCAGTGTCTAAGGTTTATATTAGGCAGAGAAGTCTCATTCCCAAAGTGAATAGAGCTGAAACGTCTGTCTTTCTGAAGCTGAATGGGGTTTTTATTTTAGAGGAGGGAATTCTGAAATATCCAACACATTTTTTTCTACAAAGATATCAAGAAATCAAAACTTTTGTTTTTCTGTGACTTTCTCTCAAATGTTGCAGGCACGATTTTTGGATAATTCTAGGGACCACTGAACCAACATATGAGGCAGCAGATGGCCTATGTACATATAAGATGCCACTATGATGGAATACATCACAATAAAAGCACTGCATAGAAAACATAAGGAAGCTCTTGAGGCTAACCAGATCAAAAATTGATTTCTCATGAAACATTTCACAATTATATTTCCAGGAAGAAGGAATATCCCCTATGAACTATGCCACATTTCTGCCCTGATCTGCTTTGATTTAAACCTGTTTTAATTTGTAAACCATAGGTCATAGGAATGGGTTCCGGATTCTTTTACTGCCGGTTCACTTAGGGACGTGTTTCGGGCGCATGCCGGCATGCCCAGTAGTGAAAAAATTGCTTCTGTGAATGCGCAGAAGCAAAAAACAAGATAGAACCAGTTCAGGGGCGTGAGTGGCCTAGTTACTACCTACTCAGCCAAACCGGTCCAAACCGGTAGGAACCCTTCTCTGATAGGCCAGAAAAAGGAGGTTTGTTGAGGAATTGGCCTTTTCAATGGAAAAAGAAAGAGCATGAGAGTACACATAATCACTCGTTCTTCCTAAGGTTGCTACAGTAGTAGTGCATTTAAATATGTATCTATCACAAATATGATAGATCAGTGATGCTTGGTTGTCAATGACACTGTATATGTGTGTGATCAAACTGCTAAGATGGAATACTCCCTCTGTGCAACTAACCTCTACATTCCATTGTATTTTGTGGGGTTTTGCCATTCCATCTGAAAAACTCTAAATAAATATACACTGGGAATAGAGGTTAGCTGGTCACATCTTTGCCCAAAGCCCAATGGGAGCCTATGCTATTGCCATGACCCAGGGCCCACTCAGAATGATGAGTGCATCATTGACCAAAGCATTATGAACATCATACTCACTTCTTGACAGGAATTTTCCCCTCAGCATTCAGCTGCATCTTCAGTTTAACCAGGCTGCAGGAAAGGGCAGAACAGATAGATTTTTATTAGTATTAGTATGATATTTACAAAGTTGTGGGACAAAAAAGAATGAAGGAAGATAGCCGTTGTAGGGAAAAACAACTGAGGTAACCCTGGTTTGATTCCCTCAGGAAGTGGAGCCTGGAGCCTGTGTGATTAGAATCAAGCCTATTAAAGTATCCAAAATAGAAGCTTTAAGATGCAAAAAGGCAATTAAAGTTATCTATTGTAGTATCAAGCCTGTAGTATCTCTACATTTTCACAGGAGGAATAGAAAGAGAAGGAAGAAAATACTTTAGGAAAGAAGAGCAGGGACCAGCAAAGAAATAAAGAAGTCCCTTTGTTTCTTTCGCCTATGGTCCCAAATGGTCAATAAGATGAATTTCAATTAGTTGATGCTACTAGGATTGGATTTTCATCAGCTACCACGTGAAGAGAAATCTTGCCATATTTGACTGTTGTTATTTGTTTCTTGAAGGGAGGAGAAGAGTATGGACCCTCCTCCTAAGACAACATCACACTCCAGGGTTTTTAAATGACCAGCTTTCAACATCATTCAGTCACCATACTATATTACTAGAACTGTCAAGAAATACTTGGAAATACAACCTTTGTAAATAACTACTCACATTTTCTCCAGGAAAGTGTAGCGGGAAGCATTGTATATAAAGGGGTTCCTAATGAAGTCCATGATATCATCTGCCCAGTTCTGAAAAATGAAGCCAAGAGTACAAGCTGAAAGTCCAAAACTTGTGAAGTGTAACATCTTCTCGGTAGCTGCTCCGACCCTATGGAACGTTCTAGCCCCAGAGATCCGGATCCTTCCCACTCTCTCAGCCTTCCAAAAGGCTACTAAAACCTGGCTATTCCGGCAGGCCTGGGGCTGTTGACCTCATGAATGAGGTCCAGCCCCGCCTAGATTGAGTGCATGAAGTGATTTTTTAAATCTCTTTTTCTTTCTCTATTTTTAATTTTTATCCTTTTAGTGATGTATTTCTGTAAGCCGCCTGGAGTCCTTCGGGATTGGGTGGCATATAAATTTATTAAATTTGAATTTTGAATTTGAATTTACATTTCAGCACATGAGTGGCTGTGCCAGGCAGTATTTCCACATGGAATAAATATTCATTTTCCATTATGGCTATCTTTTCTAAAGACAAGTTTCTAATCTGTGCCATTTTTTGTAAATCATTGACATTCACTTTCTATGTATTTAAACTAAGTGTAAGCAATTGACATCTTTCTCCTTCTATCTAAAATGAATGATCACTTTGATACTCATACTTAGGCAATTGTCAAAATAAATATTTTAGTTTTGTTTAGTTTATTGTTATTTTGTTGTACTTTGTACTTTGTACAACAAAATTAAATAGAAGGTCAATAAATATAAATTCCAAGTTTTCTTGAAGACAGTTTATTCCAATATGTTTTGTGCTTCCTGCTATCTTTTGTTTACTATCTTTTGTTCTGTGAGGTGGGTTTGGGCTAAGACATCATGAGTATTTCAAGGCCATGAAGGGAATTCATAACTGAGTGGGGGTTTGAATATGAAAGTAATCAGCATAACCACAATATCACACTGATATTATTTATTTAGCATTTAATACAATCACATATTGTTCCATTTTTGTCCATGGGTATATTCTGTGAAATACTTTAGGGAGAAAACACACACACACACACACACACACACACACACACACACACACACACACAAAAGCATCTGTAAACCTCCCTGGGAATGCTGCCAGAATCCTAATTGCCAAATGCAGAGCAAGGCCAAACTTAGCACAGAGTCAAACAGAATGTTTCAAAGCTTAAACTGACCAGATGAACTAATTGCTTCCTGCAAAAGCTCATGTCCTGTTCACTCCACTTTTATGTCTTATAGGAGGGGCCAATCATCTCCAAGCCTTACTCTTAAGTCAACCCTGTTTTCTTAATTGTTCTTGCCTTTTGGCAGCTCTGTGCATGTGCACACTGGGAACAGGCTCCCATTGTTCTTCTGCCTCACTAATGTCAGACTTTGGTGGCTCCGGAGGCAGCAAATAACTACCAGATGGCCTTGATCGCCTCTCTGCCTCTGATGCAGAGCCCTCATCTGAGCCTTCCACAGACTCCAGGACTAGCCCATGTTCCTCCCCAACTTCCTCACTGTCCGAATCTGCTGCCAGCTCTGCTGGCCGCTGGTAGGCCACAACACTAATGTCCAAGCTGATTCAAAACCAATGTCTGTCATCCCTAATGCCAGCACTTTAAGCAGAATGACAACTCACATATGGTACTGTGTGGCTATTTTGGTTAGGTTTTGCTTGCATTAATGTCTGGAACTTTTATTTTATTTTCTAATACCTTTCCAACATTTTCTTTATAAGAAACAAAATTGTGAAATGTGAGGTCCACCATATCAGGACCAGAAACCACAGTCAATATCTTGTGAAGAAAGTTGTTGTTTGGAAAATCCAAGTTGAAAACTTCTCGGAGCTTGTGATTCTGCAAAAGATAGATTTAGAAATGAATATATAAAAGCACATTAAGAAGGAAAACTGAAAGCAGAAGTGAGGAGACTTGAGAAAATCTTGCTTTAAAATTCAAAATGGGATTGGGCTTTTTGAACACAAACAAATACTTTAATGAAAATAATAGTCTTTACTCAATATTTCCCCCTCTTTTTCTTTCTTAGTTCAGGATGAATTAGGAAAGCTGATTTTGGTTCTCGGGTGTATATTATTGCACATCTTATCAAATCCCTAAAATGGCTTTTAAATGCTATAACCAACACAGGGCTATTGAAGAAAAACGCTTTTCAACATTCTGCTTCTTTAATTTGCATTCAGCCAAAATGCAGTTGCTGCTCAATATAGAAGAGCATTACAATGACTGGTCTTAAAATTAAACGCATCAATTGTTACTCTGGGAAAAGGAGGAACTATTTGAACACTTCCATTTTAATGCTCTTGCATCAGGAGGATAGTTAAAGACATACAAGAAATGCCATGCTTACATGAATTGGTCCTTGTTTGGCACTAAGAAAGAAATAGTGTAAAGCTGTGATCTTGCTGATGCTACACTTTCAAGTATTGTCAAAAACGCCGTATGTGACCATGTGAGACTTTGGCTATAGCCATTCAATCTGATCTGTTTTCTTTTCTGAATTCATTTAAGTGTATGCAAACCCCAGCCTCCTAGCAATAGTGCACTTCTGTAGCCTATAATACACACACACACACACTGCACACACCAATTTTACGTCTACATGTTTCCTCCCTCCATGATAGTATAGGAAGTTAGCAACCCACTCCTCTCCTAGAAAAATTAAATATTTTAGGAAATATTAAAAAGATCAGAATATTTCCCCTAAAAGGAGACAGAAACTCAGCCCCCATCTTTGTCAATGTTCAATTAAGGCCGGGGCCAGTCTATTCTACATAACAAAGATTTCCCAGGAACAAGAAACCCATGTGGTCCTGTCCACCATTAAACCATCTTTTCCAAGCAGCCTCCATGTTTCCAGTGTCTTTTCCCCACACTTGGAACTGAACCCAGATGGACATTTCTTCCATCAATAGTTCACAGTAGAAGCTTGACTCTTCTAAAAATCAATACTTTTGATCTCCTTCCTTTCTTCAGCAATATTGTGTTTCTTCATGGCATGTAAAGGAGGCACAGCCATCTCAATCTTTTCTGTTAAAATTTGTTAGCATTCAACTGTGCCAGACTGCTAGCAGAATTATTTTCAGATCTCTGAGAAATCATATGGGAAACCTTCTCTGAACAGAGCTCCAAACAGAGAAGGTGTCATAGCCAAATTTGGAGAAATCTCTCCGCACTATAGGACCTTCTGCATACCATTTTTAGAGCTGGGGAGAACATAATAGGAAGGGAAAGATCCAGATGGGAAAACCTATTTTTTCTAGCACAACTGCAGGCACTTAAAACCATTCCAAGATTACTAAGATTTTAGACTGGAAGTTGTTTTTTGTATCATCTCAAATTGCACAGGGCCTTTCATACTATGCACATTGTTACAAAGGATGGGGAAAAAAATTACTACTTTTTTTGACTTGCTGATAAAACAGCAGTGAGCAGGGGCATCCCAGGGAGATACGAAAAATGTCAAGAAGTTCACAACTGCACAATCAAAACCCTGCTCCTTTTTTCTGCTTGTGACAGTTTTGGGTTTGAGTTTATCACAAAAGCTATAAGAACAGTTTTCCTTGATTTCTAAATTTCCAGTCAGTTCACCCAATTTTAGGAGCCAAAGTATCCTAAATTTGAAAGATACTAGGTTAGAGAAGACTTTTATGTATTATGTCATAAACTTACTTTAGGAATCTTTGCAAATTTCCCCACTCTAGTGTCTCGGATGCTTGTAATATCCAAAAACTCAGTTTCCTGCAAAATAATAAAAAGTAGCAAACACAATTTTAGCATCTGTGAAAAACAAAAAATAAACCTCAAATCCAGATCATTTGCATAAAGAAGCATATTACTTAGTAACCTAATCCTATCTGGGTCTGAGCTTCAGTGAACATGAATTAGTATATAGTATATTTTATCATTTTTATAGGTTTAAATCTAACAGATTCCACTAGAAGTAGATTCAAAGGCTTTCTTCATCAGACTACTACAAAAGAGTAAATTGTAGCATCCAAGCTAGAAAAAAATCAAATTGCGGTTCATCGGCTACAGCATATAAAAATAATTTTATGCAAAATATATTTCTCGGAAAGATGCCTAGAAATGCATTGCGCCAGTGACATCTTTTTACATCATATTACTGGAGAAACGATGAAAGAGTGCACTGCTGGACCTATTGGTTAGAACAGTGATGGCGAACCTATGACACGCGTGTCAGTGCTGACACGCGTAGCCATTTGGGGTGACACGCACAGGATTTCATGCGATTCATCCTCAGCTCCTGCATGGCCGCCGAGGATGAAAGAATCTGTGCTGGAGGAACGGGGGGGGGGACGTGTGATCTCCCCCACCCACACTCACTTACTGTATCGCCGCCGCCCCTTTCTGAGCGCAGGGGCTGCTGGTAAGGCGTGCGTGCCGTGCGCACACATGTCATCAGCGTGGCGAGGGAGGACCCGCAGGAGAGGAGCGCGGGAACAGTGCGCGCCTCTCTCCAGTCAGGCCGGCACAGAGAGTCTACTCCTGGGACTGTTGGTTACGACCGCACCACAGCAGGGAACAGTGGAGTGCCAACGGGAACTGTGAGCGCCATTAGCAGCAATTATTGGGGTGCCATGGACTTGCAATTGCCCACAATAACTGAGATAAGTGAGGGGGAGGTTGTGTTAGCTTGTTAGGCTAGTTAACCCCTAATTGGCTATCTATAATTCTATCTGCTGTCACTGGCCCACTGATGGAGCACCCAAAAAATAAAAAACAAAGGTTAAGTAAAGGGAGTGGTAGTGGCAGTGGCCGACCCTTTCAAGAGTTCACGGCAGGGCTGTGGAGTCTGCTGCTTCCAGCTCCACGTCCTCATCAACATGCCGCTCTGGCCCGCCCCCGCTATGAATATTCATATTCTTCGCCCTCGCGTCACTAGGAATATTCATAGCAGGGGCGGGCTGGAGCAGCATGTTGATGAGGACGTGGAGCTGGAAGCAACCAACTCCACAGCCCTGGTTCACGGCACCCCAAACAAGTTCAATAATATCAAGGGCAACATACGAAATCGACTGATGAACAAAGAAGTTACTAAGCAGGTATGTTAAATAATTTGTTTTTGGTTTATTAAATACAATTATATATTTCAATTATACATTTTTGTAGTTTAAACTATAAATTGCGCAAAATTATGTTTTTGTCGAAGTGACACACAACGCGAGTTATGCTCAATTTTTTGCCGATTTTTGACACACCACGCCAAAAAGGTTGCCCATCACTGGGTTAGAATAATACAGATAGTCCTTGACTTAAAGCAGGTCATTTAGTGACTGTTCAAAGTTACAATGATACTGAAAAAGTGACTTTATGATCCATTTTCACACAATCATTGCAGCATCCCCATGGTCACATGATCAAAATTCAGCCGCCTATCACCTGACTTGTATTTATGACAGTTGCAATGTCCCAGGGTCATGTGATCACCAATTCAATCACCAAGTCAATTAGAAAGCTAGATTCACTTAACAACCATGTTACTAACTTAACAATTAGAGTGATTCACTTAACAACAGTGGCAAGGAAGGTCATAAACCTTAACGATTTTTTTGGCTTAGCAACAGAAATTTTGGGCTCAGTTATAGTTCATAAGTTAAGGACAACCTGTAGTACAATAATAAAATAAATCAAAATTGCAAAATATTATTGACAGTAGTGGGACCCAATGGCTCAGTAGCTAAGATGCTGAGCTTGTCAATCAGAAAGATTAGCGGTTCAAATATCTAGTGTTGCGTAATGGAGTGAGCTCCCATTACTTGTCCCAGTTTCTGCCAACCTAGCAGTTCAAAAGCATGTAAAAATGCAAATAGAAAAATAGGGACCACCTTGGTGGAAGGTAACAGCGTTCCGTGCGCCTTCGGCGTTTAGTCATGCTGGCCACATGGCCACAGAGACATCTTCAGACAGCACTGGCTCTTCGGCTTTGAAATAGAGATGAGCACCGCCCCCTAGAGTCAGGAACGACTAGCACATATGTGCGAGGGGAACCTTTACCTTATTAACAGTAAATCAAGTGTAATGAATCAGTTCTGCTGAATTCCAAGCTATATGCCAGACAGAAGTTAGAGCCATTGTCAGGCTTTTGAGATTCTGTTATTATATCCTTCAGTAGAGTTCCAGTGGTCCTTGCCTCGTTTATGATCTTGCCTCTCTCAAAAGACTGACTTTTGCAAAGACTCTTCCTTGAGTACACTGCACACTGCATAATTTGCACTTTCTGACTATTGAAATTTGGCTCATCCCTCCCACCTTCTCTCTGAAGCAAAGTAGACCTCACTGCTCTGTGGTTCTTGCTGAGCAACAGCAAGGACAATGTCAGATCTGATACCCTCGCTGATCTTCATTCATGCAATTTTTAAAAATGTTATGAATCTTCATTTTATTATTTTGGTTTCTTGACGTTTTACAGCAGCCAGAGGAAAGAAGCTTAAAAATCTGTCTCAGGGTTTTTGTTTCAAAGTGTTCACATTACTGTATATATCCACAGTGTTATCACAATTGTTCAGCTTGCTGTGGATGGCTATTTGAGGGGACAAACTACATATTATTTGCAAAGGAATATTAACACTTCTCAGTTCTGTGTGCTTTTAAAAACAAAGACAAATTTATACATTTCCTTCATCTGAGAATAGATAAGCTGTTGACTAACAGTCTTCCTTTGCAGATGGTTTGCTTTGTGTATAAACAGGGATCTAGAACAGGGGTTCCCAAAGTGGGCCCCACATCCCAGAAGGGGGCAATTTGATTTTTAATGGGGGCAAGTTGAAGCTTGTTTAAACTGAGTTAATGGCTTTTTAGGCTTCCTCCGAGTGAGTAGAGTTCACTTTTTGAGTAAAGTAAGAATGATATGTCATTGGGGGGCATTAGGATTTTAAAGATGCTTAGGTGGGGCATGATCAAAAAAAGGTTGGGAACCACTGATCTAGAAACTAGTGAGATGGGGAAAATAAGGAAGTATTGGACCCCTGTGGTTCTAATAGAAGAACGTTTCTGTAAAAATTTTGTTGCTCTCTAAGCTTGGTTGCTTGTGGGCATTTCATTACTAACTGGCTAGCAGTAACAGAGTTCCAAGAACTCCACAAAGCAAAGAAAATGTGATGTTTCCGTTTGGAAAGAGAAAATGTCTGGGAGACAATGGATTGTTATATCTCCTGACACTTCTCTGCTCCAAAAATCATCTTCAAAAGCTGGTTTCAATATAAAAACAGTTCTGGGACATAATGGATTTTCACAGAATGCATTTTGGAAAGAGATCATGCAAAATCTAGATTAATATGTCAAAATAATAGATAATCAGTCTGGCAAGAATTCCATTAAAAAAATAGAGCTAGGAAGACTTTCAGTAGAAGAAACAACAAAGGCAGCTATTGGTCTGATGTAGCTTTTGTACTATATGGAATATACTATCAGTCTCCAAACCCACTCCGTTAATGTCAATTTTGCACTTTAAGCTTTTATTAACATTCCCAAAAGCACTTCAGGTAGACAGGGTTGTGAGGATATAAATTCTGGAATATATGTGTAAACTTAAAGGCTGATTTAAATTCAAAATATAAATTTAAACATTGAATGTGATTTGAAGGCAAATCTAGTCATGGCCTCTCCTATATTTAGGCATTTTGTCTATTTAATTTTCTAATTTTAAAAAGTATTGTATTTCCAAAGCAAATGAAGGAACTGCTGTTTTTATATTTGCTTCTCCCTTATGTAACCCTCTTGCACTTAATAGGTACCACTCAAAGAGAAATAACCTTGGCTTCCTGGAAAATCTACCCTTCTTTAACTCAAAAGGTCTATGAGTCATGTCAGCCCATGAAGGTTGCCTAGAAAAGACATCAAAATCATGAGTACTAATACTATCTTTGTGTAAAGTTACAGTAACAGAATCAGAGGTGGGTTTCTACCAGTTCAGGCAAACCGGTAGTGATAATTTGGCTTGGATCACAGAACCGGCAGCAACCCAGGCTGGCCACGCCCCCAAAACGGTTCCCTTGTCTCCGCTGCCATTGCCAGAATGTTTTTTAGTAATTTTTCTTGTTCTTTGCACATGCGCAGAACAATTTACAGCAAAGCACATGTGAAGCGAACCAGTACCAATGCCGGTCGGAACCCACCCCTGAACAGAATCTTATATGACCGAAAGCACTTCTCTCCTTCTTTGCCTTTAGTTTCCAGAGAGCTAGGGTCCTTTCTGAGATGCTTTCTTCACTCCCATTCCTTCTGTGGGCTGAGACATCTTTTGTCTGACCATTGACCTGGCTGTGGCTCTTCCTCCATTCTTCCAAGGATATTCTCACAGCCCATTAAAATTATACAGCATGCATTAAAAATGACGTGCTTGTTTTTTTACTTTTTGTAAAACCAGTTTAAGCATGTCACCGTTCTTTCCATATAGGGCTGTTGGATTCATTATTTTGATGGTGGGTACAGTTAAGAATATTGTATGAAGTGTTAAAACTTCTTTCTTTGGTATTGCTACATAGAAGAATCTCTTCCAATCTGTTAGCCATTGTGTTGTTTTTCTGATTTGCTGGCATAGAACCTGCACTGAGTTTTCTTCTGTTGCTTTTCATATTTCTGAGGGCATTCCATCAATCCCTTCAAACTTTGTAAAAACCGGGACACTATCTAACTTCATATTCTAGCACTAAAAGTTTTTAAAGTAGAGAATATCTTCTAAGGCAGGGGTCCCCAACCTTTCTGGCCCTGTGGACTGGCAGTAGTAGCAGCGGTGGCAAGGTGGGGAGATGGGATGATTTCATGTGCACACCTGCCACTTGCACAAATGGAGCTTTGTGCATTTGCATGCTCATCTGCCACTTGCATGGCCAGACTCCCAACAGGGCATGGCGTGGTACCAGACTGTGGCCCGTGGATTGGGGATCCCTGTTCTAGGGTATTTTTGATATTGACATTTCTACTATACAGAATTTCAGTATATCCCTTCATTTGCTCTTCTAGGAGTAGGTAATTATTTGTTCATAAAAAGGTGCTTTTCCAAGAGGCAACTGGACTTTCTTGCTTTTCTTAGAAGACATTTCACTTCTCATCCAAGCAGCTTCTTCAGCTCTGACTGGATGGTGGGGAATGGAAAGATTTATATTCCTTGCAGAGAGCTGGTCATTTGCATTCTTTTAGAGCAGGAGTGTCAAACTGGCGGCCATCTAAAGAGACAAGATAATGTAACTATGATCGGGACCTAAAATTATCCAGGTGTCCAGGGTCTGATAAACAAAATATTAAGTGAGATGAACATTGAGGTGGGTCTGTTTCAGAATTTTGTTTTGCTACTCTAAGATTTAACACTTTCCCAGATCCCACTATATGACCAACAAATAGTGCATACTTCACATGTGGACTGATTCTCAAGCGTTAGTTACTGCAGAGAAGGAAGTCACTGCAAACCTCAGTCTCTGACTTTCTGTTAGAAAGCAGTAGTAAGCAAGCAAAATATTGTGCAAACTTGACAGCTCTGTTTTTGTGCAGTTTTTCTTTCAACTGAGAAATAATTGAATCCCTTTCCTATGCATTATTACTGGTCCAGTACAGTATTATCTAATCACCACATCTCCAATACATGTCTTTTTTTTGTTATATCTGTGGATCTCTTTGGTTCACATCTTCAAACCATACCTTCATTTTGCTTCCTTTAAAATAATATATTTTTAAATATAGAATACAAACAAATGCAACAAGAACAAAAGACTCTGAGAATATGGCGCAAAAGAAAAATATATTACAGTAATGAAAATAAACTAAATATGACCATAAAACCCTTTATTAACAGAAAAAAAATCTACATAATAACTACTTAAGCCTAGTGTTAAACCCAGACCATAGAGAAACATATTGCATCAACTTCTTATATTTAATACATGCAGATTTTTTTAAAAAAACTAATAAACTCATACCCAGGATACATTCCTTAAAATCAGAATGGTAAGTTTCTTTCAAGTTATGTAAAATTATCTTCTTTGCTGTCCCGGAGATCTCATACAGCAAAGCTCTTCATGAGATAAAAGCCCCCTGTTTTAAGAGTATAGTTTAAGATCCTAAATGGCAATATTCATTCCCAAAATTGAATTGATGTATGTAGTGATATGAAACAAAAATAAGGCTATAGCTAGAGAAGATCACATAGTTAAAAAGTTGATGCTTTCCAGTTAAGCCTACATCTCTCAGGGATCCTAAAATTGCAGACACCTCAGAGAGTGCGAGAACATTTGGATTGGGGGTGAAATGCTAGTGGTTTGGACCGGTTTGCCTGAATTGGTAGCAAAGATGCCAGCTGTCCGCCTGAACCGGTAGTAAAAAAAATGCTACTGGTTCAGGCAAACTGGTTTTTCCAACGATCAGCTGTGCCACATGATTTATATTAGCTAGAAAGCAGGATGTCCTGCTTTCTAGCTAATCTAAATTGTGTGGCAAAGAGGATTTCCCCCCTCGCTGTTCGCTTACCTCGCTTGCCAGGTGCACTAAGTAGCAGGCTTTACCTATGGACTCGGACATCATTTTGATGCTCTGTACTTGCATGTTCACATTGCTACCGAACTGGTAGCAAAGGTAAGTGGATTTCACCCCTGATTCGGATCATGCTGTTTAATGCACATTTCAATTGCTAAGCAAATAATACAGGTAAAACGTATTTAATCTCTCAGCATCCTTAAAACAGACATTAGTAATCAACTGATTTAAAGTGTTGACCCCTTGTTTAGCCCACGAATCCCAGGAAAACATCTTCCTCGCTATTTTCACATGTGGGTTCATTTCACAGTGCCAAATCCTCATGCAATTTTTGGATCATAACATAACCTTTTATGCATTAAATTAAAAAAAAATGTGCTTGGCATTTTTCAAGGCTGAAAGTCAAAATCCCTATTAAGTATACCTGGCCCCTGCCAAGAAGTGTTATATGCTTGCTATCCAAATAGGCCCAGAGAGAATAATAATAATAAAAAGTCTTCTTCCAACACATGCAGAAATTAAAATAAAGCCCCAGTGATTTAGTTGAAAATTTAGTATGTTAAACCTGCAATCATCATAAAGTAACCTCAGTTTAGTTAAGGCTGTTTAAGGGACTTTAGCTTCCCATAAATATTTTCTCACCATCTTAATTGTGTAAAATATCTAATGTGAATTAATATTGGAATCTCTCTAGAACAGGGCTGTCAAACTCCCGGACCATGGGCTGGGTATGTCTTGTGCTGGCCATGCCCACACCCAGTTTAACAAAGGGGAACAAAGTCCCGATACGTCACATGATACTCCCATGATGACCTGAGTTTGACACCCCTGCTGTAGAATATACATTAATCTATGTAATATGCATTTTTATAACATTAATCTTGCCCCAAAGAATTAATGGGAATTTTAACCATTAACCTATCTATTAAAATTGTATCTATACATTTGGATATATTTGAGGCAATGGCAAATCACTTCTGAAAAACCTTAGCAAGAACACTGCAGGGAGTTATCTAGACAATCTCCAAGAATTGGACATGATTCAATGGAAGAAAAAGAAAAGCATAATTTGATATACTTTGAGAAAGATATAGAGGTAGCTGTCAGCTTATGACCATTTGTTTAATGACTGTCAGTGTTATGACGGCCTCTGGAAAAGTGATTTATGATGTGTTTTTTTAAAGTTATAACCACCACAAATTCCAACTCCAATTGTGTTGTATGTCAAGGGCTAAGTGTAAACATATGTGTTTTATAGAGTCTGTATATTATATATAAATATTATAGTAAATTCCAAAAGCAACAAATTAAATGTGTTCCAGTCATTTGTGTAACCAGAATATAAACTATAATGCTATAATAGCATTATAGCATTATAATTGTACTTGAGAGACCTCCTGCTGCCAATTACCTCCACTAGACCAATTAGATCCCACAGATTAGGCCTCCTCCGAATCCCATCCGCCGGCCAGTGTCGACTGGCGACTACCCGGAGGAGAGCCTTCTCTGTGGCTGCTCCGACCCTCTGGAACGAACTCCCCGTGGAGATTCGAACCCTCACCACCCTCCAGGCCTTCCGCATAGCCCTTAAAACCTGGCTGTTCCGACAGGCCTGGGGCTAAAGAGCTGTTGCCCCCGTCTCGAATGGTATGACTGTCGTGTTTTAAATTATGCATTGTTATGTGTCGTTTTTAATCTTGTCTGTATCCCCCTTCCCTGGTTTGAGTTGTGAGCCGCCCTGAGTCCCCTTCGGGGGAAAAGGGCGGCATATAAATATAATAAACAACAACAACAACAACATAACCTTAGTTGACAACGTTGCATGATTATCAAGAACAGCTATAATATACTCAGTATATAAAAACAATTTATATTCAGTATCAAGTGCCGCTACACTTTTATTTTCTGGAGACAAATAGGAAAAGCCCATAGTTCAAAAACGAGATTAAAGGTTAAGAAACATAGGCGATATCCTTGCTGAGTGCCACATTGTAACTTCATAGGTTGAAAGATAAATGCATTTGTAAAACTCTTGCTACTGGGTGCAAATATGTAATTATAATCCAATACACAAAAGATAGTGGAAGTCCATATCTTCCTAGAAAACATGTTATAAATTCAGCCTGAACCATGTCAAAGGCCCTTCCAACACCCAATGAAATTAGAACAGCTGATTCAAAAGCATCTGTCATGATATCTATAATATCAATCACCAAGCAGATACTTATCTATTTTTTTATAAATCCAGAATAAGATGGCTAAATTACAAATGGTATTATTTTCTGAAACCCATCTAGTGTTTAGTGTCTGCATTAAACAAGGATATTAGTCCATTTCTTGTAATCCTGTGGGGTCTTTCTCAGGCTTTAATATTACTTTATTATATAAGCCTCATAAAACCATACAGGGAATTTAGAAGGATTAAATGATTGACTATAGGCCTCCACCAATAACAGTTGTAAGACCTGGAAGGCATCTTTTACATTTGGGCCTTCAAGCCTGCCACATTTTCTACTGTGGGAAAATGGGAGGGGGGGTTATATGTAGTCAAAATAACATTCTTTTTCAGAGAGTCAAGGCCACCTTGCCCTGCAGTTGCAATGGGAAACATCTCCAATTTTTGATGGTGCCTGATTGGACCATGTGATGGACATGTGGGTTCTGGGCAGGGACTTGAACTTTCACTTGGGTGGGGAAAACCTGAAAACTTTCAGATTTGGGTTTTCCCAGATGTGCCAATATGACATCTCTAATAAAATGGAGCTTTGACGAAACTCAAGCCTTGGAGTCTTCTTTCGTTGGGGGATGTTATTTGGAACCTTGACATCAGTTCCAATAAGACTATAAGAGTTCTGGACCATGCAACTGAAAAACCATCTGTTGCAGAGTTCTCCTCAGTTTCATAGATTACAACATCTCTGAGATTTCTTGTAATTTTTATTTGTCCTATCCAAAAAAAAAAGTTCCATTTCAATATTTCCCAAGAAACTTCCTTGCTTTTTAGTTAATGGTTGCTTACTTGATGTACCTGAATATAAATATAATGTAATAAAGAATATAATAAAACTGATAATTGATAGTTCCTGGCTGACAAAATAGCTGTCTATCATTGGTCTGAATTCCAGATATAAAATTTCATTATTTTTGTTGTATCAAATGATAATGCCAAAAATTTACAGCTTCTCCAGATTATCAATACTTCTGTCTGATACATTTCAGGGTATTCAAAAGGTACTGAGCCTAGAATCCCCACACTTTAAATGTTGTTTTAAATGTTTGATATGAGTTGTCTGTGTTGTTTCTAGCTTATAACAAAAATGAATTTTTAATCTTATTTTCTAATTGTTCAAAATTAGAGTCTCTAAATCTCATTTTTGCTAAGATGAAAGGAACAATGGGTGCCCTGATAGATGCTTACCACAGTGACTTAATATCTTGGTAGAACTCCAATTTATTTTTTAAAAAAATTCAATTATTCTGCAAAACGTTAATCTCTTAAGAGACAAATGTTAAAATGCCATCTAAAATTAGCTGAACTGTAATTGCTAAAATTCACAGTCAGAGTCCCTAGAGTATGGTCTGTGATTTTAACAAGGCCTACTGATCTACCAAAACAGAAGAACTAAAAATAATCTAATCCAAAACAATTTTAATGTGTTTATTAAAAAAAGATTTTCTACATTTTGGATTCTAACAATGCCAATTATTTCTTATATCCATTACAGTGCCTTCCAATTTTAAAAATAAATATTTTTTTTTCTATTTGAGGATCTTAAATTAAAATCTCCAGCGCAGATTATGTAGTCTGTTGATGATTTTCAGATCATAGTTCAGAGAGCAGCTATGATACATGCTAGGAGTGGGATTTGTTTCTGAAAACATTTGCTATATACTATGGCTTCTAGCGATCAGGACCTACCTTATTTTGAAAAGTCCAATACAGATAAAATCCTTTTGGATCCACCCGTAGAATGACAGGGTGTGCATTTGCAGATTCCTGGGAGGAAAAAGATGCAAGGTTCAAAAATTTTAATCTATTCATTTTTTTTATTTATATAACACAAAGAAAATGAATACAGATAGTCCTCAACTGACAACCATTCATTTAGTGACCAAAGTTACAATGACACTGAAAAAGTGACTTACGACTGTTGTTCACACGTACCACTGTTGCAGGGTCCCCATAGTCATGTGATTAAAATTCAGAGAACTCAAAATGTGATCATGGGGGCCCCTGACTTTCAGAAGTCTGAATTCAGGTCATATGTAGCCCCCAGGTGGGTCCATCATAACTTCAAATGGGTGCTAATCAGCCAGTTGTAAGTGGAGGATTTCCAGTGCTGCTGAGGTCAGTTCCTGACTTGTTCCATGTTAACAACTTTATTGAGCACTAGTTAATAACACGGGGTTGCCCGGGTATATTTTTATAGGGGGAGGGGGGAATATCTGGACAAAACATAATTTCTAATGTTAGGTTTTCCCCCTTACTAGAGGGACCCCCCTTGTGGAGTACTGTGAAGCCATTACCATGGCAACTCCACTGCGCTGTACAGTATAAACCACTTTACAGCAGTACAATAGAAGCCATTTTAAGACACAACAGGCTGTATCTTAACAGAACACACACCCTGAGGGATGTTAGAGATGTCTTACCACCACCACCACTGCAGTATTTTTTTCCATAGAGTAAGTCATCCGTGTAACAAATTTGGTTGAAATTGCTCAAGGCGTTCCAGAGTTATGCTGGAACACACACACACACACACACACACACACACACACACACACACACACACACACACACCCATTTTTCTACATATATAAATTATCTGAAACTCTGAAATTGTCTTAATTCAGAATATACCTTTTGTCTTCTAACATAGGTATTGTCATTGTACTACATAGTGTAAATTCCATGAGGAGATTTGCACTGATCTGCTTCAATATGAAAGGCTGAGATGGCATTTTACCTGAAGAAAAATTTATGGTGGACATTTGCAAAAGATGGGATTGTTCCAACAATTTATGTCCAAGTGACAGCTTGCTCCAACTTGAATCTAAGCAATAAAACCTAAATTGGTTGGTTGGTGGATTAACAGGGACTATGCTACCACCATATCCATCTTGCTTTTTGCTTGCTGTCTGCTTATTTAATGTTTTATATTAATATAAATAATATTATGTTTATATTATTATATTTATGAGTTTAATTGAAGGCTGCCCGGAGTCACTTTGCAGAGTGAGGTGAGTGGCACACACATTTAATTAATGAAATCAATAAAATGTTTGCAAAGCTGCTCCATGAAGGAGTAAAAAAATAACCTAGCTAATTTTGATGCACTTGTTCCCAACTTGGATACTGATACTGGTAGCAATTTTAATACACTATCTAAAACAGATATAAATAGACAGAGATAGAGAGATAAAATATACTGATTCAGCTTCCTCATTATTGAACAATGATAATTCTCAAGAAGCTTGAAGAAGAAAAAGGAGATGCTATATTTAGTTACATTCTTGTATACTGCACACATCTTCTTGATTATCAAGTGTAGCCATTTAATCATTTTAGAATAGAGTGTTTCTGTTTTTTAAAAAAGGCAGCCCTTTGCTTTTAAGAATGTATTTTTGATTTCAAGGGCTTTTCAGTCTGAGTCAAGTTTATTGATAGGAAAGCATTTAAGAGGGAAGAGCAAACATTGAGAAGTTGCCATCCACAGTCATAACACATTGGATCCGCCAGCATTTGAACATACTCTTGCCCCACTAGGATAAGATGTGCTGTATTTCTGTACAAATTATAATCATCATTTCTAAAATTACATCCTTGCCCTCTTCTGCCCTCTTTCGTGAGAATTCTCTCTTCAGTGGAAAGTACTCTAAGGACAATCATGCCAGAATTTAGCAATCTTATGCAAAGCACAGAAGAAGAAGAAAAATAAGCAGTAAGTAAAAAATAAAAATAAAAGGCAGGAGATAAAAGAAAAGGAAACATAGCTAAATCTAGTCTGAGGTGTTTGATGTCACGGGGCTGGGTTGGGCATGGACAGGGTGGGTGTGGACAGCTCCACATCACTCATGTTGGGGGGGGGGAGGCCCTGTGGTGGGCCAAGCACTCTGCCAGCAAAAATGGACTCCGTTTTTGGCTGCGACTGCTTCTTGCAACACTCTCCCAGTGAAAATGGAGGTCTGTTTTCATTGGCAGAGGCAATGCAGGCCGGTCCTTTGCTGTTTCCAGGGCAGCCTCATGGGCCAGATCTAAGTACCTCGTGGGCCAGATTTCGCCCCGGGGCCTTGAGTTTGACACCCCTGCTATATAGTGTTGAACAATTCACTAAACATTCTATCTATATATGCCAATTACCTCCCTACGACCAATTAGATCCCACAGATTAGGCCTCCTCCGAATACCATCCGCTAGCCAATGTCGACTGTCGACCCCTCGGGGGAGGGCCTTCTCTGTGGCTGCCCTCTGGAACGATCTCCCCGTGGAGATTCGGACCCTCACCACCCTTCAGGCTTTCCGCAAAGCTATCAAGACCTGGCTGTTCCGGCAGGCCTGGGGCTGATGAGTTCCCAGCCCCACTTGAATTGTTGCGACTGTTGCGTTGTTTTTAATCTGTTTTTTGTCTTTGTTTTTGTCTTTGTTTGTTGTTGTATTCCCCCCCTCCACCTTGTTTGTTAGCCGCCCTGAGTCCCTCGGGAATAGGGTGGCATACAAGTGTAATAAACATTGAAACACATTGAAACATATTTATTATTATGCATGATTTACTTCCATCATATACTGCTTTGTGTTATTCCACAGCTAACCCAGGGGTGAAATTCAGCAGGTTCTGACAGGTTCTGAAAGGTTCTAGAGAACCAGTAGCGAAAATTTTGAGTAGTTCAGAGAACCGGCAAATACCACCTCTGGCCGGCCCCAGATGGAGATTTTGCAGTATCCTTCCCCTGCCACGCCCACCAAGCCATGCCCACAGAACCAGTAGTTAAAAAAAAAAGGAATTTCACCACTGACCTATCATACTATGGAGAGTATGTGACTGGTAGAAAATATTGATAATTTATTATCCTTTGGGGAATATGTATATTAACATACACCAGTAGATTCATAGGAATATGTTTAAATGTTGAAGATGCGAATGTAATATTGACTTATTAACCAAAATACTGGGATTTGATTGTTTGTCAAGTTTGGAGAGTGAGGAGGCAAAGAGAACTATATTAAGAAATTGGAAATGATACTATATATTATTCCAGATGCCAACAAATGATTGTTGAACATATGTGTTCTATTTGTTTTGCAAAAGGCAATATATTTTTTTACTAATCAAAGGATGGACATTGATGGACATCAATGCAATCCTTTTGTGCTTTCTGCCAAATTTTGTGAAATATTTCAAAATTGCAGTTAATTTAATTTTACAAGTTGTATTATTAAGGAACTAGTACATTGGGATGCTGAATAATACACATGACCACAGATTGATATGACCACATCTGAGTAAGTATGTAAAGAAATTTACTTATTAACAGGCTGCCACCAAACATTTCTTAATCTCTCTGTCAGGGTGATACAAAAGGAAGCAATTCATCAATCCAGGGATAAATGTGTACTGAACTGTCTATCATCTCAGTCCATTTCCAGGGGCTAGCAATGGCCCTCCTGCTCTGCCTTCCTGAAACAGACAAAATTGGAACCAGAGATTGTCCTCAATTTGTTAAGACACAAAACCACCTTAACTCACCACCATGGATGTTCATTGCATCATGTATGCGTAACACCAAGCATGTGATCCAGAGCCTCCAAATAGTTTTTTCCCAGGTCCATATCAAAGCGAGAATTGCCATGGTACTTACGTCATCCCATTTGATAAAGCGTTCACCTTCAGTCATGTACTTCTTCACCTTAGGAGGGGTCAGGATAGGACTAAGCACTGACATTCTGGCATTCCACCACCACCCAAGATTGGGCAGGGAGGTGTTTCTCTTCTTGTCCTCTGCCTCCTTTCTGCCTTTTGGAGCTTCTCCTCACATGGTGCTCACTGTTATTTCAGGAACCAACATGCTTTATAGGCAGGGAAAACGCTTCAGTGGCTTCCAAAGATGAACGCTGATCTCCTGATCTGCATAGGCAAACGATGGACTTTCTCAAGCAGACAGGTAAATGCTGGTGAAAAAAATCCAGAAACGGCAGGCTAGGTAGACAGACGTGATCAACAGGAACCTTCAGCTGCAAAAAAGAAACCAACTAGCGAGGGTTTCCTGCTCTCAACTTCCTCATCGAAGCTTCTGCTTCTCTCTTCAGCAATTCAGAAATTATTTCAACATTCCTTTCCTTTCTGAGACTTCTTATTCATTTCTCAAAATTAAACACTGTGGCGGGGAAATCAGACAGCTCTTCTCGGTACTCAGGGAATTAGGGAATGTGTAGGTCCAATATATCCAGAGAGTATGACACTGAAAAAATAGCCAAGATACTTGGTTAACTGGCTGCTCTGTTTTTCTTTGAGAAACTGAGTCATCATTGTTCCCTTCCTTTATTAACTGGGGCCCCTTCACAAAGTGTGCTTGCCTATTCAGTGCTTCTCAAAGTTGGCAACTTTAAGACGTCTGGACTTCAATTTCCAGAATCCCCCTGGCTGAAGAATTCTGAGTGTTGAAAATCAACATCTATTAAAGTTACTAAGTTTGAGAAACATTATAGCAATAGTAACACTTGGACTTGTATACCACTCCATAGTGCTTTACAGCATGCCCAAGGTGGCGCAGTGGTTAAATGCGGCACTGCAGGCTACTTCAGCTGACTGCAGTTCTGCTGTTCAGCTGTTCAAATCTCACCGGTTCAGGGTTGACTCAGCCTTCCATCCTTCTGAGGTGGGTAAAATGAGGACCCGGATTGTTGTTGGGGGGCAATATGCTGACTCTGTAAACCGCTTAGAGAGGGCTGAAAGCCCTATGAAGCGGTATATAAGTCTAACTGCTATTGCTATTGCTATTACAGTGGTTTAGAGAGTCAGCATATTGCCTCCAATAATCTGGCTCCTCATTTTGCTGACTTCAGAAGGATGGAAGGCTAAGTCAACCTTGAGCCCCTTAGCATTGAATTCCAGGCTGTGGGCAGAGGTAGAACGCAATACTACATTCTAACCACTGTGCCACCAGGGCTCCTCACTATATTAGATGAAGAGAAGAGCTTCCCAAATCCCTACACTCCACATCCCTAACACGGCTTCCCTATAAAATATACTATCGTTGGTATTTCTTTAGAAGGTTTAGAAGGTTTAGCTCAGGCAAACCTTTTCCTCACCAAGTGCCAAAATGGGAGTATGTGTGCCGGAAACCAGAAAAGCAGCCGCTTGGTACATATGCATGTCCCAGGTGGCTGCTCTTCCAGTTTTCAATGTGCGCATGTGCACCGGTAAGCTGGTCTTCTGGTTTATGGTGTGCATGAATGCATGAAGACCAGCTAGCTGGTGCGCATGCGCATGCCAGAAACTGGAGGTCAGCCCCTCAGTGCTCATGTGTGCTCTGGGAAGAAGATTCTCTGGGTTCCGGCAGGCTGGCCAACTGATCTTCACCTGTGCATGTGTGCCAGAAATTGGAAGGCCAGCTGCCCTGGTGCATATGTGCGTGCCAGAAACCAAAAGAGCAGCCGCCCAGCCTGCAGATGAGCACCGGGCAGCTGCTCTTCCAGTTTTCGGTGCTCCCGTGTGCATGAATACCAGCTGGCTTGTGTGCTGGAAAAGCAACAAGTGATGGCATGCGTGCCTGGAGAGAAGGTTGTGTGTGCCACATCTGGCACTCATGCCATAGGTTTGCCATCACAGAACTAGTTCTACTTTCCCTGTATCATTCAAGCACAGAAGTGATTGGGTGAGCTGCTTTAAAATGTTACCTTACACGTCATAACAGAGTCTTAAGCCTCCATGCATTTAATTTAACAGAATAACAGAGCTGGAAGGGACCTTGGAAGTCTTCTAGTCCAACCCCCTGCTCAGGCAGGAAACCCTATTCCATTTCAGACAAATGGTTGTCCAATATCTTCTTAAAAACTTCCAATGTTGGAGCACCCACAACTTCTCAAGGCAGTTAATTCTTCTAACTGCTAGGAAATGTCTCCATAGTTCTAGGTTGCTTCTCTCCTTGATTAGTTTCCATCCATTGCTTTTTGTCCTGTTCAGGTGCAGGAGAATAGATTAACTCCCTCTTCTTTGTGACAACCTCTTAAATATTGGAACACTGCTGTTATGTCACCCGTAGTCCTTCTTTTCATTAAACTAGTCATACCTAATTCCAGCAACCGTTCTTCATACTTTTTTTAGCCTTAATCATCTTTGTTGCTCTTTCTCTTTTCTGCACTCTTTCTAGAGTCTCAATATCTTTTTTATATTGTGGTGACCAAAACTGGATGCAGTATTCTAAGTGTGGCCTTACTAAGGCATTATAAAGTGGTACTAACGCTTCATTTGATCTTGATTCTATCCCTCTGTTTATGCAGCCTAGGACTGTGTTTATATAAATCCAGGTGACTATAAGCTGACAGCAAAGATCTCTTTGCTACATCAAATGATTGATGAATTGCAAAAGTAAAAACCCTCCTATTGGTAGTCCTAATATGTTTTTGGAGATTTATTCCCCCCCACCCTAGACATTTTTCTCTCTCCATGAAGCCATTCCTATTTTTAAAGAAAGGATTCCAAGTATCACATAGTTAACAGATTTTTAAAATGTATTCACTGCACATTACAATGCTTTGCACTTTACCTTTGAAAGATATCTACATACCACTTTCACTTTTAGCATCAGAGAGTTCCAAGCAGCCTCAAAGGTTACCTAGTTTGACTTCCAAGACAGAGATAAATGTCTGGCCTCTGCTTAAAACAAAACAAAAGCAAATTAGCTCATATTACAGCACAAGATTTATGCTTACAAAAAAAAAGGAAGCAGCAGAAGACAAACATGACTTTTAAAAAAAGTCTGTTTTGCAGAGTTATGAAGATAATTACCTTCATTATAATTTGCATCGAAATTATAGGGTTGGGGGGAATAATGGGACCCGATGATCCATGTGTCTGCTCCAACTGCTGTTCACAACTATGAGGGAGCAACTGTTTACCTCAGTTATGATTACCTCAAATTTTGGCTGATTTCAATTGCTAATTTATACTAATGTTGGGTTCTTCAGAATTCTGAATCAGATTACGTCCTAGCTCATCTTAATGTACCATTTAAAAAAAAAAAAAACAGCCTACATCCATGTTCCCAGGAAAAGTATGGTGGATAAACTTCTACATGAATGCTTCATGGCTATGAAATGCCTCCAGAAGCTGTGAATGTTCCAATGCTGGAAGTTTTTAAGAAGATATTGGACAACCATTTGTCTGAAATGGCATAGGGCTTCCTGCCTGAGCAGGGGTTGGACTAGAAGACCTCCAAGGCCTCTTCCAACTTTCTCATTCTGCTATTATTTTATTGTATTCTGAAATACAATAAAATAAAATCATAGGCCAGTAAATCCTTTGCTGCAGTTGAAAGGTTGTTGAAGATAGCCAGGTCCCATCTCAGGCCCAGAGCTGGGACTGCTTGCCAATGGGAGAAATAGACAGCGTTAGCTATGCAAACAGATTCCCCAACATAGTTGGTAAACTGAGTTTGTGCTTTAGCACATTATGTGGAGTGGGCCAGATATGGTCTACTTAGTATATATCATGGCTAAGTAAACAATGATTTAATGTAGTTTACCAGTTATGCTTTGAAGCCTTTAGCTCTGCAATCCCCAGGATTACTCTGCAATGGCTGTCTGAAATCTGCACACAGCTCAAATTAATTCTAGTGAGTTTTTCATGCAGCAAAAGAAAGAAAAAATACTTGTCCTACTTTAGAAGATGATTGAGCAGTGGGAAATCTCTCTCTCATTCACATTGAAATGTTTTAAAATAGAAATTGGATGACTATGAATCTATAAGTTCACATTTTAGCAATAAAAACACATATATATAAATTTAAAAGTTACAAACTAAACTGGAATGAGCTTGTGGAAGCTCCGAGCCTATTTTGAATACATCAGACAGAAGGCTTGTTCTAGAAGCCAACTTGCTGTCAAAATATTTCCATGTACATAAACTGAGATTTAAGAATCATTTCCCCCTATGGAAAACAGTTGTTATTTGACTACCTGTGGTTGTGATTTACATGCTATGCAAATCCTCAAACATATCAGATGCTTTGAAGAGGAAGGAAGGAAATGGAGGGTGCTTGTCTTTGAGAGCAAACATTTCATGAACTTCCTCCCATTTTGTGGGATCATGTCTAGGGCTGCCAGATCTGAATTGCAAACACACAGAACTCACAGATGGCAGCAAAGATATATAGTGGCCACCCGATTTTTGCAGCCCCATCCCGGCACTGGTAAATCCTGGCCCTTACAAGCTTTGACCTGTGGTTTGACATACTTTATTGATAATTAAAAAGAAAAGAAAAGAATGAAAGCTTAGCACATCTGTATCTGTGTATAAATAGTTTCTACTTGTCTATCTCTCACCAGAAATTCCTACATACTCACAAAGTCATACATACAGCATTATGTACACTATATTGCCAAAAGTATTCGCTCACCCATCCAAATAATCAGAATCAGGTGTTCCAATCACTTCCATGGCCACAGTTGCATAAAATCAAGTACTTAGGCATGCAGACTGTTTTTACAAACATTTGTGAAAGAATGGGTCACTCTCAGGAGCTCAGTGAATTCCAGCGTGGAATTGTGATAGGATGCCACCTGTGCAACAAATCCAGTCATGAAATTTCCTCGCTCCTAAATATTCCACAGTCAACTGTCAGCTGTCTTATAAGAACGTGGAAGTGTTTGGGAATGACAGCAACTCAGCCACGAAGTGGTAGGTCACATAAACTCGTCCAACATCAGCGTGTAACCTCACAAATGCGCTTCTGGAAAAATGGTCAATAATTCCCATAAACACACTCCTGAACCTTGTGGACAGCCTTCCCAGAAGAGTTGAAGCTGTTATAGCTGCAAAGGGTGGACTGACGTCATATTGAACCTTATGGATTAGGAATGGGAGATCACTTACAATACGTTCATATGCAAGTAAAGACAGGTAAGCGAATACTTTTGGCAATATAGTGTATGTATGGATTTAATTGCAGCCTGGAAAAAAACCTTCACTTTTTATCATTAATGTAAATGCATTATCTATCTATCTATCTATCTATCTATCTATCTATCTATCTATCTATCTATCTATCTATCTATCTATCTACCTACCTACCTACCTACCTACCTACCTACCTACCTACCTACCTACCTACCTACCTATTTGTCATCATCTATCATCTCTCTCTCTCTCCTTCCAATACATACACACAGAGAGAGAGAGAGAGAGAGGGAGGGAGGGAGGGAGGGAGGCAGGAACTGACTTGGTCTTTTAATTAGCCTAAATATTATATCTTTGTAAGATATGCAGCAATAACATTGAATAGGCAAGGGGCAGCTTCAATTAAAAGGAAAGGGGTCTTTAAAATTTTGATTCAATTTACAGAGACTGAGATGACATTATATGTAACCCTCTTATTGTCTCCCACCATTCATACTGTGTGTGATTTTCATGATAAAATCTGTGAAAGAGGAAAAGGCCAATTTGAGGAATCCATTAGAGATCTCATAACAATCTTTGTTCCTATCATTATGCAAATGCCCTCATTATTCACAGTTCCATTATTCCTGTTTAGAGGTGTTTGTGATGGATAAAACCAATCAGGCTTTGTTATCAATGGTAAAAAGTTTAATATACATGTGATTTGAGGTGCACATTTCTGTTTGGAGTAGATTTTTAGAGGGTGACTTGGGCAGGTTATTTTATGCACATGCAAATTGCAGATAGATGTTTGCACATATAAAAAGTACTTATTTTCAAGGTCTACTTATCTAAGCTTTCATTATCTGAGGTTCTTCACCTGGAAGAGAACCTACACAAATAAAGAAGTGTATATTCAGTGAATTGTATTTGCCATCCCCAGAGCTGTATTGTGTCCTCTTGTATGCATAGATCATACAAGGAAGTTATACATACCCAAAGCATAAATGCCATGGTGGGATTCAGCCAGTTCTCTCCACTTCAGCAGAACCGGTTGTTAACTTTCTGAGCAGTTTGGTGAATTGGTTGTTGGAAAAAATCATTAGGGCAGAGAACCAGTTGTTAAATTATTTGAATCCTAAATGGAATGTCATTTGCTATTGCAGTTGTGGCTTATTGTGAAAATAACAATGCTTGGATAGGTTGAAGGGCAGGTCATCTAGGAGCATCCTGGATTAAATTTCTTAAATTTCTATTATGAAAAGAATCTGCCTGTATCCTGTTGTCCTACTTTATCAGAACTATTTCATACAAGAACTGTTCACTACTGATTTCTACAAGTTAACTGGAAACAGTAAAAGGACGTGATGAACTGTATCACAACCTGTTGCACCTCACTTACAAGGGGCTTCTCAGAGCTTTAGCTGTAACCTCCAGAGCTGTTGCATGGTGGTGAACAATTTGTTAATGGGATTGAAGGATGGCATGATTAAATACATTGAGAGTCATTGTGTTAATTTTGATAATCCATTACATTTACACTTTACCAAATTTTTGACTGTTGGTACAATTTTCCACTTAAAGACAACATCTGGACTCAATATTATTTTGTACCCCTGCTTTATCACTAGATATATTCTAAGCAAGTCCCTAGGCTTTTCTGATATTAATAATTCTGGGATTTTTTTCTTTGTAGCTTTGGCCATTATTAAATGGCATGATGATAAAACATATCCAGCTTTAAGGCAGTTCTGAGTACCCAATAGTTGGGTAAATATATGTGGAAAGAATCTTATGATGAAATGAAGTTGCTGATTTCAACACGTACCCACATTTCTCCGGGGTTGTATAGTGAGAGGAGAGGACAATCAAGTTTAAGAGGAAGAATTATTCTGTCATAAGGGTAGAGAAAGGGTAGTTTGGGGGCAGAGGTCTGTGGCCTTGTTATATTTTAAATTGTTAAATATATGTTTAAATATAATTACATTATATGTAAGGAATTGGGCCAGTCACATAGCAAGAGGAACTGATGGCAGGTGGACCAACGAAGTCATAGAATGGATCCCACTTGAGAAAAAGTGTCCACGAAAGTGACCTAGAAGAAGATGGATTGATGACATCAGCAAGCATTACAGGCCCAGTTGCCAAAAGAAAGCTCAGGACTATATTGGTTGGAAACATGGCCTTCATGTTTACTACCTTTGCGTTTACTGGCCTTGGAAAAGGCCTTCATCCTGCAATGGATAGACAATGGCTAAGATAATGATATGTAAGGAAAACATCTCTTACATTTCTGTATCTGAATAATATTTCTACTGCTGTTGTTGGTCATATCTGCATTTACATTTATCCACAGCTCCTTGCCCACTGCATTTTCTATCTTTGTCTTAATGGCATTGTCCTCACCTCCTCCATAACTTATGAGTGACACTATGTGAAGTTATCATTAGTTGTTCTGTACTGACAAACTGTTTGAACCGAGGTGGCGCAGTGGTTAAATGCAGCACTGCAGGCTAATTCAGCTGACTGCAGTTCTGCAGTTCGGCTGTTCAAATCTCACCGATTCAGGGTTGACTCAGCCTTCCATCCTTCCGAGGTGGGTAAAATGAGGACCTGGATTGTTGTTGGGGGCAATATGCTGACTCTGTAAACCACTTAGAGAGGGCTGAAAGTCCTATGAAGCGGTATATAAGTCTAACTGCTATTGCTATTGCTATTTTCCCCATTACTTGAATGCTAACCAATGATGGCCTCAAGGTGTGTAAAATCAAATATATTTCATCTCCCAATACCTAGGAAGCAAAATCAGATGGCCAATTGTGAATCGATCAGAGAGTACATATTGAGTAGGATGGGAAAATGTAGCCACTTCTCTTTAATGGTTGGCTGTCTTGCTTCTAATCTAGGGGTGAGTATCAGTGGTATGTTTCCATTTGTTTCACTACTGGTTCACTTGTGCACATGCGCAGAAGTGTCCGGGCAGGTGGGCGGCGCCTCCTGCCTCCGCCACTACCGGTTTGCCCAATCAGGGCTCAACCGGCAGAAACCCACCTCTGATGGGTATAATTGTGTATAAAATGTTAGGAAAATTATTTGGCATAGATTGCTGAAAAAAGGACCCTATGGATAGGTTAAAATTAAAACTCAATTTACTTTGTCAATCTGAAGAACACATTAGATTAGAATCAGGGCTGGCCTGTATTGGTAGATCATAGTGTTCTGCAAGAGTAACAGAATATGACACTTTATTCTCTGGCCATACTTAGTGTATGAAATTTCAAGAAAACCCTGTTATGAAAATAACTGATATTGATTCCTGTTTCCAGGAAAACTGTATGGATATGTCCCTATAATCACCAGGATTCAAAGTTGACTCAAAAATGTCAACAAAAATTCAGAGCAGAAATCATCCCTGATGGTCAGTTGAACTGATTAGTGCAGTAGCTCTATACCACTCCAGGAAGTTTTCAGTTTTTCTCAGTTTTATGCAAGATTAAAATCACACCACAGTGAAATATAGAAAAAAGCAAGAAATCTTCAATAGAAGGGCTCCTTCTGAAGAACTGCTGTTGGTGACTCAGCTTCCTTCCTTTTTTTAAAACAAGTGTTTGTCAGAATGGTGGAGGGGGGGTAGGAGGAAGGGTAGAGAAAGCAACGTAGGGAAGAGAAACAGAGATCTTAAGGCAGACCCACCCTATTCCTCTTGGGGCACCATGTCTGGTAAATGTTTTCCCCTCCAAATAGAGATGTGCTGAAGAGGGAAAGCAACAGAATCTACAGAAAGCCAATCATTTGCCTATCTTGACACCATCATTTGGCAATCGCTTGCCTCAGTTGGAAGTTCCAGATTTCAGGATTTCAAAGCCCTCAATGAAAACTTGAGGAATCTCTGTCGGCCAAAAGAGATGAATCTGAGATTTTAATGAGTCTGTGAAGAAGCTGAGAGGAAGGAAATGGAAAAAATAAATGAAGATAGTGATTGTGACTGCACGACTGGAGAAACTAGAGTGTATCTCCTCTGCATTTGTTCACTGATAAAGCCTGGAGAGAGCTTGAGCAGATAATTTCAGGCCTTTATTTACAAAGACGGGAAACAACATTTCTCATCTCTGCTACAATGAGTTCGCATTCTCTGCTTTCACCGTTACCCAATATCTCTATCATTTACTATCGTGTTTCCCCCAAAATAAAACCGGGTCTAATTTTCTTTTGACCCCCCCAAAACACTGACTAGGGCTTCTTTTGGGGGGAGGGGTCTTATTGCTACACACCTCCCAACATCCGATAAGAACTCACAGGTTAGGCCTCCTCTGGGTGCCATCGGCCAGACAATGCCGACTGGCGACCACTCGGGGGAGAGCCTTTTCTGTAGCTGCTCCGGCTCTGTGGAACGGGTTACTAGCAGAGATCCGGACCCTTCCCACCCTTGCGGCCTTCCAAAAGCCACCAAAACCTGGCTGTTCCGGCAGGCCTGGGGTTGCTGATTCACATCAGGTTCAACCCCCAATCAAACCGGATGTATGTTGGGTTTTTAAACTGTTTGTTATTGTTTGTATTCTCACCCTGTATGTTATTTTATTGCATTCGTATTTGTAAGCCGCCCTGAGTCCCCCGGGATTGGGCGGCATATAAACCCATTAAATTATGAATTATTAATTATTTTTCCCCAGTTTGAAGTGGGGGGGGCGGGGTGAGTAGCCCCTCATGCCAGCATCCCGAAGAGTTACAGCAGGCCATCCCATTCATGAAATAGCTGATTCGCAGGTGCTGCTCAGGTTGCACATTCCAGCAAGCATGGCCATGTTTGCCATTGATTGTGGCCACAAAAGCAGCCAGAGGCCGAGCGATGCACCCAACGGGCCTCACACCAACTTTCAAAAGGGGACTGTAGCCACAGCTATCCACAACTTTTTTTACTTTTATTTTGTCCCAACCTCCGTGGTCCAGTATGTTGTTAAAAGTTAACATTTCTGAAATGCTATTTTAAACACCATACTGGGCCACGTGGGTCAGGACAAGATAAGGGTAAACAAAATTGTGGATAGCTGCTGCTACAGTCCCCTTTGGAAGGCCGGCACAAGGCACGAGGCATATGGGGAACATCTCCTGCTGCAGAAGTGGCTGTGCCTGAGGAGCGCTTTTGGGACAGAAGGCAAAGCAGAAGTGATCTGCTTTGCCTCACCCCCTTGCCCTCATTCTCCCTTCGGCTCTTCAAGTGTCTCGCCCAAAACCAAGCTCTGGCAGAGCTCAACCAGAGAAGTGGCCTGCAGGCTTTCAGAAGCAAAGTTGAGGCTGAGAGGAGCCAAGGTGTGTGTGGGGGGGAGTCAAGTACCACCCCAGCGCTCTTCTTTTCTTGGTAATGGAGTCTTGGGAGGGTGAAACTGCATCCCCAGGCAGGGCGGGTATGTCGGTATGTGTATAAAAAGCACAAAGCAAGGGAACCAGCAGCCGCGATTAAGGAGCTTTGTGAGACGTCATGCCTACACTCAAAGTTTGGAGGGGGAGGGAGAAGAGATACTTCACTCTCTCTGCAGTGTTTTGCTTGAAAATATTTGAGAATCTGACCAGAGAGAAGGGGTATAGATTTTCATGCCTTCCTTTACAGAAGATCGCTTCACACCTGGGACATTGGAAGAAACCCTGCAAGGAGATGCTACTGCCAATGTGCGGGAAATATCCCCCATCCCCATATGCAGATCGTCCTTTCAAAGAGGGGTTTTACCAGGTCAAAGAGGTGGCTGAAGGTAGTGTTTGCATCAAGTTGGGCTTTCTTTGTGAGGCGGATGATATGGGGAGCAAGAGATTTAGAAAGCTTGGGCTGATGTGGGGCAGTTTCCACAGCAAAGCATCCCCAAGGGTGAGCTTCTTGTGGGCCAGCCAAAGAGGGAGTGTCTTCAATGAACTTCTCTCTGTTTGTCTGTGTCTCTGCAGGCAGTGTCTCCTCATGGGGCTCCTTTCTCCTTCTCTGCCTACAGAGACAGACAAACAGAGCCAAGTTCATTGAAGACACTTTGATGGCAAAAGAAGTTCAGGAACGGAGTTTTGAGTTGCCCCGTAGGGACATTTTTTGCCCTCCAGAGCCTTCAGAGGGTGAAAAATGGCCGCACACACAAACCAGAAGTCCGTTCCCAAACTTCCAGTTTGCACGTTGAGTGAAAAATGGGTGAAAATGAAGGCCGAAGTCAGCTGGCCAGTGCGCATGTGCGTGCTGGAGCTTACAGGGCAATGCCTTGCAGGGTGTATGTGGGAGGCCGTTTTTGCCCCCCCCCAGGCTTCTAGAAAGTCTCTGGAACCCTGGGAGGCCGAAAAACAGGTCCATTGCATTCCAAAGGGGGGAGGGGGGGTTGCACGTGCATGCATGTGGGGGGTTGCATGCATAGAATTATGGGTGTGGGCACGCCCATGCATGACCCCACTGTGCTCCCCCCACATTTGGTACAAGATGGCAAAAAGGTTAGCCATCACTGCCCTAAGGTGACCGGGGAAGGGAAGCGCTTCCTCCTGGGCTGGCCACGCCCACCCACTTCAATGGGGCTTATTTTGGGGGTAGGGGTTATATTAGGCCTACCCCCCCTCAATCGGGCTATGCCTTACTTTTTGAATAGGTCATATTTTCAGGGAAACACAGTAGTTCCATCTTACAGCCCATTGGATGCCTTGCCTACAATAATGCTATTGAGTAGATATAATGTTCTTTATCAAGAGCATTTCTCATACTTTGAGTAGTGCATGTGCTTGAAGTCTCATAGCTACCACTTTGGGGCGGGGGGGGAGCAGAAGGAATCTTCCTTCTAACTACAGGTAGTCCTCGACTCCCAATAGTTCATTTAGTGACTGATCAAAGTTACAACGTCACTGAAAACAGTGACTCATGATCGTTTTTCACACATATGACCATTGCAGCATCCCCATGGTCATGTGATCAAAATCCAGAGATTTGGAATTTGACTCACGTTTATGAGGGTTGCAGAGTCATGTGATCATCTTTTGTGACCTTCCGACTAGCAAAATCAATGGGAAAGGTAGATTCACTTAACGATCAAGTTACTAACTTAGCAACTGCATTGATTTACCACAACATGCCTTCGTGCTTTGGTGACAAGAAATGTACAACTTACGGGGGAATATTATTCATTCACCCGTTGGACAAATAGTGACCGAATAAACTCAATTAGGTGTTTTTCTCAGCTGTTGGGGGGAAAAAAGGACTCAGCCTGCAATTACCTTTTCCAAGCCGATGCTTGTGCTTTGAGTCATATTGATCAGTCTGTTCTTTGCATAAATCTCCCTGTGTCTGAAGTTGATGGGAACTCAGACACAGTTCCTTCTTACATAAATCAACTCTGTTTCTTGTTCCCTTTCTGTATTTCTACCAAGAACGAAAGAGAAAGTGGACGGTGTGGATATATTGAAGGATGAACATTCCTTTTTTGAATAGATCAGAGCAGAGTGAAGCATGATTGGCCACTCGGCACACCCTCCACTCCCCTAAATCAGTCCTAGATATTTGGAAGCCCTTTGATTGTGTGGGAAATGCTTGTAACAGTATGGCAAGAGATAAGTTACTTGTTCCCTCTGTCTTTGGCCTATTGAGCAGTGCAGCTCAATAGAATCCCGCATGCTGTTTTAAGTCTGGGAGTACGAAACACAGAAGAGCATGGAGGAAGAAAAGGGAAAAGGGCCTATTGCAATCTTACCTCCTGCCCAGTGGTGGGTTCTGGATCCTGTTGCAACTGATACAATGCAACGGAGCCCGGCGTTCTCCACATGCACGCACGGAGCACGGGCACACATGGGCGCAGGCATCCTTACCTCTGTGATGCCTCCATGACTCCTCCGCAATGCTCCAGCTGCTCGGCAGAGGGTCACGCAGGCGCTGTACGTTCCGTGCACATGTACGGAAGCACTGAAGAACTCAAATACAGGTAAGGAGCTCAGGAGGGTGGGTGGACCCTCCGGAGCAGCGTACAGGAATGGTATCATGCTCCTGGCAGGCACCGGTATGCCCGTACCAGGGCGTATCACCTGCAACCCACCACTGCTCCTGCCGCATATCATATCATAGGTTACTCCCTGTCTCCTCTTTCAGACATATCAGCATCCAGCAGCATTCGAGGGTGAAAACAAGGTGCTGAATCATATCATATTGCTAAAAATGAACCCTTTCAGAGTTTTTTTTTTCTTACAGTTTGAGGGTAGCTGGTGGAACTTGGCCATAAATTTTACCAAACGCCCCCTCTAAATTTTGGTTTAAGCAATTTCAATTTAAACTTGTATAAAATATTGACCTCTAGTGGCTACCCCGCAAAATTGCACAAGCAGCTGCAAATGTGTAACACAGGCATTCATTCCATTCCAGCAACACAAACATCTTAAGTCACTTTTGGACTTGGCCACTTCATTAATTTGTTGATTTGGAAAACTTATATCAATCCCACATTGGACTTTCATTTGCCTTTGACGGTGCCAGAAATTCTGTTGCATGTTTTGCAGTGTTTTCCTATGCCAAATAGCTTTTGGATGAACAAATGTAGACACTGAACCAAAGTGATTTTTCTCACACATTTTCCACATAAACACAGTTTCCTGAAACCTAAATATCACAAGCATTAAATGTCAAGATAGGCACAGATATAATAAAAATGGAACTCTTGCTATGCTGTGCAGCATTGCTCTAAACTAATATTTTTCAAACTTCTTGTTGTTGTTAGTTACGAAGTCATGTCTGACCCATCACCATGGACAACGTTCCTCCAGGCCTTCCTGTCCTCTTCCATCCTCTAGAGTCCATTTAAGCTCATGCCTACTGCTTCGGTGACTCCATCCAGCCACCTCATTCTCTGTCGTCCCCTTCTTCTTTTGCCCTCAATCTTTCCCAGCATTAGGCTCTTCTCCAACGAGTCCTTTCTTCTCATTAGGTGGCCAAAGTATTTGAGTTTCATCTTCAGGATCCGTCCTTCTAAAGAGCAGTCAGGGTTGATCTCTTCTAGGACTGACCGGTTTGATTGCCTTGTAGTCCAAGGGACTTGCAGGGGTCTTCTCCGGCACCAGAATTCAAAGGCCTCAATTCTTTGGCATTTCAAACTTGGTAAGTTCTATTTATTTAACACATGGCAGCAACTTTTAACATTTTGACTCCCAGAATTCCACAGCCAGTGATGTGTCTTAGTCTGCACATCTTATAATTGTCAAATTGCTCTAAACTGCGTCATCACCATTAGTCTTCTATTACAGAAAAGAAAAGATTAAATTCCTTCCTTCTGCTACATTTAAGATACTATCCCCTTTTCTTCAGTTGGCAGGAAAAAACATGCCCCCGTATGAAAGCTGCTGCCCCTATTAATCACCTGCCCATCTCCACTGCATCTCTCTCTCTCTCTTAACCCTGCCGAATGGGTTTGTCTGAATAACATGTGGAGAATGCGTTGGGCAAAATGACTGGCTGAATCATCCAGCTTTGTTGCCCAGTCTCTTCGTCATTTCATCTACCAGTCAGGGGGGCTGTAAGGAGGGTCTGACACCAATACTCGTGTATTTTTAGGCTGCTTTTTCCCCTGCTGTCATAGCATAAGCTTAATCATGCATTTATAAAGAACAACACCACAAATAGGAATTAGAAAGGGAGTTGAGTCACCTGCAGCATTTCCTGAGAGGGTTCGATAATTTCGCAGTTACACTATTACAATCTCGCACAAAAGTGGAAGGGCAATAAATAGAAATACTCACATAAACGATGGAGTAGTCTAGCACTCTTACCCTAATGCAGCCACTGGTCCAACACCTTTCCCAAACATATTTCAAAAGTAACAAGAAGTAACCTACAGCCTGAGTTCAAATACCGGTGACAGAGAACACACCTCTGCAGAGTTTTCTTTGCAACAGAGCAAAGCAAGACAGTAATTAAAGCAATTTACCCAGCTCTGTAGGGAATAAGAATAGCAAGAGGAGAGGCTGACTAGGGACAAGAGGGAAGTATTGTAGTTGTACCTCATCAGCCTGAAGCACTCAAAAGACTTCTCTCAGATCCTTCACACTGTTTGTCCCCCAATTTTGCTTCCAGGGTCGCGACTGGTGAAATGTGGCACATTTTAAACATATTGAGGCTCCCAATGGATGACATCAGATTAGCTGGTAGAGTTAATAATAATTAAACATGGTCTCACTCAAGAATTAAAAAAGAGATAAAGGCAAGATCATGTGCATATGGGGAAATGACTGTTCTCAAGGAATTACTGTGCCATAATCGAGTTAAAGTGGGGACCTAACCTTGGAGAGTTGATTTTAATTGTCTTCCCCTCTGTATGTTTTAGTAACTATCATTTCTCTATTAACTTTAGACTCAGGAAGGGAATACGGAAAACTGCAAGGAAAGAAGAGAAAAGCAAACAGAAGTCCATTTCAGAGCTGGGTTCTGGCAGTCACTACTGCCGGTTCGCTCTTGGGCATGCTGTGTGTGTATGCTTGATGTGCACTGCGCATGCGCAGAAGCAAAAAACAAGGTGGTGGCATCCACGGCACTGCCGGGAGAACCGGTTTGGGGGCGTGACAGGTCTGGGTCACTGTTGGTTTCAGTGACCCAGGCCGCCAAACTACTACTGGTTCGGCCGAACCGGGCTGAACTGGTAGGAATCCACCACTGGTCCATTTCTGCTATACAGTTGTCCTTGACTTACAACAGTACATTTAGTGCCCATTCAAAGTTACAACAGCATTGAAAAAATTGACTTATGACGATATTTCAACTTCAATTCAAGCCTTCATTCAATTCAATGCAATAGCAGAGTTGGAAGGGACCTTGGAGGTCTTCTAGTCCAACCCCCTGCCTAGGCAGGAAACCCTATACTGTTTCAGACAAATGGCTATCCAACATCTTAAAGATTTCCAGTGTTGGGGCATTCACAAAATCTGGAGGCAAGCTGTTCCACCATTCAAACCTTTATTGTTGGACAATGAGATTGGCTGAGCCTCCCTTTGTGTCGTCCCCCCCCACAACACAATGCAACTCACAGTGAAAGACAAATAATTCCTAGCCCAGTGAGTCCTACTAACAAACACCCAGTCCTATTGCAACATGTGAATTTATTGCATGTTGTGCCGGCTCCACAAGTCAATCGCACTACGTTGTTGTAACCTCAGATTGACTTGCGAGCCAGATGTTTATCAACTCTACATGGGTGCAGGCAAGTTTTGCCCCTTGTGCTACACACACATCCATACAGACATTATTCCAAGCACCACACACCAATACAGGGAGTTCAGGGGCACTGCGTGTGAACACAGCACCATCTTGTGGACAAAAAAACTCTTATGACTGTTGCAGCATTCCCATGATCATATGATCAAAACTTGGATGCTTGGCAACTGGCATGTACAGGTATTTATGACAGTTGCAGTGTCCCAGCATGTGCTTGTGAAATCTCCTAGCTATCACTCTTGGGGGTGGTGCAGAAGGAATCTTCCCTCTAACTACAGGTAGTCCTCAACTGACTGTAGATGCTTGGCAAGCAAAATCAATGGGGAAGCCAGATTTACTTAACAACTGTGTTACTAACTTAATAACTGCAGTGACAATTGTGGCAAAGAAAGTCCATAAAAGTGGGCAAAATTAACTTAACAACTATCTTAGCCAAAGAAAGATGTAAGCTGATCCCTTCTAAATTGTTTCTTTATTAAGGCTAAAAATGGCTGTCATTCTTTGTACCTAGCCATCCTGTGTTGTTGGTGCAGGATGATGAGATTGAGATGGCTGAGTTGTTTGTGTCATGGGAAACTGGGCCAGTGAGTGATTGGGGTGGGGGTGGGAGTTTAGTTTGAAAACAGTTGCTGATGCCTTCAAACCACCCGTTCCCTGAAGAAGGCTGGCAGAAAGATTTATTTTGTTCATATATAACACAGCGCTTTTCAAACTTGGCCACTTTTAAAAATGTGGACTTCAACTTCCAGAATTCCCTAGGCAACATTTTTTTCTTATTATCAAGGTTTTTTCCCCTGCCTTCCTGCCTCTTCTGCATGCTGCTCAGAACTACCGCCATGTATCCCATTCTATCGCTAAATCAGGGGTCCTCCAACTTATTAAATAGGGTCCCTCAGACTGTTGAGGGGGGCAGACCGACTGGGTGGGTGGTCATGTGACTGGGGGTGTGGCCAATTTAGCAGCCCATTAAACAATTCACACAAATTAAACTGGTAGGTGGGATGATGGGGAGGGTGTAGCCTTGTGGTCCTCTGTGGACTGGATTGACTGCTTTGGCGGGCCATATTCGGCCCACGGGCCGTAGTTTGTGGATTCCTGCTCTAAAGGAACAGTGATTGATTGATGGATTGATTGATTATGTGACATCAAGTCATGTTCAACTCCTAGAGATCTCATAGATAGATTTTCTCCAGAACAATTTGAAAAATTCCAGGGAATTTGGAATTGTGTATTCATATTGCATGGTATAGTAAACATGTGACTAAACCTCTTACAAAGCAGAGTTGCCAGGTGTCAATCTAGAGTAGAAATATAGGGAAGAAAGTTAATATGGCCACATCAGGATGAAATGTATTTGGGTGATAATCAGCAATTACAGCATATTTCAAAGTATCCCCCAAATCTGCAGCTGCAAAGGTTTTAAATATGTTTCTACCATAAGTGAAATTTTGCATGGTTTTTGTATGCAACCTATGTAACTGCTAATAATTTCTGTAGTGTTTGTATGCAAAAATAATTAATATGCATTTTCTATGCAATTTTCTCAAAAGTAGGCTTTATTAAACTAAATTAAATTATTACATATAATTATTTTCCTTGTACAAATTGTTCCATATACACATTGATTTGCCTCTGTTTTCTCAAAGTAGACAAAAGTTTAAATTTTCTAGCTGAAAAATGCCAGCACATTTCTTTTGCCATTTTCATTTCTATTTTGGCAGAATCCTTTATGCACATATAAAACAAGCAGAATATTAACAGTTAATAATTAACAGCAATTAATTCTATGGTTTCAACTAAAAACAGCAGCTAATTATATGGTTTCAACTAAAAATAAACATTATAAATGTCATATTTAACAATCGACATTTGAAGAAAAGTAACTATGTCACTTTTATGTTATAGATAAAACAATTCAGGGAAATTTTATCTTATTGCTAAAAGAAATCCTCTTTTAAGTTTCAAAAAATGACAAATTGCAGTGTTGACAAAAAGCACATAGAATATCAACAATCTAAAGCTATAAATAACATATCCAGTTTTCTTTCCGATATTGTACATTAGTTATTTTAGCTACATCCTTAACATTGAAGCTATGTTTTCAAATATATGGATAAATTCAGAGAGGAGTTAGCCACATCCCTTTATATTCATTTCTCCTATTCATTCCTCAGCTCTTTCACTTCTGTGATATGAAACAAAAGATTTATTCACCTAATCCATCCTTTTTGCAATGAAAAAAGCAAATGAAAATTACCTATCTACTATCAAAGCTCCCCTATCTGTCTATTTGTAACCTTCAATTAGCCAAAACAATGTATCACAGGGCAACAATTTTTGAATCAAGGTACCTCAAATGAGCTAACTTAAAGATGCCTACAAAATCTGGGAGCCATTACTTTTGTGGAATTAACATTTCAAGGATCTTCAAGCCAATTATATTTACAAAAATGTGGCTACTGCAGCACCATGGCAGCCATATGAATTAGATCAAGGGTGTCAAACCTGTGGCCCACAGGTTGGATGCGTCATGAACTGGCATGCCCACCCCCGTTTTAGCGAAGAGGGGGAAAGTTGTGAAACGTCACATGATAACATGTCATTGCGAGTTTGTCACCCCTGAATTAGATGATCCCTGCTAGCTTTTCACAAGCAAAGTCAATGGGGAAGCTAGGTCCTGTCATATTAGAACTTTAAAGGTGATAATCGGCATTGAATTGCACCCATGATTTTATTGGTAGCCAATGCAGCTCGCAGAGCAGAGGTGTCACATAGGCGTCTCAGGCTTACCCATCATTAGTTATGCTACTACATTCTGGACCAGCTGCAGTTTCCATGTGGTCTTCAAGGGAAGCCCCATGTAGAGCACATTGCAATAGCTGCCCTGGCCTGCAAGACAAGAAGGTCATGGATGGTTGTAAGGAGGTTCTCTTGCAAATGCCTCTTGGGAATAGCTGCCAGTTGCTCCTCAAGCAGAAACTGATATCCTTAGATTGTGTACCAGTCTTGAAAGAAGCAATGTGATTCCACTCAGGACCAGAGACAAAGGATCCCTAGAATGGAGTGGTCCCAGGCCCTACAGCTATTTGGTCTTCTTAGAGTTGAGTTTGAGCCTGTTCTCCCCAGCCAGGCCTCAGCAGCTTCCTGGGGTATTCAGAAGACTGGAGTATACAGTTTAGAAATTGCCCAGGACCAAAGTATAAAAAGATGTTGCATTACATGTTGTGCTTTTCCAATACCAGCACTTTGCAAAATGAGTGCACTGAGCAACTTGTTATACACTGATGTGTGGAGTACACAACCGTTAAAAGTATTGAATGCCAAAGGGATCACAAAAAGCTTTTTAACTATCACACTGAATTGTGACTTTTATTTTCTCATCACTTTGGGGGGGGGGGGGAAGAGAAAAAAATCCATGCAACTCTTTTTCTGTGTCCCCTTCCTTCCCAGAGCCAGTGGGAATCCTGCTCCCCTAAATCTTGCTGCCCCACAGAATGCCTACACCATATACCTGGGAGGGGATTTTGCAGCACTGCTCTCTAGTTCTGCCCAAACTCAGGCACTCCATGGAAAGCCTGCTTCATTTGGCAAACTCAATGCCCTGGTTCAGAGGTGGCATTCAACAGGTTCTAACCAGTTCTGGAGAACCGGTAGTGGAAATTTTGAGTAGTTCGGAGAACCGGTAAATACCAACTCTGACTGGCTCCAACCTCATCTATTCTCTGCCTCCCGAATTCCATCTGATTGGCAGGAAAAAGGGGATTTTGTAGTAATCTTCCCCTGGAGTGGGGAGGGAATGGAGATTTTGCAGTAGCCTTCCCCTGCCATGCCCACCAAGCCACGCAACACCCATCAAGCCACGTCCACAGAACCAGTAGTAAAAAGAAATTGAATCCCCCACTGCCTCATGCACTATATTTTTTGTTATTCTTACTTGTTGTGGGTTCAATGGAATGAAGTTTCAAAACTTCTTATTCTTTACAACTATGGATTGAAGCCTATTGAACACTAAGGGCAGCAAACAATTAGAGGGGTTTTGGCATCTTTTGGCTGCCATCTAGTATTTGGCCAGATAGTAATAGCACTTAGACTTATATACTACTTTACAGTGCTTTTCAGCTCTCTCTAAGTGGTTTATAGAGTTAGCATATTGCCCCGACAATCTGGGTCCTCATTTTACCCACCTTGGAAGCATGGAAGGCTGAGTCAACCTTGAGCCACTTGGAATTGAATTTCTTCAAGTAGTGATTTAGCCCTGCAGGACTGCATTCTAGCCACTGTGCCACCACAGCTGTTTGCAGTTGTTGAATAAGTGCTATTGGAGAAATGGAATTTGAATTTGAAGAAACAGTTGTGAGGATATGTGTGTGAGCCATAAATTATCCAAAGAATGTTATATGAAAGCAGGTAGAAGTGAGAGCTCCTGGGAGTAGCAGCCATTAGGAAGGGAGGTTCATGCAGGCAGGCTATTGAAATTCAAAAGAGGAGTCCTCCTGCTTATGGATAGTCCTCTACTTGCAACACAATTGTGCCCAAAATTTCTGTTGCTAAGTGAGACAGTTGTTAAGTGAGTTTTGCCCCCTTTTACAACCTTTATTGCTATATATCCAAAATGTGTTTTTTTCAGGAGGCAACTGGACTTTCTTGGGGGGGGGGGGCTTGAAGACATTTTGCTTTTCATCCAAGAAGTTTCTTCAACTCTGACAAGATATAGTGGAGAATGGAATGGACACTATCCTGTCAGAGCTGAAGAAGCTTCTTGGATGAAAAGCAAAACGTCCTCAAACAAAACAACAACAACAATCAAGAAAGTCCAGTTGTCTCTTGAAAAAAGCACTTTTGGGGCAACCATGACCTGGATGACTGACAATCTCTACAGACTTTCTTGCTATAGTTGTCAAGTGAATTGCTGCAGTTATTAAGTTAGTAATATAGTTATTAAGTGAATCTGGCTTCCCTATTGACTTTGTTTGTCAGAGGTTCACAAATGGTGATCAGATGATCCCGGAACACTCCAACCATCATAAATACATGCCAGTTGCCAAGCATCCTAATTTTGATCATGTGACCATGGGATGCTGCAACAGCCACAAGTTGAAATGCCATTGTAAGTCACTTTTTTCAGTCCTGTTGTAATTTTGGATGGTCACTAAACAAACTGTTGTAAGCTGAGGACTACTTGTACATTGCTAAGTACTTCCTTAAGTCAGAGATAAGCTAGTCAATTTCAGGACCTCTTAGCTCTTAGTCAATCCATTGACCAACATACCGTATTTTTCAGAGTATAAGACGCACCTTTTTCCCTCAAAAGAGTGTGTGAAAATCTGGGTGCATCTTATACACCGAATACAGCATTTTTGGCCTCCTTCACCAAAATGACCATGCACAGCCTTTAGGAGGATTCCAGAGTGCTCCTGGAGGCTGGGGAGGGCAGAAATGAGCAGAAAGTGGGTCATTTTTTGCTTGTTTTTGCTCCGCAGCACCCAGGAGCACTCTATAAGTCTCTATAAAGGCTATGCATGCCCCCTTTTTAACAAAAAACAGGCCTGTTTTCGTGAAAATGGGCCAGTTTTGTGAGGTCTGCAGGGTGCAAAAACTTTTTTAAAAAATTTGCCTCTTCGAAATTTTGGTGCGTCTTATACTCCAAAAATACAGTAGCTAAAAAAAAAAGAAGGGGGGAACCACAAAGACTATGGAAACCAGTTTCTAATGAACCTGAGAACCGAAAGAAAATTGAAAAGTGGGAAAACAGGTGGTCCCTCAGGAAATGTGCAGAACCAAATTGAAGCCACAAGTTTGCTGATACAAAGTTGTGCTTTTTCATATGAAATATTAGTGGTTGCAGTCAGTGAAAAACAATTTCCTTCCAGAAACAATTAGAACTGCCTGGACCACCTTAAAAGCATAATGATGGCAAATCAAATAGCAACATGTAAATGCTTTAAGCAGCAAAATAAAATATACAAAACAACAGGAGGCAAACGTTTTTATTGATCTATAATTCAATGGCAACAATGCAAAGTCCTTGAAATTAGGCATTTATACCTTGCCTCCAATTTGGCAGTTTAGATCTTCGAGGAACATAAAGAACTCAGAATCAGGAGACATGCAGTGTGATTTAAAGAGAGAAGCAATTTGGTAAAATGTAAAGATAACACTTTTGTATCTAGGGAAAAAAATAGCTGTTCAACACTATAATTATGCTTTGGAAGTTACATTGCTACCAGAAGGCAGTACATTGAATTCTGAGTATGAGCTCCTATAAATTTGAATAATTTTTAAATCCCCAACCTGTATTCTTTATTTCAACTTTATGAAGGAAACTCAATTTTAGCTTTTGAGGTTTCAAGCAAATTGACCAGCTGCTTTCTCTCAATGGCTGCCAATGTTCAGCAATACATTAAATTGGGGTCCATTCTAACAAGAAGATATGTGGGCAACAGTTCAGAGTTGGGAATTGGTTCACTGGTTCAGTGAAGTGTAATCTTCTATGTGTTCAGATTAAATTAAATAACAAAACTGGAATTCACACCCAGAGAACTCTCTTGCGGTTTCAAATTCCTAAATGCCACAGGTAGAACTATACTATATATAATATTGAACAGAAGTAGAAGAGAAGCAGAAGTATAAAATTAAGCCTACAGTCTTGTTGATCATAGAAATTGTTCTTTTTGAAGGACAGGTTCTCTAAGAAGCTCAAGGAAGTGTACAGATAAAGGTTCCATCCCAGCCCAACATATGTGCTAATTGTTCCCGAAGGCCTGGAGGAACATTGTCCATGGGGTCGCAATGGGTCAGACACGTAACAACAACAATTGCTTTGGCTATTGTCAGCTTTGATGGTGTCCAGCCACTGTGTTCTTTGATGGCCTGGTTTCCTCTGTTAACTCTTCCAAACATAAGTGCTTTCTCCAGTGAATTCCCCTGCATGACATGTCCAAAGTAAGCGAGACACAGTTTTGTAATTTTTGTCTTCCAGTATACAAAATATGCAAAAACAGACCTTGACAGCCTATGATCTATTGAAATGGCGCCTCTTAAGATAAAATTATCAAAGCCAAGTAAAGGTTCATTGTGAAGGTCTGATGTCTTTATTTCACCTAAAACTCTTTAATTAGTGTATGGCCAATCAATTCCTTGCTTAGTTTGATCAATTCTAAGGGGGACAAAAGTTAAAAATACCTCAAGTCCTGATCCAGAGGACCCTGACTGTTTCTCTTATTTTCAGCAAAGGGCAGCAAAGATGTAGATCATTTAATACGTCAATGCCTAGAATTCCTTCCTAAAATATTCACTGGTAAGTATTAACTATGTTCTCCAAAGTTCCCCTCCTAAAAATCTTTCTCTTATTTTGACGTTAGAAAGGACATTAAAATACAACATCTGGCTTCTAGGTGGAAACTATGTTTTTTTAAAGTCAACAGGGTCCATATATCTCCCATAATAAAACTGTTTGGGGGAACCAGCTATCATTCTATGAAAGAGAAAGAACTAAAGTTTTAGTCCTTTAGACTTAAAATATGCATGCAAGGCAATGCAATATTTTAATTAAGCTTACATGCCATTATAATCTTACAATATTTTACAATCCTACTTACTATATGTAAAAAGATTAAAAAACAGAAACAATAGACAAATCAGTAAACATTTATTTGGTAAAATAGTCCTAACCCAAAACAGGAGGAATCGCAAATAATCTCCCCCTTGCTGAAATAACCATATTTTTATTGCAAATGAAATATCTGATGGAGATCATGTTCCAGAGAAGGGGGATCAGAATCAAGAAGGCCTACAATCAGGGGTGGGTTCCTGCCAGTTCTAACCTCTTCTATAGAAGAGGTTCCACAAATCTACAGTGCCGTTTAGAACCGGTTCCAGCTCCCTCCCCCTCGCCCGTCTGCACATCATCAAGATGAAGAGCGAGAGGAGGAATTCTGGGAGTTGAAGTCCACAAGTCTTAAAGTTGTCAAGTTTGAACACTCCTAGGGGGTTTTTTCTAAAGGGTTAGGGGTGCAAGTGTCTTGTAACTTGACAGCTGTAAGACTCGTGTGCTTCAAATGCCAGAGTTTCTGAGCCAACATTTTGGTTGCTAAGCAAGAGTGTTGTTAAGTGAGTTTCACCACCCAATCACATGGCTGGCAAGCCATTCCCACTCAGTTACATGGTCAGTAAGCCACTCTCACCCAGTCACATGGCTGGCAAGCCACTCCCACAAAGCAGGCCACACCTACAGAAGAGGTTCTAAAAAATTTGAAACCCACCACTGCCTACAATGCAACCAAGGACCCAATTGACATTCTTTTAAGAGTGGGAACAAGGAGAAGGCTCTTCCTGATTTAATCAGCTGGCCAGAAAGTATTGACAGAAGGTAGGATCCTTAATATCCAAGCCATAAAATAATCTTCTAATAATATAGATATCCAGGTTCCATAATACTTAGGATACATATTGGTCTTATAATTATTCAGGTGCTCTAGATTTTAAGATCAAATAATGATACCGATACCCAAACAAGGACCAATGGCTGCTATTAATGAAGACTATAAACTACTACATTAATGAATCAGAATGAAGACTATAAACTACTACATTAATGAATCAGAATTAACTGCAGTGGGAAGAAGACAGTTGCAACCTGCTATGGTTATGCATTTTCTGCAGGCATGTGGCTAATTCTAGGGGAAAGAGGATTCTAGACTAGATTTTGTCTGATTCCTGTATGGGTTCTCTTAGGTATGCAACATCATAGAATAGAATAACAGAGAATAGAATAACAGAGTTGGAAGGGACCTTGGAAGCCTTCTAGCCCAACCCCCTGCTTAGGCAGGAAACCCTATACTATTTCAGACAAATCCAATCTCTTCTTAAAAACTTCCAGTGTTGGAGCATTTACAACTTCTTGGGGCAAGGTGTTCCACTGGTTAATTGTTCTAATCATAATAGACGTTCTTCTATTCCGACCATTTTGGCACTATAATGCCAACATAAATAGAAATTAGTTGAAGTCTGTGGTCAGTGATAATATGTGTATGTGCGAGATACCTTATGCCACCAGGCTTGAAATTTGGGTTGAAACCTAGAAAACTACGCCGCCTATGGTCTGACCTTAGTGTAGTACACAAAATTGTCTGCTACAATGTCCTGCCTGTCAATGACTTCTTCAACTTCAACCTCAATAATACATGGGCAAACAATAAATACAAACTCAAGGTAAACCTCTCCAAATTCGATTTCAAAAAATATGACTTCAGCAACATAGTGGTCAACGCCTGGAATTGTCTACCTGACTCCGTCGTTACATCCTCTAACCATTACAGCTTCAACCTTAAATTGTCTACTGTGGACCTCACCCCATTCCTAAGAGGTCCATAAAAGAGGTGTGCATAAGCGCACCATCGTGTCTACTGTCCCTGTCCCCCATTTACTTGTTCTTGAGATTAGGACAAATGTTTGTTCTTTGAAGGGCTGGCAAGTAGCTATTCTAAATCACAATTAATGATAAAGAAGAAGGGGCATTGATCCGAGCAGGTACGTAGGCCTTTCTTTCTGGAAATCCATTGTATTTCTCTGTTTATAAATGTGTACATTTTTTGCAGTTACAAATATGCAGATTAATGACCCCTTCCATCTTCATTCTTAGTGCATTTCTTTTCTTCTTTATGTATAAATACTTAGCAATTCAGTCCTTTAAAAATATTGATTCTTTTTAGTTAGAATAATTTATGTTGGGCCTAAGTTGTTTCTCTTTGTATGTCAAATGTTAATAGCTTCAGTTTTTCATGCCTGTTTAGTCTTTTTTTATTTCTTCAAAAACAATGACAATATAATGAGAATAATAATTCAAAAGAAAATGTTAATTCCCTCTGCATTTTAAGGGATACAGGAAAGCTCACAAAAATATTGTCAATATTTTTTTCTTTATATAGTGCTATACCATCAGTCTCTCATTTAAATGTTTTGTCTTTGATTAGATTTGCTAATTTACCATATCTATGCTGTCTGCAGAGACAGGAAATTTCTTTCTGGCAGATATGAAATCTTGTTTGATTTGACACTTGTAAAACCTTATGTCATGGTAACCACTGTGCCTTGGCTAGTGGCACCTGGAATCAAAGCTCCATTGTGAAGCCAAAGTTCAATTAAGCTAGCTTCTGTAATCTTTAAAAAAAAACAACACTTGGTGTTGTTCCTTCATAGTTTTTTAAATAAAAAACTTCAAGGAAAATCTCAAGGTTACCTCCTAACTAAAGAAGGAGGCTCCAAAATACATCAGTTGCCTTTTCATATCCTTAATAAATATACATCACTATCTCAAGGAAAAAAGCCCCTAAAAGAAATCCAAAATATATAGGTAATCCTCAACCTACAATCATTTGTTCAGTGACCATTCAAAGTCAAAAAGCAACCTACAACTTGTCCTCAAAGTTATGGCCATTGCAGTGCCCACATGGTCACATGATCAAAATCCAGACACTTGGAAGCCTATCCGCACTTAAGTCTGTAAGGGTGCTTCAACTCCCTATCTTCCATCCCATTGATGTCCCTGTCAGAGTTTGCAGAAGCAATCACATCCAGAAAGCACACATGGGTAACTGATTCAGCAGGATTCATTAACTTCTCTTTATATATAAATAATTCATGAAGTAAATATAAAATACCAAAACTGGTTCTTCCAACGTGGCAGAGAGTACAAGCAAACACAGGCATAGGAGAGAATAGTTTCAGTTTTAGTTCAGAGCAGCAGACGAGTTTTGAGCTCAGCACAGACTCAGAGCTTTAGTACAGAACAGTTGAACTAAGCCATGCCCAGGCTCCTTGCTGTCTCCTTGTTGCTCACACAGCAAATACTGTTTCAGTTTTTAAACAGCCCTCATTGGCTGACCCAGTTGCCATGTCTCCCAAGTCATGAACTCTCTCATACACTGACAGTCCCTTTGGCCCCTTGCCCTCCACAGCCATTGCTGACCTAGATAACTTTTGCCATCTTCTTGCTCCTGCTGCTGACCTGGTTGTGAGGCAACTTCTGACCATATGACGGTTTCCCCCCCAGCTCACACATGGTAGTTTCCTCATGAGACCTGGGGAAATTAGCCTCACATGACCATCAGCTGCCTCACAATTGGCCAGGCCAGGCACATCTGATCAGTAGCAGGAGCAAAAAAAATGGTGCTCAGGGGCTTCTTGGAGCCCTCAGAGCTGCAATACAGCAAAATGGCCCTCAGTCACAGCAGCAAGGGGTGGAATTTGGTTAACAACAGCAATGGGAAGTGCTGGGATTGCCATCACTAACTGATGTGGTCACATGATTATGGTTGTAAAATGAAGCTCACCTGTAGGCTTTAGGAATTGCATCATTGAATCGTTTATAACCACAGGACGTCCCTATTTAGCAACTATAGTTGGAACCAGCAACTTGGTTGTCGGGAAGTAATTTCTAAGTGAGATCAAGACTGTGCTTATGATTTTATTTCAGCTTTCCTTTCCCTTATAGATCTGCAAAGGGCATAAATACAAGGACTGGTCATACAGTTCCTTTTTATCACCATCATAACTGCAACAAGAATCACTTGTTCCCATATTTTCTCTTGGGATTCTATTAACACACCACATCTCTTCTTAAATATTGATGCCAAGGCTGTAGGCTGGACTGGAAAGTTTCAAAAACTGCAGAGGCAAATAAAGTCCATGAAGTTACCAGATCATCTCAATTTGAAGGAAATGTTACTTTATACTTTACAATTAGATCATTTTATAAAACTTCACTGATGGTATTTGATTTTTTTTTAAAAGGTCTATGACTATAAGCCTATGCCTCTTCCCCTCTATTCTAATATAAATGAAATATTCAGGGGATTTTTTGATCATTGAAGAATTCTGATTCTGCCAATTACACAATAACACAAAAATTAAAGTTCTCTGACTATGCTGCCTACAAATGATTGGAAATAATAGGTACAGCCAAAAGGAATGTGTAACCTGTTGTTCTGCACCGATCTTTCAAAAGCCACCACAGGCCAAATTCCAGAATTTATGGGTATTATTCAAGACATCTGGAAAGCACAAGGCTACCCAAACCTAATGGACTTTTTGTTCAACAATTCTCATCTAATAAAGGAGAGGACCAATCTAGAAATAAATGTCCTGATAGTTACAACAATTGATCAATGGAACAGCTTGCCTCCAGAAGTTGTGGATGCTCCAACACTGGAGGTTTTTAAGAAGAGATCGGACAACCATTTGCCTAAAATGATACAGGATCTCCTTCTTTAGCAGGAGGTTGGACTAGAAGACCCCCTCCAAATACTCTTCCAACTCTGTTATTCAGTTTATTCTATCCTACACCACAAGTACAAGTCCATCTCATTTTGTCATGCCGCCTAGCTGCTGCTTAGCAACAGTGAAGCCTTGTAAGGGTGGCGCTATTGGAAAATAAAATCCTACAGTAAAGCATCTGCTTGCCCCTCTCTCGCTCTTATTTTCAACATTGCCCACTTAAGAGAGATTTGATGGTGCTCCTGAGAACCGGAAGACAAATTACAGTTCAATTAAGAGTTTATTTTCCCAGAAAGCATGAGACGAGGCTTTATGCTGATTGTGTTTGCCTTCTTAAGCAAATTATAGGAAACAATACAAATTTCCAACATCCATTCTTTATTATCTGATTACATTGCTTTCCCTGTGTCTGTGGGTGCATTTGCTTACCTTCTTTTCCTACGTATATTTATTTATTTAGATTTTTAAATGAGCAGTGGTCCAATGACATCTGTTTTCACTAGCTAATTTTCTAATTGCTTTGAAGAACTGATATTTCAAATCAGTTAAATGTCACTGAAGAAACTTACCGTACACCATCTGGAAGTAGTTCTTGGTAGACCTCGTGGGACACTTTACATGAGTAAAATCCATATATTAAAAGATAGCTGTTTAACACCACTTTTTGACAGCAATCAACTGTTCAGAATTCAACATTATGTTCATTTCTAATAATTCAATATATGATCAAGAATCTGTGTATGCCAATGCTTATTTATTTAATTTACCTTGTATTTGTTTTCTGCAATAAATGATGCTTGAGGCAACTAAGACCAAGAAAATGTACAATAAAATATAAAACTAGAACCAACAGCTCTTATTTATACATATGTCCAATGCAAGAGTCAATTAAAAGAGATAAATGCCTATTTGTGAAACTGATAGATTAAAAGAGGGAACATTAACAGGCAAAATAGAATAAAATCAAGAAGATAGCCTACTATTTCTACAGAATTATATGTTTAGAATGGCAGAACTGCATACCATAGAGTAAAACTGATGTTGCCTTAAACCTAAACTAATTAATTTCCATTGGGATGCAATCATTTCCTTTACAGCTAACATACCGGATTATTACAATATGCGAGATGCTAGTCTGCTGCTTTGTGCTTCCATAGGGAGGGCAAATGGAATTTAAAGGAAATGATTTTCTCTATCTGAGTTCCATTAATTTACCATTCATGTTGACAGCTGGAACCACCATTCTTTTGGGACAATTGATGGTATTTTTTTTTTCCACGGTGGTAAAAGCTAACTTCTATCTGAAGTAGTGAAAGAATGAAAGCAAGGGCAAGGATTCAAGAAAGCACCGTATCCTGGCAAAATTATGACCATTGGTTAAAAAAAAGATGGAAGAGAATGAGTAACTGGACACCAGGGGTGGCTCCACTAGGTGACAGGACATTCAAGTTAAAGTTGACCAGGAATTCCAGATGTCCCAAAGGTGCTTTTTCAAGAGGCAACTGAACTTTCAATGTTGAACAGCCCTCTCTCAACAGAGGGAGAGGGATGTGACATCATCTATCTCCAGTTTATAACACAGACCTTTGAGCAGTTCCAAGAAGTCTGCACACCCATTTGCCCTACTCAGGTAGCCCTGAGGACTCAGGTGGCCTCAACGACTTTCTAAAAGACTGCAAATGACCAGCTATCTTCAAGAAATATAAATCCTTCCATTCCCCACCACCCAGTCAGAGCTGAAGAAGCTTCTTGGATGAGAAGCAAAATGCCTTCCAAGAAAAACAAGTCCATTTGCCTCTTGAAAAAGCACCTTTGGGGCAACTATGACCTGGAGGACTGAGAATCTCCATAGAGATTCTAGAAGTATCATAGCAACTTCCTTTTTACGACTCTCTAATCCCTTAATTCGGGGTAGAGTCTGGGCGACTGCAACTGAAAAAACAAAAACCACTGTTATCCTGTTCTAGTAGCGCACAACAGCAAGAAAGCCAGAGATTGACTGGTCAAGTGCTTTTTATCCCCATTTTGTCTGTAGGATAAATTTAGGTACTTATATGTTAACATTTGCAATGGAGTGTTTATTCTTCTCATTTCTGTACAACTTGTTTTATTAAGCATCAAATCCCAGGTATAGTACAAGTCAAAAACCTTTCTCAAATTGGGAAGCATAATTTGGATAGGAACTGGTGAGGTTATTCTAGTATTCTCCACCTGAATCCTTTGCTGTCATGGAGCACAAATATAATACACAAAAATTTGGATTGCCAACTACAATCTACTACAAGCTCTAGACTACAAGCTCTTGAGAGAGCCACTTCGGTATAAATCACTTTGTTTTAAAGCATCAGGCTAGAAACTGGAAATCCTAGTTTAGGCACTAAGCCGGCTTGGTGACCTCGGGTCAGTCACTGTGACTCAGTCTTAGGAAGCAAGCAGTGGCAAGCCATTTCCAAGAAAGATGACCAAGGACTTGTCAAAACAGTAATCAAAAATCAACACTGGCTCAAAGGCAGTGTTGTTAAGCTATGTTAAAGATCCTACAGATAGAGAGATGAGTTATGTACTGAAATAATATAATAGTACTGGACATAAATGAAACTAACCAGTCTAATAAAGTTTGACTCCTAACTTTCCCATCATGTATACCTTTGCTAGTCAAATGTATAATAGTTTTGAGCATCCATGGGAAGTGTGGATAAAGGCAAATGGGCTAAGTATAAGCTATTCCTCATTCCAACTGCAATCTCATTCATCCTTACCTGGAAGTAACATTATACTCAATAGGAGCTGCTTGTCAGGAAATAGCTGAAGCATTCAAATAAAAAGGGACAAATGCAATTTATGTCCAGACACACCAAGGCTACCAAGGAATAACACCCCCCCCCCCGAAGATTTAGCTGGTAGGGACCCACCTGCCCCAGCCACATTGCAGATAAACATGTCCCAAATTTCTCCTCCTTCCCAACTAGAGCTGGATTTATGACAGGAGAACCTGGGAAACGAAGCAATAACCCGCGGCTACCTATTTTGCACTTCCAGGCAGGGATTTCGTTTTTTGGTCATACCTCTCCCTACTTTCCCCCCCGCCATAAATGGGCGAGAGTCATTTAAATCACTAGAAACCTAAACCGGACCGTTCTGAACCTGGAGACGTTAATGCACGAGGGGGGGTTCTAAAGTAGTATCCTGCGTTCCAATACTCTCAACTAAGAGTAATCCGCGGGTGGCGGATCTGCTCTCCCCTCGTCCTCAGATGCTTTCCTTCCCTCTCCATCTTTCGCCGCAGAGCTGCAAGCCCTGCGCTGGGAACCGAAGGCTGCACGTAGCGAGATTGCGGAGTGAAGGGGAAGAGAGCGGAGAAGCGGGGGTGGAAAGGAGGGGGGCTTCCAAAAAGCGCGCCCGCGAAAGCCGGAGACGAAGCGGCCTCTTGTCCCTCCCACCTACCGCCCCCCCCCGCCCCGGACTCTGCCGGCTGGCGGTCTGCCACCCCGGGAAAAGCTCGGCGTTGGGGGGTACGCCCGTTCTCCCTTGCCTTTTTAAGGCGCAGGCGGGAGCTCCTTTGCATTCTCCCTCTCCCCCCCCTCCGCGTCCCCCCTCCTTTATCAGCTCCCGCTGCATCGCCCCTTTAATAGCCGCTCGCTCGCTGGTCCCTTCTCTCCTCGCGCCTGCCGCCGCGAGACGGAAAGGCGCGGGCAGAGGGCGACGTTCCCGGGAAAGAGCCGGGAGGAGGAGAAAGGTTGGCCGAGGGATCCTGCCGGGGCCGGTTGAAGATCTCAGCTGCAACTGACTCCAGCTCTCGGCCCCGCTGGTCCGGCCGCCTCTGGGAACCGCTGCCGCGGCCACCACCGCGGTTCTCTTCCCCCGAGGCCCTCTCTCTGCGCATCTGCTCCTCCTCCTCCTCCGGTAGCCTCGGGCAGGTCGTGATGTGATCGGCAGCGCGTCCCTTGGGGAGGCCCATCCCCAGCGGGAGTCTCAGCACGACGGAGAGGGTGGTGGAGCAGCGGGCCAAGGGCCGCGCCCCCATGAAGGAGAAGGAGGCGGGGGCGGCCGGGGAGCGGGGCAAGCCGGCCACTTACACCGGGGACAAGAAGGCGCGCATGGCGGCCAAGACCAACAAGAAGTGGGTGCGCTTGGCCACCGTGCTGGCCTACGTCCTGTCCGTCTCCTTGGCCGCCATCGTGCTGGCCGTCTACTACAGCCTCATCTGGCAGCCGGTGAGAGGCGGCGGTCAGCCCCAGCCGCAGCCCCAGCCGCCCGAAGCGCCCCCCAGCCCCGTCAACCCGGGAACCAGCAACGGAGAGCGCCCGGCGCCGCCGATCGAAGGAGGAGGTGGCGACTCTTCTGCTTCGGTCAATCCCGGCGACAACTCGAAGCCGTAAGGAGTCGTTCCGGCCCAGGAGGCCGGAGGCACAACTCCCCCAACTCATCGGACAGCACCGGTGGCATCGGAGCCCCTGATCGCGGAGGGCAGGAGGCCGCCAGTGGGAGAATCGCGCAGCCGCCGCGGGAAACGTGACCCCAGACTCGACTGGACTCTCTTTCTCTCTTGCAACCGCCCGGCCCCGCCACAGGACCCCGCAGCCGTGTTCTGGACTCCCAGGGCCTGGGGCTCAGAGACGCCTTTCGTTTTACCTCGCCCTCTTGGCAAGACTCGGGCAGGGAAGACTGTAACGGTGTTAGCTTTTCCCCCCTTCCTTTTCCAAATATGTCTTTATTAATCAATAAATACTGGGGGAGCCACATGAAATGGAGCTCAGGTATGTCAGCCTCTCTGAAATGTACCCGATGCATTTCCTTTGTATTCTTGTGTATAAATTCTTTGTATACAGATGCACTTAATTAATGCATAGAAAAGAGCTATAGAGTCTATATTCTGTACACACATATATTGGCAGAGCAATTGTAGAATGGTATTCAAAGGGCTATTGCTGGGTGGAAACCTACTATGAAATTCACATCCAACCTGGGACAGAGGTTGAAGCCGCTTCTGTAAGACCCAGGCCACTAATTCTGACTTGACCCAAAGTTTGATTCCTGTTCGCTTCACATGTATTTTCTTAGACACTGGTGTCTTGATTTTAAACCAGAGTGAACACTGGGTGTCATCTGCTGTAAACATGGTCAGAAAATAATTTATTTCAGAAGTGTTAATGTTCTTACTTACACCCCAATTTTATGTCTGAAGACAGGGGAGAATAAATCGGTTCCTGGCCATTCTTAGCAAAGCTACGTTGGATTTGATGATTTAATTAATTCTGTGCTATTTCCGTTGTGTGATAGTTGCTCCCTCTATTCAGTCTCAAATCTTGCGACTTTAGGTTACCCCTAAGGTTTTAGACCTTCCGATATCACCATTTTCTATTTGGATCAACTTCACTCTTTCTTCCAGCAGTGAGTAAAAAAGGGTTAATAGAGATATCTTCTGAGACACCACATCTTTCTTTTTCATTCACCTTGATGTTTGAGACAACTGCTGGAGCTTCTTGGAACAAGTAAATTGGATATTTAATACTATGCTGGTATATCTGCTGGGGCTGCAGACCAGAAGTGGTGAAAGCCAGCCCTATTAGTAACTCCAGCATTACATCAGTAGTAAAGCAGCTATGCAACCTCCTTCATAAGTAGTTCAGCCTTTCTCAACCTGGCGCCTTCAGATGTGTTAGATAAAAATTCTTGTCATCCCCAGTCAATTGACTGGGTTGGCTGGAATGATGAGATCCTGGACAACTAGAGGTAATAGGCTGAATAAGGCTAGTCTACTGCTTCCCTTGGACTAGCTTTAGAAGCCTTGTTTTTTATATTTTTATCTTATATATTAGAAATTTAACTTACAGTATGAGCTGACACCTTTCGTGATATAGCTGAAGGATTACTGATGCTGAAAGGCTAAAGCCCACCATTCAGGCATGGCTGATATTCAGGCTTATTTAGAAATAAATCTTTTTCTTACAAAAGTCATAGTGTACATTTTGCTGGGTTAATTTTCTTGTCATGGGAAAGTGGGAAGTCCTTCTAAAGGCTACTTTGTGCAATGTTCTATAGGCAGATCAGTCATCAATCAAATACACACACACACACAATTGCAGAATGAATCTTGTGACCAATTAAAGGCTCTTTGCTATTTTGGATCAAGCCAACTAATATGGCTGCCCCTCTGGAATGTATACACTTTTAATGTGTCACAGATATGTTTTACTGATGCAAGTGTTCAAGTAAGATTGGAACTCTGAATGTCAGCTACTAATCTGTGGAATTCCAGCAGAAAAAATATTCCTAGAAAAATGTAACCTATGAAGTATCCTTTAGTTCACTGGGCACCAGTAAATAAGACAGTGAAAACACATTGTGAAATTGTATACATGTTTATTTAGAAGCAAGCCTGGGACTTTACTGCCACAAGTTTATAAACTTAGTATGGCTGCTTTCATTGCAGTTTGTTGCCCAGTAAAACCAGGGATCCTGTCTGGATATATGTATGTCTGTGGGGGTTGTTTCTTGAATTCAGTATATTATTCCATAACTAGTAACTGAACTAGGAAATCCCCCAAAGCCAACATTTTGCAATGAAGAATATGCTAGTAGGTGTTACAAAGGAAGGCCAGAGGCCTTTAAGGGAAAATAAAAGACAAAAATGCTATCTTTATTCTAGTAAATAAAAATATGTGCCCTTAGAGGAATTTCCACTATATTTTTTTATATGTTGTATATTTAAAACTGTTAGTGATGTATTTTAAACAAGCAAAGACACTTGATGTGATTTTGGGAATGATTCCATTCTTGGAAAGAACAAAGCAAAATGTTGAGAAAATTGCTATAATGTCTAAGCCATCCAGCCACTTTACTTTGTATTGTTATCACTGAACATCAGATTTAATTTTAAGGTTGTAAACATGCTCTAATGTTGTCTATATCTAATTCAGCCATGTAAGCTATGTCTGCATTCAGAAGTTCTGTATATTTTTAAAAAAAATATTTTTAAGGTTAAAAAATACATTGAGAGATTTCTGCCTAAAAAAAATCATGGGATTTTAGTTTTCTTTTTCTAATCGCCTTCATTCAGAGAATGTTACAGCTACAGTAAGTGGGAGCACATTTCTTCACTAGGAGCAAATTGCTTGCTCTTTCAATTTTTGAATCTGAAAAACACACACATACCGTACTGTACCCACTTTAATATTGTATGTGACTCTAAGCAAAAGGGTATTTCTGTTATTGTGGAGAGGACACACATGGCAAGGAGAGAGGTCCTCTTTTGTCCTGAGAGCAAACAATGCTAGAGTCAGGGGGGGGGGGGAGTTGCGCTTGAAAAGAAGTTACATTTTGGTAGATGGAATTAACCTACACCTGACCTGTAGGTTGTGGCTTACTTTGCAAGCCATAATCAAAATAATAATAAAGACATTGATACTTAATTCCATTTGCCTTCCAAAAAATGCTGATGTCTTCAGACAATACAATAGCCTGTAGAATTTATGGAGGAGCGCATTGCTGTTTCCCAACACATGTCTGAAGAGAATACATGAGAAGATTGCTGGGTCATCTTCTGCCAGTTTCTGGCTCTCAGTCCAGCTTCCCTCTTAGGATTGTAATGAAGATAAAATGGAAAAGAGGAGGAAAACAGTTTGCTATTCCAGGCACTTTTGAGGAAAGGAGGAGCACAAAGATAATTGTTAAAACAACATTATTTCTTCTGCAAAAAAAATTGATATTGTACACAAATGGGGCTTCATTACGTATACTTATGTTCTAAGAAGGATTATTAGATCTTTGTACATTTCAGACAAGAAACCGTTCTTGGGAAATTTTGCCTGAATGATCTGGAATGCGTATCCTCTTGCTCTCAAAAGAGATTTGAGTGGGAAAGAAAGGAAATAGACTCATCAGGAGCCAGAACGGGTCACTCCCATTGGAGCATCAGTTTCCAGGAAATGTATGTTCCCAAGATCCTGTGGGAGAAGTCAGCCCTCCCAAGTTGCAGCTTACTTTATGCTCTTCTGATATGTTTTATGAAGAGTCTGCTAAAGCTGGGATTCCATTGTGGCTGGGAGTCCACAGAGGGCAGCAGGAGCTGATAAGCATATTTCTTCTTAATAGGTAACAACTTGCTTTCTGAAGAGTTGTCAACAAAGCAGTTAATGACAGAAAAAGGGAACTAAATGCAATCAGTGGCATTTGCTACTGGTAGTTCTTGACTTACAACAGTTTGTTTATTGACTGTTTTACAACAGCACTGAAAAAAGTGATTTATGACTGTTTTTCATACCAACCATTGCAACATCCCTATGGTCGCATGACTTAGATTGAGATGCTTGGTAACTGACTCATCTTTATGAAGGTTGCAGTGTCCCAGGATCACGTAATCATCTTTTGTAATCTTCTGACAAGCAACGTTCATGGGGAAGCCGGATTTGCTTAACAACCGTTTTACTAACTTAACAACTGCAATGATTCACTGTGACAAGGGAGAGTTGTAAAATGGGGCAAAACTCACTTAATAAATGTCTCATTTAGCAATGGAAATGTTAGGCTCAATTGTGGTCATAAGACAAGGATTATCCATATGCACATTCCATTTTAAAAATGACTCTTAAGCAAGATAGATGGAATCAATTAGAAGCAAATATTTGTAACTCAGGGTTGAGTTTTGGGGTCCTTGGTGTTGATTGCTTTCTTGCAGATGTTTTATTACCCAACATGGAATATGTTCACTCTGAGATACTTCCAGAAAGGCTGTTTGCTAGAGAGCAATTTGACCCACTATAAACGGGGTCAAACCCACTGACCAACTATAAACAACTGCATGTTTTAAACCAGAAACAAAGAGTGTTCCACACATTCCTGAGCTCAATACAGTCCAAATATATCTCCAAGCTATGTTCTTCATCTAAAAACAAAAGTCTGCTCCCATGCTTCATGATGGAACTACAATTAATGGCAACACTTATGGGGAAGTAGAGTTACACAAATTACTTTTTAGAATGCAATTCACATTGGAATGGATTATCATATCATAGCAAAATGGCTAAAATTACATGTTAAGAAGGTGGAGGGATAGTAGCCTTCAGAACTGGAATTCATTGTGATCATCATGTCTTTGTTTTGCATTTGCTGAGATGTTCTGCTGGAACATACCGGTAGAAGTAATCATTCTTGATTCCTGTGCCATTCTTCCCTTCCTCCCTTCATTTTATTCTTAGCAGTTGAATGGGCTTTATTTCATCCCATTTAGACTGTTGAACTATTTCAACAATATTTACTGGTTGTATCTCAAGTACCAAAATCCTGATAAAGTACTTTACTCACAGCCACAGTACAATCCATTTTGAAATATCTCTAAGAAATCAGCTGAACATATTTTTTTTACCCTGTGAAATGCCATATAACAACATGACACCAATCGGGGATGGAATGTCAAAGATGTCTGAATGACAGACATCCCACTGAATTGTAGCCATTTAGGTACATTTTCCAGGTTGTTATTAACGATGCAATTATGTGAATGATTTTTTTATGAGCTTGGCTACTTTTATTCTAGACAGATTAAAGTAGAGGTTGTGTTAGACATCCAAGATTATCAACGGTGCATTTCATGACTTCCTGAAATGATGAAATCTATTAAAACCTAATGCTAGAACCATCTTTTCTGACCCCCAGTCCCTCTCAAAACAATGCTGTTGTGCAGACATCTGTATTATGCCTCACCTTTTTTAGCAAATGGAGTGTTCATTCTTATGGTCCCAGCTGTTTCAAGCAGCCAGGGACATGTTATAACAATTCATGTGACTGAAATAGCCTGTCTGCTTATTAATTTTTTAACACATCCAAATGTTTTAGTTCATAGGAGGTGATCTAACTGTAAATTGTCAAAGCTAAATGGAGAATTTTGGTAGCTCAAGAAATCCATGAATGGCCTGTTGAGATCAGAAAAAGGATGGGGCCTGTGCAGGGGTGGGATTAAGCCGGTTCAGACAGGTTTAGGAGCAGTAGTTCTGGTGAGCATTTGACACCCCCCCCTTGCTTTCTTATCCTATATTTCCCTATTTATTAGCTCAGCTGATTCGTGTGGCAAGCGGATTGCAGCACGTCAGCTGTTTTACTCACAGGTGCTGACATAGAAGGTAAGTTTTGAAGCTTAAAAGATCATTTTTTGAACGCTGCACCCAAAGCTTGGACTCACTGAACCAGTTGTTAAACAGGTTGCATCCTACCACTGGACCCGTGCAATGCTTCTTGTGATCCTGGACCCAGTGATCCAATTGCACATTACTCTGTTGATGCTTATAAGAATCCTTTCTGTTAATGATAACAACACCCCATTCCTTTCACTTGTAAACAGTACAGAATTAGAGATAACCGTGCATTGAAGTATCTTGTTCTTCCAGCTTGGATTGTTGCAATTATAGCCAAAATCCCAAATAATTTTGTAGTCCTCTTGAGCAAAGTGCATAGTCTGAGACCCCAAGCAAAAAATATTTCACTTTATTATGCCATAAGGAGACAACATTTAAATATATGTGAATAATCAAATTGCTTACTTTTCATTGGTTTAATGGCATATAAATTAAATTAATCAAATATAATGTAATCAGATCTAAAGTTGTATTTTTCCTTATTCCCACTCTTCCTTCACCTGGACTTGCCTACTTTTTTTTTTCCTTTGGAGATGTAGCCTGCACAGGCAGTCCTCGACTTATGACCACACTTGGGACAGGAATCTCGGTTGTTGAACAAAGCGATCAGATGATCACAATCCCAGCTCTCCCAGTTATGGTCATTAAGCGATCTTGCGGGTCATCAACCAGACAGAGCAAATGTGAATTATCTTGGGGAAGGGTGGGGGATGGCGGGGGGGGGGGGGAGATCGGGGGGGGGCTCTTTTCAGGAGCTGAACATCCTCTTTGCCCCTGAGCAAAGAGATACACAAGGTGTGCACCAGGCTTCCCTCAGCCTCCCCCATCTGCTTGAGGCAACCCATCCTCTTTATTGTACTGCACTGGATTGGATTTCATCTCCCTCTCATCTCTATGGGCTGGCTGAAAAAGCTGCCTGCCAAAGTATTGCAGCTCCCATCCGTGCACAGAAAGGAAGTCCTTTGGTGGGCTACAGGAACACAGCCAAAATCTTCAGGATTTCAGTTCCATTTCCCTAGCCAAAGGAGTTGGAGAAAGCTCTTTCAGCCAGAGCCCCAACATGAGAGGAAGTCCTCACGGCAGGCAGCCGTAGCTTACAACCTTCCCTGCCAGCTTCCTCTTCTGGGGAAGCCAGCAGGAGAAGATTGCAAATAGCAATCACATGACCATTTGTTAACCGATCATAAGTGCAAATAGGTTGCCAAATATCCAGATCGCAATGGTGATGATGATGCATCACAATTCCAGACTGTCAGTAAATAAATAAGTACTAGCTGCAGTTTGGAAAATGTTAAATTTGTAAGCAAAATTTTGGCTACCTACTCACTTACCTCTTTTCCTAGCTTCAAATGAGTATTGCCAATCAGTGAATCACACAACATGGCATTTATCCTGCACTAATGTACCTATACTCTATTGGATAAACACTGAAATAAAATTATAATACTGCTTTTTTAAATTAAAAAAAAACAAAGAATTGCGCAGAAGTATATTCAAGAGAGTCGTGCTGCTTGTTACTAATAATATCAAAACTAATATCCAGTAAATGCTTGTGTGCCTTATGTGTAAAGAACTTCTACTTGGCCATTGCAATTGCCCTATGTACCCTATTCATAAGGCAATACCAGGAGAAAAAATGTATTTTCTCAGGTACCCAGTGTGGGAAATGGTGAGATTTCCTGCAATAGAAGAGCAGCTTTTAACAGATAATTAGATGATGTTATGCACAAGTGAGGAATAAGATTGTGTGATGCAGAAAATTGTGTGATGTGAGATTCCCAATTTTATAGGCAGCTATGTGTAGTTTTTAGTTATTATTTAGCTTGATTGAGACAGAAGGGAAATTTGTGAAATTACCTCCCCAGAACTTCAGAAGGTGATTGTAGAAACTGAAATGCGCTTATAATAGGGATGGCCACAGTGTGCCTAAGAAGCCTTAGTTTCAGAATCCATCAAGAGCCTGCAGGGCTGATGTGAAGATTCTGTAATACAAAGGCTTATAAGTGATGTATTTTGATACCCTATGAGACATATGTTCTGGCCCTTGCTCAATCAATCAAGAGAAACAACCGACTAGGGAGAACAAAGAACAAAAAACATCAGGGTTTTGGTGGGTTGCTTTTGAAATAGCTCAGCTTTGGATCAAAGATAAAATAGCTCAAAGTAGAAATAGTACATTTTCATCTTCAGGGATACATTAATCCCTTCGTGTTGTTCAGAACTGATTCACTGTGCGGCATAGTACTTAATGTGCCATTGTGCAGCACTTAGTGCCATAGTGTCATAGGCACCAGGGAAAACCAGGGTCTGGTCCATCTTCAACCACAGAACCTCAGTAGGTGCTTTTCCATTACTCTCAATTCAACCTACTTTACAGGGTTGTAGGGAAAATTAAGGGGCCAGGTGCAATATGCACACAAAGTTATTGATCTAATTATGGGCTATTGTTGTCTAACCAACAAATAACTGTAAGCATAACCTATAGCATCCCATATGTTTCAGACCTACAGAAATAACCTGTAGCATCCCAGATGTTTCAGACCTACAGGAATAACCTGTAGCATTCCATATGGACCTTTCCAGCATCCCTTGAAGGGAAAATCAGTGGTACAGGATGCTAGGAGTTCTACTGCTGGAAACATTGAAGGAGGAGAAATTGTGATGGCATGAAGAAAAATCAGTCAAGCGGTCCCTACATAGTGACAGTGACATATGAAAGCAGTCTCCGGTAGAAACAGCCATTTATAATTCAGCCTATAAACTTACCCAGTCAGTGTCAGTTGCTAAATTGGGAATATAAATCTGACCAAAACTGTTAATTGGAAAGCTGATTTTTAAAGGGAAGCATCAACTGGATTACAAAGGGTGGGGGGACTCATATTGTAACCAGGTGACATGTAGTAGCAATGGTGTAATGGTTGTTGAAAGAAAAAACAAAGGCCATGAAGTGCTAATTACATTGTTAAATCAAACATTTTGTTTGCCTTTTTCCAAAATATGTTTTTCCTCCAAAACGAGTGTTTTCCTTTAGTTTTGTAATTTTGCATTTGCTCCTACCCTTACAGCCAGGTATTCCTGCAAATATGGTATTTTGTTCCAGTTCCAAATGAGGTTTTGTCTACAAAAGGATCCCACTTTAAAGGACGACTTCACTCTTCATATAGTACCAATAATAATTGCTGATTTAACTTTCATACAATCCTCTATCATGAAAGGTGAAAGGCCAGGGGATTCTCTTCCAAATTGGTATTTTTAAAAGGAATTCTCGGGTATCAAGCTCAGATATTATCCAATGTTGCAAACATTATTGCTAAATTTAGATGTGCTAAATCAGTGCTTCTCAACCTTGGTCAATTTAAGACGTGTGGGTTTCAACTCTCAGAATTTCCTAGCCATCATGGAACCATCATAATGAATTCTTACTTATGGCATCTGTTGGACCACTGTTGTTCCCAATCTTTCATCCCTCAAAGCATTTAAAAATATTTTTAATTCTTATTTTTTTTTAATTTAGACACAGGGTTTGGCTTGATGGAGTAACCTTTATGGTTACTCCATCAAGCCAAGCCCTGTGTCTAGCATTCCTTTAAGATGATGGTGAGGCTCTGATGTTCTGGGTTTTACTCAGGAGTCAGGACCCCAAATGCAAAATACAGGTGTTCTTTGTCAAAGGTGGTGAAAATTCCAGATTTCATCCTTTCCTACCTGCTGCATCTATTTTTGGGAGGGGCAAGGAGGAGAATGCAGAAAGAAATATACAATACCTACTGCATATCTGCATTTTTATATTCTGCAGTTTATATTAAATTGCAAAAAAATGGAATCAGCCCTGAGTACTACATGTCTGTTAGAGTTGGATAAGACCACTTCCTCTCTGAGTTGCTGTCTACTTTCCTGCATGGCAAATGGAGTAGCTATGCCTTACCGAGCATTGTTGCTGCTTTGGCAGCTTTCAATAGCCCTTCCTGTCTTTTACTTAAGGTTTTGACATTTAAATACTGAAGTGCTCCTTAATTAAAGGCTTTATGGGTTTCTCCAGGCTAGCAAACCCATTAGTGCCCGTTTGTCCAAGGAGGAAATGATGTGGGAGGGAAATGATTTAATATCACAGTTGCAGTGAAATTGATGCAACGAAATTGTAATTTTACAACATAACTCTACTAAGGCGTCATGCTGCAAAAGTGCCCTAAAAGAGCTATCTTTTTCTGGTGTGATGAAATATCCAATTCTACAGTAGTTTCCATTTAGATAAATTGAATGTAAAGCACAGCAGCCAAGAGTTCCAAAACAAGATTTTGCCAATGTGCTCCAACTGTGTAACTGTAATTGAAACAGTATTGATCTCCTTGCTTTTTGAACTATCACTTGGTGAAATAATGAATTTAAGCCTAGCATCCTATTTTCTTTTTAGCTGGTACATCAGAATTGGATTTCCCTCTCATCTGTTAATTTCTGGAGCACCTTTGTTCTAAAAGAGGCCAACTTAGATATTAGACACCATTAGACCTTGTCACAGTTCATGGGGGTGGGAGTCTGCAGGCTAGGAGTGTGGTAGTTTTTTAGAAACTACCAGTCATTTCTCATGACTGATGTGCAATGGTCTATTACTGTGGATGATACTTCTTTTATTATACATTAGATGGAGCACTATTTCTCAATAGTAAGGCAATAAAACCTCTCTTCTTTTGGAGATTTCAAAGAAGGTAACCTGTGCTTTATAACTGCGTTCTTTCAGTCTTTGCTCTACCACATGGCTGTCTTTGGGATTTGGCTCAGGGTTTTTTCTTCTTGTATTAGATTTTGATCTGCTGGAATGTTTGAAAAGGAAGAGGGAGAAAGACTCTGCTGAATAACTAAAGCATGTAGTAGCCCTTCCTTCATCTTGTCTTAGCCTGGAAAATAAGCAGGAATGGGTTAATTAACGTTCACCTTATTTAGCTGAATCAGAAAGTAAAATCATCATCATCAGCATCCTGCCAAAAGGCAAGAAGAAACCTATTGCATACTGTGATTAGAAAAACTAAATAAACATGAAGCAAACAGGAGTTGTGGTTATCTTGAATCAGAATTAAAATAGAGCTGGAAAGGACCTTGGAGGTCTTCTAATCCCGCCCCATGCTCAAGCAGGAGACCCTATACCCGTGATGGCAAACCTATCACACGCCTGCCACAGGTGGCACGCAGAGCCCTCTCTGCGGGCACGCGAGCCGTCGCCCCAGCTCAGCTCCACTGTGCATGCGCACACGCCTCCCACTGGACAGCTGATTTTTGGATCTCTGCTGTGCATGCATGGGGGGTGGATGCCACACGCATCCCCGTGGCCCATTTTTCCTCCCAGGGGACTGCAGGGAGGCCTACTAGGCCCAAAACAAGGCACAGGAGGGTCGTGTGTGCATGCACTGGGGGCAGAGGGAGCATGGGAGGGTCACACATGCATGCACGGGGGGCAGGGCACACGGGGGGGGGTGTTGCACACGCATTGTATTATGAGTGAGGGGGTACGGGTGGGCTGTTGCACATACGTGCATACATTTTCGGTATGCAGCGACAAAAAGGTTAGTTGTCCCTGCCCTATACCATTTCAGTCAAGTGATTGTCCAGTCTCTTCTTTAAAACCTCCAGCGATGACCCACAAAAGGCAAGCTGTTCCACCGATTACTATTTTATTATTTTTTTACCAAAATGAAAAGGTCAAAATCGGGGTTCAGGAATGTAGAGGATTAGCAGTTATTTTGAAACCAACTGTTCTAGTTTTGACAGTTTCTATCAGGCTTGAAGTGAATCAAGTTTCTCTTAAGGAAACCTGGTAGCAATCATAAGGAATGACTGACTGGAACATGGAAAGAAGTGTGCAATGTGGCTTGTGCATTTGCAATCATTTGTTCTTTTGGTAACTCCTTTCCTCAAGGCACGCTGGCCAACTGTTTAGGTTTATGATTTATTGGACTTATATGCTGCCCTTCTCCCAAAGGACTCAGGGCGGCGTACAACATAAAAACACATATTACAAAAGTTAAAAGAAAGATTAAATAGAATATAAAAAAAACCAATAGACATTTACAATGAGATTAGAAATTAGATTAAAATTAACAATTAAAATTAATAATTAATTCAGGCCAGGCCGGCTTGCTGGAAAAGCCAACTTTTTAGGGCGCGCCGGAAGGACCGGAGGTCGGGAATTATGCGAAGCTCCGAGGGCAGCTCATTCCAAAGGGAAGGCACTCCCACAGAGAAGGCTCTCCCCCTGGGGGCTGCCAGCCTATGTTGCCTGACCGATGGCTCCCTGAGGAGGCCAACTCTGTGGGATCGTACTGGACGTACTGTTCAGTTATAAAGAGCATGTAGCATTGCAATGCATGCTTTATAACACCCTCCCCCAAAGGAATTGGACTACAATTCCAATCCTGGGTCAGTAGGGCCAGTGGATAAGTAGAACATATAGAACATATGGAAACTGTAATCCAACATAAGAAGGACAGCAAATAGGAGGGAACTGATTTATTGTATAGCTTTCTGTGCTTATGTAATACAGATAGTCTGTGTCACATAACAATTGATTTAGTGACCATTCAAACTTACAATGGCACTGAAAAACGTATAACTGTGTTTCACACTTACAACCGTTACAGCATCCCATGGTCATGTGATCATCTTTTGGGCCAATTTTCAAAAACCAGATTGAACCAGATTGGAATTCCTACAAAAAAGATGCATTAAATGTTTGGAAAATAAATGTATAATGTTTTCCTTTAGTCAGAGAGGGTATTCAGCATGTTCTGACCAGTTCTGGAGAACCGATAGTGGAAATTTTGAGGAGTTGGGAGAACTGGTAAATAGAACCTGCCCCCATCTATTCTCTGCCTCCCAAGTCCCAGCTAATTGGGAGGAAATGGGGATTTTGATTGTTTCTAGCCCAACTAGCAGAATCATTTTTAAAAAAAATAATGCTATGATAGCTGGTTTTTCTGTCTTTTAGTCATCTTAGTATTCCTACATTGTTTCCCAGAAATACATTCATTCTGAAATTTTCTAGCATTCCCTACTTCCCAAGATCAGAAACAACTTGCTCTAATTTAATCCTGACCAAAAGATAATCTCATCAATTCTGAATGGTGCCAGCCAATAAAGAGTTGTCTTTACTGAAGACAACTGATTGTTTCAATACCATTATCCCTGCTGCCCTCCACATTTTGCACAGGGGGGGAGGGGGGAGGGAGAGAGGGGTAAGAACCTCTGGACTGCAATCTATCTGTTGAAAGGAATGACTTTGCATGGCTGCCTCTGCTCCATCTGCACCATTCTGTTACTCAGTTTGTGTGCCTCTATTAAATCTGATCCAGGGGTGAAATCAGTGGTGGGTTTCAAATTTTTTTACAACCTCTTATGTAGCTGTGGCCTGCTTTGTGGGAGTGGCTTGATGGCCATATGACTGGGTGGGAGTGGCTTGCCAGCCATGTGACTGAGTGGGCGTGGCCAGCTTGTAAAATGTGGTGAAACTCACTTAACAAAGCTTTTGCTTAGCAACCAAAATGTTGGTTCAGAAACTCTGGCATTTGAAGCACGAAAGTCTTAAAGCTGTCAAGTTACAAGACCCTTGCACCCCTAACCCTTTAGAAAAAAAACCCAGGGGTGTTCAAACTTGACAGCTTTAAGACTTGTGGACTTCAACTCCCAGAATTCCTCCTCTCGCTCTTCATCTTGATGATGTGTGGACGGGTGGGGGGAGGGAGCTGGAACCGGTTCTAAATGACACTGTAGATTTGTGGAACCTCTTCTATAGAAGAGGTTAGAACTGGCAGGAACTCACCCCTGGGTAAAATCCTCCTGGTTTGGCCCAGTTCAGCCGAACCGGTAGGGACAATTGCTCTTGGTTCTGCAAACTGGTAGCAAAAAAAAAAAAGCTTCTGAGTATTGTCAGAAGCTATTTTTTTATTTTTAAAGCATTTTTCCCTGCCTGTTTGGGCAAAAATGCTTTAAAAATCTAAAAAAAATAGCTGAAAGTGAAAAAAAAGTTAGCCATGCCCACCAGCCACATGAACCACCCCACCTACACCAAGCTATGCCCACAGAACCAGTGGGGGGTGGAAATTAGATTTCACTACTTGTCTTAGGAAAAACGAGAAGATGTTGCTTTCTCCACAACAGATTTCTGAGCAGGATTATCAGTGTACAGAAGAACTGAGTCTTGTGGGAGGATGTAATCACTTGCAAAGGAAGGGCCTATTATCCAAGATCTGGTCCTGGAATGTAAAACTTAGATGGAGCAATATTTCTCATTTAAGTCATTAAAACTAATTAGCTCAGATTATTTATTTATGGCTTTCCCCTGATTCTCCAGTTTGCAAGGCCATTGACTTCAGTCGGCTAAGACCAATGGACAAATAATGATCTTGAGAGAAGATGCAGTGAGAAAAAAGAGAAGGGAAGATCGTGGGTGGCTGGAAAGTACCTCCATGGCCTCCAAAGTGCCTGGTTAAAAAGTATGATCAGTTTCCAATTGCAGAGTAGATGTGTAGCGTTTGTCTGCATTAGATGCAGAGCATCAGTCAATGCTATTTTTCTCCCCAATATTGCACTTCATTCCTATTGATTAGTTTTACAATCCCACTTTCTTCCAGGAGCAAAAGGTTCCTTACAGGCTGGTGTCCTTCACCCTTTCATTTTGTCTCCACAATAAGCCTTTGAGATAGGCTGGGCTGAGAGTTACTGAATGAGTTCCTATGTCGGAGTATCTCACTTTCAGGCTGGGTGTACATTAATTGGCTACAAAAATGATGCCACAGCTATATGGGAAAACATATGTCAGGGTTCCATATAGCATCCAAAAGTAAATCAGAGTCCAAGGCAAAGTATTGCTCAAAGTTCCAATTTATTAAGAGAGCCATGTTGGCACATCTGGAAAAACCTGGATCTGAAAGCTTCCCAGTTTTCCCCACCTAGTCCATCACATGGTCCAATCTTCCACTGCCATGCTGGCAGTTCCAGCCATCCAGTTCCAGTCAGGTGCAGAGGTGCAAAGACAAAGGATGACCTTGGCATTTTAGAAAGAATTTTGTTATAGCTACATCGCATCTCACTCCTACAATCCCCCCTCCCATTTCCCCACAGTAGAAAATGCATAGTAGAATAATAGAAAGTGTGGCAGGACTAAGATCCAAAAGAAAAGATGGCGGCAGACCTGACAACATAGCACCTGCAGTTGTCTGGGTAAATTTACTGGATTCTGCTTTCTTTGGGAGCAGCACCTTAGTGCAATGCTGTTTGGAAGGCTACTGGAGAACACGGTTCTTCATGACTTAAACTTTACTCAGTTACCAGCCAATCCTTGACCAATGGGTGGCCAGTAAATACAAGTATTTTGACCAATTTTACAACCTTTGTGCCCCAGTTATTAAGTGAATCTCTGCAATTTTTAAGTTAGTAACATGGTTATTAAGTGAATCTCGCTTCCCCATTGAATTTGCTTGTAAGGAAGTCATAAAAAGGTGAAGACATGACCCCATACTGTCATAAATATGAGTCAGTTGCCAAGCATTCAAATGCTGATCATGTGACTATGGAGACACTGCAAGGGTCGCAAGTGTGAAAAGTTGTCATGGGACACTTTTTTCAGTACCATTGTAACGTTGAACAGTCACTAAATGAACTGTTGTAAGGCGAGGACAATCTGTGCATGGAATTCTTACAAAACCCTCTGTTCCAAATATAATCTGCTCACCCGCAAAGAGCAGGATAAGAAAATACGCGATAAATTTCTTCCCCTGAGATGTTAAATGTTGAGTAGGAGTCCACAGTCAGATCATCCCAAAGGTGCTTTTTCCAAAAGGCAACTGGACTTTCTTGGGGGGGGGGTTTCTTGGGGAAAAAAGGGGGGACACCCCCCCCAAGAAAGTCTAGTTGCCTCTTAGAAAAAGCATCTTTGGAGCAACCACGGTCTGGATGATTGAAAATATCCATAGATATCCACAAACCAATCTTTCTTTGCTCTTCCCTTTTGGAAGCCTTCTGGAAGGGCCTGTGCTTTTTCAAGCGAACTTTGGAATGGGTGGTGTCACTGAGACTCAGCAATTATAAGGAAGTTAATCAAGAGCATTGCAGCAGCCACTCATCATTTTGTGTCTGGACTCATCAAAAGATGTTTAAAAAATAGGTTAATCTCTTTCTTGACCTAGAACTGCTTCTAGGTAAAGGTAAAGGTTCCCCTCACCCATATGTGCTAGTCATTCCCGACTTTTTCAAAACCGAAGAGCCAAAGCTGTCCAAAGACATCCCTGTGGTCATGTGGCCAGCATGACTAAACATCAGAGGCACACAGAACACTGTTACCTTCCCACCAAAGGTGGTTCCTATTTTTCTACTTGCATTTTTATTAAAGTGACCAGATTTTAAGATGGGTAAAGCGGGACACCATTGACCGGGGGGGAGGGGCCTCGGAGCACCTGAGCTGTAAAAAAAAAGTGGGCTGTAAAACCATGAAGCGTAACCCCTGGGGCCTTTTTTTCCTTCTCCCACCCCCTCCGCCGCCTTCCTACTGGCTCCCGCAGCCTGGTTGCTCCTCAAAAGCATGGCGGAGGAGGAGGAGGAGGCGGCGGCAGGGGTAACGCTTCATTGTGCTTTTACAGCCCTCTCTGAACAGTTTACAGGATGGAAAAGGGAGGGAGGAGAAGGAAGGAAGAAAGGAAGGAGAGAAGGGAGGGAAGGAAAGAGGGGAAGGAGGTGAAAGGGAGGAAGGGAAGAAAAGGTAGGTAGGGAGGAAGAACCCGGCTTTCCCAAGAACGGTCTGCTCCGGGCTGGGGAGGGCAAACCAAGAAGTTTAGACGGGACTTCGCTGGCGGTTGCAAAGCAGCCTTCCCCCGATTGCCTTCCCCCAATGCCCCCCAACCCTTTCAAAAGCCACCCCCATCACCAGCCTCTCCCAACCAGATCCCCCCCTGCCTCCCCTTGGCTCACCCGGACCAGGTTGCTGACAGCGGCTTGCATGGCATGGCTGCAGGGAGAGTGGCGCCCGAGAGAAGTGAGCAAAAAAAAACCAACCTTCCGATGGTTGAGCCGCTTGGCCCGGGAGCGAGCCTCCTCCTGGCCATGCTGCCGCCGTCGGAAAGCCCCCCCCCACCGGACGGCTGTCACAAAAATGTCACGCATCAGCACATGCACGTGCAGGAGGGCACTGCAAGCAAGCCAAGTGGAGGGAGGGAAACCACTGCTCTCTAAAGGCCACATCAGGAACGACATTTCAGAGAAATAAAAACTTTTTTTTTTAATGGCGTCCTTTTTAAAATTGATGATTTGGCATCTTTTCTTTCTTTTGGAAAATCGGGACTTTTTGAACATGCCACAAGACACGGGACAAATTTTGAAAAATCAGGACTGTCCTGCCAAAAGCGGGATGTCTGGTCACCTTAATTTTTATATGCTTTCGAACTGCTAGGTTGACAGAAGCTGGGACAAATAACGGGAGCTCACTCCGTTACACGGCACTAGGGATTTGAACCGCTGAACTGCCAATCTTTCTGATCGATAAGCTCAGTGTCTTAGCCACTGAGCCACCGCGGCCCTTCAACTGCTTCTATCGACTGCTAAAAAGAACAGTGTGTTTTGATCTTTTGAGGCCAACACAATCACATGGTCACCTGAATTGCCTCCGATACATCAGAGAAAACCCCAAAATGGGACTGCACATTTGTTTTCAAGGACAAAGAAAGGATTTCTGGATGATGAATTGCAGGGCCACTACTGTATTTCTGTATCTGGGAACAGGAAGAAGATAAAGAACATCCCTCTGTAAACACCAACAAGTTAAGCTTGCTGTTAATTTCATGGAACTGAATTTATATTTATCCATTAATTGAACATTGCTAATCTCAAATTTCTGCACTCTTTTTTTTTAAAAAAAGCCATAACACTTCATTTGTCAAACAACATTTATTCAATAAAAATATTTCCCATATTTCCCTCGCTGGTCAGCTATGTCGGTCTCAATTAAATCTTGGAAAACAAACTAACCAGCATCATAGTTTTCTAAAGATAAAAGCTTCACATCGGGTTAATGCAGGCTCTTCAAATCAATTTAACCTTGTAGCTTAAAATTGATTTTATAGTATTTGTTTCTCCTCGGGAACAGTAGGACAGGGTATAGAGGTCAAGATCTTGACATATAATCATTGGTACCTGTGTCGCAACTACAGTATTCAAGAAAGGTTATAACAACTTAACTGCAGTAAAATGATACAATTTTGTAGCGCAGTGATGCAGAAATCAAGGGAGAACAAATACATAGCAAGCATCAGGAGTCTTGTAGGCAATATCTTATATTGCATCCCGTGTCTTTAAATCTCCTACTGGTGATCTTATTTTTAAATTCTACCATTGAATCTCTGGGGATAAAAGGCTGAATACGATTTTCTTTTCCAAAAGTATATTTCACCTGGAACTTAATGGAGCCTCCTACACAGTCGAAGGGCATGTCTACAATTATGTCCACAAATGAAGAATATGCCAGGTTCCTGGCAGGACAGAAGCAAAGAAGGCAGCATTTTTAACCAATATGAAAATGCAGAGGTGATATTCAGCAGGTTCTGACCACTTCCGGAGAACTGGTAGTCGAAATTTTGAGTAGTTCGGCAAACCGGTAAATACCACCTCTGACTGGCCTTGCCCACATCTATTCTCTTCCTCCAGAGTCACAGCTGATCAGGAGGAAACAGGGATTTTGCAGTAACCTTCCCTTGGAGTGGGGAGGGAATAGAAATTCTACAGTGCCCCCCTGCCATGCCTACTAAGCCATGCCCATCAAGCCATGCCCACAGAACCGGTAGTAAAAAAATTTGAATCCCACCACTGAATTAATGGATAACATCTCTTAGACTGAAACCCACAGCACTTTTTTGAGAGCAAGACCAGAGTCAGCAAGAGCAGGTTCATATCCAAGAATTTTTTTACACTAGACTTCCTTTTCTCCCTTTCTGAAACTAATATATTACCTAGAACCATTTTATAGGCTTCTAGAAAAGCCATGAGAAACATTTCAAAATTCTCTCCATTTAGAGTAAAATAAAACTTGATGACTTGCTATATTCCAGGGCTCTTGGGATATTCTCCAACAGCCTAATCTAATGAAGCAACTTGGCTGGTTCAAGCCTTCTATACAACGTAATTAATATACCTTAATGTATCGTTGGAAGAGCAAAAGATGGGAAATATGCTTAGGATTGCAATAAATGGTCACTGCTTGTGCCTCTTCCTGGCACAGAAACATGCTCTGGGGAATGTTGCCTAGGTTGAATAGACAATTTCAGGACATTCCCTGGTGGACTTCTCTGCAGAAGATGGGCCGACTGGAATCAGCAGTCAAATACAGAAAGCTAGCATTAAAGAGGAATATTATGGTCTTCTGTAACCAGACTTGCTTTATCAGTTTTTAACCAAACTTTAATAAGTAAATTTATTTCTAATAAATAATATAATACACAGCTCATGGGGTAAACACCTCCCTTAAATCATCATCTTTATTTCCTCCCTCCTTGCAGATATTTCTGACTTTTTTTGAGTTGGGGGAAGACAGGGCAATGCAGATAATGGTGCAAAGGGGGCAAAGTCATGTCACACACATCAGTCACACACATCATTGAAGCCAGGATTTTCATTTAGGGGAATTGGTCATTTGAATGTTTTTTTCAAACTGCCCAAGACTGTGACCCTCACAATACATTTGTTTGCAATTCTTGAAAAAAGTCTAAGTCAGTGTATTTTTCAAACTTGGCAACTTTAATGTTTCCCAGAAATGCTGACACTGCTTTTTTGGAATGCCCGTGTCTTTGTATCTATATCAAAGCCACCCACAAAGTAAATATAAAACATATCTGATTTATCCATCAATCATATGATATGGCCAAGAACTGTACTAAACTGTCTGTCCCCTGTGCATGTACCCAACCATCAATTTTCTCTGATGAGTTGCCAGGCAAGGAACATCTATTCACGTTTAATAGTATTGCTTCCCTCATTAAATTAGGAAGTTTAATTATAAATCACAAGCATAAGACCAGGGAAGTTAAAGAGAATTAAATATTATGGGAAAACCTAAACTATGCTCCTAAATTTGCTCTGCCCACTGCTGTCCACTCCCACCGTACTGTCACAGTTCTTCAAAGCCCCAATATAACTCTCCTGCCTCCCAGACGTACCTCAAAGATTTTATCACTAAACTGATTATTTCTTCCTAATTGTCCTGAACTTGTCCACTATTTATAAAACTCAAGCAGAAACACACTCAGTAGAAACGTTGGTTCATTTCAGAAGTAACAGTTTATCCATTGTCTCTGCCTTTTAATTAAATTTAATTATGAATTAAAATAAAGTGCATGCGGCAGGTAATATGCCTGCAATATGGATATGAGGTGGAAAATCCAAGTTTGGGATAGCATAAAAGTGTGTTCCCAGGCAGATTAGACAATGAGCTAATTCTATTGTAAGGCTACATTAGTGGAATCTTGCAAAACTGAACTTTCCTCCCATCTCTGTTGGTAAGTTGTAACTGCCCTTACAGTTTGGTAAGTAAAGGAAGCTCCTTTCTGATTTTCTCTCTCTGCCTGTTATGCAGTTGTGGGCTATGTCGCCTCTTATCTGATCATTCCTCATGCAGCATCCCTTCCTTCTCCCCCCTCCCCCCAATTCACCTTTCAAGATCATTCTGACATACCGTTACATCTATCAGGGTTTCATCTCTTTTTGGGAAGGCCCTGCTGTACACACACACACACACACACACACACACACAGAGAGAGAGAGAGAGAGAGAGAGAGAGAGAGAGAGAGTGTTTGTGACGCCAGAGTGGGAAATAATTAAAAAAAATTGGGGAACTATAGGAGGAGATGTGTGCTAGGGAATGCTGCTAAAATTGAACAAGCAATTTCAGGACATGTATGTCCAGCTTGACAGATGAACATTGCCTACAGTGGCAAAGAGAGAGATGGTGCTCTTGGCCTTTTATAAAAAGGCTTGCTTTATCAATTCTTTGTTCTCAAAATCAAAAGAGACCATCCGAATGATCTGTCTACAAAAGACTGCTGAATTATAAATGGAAAGAACAGTTGGGATTTTTCCCCATCCAGAATCCAGAAATGTTACAGATTCTTATCACTGCTTTTCTCTATCTTGGTGGTCTTCAGATGGCTTGGAGTTCGACTCCCATTTTTTCTAGCTAGTGCAATGGATTACGATATGGGTAGAGGAAAGCTGGCGAAAGCTGACTTAGAAGTTCCAGTGTTATATAAATGGCCCCTACTAAAAGCGGGTCTGAAACTTTTTCTATTCCTCTCCCCACCCCATCCAAAACAAAACCAGTTACTTGCCAAAGGCTGACAGAATGAAACGGTTGTCCAAGACCAGGTTTTATTGCCCTGATTCTGACTTTGGGAGTCTGGGTGTGCTAATCACCAGAATGGAGATTTTTGGTCTTGGGAGTACAATATCTCTCACTTTACTACCTTGGTGAAGTTCCCTTCTGACTAACATGATCCATGCAGTCTTGTTCTCTTTTCAAACAGGAAGGATTTTCTTTTCTAATATTTACCTTTTCCTCTCTTACCTGTTTACCCTGTGCTATTCCTCCCTAAGAGAATTATGCAACTTCATAACTGCCCAGTTAGTATAATCACAAGTAAGACTGTGGAGTTACAGTCTTGAAAATCTGGACTGGGCTTCAAGAGCTGTACAATTTCTTAACCTGGTACTGGGAAAAAGCATAAGGGATAAGGTGTCAACGTGATGATGAATTGTATACTGACAATTTTGAATTTACCAAGTCTGAGACATTATAAGGAAACTCATTTTTGCTACAGTAGATAAGGTCATGTCATAAATGTGACATGATGATGTGTTTGCTCTGTCTTACGAATCTATCAACGTCAAGAAAAGAGGGGGCAATATTATTCCACATGGTCAAAGTTTAATGCTATATTATAGACTGAATTTCCCCCCCTTCATACCTAACAGACATTTATTTATTTCTTCCTATTTATATCCCCCCTTTATTTTACTACTTGTATCTCTTGAAGCAAATAAAAATTATTTAAAACTGAAGGGCACTTGGCTAGCTTTTGTTATGTGGGCTTTCAAGGAAAATTTAGTTTTCCAGGCCTATCATTTAATGACTTTTAAAAGTACAATTGTAAGAAGAGAAACATTTCAAAGCTATATTAACCAGGAGGCTAATGCTTTATAGGCTTCAGGGTCAGCTGCCTAATCAGCTGTCTAGTAGAACAGCGAATGCTGGCTGGGGAATTCTGGGAGTTGAAGTCCAGACATCTTCAAGTTGCCAACGTTGAGAAACACTGTAGTAGAAGGCTCAGTAATCAAATATGTTCAGGGCCCCTTCAGTATTTTGAATAGATCCATCTCCTTACTAGGCCCCAGGCTTCAAACAGGCCTGATTTCAATCTCTGTGATACCTTCTCTATTAAGTTACTTGATTACTTAAATAATTAAATTTAGAGGCTGTCCAACTCCTAACAATTCTGGATGTCTTACCCTTTAAAAAAAACAAAACAGTGAAAAGACTCATAGAGTTCCAGAGGAGGAAAAAAACATCTATAGCATCCCAAAGAAGCAAGTGGCAGGGTTTATCACTCATCCTTCCCCAAGACTAGGGAGAATAGTCAGGACATCTGGGTAAGGTGACCAGACGTCCCGCTTTTGGCGGGACACCCCCGCTTTCCAATGCATTTTCCCGCGTCCCGCACGCTTTTTTAAAAAGCACGCTTTTTTGGCGCTCGCAGCTCCCGCCCATCAGCTGCTAGCTTGCTGGGCTGGCTCATCGTTCTGTTCTCTATCCTACCAGATGAGCCAGCCCAGCAAGCTAGCAGCTGATGGGCGGGAGCTGCGAGCGCCAAAAAAAGCGTGCTTTTAGCCTTTTACCTACTACCTACAAATTTAAGCCAGCCCAGCCTGCCGCTCACTGATTGGATTGGCCTGGACTCCAGCCAATCAGTGAGCTGGCTGGGATGGGAAATTTTCAGCACGCCTGCGCGAGTCTCCATTTCCTTTCGCCAAAAGACGAAAGAGGTTGCAGCTGCGCTGACTGGTGAGTAATCTAATTCTAATCGAATTTTCCGTTCGCCGCGGCAGGAGGAGAGCTGGGGGCACTGGCAGCCACCCGCAGACAACTTCCTCTCACTTCCGGGGCTCCTGCCGCCCGGCAGAAGCCCCTGAACCGCTTGGAAGTTGTCTGCGGGTGGCTGCCAGCGCCCCCAGCTCTCCTCCTGCCGCGGAGTCCGTTCGTGAATCAAAATGGATCGCCGCGGCAGGAGGAGAGGTTGGGGCGCTGGCAGCCGCCCGCAGACAACTTCCTCTCACTTCCGGGGCTCCCGCCGCCCGGCCGAAGCCCCTGAACCACTTGGAAGTTGTCTGCGGGCGGCTGCCAGCGCCCCCAGCTCTCCTCCTGCCGCGGAGTCCATTTGTGAATCAAAATGGATCGCCGCGGCAGGAGGAGAGGTTGGGGCGCTGGCAGCCGCCCGCAGACAACTTCCTCTCGCTTCCGGGGCTCCCGCCGCCCGGCAGAAGCCCCTGAACCGCTTGGAAGTTGTCTGCGGGCGGCTGCCAGCGCCCCCAGCTGTCCTCCTGCCGCGGACTCCGTTCGTGAATCAAAATGGATCGCCGCGGCAGGAGGAGAGGTTGGGGCGCTGGCAGCCGCCCGCAGACAACTTCCTCTCGCTTCCGGGGCTCCCGCCACCCGGCAGAAGCCCCTGAACCGCTTGGAAGTTGTCTGCGGGCGGCTGCCAGCGCCCCCAGCTCTCCTCCTGCCGCGGAGTCCGTTCGTGAATCAAAATGGATCGCCGGCAGAAGTTCTTCTTCATTTAGGTTTAGTTTATTTTTCCACTTCTGGGCGAAAGCTATCCTTGCTGCTGTAAGTATGCGTAATATTAGATATTGTATTTCTTTTTTGTATTTCGTCGGTATAATAATTCCTAATAGAAAGAGTTCAGGTTTCCAATCTAACTTAACCTTTGTTATTTCTTCAATTTTTGATCCTTTTCCAGAATTTTTTTGCCTCTTCACAAGTCCACCATAAATGATAATATGTGCCATGATATATTGAATCACATTTCCAGCAATTTAGTGAGGTATTTGTTGAAATTTTGGCCAACCTTGACGGTGCCAGATGCCATCTATAATAAAGCATTTTGTACTGGTTTTCCTTGTATGGGATTGATAGTGTCATTCTTAAATTTATTCCCCAAAATTTTTCCCATTTGTCTAGTTCAATGTTATAGCCAAAGTTCTGTGCCCATTTTATCATTGGTTCTTTTACAGTTTCCAATTTCCTCTTCCATTTGATACTTCAAGAGGAATTTGTATATTTTCCCTATCATCTTTCTGTCCAGACTTTGAATAATTTTATTCAATTTGTGTGGTTCTGTTTCAATACCATATATTTTAGTGTCTTTATTGTATTTAGTTTTAATTTGGAGGTAGGTTAGCCAATCACGTTTCATATTCTGATCTGCCAATTCTTCAATTGTTTTTAAATTTCCCTGTCTGTCAATTAGATCTCTGTATCTTAGAATTTTGTTCCAATCTGTAAAATTTGGGTGTGTCGTTCTTTCTGTTGGTGATAGCCAATTTGGGGTTTTCACATAGTGGATTTTTTTGATTTTGAGCCATTGTTGCAGTAAAGTTCTAATTAAAAGTATTTGTGCATTTTATGTTTGTCATTCATTCCATAAGAAATTATGCCAGCCTGCCTGCAGGTCATGGCCTTCTAAGATCAGAATTCTTTTATTCTTTAACTCAATCCAATCCTTCATCATTGTCATTGTTACTGCAGTTGCGTATATATAGGCTCCCTGTGTGCTTCCATCCATCGCTACAAAGATCTGCTGACTCTGCCTGCCTGCTGGTAAGTGAGCCGGGTTTTTCCTTTTATTTTTTTTATGTATTTTAAAATAATATTTTATTTATTGTGCATATGATTTTTTAAAGTAGTGGTATTCTGTGTTGATTCTTTTTTTAAATTGTCTTAGACTATTTAAAAAAAGATTCTATCCAAAATAAATTGAAACAAGCCATTTTTAAAATTTCTATGCACAATACTTTGAAATGGACTCAGGAGTCATGATTGACACTGAGTGAATTTGCACTTTTAATAATCAGGAAGATACAATGGCATTGAAAAAAGTGACTGATGACCATTTTTCACACTTAGCGACCGTTGCGACCATTTTTCACACTTAGCGACCGTTGCAGCATCCTCATGGTCACGTGATCAAAATTTTGTTTGGCAACAGATTCGTATTTATGCTGGTTTCAGTGTCCTGGGGTGACCTTTTGACAAAAAAAAATTTTTTTAATCAAGCCCCCCCACCCCGGTCAAGGGCGTCCCTCTTTTCCAATCTGAAAATCTGGTCACCTTACATCTGGGGGATGTTATTCCAGGGGGCAGGTGCAGGGGTGGGTTCCTGCTGGCATTACTACCGGTTCGGCACCTGCGCATTTGCACTTAAAATGGTCTGCGCATGTGCACAATATTTAAAAAGGGTGGGAATTACATTTTTTCAATTAAGATTGTTCTGCGCATGTGTAGAACAGAAAATCAAAATGGCGCTGCCGAGGATAGAACCGGTTCGGTCACGTGTCCAGCCGAGTTACTACCTATTCGGCTGAACCGGTCTGAACTAGTAGGAACCCACCTCTGGACAGGTGTCACGATAGAGGAAACTCTATTATTGTTGTTATAATCTCACCCCAGACTCATAACCTTGGCCTGATGATGGGCATTTATTCTCTCTGATGAATTGGCATCTTAGATAGTCAAATAATAACGAATTTAGCCCAAATTAGTACAGGTCAGAAATATCGCAAACCATTTTCCAACACAAAATGTCAGAGGGATAGCTAAACCATTATTCAGTAGAATGAAAAGGAAAACAAATGGGGACCTTCAAAGCAAAGGCCAAGATCTCTAACGTCATTTTTCTCCCCCTTCACTTGTATTTGTTAATGCCTTTGCTTTGGTAACTGACAAAGTGAGATGAATCTGTGTTGCTGATTTGAAAGTTAGGCAGGCTGGAACGGAAGAATAAAAGTTCCACAATTTTAAGTGAAAGGTTTCTAAAGGTTAAAAACAACAGCTTGCATACTGTCCGTGATACAAGAACCAACTGTCTGGCTTCCATCAAGATGTAAGGCAGTGACATTCTATGCTTGCTGAACATTCTGAACTACCTTTAAAGGCAATCCTACATAACAGAAATTTGCAGTGGCCAAGTCTGGAGAGTCTTCTAAATGAGAGGAGATCAAACCTTGCTGGATTGGTTCCAAGTGACATAAGTTACAAGCTGGTCAAAAGTATTATTGTTAATCTACACTCTGAAACAATAGACACAGAATCATAGGACTGGAAGGGATCTCCGAGGTCTTGGAGATCTTATATCATCCCTGTGTTGTGGTCCGCCAGCAGCCTGCGGAGCTCGCAGCAGTCGGACAGCGAGGGGGTTGGGGAGGAACATGGGGCAATACTGGAGTCTGGGAAAGGCTCGGACAAGGGCTCTGTGTCGGAGACAGAGAGGAGGCCAGGGCCATCTGGGAGTTATGTGCTGCCTCTGGAGCCTCCAGAGTCAGATATCAGTGAGGCAGAGGAACAGGGGGAGCCCAGTGTGCACGTGCGCAGAGCTGCCAGAAGGCAAAAACAGTTATGACAGAAGGACCACTCAGGAGTAAGGCTTGGAGGTGATTGGCTCCTCCCATAGGACATAAAGGAAGAGCACAGGCACATGAGCCTTTGCAGGAAGCAACTTGGTTCATGCTGGTCAGTTTACCTTCTGAAGCTCCATTTTGACTTTTTGCTCCATGTAGCCTTGCCAAGCTAATTGCCAATTAAATCTTTGGCAGCGTTTCAAGGAAGATAAAGGTGGGTGCTTATCAGCCTTATCCCGAAAGATTTTGGCAGCCTACTGTAGGATTCTTTACAACTATTTGGGACTCATTACAGGCAGTGAATGAACATAATTCACAACCTTTGAAATAAAAAGAAGGTTTTGGGGACTAAGCATGTGCTTTTTACTGTATCAGGAAGCCTAGGTTGTCTAAGAGTTATGTAATAAGGCAGCCACTGTGGCAATCTTTCTTTTCCTATATCTAAAAAAAGGTAAATATATAAAAGTAATTAGGGTAACCTACTGTATAATTGAACAATTGAGGGCAAAAAGAAAAGGGCACGACAAAGAATAAGGTGGCTGGATAGAGTCACTGAAGCAATCTACTATAGGAGTTGTTCATACAACTACCAGGAAGTAAAATAATAAAATATACTTTTTCTCACGTAGGTACTAACAGCAACTGAGCCAGATTACTCCGGATTTGGCATTAGCATTTCACTGCAGGAGATTGTCCCTTGATAGGTACCTAGTCAACAAAACTGAATCTTGCAGGTCCATGCTTGTACTGCAAAACATTCAATAAACTGGACCATCAAGAGAAGAATTTGTTTAAAGAGCTACATCAGTGCTTCTCAACTCATCTTTTAAATGTGTGGATTTCACTTCCCAGAATTCCCCAACTAGCATGCTGGCATCTCAGTGGAAGGGAGACAATTCCCATTTCCAAATCTTTCAATTTGGTTCCAAAGACTCTGTTTCTAAGGACTGGAATGAGAGGACAAAGATGATCAATGTCTTTGGACTTCTTTTCCATTCACCCAAAGCCTTTATCAAAACTTTATTATGCCTTCAAACTTTCACTTGATTTTGAGGTAAATGTGCCTGCTTGACCCAGACCGCAAAGTGTTTTTTTTCCAGATCAAAACAGAATGTGCTTAATCAAAGAAACTGAAAGCCACTTTCATATTTCCCTCTCAGATTATTTTTGGCTTTATTTCTCTGAGAATTTGGAGGGTGGTGGGAGAAGAAGGACAGAAGCCATGTCTTGACCTCTGGAAAAGAAGATTGTATTAGGAGGAGACCTAGACTGACCCCTCCCTGATTCAGTGAGATATACAGAGAGCAGGAATAAAAAACACAGACTAGCAATATTCTGTTAATATCGTCTCAATATAGTATCTTGATAAAGTATAGCTCTCCCTATGGAATCTATTTCCTGACCTAGACAACTTTGAAGGTTTGGCAATTTCAGATACCGTATACATATAGTAGTCCCCTTTGAAATAGATGAAAAGGTGCTATACAATTAACATTGGCATAAGTAGCGTTTGAAAATCCAATGAAGATTAGGAGTCCAGAGAACAGGCCAGGGAAAGTTAAACTTTGTCCCCTGCAACAGTCCTTATCAAAAATATGAATTTTTCATTATATCTCCATAGGCAGAAGTGGTAATCCATGGTGCTTTTATGATTTGTGGGCTTATTCTATTGGAATAAAATTTCTTATTCCCAACCAAATAATATTGATAAGTAAAGGGGTGATTAAATAGATTATTTAAATAAGAAATCTTATGAAAACTAGGATTCCAATCAAGATCAAGCCCACCACATTTCCTATTTAAGGGCCAAGGTGGCGCAGTGGTTAGGGTGCAGTACTGCAGGCCACTTCAGCTGACTGTTATCTGCAGTTCAGTGGTTCAAATCTCACCGGCTCAAGGTTGACTCAGCCTTCCATCCTTCCAAGGTGGGTAAAATGAGGACCCAGACTGTGGGGGCAATATGCTGACTCTGTAAACCGCTTAGAGAGGGCTGAAAGGCCTATGAAGCAGTATATAAGTCTAACTGCTATTGCTATTGCTATTGCTATTTACTTATATATGAACCACTAATACAATAGTTAGTTATGTGAATATCATCTTGGCATTGGTTAAATGATTAACTAAATGATCCCTATGCATGCAACAAAACTAAGGAAAGGGAAACCACTAACCTGAAACATATCTTCCTTGAATAATCATCTATTCTATTTTACTAACTTCCCCTTCTTCCCTATCACAAAGGGATCTTGTTCTTAAGAGGAAGGAACATGTATCATGTTTGAGGGAAGATAGACCTTAAAAATATCTCTTGAGAAGAGTCATCTCATTAAACAGGATGCAAGATCAATAAATCTATTTGACATCTGTTCTGCAAGTAGTTCACTCTATACCCATGATGGCGAACCTATGGCACGCGTGCCAGAGGTGGCACGCAGGGTCCTCTCTGCTGGCATGTGTGCCATCGCCCCAGGTCAGATCTACGTGGCATTTCTTTTGTGAGCTTCTGTTTCCCTGCAAACGCCGAAACAGAAGCTCATGAAAAGAATCTTACCTCTTGCTGCGCTGCCGATATTGGGATGCCCTGCTTCCTGCCAGGCGGATGGTCTTCGGGTCTCTGCTGCACATGTGCGCACATGTCTGCATGCATGCCCATGCATGCGCACCTTTCAGTTTGGGCATACGTGGCACAGTTTCGGTACTCGGTGTCTAAAAGGTTTGCCATCACTGCCCTGTACCCTATCTCCTAGACACAGAGAATAGAGCCCTTAAGTCCAAAACAGCCTTTAAAACTCAGAATCTCCAAGTGGTTGTGTTGCCAGTTGTTATATAAATGTAATTGTCTGTGAACCAGTGTTGAGCCTATATTGTTCTTTGCTCTTATTCCCTTAAATATCTTGACTTTCTTTCCCCCTGTAAGCTGCTTCTTGGCTTCTGAGCTTTAACTAAGATCTTGATTTGCATTATGGATCACAGGAGAGTGTTCATGTAAGACAGGCCAAAAGTTTCCAGAATCGTACAGGATTTGTTTTTATTCAAGCTCAGAATCAAAGTGGGGAAACACCCCAATCATTGGAAGAATTTTAGTTATAAATCATGGGTATTCAGCCTTTTGACTTGCCTGAGCTGCGTTGAGTGAAGAGAAATTGCCTTGGGCTGCATATAAAATATATAGTCAATGTATATAAATCACCTAATAATGTTAAAGGTTTATGAGCATGAGGGCCGCATATAGCATATGGTCTATGGGTTGGACATGCCTGTTATAAATAATGGCCAGTTTTCTCTTGTTCTCTGTTCCTACATTTGCACAGCTAGAACCAGTGTGTTACAGTACATATTTATTTAGAACATTATGCCACACTGTATCATAATATATTTCATTCGCTGTGCAAATGTATTTCAAGAAGGTATTAACTTGGAAATTGTAATCCTGAGAATAATTATTTATTTCAAACTGTAAAGTTACTAGCAGCTTCTAAGATTTTTTTTATAAGGAGGGAAGATCTGCTTTTATGTTTATGTGCATGCAAAAGCTGTTTGGCGGAATACCAGAAAGGGGGAGAGAGAGGGTAGGAAAATGGATTTCTCTTCAGGATACTGCACGGTGCCTTTTCAGAATTGCTGAATTAGCACTTAGCAGTATTTATGTTTCAAATGCAAGAGCTTGCATTTTGCTGACCGATGTTTAATGCTCAGTAATCACAAAGCAAAGCTAGATGAAATGCCAGATGGGACAAAACCAGCATTCGTTAATAGAAATCAATACAAAATTTAACAATCGTGTTTGGGTCTTTGTGTGTGTATAAATTTCCAACTAACTATGATGAAAAATCAGCAGAACATTTGGAGAAGCACAGTTGGAGCTGTGTTTCTTGTTTCAGAGTTTTTTCTTTTGAATTATTCAGTCATTTTCAAACATTCTTTGGTCAAATCAAATCACACTTGTTTCTCCAGCTAAATTCTGCAAGGGATTGTGTTGCTACTCACATTCTCCAAAGCTCCTCGTTAAGGAGAGGCAAAACCACCATTTCTTATATTTATTGTTGCTCAATCATGCTAACCTTTTATGTTCTCTCTTATTCTAAAGCTGATTTTGTACATTTATCCTCAGATCCATTCTGTGCAAGGCTTTGGCTATCTCGTTCTTGCTTATATCAGGAGAGGAGGCTGAAGTCAATTCCAGGGCATTTGGATATTTTCCCAGCTGTGTTGCCTGGTTCTTGAAATCAATCATTTTGAGAAAAATGAATGACAAAGTCTCTGTGGGTATTTGTTTTTTTCCTTTATAAGTTCTCAGCAGTCCTTCGGAGTTCTTGAAAAAGATTCTAGGTTTCCATTTTGGATGAAAGCATTTTTTTTTGTCAATCGTAAGCAGAAGATGAGGAGAATGATGAAGATAATAACATTTCTGGGAGAAAAAGTGTCAGTGGAAAAACTAGAGATAATGACATTGTGTGTTCCTGAGCAAGGAATTCACCTAGTGCTTCTGGATAAGCATAGGTTCCTTAGACTCACCTTTTCTCTGAGAGTTCTCTGCAAATCATGAAGTTACAAATTACACGATAATTAAGAATGAAGGGTAATAATATAGTAATCTTCCCAAGCAATCATCTAGATACGAAGAAAGAAGATAGAGCCGAGGTGGCGCAGTGGTTAGGGTGCAGTACTGCAGGCCACTTCAGCTGACTGTTATCTGCAGTTCAGCGGTTCAAATCTCACCGGCTCAAGGTTGACTCTGCCTTCCATCCTTCCGAGGTGGGTGAAATGAGGACCCAGACTGTGGGGGCAATTTGCTGACTCAATTTGCTAAAAATCTGTAAATCGCTTAGAGAGGGCTGAAAGCCCTATGAAGCGGTATATAAGTCTAATAAATAAATATATTTTTTTTGCGGACTTTGGCTTCAGTAAAATTTACATTGTGAAATGTAATTTCCAGTTATCATGTATAAAATTGTGTCCTTTTGACTTCTTGGTCAGTTTTTAAAGTGTTAGCATGACATTGTGAAACACTGTATTTTGATTACGTCAACCTTTGGGTTCCAGAGGCCATACTTATGAAATCATTGTTTGGGAAGCATTAAGGCCTTAATGAGTCACATACTGATGCAAATTCAGCAAGCCAAGTTATCTGTAGTGGAACCACTGGGTGAAGGAGATGGGCCCCCGCCAGGGGGAGCAGTGGTGGGATTCAAAAATTTTAACTACTGGTTCTGTGGGTGTGGCTTTGTGGGCGTGGCATGGCTTGGTGGGTATGGCTTTGTGGGTGTGGCAGGGGAAGGATACTGTAAAACTCCATTCCCTCCCCACTAGAGAGGAAGTTTACTGCAAAATCCCCTTTTCCTCCCAATCAGCTAGGACTCAGGAGGCAGAGAATAGATGGGGGCGGGGCCAGTCAGAGGTGGTATTTACTGGTTCTCTGAACTACTCAAATTTCCACTACCGGTTCTCCAGAACTGGTCAGAACCTGCTGAATGCCACTGAGGGGGAGTAAAGAGACTTTTCAGCTTAAAGTCTATTCAGGGGGAAAGCATCTGAGATCAAACCCATAGTTCTATGTCTGCCATTTACCAATGGAAGGCAGGCAGTCTGGCAAAATTCTTCTAATAAAGAAGATCAACAATAAAATATCTGGTTGCTTGCGCCTGACAATATTCTATGTCTGATTCCCCCCCCCACACACACACAGTTCATTTTATTAAAATGTGTTAAACCTACCTTAGGATTCATAACACAGATTGCCTTTGTAATTCTTGCCCTACAATGGTAGAAACCACTTTGGTTTGTGGGGGCTATAAAGAAGAGCTTTTGGTTTTAAGTTAACCATCGTGGCTTAGGAAAAGAGCTGTGATGGTGCAGTGGTTGGAATGTAGTACCGCAGGCTAACTCTGCATTCCACTGCCAGGAGTTCGATCCTGACCACTTCAAGGTTGACTCAACCTTCTATCCTTCCAAGGTTGCTAAAATGAGGACCCAGATTGTTGGGGGCAATATGATGACTCTGTAAACCACTTAGAAAGTGATGTAAAGCGCTATGAAGCGTTATATAAGTCTACATGCAATTGCAAAATCAAAATTAATGTTTAGGTGCTTCAGCATCTTTTTTTCTCACTCACATTCATTCTCATGAATGACTTTCCCTTCTCTGGTCCCTAAATCATGTTAAAATGCTGAACAAATCAACAGTTAAAACTACAAGTCACTACTGTGTCACAGTTTATGGACTATGTGAAGGAAAATATTCTTTTTCCTCTGTTTGCCTGCCATGCCATGTACTTGCTATTATTCTCTGGAATGTGAGACAGTCTATTTTTGTACGCCACTCTTCTAAGAAGCTTTCCCTTCCACACAGCATGGGGAAACATTGTTTGGCCTATAATGTAGAACAGACACACAAACAAAACATAGGAAATGTTTGTCCCCATGGGTGCATATGATTACACATATATCATGATATCATCTCCCATATGCTCCATCTTCTGAATGTGTATCAGATCTCATGACACAGATACAGTATATAATCACATTATATCAGTGGGTTGATGTTATTATCATTGTTATGGATACCTACTGATTGTTATGGGTACCTACTGATACAAAATCAATAGAGAAAACTTAACTAGATATAAGCAACTCTATCAGTTTCATTTTTTCTTGGTTACTTTTTATTAAACTGTCAATTTCAGTTTGTCTCAGTTTCTTGTTTTTACAAATTTCTGTTGAATTTGAGATTTTTCTAAGGCTACACAGTAATGTTTGACTCTAAAATATATATTCTTTTTTCCTATTTTTTTATTTTATTTTATTGACTTTGTTGTATATATTTTTCTTCTAAAGGAACACTCTGAGTTCGTTTGTCTACTGGGCAGTTTAAACATTGAAATAAATAAATAAGTAGAAGTGAGCATGCTATATGGAGACTCGTGAGATTTTAAACAAAATTTGGTAAGGCCTACCTATGACCTCTTATGGATGGAAAAACTGAAAGTTAAGCAAATGTCCATTTAATCTGCTAGGAGATGAAGTTGGGGACTTAGCTTTATGAGCCCAGGGGTGCAACATGCCAACTAGGTAACTCATTAGACTTCATAATTTTCTGCAAAAAATTAAACTAATGAATTAATGAAAGAATGAAAGCATTACATTTTTCTACTTTAAAAACAAACCACTATAAATAGTTCTGCATATGAAATCTTATGCAAAAACTCTACTGATGGGTATCAGTTTGAAGCAGTGGTGGGATTCAAATAATTTAACAACCGGTTCTCTGCCCTAATGACCAGCTGTGTAGGCATGGCTTGGTGGTCATGTGACTGGGTGGTCATGGCCAACTCAACGTCACTCACGTTGATGGGCGCTTCGTCTTAGCTGTTAAAATGTAATAGGGGTAACTGGAAAAGCAGTTTCAGTAAGCGAGGACAATAAAGATTAGGCTAGAAACAACACCAGAATGTTTCCTTCCTGCCTTCCTTACAGGATTAGCCCTGTAAAGTGGAAAAAAACCAAAATAAGATTTCTTCCAACTACTGGTTCTCCAAACTGCTTAGAAAGTTATCAACCGGTTCTCCTGAATAGGTACGAACTGGCTGAATCCCACCACTGGTTTGAAGAGAAATGGCCATCTTATGTAGAAACATGTAAAATCAAAAATAAGAATTCTACCTAGCCATAAAATGCTAATAATAAAATACTAAGTAATTTCTGAGCAATCAATGACATATTAATATAATCTAGGTTTTTAAAAAATTAAGGGAAAGCATTTTTCTTTTAATTCTCACATCTGATCCTTTTTAATGGAATATCTTCCCTCTGCAAATAAGCAGAACAGGCCAAATATAAAGCTTAAAGCTTTTTAAAAAATCATTTATTTAAACAATTCCATATTTGAAAGAAAACTCAAAAATCAACTAGTGCAATCTTCACCAAAGCAAAAAGTATTGTAACAAGAACTCTGACAGAAAGGCAGCCAACCTCTGCTAAAAAATCTCTTAAAGTTTTCATCTCCACTTCCATCAGGAAGATCTTCCTAATATTTGCCCTACTGGATTGCATCTTGCTCTGCAGAGTAATAATTCTTCTATCAGCTGTCTCAGGCTTCCATAACTTGAAATAATTATCCTATCACCTCTTGATAATATGTTCTCTAGGATAAGCATATACATTTTTTTCAGATGTTCCTCCTAAGCTTTGATCTCTAAGTCTTCATCATTGTTGCTGCCTTCTTGTAGACATGGTCTTCATCAAACTTGACATATCCTTGAGTATTCTGAATCTGTAAGCCATATCACCTTAGCTTAAACTAAGTGATAACATACTTCTTCATCCGTCAAATCTCAGTGTTCTTATAATAGGCATATTTACTCAGATCTTGCATTTTGATAGTTCATATCAATAGGGCTTTAGAAATATTGTGGGGGCTTGCACCCCATACCTTTTAGATGTCAGTAGGTTGCCTTCCCTGAGCCTTAAGATAGTATACACTATAAAATCTATATAAATGAACAAAATGCCATATGCTAACCTTTAGCCTTCTAGGTGCTCAATTCATCCTTAGATTAATTATATGCTTCCTTATTGCATGACGCATGGGTTTTCTTGCTTCAAGTTGCACATTTTTGTTCCTTCTGGTGCACATTCATTCCTTTCCCCTTAAATTTCTCCAACAGAAGCCTTGTTTTCCTCCCCATGTGCAAGGCAGGTTGTGTTATTCTTTTCTGTCCCAAGAGCTACCTGCTTCTTCAGGTTTCCAATATGGATTTCTCCTGTTTGTCTCATTATTGACAATTCCTGGTCTCTGCTACCTGTTTCCATCACATCCGGCAGCTTGTTAAAATTGTCAGCAGAATTCTCCTCAGGGTGCCTTTCAGAACATGTGTTTTTAACTAAGCAATTTTCATGGATTTCTTGAATTGCGTCCCTAGAAGCCTTCACTCTGGAAATTTCCTGACAGCTATTCTTATAGTTAGTCTTAGGAGACAAATCAGGGCCAGATATTGCCTTATTGAGTTTGAGATTTACCTCAGTCTCATCTCTACTGACATCCTCGATAAGGCCCCTTCTGTTTTTTTCATTTGGACTTTGGGCTTCCCATGAAGCTGGGTCCATTTCACTTCTTTTGGTCTCCGGCATGGGAACATTAGATTCTTTTAGCTTTATACAATTTTCTAGACCAGATAGGCAATGGTGCTCTTTCTCTGCTTCTCTGTCCAGAATTAGATTATTTTGTTCTTCCACATTAATTGATCGCTAAAATCACAGGAGAAAAAATAAATAACTTGAATTAAATCTTATTGTGTTATTCATTTAAAGTGACCCACTCAAAACTGTTGGTGCCAGCTGTAATGAACTGCCAGAAGTGAAGTTCACCTTTATTACTGATGTGAAAAACTCAAGTAGAGCCCCCAAATTTCCTTATATCAAAATGGAAGTGGTGATCATTATCATATTGACTCTCCTTATTTTCCAACACAGCTAAATAATTTATTAGGGAATTTTATTTTAAAAATTTATTTAGCAATACAAATAAATATAGCTGTGCAACTTAAGCATATAACTGGATGATGAACAATACATGTGGAGAAGAACGGTGATCATACATTCATAGCACCTTACCTCAAAATGCATATGCAGAATTAACTAATATGATTTAATCATATCTTCACATCAGCTGCAATTACTGGCACTATTCCATAGCATTATGCCAGCATAGATACTGGTGTCCCATGACTTCACCAGTTACCACAGATGTGGTCACATTATTTGGAAAGAATGATATTGTTTGTTTTACACCAGGTATCTGCCACTTTTTCTGATCCACTGGGTCAGGTAGCTGCGGTAGCAAATGTCCCTAATTTGTCATCACCTCCTCAATGGCAAAGATGGCAATAATTTCCCATGCTTTAATGTCTTAATTGCTGCATTGTACACTATATGAAGCTATCCTTGAGGGGAGTCCAGAAATTTTATTTTTTTTGCAGAAGACAACTAACTGCTAACTAATATATGAATTCAGAACCATATTACACAGGCTTATCTATCCTGCTTTCCAGGCCCTATTTTAGAAGTTGTTTTTATTCTTAAAACAATAAACAGTTTAAATCCTAACTGCCTAAACAATTGCCTTGACACATTAAAGTCCAGATGTTAAGGTTAGCAGGAATCTTAAAGATGTCTTAGTTTTTGAGATCTGTTTTTCAGATTTAAAAAGAGAAATCTTCCACTGTATTGCTTTCAAACTGTGAAATTCCCTGGGGACTTTCCACTTTTACTGGGGCTTTTTAGATTGATATAAGATATATATATATATATGACTTTATCCATTTTTAATAATGTGCAATACATGCTTTATACCTTTTTACTAATATTTTATTATCTACCTTGCAGCTTTAAAAAAGTGGATTTAATTAATTATAATAGCAGCAGCAGAAATAGCCATCCTGCGATTCCTTTTTTAAATTGTAATTTTATTAAAAATTTCACTTATGAAAAAACAAATGCAAACTAAAAAAGAATAATAAGAAAAAGTATGAGGTGCAAAAAGAAAAGGAAAATAGAACAGAATATAGTAAAGAAAAAGAAAGCAAAAGAAAGTAAATTACAAAGAAATTACTTCCTTCTTCATCACAACCAGCATAGACATTGCTTCCAAGAAAGAAATGTAGATGGCTCTACTAAAGGTGGACCCAATGACAATGATGGAATGACGAGGTGGTGAGTAGAAGAGCTTCTCTCTGGACAGGGGGAGGACTTGAGATCACCCACAAGACTCCAGACAGGAGCTTCTTGTGAAGAGACCACAAGACAGCAGTCTCCAGCAAGTTTAAAGCTTTGGGAAACAAGGGAATAGACACTGGGTAACTTGTTAACTCTTTTCAGCTATTAGAAACTTTTGGATCAACAAATCAGAAAACACTAGGCGAGTTTCCTTCAATCCTGAATGGTTTTCTTTTTAAAATCATGATAGGATGTGACTTTGATGATTGGCTACTGGAGGGAACTAAAAAAAACGCTTAGATTACACTTAAAGGAGATGAATATTTGCAAGATATTTTTGAACAGTGGACCCGGAAGTTAATTTTAAGAGTGTCTGCCTCTAAAGAGACTGTCTAAAAGATGTTATAGAGGAGGAACAAGTTTTACCAGACAAGTCTTTGACTGATCTATTTCCATACCAGTCCTGACATTTCCCAGTGTTATATTTTCACTCATTCATTTCAATATTTATTCATTTCATTTATATGCCAACTTTATGCCAAAAAACCCATGTTGTATTGTACCACCTGTGCAATATATTTCCACAAAAATATTGGAATAAAGAAACAATGTGATTGTGTCAGTAAGATATATGAACCCAGACATGAAACCAAGATTTATGATTTAGCATTACATGTGAACAAGCAATTATGGGCTGTTCAAACAAAAAAGAGAGAAATGGATGAATGCTGATATAAATTGTGCATGTGCTAATATACAGTATATGCATGTATGTTTGGACATATTTATATAATTTAAATTGAAATGTAATGCATCATACCTTAGTGACTAAAACCAGGGCCAAGTACCCTTATGATTACTAATTTTATCGACAAAAACCTCATAGTCCCAGCAACTGTCCTTATCCTGAATTTTGCCTAGACATTCTTTAAAATAAGTTTTCTTTGATGGAGTCAAACTGCATTAAGATTCAGTATCTTGGGTTCATAACCTGTTCGTTTAATTATGTTTTGTATGAATCCAGCTACTCCAGTTTATTCAATACAATATGACTCGAAACAAACCATGCTGTAACTCAACCATGAATCCAGTTCAGGTATTATATTGTTTGGGCAAATATTTCATTAACTCACCTGATTATCAAGTTCATCTTTTAAAAAGGGCATTTCATCACCTTCCTTAACATCCCATCTGTAAAAGAGCAAAATAAAATAGGGAATGTTGTTCAGTTTTCACAAAGTAGAATACAAATTCTGGTCTTTGTTGGAAGGTTTTGCATATCTTAACTGGATTGCCCCTAAGTGAAAAAAACGTTCATTGTAGCATAGCTGAAACCTTGCAAGTTGACTCTCTTTACTTGGTCAGTAATGATCCACTCATCTACATAAAGTTCTAGCTTGCTTCACTTTATCGAATTCATGATTGATAAGGAAGTAAAAATAACAGGAAAGAAACACTGGGGTAGATTACTCTTGTAGCAGAATAATGACAATTTTATTTTAAAAATTATTAAAATTATATGCCACCCATTTTAACTCTGTAAAGTGACTCTCTGGGCAGATCCTATTTACTTATTTAATTAGGCAAAACCAACTATTCATATTTTAAAACATGAATCTGAAACTCTCCAAAACAAAACTGATCAGCTGAATTGCTTTTAACATTTGGGCTCAAATTGACTGAATTACAAACTCTCTTACCCAAATATATAGTTGTGTATACATATGTGTGTGCTTGTGTGTGTGTTTGTGCACATGTATACACATGCACTTACACACACACACACACACACACACACAGACAGACATCAAGCCGTGTAAATCTGTGAATTATAAGATTTGAAATTTCACTCATCTGGAATAAATCAAGCTGGTAATAGTTACTCACCATATATTGTGAGTGGTGCACGGACTAAAAACTGTATCAATAATTGTTTACAATAAATGAAAAGAGCCTGAGCAAACATCATCTAGAGCAAATATTCTTTATTATTTATTGCCTAGCTAGCTCTGTACCCTCCTATGCACTCTGCATTTGCATTCTAAGTTTTAAAAAAAACATTGTTTTCAGAAAATGAAACAAAGCCAGCATAAACAAAACACATCTTTTCTTGATATTGTGCAGAAGCCAGATGAACAATCATTGGGGGTGGGGGGTTAACTATTTGAAGGATTTTCAGTGGGTGTTATGTGAATGCCTTGCATGATCCAAGGCACCATTTGGTCTTTGCTTCAAAGTGCTGCAGAGTCCTACTGTGAAATTCACCTTAGACTGCATTCATTCAAACAGCAGAAAAGGTGCTAAAACTGTTCTTTAAACCCATCTCGCCTCAGACTGCCAATGAGTCATTCTTTTCCAATTAAAGTCTGGAGGGGGCACTTTCATCATGGCGTGTGTTCTTTCACTTCTTAAAAAGCCAGATGACTTATGGACACACACAAAAAGAGAAATGAATCACTCTAAGTTCCCACATGCAAAGAGGGATATATGCTACTCAAAATGAAAGCATCTATACTATAGTCTAAAAGCATAGAGAAAAAGAGTAAATGAACACTTAAATATAAGGGCCTTTTCTTCCTCCTCAAATTGTTGTTTTAGTTGTCTTCCTCCCTGCAGATCTTAGAAAGCAGAGAATAGGCATTATGTGCCAATCTGTGTTCTCCCAGCATCAGATCAACATGGTAATTCAATCAATTGGATTGCCCAAGAGACTGCAATTCATGGAGTAATACAATTCCTCTCATAGGGAAGGGAAGGGAAGAGGGGAAAGGAAAAGAGGAGAGGAGAGGAAAGGAGAGGAGGAATGTACTCCTTCCATATTTCTAGAACATGCATTTACCTATAGAAATATCAGAGCTATTGATAAAATGTTAGAGGTGGAACCTCTACAGTTGTACTGAAAATCATATTGCTAATGAAAGGATAGCATGCCAACAATTTTGCATCTAAGTGCCTTTTCTAATAGGTGTAACCATGGCTGCACATTGCTAGAATGAAGGGAAGTGAAATATATATGCTAAACAATGCTTACAAACAAGGCCTATGGACAGAATGAAGGTTGCCTGTGAAAGGAATGTAGAAAAGCCAACTGTCCAGGGACTACATAAATTTCAGAGCTCATGCCAAAGGAAAAAGAGGAATCTCCCCATCTACAAGGCAGAACAACAGCAACAAAAGATGCAGCAGCTGGGTGAACACTTCTCTCCACTCCCTGTCCTTGGAGTATGGCTATAGGGAGGAGGCAGCTATAAGAATTTGCAGACTCAGACTAGCTAAATCCCCTTTTAAAGTTCTAAAGTGGAATTTAAAGACCTCTAAATTCCAGAAGCTTATCTGTATTCATTAATCTCAAGCTGGCTGCAATTTCGATAGTGTATATAATTTAGTTTTTCCAGATTTCAGTCATCTGATTTACCTCATGCATTAGGATTATGCTAACTGGGCTGCAAAAATCTGGATCAAAGGATGGCAGCACGGAGTTAGACTGCTCTGTTTCTCTTTGTTGCCATCTGGGGTAGTTCAGGTTTTTGCAACCCAGACATCATAACCAAGCTGAAGAAGAGGAATGTGATGCACTTTCTATTACACATGTGTCAATGTATGTCAATGTAGTGAGACAAAATTGGCAACTGAATTCACACTTTCTGTCCTGGCAGTTAACGGTCAACAATTGTTATATATGTTATGTACAGTTATGTAATTTTTATGTAATAGTCAGCTATGTTTCCACTTAAATGGTACATAAGATAGCAAACTAGGAAAGAGTAAAATCTCAATTTAACAGAATAGGAGAAGCAGGTGTTCATTAAACCATGTGTCTGTTAAATCCAAAGATTTCCTCTCCTCAGTGGTATCTGCCGAAGATAAGTAAGTAACTAAAGCAACATTGAAACAGGATGACTGGAGCCCTGCTCCTTTTCTATGTCCGAGGCCATTAGAGTTGAGCAGTTTATACATTCAAATAAATAAATGTGTTGTGATGCGCACAAAAAGGGCAGAGTTTGCACCACAGTGGCACAATGCTGCTTTCATTGTTATGACAAAAGGTATGAGATCTGGAAATGGTCACTGCTTTGCCTCTTTTCCTTTCCCTTCTATAGGTTATTTGTCTCAGCACCAACCCTAGGAATTATGGAAAGAGTCTTTTTTTCTTCAAATGCTACAAGGAATAAAAAAATGTTGGTCAAAGCAGGAACCTCTCTGATATGCTGCCTCTCTAGTCTTCACAGCATCTTCTAAGCCTCCTTTCTAAACCTAGTCTTGCCTCCATTTGATCTTTTTCTCTTGTCAAGAACTAAAACATGAAGAGAATGCAGAAGCGTACCTGGTTTTTAGGGTAAGCATCAGGGGTGGATTTCAACCGGTTTGCGGCAGTCCCTGCGAACCGGTTGGTCGGCGAACCCGGAAGTAAGTAACTTCCGGGAACGGCGAAGGGCCCATCTGCGCGCCCGCGCTCCTTACCCGGTTTTGACGAGTTCTGCGTTTCCACGCATGCGCAGGACGCATACAGCACCTGCGCAATCCTCCAGGAGCAGCTGGAGCATCGCACAGTCGCTAGTACGCATGCATGCACCGCGCACGTGCACGAGGACGCCGCCGGCCCCGTTCCAACCGAACCGGTTGGAACGGGGCGAGAAACCCACCCCTGGTAAGCATAGTGTACTATCTTGCCTGGTTTCCCCAATAATAGAAGAGTCACTGCTTCCAGAAAAAAGTTTACTAATCTGAGATCAATTAAAGCAAGTTTAGTAAATATAAAATCTACTCGACTTAACGTAGAACAAAGTAGTACAAAATCCGATGGCATCCTACTGTGAAATTCACTTTAGACTGCATTCATTCAAAGGGGCAGAAGAGGTGTTTGTTTGGGTGGGCCAAATTCTAGCCTCTAATTATAAAACAGAGATCTGGATGAGCAGAAATTTGACAGATCAAGATATTCCTGGTATGCAGGTTCATCGTTTAGATATTTGCTTTTCAAAAATTTCCTCGAGGCGAAGAGTTTAAGTAATGATAACAGCAATGCTACATGGTTTTTAAAAATTCTGTATCCTTGATGAAATACAGTACAGCAACAGTCTCAAACCTTTCTGGCTCGGTGGTCTGGCGGAGTCAGCAGTGTGGGGGGGGAGAGATGGTTTTGTGTGCACGCATCACTTTCACAAATGCATAGGCACTTGCCAACAAACTTCTGCAGTTCAGTTCCAAACTGGCTATGGTCCAGCACTAGATCACAGGCTGCGGGTTGGAGACCCCTGCAGTACAGCATTATTTTAGGCACTATCAGATAAAAGATGCCAACTAAAGGTAGTAGACATAGTTGGTGCGTCATGTTGTCTTCCTAAGTGAATTTGGGTACAATAAATACATTGTCACCTGGGTAGAGCTACATTGAGTTGACCATCAGCCTTTATATAAAGAATGAGAAAGCTTTACTGTGTTCTTCATTATAGAAAGCATGATTCAGTTGTTCTACATTTTCTCTTATTATTACTTTCATTTTATTATATAAAAATTTATACACTAATGTATACACAACTGAACAATGATAGATTGCAACCTAATATAAATGTGTATTATTAGACATACGTATTGATTGAACGTAATAATTATGATTAACTTTATTAGTTTTATTTGTATTAGAATGTATGACACTCAAGTGCCACACTGTTCATGCATTGATTTGATACATTTATAAAAAATAAAAAAACTTAGGTGGGGGGAGAAAGCATGATGTCTTAGAATAGGCTAAGATGAGATCCAAGGTAAGGATCTTCCAATGCATCAAATTTGGTTTCTAAGTCATGAGTTATATTTACACTACTGCACAAGTGTATTCAGAGAATATTCTATTAAGACTTATTCCCAGGTAAATGTGTTAGGGTAGTAACCCTATTCTCAATTTTGTTCTTTTAAAAGATGCCAATATTTGATGACAGGCCAATTTCAGGAACACATAAATTTGTCTGCTTTTTTCTTGTTGTTCATCATTTAGCATGCTATAGAATTAAAAAATCATATTTTTTGTTTACTCCGTTGATAAAGCTCCTCCTCCACTTATTAACTTGATTAAGCTGTTACAGAACAATTAGATTCTAACCATCTAACTTTCCTATTTTCTTGCGTGACTAGCAGCTGGCTTTTCTTCCAGTCCTTGGGGCACACATGCAGAGCTATTTTTATAATAATTTAAATATCAATGTTAGCTAGCTGCAGCTCAGGATTATTAGCATTTACAGGTAAAACTCAAAAAATTAGAATATCGTGCAAAAATTCATTTATTTCAGTAATGCAACTTAAAAGGTGAAACTAATATATGAGATAAGACTCATTACACGCAAAGCAAGATAGTTCAAGCCATGATTTGTCATAATGGTGATGATTATGGCTTACAGCTCATGAAAACCCCAAATCCACCATCTCAGAAAATTAGAATGTTACATGCAATCAATAAAACAAGGATTGTACATAGAACAATAACGGACCTCTGAAAAGTATAAGTATGCAAATGTACTCAGTACTTGGTTTGGGCCCCTTTTGCAGCAATTGCTACCTCAATGCGGCGTGGCATGGAAGCTATCAGCCTGTGGCACTACTGAGATATTATGGAAGACCAGGATGCTTCAATAGCGGCCTTCAGCTCTTATGCATTGTTCGGTCTCATGTCTCTCATCTTTCTCTTGGCAATGCCCCATAGATTCTCTATGGGGTTCAAGTCAGGTGAATTTGCTGGCCAATCAAGCACAGTAATCCAACAGCCATTGAACCAGGTTTTGGTGCTTTTGGCAGTGTGGGCAGCTGGAAAATGAAGTCAGCATCCCCATAAATCTCATCTGCAGAAGGAAGCATGAAGTGCTCCAAAATCTCCTGGTAGACAGCTGCGTTGACCTTGGTCTTAATGAAGCACAGTGGTCCAAAGCCTTGTTGCTCAGTGGTCCAAAGTCCTCTTTTCTGATATCCCTGAGATCAGCAAGACGTATTCTTCCTGTTCACCGTCTCTTCGGGATGGTTTAGGTCCGTTTGGACCACCCAGCAGCAAAAGTATTGGCTGCGGTCTCAGAGCATCGAGACCGCACGACCATATCGTCGCGACATTGGCTCATCCTCAGAAGTGGCATTTTTATTTCCACAAACTAAGATGTCATGTGTTACTTTGGTCCACATAAATAGCAGCAGCACTGAATCTGCTGTTGTTACAGAATGTTATGGACTGGGTCCTTAACTTACATAGTAAATAAATTTAAGAGTCATCTTCTCATCAACAACAGCAATTATAAGAGGTAGTTTTTATGAGATGGGTCCTTATAAAATGGCCATTTGTATTAATAAAAAAGCAGAGGTAAATACTATTAGCACCCCTGCAGCTTGCTCTTTTAAAGGGAAATGCTATAATTTTGCAGAACTCCCAGTAATTCAGATCTAGGTTGATATTCTAAATGGGGCAGTCAATAAGATCTGTCCTGGTGAATTTACACGTTGGACAGGAACTGCCATTAACCATATAGCATAGCTCTCATAGCTTGTTACTCTTCTTGGACAAATTCAAAATCGATTGCTGCCTAGGCAGTAATCACCTGCTAGCTTTAAAACTTCAGCCTTTGAGTCAGGAATTATTTCCATTTCTGGACAATCTGTTCCAGTCAAACTTTAGATATAAAATATTAGATTTTCCTATATAAAGTGGCTGAGAAAAATTAATTCTTTGTTTATGGAGATACTAAACTCTTTCTGGAGATCAGAGCATCCAAAACTGCATGCTAACCAGGCCAAGATAACCGAGGTGGTGCAGTGGGTAGAGTGCAGTACTGCAGGCCACTTCAGCTGACTGCTAGTTCAGCAGTTCAGCGGTTCAAATCTCACCGGCTCAGGGTTGACTCAGCCTTCCATCCTTCGGAGGTGGGTAAAATGAGGACCCAGATTGTGGGGGCGATATGCTGACTCTGTAAACCGCTTAGAGGGGGCTGAAAGCCCTATGAAGCGGTATATAAGTCTAACTGCTAAGACATCTCTAAATAAATAGGCAGTAATCAAATGCCCCCTCCCCATTCCCAATAATTTGTTTATGAGTACAATTAAACAATGAAAGATGTTGTTGCTTTCGATCATGTCTACTATTTCTTTATACTGTATAAAGATTATGTGCAGCTTAATCTAACAACGCTCCAAGCACTAAAATAAAACCAAAGAAAATGAAGTAATATGTGCCTTGAGAATGAATGCCATCTATACTCCCATCAAGTTTCATACAAATTAAAAAGAAATATTAATTATACTTATTATCAAAAAGAGTAGTGTATTAAAGGAGGAATGGATAAAAAAATGAGTTAAAACTACTCCAACACCTAATCACTTAAGTAGTTTAATCAGTCCGACACTTAAAAACTGGGAAAAAATGTTCAATTTGAGGGTTCAATTTTTCTACAGGAACTCCGAGGGTCACAAAATATAGATTTTCAGCATTGTACTTTAGCTGTAGTAATTATGATCAGATAGATATCCATCTGGACTTTCTAATTATTTCAAAATTAAAATGTGTGCTTGGGAATCATTAATCTAACTTTATGTGCATTTATGAAAATTAATTTTTAATCTAACTTTAGCTATGTTTAAATAACTAAGCAGGTTTGATACCAAATAGTTTTTCAAGAGTAACAAAGTTACTCACCTGGACATGTATCTATTCAATTTTTATAGATTTTTAGCATGTATAGGTCTTCCTATAGGGGCAATGTAAAAAAAACAATTAGAAATGCAATAAGTAACTCAAAACTTTATTTTTATGAAAGAGTATTTGATGTCAAATCTGCTTAGTACCTGGATGGGAGATTTGTACCAGGAAATTTCAGGTCTGTAGGCTAAACTGGGAAATCCACCCATCCATCCAGGAAGAAGACAATGGCAAACTGCTTCCATGGTGAAAGAAGTTAGATGGATATATAGGGAAAAAATATTATACTGCTCTAAGCAAGTAAAATATTCATTTACAAAGCTGAACATTTAAAATGTAAATTACATGCGTGAAAATGTTTGCAACTGAAATACCATTCTGAAATGGATGGTCGATTCCTTTAAAAGAAGACACAGATTAACACATGTAAAATCTTTTTAAATATTACTCTCTTACCTTCTGGCTCTGCCTGTCAACCTGTCTTTCCCTCTGGCTTTACTGCTCACTACCAGCAATGTTCTGGAAACTGATTCAGTGCTGCTCTTCCTGCGTTGTCCTCCACCTGAAAAATAAGCCACATGGACAGATTAAGAACCAAAACAGTTCAGTATCAGCAGTGGTGGGTTTCAAAAATTGTTCGAACCTACTCTGCGGGTGTGGCCTCCTTTGTGGGAGTGGCTTGCCACCCATGTGACCGGATGGGAGTGGCTTGCCACCCATGTGACTGGATATGAAAATGCCGACGACACTTGTCAGAACCACCTTAAATTACCTCACACACAGCACTGGCATGCATAAGAATATGATGTAAACTTGTTTTTTAAAAGGCATCTTTGGTTTGCGTTAAAACAACTTCAGCACACGCAATGTTCTGATTGCACCATAAACGCAGTAGTCATCCTTACCTTTCACAGAGGCACTGAGTTTTATAAATAGGAGCATGATAGTGTAGAATAATCATATCCAAGGACCAGTGGTGGGTTTCAAAAAGTTTTGGAACCTCTTCTGTAGGTGTGGCCTGCTTTCCAGGTCCACTGGTGGAACCTCTTCTAACCGGTTCTGTAGATTTGACGAACCGGTTCTACCGAAAAGGTGCGAACTGGTAGGAACCCACCTCTGAGTATCAGACTAGCCATGCTTTATCCTATGATACTAGCCTACACAGGATCATTCGACCATGCAGAAAGCCAGTGATTATAGGAGAAACGTGTTGAATAAAATGAAAAATGTCACCTTTCGTCAGATATCAGGGCTTTGGTTGAAGACTTATGCCATAGAAATTCTCCCTCAATTAAGCAAATATAAATTTGGCCATTATCTGGGTGGGAGACATGCTGTACATGTTCCCTGTGATCGTGTTTGGATGATACAGTATACTTTCTCTGAGGGAGATGGATAGTTCAGAAATAAATAATAAATTAAAAAATTAAAAAATCTAATTTAAATACAAACTATTGTGCCTATGCACACTGCTCCAACCCTGGCCAAAGACTCTGGGTGAAAAGGTTTGGGTTACAAATCATGTCACAAAACATTCCTTTCCTGGGTTATACGAATCGCCCCTTCCATGATTTGTTCAGTTGTTTTACAACAGGTTGGAGGAAGAAGTCAGGAACAAGCCAGAGAATCATTGGTTTTGACAACAGCTTAAATCAACCACAGCCAACTGCATTGTATTGTCTGCATCTGCTCAAAGGAAGTAGGCCTGTTTAGAATGTCCAGATACTCTCCTGTAACAGGACAGAAAAAGGACGTGGTGGCTCAGTGGCTAAGACGCTGAGCTTGTTGATCACAAAGGTCGGCAGTTTGGCGATTCGAATCCCTAGGGCTGCGTAGCGGAGTGAGCTCCCGATACTTGTCCCAGCTTCTGCCAACCTAGCAGTTCGAAAGCATGTAAAAATGCAAGTAGAAAAATAGGAACCACCTTTGGTGGGGAGGTAACAGTGTTCCATGCACTTAGTCATGCTGGCCACATGACCACAGAGATGTCTTCAGACAGTGCTGGCTCTTTGGCTTTGAAACGGAGATGAGCACCGCCCCCTAGAGTCAGGAACGACTAGCACATATGTGTGAGGGGAACCTTTACCTTTATCAGGAGAGAACGACACTCTTCTACCATTTGACTGTGACTGATTTGCAGAGTCCTTTGTCAATGAAGTTGCTCAATTTCCCCAAGGTCTTGAATCACAAACGGTAGACTGGCAGGGCATGTTGCCATGACAGTTGGGAATTATTCTTTCTGGGACAAACTGCTGGTAATTGTCAATTTTCCAAACATAGGAGGTGCGGTGAAGCCAGCAGGCATTTTGTTTCTTTTATAGGTCTAGGACTGTGAACCAATCCCTCCCTCCCCCCCCCCCACCCAAAATTAAGTTGGCCCTGTTGTTGATGGCAAGCTAAGCTAGGTCTGTTTCAGAGAGCTTTTGATCATAATGATGATGCTGCCTAGTTCTAGTTCTTATGACAGTAATATAAATTAGTATGGTTTTAATGTTTACCCTTACAATAGACATTGCAAGTTAATAAATTAAATTATTTATCATGGACTTCTTCTGTGTTTGTTTTATATTTTGTAAATGATTTGGAGTCAATTTTAGAGTACAGTAATATATAGGAGAGATGAGAAATGAGAGATGAGATAGAGATAGATAGAGATAGAGATAGAGATAGAGATAGAGATAGAGATAGAGATAGAGATAGAGATGATAGAGATAGAGATAGAGATAGAGATAGAGATAGAGATAGATAGATAGATAGATAGATAGATAGATAGATAGATAGATAGATGATAGATAGATAGATAGATAGATAGATAGATAGATAGATAGATAGATAGATAGATATAGAGAGGGAGGGAGGGAGGGAAGGAGGGAGAGGGAGAGGGAGAGAGAGGGGGGAGATTAGAGATAGAGAGATAGATAGATAGATAGATAGATAGATAGATAGATAGATAGATAGATAGATAGGTAGGTAGGTAGGTAGGTAGGTAGGTAGGTAGGTAGGTAGGTAGGTAGGTAGGTAGATAGATAGATAGATAGATAGATAGATAGATAGATGATAGATAGATAGATAGATAGATAGATGATAGATAGATAGATAGATAGATAGATAGATAGATAGATAGATAGATAGATAGATAGATATAGAGAGGGAGGGAGGGAAGGAGGGAGAGGGAGAGAGAGAGGGGGAGATAGAGATAGAGATAGATAGGTAGGTAGGTAGGTAGGTAGGTAGGTAGGTAGGTAGATAGATAGATAGATAGATAGATAGATAGATAGATAGATAGATAGATAGATAGATAGATAGATAGATAGATAGAAGTAAACTAACTAACTGTAATCCTTATCTACCTTTCTGGTGGTAGCATATGCTCTACCATCACAATTCCTGCATTCATGGTCTGTTGTTTGTCAGCCTTTCCCCCAGCTACCTATCTAGTTATGCCTTCACTGGGAGAAAAGAAAGTCTATATAGGAGTGATAAATCTTTCTGGGAAAGAAAAAAATCACTCTCTTTTTTATAGCAGTAGCACAAATATCCTCCAATAATGATGAAGTCAAAGTGCAGTAAACAATGGCAGCTGCATTATAGCATTGGAAGAGAAAAGCAATCACAGATCTACTGACTTTTATACAAGTAGCAGTTGATAGTTTTTCCTGGAATCATCCAGGGATTGAATAATGACCTTAGGATAAAATGTCCTCTGCTATATAATTCTTTTTCAAGACACCCAGACACACAAGATAAGTAGCTTGTCAAAAGCAGCCACCTTCAGTAGTATATCTGAACAGGACTCATACTTGCTTCTTGGATCTACTCACCTTTCCCATCAGAAGGTAGAGCTCGTAGCTGGGACTTCCGGACACTTTTCCCCCCTTGAATTCACAAAGTATGAATAATATAAAAATTTGTACACTTGGGCAAGGTGTGAAAGAGCTGCGATAATAGTGAATAAACAAAGGAAATATTTTCGTGGCACGACAAAACCGCGGTCCACTAAAGCGCGCCCGATTAAAGCGCGTACCTGACATCATCAGCAGCACGACAAATACGACCGCTGAGAAAAAAGGGCGCTTTAAAAAGCGCTTTTAAAGCAAGCTGATTCACATAAAGGTAAGGGTTAGGTTTAGGGTTAGGGTTAGGTTAAGGGTTAGGGTTAGGTTTAGGGTTACGTTAAGCGTTAGGGTTAGGGTTAGGGTTAGGTTAAGGGTTAGCGTTAGGTTTAGCGTTAGGTTAAGGGTTAGGTTTAGGGTTAGGTTTAGGGTTAGGTTAAGGGTTAGGTTTAGGGTTAGGTTTAGGGTTAGGTTTGGGGGGGTTAGGTTTAGATTTCCGCGTTAATTTTAACTTTACCGCTCACAGCGTGCTGTTTTCGTCGCGCTGTGATGACGTCACGTACGCGCTTTCGTCGAGCGCGCTTTAGTCTACCGCAGTTTTGTGGTGGAACCAATATTTTTGCTTGACAATACAATATGCCTACATACATGGTAGAAACCTCCAATTTTTTTAAAGGAATATCTTTTCTTTTTATGAATTAGAATATGTATTTTAACTTTTAAATACCACATTTAGTATTCAGTATAAGCTCTATAAATTATGTCTTCAAATCTTCTCTGTCAAACTAACCACTTTTAATAGCAGCTAAATTGTATAGTGTGAAAACAGGCTGATTTATGCTAGCAATCGAGATACATAAGTGAAGTATCTCTTCGGAAATCAGGGTTTTTGTATTCTAAGACAACATAAGATTCCATCTGATGGAATCTTTCTTTTCTGAAACACTGGATACATTACTAAATTCCAAAGTTATTTGGGTCTAATAACCACTGATTTAAGATTAAAGTTTCTCTCATATTTATTTATTATAGAACCACATCTGCAGTAGGGTTTGAGGCATGGGACTACACATTCCATCACTGCCTTCTACCCTTTATTTTGGACATTTTTGTGAGTTTCAACTCATCATAATGTTAAACATATGACTCATTACCTAAAATGGCTCTTAAAAAAAAGAAGTAGAATCAGAACCAAAGATTAGACAGAAAACAAAGAAGATAGTCAAGAAGTGAAATGTTCATAATTTCAATATATTTAAATCAGTACTCAACTCAACTCATTTTGCTAACCTTTTTTATTCTGGGGACAGTCCAAAACTGGTTTTCCATCCCTTATATCCTCAAACCTGCAAATTAAAAATATAATTCATGAACTTTGACAGATTGATCTTTTCTAAGTATTTCAAAGCCATCTATGGCAATGACATTACAAGACTATGATGATCTGAATTACAAAGGGTTTCATAATACAATGTTCAGACTGTTCTGAACTATTCCAATCATTTTTATTTAGTCTCCAGAAGTAATAGTTGGTTAGGGAAAACCCTTACTGTTATGATTTCCAATTTGCCATAAACTATATACCAAAAATTCATTATGGGATTTAAGAGAGATGTTTATTGATAAAAGAATTAAAGAGATTTACAAATTGTATAGAAAATAAATTGTGAAGACCTTGTTTCTAAATATGCTGAGATATCCTTTTTCTCATATAGCTGGCAGTATAATACATCCACTATGGACTGCTGAATTTAAGCCATTTACTGAGAAAGAGATATTGATGTACTATCGCCTTTCTTCAGTAATCATAAGCCATTTGCCAGTAAATGTATTCTTGAAATTTTGGTGATTTCTTGTCTACCAGATTACAAAATCTACCAATGACCTCTTTGTATAATCTGCAACATGAAGAATGCTTAGAGACTGATATTATTATGACTGGTTGCACAGTCAGCCAGATGTTTGTATTGGGTTTGGCATTTTTATCCACCTTTTGAGTTCTTCTCAAGGACCTGGGATAGGTAGAAGTTGTTTGATGGCGTTAAAGGTATTGTTTCAGGATATAAACTGCTCCAGGTAAAACTGCCTTTTAAAATTGTCTGATGGTGAATCTGTCAATGCTGGTGGTGTTCAAGTGATGCTCCAGTTGTTTTGGGATTGAACCTAAAGCCTCTATTGCAGGGGGGGTCAAACTCACATCGTCATGGTGGCATCACGTGATGAATGGGGACTTTTCCCCCCTTCACTAAACCAGGCATGGGTGGGGCCAACATACGACACATCCGGCTTGTGGGCTGCGAGTTTGACAGCCCTCATCCATTACTATTGATACTATCTTTGCTTTCTTATGCCACAGTCATTCTACTTCTATTTTCAGGTCTTTGGTTTTTGTGGTTTTATGAAGTTCTTTCTCTTGTATTCTCATATCACTGCAACATCCACTTTGCAGACTTCGTTGTCTTTTTTACTGACAATTGTTAACTCTGGCATGTTATGTGGCAAGTGCCTATCTGTTGGAATTCTGAAGTTTCTGAGCACTTGAGTTTCTTCCTTTTCTTTCTCTATTTTGTGGTCCCTCCGGGTCTTGATTGTAGGCAAACAACATTTTTTGAGAATATTCCACTGCACCATTGTTGCCACTTGTTTGAAGTCAATCCCTGTGATCTTCTTGCAGCAGCTGACTAGGTTGTCAACTGTTTCTTCAGCTTCTTTGCAGATGTTACAATTGCTGTCTGTTGCTGTCTTCTCAATTCTGGCTTCGTACTGTACTCAGAATGTATTTAGAATAACAGAGTTGGAAGGTACTTGAAGGTCTTCTAGTTCAACCCCCTGCTTAGGCAGGAAACCCTACACCACTTCAGACAAATGGATATCCAACATCTTCTTAAAAACCTCCAGTGTTGGAGCATTCACAACTTTTGGAGGCAAGTTGTTCCATTGATTAATTGTTCTAACTGTCTGGAAATTTCTCCTTAGTTCTAAGTTGCTTCTCTCTTTGATTAGTTTCCACCCATTGATTCTTGTCCTACCCTCAGGTTCTTTGGAGAATAGTTTGTCTCCCTCATTGGAACATGGCTATCATGTCTCCCCTAGTCCTTCTTTTCATTAAACTAGACATACCCAGTTCCTGCAATCATTCTTCATATGTTTTAGCCTCCAGTCGAATGTTAGTCTTATGTAGCCAAACTCAGCCTCTCTGTATCTTTCTTCAACTTTCTTACTCTTAGCCATTGCCAGGTCTTATTGTTATTTGCTTTATTATTATTTTAAATTTATTGTAGCTGCCCACCCTCATAGACTCTGGGTGACATAAAAATACAAAACAATAAAAATAGGCAGCTTGTACTAAAACAGTCAGACCATAATAAATCCAACCAAATGGAGCTTTTTCGACTCCAAGAAAGGGGGCACAGTCCAGGGGTGAAATCCAGCAGGTTCTGAAGGTTCTGGAGAACCGGTAGCGGAAAATTTTGAGTAGTTCAGAGAACCAGCAAATGCCAGGAATGGAGATTTTGTAGTATCGTTCCCCTGCCATGCACCAAGCCACGCCCACCAAGCCACGCTCACAGAACCGGTAGTTTAAAAAAATGAATTTCACCACTGGCACAGTCCCTCTCTCTGGGTATACTGTTCCAGAGGATGGGTGCCATGACAGAGAATGTATGCTTTCTTGGTCCTCTAAAATGGCAACACTTAATAGAGGAGACCTGGAGCACGTCCACTCTGCCAGAACATCTTGGACAGGCAGAAACAGTTGGAGATAGGTGGTCCTTCAGAAGTCCAGGACCTATGCCATAAAGGGAGGTAACATGAAGATAACATACATGCACTTGGTTTTCTCTACATCCCAAGCCCGTCGCCATTCACCCCTTGCATTCTTGTGGCGGGTGAGCCGCTCAAGATCAATCTGATCCCGTTCTTTCTTCCATTGCATGTACTCTGACCGTTCTCTCCCAGTCAGGGTGCAATTTTTCTCTTCTGGGCTCTTCTGAGGAGAGTTATCTCTTTCCTAATATAAAAAAAGAATGAGTAATTAATAGGAAAGCATTCCCTGGGTATGCCAAATACGACATATAAGAGAGGTTTATTGGAATAATTTTTAGTAGTACTGGGAGCTTTTACTTGATTTATGACTTAAACATTGTCATTTCTCTAATCAAATAAGTCGGTTTATCAATCTGAACAACTTAATTTGTCTTCTGTTGATCTTTTCCCCTTTTATCGTCAATTTTATAGGACATGGCCATTTCAAAATATGACACAGTTCTTAAAACGTGGAACATTGAGTGCTCAGCAAATAAATAGTAATGGTTTTACAAAAGATCACTGCAGTATGAAACTGCATAGGGAGGCTCTGAGGTAAAGAAATATGTGTCATGATTTTTCAAAATTAGGAGCCTAGCATACCTTTCCTATCCTGGTGACATTCAATTATATTGCATTACAATCCCTGTGTCTTGTAAGAGCTGGTAAAGATGGGAATTGTAGTCTACCATATGCGAAAACTTTCACATTGGGAAACCCCATCCTAAAGTAATGAGGAAAAGTTTTTATTGCCTGAGTTATCTGTCATGAACTATTCAAACCATTCATACTTACAGTATACAAGTGGGATTTAACTTGCACTTCCAAAATGCACATGTACAAAACTAGGGACACTTCTTATGATATCAAAATGGTAAATTGAAAGTTTAAATGGCTGGGCCTACTTTGGAAATGTTTCAGATCTTGTACATGACACATCGAAGGAGAGGTGTAATTAAAGTAGATTTCCCAAGCTTTTTTAAAAAATAGCCAGATAGTTTCAGTGATTCTGGCTGCAAGTGGGATTTGAACCAGGAACTTCACACACCTTTAACTATTCTCTTGCCCTTAAATGTACATAGCCAACTTCTTCCACTGTAGGGAGCTCAGATGGCCCTGTGTACTAAACACCATCAAGTGCACAAGTACACAAGCCAGGGCAATGTTCCTTGAGGAGATAATTATTTGCCAGCCTCCAGTAGCCTTGTGATTTATTGTTGTAATTGCCGAATGCTAGTCTTGCTGAAATGTTTAAAGACTTTAATAACAACAAAGAGTGAAAAATGCAACTCAAAACAAAAAAAAATGTATCTGAAGGAAAAACTATCAACACAGCAAGAGTTTGCTGCAATCCATTTGAAGTTGGGGCCAACCAGCAATTTTCTACCCAGTCAAGAATATCCAGTAGGGACCCAAATATACAGCTTGTTCTACAACATTATTTTCCCGTGGGTAATTCAATATCCCATCTCTTTCCCCTTCAAAGGTTGCCACCCCCACTTTTCCTCCAAACAAGAATTAATCTCCTTCTATTTTATTGCGGATCAAAATAGATGGGAGGAAAATTAAAGACCTGGAAACCTGTTTCCAAGGAGACTCACCTGTGTGGGTGGGCCAAGGGGAAAGGAACAAGAAGGCTTCACTTTGCTATCAGAAGACAGAGCAGTGCCTGACAAACTGAGCCAGATGTAGGTGGGGAAGGCAGCTGTTTAAGAGATCCTTTTGAACTATTGGAAAAGGTTCCACCACAAAACCGCGCTCGACTAAACCACGCTCGACGAAACCCCGTAGCTGACATCATCAACAGGGCGACAACAGTGCGGAGATAGAAGCACGCTGTAAACGCTAAACCTAAAATTAACACCTAAACCTAACCCCCCTAATCCTAATCCTAAACCTAACCCTAAACCTAACCCTAAACCTAACCCTTAACCTAACCCTAAACCTAATCCTAACCCTTAACCTAACCCTAAACCTAACCCTAACCCTTAACCTAACCCTAAACCTAACCCTTAACCTAACCCTAAACCTAACCCTAAACCTAACCCTAAACCTAACCCTAAACCTAACCCTTACCTTAAATTGAATCGGCTTGCTTTCAAAGCGCTATTTAAAGCGCCCTTCTTTCTCCGCGCTGCCTGTTGTCGCCCTGTTGATGACGTCAGCGACGCAGTTTAATCGGGCGCGGCTTAGTCGAGCGCGGTTTTGACGGGTCATGATTGGAAAAACTCTGCTAGGTTTAAAAGCCCCAAGATAAATTTATAATAAAGCTCCCTCTGGCATCCTGATTTCTGTCTGATTCCTAATTGTGTCTCATAATCTACAATGCCTCACCTACCAGACTTGGGAGTTTAGGGAGTAAGCAAGCAGCATGAGAAATAAGAGGGGTATTTATAGCATAGGATGAAACTTTGGTTGCAGAGGAATACTTTGTGTATAAAGACTCACCTGGGAAGAGTCAGTTAGGACATTTCAAGTCTGGAAATAAACCATAAAGCAACCCAAGGGCCATCTCGGTCTTAATGGTTACAAGCTGAGACGGTAACTTGATCAAGCTAGATTAAAATGGTTCATTTTGTAGGCACACATAGCAATAGCAATAGCAGTTAGACTTATATACCGCTTCATAGGGCTTTCAGCCCTCTCTAAGCGGTTTACAGAGTCAGCACATTGCCCCCAACAATCTGGGTCCTCATTTTACCCACCTCGGAAGGATGGAAGGCTGAGTCAACCTTGAGCTGGTAAGATTTGAACCGCCGAACTGCAGCTAGCAGTCAGCTGAAGTAGCCTGCAGTACTGCACTCTACCCATCTCTATGGTATTTTCATGGGAAATCCATAGTTGAACTACTCTTATGCTTTGGTAATAGTTCTTGGCACAGGTTGTTCCCTTCTGGATTCCCAACAAAAGGAGGGCAAAACAGGAGTGCCTGGAGATTCTCAGTCAGCCAGGTTGTTAATTTCTGGGCAAAGAATGGAGGTGAGGCCAGAGTGATTGCTAACAGCTCTTTATTCAATACTGCCTGTGAGGCAGCTGAACTCCCTGGCTGACACAGCTCCTTTTATAATAAACTGATCAGCCAAACAACCAATCAGGAGAGAGTATTTTCCCAGTCCAACAGTGGACTGTTGGACTTCAACTGACGACTCTACACTATATATACATGATGGTGAATCTATGGCACGCGTGCCACAGGTGGCATGCGGAGGCCTTTCTGCTGGCACGCAAGCCCCAGTTGACCTTGACCAAGCTTGCGCCGCTGGCAAGCTGATTTTCAGGTCTTTGCAAAACACTGTACAAGCCATCAATATACATCCAACAGGAGCAGATAGAGGTAAATCCTAGAGAGGCAGGAAATGCATCTCTGAATAATGGAGAGGAATGCTAGAGAGGAATAAAGCTGCATACAGAGCCAACATAACTCCTGTAACAGCGTAGGTATGCACAGGGAGGAGCGCAGAGGGGTGCGTCCCCCTGTGCTCCATTTTTGGTCCCAGGAGGCTTCAGGGAGGCCTAGGCCCAAAATGGGGCACAGGGGGATCGCACGTGCATGCGGGGCGGGGCTGCAGGGGGGTGCACACATTGTATTATGTGCACGCGCTTTCGGCACACGAGGATAAAATGATTAGCCATCATTGCTATATGCACATAACACAGGTCATGATTATCTCAAATGTGCTTTTTCAAAAAGCAATTGGATTTCATTTTGTTTTGTTTTTTTCCTTGAGGAAGACCCAAGAAGCTTCTTCAGTTCTGAATGTTTAGCTCTGAAAGTTCAGAACTGAAGAAACTTCTTGGATGAGTAGCGAAATGTCTTCCTCAAGAAAAAAACGAAGTCCAGTTGCTTTTTGAAAAAGCACATTTGAGAGGAGGCAGGCAAACATTAGATTTGCCTGTCACCTTGAGTTACATATTTTAAAAGGCAAGTTAAAATTATCTAATGAAATAATACAAAAGACTCGCGGCCCACAGCCTGGATGCGTCACATGCTGGCCACGGCCATGCCTGATTTAGTGAAGGGGGAGGAAATCCCAATATGTCACGTGACATTAGCTTGATAACGCGAATTTGACATCCCTGCTCTAAGTCTTGGAGATAATAGAATAAAGTGCTCCCTTCCCACGATAAGCCAAGGATTGGGAGATGTTTCCTTTAAATTGTGACAATTGCAACCATTTCTGATGGCATCCATCTTCTTTGCATTTGTATTTGAACTGCATTGCTGTAACCTTCTCTTACGGTAATATTTTTCCCCTATTGAAAAATGAAGAGCTGTGCCCCGGGGACCGAAGTGGAGGCATCTCAGCATGCAAGCATATTACCAAGGCCCGGTATAAAAGGGATAGGAAAAATAAGTTGTTATTGGGTGAGACAATATTTATTTACAGAACATAGCATTAACTTTCAAGGGGTTTAGAATAGGAAACAAATATTTTTGTATACACATCTTCAGCTGAACACACATGGCTGGATGAGAGAGAAGGAGCACAGCCGCTTTACTGGAAGGAGGTCTCTGACAATGATGGGAACAGGAGAGTATCAGTGTCAGGAAAGGAGTTGTTTACCTTTCAAGCTCAGCTTGGCCACAGCTGTGCCTGCTAGGCCGTAAGGGAGTGAAATTAGCCGGCTTCATTGTACTCCTTTGACTTCTGCTGGGACAGGCAAAGGAGCTCATCTGTGCTGGCTTAATGAGTCACCATCTCTACGAAAGGGAGGCTGATTCAATTTCTGCTCAGTTAATTAAGAGCATTGCTTGGCTCAAAGGAGCCAGGCTCTCCCTCTGGGTTCATAGGACATAGTCCTTGCATGTTGAATCCAGCTTAGTTTTCGTTGTTGAGTCGACCCCAGCATGTCAGATCCAAGAAAGCAACTCATCATAGCTGGGAGAAGGAATGGTTTGCATCAGGGGTGTCAAACTCAAGGACTGTGGGTCAGATCCCGTCCACAAGGTGCTTAGATCCCTTGGAAATAGCGGACTGGCTCACAGTGTCTCTGCCAGTGAAAATGGAGCCTCGGGAGCAGACCGCTTGGGCCACCACAGGTGCCCCCCATTCGAGTGATATCAAGCTGGCCATGCCCACCTTGATCACAGTCACCCCAGCCCCCAAGATCAAACACAACCCTGATGTGGCCCTCAGTGAAATTAAGTTTGACACCCCTGGTATGCATGGTTTGACGGCATAGGAAAGCTGTTCTGCTGGTTGTACAAAGAGTCTCAGCCTACACAAAATCTCACAGATGAGCCTTTTATTGTCCTTCAATTACTAAGGTGAATCAAACATTTCAAATCTCAGGCAAATGGATCAAATGAAGTGGATCCTTCCCTTCCTGGCACATCTTGGCTGCAGTGTGATTAAGTTAAAGAGTTGATTTGGCAAGCGTAAGTGTGGAACTGTGACACTCAGCTAAGGATACCTTATCAGTGGCCATACCGTGCATTTTGCACCCTCTGGTGGACATGTACTGAATGGCATTGTGACAGCCTGAGCTAATAGCTAACTCAGGGCTGAGGACTGATGTGGTGAAAGAGACTACAAGCAGACCTGCAATATGCTCAGAAGCCATCAAGGCTGAATTCTGTCACAATCACTCTTAGACTATAGCTTTTTCTTCTCACCCATTTCTCAGAAGCATAAGTATTATGGGTAATTACTAACGACACCGGCTTCATTTGTGCTTTTTTTGTAGAAAATAGAACACACAAAGTTGGTTCAGAACAGCTACAAATTTGTTTTGTTAATCCAAGCATGTATGTATGTATGTATGTATGTATGTATGTATGTATGTATGTGTATATATATATATATATATATATATATATATATATATATATATATATATATATATATACATACATACATACATACATACATACATACATACATACATACATACATACATACATACATACATACATACATACATATATACATATATACATATATACATATATACATATATATATATATATATATATATATATATATATATATATATATATATATATAAAATGAATGCATCATTTGTTGGGTTATTTCATTCGTTGGATGTGTCTGTGTATGTACAGTATATAAATGCCATTTTCATTTGTTCCAATTCTTGGAAACTGCCTGATCAAGTCTGGGATTTTTTGGCAAGATTTTTCAAAAGTAGTTTGCCATTCCTCCTTCTTAGGGATGAGAGAAAGTGACTGGCCCAAAGTCACCCAACTGGTCTGTGACTAAGGCAGGGCTAGAATTCAAACTCTCCCAGTTTCTAGGCCAATGCCTTAATCACTAGAGTAATTAGTTATAAAAGTGGTGTTTTTTAAACATATAAAATGGTAATGCTAAAACCCATAGCATGAACTCTTTAGATTGACAAATGTATTCACCTTATTGACATCAATTATGTTTGACTAGCTGTGTAGTACTGTCCAGCTAATTAATTGACTACCTGTCAATTAAGCTGTCAGGGTAAAGAAAGTTAATGGAATAGGACAGGGGAGATTCAGATTCAAGTCTACCTTCAATGATAAAAGTTCATCACATAACTTTGGGACAGTCATTCTCAGCCCAATCTGCCTCACAGTGTAGTTTTGTCAGGATAAAATGATACAATATCCCATGCGTGAGCAAAGTTGATGATGATGATGATTTTTCTAGAATTCTGTAAATTTGCATTTGCCCATCAAAAACAATATCTCATAATCAAATCTAACTGGTTGTAAACTAATGGATGGACTATCTCAGTGTTTCTTGGTAACTTTAAGATGCTTGGACCTCAACCTCCAGAATTCCCCAGACAATAGGCAATATGTTGACCAGGGAATTCTGGAAACTGAAGTCAGGTTGAGAAATACTGGTTTATCTATTCACTGCCTGATCTGTTACTGGCCACAAATAGACATGATTTATAAAGTGAAAAAATGCAGCGGCACAATAACAGAAATAAAATAAAATGGGCAAACTGGAAAACAAGTGAACACTTTCACATTCAGGTGTTCATGTGTAGAAAGGAAACATGGTCACCTTCAATTCACCTTCTACCAGTACATCAAAAGAGAAACATTCTGGTTAAATTCATGGTTTTTGTAGCTGGGAAAGAACCCAAAATAAGGTACTTTCAAATAGATCCTGTTTATAATACATATGTGTGTGAGAGTAAATAAAACTGAATGTGGGGTTCAACCCTCACCTTTCTGAGGTGCGTAGTCTTTGGATGGTTGTCTTCACCAGACCACTTCTTCTCTGTGGTTTTCCTTTCATCTGTCTAAAGAAATAAAGAAGGAAGGTCTCATTTATTTTTTCAGAAACAAATAGACTACCACAAACATGGGGAAAACCCGCAGAGCTTGCAAGAAAAAAAAATCAAGCCTTTTTTTAGAAAAATTAGGAATGGATAGAACAAAGACTATTTACTAAGTCTGCACTACTATTAATCTTTCATCGTTCCTATCACCCATCTCCTCCCACTTATGACTGTAACTTTGATACTTATATCCTTACGATTTATATTGATTGTTTCCTAATATGATTTTGTTGCTTATTTGTACCCTATGACTACCATTAAGTGTTGTACCTTATGATTCTTGACTAATGTATCTTTTCTCTTATGTACACTGAGAGCATATGCACCAACGACAAATTCCTTGTGTGTCCAATCACACGTGGCCAATGAAGAATTTATTCTATTCTATTCCATTCTATTCTAAAAGGGACCATCGAGGTTGTTTCATGAATTTATCCAACGGAGAAGAAAGTCATATAAGAAGAAAACAAGCAAGGTTCTTGCAAATCCCTTCTGTTCCAGTCTGCTGGCAGAAAGTAAGAGCAGGGCTGTAACTAAAAGCTTGGCCTTTATCTATATCAGCACATTTATTAAAAATGCATAGAGAGAAAGCGCTTCCACATGGCCTTAAGGCATTCCCATTTGATTTGATTCACTAGTTGAAAGATACTTTTAAAATCCTGGACATAGTAACTCTCTACGGTCTTCACGAAGCCAAATGGTGTGTCCAGGTATGGACCACAGGGCCAAATGAGGAATTCTAGGATTTGGAAGATTCCCAATATATCCCAGATAGTCAGTGATGGCCACAGTATCAAAGCCAGCACAGTGTTATCTTTGCCAATTGAAACTATAGACATACGACTACAGTTTCTGCTATAATATTATTTTTGTTGACTATTATTGCTATTGATGATGGCCATTGTCCTGATTCATGTGGTGAGTTGGGCAGCTGTTGTGGCCCAGCAGGAACCGTTGGAGCTACAAACAGACTCTGACAGCGTGGGGCCCTAAGAGTCGGCTCTGGAAGATGTGGATGACCCTGGACAGGGTTCAGACTCTGAGCAGGGACCAGAGAGGCTGGTTGGCCACCAGGAGGCGCCAGAGTCATGGAGCAGGAGTGAAAGCCAAAGGGAGTTGGTCCCTGAGATCAGGCCCTGGAGCAGTGGGGAGGAACTAAGGGAGTTGGTCCCGGACGCCAGGCAAAGGTGGGCAAATAAGCGCCGACAGCAACTATGCAGATACAGAAGATAATTAGACCTAGGTGTTGTAATTAGGCTCCTCCCAAGAGAGTACATAAGGAGAGACTTTGGGAGGAGGCTGTTTGCAGGATTCAACTAATATACCAACGCTGGAGAAGCTCTCGTGTGTATTTCTTATCTTGGAAGTCTGGATTGCTGCCAAAGTCTTGTCAGTGTGTTTAATTTATTGTGAATAAATAGTCTGGCAGTAATCTTGTATCAGAGTGTCTTGGTGTATAGAATGGGGGGGTCAGAACAGGCAGCTATATAAATATAAATATTAGATAAATATTTTACCTCTTTGATAAAACAGTTGAACAAATCAACAGTTACTTGGAGGCTGCACAGCCAATAAGAAAGTTAAAATGCCTTCATTGGCCATATCCTTCCAACACAATGATCAATTAGTTCACCTTATTGCTAGGTCAGAGAAAAACACCAATTTTAAAGGGATACATGGCTGCACCCTCAGAGATCTGAATGGCAGGGAAGGAAGGTCTTCCTCTGGGTTAGCTGAGTGGCTGGCTAGCTAGCAGGCAATAACAGCAGTAAAGAAAGGGCAACAGCAGTTTTATTTACAGAAAAACAGGCTGAACATGCAGGGTGGGACAATGACAGCCAGGAAAAGGGGTTTGTGGACTCAGGATGTCCTTACATCTCGCTGCACCCCTGCAAACCTGTTCCATCCCCATATTTCTCTGGCAAGGCTGGGAGTATGCATTTGCCAAGGTAAAATCTAGTTTCTAGTCAGCTGCTGGTGAAGACATGTAATTTCACATGCAGCACGAAATGGGGCTGCAGTATGATTATAATTCCTGTTCCTGGCTGGCTGAGCTGCTGAGCATATAGTACGTTTTGTACTGCCATGCAAGAGGCAAAAAAAATCAACACGCTTCCTACCCTCAGATTAATAAATCAATCTACTAAGCTGGTTCAAAGCCCCCTATATAAAAGTCTTTCTAATTTTACATCTTTCTTAAAAATTTTACACCCTGGTTGAAAGCTGCATGTGTGTGAAATCAATCCCTCCTCCAGGTTTATGTTTGAAAACTAAAATACAAAAGAACCTCAATTCCCTGGAGTTTTTTTTTATTTTTAAACACAGGATGCTGAGAAGATGAGCAAGCTGGAACGAATAAGTTTTACTCCTGCTAATTGCCTGGGCTGGGACCCTTTTATCTGAACATCAAAGTTCTTACATAGATAGAGACACAGAGCAATGGAAATTCCATTTCAGGATTACATTCAATCTCTCTCTTTCATAAAGTATGGGTTTACATAATGCTTATTTTTATTGATCTTACATTTGCAGCAAAACTACATTACAATATCCATAATGTTGGAAGGGCAACTTAGGAAGTTGAGGGACAAGGAAGAAAGACAGAAGATGGCACTGATTTGCATATGCTGATATTTTTAATTGATTCCAATGACCAATATACCAATTCAGTCCCTAGTTCTAGTTTAGAGAAAGAAAGTGCTCCTTGTTTCCATCCAGGATGTCAGCAGATGGCCAGTTTTTAACCTAGTTCTTCTCTCTTTTTTTCCTCATAGTAACAGCATCAGATGCTAATGTGCTAAACTCAGGGTTTGCTAGATTCTGTGATTCCCTTAGAGTACCATGATTTTGGATTAAAAGAATGGATTGTCAATTCACTAAAAATGTCGTGTTCTTTTAATAACAACTATGGAATCATCAGCTGACATGTTTTGACCATAGAGAAACCAGCCTTGTTAAGCTACCAAGTCTGGGATTATAAAGATGGCAGAACTTTTGATATGGTGAAACTGAACTGTTTGATCAGGTAGAAGGCAATAAATACTTTTATAAAGGTTGGAAACATCTTCTGGTCTTTTGCTTAAAATGGAACAAAAAATGAATGGGTGAGTGAAAAGATATGAATGAGATGGCTTGGATTTTGTATAAATGCTTTTACTAGAGATGAGTGGTTAACATCCCTCAATGTTATCTGGATTTCATTTTCACCGATTAGTTCCAAGGAAGAAGATAATGCAATGTGATAGATGATTTCTATCCCATGTAGGCTAAATCCATGTCTTACCTGGCTTCTTTGGGAAACACAAGAATTGGGGATGAATGTCTCAATCTGTGATATGGTCTACACCAGTGTTTCTCAACCTTGGCCCATCTGAAGATGTGTGGACTTCAGCTCTCAGAATTCCCCAGCCAGCTCTGCTGGCTGGGAGATTCTGGAAGTTGAAGTCCATGCATTTTCAGGTGACCAAGGTTGAGAAACACTGGTCTACACCATCTCAGGATAGGAGAAACCTTGCAGAATGTGGTTGAATATCTCTTCTGAATGAGAACTTTCTCTAGTTAATTAGGCAACTGTTGCCCAGTCTCTAACCTTCCCCATTTAAAGGTAAAGGTTCCCCTGATACATATGTGCTAGTCATTCCTGACTCTAGGGGGCAGTGTTGATCTCCGTTTCAAAGGCAAAGAGCCAGCACTGTCTGAAGACGTCTCTATGGTCATGTGGCCGGCATGGCTAAATGCCAAAGGCACCCGGAACACTGTTACCTTCCCACCAAAGATGGTTCCAATTTTTCTACTTGCATTTTTACATGCTAGGTTGGCAGAAGCTGTGACACATAATGGGAGCTCACCACGTTACACGGTGCTAGGGATTCTAACTGCCGAACTGCCGACCTTTCTGATCAACAAGCTCAGGGTCTTAGCCACTGAGCCGCAACATCCCTATCTTCCCCATTTAGAAAAGGCTTTTTACAAAAGAGGGGAAAGAATGGCCTTCTGGCAAGATGGGCCAGAAATTAATTAATTAATTAATTAATTAATTAATTAATTAATTAATTGTAGAAGTATAACTACAGAAACCTGATGAAGAGAAAACAAATTATTTAAACCACTTTCAGTCAGGCCTGGATATTGAACTAGAATTGCAATGGTCACTCTATAGATGATCTCTGTCAGGAACTTGATGGGACAATGTACCTCTCCTGGTCCTCTTTTGTCTTTCTATGGTGCCCTTTAGAATGCCTGTGAGAATTAGAAATTAAGGACACTGTTTTGCAGTGGTTTCTTTCCTTCTTGAATAAGTGATAGCAGTTGTAAGGGGAGGATGTCAATCTCATTGAACAGATTAGACCATGAAATCAACTTCATGGGATGACTAAAGCAGATTTTATTGGGCATGGTTATAAAAGAATCTTACAAGTCGGACTGTTCTGATTGTGATAAATAAAATGTGTTCAGGAAAACTGCAGTTAAAATGTTCAGTAAAAAAGTTGCCACTAATTAATCAACAGCTGTTTACTTTAAGAAAAGCCACACCGCATCATGCAGGCCAGTGGTGGGTTCCAGATCCTGGTGCAACTGGAATGGGGCAATGGGGCTGGGTGTCCACCACATGAATGTGCACATGTGCGCAGCACGTGCATGCGTACTTATCACCTGTGACGCTCCAGCTCTTCAGTGGAGCGTCACACAGTTGTTGTACGCTCTGCGCGCGGAAGCCCCGAACAGCTCAAATACAGGTAAGGAGCGTGGGCGGGCGGGCCCTCCTGAGCACCAGAACGGAACGGTACCTGGTGCTCCCAGCAGGCACCGGTATGTCCGTACCGGGGTGTACCGTTCGTGTCCCACCACTGATGCAGAGTGCAGACACAAAATCTGAAAAGTCTGAGAGTCTGAGAGGACAATGTTCCCCCTGTAGGTCAGGGAGATATTGCTATTGCCTGTTGCTAACTCTGTCTTGCAGAGTATTCTTCCATCAGAAAAATTCCACGTTGTTCCAACGATTCAAACAACCAACTTGCTGCAGCCAACTTGCCATGGGACAGGAGTTACACTAATATCAAAGAAATAGTCCAATAGAATCTTTAAAGAAGAGATGCCAAAGGAGGGACTAAATAAAATGTGAATAGCTACAATTAAGATAATTCTTAAATTATTTTAAATAATTAAATTGAATTGCCCTGCAGTGAGTTTGTCCTGTGGCAAGTTGGCCATGGCAAGTTGTCCCGTGGTGAGTCTGCCATGGCGAGTTGCCTGCGTCCCATTCTGGCCTAGACGGTATCGAGAATAGCAGCTTTTATGATGTGTCTTTTAGTGTGTAAACCGTAGACGCAGCAAATCCAATTAGAAATAAAGTAGGATTCCTGTCCTTCTGTGCCTCTTCACTTTTCTCTCTGCCAGCTTTGTGTTGTTTATCTAACATATTGCAATCATCTGGCAGAGTCTGCACAGCACTAGGTTACACATAGACTTGCATAAAAAAAGGCAGTTGCTGCCAAATGTACTGTTTATATGCCTTTGAAATGCCAGGATCAAATGTTTGTGTTCTTCCCTCCAGGAGCCCTGGGCTCAGGGACAATGGCGCACTGTTGCTGGGAAAATACTGGCCGTTAGGGAGAACCCTGAGCCGGCTCTGTTAGCTGTCTCTCCCAGCATGATTTACACTCTTTGATTCAGTGTGTCCATTTGATTCCCAGCAGGTCCATCAAACATCTCACATGAAAAAAAAAATTGTCTAGGTCCATCTAAGGTTGCACAGCTCTATAGGCATGGAACATTTTTTTCTCCCTTTTCAGACAAAAGTGAGGCCAGGGCACTCTCCCACTGCCATTGCGTTGCACCCTGCAGAGCATAAAGGACACACACAAACTGTGCTATTCTTGGGTTAATCTTCTCTGTCAGCAGCACATCACTTAGACTTCATCAGTTTCAGGCGGCTTTAAATGTGTTTAGAAATCTTGGCCCAGGAAGCCTAAAGTAATACACTCTTTAAAAAGCAGCATTTTTAAGACGTGTACTGTCAGAGGGAGACCTCCCACCGTAGAACCAGGGGTGGGTTGCTGCCGGCGTTAGTGCTGGTTCGCAACCCATGTGCGACATGCATAAATTGTACACAATATAAATTGTCCTGCGTGCAGGTGCAGAACAATTTACACTGAGCTGCGCACGCAGTCACTAAAATCCAAAATGGCGGCGGCCAAGCAGCAGCAAGGGAACCAATTCAGGGATGTGGCAGGCCTGGATTGATGCCGATTCTGCGACCCAGGCCTGAATTCCACTACCGGTTTGGCTGAACTAGGCCGAACCAGCAGAACCCACCTCTGCGCAGAACCTTAGGTTGTAACCTACTATGGTTTGAGACAGTAAATTGACTGTTGCTATTACTATTACAAGATTGACTTTCTATGGAAGTGAATGTAAAATTTGAAATTTGAAGAAATGGGATAGAAAAGTTATTGATGCCTTTGGGAATGCCATGGGAATACCATGAAAGGAAACAAACACAAATGTCAAGAAAAGAACGAAAAAAATAACCAAATAAGTCAGCCCAGAATTCTTGCCTGAGACACTAATGACCATACCAGTGGTGGGTTTCAAAAATTTTTAGAACCTCTTCTGTAGGTGTGGCCTGCTTTGTGGGAGTGGCTTGCTGGCCATGTGACCAGGTAGGAGTGGCTTGCCAGCCATGTGACCAGGTGGGAGTGGCTTGCCAGCCATGTGACTGGGTGGGCGTGGCCAACTTGTAAAATGTGGTGAAACTCACTTAACAATGCTCTTGCTTAGCAACCAAAATGTTGATTCAGACACTCTGGCATTGAAGTGTGCAAGTCTTAAGGCTGTCAAGTTACAAGACCCTTGCACTCCTAACCCTTTAGAAAAAAACCCCAGGGGTGTTCAAACTTGACAGCTTTAAGATTTGTGGACTTCAACTCCCAGAATTCCTCCTCTCGCTCTTCATCTTGATGATGTGCAGACGGGTGAGGGGAGGGAGCTGGAACTGGTTCTAAACGGCACTGTAGATTTGTGGAGCCTCTTCTATAGAAGAGATTAGAACTGGCAGGAACCCACCCCTGGACCATACTCAAACTATCCTACTCTGGATACATCACGTAAAGAGCTACAGAATCTACAATACCAGAAAAAGTAAAAGGAAAGAGTGGGAGAGGGGAAGAGGACCACCAGAATAAAGTGGATGGATTCAATTACAACAGCAATGGATGCCTGGTTGGAAAAATGAATTCCTGTAAGAAGAGATCTAGTTGGTTAGTTGCTCCAGTGATGGGTCCAGAAGGGGAAACACTCCCTCTGAAAAGCAGCTCCATGATTTGGGGATAGTGTTACAGTGATGACTACTACTATAACTCTGATCTGAAGGAAAATGCCAGAGAAAGAACATTGTGGAGAAAATCTATCTGTATGGTCATTAAGAATCGACACTGATTTGGTAGCAAACAGCCAGTCAATCAATCATTATAAGACTAGAACTGTCTCCTGATCATAAGCACAAAATGTCATTTAGAACAATTCTGCTTGAAGAATTTTTGAACTTTTACCTATTGCTTGGTTATGCAAGCTATATCTGGGCTGCAAAATTCCAGCTGACCAAAAGTAGCAGCAACCACTTGGTAAAGTAAAATCTTCCATAAAGTTTCACTTCTATACTTTTCTCGGGAGCTATTTCAAAATAATTGTTCACTACTTTGTCCTGGGTTTTTATTGTTGTTGTCATTTCCCAGGCTAACCAGCAATCCCATTTCCCAATGATGTCAAATCAAAACCATGGCCTGATATAACCCATTTTAGTTTCTGAGCCGATTCAAGGATAGGCAGGTGCTGCTACCAGCTGAGATTAGGTATAATAAGCCTCAGAAAATGGAATCAAACCTGCTGATTGCCACCTTTTGGGATAATTATTGCATTTTCTGGCTCTTAAGTTTTCAAGCTCTTACAAACTTGAGGATGCTGTTCCAGATTATTCTCTCTTATCACAAGTGCTCAAAAGCATTTCTATATAGATGCACAAGTATACATATGTATAAAGAAACTCATTCTGTCTACTTGCTCACAATCCAGTAGTGATATGCCTTTTAAGTATGACAACATATACATCCCATACAAATAATGGCAAAAACAACAGCTCTGAGTCAGATCCTCCCTCGTGTAGGATAACATGTTCTCAACTTACTATAGACACTTGCAGCCAATGAAAAATAAGATCACACTTGGAATATTACATCCAGTTTGCTCGCCACAATATAAAAACAGATGATGATGTTCTAGAAAGAGTACAAAGAACAGCAATGAAGATGATTAGGAGACTGGAGACTGATCTTGGAGCCCTAGTGGACAATCACTTAAATATGATCCATCAGTGTGCTGCAGTTGCCAAAAAAGCCAACATAGTCCTAGACTGCATTAATAGAGGGGTAAAATCAAGATCACCTGAAGTATTAATACCCCTTTATAGTGACTTGATAAGCTCACACTTGGAATATTGCATCCAGTTTTGGCCACCACAGTATTAAAAAGACATTGGGACTTTAGAAAGAGTGCAGAGAAGAGTAACAAGAATGATTAGGGGACTGGAGGCTAAAACATGAAGAATGGTCGCAGGAATTGTGTATGTCTAGTTTAATGAAAAGAAGGACTAGGGGTGATATGATAGCAGTTTTCCAAATATCTGTCACAAAGAAAAGGGGATTCAACTTATTCCCCAAAGCACTTGAAAGCAGGTCAAAAAGCAATGGATGGAAACTAGTCAAGGAGAGAACCAACCTAGAACTTAAGGAGAAATTTTCTGACAACTACAACAATTAATCAATGGAGTGACTTGCCTCCAGAAGTTGTGGGTGCTCCAACACTGGAGGTTTTAAGAAAAGATTGGACATCAATTTCACTAAAACGTTATAAGGTTTCCTGCTTAAGTGGGGTGTTGGACTAGAAAGTCTGCAAGGTGCCTTCCAATTCTGTTATTTTCCAAAATCACCTAAAAGCTATAAAATCAAGCAATTAAAATGTTTAGCATTTGTTCCTAAGGGGCTTTATCCTTTGTATGTATTGTTGCTAAAAAAAACCAGCACCAAATTTGATGTCTTCCATCCTCAAACTCAGTAAAAGCTTGAAATTTTGGAGCTAAAAAATCATGCAATTATTATTTCAAGAGAATACAATCAGTAGACTTGATTGGGTTCGTACATTAAGTCATGGTCTGTTTTAGCTGTGATTTATTGAACAACCTACGTCAGTTGAGTTCATATAATATGCTAAGCTATAAAAGTAATTTAAATGTTTCAATTCACATAAAATTGAAAAATTAAAATTATATCAAGCACAATTACTGTATGCATAAGTTTGGCTTATAAATATTGACTGTCATTTTTTTGCCATTTTCTATACTGGAGATTTTAATCCTATCATTCTGGGTTTTTTGGGGGTGTGTGGGGGAGAAGCAGGAATCTGGTAGCACTTTTACCACCTAAAATGTTTTATTAAAAGTTGAAATTAAAACTGACTTCATCAGATGCAACTCATGAAAGTTATGCTTTTTATTACAATTTGTTAGTCATAAAAGAGGCTACCAAACTCCTGATTTTCTGCCACTGTATATTATAATGAATCTCTTTCTAGGCTGTCATTGGGATGGACCAGTTTTTCAAAGAGCTGAGTCCTTGTCATTTTGCCCATTTCCCATCTCAGCAAAACTGGGTGTGGAAAAGAACTGGCGGGGCCAGGGACAGCCACAAAGCTTAATCCAAAAGGATTTGAGAGATGAAGCCTGGCTGATGTATGAATTGTCCTTTTTTTTATCCTGGGATCTTTTAGGCTAAGTAGCATGATCCACTACAACCAATGAGGGACAAAATTGTGCACCACACAGCAACAAGAGGAATAAAGTGAGGTCTGCTAAAATGTCCCAGGAAGGAGTCTCTATGGTGTTTTTAGTAGCACCCTTGTTTTTCCTCACTCCAAAGAGGATTGCTGTAAATTTAACCAGTCGCCATCATTAAAAATGATCACCAAGTGTCCCTGAGAGCAAAAAGCTCCCTCCCCTTTCTCCTTGTGCAACTGCAATAAAGCTGGACATCGATTTTGTCCTACCATACAGGGAAGAAGCAGCTGGCTAAGTGGATTATTGCCATTTAGATGCAGAATCTGTTCCAAAGGTTCCCCTTCCCAGAAGCTGTTAAGAGAACAGCCGCTGTCTCTGCATCAGAAACTGGCTCCCCTGTCAACATATATTAAAATTAGCACAAAAATTCTAGACAAGAACCGAAACTCTTGGGAGGAATTTGGAAAGCGCTCACCCTGCCTTTGTTTTCCATTGTAATAGCAATCTGCATTCTTCCTCTACAGAAAGCAAGCCGCTTATCCCTCTCTTCTTCGCTGATATCTGGGTCCTCTGCTGGATTCCCAGGATCCTCAGATCCCCATTTTTCTCGGACAACCCGCTTTCCCTGCAAAGGGACGAATGAGAATTACATATTCTTCCCGACAGACAAATCCACACCCCATTTCGCATCCCTTGTAATCCATGTGAAGTGTGGTGGCTTAGAAAATGAGCTTAACTTTGGTGCCAAGCATAAGTAGAAGTGTCACACTTCTTTTCTGCTTGGAGAGGTTCTGATTGAAAGCTCAGGCACAATAAACCAGGAGGGGGAAAAATCCCTGATAAACTCACAGTGTTTATCTATCAATCTACAACAAACACGTGGTAGTGTTAGGACACTGTCATTTTGGGGTTTGACCTTTTATTAAGAATACCTTGTTTTGGGTTGCTGCCTATCAACAATAAATTGTCATCTACTTTGTTTTACGAAAATTCTGAGGTTTTTGAACTTCTGATGGGTGCCAAAGAATAGCTTAGGAAAATGGATATGAGGAGAAATAAAATAGACTGCTAAAGCCATGAATCTGATTTCTGTATCACAGTTTACCACAACTAATTCTCCACAGAAATCTATTCTCTCTAATCGGTCTGATTACTGGGGCAGATCTTCCATGTTTGCTGTTAAGTCAACAAGCTAGAAACTATTTTTGATGTCACAAATGAAGTTAAATATACATGTCCCAGGATAATGTTGCAGGATTTAATCTGAGTGGTCACCAGGACAAGTGGTTTAATCTTCCAAGCTTTCGGACTCCTGCTGGAGCCCATCCTGAGGGAACTTCTGTCTCATCAGAATGTGTGTGAGAGAAGTTTACATTCAGGTGAGAGAGAAGTTCCCTGAAGATGGGCTCCAGTAGGAGTCCAAAGCTTCGGAAGACTAAACCTCTGGTCCCAGTGACCTACCCAAATTGGATCCTTTTTGTTCTAATGAAAAAAATCTACTAATATATTCTAATCTATAGCATACCTTCCTCTACTGAATAAGTGGAACACTCTCACATAAAGATCACCACCAATAGGTTATTATCAAATATAATTATAGTATTCCTAATAATTATATAGATTCTATTAAAAAGCATTTGAATAAATGGTGTTATATATTATGACTCAATTTCATTGTTATAAAGTTTGTTGGGTCATGTTCTAACTTGTGTTGGGAAATCAGTTTTAAAACTTTTTGAAATAAGAAGCTTGGGTGAATCTTTCTTAGCATAAACGCTGAAAAACTAAATGAAAGTATACAGAAGGATGCTAAATCTGCTTTCATATCAAACTCATTGGAGGTCTTCAGATGTAGAAAGTAAGGATTATTACCTTGACAGAAATACTGTATGCAAGAAACATTACCTAAACTGAATCATTTTTAGGTTAGAACAATAAGATAACATTTGAAAGCACCTCAGATAGGCCCCCTCCTTAATTCATTGGAGCAAAACAAGGGAGAAGAGGTACAGTCAATCAAACTTGCAAGATTCTGTTATTGTAACTAATCTCAGTAAAAGTAGTCTTAGCCTTCTTGTCAAATTGATTTCTATGTCTGGTTTACCTGGAGGCTGACACTGGGTAATATATTTCCACCGTAATCCTGTGCATATTTCCTTAGAAGCAGAATATTTCCAAATACAGCAGAATGTACTTCCAGAAAGCTAAATTGCCTATAATTTAGATTTATAAAGATCACTTAGAGTCTCTGCTGGCCTGGGTAAATTATTTTAAATATAATAAATAAAAATGATTTTGTGCTACCCTGTTTTTCCAAGAATAAGACCTCCCCAGATAAGCCCAATCAGGCTTTTGAGCCCATGTGCTAAAATAAGCCCTCCCCCCCAAATAAGCTCTCCCTGAAAATATTGCAACATAGCAGCAGCTGCGAGGTGACCATGCTCGCTGCCTCCTGCACCTCAAAAATAATATGTCCCCAAAAATAAGACCAAGCCCTTATTTCAGGGGTCAAAAGAAAATAAGACCCTGTCTTATTTTGGGGAAAACACAGGTATGTATTATTAATCCTTGGATATGAGCAATATAAAAATACTACGACTGCTTTTACTTGGTGCCTTCGAGATAGTTGAAGATTGGCAAGATTTTGAAAGTAGTTTGACATTACCTGTTTCCTAGGACTGAGAGAGACACATTGAATGGCACAAGGTTACCACCTGGTTTTGTGCTAAGGCAGAACTAGAATTGGTTTAGTATGACTCTCTACTACAAGTGCTAGAACCTTTTTATCTGTTGTGGTATAATGGAATTTACAAGGAGTCTCCCTTCATTTTATCCCAAGTAAAGGATATTGAGCAGAGAAATAACAGCAGGTTAAAAGTCACCCAATAAGTTCCATAGTTGGAGAGGACTTGAATATGGTCTTCTTGATGTAGTCCTCCTTCTTAACCACTATTGTTTAAACAAGGTATAATGTATTAATCAAAGGTCATGGAGAGCCTTTTTTCTAGGTTTGATGAGATTTGCAGTTATATTCCCATGTGATCCACAGTGCCCAGAATCATATCTTTCCCCCTCAGTCCTGATCACCATATAATGTGCTGCCAAGAACTTGGCCAAATAGAGACATGAACTGGGAGGTGGATATGAATGACATGATCTGGGGACCAAGTAAATAAAAAAGTATATATTCCAGTATGCCTTTAGCACTGATTTAGCTAGTGGATAAGCAACGTGTTTAGGAATCGTGTTGGTTGATTATTATTTTCAATTTTTTATTGCATAATTCACAGAGTCACAAGCACCGTAATAAATAAATAAACTTGAAGAGCTAATTAATCTAGAACGATACAGTATATCTATGAATGGAAATTAATTCCCAGGTGATAGTTACTAAAGAAAAGCTAAAGTATTTATAGCATAATCTAATGTGTTAATATATCTATTCTTGAATTTGTGATGCTGCTGAAACACATACAGAGAAATCTGTAATAGCTATTTTTTTTACTGACTACATAATATAAGATCTTTAAAATTAACACAAAATCCGAGAGAACTGGAAAAAAAAAGAGGAAAAAATACTACAGACAAGCTGGGCAGAGTTTTTTTTGTAGGAAAGTAAGCAAGAGGTTTTTCCCAAACACTTTACTGCAGTGCCACCTCTAAAGATTCAAAAGGTCTTTAGACCCACCTTGCCTTTGTTGTCCATGGTCACGGCCAACTGAACCCGTTTCCCCATCCTGAATGTGAAGACGTGATCACTTTCTTCATCGTCTTCCTCGCTACCAACCCCAAAGCTTGAGGCAGAAGAGCAACTGCTTCCCCACTTCTCGTTCACAATCCTTTTCTCCTGCAAACGGAAGGGAGGTGGTTACAAAAATTAGGAGCGCTACTATTTTTCACTTTTTAATTTTTTTAGCAAAATATGAACTTATCCAAGAAAAATCTGCCCCAACATTCTCTTTGCCAGCAATATAAACACTGTGGGGTTTTTTTTAAGATTGAAGAAGAGCCCCAAATCTGGAAAAAGAAATAACAAAATTGTTTCGTATTGAATATATATTATTTATTTATCAGCACAAACTATTTACCCTTTATTTATTTATCAGCACAAACACAACATACTATATATATAGTATATATAGTATATATATTGTATATATATTGTATATATATATTGTATATATATTTAAAGTCACAACCCCTGGTATGCCCAAATATGGGAGGAAGTTTACTGCTTCCATTCTCTGTCCATCAGCTCGTCATAAGAGACCAACCAGACAGAAACCCAATATTTTTACTGTTGCCTTTGTTACATTTGTGTTGTATTTGTGCTGATAAATAAATAAAGGGAGACTAGTATAGATCTATTTCAAGCTATTTAGCTCTCATCAGCTAGCCATACCCTTACTGGGATTAGAACCTGTGCTGTATTGCATCCTGTCTAGATGGTCTCTTGTGACGAGCCGATAGACAGAGAATGGAAGCAGTAAATTTCCTCCCATATTTGGGCATACCAGGGGTTGTGAATAAAGATATATATACATACATACATACACACACACATACACACACACATACACATACACATACACACATACACACATACACACATACACACATACACACATACACACATACACACATACACACACACACATTTATTTATTTATTTATTTATTTATTTGTGTTAAGCCCTGCTAAAGTGAAACTAACCTTTAGAAGATGTTAACTATTAACTGCAACTGTTTTGGAGGGAAACTTAGAACATTCATATTTGGGTGGGCTTTTTCAAGTATTGTAATTAAGGCCTTGTGGGCCCACAGCATAAATTACAGGGATTTCTCTGTTATTCCACAGTTCCAGTTTTGAGTCAATAAATGCTGTTGTATCTATGCTGGTCTGTTCCTGCCTACTGAAGCCCACTACACAATAAAAATGATACCACATGTTTACCAATGCAAATTACAAATAATACCACATGTTTACCAATGCAATGATTATGCTACATGTATTAGAGTGATAAGGAAATAAATTGAATTGTGGCCATTCAATTGTGTTGAAGGGATTATCAGTGGTGGGTTGCAGGCGGTATGCCCCGGTACAGGCGTACCGGAGCCTGCTTGGAGCACCAGATACTGTTCCAGTACAATGCTCCGGACGGCCCACCCGCCTGCCCAAGCTCCTTACCAGTATTTTAAGTCTTCGGTGTTTCCGTGCATGCACATGGCACGTACAGCTCCTGTGCGATGCTCCGCTGAGCAGCTGGAGCATCACGGAAGTTTGCGGAGGTGCTAAGATACATGTGCGCGCTGCGCACATCCATGTGGATGCCACTGGACCCCTTCCAACTGTACCGGTTGGAATGGGATCCGGAACCCACCACTGGATTGTATAATCTATTGAGTTGTTTCATAAAACCATGAACCGTAGTAATGCAGTGCTTAGAATGCAGTATTGAAAGCTAATTCTCCTGACTGCCAGGGGTTCGATCCTCACCAGCTCAATGTTGACTCAGACTTTCATCTTTCTGAGGTCAGTAAAATAATAACCCAGATTGTTGGGGGCAATATGGACTCTGGAAACCGCTTAGAAAGGGCTCTAAAACTCTGTGAAGTGGTATATAAGTCTAAGTGCTATTGCTATCATCACCATGACTGTGGTGAACTACCAGGTAAGTGGGTGAACAAATAAATACATAAATAAGCTGAATAAATAAATAAGGCAGTAGAAAGGATAGAGTTTTATATGGTTTAACTAAAGGATTTGAAACTATACTAAGAGAGCAGTGGTTAGAATGCAGTATTGCAGGCTAATTCTACCGACTGCTAGGAGTTTGATCCTGACTGGTTCAAGATTGATTCAGCCTTCCATACTTCCAAGTCAGTAAAATGAGGACAATGTGCTGACTCTGTAAACCGCTTGGAGACGTTTGTAAAGCACTATGAAGTGGTATATAAGTCTAAGTGCTACTGTTATTTAAATGTGCTGTGTAATTTGAAAGTCTTTCCCTAGTGGGGACAAGTCTAAAGTATAATTAGTGGAGACAATATGTATATCTTTGCATTTGCTTTGCAGGTTTTCTTATACTGTAACATTCTATTAGCCTAGGGAAAGAGTGTAAATAATTATCAGGATTGCAGTAGCTCTGGAAATAGTTTAGAATCAGAGTTCCAGACTTAGAAGGAGCCTGGAGCTCAATCTCTTGTTCAGGCTAGAGATGGCGGTCCTACTCCTGCTTGAACACATCTGGAAAAGAAGATCTCACCACCTCATTTAATATTTCAATCTCCTATCAACTTGCTGTTATTGATAGGTCATTTTGATAGGTCGGTTCCACCACAAAAGCGCGTAGGACAAAATCGCGCTCGACAAAAGCGCGCTGTGACGTCATCACAGCGCGACGGAAAAGTTCAAAAAATGTAAAAATAAAGCGAAAACCTTACCCTAAGCCCCCCAAACCTAACCCTAAACCTAACCCTAAACCTAACTGTTAACCTAACCCTAAACCTAACCCTAAACCTAACCGTTAAAGTAACGAAAAACCTAACGCTAACCCTTAACCTAACGCTAACGCTAACGCTCTAAAGCTAACCCTAACCCTTAACCTAACCCTAACCCTAAACCTAACCCTTACCTTTATGTGAATCGGCTTGCTTTAATTTAATTTTTATTAATTTTTATTTGAATTTTTCGATCTTTTTCGTCGCGCTGTGATGACGTCAAAGGCGCGATTTTGTCGATTGCGCTTTTGCCGTCCGCGCTTTTGACGGGTCACGGATAGGTCACCCCCTTTTTTGTAATTTAAGATTACAAAAAATGTAGGGTAATATAACCCCAGAGTAGGTGCTATGGAATTCAGACATGTATATCTGTATGATACCCCTTCAGATATTTGTACTGTGACATCATATTCCTTCTCAGTCATCTGTCTTCAGATTAAGCATATCCAGTTATCTCCTTTCCTCCATAGTGGGCATGACCTTATGCAGAAGATGAGAAAGAAGAATTATGTGCACCTATGTATTGCTATTATATTTTTAAAAATTCCTAAGAGACTAACCTAAAACTTGCTACTTTATATTTTTCTTACTACAATTTAAGCTGCCCACAACCTTGTGCTCTGTTGCTCTACAAATTCTTCCACCTCTATTTAAAAGAAATGTCAAGTCATCTTCAACTACTGAAAGCTTCATGTACACATCAATATAGTTTTCTTGGCAGCATTACAAGAGAAACTTTCCATTGTGTCTGATTCTGTAATGTTTTTCCTACTTTCTACCCTGTTTCTCTCTCAAGACCAATATGATTATTCAGGTTTTCCCACCTTCTCAGGTCAGTTTCTTCCATCTTTACCTATGGAAATTGATGAAGTATGATAGAAATACACATAGGCACTAGATTAGGAAATGTGAGAAAGTAAAGTTGGGATTGCTGCCTGTGCTTTGGAAAAGCAGCTGCAGCCATCAGAAATACATTATTTGCACTTCCCACATTCATCCAGATGTTCACTCCTACATTTTCTCAGGAGTATCCCAGTTGCCTGGCTAATTGAGTCACACCCTGATGTTTTGAAGGATGTACTGATGTCCAGAGGCAGCCTCACCCCATCCAGTCTTTTGACTTTACAAAAGCAAATGCTAAGACAAAATAGAAAAAAGGGTGTGTGTAGCAGGAAAGGTAAAAACAAGCAACCTACAGATGAAGATGTGGAGGTGACATCTGTAGATTGGCAGCTATTTACAAGCAGGCAAGAAGACTTGCATTCAACCACCAGGATCACAAGCTGATTGGGAGTCCCGCTTGGAGCCCAGTAGTAACTAGAAAAGGAGCAACTACATTGAAACAGCACCACATCTTAACAGTGTAAGAATGTTTGGGAAAAGGCAAAGGTTTCCTGTTACTAAAATAATCGAATGTAGCTAGAATCTCCTGTACTATTCCAACATTTCATTTTCAGCAGAAAAGGCAGAGTGTGTTTACATGATGTGGTTTGGTGATGGTGATGGTAAGGCCATCTGGCCTAGCCTTCCTTGAAGTGACAGCCATTCCTTCTCGTTCTGCTTGTTTCTTGTCTTCTTCTATTTCCTGAAAAAGTGACATATAATTTTTTTACCAGGTCAGCTGTCAACAGCAAAACAAGTAAACATTAGAAACAGCATTGCCAAGGGAGAAATTTAAAGAAGCTTAAAAAAATTACATGTTCCCCACAAAGAGTTCTTAAATATACATACACACCAGTGGTGGAAATCATTTTTTTTTTTACTACCAGTTCTGAGGGCATGGCTTTGTGGGTGTGGCAGGAGAAGGATACTATAAAATCCCCTTTCCCTCCTGATCAGTTGGGACTTTGGAGGCAGAGAATAGATGGGGGTGGGGCCAATCAGAGGTGGTATTTTCCGGTTCTCCGAACTACTCATAATTTCCACTACCAGTTCTCCAGAACTGGTCAGATCCTGCTGAATACCACCTCTGATACACACCAAGGCTTTACCACTGTATGTGCGTGGATAAAAAAATCACAAAAAGCTGTATTTGCACAACCATGCTCAACTAAAATGTGGTTAGCTACTTTGTAGTTGAGTGTATTAGTGATCTGTATTTGTGGACCCTGGGCATGTTATTCTCTCTATAACATGGCATTTGCATAATTTGTGTGGCTGGTAGAACATCTACCCTGGCCCTGGAACAATAGACTTACAGCTATATATTCTGGATATTCTTCAAATGGGATTAGGCCAGTAGACTATTGTTAGCTTTGCTTTTACACAATTGCTTATAGTTTCCAGGAAAACTCACATTAATTTAGTTTCATTTTCCCCATATTTTAATTGGTTGAATATCCTGGATCTTGAGGACCACTCCTTACCCCAATTTTTAGACTCTGCCTTCCACATTGATAGACTGGCACTAGTCACTTCTCAACATGGCACAACCTAGCCAATCATATAGTTAATCAGCATGTTGTGCAGACATACTTCATGTTTTCTGTTCATGGATCAGTAGGTTGCCTGAATCTAGAAAAATGGTTTAATGAATAAACCGTAATCAAAATATCAACGGATAAGTATGCTATCCATATACAGCCAATGTGAATCCTTGTCCTTGACATTTCATCAAATAATTGCAAATCCAAAAACAAAAAATCCTCACCAGGCAAGTTATCTCTTATTAATTAATATAACAGAATAACAGAAGGGACCTCTTCCAACTCTTCTAGTCCAATCCCCTGCTCAGGTAGGAAACCATATGCCATTTCCGACAAATGGTTGTCCAATCTTCTGATCTGATTCATACCTTGTACTAACCCGAGAGTCATTTGTATGATATACTGTACCATAGGTTGTGAAATCCATTTGTTGAAGCCATAGGAACCCTGAGGACAAGTGACCATGCAATATTGGAATTCAACATTATGCAAACACAAGTGGTAGAACAAAATGAAACTAGAGTCTTGGATTTTAAGAGAGCTAATTTCAATAAACCTAGAGAGAGATTGGGAAGAATTCCATGGATGAGAATCCTCAAGGGGAAAACAACTCAAGAAGCTTGGGAAATTTTGAAAAATGAGATTACAAAAGCTCAGTCTAGCACAATACCTATGAAGAAGAAAAATAACAGCTCCCAAAAGAAACCAGCATGGCTGCATAAAGAACTCTCTGACAAATTGAAAGACAAAAAAGTTAAGTATAAAAAGTGGAAAGAGGGGGGACATAACTAAGGCAGAACATCAGCAAATAGCCCGAGCCTCTAAAGATGAAGTAAGGAAAGCTAAGGCTCACAATGAAGAAAGGCTTGCCACAAAAGTAAAAAAATAACAAAAAAAGCTTCTTCCAACATGTTAAAAACAAGAAAAGGGTTAAGGGAACAATTGGTCTATTGCTGGGAGAAAGTCGCAAGAAGGTGACAAGCAACAGGGAGAAAGCAGAACTATTTAACTCATTTTTTGCATCTGTCTTTACACAAAGGATTAAAACAGTCAAACCTATCAAAAACAGCACCACAAAAATCAGATTAGGAACACAAATTGAAATAGGGAAGAAAATGGTAAGTGAGCATTTTCTACCCTAGACAAGTTCAAATCACCAGGACCGGACGGATTACACCCCAGGGTTCTGAAGGAACTGGCAGGTGAGATCTCAGAACCACTGAACTATATCTTTCAGAGATCCTGGAGCACCGGGAAACTGCCAGAGGACTGGAAAAAAGATGCGGTTCCCATCTTCAAAAAAGGAAAAAAATAGATCCAGGAAACCATAGACCTATCAGCCTGACCTCAATACCAGGAAAGAGTCTGGAAAAGATAATCAAGCAACAAATTAGAGAACATCTAGAAGTAAACAAAGTAATAGCCAAAAGCCAACATGTGTTCGTCAAAAACAGACATGCCAGACTAATCTTATTGCATTCTTTGACAAAGTGACAAAATTAGTGGACCAGAGGAATACCATCGATATAGTTTACTTGGACTTCAGTAAGGCATTTGATAAGGTAGACCATAACCTACTACTAGATAAAGAAGAATGTGGGTTGGACAGCATTACCACCAGATGGATTCGTAACTGGCTGACCAACTGCAGTCAATGTGTAGTCCTCAATGGAACTGCATCTTTATGGAGGGAAGTATACAGTGGAGTACCCCAAGGCTCTGTTTTGGGCCCAGTACTCTTCAACATCTTCATCAATGATTTGGATGAGGGAATAAATGGGAAACTCATCAAATTTGCAGATGGCACCAAGCTGGAAGGAATAGCCAACACTCCAGAAGACAGGCTTAAGATACAGAAGGATATTGACAAACTTGAACATTGGGCACTATCTAATAACATGAAATTCAATGGTGAAAAGAGTAAGGTTCTACATTTAGGCAAGAAAAACAAAATGCACAGGTACAGTATAGGTGGTACCTTCCTCAATAGTAGTAACTGTGAGAGGGATCTTGGAGTCCTAGTGGACAACCATTTAAATATGAGCCAGAAGTGTGCAGCAGCTGCCAAAAAAGCCAACACAGTTCTAGGCTACATAAACAGAGAGATAGAATCAAGATCATGTGAAGTGTTAATATCACTTTATAATGCCTTGGTAAGGCCACACTTGGAATACAGTTTTGGTCACCACGAGAAAAGATGTGGAGACTCTAGAAAGAATGCAGAAAAGAGCAACAGAGATGATTAGAGGACTGGAGACTAAAACATATGAAGAACAGTTGCAGGGACTGGGTATGTCTAGTTTAATGAAAAGAAGGACTAGGGGACACATGATAGCAGTGTTCCAATATCTCAGAGGTTGCCACAAAAAAAAGGAGTCAAACTATTTTCCAAGGCACCTGATGGTAGAACAAGAAGCAATGGGTGGAAACTAATCAAGGAGAGAAGCAACTTAGAATTGAGGAGAAATTTCCTGACAGAACAATTAATTAGTAGAACAGCTTGCCTCTAGAATTTGTGAATGCCCCAACACTGGAAGTCTTTAAGAAGATGTTGGATAGCCATTTGTCTGGAACGGTATAGGGCAGTGGTTCTCAACCTGTGGGTTGAGACCCCTTTGGGGGTCGAGTGACCCATTCACAGGGGTCACCTAAGACCATCGGAAAGCATATTTTCAATGGTGTTAGGAACAGAGACACCAATTTTATGATTGGGGGTCACCACAACATGAGGGACTATATTAAATGGTGACGGCATTGGGAAGGTTGAGAACCACTGGTATAGGGTTTTCTGCCTAGGCAGGGGGTTGGACTAGAAGACCTCCAAGGTCCCTTCCAACTCTGCTATTGTATCGTATTGTATTATTGTAAATCAGCAGAAGTGATTGGATTTATAAGTTAGGGTGCCATGCAAAGTTTAGTCTAGTTGAAAAGTTGCATTAGAGAGAACCAGTTAGGGTACCAGTTTATTAGAGGCACCAGGCTAGAAACCGGAAAACTTTGAATCCTAGTCGCACATTAAGCACAAAGCCAGTTGAGTGACTTTGGGCCAGTCATTCTCTCATAGCCTTAGGAAAGAAGCAATGGCAAATCACTTCTGAAAAATGTTGCCAAGAAAACTGCAGGCAGCCTTGCTCAGGTAGTCACCTGGAATCAAGACCGGCATAAAATATATTGAGTAAAAGTGGGTAAGAGTGTTAAGCAAAACCTACCATGTTTAGCCATTTTGTTGAACACGTTGCACTTGAATCAGTTTGTACAAAATGTTAAACCCAAAACCACATTGTGAATCTGGATCCCGGCCATTATCTTGCAGACAAATGGTTATTCAATCTCTTCTTTAAAACTTCCAGTACTGGAGCATTTACAAATTCTGGAGGCAAGTTGTTCCACTGATTAATTGTTCTAAATTGTTCTGTTTCCTGAAGATAGCTTTATAGCAATTAAGAGTTAACATTAAGAGGGATGAGGCAGTAGCAGAGGAACTTGTGAATCTGTTTGCTTTGCTTCTTTAAAATGTGATTCTTATATACTTTTAATATTTTTTTCAATTCTATTGTAAAGAACTATTGTTTTAAAAGGGTAATTTGAAATTCCAATCCCGGTAGTAACTACGCCGCCACCAACTGAGCTGTAAAGTATTCGTGGTAATTAAACAGATACAGCTTTCAGATCAACTTATTATAAACTGAATGAAAGGTTTAACTAAAGGATTTGAAACCACATTACGAGCGCAGTGGTTAGACTGAAGTATTGCAAGCTAATTCTGCCGAATGCTAGGAGTTTGATCCTGACTGGCTCAAGGTTGACTCGGCCTTCCAGCCTTCCAAAGTCAGTAAAATGAGGACCCAGATTGTTAGCGGCAGTATGCTGACTCTATAAACTGCTTAGAGAGGCCTGTAAAGCACTATGAAATGGTATATAAGTCTAAGTGCTTAGTGCTATATTAAGCAACACTATTAGAAAGGAGAAGCTAGAGTTCATACATACTTGATATCTTCTCATAAGAGCTTCATTCTTCTTTCTCAGAGCTAGAATTTTTTTATCCAGTTCAACATCTTTCTCTTCTTTTTTCTGCAACACTGCATCATCCATAGCAACATCCTAAAATACAAAGAGAATCTTTAGTGGTGTTCCACCAATGGCCAAAAATACCGACTATTATTTATCATTATCATTATATGACCAGTGTGGTATCTGTCATTCTACTGAGACCATGTCAGTGACAAGTACTTGTTAGTACTTCCGTAATTCATTCTGAACAAAATTAAACTTTGTTTTTTTAAAAAAAAAAAAAAACATGTATAAAAGTATCATTATAGAAGAACTTTTCCATTGCTGCTCCCCAGGAGCATTTTAACTACAAGTAATCCTTGACTTAAGACCACAATTGAGCCTCAATTTCTGTTGTTAAGTGAAACATTTGTTAAGTGAGTTTTGCCCCTTTTCACTACCTTTATTGTTACAATTGTTAAGTAAATCACTGCAGTTGATAAGTTAGGTCCGTGATGGTGAACCTATGGCACGCGTGCCGCAGGTGGCACACGGAGCCATTTGTCGGGGCATGCAAGGCGTTGCGTAGGGCACGCTGACTTTGGCCTTCTTTTGAGGCCATTTTTCACCCTCTGGAGGCTTCAAGAAGCACAAAAAACCGACCCTACAGAAAAACGGGAAGTTCGGGAAGAGACTTCCAGTTTGCTCATAGGGCCAGTTTTAGCCCTATGGAACTTTCAGGAGGCTTCCATGAAGGCTCCGGAGGGCAAAAAAAACCCTGACACGCAAACCAGAAGTGACTTCCGGTTTGCTCATAGGATCATTTTTTGCCCTCCAGAGCCTTCAGGGAAGCCTCCTGAAGATCCCTGAAGGCTCCATAGGGCTAAAACCGGCCCTGCGAGCAAACCGGAAGTCCGTTCCCAAATTTCCAGTTTGCCCATAGGGCCGGTTTTTCGTGCTCTGGAGGCTTCAGGGAAGCTCTGAAGCCTCCAGAGGGCCTCCGGGGGGGCGGGGGAGGCTGTTTTCACCCTCCCAAGGCTCCTATAAACCCTCTGGAGCCTGGGCATGGCAAAAAAAAGCACACCAAAAATGGGGGAGCGCTGTACATGTGCGCATGTGCACTGGGGTCTTATGCATAGCATTATGGGTGTGGCAAGCCCGCACATGACCCCCCTGCGCTTCCCCCGCTTTTGGCACGCGAGCCAAAAAAGTTTCGTCATCACTGAGTTAGGTGAATCTGGCTTCCCCATTGACTTTGCTTGTCAAAAGATCGCAAGAGATGTGGGACCCAACAACAGTAATAAATATGAACCAGTTGCAAAGCATCTGAATTTTGATCCCATGATCCCGGGGAGGCTTCAAAGGTCATAACTGTGAAAAATGGTTATGTCACTTTTTTCAGTGCCATTGTAACTTTGAATGGACACTAAACAAACTGTTGTAAGTTAAGAACTACCCACAATGATAGGATTAACTCCAACCGATGTAATTCTTTGACAGATCTGAATAAGTTGTTAGCTTCTGAAGCAGTGGTGGGTTTCAATTTATTTTACTATCGGTTTGCTCGTGCGTGTGTGGGCGGAGCCTCCCACTGCCACCAATGGCCAAACGGTATTATGGAGATGTTATAGGTTCTTCTTGGGGTGGCGCAGTGGTTAGGGTGCAGTACTGCAGGCCACTTCAGCTGACTGTTATCTGCAGTTCAGCGGTTCTAATTTCACCGGCTCAAGGTTGACTCAGCCTTCCAACCTTCCGAGGTGGGTGAAATGAGGACCCAGACTGTGGGGGCGATATGCTGACTCTGTAAACTGCTTAGAGAGAGCTGACATCCCTATGAAGCGGTATATAAGTCTAACTGCTATTGCTATTGCTACTTAAAAACTGTGAGCCCTGAGGCAAAAATCTTACGGGACAAGCCACACAATGGTGCTGGTGCCATCCAGATGTCCCTTTTCCTCCTGATGTTTAGTAAGGCCATTAAAACAGAGTTCATCCAACAGGCCTTGGAGCTGTTGTGCTATGACCATGTTCTCTCTGACAGTGGAAGATCTTTTGGTTTATTTTTATTTTTATTTTTTTTGGTTTGCAATTGCATTAATGATTGCTCCCAGTGCTATTTGAGGGTTGCATCATAGTATTGATTTTTTTATATTATTATATTGTTTAAACCCAATTTGCAGAGATTGGAATGTAACCACACAGAGAGCTGTTTACAACTGAAGCAGCCTGTAAGCCCTGTAAATTAAATGAATTAAATAAAGAAGAAAAGCTTCCTTTCTTTGGCAAACACTTATTATTAACTTGATTTTGTTTCTTAAACTATAAAGCCTCAAACAATTTGGCACAATTGAACAAATAAAATATTAAAATTTTTGACCGCAAGAGGCAGGCTTTACAGATTGTTGTTGAGAGCTCTATAAATAGATTGAGATGATACTATACCTAGGCCTAAAAGCCAGGTTCATTGAGATCTTAATTTTTTTAATTTGCTATTGAATTTTGAAGGCAAAATTTGATTTTGCTTTCAAAGAACATAATCTTTTCAAGATAGTCTGCAAAAGGAAGTATCTGTGTTAAAAAGCTGATACAGAATCTCAAATACAGATGTACTTTGGTTGCAGCAACTAGGAAATCATTTGTCTACATTTTAATATACTATTTTTTTCATTTTAAGGATTTTTTTCTCCAGATAACCCTATCAAGATAAAGTCACATATATTCATATATTAAGCTGCAAAATGGTCGCATCTGAGGCACAAATATTGTACAATTTTGTATTTTTAGGTCTCTTATTACAGCCTCTAGTAGAACAATATAGTTTCGTTTACATCACGGACTGTAACTAACGTACGTAAATTTTCCTCAAACTTTTCAGAAATTGTACACTATCACATATGGAATACATAGCATTTGAAACACCTACCATTTCAGAATGTATACAAATATCAGGATCTCCTTTAAACACAAATGTTTGCAGTCAGAAACTACAATTCCATTGCATCTGAACTTAATCCACTAGTCATTTGTTTATAGTGAACTTTTTGACAGCTTTGATGGGAAAACAAAACAAACATTGGGAGCCAAATAAGGTGGAAAGAGACACAACCAGGTTTAACACTGCAGCATTGTTAGATGGTATGCTGTCCACAGATAATGTTCATATATGGAGGGATAGATATTAAATTTTGCAAAGTACAGGTGAAACAGAGTTGTAGGCAAATGTTTTGGAAGATTTCAGGGCAATAATACCAAAGTATTGGGAGATTTTGGATGACAAGACTGAAATCTTGCAAGATCTGGCAATCTCATAAAAGTGAATCAATTTTTAATTGATTAGTTTGTTTATTCATTTTTAAGCCCTTATTCCATCATGTAAATTCACATAATGGTACCCACATCTGAAAAAAGGGTATCTAAATATAAATTCAGTTGCACTGGTGGAAAAGGGAACAGTGAGAGATGAAAAAATTGAGCAGGATAAAGGTCATATTAAAACAAAACAAAAACTAAAACAGGGTAAGGAAAAGCCTCCCCAATCCTACACAGGTTACCTATTGGAGTTCAGTGGCTATAATAAATGTAAATAAACAAACAAATAATCTGGAACTTTTGTTCCTTGTACATCAGGTGGACACCAGGTAGGAAACATAATGTACTGTTCACTTAAAAATTGCTAAAAGAAAATCTCCAGTTAAAAATATGAGTGGTTAGCAGAAAAGGAATAGCGTAAAGGATGGTTGGGAACAAAAAAAATGTAAACCAGCCCAAAGAATGAACGTCAAACTGCTGAGCCCCTACTATGAAATGCACCTGTATCTCTAAAGCTGCTTATTAAATCCATCTTATCTCAGAGTAATTGTTTGATAGTCACCCAAAAGAAATGTTAGAGTGAAGAAATAAACAAGGATAAGAGGTGGCCAGGGGATTTATGGAGCTAGATGGGTTACAGCCAAGTAGACTTAGGTGCTGCAATGAGACCCTTCCTGATTTACAGAGTTGGGAGAACATTGTTGGTCAGTGCAAATTTCACATCCATATTTTTCATTTAATTCTAAGCCTGGCTCTTAATAAAAAGATACCTAAATTGATGGTGACAAGAGTTTCAGCTTAATATGCAAATTTTATTTCGGCTGAATAATTTTCCCTGCAGGAGAATGAAATACAAGATTCTTTATTATCTTCCATCAGGCTTGCAAGACGAGTGAATTGGTCACTTCTGCAAGCTGATGAATTTTCATGACCATTTTTTGTGCAACTGCTTCAAACCTGATTTGAATACTACTTGGTCAGATATTTTTTAAATCTGTTGTATATATTCATTATGTGGATATGCTCCAGGCAATGCATCATGAAATGGGAAGCTGAGTATTAGGTATGTACATATGCAGAATTGAACTGAAGCAATGTTCATTGTGAAGGATGCTTTTTTAATGCCACATGATGCAAAAATATAGGGTGGCCCAACCACATTCCATAAGAATGAAAAATATTGTGACTCTTGTGCAGAGGTAGTTATTAAAGTTATATAGAAAACTGTCTGTTACATATATAGGAAGGTCTTGGTATTTGTCTACAATGGATAGGATGTTCAATTTGCGTGCTAATGCAGACTTACCTAATTTAAATTTTTGAAATCTATTCACAACCCTAGGTGAAGCTAAAACCCGAAATCAACATTTTCCCTTAAGTTTTGCAAAGCAATTTAATAATCAGAAATCCACATGAAATGTACACACCACATAAGGACCAAATATAACAAAGATTGTAGAGAAAGATTATGTATGAAATTCATTAAATTAAGGGAAATTGTTTGCAAAAGATGTGTACATTAGAAAAATGCACCTTTTAGGAGATATTTATATGAAAATCTACATTAATTGCCATGAAGGTCTTTTTTTCTCACAAAATTCTTCAAAGTGTTAACAAATAAGTGTAAATTTAATATAAGAAAGTAATCTGAATCACTTTTTTGGTTTATTATCTGTATATTCGTTTTAGGAATTCTTTATTTGCCAAGTGTGATTGGACACACAAGGAATTTGTCTTTGCTGCATATGCTCTCAGTGTACATAAAAAGACAAGATACATTCTTCAAGAATCATAAGGTACAACACTTAATGATAGTCATAGGGTACAAATAATCATTTGTATTTTAATTATTTTAAATCAATTAATACTTTTAATTATTAAGACATCAACAGGTTTCATTTGTATATCCAGTGTAGCATCTTTTTCCATATTATTCTTGCAGTCTATGTCGGTTTTCACCCTTAGACGTCTTCCTCTTCCATAACATTATTTAAATTTACTGCATCCATAGAGGCGGATGCTTTAAAATTTATTTCTGGGTCCACTGTTCAAAAACTACACTTCAATATGTTGAATGTTAGTATATTTTGCTCCATTCTAGTAAGTCGAATTTAAATGTACTTCTCTTTAAATTGCAATCTTCAGTTCCTTCTGGTGCCCTCTAGTGTCCAGCTTTCAAAGTTCCATCCAATCAAGATTTTTTTTTTAAAGAAAAGAATTCAAAACCATAACATTTTGGCACGGAAGGAGTTTTACAATTAATTCCATTGAATGACAATTTTCTCAGACTTTTTTCCCTCTAAATTTGTTCACTCTTCCTTTATAGTTTTGTTTTGCCAATTGATCTTCCGTCTTCCTCCCTGTATGATCAAATCACATCACTACTCTAATTATTCACTTTTATAGCCTATCCATACTCAGTACTTATTCATGTGTGACCCTCTCTTCTTGTTTCACCATACAGTTCTTAAGCACAGGTAGTCCTCGACTTACAACAGTTCATTTAGTGCCCATTTAAAATTACAACAGCATGGGGAAAAACTGACTTATGACCGTTTTTCACACTGACAATCATTGCAGCATCCCCATGGTCATGTGATCAAAATTCAGATGCTTGGCAACAGGCTCATATTTATGATAGTTGCAGTATCCCAGGGTCATGTGATCAACCTTTGCACCCTTCTGACAAGCAAAGTCAATGGGGAAGTCAAATTCACTTAACAACCGTCTTACTCACTTAACAACTGCAGTGATTCACTTAACAACTTTGGCCAAAAAGATCATAAAATGGGACAAAAACTGACTCAACTG